>NC_138989.1:26560732-27862235 GCF_964341445.2 Mesoplodon mirus
ATAATGAATACACATTCTTTCCAAATCTGGGGAAACTTGGGGGTTACTTAAAAATAACTAAGTAAAAAGTCAGCCACCTGGCCAGATACATGAGGAGCAGCCCGGCTTGGGAAGCCCAGCTGCTCAGTTGACCATGAGGGCATCGACTGCCCACCGCAGCAGGGCTGCTCCATCTTCAGGGATGAACAGGGTTGAGACAGCTTGCCGAGGCCCTGTTGGCCGCGCAGGGGTGGGGACAGAGTCCTAAGCTGGTGTCCCCCCAGCTCTTGATTTCTGTCCTCAGCTCCTGGTGGTCAGTGTGTTGGCCAGTTCCCACCCCACCCCACCCCCCACTGCTGCCCCACAGACACCTGGCCTGTCACTGCAGTGGCGGGTGGGTGCATGGACAAGCTCAGCTCGGCACCCAAGGAGCCCCTACCCCAGCCGAGGAATGAAGCAGGACACCTGAGTGTTGAGCCCGGGAGATGCAGTGAGAGTGGTGGGGACGGGGGTGGGGGGAGCTGGGCCCTGGAGCCCTCAACAGGGTACAGCCTCGGCCTCCTTGGGCTCCAGGTGCCTCCCCAACACCCTCGAGCCCCCGTCTCTTGTGCACGGGGAGCTGGGCCCCACTCAGGAGACAAGAGGAACAGTGGCCCAGCCTGCTGTGGCGGGGAGCAAGGCAGGGCTGAGCGGGGCAAAGGGTCTCAGGCCCTGTTTGCACCAGCCCCTTCCTCCTAGGTAAGACTTTCACTCAAGGCTGCTGCTCACTCGCTTCCACCTCAGAGAGGCCTTGAGACCACCCGATGCCCGTTTTGTTCCCATGCCTGTCCCGCTAAGCCTGCAGGGGCAGCCCCTTGTCTGTCTGTTCACTCCCACCAGCACCCCGGGAAGGAACCAGTCCCCCGTTCCTGACGTCACCAGGTAAAGGGAGAAAGCACGGGTTTCAAGGCGGTGCCCGGGGCTGAGCCCTACCTTCAGGGCGGGCCCCTTCTCGCTGGCCCTCTCACTGGCCCGCTTGCCCTCCAGCCCCAGCTGCACAAACAGCTCCAGCAGGTTCATGAGCAGCTCGTCCACCAGGTGCTCGTCCTGGATGTTGGCCGCGATGTTGGCCAGGGCATTGATCACAGCCAGCGAGCAGTGCCTGTGGGAGAGAAGTGGCGCGGCCACAGTGTGGGCCCGCAGTACAGTGAACGAAGACCCTCAAGGCGAGGGACATGCCACCAGAGGATACCAGCCCTGAAGGAAAGTCAGCTGCTGCGAAGAGACCCCAACCTCCCCCGAGACAAGTTGGGGGCCCAGGGGCTGTTCAGCTTCCAGGAGCCTGCGCGTTGGGGCGTGTTGACGGTCTCGGGACACTTCCTCCAAGTGCCAGGGCAGCCATGCAGCTGAGAACAGGCATGTCACTCCCCAGCACTTCCAGGGGACCCACTTCCCCTCCAGTTACAGTCTCCCTTCATCACCACCACCCCGGAAACTCTGACGACACTTCCTCCTCCACCTGGGGCTGAGGTTAGGGTCAGCTCACATCAGACACTCAGGAAGTGCTCAGTGGTCCCGACGACCTGCCCCGACCCCGTCACCCCATGTAAACCCTGAATAGGAAGCTGACACTGCACACCAGCGGGGCGGCTGGGCTCTGAGTGCCGGGTCAGCTGGATGCTGCCGCAGCCGGGCTGTGCCAAGTAGCTCAGGTCTTTAAGGCCCAGTTTCTTCCTGAGTAAACAAGGATAATAATTCCCTCCTCGCAGGGCGTGGGGGAATCAAACAGTCCCTGTGAAGCACGTAGCACATTGTCTGCCCCCGAAATCACAGAGCAATGGCAGCCGGGACAAAAGGCACCCCTTCCCAGACAAATCTCTGGCGGGGGGAACGGATGGCAGTGGATGCCTCCTCCGGCGGGAGACCAGTCACTGTGGGTGGCACTGTCAGAAAGTGCTTTAGGAAGGAAATGTGGCAGAAGATGAGGAACTGGTAAGTCCCGTACATGGCACGGGCCGAGCAGCGAGGCAGAGGCGGGGTCAGAGGTCAGAAGGAAAGACAGGGAGGGGAGGGGCGAGGAGGTGCAGGAGCCGCTCTGGGAGCAAGATGCGAGGGGAAGAGGTTTTGGTCTGTGTGTCGGTGTCACTGCGGAGACCAGAACGGACAGACAGGAGAGGGAGGTGAGCTGGCGGCCCCCCAAGGCCACTCCTGTGTTCCAGTGGCCGGGGCTCCCGTGGGAGCGGCAGTGAGAAGGCAGAGAAGCAGCCATTGTGCTGAGAGCTGTCACATGCATACACACGGCCTCATACACCCACACAGCTGGTGAGGAAGTTAAGGCACAGAGAAGGTGAGCATGTCCTGAGGTCACACAGCCGCACTCCCACCCCCTCCCCTGGGTGGAGTGGCCAGGAGGGGAGAGGAGAACCTCCACCCTGCCCACCACCCTCCTGACTTCATCTGACCAAGTCCATGAGATCCTCCAAACACAGGAGGATACGTCTCATCCTTGGGGCATCCCTGGGGAGGGCGAGGACTCTTGCAAACATCATACACCCAAGGCTGTCAACGTCTCCTCCCTTGCCCTCTGAATCCACCCTGAGGCGAGCATCTGAGACACAGGTATGCAGCATCGACCAGCAGAAACACTGGAAAATTACCTAATGTGCGGCCTAGGGCTGGCCAGACAGATTGCGGTGCTGCCACCTGATGGACACCATGCTGACATCTAAGGTGACGACGGGCAGGAAGGCCGGTGCTGCTCTGTGAGAACACGGTCACCCGGGGGCGCTGTGCCCACTGGGTGAGGAGCTCAGAGATGCTAGCTCGGGGGCGGCCCTGTGCGGGTCATTCCCGCCTGGGTACATGTATTTCTAACATGTAGTGCTTTTGTAAGAAGAGATGTTTATTTAAGAGACAAGTCCCCACATCTCACATTTTCAAAGGATCGAGAGCAACAACGAGGTTGGGAAGACTTACCTGTAGCCATGGTCCTTGTAATCTTTGGTGGCAGAGTACACAACAGAGCTGGCCTTCACGCTGATCTGCTGGAAGAGATTCCACACCTCCTGGTAAATGTATTGCTGGAAAAGAGTGAGGGACACGTGACCACATCTCCTCTGGGAGCACCCTCCATGGACACCCAGAGGGGACACACTGGGGACCAGGGACAGTGGGGCCTGAAATAGCATCAAGGCCAGCCCTTCCTAAAGGTTTATGCAAACCTCAACTTAAACACCTAGAGTGGAATAGGTTCCACTTCCATTCTATTCTATTAACATCGGCAAGAAAATAGTTTAAACCTCTTTCTCCGGCACTCTTGGAACCATTACACTATTCTCCTTTCCTTGGAAAAAAATCTCACCATTCGGTGTTAAGAAAGTTGTGAGCGGGCTTCCCTGGTGGCGCAGTGGTTGAGAGTCCACCTGTCGATGCAGGGGACACGGGTTCGTGCCCTGGTCTGGGAAGATCCCACATGCCGCCGAGCGGCTGGGCCCGTGAGCCATGGCCGCTGAGCCTGCGCGTCCGGAGCCTGTGCTCCGCGACGGGAGAGGCCACAACAGTGAGAGGCCCGCGTACCGCAAAAAAAAAAAAAAAAAAACAAAGTTGGGAGCATTTAACTCTTCCGCAGGGTAAGTTTAATCTGTATTTTTACATTCCTGGGAATCAAGGAGATTCCCAAAGCTTGCCCAGGGAGAGTGGGTTCCTGGCCGTGCTTACGTTTCCGGTGATGACCAGGCAGCCAAGCTGGTCGATGATGAGCACGTCAAGGGGGGAGGGGGGCTGGCAGAACTTCTGCTGTAGGATCTGCAGGATCGGCTCCATGACTTTTGGGGTGTCCCTCAGGGCCACTGCGATGTGGCCCAAGGCTCGGATGGTGTGGTCCGGAATCAGGTGAGCATCCCTACAGGAGGGAAGGACAGACATGCCCTGGGAATGGTGCTCCAGCACGCAGCAGGGAAAAGAAGCCGGAAGCCAGGACCTGGACCCCAGGGTCATCAGTCTCTCAGAGGAAGCGTCCATCTGAAAGTGACAGCCTGGGATCTGCAATCACCAGCACCAGGCGGGAAGACAGAGGTCTTTTCCCCCAGTGTCCAGGGTGGACATTCCAAGGTGGGCTTCAGCAGACATCGTGGGACAGACTCAATGCCTGACGCCATTCTGTGCCAGAAAGCGGCACAGACGCGTGAATGCCAGCAGCCCCATGAGCCTGCACAGGACCATCTGCCCCCGCCCCCACCTCCTGGGACAGGACAGGACGTACTTGTCACTCTCCTGGGAGATATAGAGCCGGTTGGAGAGGCTGGCCAGGAAGGCCTCCACGATCACTGCATCCACAGTCAAGCCAGCCTTCAGGCACCTGAGCAAGGAGGAGGCCAAGCAGAATGAGGCATCAGAATAACCAGATGAGCATTTTGTGTTTGATTTTGGTTGAGTTTTTCCTGTCTGGGGTCTGCAAGGTTTAAAGACCCGCTCTGAATACTCTTTCCCCAGAAATCTGAATGATCATTACACAGAATGAATTCAAAGAACAGCTGTAGATTTCACCCTTTGACAAGTATCTCAGTTGAAAATAGTAACTTCATTATCTTGCCCAGAACAGTCTCCTCCAGGGTGTCATACTCATGCCAATTCCAATTTAAGATTCCGTTTCTCAACAGAAGTCACAATAGCTGATTCGAAAGACAGATGGTCCCACGGTGGCTGAGGGAATGTTAAAATTACATATAGAGGTTTTAATAGTATGGAGAAATGCTTATGCTCTAGAGAAGGGGAAATCTAACAGCCCTGAGGAGCATGAAATCTTACAAGCATCTCTCGCTCCCCACACATTTGGCTCCCAGGCCACAAAGTCAGAGAAGACAGTCTGACAGAGTAGTTGGGCTCCAGCCCGATGGCCCCGAGAGCGAGGCGCCAAGACTCAGACAAGGAGAGGTACGACTCCTTCAAATCAGAATGTATCTGGTCCCCAAGTGTGGACAGCAAGAGTTCACACAGATGGAGGTGGTGCTGAAGGGACACTCGGGCACATAAAACCTCTCATTTATACCAAAAATCGCACGGAAAACAAGATGAAACAGGACCACATGTCATCACTCTGGATGATGGGCTAAGGGATAATTCTTTTCTGTCTACTTTTCTATAAATCACAGGTTTTCTCTGTTTTTTATTACGTTTATGATCAGGAAAAGAAAGGCAGGAAATTTTTGTTTTTTCTTTAACATGTAGCAATCTCCCTTTTCGGATCCAGCGCAGGTTTAGAAGCTTCCCTGAACAATAACGTCTCTGGCTCTGCCTGACACACCGCCCCTATCCCCCTCACCCCACGAGGCCACCCACCTGCAGACGTTGTCGATGGCAATGTCCCGCAGCTGCTCGTACATGGACGGCTGGCTCTTCTTCCCCGACGCCACGTTCAGGGTCGACTCGGAATGCTCATTGGTTACGCTGATTTTTATATCATTGCCGGCAACTGGAAGTAAAAATTCAAATATCTATCTGGTTATGCCTGTCACTTTCCATATCTGTGTTTGAAATTCAAAACCAAAATCAAATGTAATCATCTTTAGCTACAAAAGCAATCACTTTACAAAGACTTCACCAAGCATTTCAGAATCCGAAGTGTCAGAGAACAGAAAGGATGAAACAAAAGTTTAAATCAAGGAAGCACACTTAAGTTACAAAGCAATGAATACATAAAACAGCAACGTCTTAAGAAATGATTCAGAAGTCCTGGCCCCTAAGAGCTCAGCCCCAGCAGAAAGGCAAGGGCATGGCCTGAGGGCATCCAGCTAATGCACAGGAAGGCGGGAAGGGTGGGCAAGCGTGAGAGCAGGGCCCTCAGAGTCTCTCCACCTGAAGGGAGAGGACAAAACGTCCACCTTGGTGGGACTGGGGGCAGCATGGTGATACCACTTCAGCGCCTGAGTGCGCAGCAGGGTACTTAATTAACATCGGTCACCAGACGTGCTCTGGGCCTGTGGCAGTGGAGGGGACAGAGCTCCAGGCCCGGCGTTGAGACATGGGACGCACACTGCAGGATGCCCCAGAGAGGGCAGGTGCCAAAAAGAGCAGGCCTGGAGCGGGGCCTGGGGCAGTGGCAGCGGGAGGGAGGCCTGGCACCCCAGGGGGTTGTGCAGGGGAAGATTTGGGAGGAAAAGGTGGAGGAGCAGCCCAGGGATGGCGGCCTCTCGGCCAGTTACCTGTGTGGTACTGACTGTGGCACTTGTACAGCTTCACCAGCACGGGGGACGGGACCACCAGGAAGTCCCGCAGGGATGGCGTCACCGAGTGCACCACTACCGGGAACCTCTCGCACAGGCGGCCCAGGCCCTGCAACGCACAGCAGGCCATCAGGGGCTGCGGGGGAGGTGCCCACCCCTTCAGACACCAAGTCAATCAGACTTCTAAGGGCCACCCAGCCATGGGGCACAAAGACAGAAAGGGGGTGGTCGGGACTCTCTCCACCCAAAGGCGAGATTCACTGTTAAAGTGCGTCCATCTCTTTTGGAAGAAACTTAGGGGAGAAAAGGCACCAAGCATTACTTTTACACAACGGCAGACATGAAGTCAGTGGGGTTGGGACAAGGTCAGAGTCTCCGCACAGCAGGCTGGCGTCCGAGGCCTTGGGAACGCCCGGCAGATGCAGGGCAGCCTCCACAATGCAGGACTTGGCTGTGCCTGGACCCCACTCGCAGAAAGCCTGCTGGCCGTCAGCAGCGGCCTCCCAGCACTGAACTTGTCCACAGCAGACTCTAGTTCAAGTTCCTAGAGGCAGCAGCTCAGACCTCGCTGCTGGTGCCTGCCACAGCCTGGCCACAGCAAGAAGGCCCTGCTGGGGCTTCCCTGGTGGCGCGGTGGTTGGGAGTCCGCCTGCCGATGCAGGGGACACGGGTTCGTGCCTCGGTCCGGGAGGATCCCATGTGCTGCAGAGCGGCTGGGCCCGTGAGCCATGGCCGCTGAGACTGCGCATCTGGAGCCTGTGCTCCGCAACGGGAGAGGCCGCAACAGTGGGAGGCCCGCATACCGCAAAAAAAAAAAAAAAAAAGAAGGCCCTGCTGACGGGTGTCAGCACCGCGCTCCCAACCACCCCCACCAGGGCCCATGAGACTGACCTGAAGACAGCAGATGAGCAAGGGCAGGTGAGCAATGATGACCTTGCTGGATGTCTTGGACTGCAGCTTCTCAGACAGCTTGATGCACAGATTCTCTGCACCTAAGTTCAGAACAGAGGAGGGTACGGACCTTTAGCAAAGGCCAATGGTCACAAAGACTCCTTCACCAGTCAAAATAGAACGTGACTAAACCCCGGGCTCACTAACTCTGAGAAGCGGCTCCACCACAAAGTGTCAGAGGCGCGCGTCCCTACTCCTTTCCTGCTGCTATGACGACACCATCCTGCAGGGTGGGCTATCCCTCTGCTGCCAGCCCCCACCCTGTCCCGTGTCCTGAGCGTGGCTCCCCCCGAGCCCCCACCTTCCTGGACCAGCACAATCTTCCGCCCTGAGATCCCTCCTCTCCTCGTAAGCGGAGGACTCGCCAGGCGGTGGCACGGGGAACCCACCCTGCTCGTCCTTCACAGCCCACACCATGAGGTCCACACAGGCGGCACTGGCCTGGCAGCGCAGCTTCAGGGGGCTCAGCTCGCTGTGGGTCCGGTCCACGTCGTGCAGGATCTTCTGGAGCTCCCCCTGGCTGGTGTTGAACTGCTCCAGCACGAAGTCATGGACCTCCTTCACAAAGGAGGTGGGCAGGTCTGCAGGAGAGAGAGTGGGCACAGATTCAGGCTGTGAGCAGCCGTGGTCTTTCCCTTGCGACAGACTCCCAGGGAGAGGGCGCTGCTGCTGGCTACCATGCTTCCAGGAAGGCCGGCTGGGGCGAGCCGGAACGGGCTCGCGTGCCAGCCCTGCACACATGCTACCAGACACTCGGAATGGTCACCTTCCAGCGAAATGCGAGCCATGCTTTGTTTTAAGCTGTCAATACACTCAAACCTGAACACGAGACACAACCTGGGGAGTGCCATCACCAGAACTGGTCCTAACAAAAAGTACTCCTGTGATACTTTCTAAAAAGGGCGTCAGTTATCAGATGTGGGAAAGCTGGATGCAGCACGAGGACCGCCCCCTGCACAGGAAGGCACCCAGTCTGCAGCCTCTCCCAGCTCTCGTCCTCAGGCCTGGACAGTGCAGGAGACCCGAGAGACGGCACAGGCACAGGGCAGACTGGCCAAGAAAGCCAGCAGCAGACTGGCTAGGGGAGGCCGCAGGCTCCGGGGTCAGGCCGAGCAGCCAGCACCTGCCGCTTTTCGGGAACCTAGCCCTCATGGTGGCCCCAAAAAGGCTCAGGCCCCAGCAGCGCTTGGAATCAGATCAGGAAAACAGCTAAGGAGATTATGGGACACCCACAGGACACCATGTGGTCATCAAAGCTTTTGTTTATGAAGCACATTCAGCAACTTAAGGGAAGAGCCTAGGAAAACTGTGTTTAAAACACACAAGAGGTCTTCCCTGGTGGCGCAGTGGTTGGGAGTCTGCCTGCTGATGTAGGGGACATGGGTTTGTGCCCCAGTACAGGAAGATCCCACATGACGCGGAGCGGCTGGGCCCATGAGCCATGGCCGCTGGGCTTGCGCGTCCGGAGCCTGTGCTCCGCAACGGCAGAGGCCACAGCAGTGAGAGGCCCGTGTACCGCAAAAAAAAACAAACAAACAAAAAAAACAAAACAAAAAACACACAAGAGAGCCTGGAAGGAACTGCTAACTCCATATGTGAGCTCCGCTACTGACAAATTATTCTGAGTTGTAAGATCACGACTGCCTCGTTTTCTCATTTTTTAATGTTTTGAAACATGTAAGGCAGACACATTAGACTGTATGCCTGACCAGGGGATCAGGATGACCCCACATGTCCGTGTCAGACATCAGCCGAGAAGACACACCCACCAAAGAGGCTGCGCTGCTGGCAGCACCGGGGGCAGAACGACAGGTGCATGTCCCTCATCGCCTGCTTCTCCCGGGAACATGTCCACGTTCCTTGCAGATGCTGTGAAGCGGCCCTGGCATAAGGGCAGGACCCCACCCTCACCTTTCATGTAGTACAGAGTGTCCCGTAGCATCTTGAATGTGGCCACATAGAGGGGGTCGCTGAACGCGCTGTAGTAGAGGTCGGCGCTGGGGTTGGCCTGTGGGTAGAGGCATGGGACGCGTAACTGACACCGCCGGTCACTGCGGTGACTCCCTCCTCCCTCCTACACTCACACTGCCCAGAGACACCTGTGGGGAGCAGCCCCAGGCTCCTGGAGGATGGACCACCTCCTCTCACTGAGGGCTCACCCTCTCCGGGCATCTTTGAACAAGGAGAGTGGAGGTGCAGGAGCCACAGGGCCACAAGACCACATTGCACCCTGTCCCCCTCAGTGATAGACATGACAGCTGGGGCATCTTCGGATTCAGCCTACGTTTCGTAACTAAAATTCACTTTAAATTTTCTTTAGAAATCTCATCTAAAGTGTGATGCTAGTTTTCTTCTGGGGAAAAAAATTCATCCGAGGTCTAGTGAGTTGAATAAGATGCTGTTAATTATTCTGCACACTCAAGTCTAGTGCAATGGAAAGGCACGATTTAGAAAAGTTCTGACACAGGTAAGCGCGGGGAAGGCGGAAGTGGAGGCAAATCCACAGCGGTAAGGGGCCTGCGGGGCGAGGCTGGTGGAGGCCGTGTCCCATGGGCATCGGTGCCATCAGAGGGCGCTGCGCGAATGGCCCTACAGGCACAGTTTTCATGACTCCCTGCAGGGCAGATGTGACACTGGCTGAGGTTAAGGTGACCAGGGGTCCCAACCCAGAGCCAGGAGGGAGGAACCCGGGCGGTGCAGCCCAGCCCCAGGGCCCCAGAGCTGTGTGATGAAGGCTCTGATAGCCTCTGTCTCCCCGGCTCAGAGCGGGTGTGCCATGGGTTCAAGGAGAGGGAGTCACATCTAGCACATAATAAGCACAGTCACTGCCCGTGAAGGTGGATGAGGAGGAGGATTATCCTGCAGTGACTCGGGTTTGAGCTTTTTTTCAGCCACAAAACCATTTCTTCAAATGGACATTTACACTAAAGTCCAAAATATGAAACAAAATATGAGAAACTGCTCTGTTCCACGAGGAGAAGGGCCCCAGAGCCCCATGTTCCTGGCAGTCCTCTCCCCTCAGGACCCAAGCCAGCTCTTCACCACGGACGGCACTCGGGCCCAACACGTCGCTGCTGTGCCTGCCAGCCCAGCTCCGACCCTGGCCTCCTGGTCTGCCCAGGGTCACACGACCCCACACCGACAAAGGACACCAGGACACCTCTGAGAGCAAGCACAGTGAGAGCTCAGGCCCATGAGCAGGAGGGCTGCGGACCAGCTGGCAAGTGACTGGCCACACACCTAATGCCCGCAGACAGCGGGGTGGAGCGCATGCAGGGCAGGAGCTGAGACCTGCAGCACAGGGAGGTCCCTGCTGGTTCCCTTCCCGCTTCATAACTGAGCCCGGTGGTGCCAGGTGCTGCATGTCTTATAATCGGATGATAGAAAGAACACCAGGCTTAACAAGGAATCTGAGCCCAGCACGCAGCCACAGCAGTCATCAGCCTGGAAATCGGTGATCTCTCTGGACCCTGACAAAAGGGGGCTGACTCAAATGTTCCCAGGGACTTTGAGGCCTCCCAGCAGCGACATTTAATGATTTTATAAATAAAGCTGTGGGCCTTGGTTCCAAACATGCTAAGGACAGAAGATGCCTGAGTACACACCCCTCACACTCACAAGCCAGGGCCTGCAGTGCCTGGACTGATGAGGGGTGTGTACCGAGCCTTGGCAGTGGCTCTGCAGGCACCGTGGGGGCAAGGACCACAATGGAGCAGAGTCGGGGCCCAGGCCGCAATCCAGCTCCCATGCTGACCATGGGACACGGGCACCAGTTAGTCCTCCCCGAACCTCTGCTTTCACCTGTGAAGTAGAGACCCTGACCACTGCTCAGGGGCCAGGACGGGGCACCGGTAGGGGACACATCTAAAGGAGCCAGGCACAGGGCAAGCTCTTGGGCGGCAGGTGTGCTGTCGTCACTGGAACGTATGCTCAAGTCTCGGAGAGCCTCTCACTCACTCCAGTGGCCCCACCCCACCCACTGCAAACCCTCACCACTCCCCCCACACAGGTGTGCCCGGCAGGTGATCTCGACGTGATGCCCTCAGAGGGATGTACCTCCATCACACTGGCTACGACTGTGTCCAGGGACTTGAGAACAGGCTCCTCAACAATCTTCTTCACCTGCAAGGGAAACGAGACCTCGTGAGCACCTGGCACACACAGGGGGAGACAGGAGTGCCAGCTCATTCCACTGAAGAACAAATCGTGCTGATGTATGAAACCACATCACAAGCTCATGGTGAAAAATGGATGGAAGTAAGAGGCCAACAATGAGCACATCACTGGAGCACCAAGGCTCCAATACACACACAAAATGTCCCTAATCCTGCCATCACCTAGAACTTCTTTCTTACCATAGATGGGAATGAAATAAAAACAGAAAAGGAACCAACTCCCTCAAATCTGGGGACATGAGGTTTCCATTTCCTGGAAGCGAGAGCGCTGAGACTCCAGGCAAGACTGACTTCCCCCCCCCCGAGGCCCCTCCCAGACATGGTAGACCCCCGTCACAGCCGGTCCCCAGGCGCCAACAACGCCCCCTCCCCGGGCCAGGGCGCTGGCTCTTCCGGGCGCTGCAGCACACACTGCGAATTCCTCACAGGTGCACTGGCCACCCCCACCCCGGTCCCACTCTGTACCAGTGCTCAGGACAGGAAGAACTGTTCTGCCGACCGAGAACCGCCTGAGAAAACTGCCACCACATTACAGTGCTTTAAGGTTATTTTTAAAACATATGGATAATGATAAACGACATGCCAGGAGAAGAAACTTAAAAATGGTTTAGAAGAAAACCTAACCTTGAAAGTTAAAATATACTGAAAAACAAATTCCCCTGAATGACCCAAGACATCCAGCCTTCAACTGGAATCTCTTGACATGACCCTAAAGAGCTGCTGTCTCGTCGGGACACCGACAGCATGGCCAGCTGGGGGGGTCTCAGGACAGCCGGCTACTGAGCAGCTCACCCTGGCTCCACCCTGCCCACCGACACTGGGCTATCTTCTTGTTTCTCCACCCATAGCCACCACCTCTGGGCCATTTCTGTTCACACTCCTCACAGGCAAGCGCCAGGCCCCCGGCCCCCGCCTCACCCTGACCTTCTTCTTCTCTCTCATTCGTTCCAAAGCAGAAAGCCCTGTCTTTGGAGTCTGTCCTGGCCCACCCAAACCCACCATGCAGAACCCCGGTACAAGCATGGCAACTTCAGGGGTGGGTCACAGGCCCAGCCACTGCAGGACTCAGACAATGGCAACTCTGATGCGACTGCAAAGGTCACACAAAGGCCCCCAGACAGGAAACATTAGCTTTGTATTAATCCAAACAGAGCAGCCCCTGAGTTGGGTCAAGTGCAAGAACAAGTGGGCTTGGGGTCGGACCACTGCCTGAGCCTGGGCCCTGCCCTTAGCCCTTAAGGTACTTGACACCAACTTCCTCACCTCTAACAAGGGGACGTGTGGCCGCGCCCCACGTGGCGGCTGCAGAGACAAATGAGAACGTGCCGCACAGCAACTCCGAGGATGTGACCCTCCTTCCCTCTTTAATCTGAAAACTGTGACTACCAAGCTGTGCTGTGAAATGTAGGCTGACACAACTAGTAATTCCACTGGTTGATATACCCGTGGTCCATCTATCCATCAAGGCTATGCTTACCAGGTTTACGAGTTCCCGGAGCATCTCCAGGGGAATACTGAACTCCTTGTAAGTGATGCCATTGAAAAGAGGAGAAACGGAGAAGCTGGAGCTGATGGTGGAGAAGTAGTAGTCGGGCTCCAGGGCACTCCCATCAGGCAAGTAAGAGGCTGATGGGGCAAAACCAGAAAGTCAGTCGCGGGAGCATGAGACCCAGATACTCCCTCAAGAACCAACAACGGTATCGATTTTGCTTTTGTTTATACTAAAATTCCATGTTTTAATTAAGAAGTAAAGGCTGATATGATTCAGCAATCCCACTCCTGGGCATATATCCAGAGGAAATTCTAATACAAAAAGATACATGCACCCCAACGTTCATAGCAGCACTATTCACAATAGCCAGGACATGGAAACAACCTAAATGTCCATTGACAGATGAATGGATAAAGAAGATGTGGGGGCTTCCCGGGTGGCGCAGTGGTTGAGAGTCCGCCTGCCGATGCAGGGGACACGGGTTCGTGCCCCGGTCCGGAAAGATCCCACATGCCGCAGAGTGGCTAGGCCCGTGAGCCATGGCTGCTGAGCCTGCACGTCCGGAGCCTGTGCTCCGCAACAGTAGAGGCCACAACAGTGAGAGGCCCGCGTACCACAAAAAAAAAAAAAAAAAAAAAAGATGTGGTATGTATACATACAATGGAATACTACTCAGCCATAAAAAAGAATGAAAATAAAATGCCATTTGCAGCAACATGGATGGACCTAGAGATCATCATACTAAGTTACTAAGTAAGTCAGAGAAAGACAAATATCGTTACGATACCACTTATATGTGGAATCTAAAAAAAAATGACACAAATGAACTTATTCACAAAACAGAAACAGACTCACAGACAGAAAACAAGCTTACAGTTACTAAAGGGGAAAGGGGGTGGGGGAGGGATAAATTAGGAATTTGGGAGTAGCAGATATAAATTACTCTATATAAAATAGGTAAACAACAAGGTCCTACTGAATAACACAGGGAACTACAGTCAATATCCTGTAATAAACCATAATGGAAAAGAATCTGAAGAATATAATATATATGTATAACTGAATCACTGTGCTATGTATCAGAAACTAATACAACATTATAAATCAACTATATTTCAATTAAAAAAAGAAGTAAAAGCTGGACTGCAAATCCTTGGGGAGGGTTGCCTCTCACTGGGGTGTTTCAGGTCAAAGCTTAGGTAGAATGATGTCCTAATATTTTCCACCCAGACATGTGAGAACAACAACAAAAAAAGAATTACACCTTTCTACAGGTTAAGAGCCATGACAGCAGGAGGCAGCTTACAACAGAGGTGGGGCAACAATACTGAGAGGAGCTGAGACGCTGGAAGCCAACACGGTGAAGCCACAGAGGGGGCTGGACAGGGCAGGGGCGGTGAGGCCAGATTAAAGGGAGCAGGTGGGAAGAAGGTGGGAAGGGAGTGTGTGTGTGCGCATGAAATGTGTGTGAAAACTACATAAAACATGTATATATACAGTGTGCACGAACACACATGCTCCATGTATTTTCCTTATATATGCACCCGTGTGACCAGCTTATCTCACTCAGCATCACATCCAGGTTCATCCACGTTGTCACAAATGGCAGGACCTCCTTTCCTAAGGCTGAATAATATTCCTGGAGGGCATTATGCTGAGTGAAGTAAGCCAGTTACAGAAAGAAAAAAACTGCACAATCTCACTTATATGTGGAATCTAAAAAACTCAAAGACATGGGAGCAGAGAGTGCGGTGACCAGGGGCGGGAGGTGGGGAAATGGGGAGATGACGGTTATGCGGGCTGAGTCCAGAGAGCTAATTACACCGTGCTGGATGCTAGGAATGCGCTGAGAGAGGAAGTGCTCTAACCACACACGCACACACACAATGGTGACTATGTGAGGAGGTGTATAGTTAATGGCTTGACTGCAGTAACCACCTTACCACATTTATGTATATCAAACCATCATGTCGTTCACCTTAAGGACATACCAGTTTATTGTAAAAAATAATGATAGTCATAAAAGAAGGCAAGAAGTCTGTGTCCCGGACACACACCACGACATGCAGATGACGTCCTGCGTGGCTGACCCAGCGCGTGTGGACACAAAAGGAGGCAAAAGGCAGAGCTGCAGGGACCACAGGTGTAAGATTTGGGATTTATGCAGGGGTGTCACTGACAATGGAACGGACGGCGCCATGAGGCGTGGAGATCTTGTTTCCCCACTTCCTCCCCACAATCTGCATCTTACTTCCCTCGAGGAGAAGGTGAAGGCTATTGTAACAAGTGTCTGACACTGCACAGAGCTGTCACACGAATCAAATTCAGTAAATTACCTGAAAGTCCTTTGTGAACAGCAAAGCTCTACAGAAAGTATTACTCATTAAACATAAGGTATTACACGCAGTCTCATTACTGTTCTTTAATATTATCCACGCGCTTAATGACCTTAAACAACAAGAAACAAAAGAAGGACCCACCGCTAGTATTTCCACCTGAAAAGCAGTGCTTTCACAGGTTAATGTACTAAGATTCAGATGGCAGGCATTTGGGGTCCTGTATATTATTGTCTGCACTTTTTTCTATGTTTGAAATATTTTTAGATTCAAGTTTAAGAAGTTTAATCAAAAACAGAAAATAAATACTTTCTAAAAGCTTGACACTCAAGATGCACAACAGCAGTGTCTGTGTTAGCATCCTCACAGCACAGGAAGGCCCTGTGGACCTCGCCCCTGGGGGCTCGGTCAGCAGAAAGACGAAGCCCACCTTCGAAGTAGTGAAAGGTGGATCCTCCAGGGGAGCTGGGAGGGGGCACCCCTCGTTCAGGGCTGACCTGAAACACACAACCACAGGCACAGATAAGAAAGGCCAGTCAGACCTCAGTCAGATCCGTCTCAGACAAGGCTCCCTCTGCTGGCCAGAGCCCTGGTTCAGCCCCACCTCCTTGCTGAAGCTACAGGTTCTCTACTGTAATTCTAAATTCTTGTGTCTAGCCATATATTCTACACCTGATGACTGAGCCAGATTATTCTCAGTGTTTTGTGTCCCTGTCTTTCTCCATGAGTGAATTACATATTCTCTATAGGCACCAACTGTCTTGCACTCAGAAAAGAGCTGATGCCCAAACACTTCACCTCCCAGGAGATGACTCATTTATAAATCTTAAAAAGGACAAGGCAACCTTTGTACTAAAGAGAACTCTAATGAGAATCTTTCACGTTCCCCAAGTTCCCTCAAACTACACGCGAGTGGGCACCTAACAAGCCCCCGTCCCCTATCCGTCTGGGCGCACGGCCCCACCTGTGAGATGCTGGACACACTGCTGGCCTTCCTCTTCAGGGTGCCCTCCTGACACACTGCCAGCAGGTTGCTGGGGAGGATGGAGCGAAAGTCGTTGAAGGACCGCCTCCGCACACCTTCCAGCTCCTCAGGGACGTGGAGGGAATGAGGAGGGACTCTGGGGAAGAGCCTGGACAGGAGAGACTCTTCCGTGTTGCTGTAACGCCCAAATGCGCGGGAGATTCCTATGAGGCATGGGACCGCGTACTTGCAGAGGTATTCTGGAAGGCAGAGGGAAGCCGTGGCTGCACCACCCGGGTACCTGGGACCACCCATCTCAGGGCCCCCCACCAGCAAGTCCAAGGGCCAGAACTAGCCATGGCAACAGGGCCAAGCCCAGGCGCTGACCGGCGGTATTTTCCATCCATCCTCAACCACGGCTGCAGACACGGCCCATGGGTGGGAGGTCTTAACCACACGCAGCACCTCCAAATCAGTCCCTCAGCCACGTCACCTGAGCAGTCTCCCTCACGGGACTTAATCAGTGCATTTAGTCCTTCTGGGAGCAGATTGGTAGCCTCACACCAGAGGAAAAATGACCTTCAGACATGTTACAGGTGAAGAAGCTGAGCCCCAGAGGTGGAAGTGGCCCAGCATTCAGGCAGCAGAGCTGTGCTCACGACGCCACGCGGGCTCTCAGCTAACATGCAGCAAAGGTCACGTCCACCAGATACACTGGTTGCAAAGAACAGAAAGTCTGAAGACTGGGAAAAGCAAGGGGAAGGATAATCACAAACAATAAAAAGAAAAACATACCTTTCTCTTGAACCTCCAAGGCCTGGCACATTCCCAAAAGGACATGCAAAACCTGCAAAAGCGCCTCTAAAATCTGGAATAGCCAAGGAAACATACAAACTTATAAACAAAATCAGATAAATATCACAAAATTAATTCAGAACTAGAGGGAGCTTTAGACATTCTCTTGTCCAACCTCATACCTGATCCATAACCCCCTGCATGGAAGCTCTGCCGAGGGGTCAGGCAACAGACCTTCTGCAGACAGAACCCTCCCTCTCTGGCTGGTCCACAGGCCTCCTAACTCTGGAAACAGGTGACAGGCCCCCAATCTCTCTTCACAGCTCAACACCCCTGTTTTTTTCCATCCGTTCCTTATGATTCAAGTCCTTGCTGATGGCCTGCCTGACTTCACTATAGCTCAGTGTGTAAGAAACCATCTCCAACTGAAGTGTTCAGACAAAACACACTACTATTCCAGCGATGCTGGGGATCTCCCCGAGTAATCACCAGACTCAGCACGGACCCCAGACGTCTGTGGATGTGACACTGGCTTTCCAGCAGCCCTTCACACTGCTGGCTCCATGAACTCACAGAGAAAGGAAATCCTTAAGTGTCTCTCATACATGCTGACTCCAGCTGTGCCCCTCCACCCGCAGGGCTGGTATTTTTTTGCCCGTCACTGAGCCCCAGAAAAGCTCAGGGCATAAGCTTCAGTTCACCGCGAGGGTCCTCGATTCCCAGCTTGGCATCCGAATCGTCTACAGACGAGACTGACTTGCTTTCAGGATTTTCATCCCCGGTCCTGGCTGGTCCTAGCTGTTCAGCTTCCACCACAGGGGGCAGGCGACCAGACTCCTGCCCGGTGCCCCTGGGGTGGTCCTCAGGTGGCTCTGCAAACCCTGCCCTCGGCTACACTGCTGACCCAGGATGTCAGGAGAGGCGTGGTTCAGGCCCTGATGAAGAGCACCCAGACCGAGTCCCTCTCACTTCCCCCACTTCCAGTCTTGGGGAATCCAGGCAGAAAAATGAAGTTGGTCTGAGGTGACTTGTTCATCACCAAACTGCTCACGTTTTGCTAGTGTCAAATGATGCGGAACAGTGAGGACCTGGAAAGCAATGTTTCATCCATTTCACGTATTCAAGTTATGCCACCATCTTCTGTGGTGACCTATTTCAATAGGTGTTACTGATAGAAAAGCCCTGTTAGCTTTTTAAATAATATGTGATTCTAACGTATCTAGTTACCTCTTTAGCCAACCCACAAGTAAATAAAGAACCTAAACTAAGAACGAAGGGTGGAGACCAACATAATGGCAGAAATAGGGACACAATTTACAGTGTGATAGTAAGGAAAGACATTTTAAAAATTAAAAAAGATACGGGGGGCTTCCCTGGTGGTGCAGTGGTTGAGAGCTCGCCTGCCAATGCAGGGGACACGGGTTCGTGCCCCATTCTGGGAAGATCTGACATGCTGTGGAGTGGCTGGGTCCGTGAGCCATGGTCGCTGGGCCTGCACGTCCGGAGCCTGTGCTCCACAACGGGAGAGGCCATAACAGTGAGAGGCCCGCGTACCGCAAAAAAAAAAAAAAAAAAAAAGAGTAAAAGATACAGGGGGCTTCCCTGGTGGCACAGTGGTTAAGAATCCGCCTGCCAAAGCAGGGGACACGGGTTTGAGCCCTGGTCCGGGAAGATCCCACATGCTGTGGAGCAACTAGGCCCGTGTGCCACAACTACTAAGTCCACGCTCTAGAGTCCACGAGCCACAACTACTGAGCCCGCGTGCTGCAACTACTGAAGCCCGTGCGCCTAGAGCCCGTGCTCCAAAACAGGAGAAGCCACCACAATGAAAAGCCTGCGCACCACAATGAAGAGTAGCCCCCTCTCGCTGCAACTAGAGAAAGCCCTCTCGCAGTGATGAAGACCCAATGCAGCCATAAATAAATAAATAAATAAATAAAAGGAGAGAAATATGAAATACATTTAAGTAACATTTCCAACAAAATAAACTAAAACTAAAAAAACTGGAGCACTTGAAGGAACAGCTCCAGCTTTCCAGCAAATCTTCTCCTATGAATGTCAGTCCCCAGCATGGAGGCAGGAGGATGCGTGACCTTTTGCTGCCCACCTCACAGGGCAATTGGGAAAGCTGAACGAGATAAGACTCAGGAGGTCAGTGGAAGACTAAGCACTGCAAGCAGGATTTAACATTTCTCATGTGTGTTACTAACAGTATGAAATAAATCAACATAAACAATCCAATCAACTTTTTTTTTTTCTGTCCTATCATCACTTTGGGACTCTTGGATCTTACAGCAACAGACACTGAGTCACCACACACTTACCTCAGCCCTGAGGGAAGGGTCCCTATAAGCCACGTCAGACAGCAAAGTGACCAAGCAGAAGCTGAAGCTCTCGGCCACCGGGAGGGTGCCTGGAGAAAGAAAGACAGGAATCGGATCATCACACCGACCGGCCACCCCATCTGGCTGTTCCCTCTCACACGGCTGCCAAGGACCTGCTTACAGTGGAGGCCGCCCTCGTCAGGATGAGCCTCCAGAGAACAGATATGGGCCCAACTTGTTCGCTGAGAAACACCCCTGCCTTCCTTGTAATAAAATGTTTTGGTTCAAGAAATTGAAATGTTTGCTGAGCCAATTTATAGTCTGAGATTACAGAGCCTCTCAACATGACAGATTCCATGTTTTATTCCCGACCTAAATAAAATTGGGAAATCAATCTTGGTAAGACTATGGGAGATGTTTCATGGAGGCTAACTGTCCAATACCAATTACTATCACTTTCAACTGAATTAATGGTTTTTCTCCTTTTTTCTTCTGACAGGTGGAGAAAGTCCTCAGAAGAGCACCCAGAGATGTGCTCTGCTCCTCGGAGGTTTCTAAGCCCTTCCCTGACCGAGCCTGCCAGTCCAGAGATTCTCAGGAGCAGGGCCTCAAGGTCAAGAAGGGAGCACTACACCCAAAAGACCACAAGTGAAGCACCACTTCTGTCAAGTGCACTTTGGGAAGGTTAGACCTGCTGCCGAGGAGGTCCGATCACTATTAAACATTTAACCAATTTTGAACGTTGAGCACTGACTCAAAGACACACACACACACACAGGAGACGACTGCTGCGTGTCTACTTCCGCACATGTGATTCTGAGACGCAGCTCTAGGTCCTTCTTAAGCTTGAGTGTGGCCGGAACCACCGGGAGGGCTTGTTGAAACGCAGTCTGCCTGACTCCTGGGCCCAGAGTTCCTAACTCAGCAGCTCCAATGTGGGGTCTGAGAATCTCCCTTCTGACAAGTTCCCAGGGTTGTTGATGCTGCTGGTCCAGTGATGGCCCTTTAAGAACTACTGCTATGGGGTTTATCAAAGCATAAGTGATATTGCCTTAATAGAAACTAGGAGACTGAAATATTACCCAATAATTGGAAATTTATATATCTCTAACAATGTTTATTTTTTTAAAAAAAATTTATCTATTATTTATTTATTTATTTTTGGCTGCGTTGGGTCTTCATTGCTGTGTGCAGGCTTTCTCTACTCGCGGTGAGCGGGGGCTACTCTTTGTTGTGGTGCGTGGGCTTCTCACTGTGGTGGCTTCTCTTGTTGCGAAGCATGGGCTCTAGGCATGCAGGCTTCAGTAATTGTGGCTCACGGGCTCTAGAGCGCAGGCTCAGTAGCTGTGGTGCACGGGCCCAGTTGCTCCGCAACATGTGGGATCTTCCCAGACCAGGGCTTGAACCTGTGTCCCCTGCATTAGCAGGCAGATATTTCACCACTGCGCCACCAGGTAAGTCCCTAACAGTGTTTAAATAATGCTAAAAAATTCATTCGAATGAGTCCAAGTATACAGAAGTGATATTTGTTTTGAAATAAAATAAAATAGGATCAACACTTTCTAGTATTCTACTTCTCCCCAAATTAGATAACAATGGTAGAAACAGATGTTTCACTTTTCAGCAATGCTCTATTTAATTTGTAGTCTTTCCAATTCCAGGACACCTGCATAATTTGGGGTCTGTCAGCTTTAGGTACAGTAAGTCACCAGAAATGCTGAAAACCCAAAGGGCAAGAGGAACACGAGCAGGCACAAGCAGATGTTCATGAGGACAGCACAGTCTCCAGCAGACTGAGCCCACCTGACAAATTCAGGGCATGCCACCAACAGAAAGGACAAGGGCCTTCTTTGCAGGCACCAACCCCCCGTGGGGTTGGTGCCTTGGACCTCAGAGAGAGAGATTACAAGGAAACTTCAGTCTCATGGGTCATGAACTCTGAAATGTTGGAGATCTTCCAAGCTGATTTTGGAGTCGGGAAATCCGTTTACAAGATCATGAGTGCTATAAGCGTTTAGCACAATGCCTGGCATGTAGGGGACCTATGTAAATACTTTGGGAGGGACGGGAGGAAGAAGGCAAGGAGGGAGGAAGGAAGGGGAGGGCAGTGGAGGGGAAGAGAGAAAAGATTATCTAACTTTCTCTTTGACCTTAAAGAGAGATCAGTATCAAATACAAGTTAAAAAGGAATACACATGAATTTATTCCATTTGCAAAGATGCAAAGTTCAGTGGAAATTTAGCAACACCGACAAAGCGATAAAACTACTGACAGTGGACATGGTGGTTGAGTCCCAAGCTCCCATCTTAGCCCTCCTTAATGGGCAGCCACCAGGCCATCTGGAGAACTGACCTTATTGCAGGGTAAGCCTCTCCATCTGAGGCAACAGACCAGCTCAGGGACAGCAGGGGACCCAGGGCAGCCAATGGGACATGAGCAAAGGTTCCTGAGGGTCCCCGTGGTCCTGCTCAGCTCTGCTCATCCCGCCCAGGGCTCTGGGTAACGTGAGAAAGCGCCAGTGCTGCAGGCACAGGAGTGGAACCAGCTAGAAGCATCCTAGCTGCCACGTTAGTGTGATTAAACATTCAATCCTCACAGACGGGGAACACACAGATGCTTCCTTGCATTCAGGGAAACTTTAAGCAAAACTACCTCTGCCTTTCCGAGCTGTGCTTTCTTCTACCCAATACACTTTCGGAAGACCTTTAAGAAGTCGAAGAAGGTAAGGAACCACAGAATCTTTGTGCTAAAAAAAAAAAAAAAAAAAAAAAATTACATTTAATTAAGTACACGACTGATAGCTTTTTAGCACAGACTGAGCCCAAAACAAAGCACATCCACATCCTGATCATCTCAGAGAAGGGCGTTTGCACAGTGTCGCACCCTTCCTGCTGCACATGGTGGGCAGCGTCCCTCCGGCCAACAGGAAGGCCAACACCTGCCCTCTGCTGCTCAGTGTCCAACCTGGCTCTGGCCTCCAGAAGAAGACACGTGTGCACACACTCAGAACTGCCTCCTGCCAGGTGTTTAAAGTCCCCAAACCCAAACCTCAGGACCACATCCTCCAGACTGGAGAGCAGCTTACAAACTTGGTGATGCTTCTTTCTGTTGTTCATGGCCTTTGTGCTCTTCCCTTCCTTTCATAAATTTTCGGCTTCATGTTTCCTTTTGCTCCTCTCAAACTCAGCATTAGACTTTATACCCAACGTTAGCCAATGGAAAAATTACTTTCGTCTAGTTTCCAAACTAGCCAATCAGCATAGAGTTCATAACCTTCCACCACTAGCTCTCCTGGCTGTCTCCCTACATGCGGCTGCCCCCATGAAGGACAAGTGTCCTCCACAGAAGGGGACACTATCTGATGTTCTGAAACACTGAAAAAACATGTGGCTTTGAAAACATGGTTGCAAATTCTGCCACACTCCTTTCACCAAAAGGCAGAGTCAAATTCGCATCCCCTGAAAACAAGGCTGCCTTGGTGACTTGCTTCTAGTGTATAGTCAAGACCTCCACATCTGAGGGTTCCACATCCATGGATACAAGGAGCCGACAGTACTATACCATTTCGTACGGAAGACTGGAGCATCCTTGGACTGTGGTACCTGCAAGGGGTCCCGGAGCCAATCTCCCGAAGATGCCGAGGGATAGCTCCGTGTAGAAAGTAGAATGAACGAGCCTGACTTCCCAGGCTAGCTCAGAGATGGCAGAGCCACTTCCCCCGGCTCTTTCGCAGGACACGCACTCTTGCAACCCAGACACTACGCTGTGACAAAGTGACACAGCCCAGGCCACACGGGGAGGCCATGCACATGGAGGGGCCCTGGCCAAGAGCCCCAGAGAAGGTCCAGCCAGCGGCCACGATCAACCCCACACATGTGGGGGAGGGGCCTTCAGGTGACTCCAGGGCCAGCCTTTGAGCCACCCCAGATGACACCAAATGGAGCAGAGACTGGGCTCTTCTGAGCACTGGCTAAATTGCAGATTCATGAGCAAAAACCTCTGCCAAACAAAACCAATTAACTTTGGGGTAATTAAACCACCAACTTTGGGGTAATTTTTATGCCACAGCAGGTAACCAAAATAAATAGAGAACTTTCTTTAGTGAAAACAAAACCATTTTTCCTGTACAACAATTGCCCAGGGAACTGGTGTACTAACACACACAAGACCCCAAAGGGGCTGCACACCAAGGCCCTGCAGAGAGGGAGCGGCCCGGGCTCTTCCCCACACACCCTGCAATGGTGTCACCACCACTGCTACTCTGGCCACGGCTGCTGCCAGGGCAGCCCACTAACTGGGCACGAAGGAGGCCAGTGCCAGCGCCCACTCGGGATGGAGGAAAGGAACACAAACTCCAGGTGGATCATGAGAAAGCTGGTCCCTAGGCGCAGGGGCCAGCAGACACCAGGCTCCTCTCTTGGTGTGGGTGAGGCCTCCGGCTTCCTGGGAAGCTCAGGCCAACTGTGAGCCCCATGGGACAGCCGCTGCCACCCCTGCCAACCACTGACCCGGAACCCAAACCACACCAAAAGTAACTTGTACTCGTCTCTTCCCTGCCACCTGAAAAAACCCGATACAGGTATTAGGGGCTCACAGGTAAATCCAGCAAGTGATGTGTTTGCCAAAGATAGTTCAAGTAATACTCATTCGAATAGCAATAGTTTCTTATACAGGATTTCCTCCCTTTATTTTTATATTTAAATTTAAATAGGACCTGGCAAATAGAAAATGATTGTCTTTATTTTCACATTTATAAATAAATAATAATAAGAAGAATTAAAATGCAGCTTATGCATCTAATCTTGGTTTTTTGTGTGGCCTTGATCAGATAACCTATTTAATTTTTAAAATATTTCTCTAAAATTAAAATGCTTATTTTTTTTCAAATGTATAAATACTCTGTCAAAAATATTAATTCTTATTGAAGTAAAATTTCCAGGACATGCAAGCTAACTTTTTTAGATGAATAAAAGTTCAAATAGCTGACATCTTTATTTTTTTAACATAGGAAGATTAAACTTGGAATTTTAAAAAATAATTTTCGGCAATGATAAAAATAAACAGATAAAAGATTCTGTATCCAGTGACTGAGCATTTGCTTCAATTAGCCTTGGTAAATACTAAAAATGGCCATCTTCTGTTGTAGTGACAACACTGGTTTGTAAATCACCTTTAAGAGGCACATTAACATGTACTCTAAAACAATTTATATCTATCATAGTTTTGAAAAAGACTGTTATATCACAATTATCTCAAAGAACACTGTCCTTATGGAAGGAAAAGAAGTGGTTACTCTGAGTCTGGCTCCTTTGCCTGAGGTTTAAAATCAAGTCTACTCTGGAGGGTACATGGTTACTTCACAAAGCACTCTAACTTTCTGGAGAAAACAAAAACCACACCTTCCTGAGGACGTGTCCACAGAGGTCTCATTCCCACCAGTTCTGCCCCCTCCCCATCACTCGCCCTCAGCTGACCACTTCCACCGGGTAGGTTCGCGAGCACTCCTCTAGGCCTGATTTAGGAGTATAAAGTAGGCACAAACTTAAACCCTAACTGCAACCTCTTTTGCATGCAGAAACACTTTTAATTTAGCCAAGTCCTACCTGTAGATCAGATTCAATGAGAAAAATGCCCAATGCAATCACCGCGTCTCTCCGCCTGTCATCCAACTGGAAGATGCCGTGGAAATCGACTGGGCACATACACAGCAGCTTCTGGACCTAGAAGATGAGACCACACGAACAAACAAAAAAAGCCCATAGCTTAAAAAAATATAAACCCACACTCAGATAAACCAGTACCAAAAAGCCCAGTGAATATATAGAACAAATAAGTCATTTTTTTCCAACCAAAAGGTCATAAAAAGGACACCTCCAGCCTCTGAAATGATGGTATACACACCCCTCCAAGGAACCTGGACCAAGAGCTGAAAGGCTGTGTCCACGGAGGTGGTAAAGCACGATGGCTAACGTCTGCCCTTCGGTGTCAGGGCAGTCCAGGGTCCCCACCTCCCAGTGGTGCCCGTGAGCAGGTTATGAAAACCTACAGGTAAGCTACCTATAGTCAAAAGGCCTCCCCTTAGGGCTCTTTAAACATTAAATGTGTGTAAAGCACTCAGAACTGTGAGGGGTACACAGTACGTGCTCAATAAACAATATATATTGTTACTGGACATGGCATGGTGGCAGGCAGAGGGCAGCAGGCAGGCAGTCAGCAATTTCCTGAATAAATAGAAACACTAGGATTATCGTCAGAACACACCAACAGTAAATGTCTGTCATAAAAGAACTAAAAATCAGGATTTATTATGAAAAGGAAATCAAGTGATGCCAATCTTGAAAATCTCTGCCAGAGCAAGCTCTGAACAGAGCTTTAAGATACACCAGGAGGCCCTAACCTTGCTGTCCCATGGACCCAATGAGAAGTCTCTCACTGACATTTACGTGGTCTGGTGGGATGTTCTAATAGCAAAGGAAATGGAAGCCAGTGATTGCCATTTGCCCTGAAAATGAATCAGTCAATTACCACTGTAATTTTTTTACAGAAAGTAATTTGCTGTTGTTCCCTTCAGATTTTAAAAGGGCAAATACAAGAGGACAAACTGAAACTGGCAAAGATTATGTAAAATACTTTCACCCCAGTGTTGTGTATACTAATTGAAACTCTGAAACAAGCTAAATATTTAACATTAGGAAAATAATCATGATGAACCACTTGATCAAATATTAGGTTAAACCCTAACTGCTGATATTCAACCATTTCTGACCTACAAAAACAATGCTTCTGTAAAGTTTAACCTAATGTTACAGACATTAAAAATGGCATTTTTCTATGACTAAGCAGTGACACAGAACAATGTTCTAAATGTTCTATAAGTTCACGAAAGGAATGATCTGAATTACATACAGAAAAAATGCTGGAAGAAAATACATCAGGGAGTTCCCTGGCGGTCCAGTGGTTAGGACTCAGCGCTTTCACTGTCGTGGCCCGGGTTCAATCCCTGGTCGCGGAACTAAGATCCCGCAAGCCATGAGGCGCAGCCCAAAATATACGTGTGTGTGTGTGTGTGTGTGTGTGTGTGTGTGTGTGTGTGTGTGTGTGTGTGTGTGTGTGGTCAAAGTGTTAATAGTTTTGACAGATAGGATGACCAGAGGTGAGACATTTCTTCTTCATGCTTTTTTATATTTGCCAAAATATGTTCTAAAGGAAAATATTTCTTGTGTAATCAGAAAAAACATCCAGTAGGTTAAAATAAAAATACATACACATGAGGGGGAATCCATGCTTGTGTGATTAAATGCTTAGGCAAAAGAGCACACAGCAACGGGCAAGTGAGGAACGGAAGTCGAACTTCCCCCTCATCACTGGGAGAACATGCTTCATGATCGGGGGAAATAAAACACGAAGGAGCTGCAGACCAAGCATGGTAAAGTGATCATTGCAGAGACTCACACTCACATAACAGACAGTCAAGGCTCTCAAGAAACACGCTTGCAAATAAGAAATCCACCACAAGGTGGATTATATCAGAAGGAGCCATTGAGATCCAGAGCTGACCCTTGAGCCGGCACTGACCCGAGGCCTGCGGAAGCCCTCCCACAGGCCCCACCCCCGGCAACACAGACCTGGGGGGGACCCCAAGGCTGGAGGACAAAGTGAGACTCAGAAACGAGGCAGGACTGGCCCAACCTCATTACTAAATATGGAAAAGCTGTAACTGTACAGAAAAGATGACCCTTCAACAGTCCCACATGTCAACACAGACAAGCCTAAGATTTTATATGCTCGTGCTCTCAGTCCTGTCCTCTGTCCCTGGAGGCTTTGGGGGGGGCAGGGTAAGGATCATGCTGTATTTTTCTGTAGAAGTGAAATGCACTTGGACTTTGGAGTTAGACCCAGAGTCACCAGGCGACACGTCGAGCCTCAGCTTCCCATCTATACAGCGTCCCTGTGGGGCCAGGTACGGAGGCACAGCCCTCACCTGGGCTCAGGACTCGCTCCACGGCAAGTGGTGGGCATAGTCCACGGCACTGTGCATCAGTAAGGGCCTTTCAATGGCTCCTATGAGGGTCGACAGAAGCAGGATGCCTGTAACTCATTCACTCACTATTCACTGGGCACTACTTGCGGGAGGCGCTGCCCTGGGCGCTGTGGATGCGGAGTGAACCTCGGACCAGGCCCTACCCTCGTTCCAGAGGGGGACAGACAACCTGGGTGAGGACCAGAGATGAGGTCGTGTAAGAGGCGTTAATTCTCCCGGTTGAAAGTTAAGGGAAGAGCTGTCCCTCTCCTTCTCTTTCTTTGAGAACTCACACTAGAAAACTTGCCAAAGGAAGGATTTCCTCCTTTCTTGGAACTGTGCATAAATTCTTTTGAAGACTAGATTGGCACTTTGCGAGCTTTATGACTTAGGAATGTCTTTCTCGAGGACCTGGAGAGCATCTCTTTGGAATGTACACATCGAGGGAGACAGCACCCATCTCCCCATCTCTGGGGAGGACAGGAGCCTAACTTCCATGGGCTTCAGGCTCCAAGTTGCAAAACCACCTCCTGTCATAAAGGTGGGAGGATGAAGCCAATCAGCTAACACAGTCCATCACTCCAGTTACCAGGTAGTTAGCATGAACTAAGTGTGACAAATGGTGCTGACAAGTCCTCTTATTTGATTTTAGCCCAGTGAGACTTCTAAACAACTATAAAACAATAAATTTGCGCTGTTCTAAGCCACTAAGGTTGTGGGCATTTGTTACAACAGCAATAGGAAACTAATACAGTTGGTCACAGAGTTGTAAACAAAACTCAAAACCTGGACTGCCTATCAAGAAAGATATAAAAATTAATCAGGAAAAAAAAAATTAATCAGGTTACAGGCAATATTTATTTCCTTCTTTACTCTTTTCTGTATTTTCTGTAAGGAATACTGTTAACTGCAGAATCAGAAAAAAATTTTAAATAGTAGAAACAATTTTGCCACTAATGCAAATCTTATTTCTAAAATGACAATAATACTTATACTCTTAGAGCTCAGAAAATAAGAGAAGAGTGTATAATATTTCAATGGATAGAATCTGGGTAATCCAAGAACAAAAAAGTAACATAAAACCGAAAGAAAATCTAGGTCAACTGAACAAAGTAGATGTTTTTTACATACAGCAGTCCTACTACAACTTCTTTAATTCTAACATCTTAATGTCAGCAAAACAACTGCTACTTAACTATAACTTCCCCAAGAGTTTCAATCTAAGTAGGAAGGTTTTTAAAAAGCAGGTGATGCAGCTATCTGGCCCTGATGCAGGTGCGTGGCTGCAGAGAGGGGGTGGCTGGGTGGGGACCTAGGCCGGTGCCACCTGGGACAGGAAGCCCAGGCACATCAAGCTCAACCTCACAAACCAGCCTTGAAAATGCTCCACAGCTCTGTGTAAACGAAAACCAAATTGATTAAATTACTTCATTAGCAAAAAAATCACGGAAATACTGGATTGTGACATTGAGCTTTCCTTGGTAAAATTTCTCTAAGGAAACACGCAGCACACACAGGCCCAACCCCCACACTGAGAGGACGCTCGGCCCCAGGCCTGAGGGCCACTGACGACCCCCAGTCACAGGCAGGGTCCCAGGCAGAGGCCGGGGGAGGGCGCAGCCTCGGCTGCCAAGCGTCCACTTTCAGGAGATGATGTGCCATCCTGCTTCACAGGTTGGGCAACTTGGCCCTGATGGGTTAAGTATGATCTCAGGCAGCAGGCACTTCCCTAGACCCCCTGACTTCTGTCCCCCGACTCATGCACCCCCACTGGCCCCGCTCATGCACCCCCACTGGCCCCCAACTCCGACACAAACTCCATGCACATGTGCAGCCTGGCAAGGGAGGTCCTCCCACATACCGACACCCAGCCTGGACCTCTGCCAGGCCACTTCCAGGGTCTCCACTGTCTGCAACATTTCTCAACCTGTCTCGTCTCCCCACAAAACCCTCCCATCGTTCTAAGACGCAGCTCCCCCTCTCCTGCTTGTCAAGCTGCTCTGGCTGGACATCAGGTCTATCCCCTCACACCTCTCAGGAGCCCACCAAGAACCCTGGGCTGAGATGCCTGCCCTTCTCATGTCTTACCTTGGAGCCCCTGTGTACTTACCTTCCGTCCCCTGCAGACGGGACTGTGTCCCCCTGGTCACGTGCCCACCACATCCCCATTAACTATCCCCATTCTACAGCTTACAAAAGTGAGGCACAGAGAGGTCAAAGTTCTAATGCAGAATAAAGCTTGAACGCTATAATGAAGAAAAAATGAAAAAATAACATTGAATGATTTTCTTCAGAAGTTTACAACAAATTAACAAGTAGTTTGGTTTCTTTGGGGTGAGGGGGGGGAAGAGCCTGTCATTATAAAAGGTCACTAAGCTCAAAATCTGAAAGAGACGGCCAGGGTCGCTCCCATTTATGAAAAGGATCCAGAGGGGTTGGCTCTGCATGCCACTCTGAGGAGGCCAGTAAGGAACAGACCACAGGAGGCAACAGAGATAACTTCCTCAGACTTTGAGAAGCCCTGACAGTACTATAACCCAAGGCTGTTAAGAGAGATGCCTTGAGGTGAATTTACTGCCAAAGTAAGGAAATGCCGAACCAAGTTAGAGAAAATAAGATGCCCTCACAAGTCTGGATGAGTGGGCAGAACACCACAGATGAGAACTCAACATGAGAGTGGGTGTAGGTCAGGTATGTAGGTCAAAATAAAGCTACAATAATAGCGTTACAAGCTGGCCAATTAAACTTTTAAGTATGCAACTTTTGTTATCTGAAACCTCTGGGAATAGTCTTCCTGGAGAAACAAAAGTCCCTGAGAACTGAAGATTATGCTTTAAGTATTAGTGGTATTTTGTTGTTGTTAAATCTGTTTTTTAATTGTCATTCTCCTACGTCCTGCCCCCTTAGAGAACACTGAACATAAGTCAACATTTTCTAAGTGACTCAGAGCGAGCATGATAGACAAAGGTGATTGTGACATGATGCTTGTGTCTTAAAACTATGCCAATTTTGGCACACTGACAGATCATCTCCCTCAAGCCTCAGCTTTCCCAGGTATAAAAGGATGAACAGATAGATTTTTGCAATGTCTGCTCTAGCAATAAAATCCGGTGAGCCAAGAACTTCCACCTGCAGCCATGAGAGAACAGCAGGATCTGGATTTACCTTCCTGCCAAAAAACAACAGAAAGATGGACAAATACATGAAACCACTGGTTTCATACCCTGGAAAAGCAGCACAGGACTGAAATGCTTAGAGAGGAAACAAGGTGAGCCCTACAGCTGCCCTGATTTTCTGCCAGAAGATGCATCCTGGACCACAAAAAGGGAAGCGCATCCCAAGCAGATCATGCTGGTCTCACTAAGCTGAGGAGACAGAAATGGGAGTACTGGAAGTCTAAAAGCAGCTGGGAATTCTGGAGAAGAGAGAGCTCAACAGAAAAAAAGCTCCACAAATCTGCAAGAGTTCCCCTGAGTCTTTGATGAATATACTAAGACAGACCAGGGTAGGGTAATACTCCACAATGTTGGGCAAAAAACAACCAAGGAACTGTGAGATAAATGGTTCCTGGGTTCTCACAGAGCTGAGAGGAGTCTGAGTTACTCCCAGCCAGAGCGAAAAACCCACAAAGCATTCAGTGGAGAACTTGAAGGGCCACACCTCAGCAGTGGGGCTAAACTACCCGTCGCAAAAGCTATTTCAGACCTGCCCTAACAAAGTTTAAAAACCAGCTCTGAAATAGACGCAGAAAAAGCATGTGAAAAAATTCAACACCCTTCATGATAAAAACACTCAACAGGGACTTCCCTGGTGGTCCAGTGGTTAAGACTCCGCACTTCCATGGCAGGGGGCACAGGTTCGATCCTTGGTTGGGGAACTAAGATCCTGTATGCTCCCCGTGTGGCCAAAAAAAAAAAAAAAAAAAAAAAAAACACTCAACAAACTAGGAACTTCCTCAACCTGATAAAGATTATCTATGAAAAACCCACAGCCAACATTGTACATAGTAAAAGATGGAAAGCTTACCCCCCCAAGATCAGGAACAAGATAAGGATGTTCACTCTCAACACTTCTACCCAGTGTTGTGCTGGAGGGTCTGGTCAGGGCAATTAGACAAGAGAATGAAATAAAAGCCATCCAGACTGGAAAGAAAAAAGAAAAACTATCTCTATTTGCAGATGACATGAGCTAAAGGAGAGGTACCCCACCCCCAGGCCATGGACCGGTACCAGTTCGTGGCCAGTTCAGAACCGGGTGACACAACAGCAGGTGAGTGGCAGGGGAGCGAGCGAAGCTTCCTCTGTATTTACAGCCGCTCCCCATCACTTGCATTACCACCTGAGCACCGCCTCCTATCAGATCAGTGGCAGCATTAGATTCTCACAGGAGCACAAACCTCACTGTGAACTGTGCATGCGAGGGATCTAGCTTGCACGCTCCTTACGAGAATCTAATGCCTGATGATCTGAGGTGGAGCTGAGGCGGTGATGCTAGTGCTGGGGAGCGGCTGCAAATACAGGTTATCATTAGCAGAGAGGTTTCACTGCACAGAGACCATAATAAATTAATTGCTCAAAAATTCATATCAAGACCCTATCAGTGAGTGGCAAGTGAAAACAAGCTCAGGGCTCCCACTGATTCTGCATTATGGTGAGTTGTATAATTATTTCACTATATATTACAATGTAATAATAACAGAAATAAAATGCACAATAAACATAATGCACTTGAATCATCTGGAAACCATACCTTTCCCCCACACCAGTCTGTGGAAAAATTGTCTTCCAAGAAACTGGTTCCTGATGCCAAAAAGCTGGGGACCGCTGATCTAAAGAATCCACTAAAAAAAAATTAGACCTAATAAATAAGTTCAGCAAAGTTGCAGGATACAAGATCAATATAGAAGAATCAACTGTAATCAGACTTTCAGTTTTACAAGATGAAAAGAGTTCTAGAGATGGATCGTGGTGATTGTAGTAAAACATTACGAATGTATTTATTTTAAAATAAATGTATTTATATTTATTTATGGCTGCGTTGGGTCTTTGTTGCTGTGCGGGGGCTTTCTCTAGTTGTGGAGAGCAGGGGCTACTCTTCGTTGTGATGCACGGGCTTCTCATTGCAGTGGCTTCTCTTATTGCGAGCATGGGCTCTAGGCATGCGGGCTTCAGTAGTTGTGGCACAGGGGCTTAGTTGCTCCATGGCATGTGGGATCTTCCCGGAGCAGGGATTGAACCTGTGTCCCCTGCACTGGCAAGTGGATTCTTAACCACTGCGCCACCAGGGAAGTCCCTATGAATGTATTTAATATCACTGATCTGTACACTTAAAAGTGATTAAGATGGCAAATTTTAAATTATGTATATTTTACCACAAAAAAGGAAAAAGGGAAAAATCAACTGCATTTCTATACAGTACCAATGAACAGACTGAAGATGATATTAAGAAATTATTCCATGGTGACTTTTACGTCGTGAATTAATTCCATTTACAATACATCAAAAGAACAAAATACTTAGGCATAAATTTAACAAAGCCTTGAAGTACAAAACTTACATTCTAGAAACTACAAAACCTCACTGAAAGTAAAGACCTAAATAAATGGAAAGATATCCCATGATCATGGATGATAAGAATTAATATTAAGAGGGCAATTATACTCTAAATTGACCTACAGATTCAACACAATCCCTATTATAACCCCAGGTGACTTCTTTGCAGAAATTGATAAGCTGATCCTAAAATTCACAGGGAAATTCAAGAGACCCACAACAAACAAGGCTATCTTGAAAAGGAAGAGCAAAGTTTGGGGACTCACTCGTCCCAATTTCAAAACTTACTACAAAGTGACAGTAATCAAGACAGTGTGCTAGGGTAAGAACAGATATATAGACCAATGCTAAAATAAAAACAGCTGCCACCCTAGAATTCTATAGTCAGCAGAAATGAAGCTGAAAAAAAAACTTTTTCAAATAGGACAAAGCTGAGAGAATTAATCACACTAGCAGACCTGTACTATAAGAAATGTTAAAACCAATAAAGTAAGGGGAACTTCCTGGTGGTCCAGTAGTTAAGACTTCACGCTTCCACTGCAGGGGGTGCGGCTTCAATCCCTGGCCGGGTAAGTAAGATCCCACATGCCTCATGGTGTGTCCCCCACCCAAAAAAATCCATAAAGTGTAAACATCAATCTACATAAAGAAATGAAGAGAACTGAAAATACTGTATATATGAATATGCATATTTTTCATATTTTATGATGATTTAAAGAAATTATAATAATGTACTGTGGAGTTTATAACATAGAAGTAAAAATCTATGACAGCAATCACAAAAAAATGGGGTCAGATCAAATTACAATTATAAGGTTATTACACTATAAGTGAAGTGGTATAATGTTATTTGAAGGTAGACTATGATAAATTAAAGAGATGCATATTTCAATCCTAGAACAACCACTTAAAAAGAGAGACCTGTAGTTAATAAGCCAAAAGTGGAGATAGGGCTTCCCTGGTGGTGCAGTGGATGAGAGTCCGCCTGCTGATGCAGGGGACACGGGTTCGTGCCCTGGTCCAGGAAGATCCCACGTGCCACGGAGTGGCTAGGCCCGTGAGCCATGGCCGCTGAGCCTGCGCACCTGGAGCCTGTGCTCCGCAACGGGAGAGGCCACAACAGTGAGAGGCCCACGTACAGCAAAAAAAAAAAAAAAAAAAGTGGAGATAAAATGGAATACCAAAAAATGCTGAATTAATCCAAAGGAAGGCAAGAAAAGAAAAAGAGAACAAAAACCAGATGAGACAGATAGAAAACAAATATCAAGATGGTAGATTTAAATCCAACCATATTAATAATTACATTAAATGTAAATGGTCTAAGAACTCCAACTACAAGGAAGAGATTTTCAGACTGGAAAAGCACGCTACATGCTGTCAACAGGAAAATCACTTTAAATGTAAAGGCAGAAGCTAAAAGTAAAAGGATGGAAAAAGATATACTATGCAAACACCACTAACAAGAAAGCTGGAGTGGCTATATTAATAACAAAGTAGATTTCAGAACAAGGAATATTACTATTCATGATTATAAAGAGGTCAATTGATGACAAGGATATAACAATCATAAATGTGTATGAGCCCAAGAATCAAGTTTCAAAATACATGAAGCAAAAACTAACAAAACTCAAAGGAGAAATCGACAGATCCACAATTATGGTTGGAGACCTCAACAATCCTCTCTCAGTAATTGATAGAACAAACAGAAAATCAGTAAAGATACTGAAGACTTAAAAAACCTACTTGACCTTATGGATATTTACAGGAGACTCCACCCAACAAAAGAAGAATACACATTCTTTTCTTGTACAATTGGAAAATTCACGAAGATGTATCTTACTTATGCTGATTCTTAAAGCAAGTCAATGAATTTAAAAGAACTGAAATCAAACGAAGTATGTTTTCTGACTGCAACAGAATTAACTTAGAAATCAATATCAGAAAAACATCTATAAAACTCCCCCATGTTTTGGAAATTAAACAACATACTTCTAAATACCTCTGAGTCAAAGAAGAAATCCTATGGGAAATCAGAAAATATTTTGAACATAATGAAAAAGAAAACACAACATATTAAAATTTGTGGAATGTTGTTAAAGCAGCACTTAGAGGGAAATTTACATCTTTAAAGGCTTATATTATCAACAGAAAAGAAAAAAGGTCCAATATTCTATGATCCCATAGTTATATAAGTCCCCCCAAAAGATCTAACAGACAATTTTCCTAAGTGAGAAAAGACATCTAAAAAAACAATATTTAGGGCTTCCCTGGTGGCGCAGTGGTTGAGAGTCTGCCTACCAATGCAGGGGACACGGGTTCGTGCCCCAGTCTGGGAAGATCCCACGTGCCGCGGAGCAGCTAGGCCCATGAGCCATGGCCACTGAGCCTGCGCATCCGGAGCCCGTGCTCCACAACGGGAGAGGACACAACAGTGAGAGGCCCGCGTACCGCAAAAAACAAACAAACAAAAAAACCCAATATTTAATATTCATACTAAATGTAATTTTCACAAATCTATTTAAACTGGTCTCAAATATTCCCATCTACAAGCTAATCGTGACATTTTATTTTACTTATTACTAGTATTTTAAATTCTTCACCAATCCCCTAAAGGCTATTAAACTGTTAAACTGCTCTTAAAATAAAGTCCACCATCATTTCCACTACCTGTCCTGGGTCCTCATGTCCTGCCCACCCCTACCCCCAAGCTATAACCACTATAGCCTACTCTAACGTCATCAAATGAGTCAAAAATGTTCCTACCTCTCGGCCTTTGCACAAGCTGTATCCTCTGCTAGGAGAATTCCTTTGTACACACTTCATCAGCTACCTCCTTCAGCTCTGTTTAAAATCTTCCTTGAGGGACTTCCCTGGTGGTCCAGTGGTAAAGAATCCGCCTTCCAGTGCAGGGGACGTGCGTTCAATCCCTGGTTGGCGAACTAAGATCCCACATGCCGAGGGGTAACTAAGCCTGAGCGCCTCAACTAGAGAAAACCTGCACACCACAACTAGAGATAGAGAAGTCAGTGTGCCACAATGAAGAGCCCATGTGCCACAACTAGGACCGGATGCAGCCAAAAATAAACAAATAAAATAAGTAAATATTTTTTAAAAATAAAAAAATAAAGTCTTCCCTGGTCCCCCTATAAATTGGGAGCCCATTTTATCTCTCCTCATACCACTTACCTTTTCTTTAAATTGAGATAAAATTCACCAACATCATTTACTTTTTGTGTGTGTGTGTGTGTGTGTGTGTGTGTGTGTATGCGGGCCTCTCACTGCTGTGGCCTCTCCAGCTGCGGAGCACAGGCTCTGGACGCGCAGGCTCAGCGGCCATGGCTCACGGGCCCAGCCGCTCTGTGGCATGTGGGATCCTCCCGGACCGGGGCACAAACCCGCGTCCCCTGCATGGGCAGGCGGACTCCCAACCACTGCGCCACCAGGGAAGCCCCCATCATTTACTTTTTTAATTGAAGTATAATTGATTTACAATGTTTCAGGTGTACACTGTAAATCAATTATACCATTTAGAGGGAAGAGAAGGAGAGGGAGGAGGAGGGAGGTGGCAGCGTGGTGCTGGAGGAGGAGCGGGAGGGGGATGGAGAGGAGAAGGCTCCTGGGTGGCATGGCGCACCTGCTCCTCCAGGTGCTGCCCAGCCCCCTGTCAGCCAGGGCTGAACCCCTGCAGGATAAGGAAACCTGCGTGGGTACTAACAATCAAAGCTAGCTACACCTGTGACACAGGACGCTGCTGTGAACAGTCTCAGTGCTGCAACTACTACTGTGAACTCCGGTGGTTCTGGCTCGTGTGGACCATCATTCATCCTGAGCTGCTGCTGCGTGTGTCACCACCGCCGAGCCAAGCACTGCCTTCAGGCCCAACAGCAGCAACCTGAAATCAACCTGAAAGCCTACCGGAAGCCCACAATTACTCAGCGCTGCCATTTTATTTCAGGTTTTTGCCAAACTATTTACTACCTCCTTATGAGGAAGTGGTGAACCGACCTCCAACTCCTCCCCCACCATAGTGCCTTCCAGCTCCAGCAGCAGCAGCTGCCTGCACAGTGTGGCCCTACAGGCGGCAGCCCCCCAGGCGCCAATCCCACCAGGGGCTCCCAGGAGGCTCAGAGCAGCCCCTTGTCAGGCCCAGCAGAAGCAGCATGCGACCCCCGAGCATTGCTGACCCTGAGCCCTCCAACATGCCAGCAGACCCAGCAGCCATCAAAGCCCCTGGGATGGAGTCCAGCGGCTCTGTGGCCGGCCTGGGGGAGGTAGACCCTGGGACCTTCCTGGACAAGGATTCCGAATGTAAGGAGGAGCTGCTGAAAGAATATAGCTCCGAGCAGGGCAGCGCCCTCCCTGACAGCAAAGACAAGACACCCGGCAGACATCACGGCTTCACAGGTGACTCGGGCATCGAAGTGTGTGTGTGCAACTGGGGCCACCATGATGACAACCTCAAAGAGTTCAACGTGCTCATCGACGATGCTCTGGACAGGCCCCTGGACTTCTGCGACAGCTGCCACGTGCCGCCCCCTGGCAACGAGAAGGGCTCTGCCAGCCCTCTGAGGAGCAGGCCCAGCCGGGCACCCCCACCTGCCGCGGCTGCCTGCCTGCCTGCTGCTGAACACCATCAACGAGCAGGACTCCCCAAACTCCCAGAGCAGCAGCTCCCCCAGCTAGAGCAGGCCCTGCCTACACCCGAGAACTTGGTGACACAACCAGGGTAGGGGAGAACCATGAGAGAAGCATTAAGTGACTGTTCCTTATTTTTTTTTTCCCCCTCTGCTCCTGCATTTTCCTGCATCTCCAGGTACAGTTTGGGGTGTGGGTGCCTTGCCCCCCATAGAAACACAGTGTCGTGGAGGGCCAAGAAGTTGTCCTGTGACTCATTCCTCATACCCCACCCTGTCCCCCTTTACATCATGTCTCACTACCTGCTTGGGTCAGAGAGATGTGTGTTTCAGAAGCCCCCAAGGAGGGGATGAGACTGTGTCCTGAGGTGACTCTTGGTGATGGAGTGGATTCATGTTCTGGTGTGAGTTTACGAGAACCTTGCCGCATCTCAGTCCAAGAGAGGGGGCAGGTCTCAGCCCTGGGTGAAGCCCCCAGAGGTCCGGGGATTGTCGCCCCTTGCTGCCAGTGTCTCCGGAGCAGGAACTGGGCTCCTCCTATGGGAGGATAAGAGCTGACCGGCGGTTGCATGGTGGGTTGGTAAAGGGCTTGTGCTCTCAAATTCCAGGTGACGAGATCAAGGTGGCACGATGCATCCTGGAGGGGTCCCTTCCCAGCAGGTTCTGGCTGGCCGCGGACTGATTCAAGTGTGGAATATTACACCTGCCTTCTCTTTGGTTTTTCTCTTTTAAAAAAAAAAACAAAAACAAAAGCGAGCTGAAAATAAGAACTTGACCAATGGGCAGGCAAGAATTCTGTTTTGGAAAAGGAAAATTTGTGGCTTTTTCCCAACTTGGCCTTCAAAAAGTCCTGGCTACAGTTGAGCCAGAAGGAGATGTTTTGTGTGCAGGCTTGGGTGGGGGCTATCTCTGGAACTTCTGTGGGTGAGCAGGAGGCCCTGCACTGTGGCAGCAGATAGAGGTGCAGCTTTCCGCATCTCTGCCCTTTGATCTGTGCCCACAGGTGATCAGTACCCTCCCCCACCCCAAGCACACATCTGCTGGCCTTCCCGTCTCACTGTTCTCTACGAACAAATGAGGGGGCTGTGGGTCCTGAGAAAGGGCAGTCCCGCAGCCTGACTCACACAGTATTTTCTCTTGATTCTGAATAAGTTGTTTTGTTTATTTGTTTGTTTTTTCAAACTGACCATTTGGAAAAAATGCCTTGGTTATCTGTGGTTTTCTTGCCCTTTCCCTGCTCCGCCCCGCCTTGAATGGGGTAACTAATTTTTGTAGCCTATGTCAAGTGTCTAAGTGGCCCAGGTAGGAGGGTGAAGGCAGCCATCCCGAAGGACCACAGGATCCTTATCACTGTAGTTTGGCTTCAGAAACCAGTTGAGCTCTCACAGGAATAATCTGAATGGAAAAAGCAAACTGCTGAAACTAACATTCCCTATCCAGCTCTGTTCATATGAAGAGTTTGGTTCTTCCCCCACTCTTGAACGATGACATTCAGAGTAGACATTGATGTTATGGTAAGAAATGAAAGTATATATATGAACACACATGTATATATGTGTATGTGTGTATATATATATATATATATATATGTATATATATACACGCACACACACATGCACACAAAACAGACAAATCCAAGGCTGTGAGGTGAACGAGTGTCTGAGTTTGGAGTCCACAAAACCAAAATCCATGTTGAACAAAGTGCAGTCCATATACAGTGACTTTCTGGATAACCTGTGTGTGTCTGTCCATTGTGTGTGAGCCCCCAGCCCTGCTTTCCTGTGAATACACTTTGAACAGCAGCGACTCTGCTCACATTACCCACACGTTTGAAGCAGGCGCAGCCCTCTCAAGGTAACTTATTTTACGCATTTACTGTTTACTGAGCAAATGTCTGTGCACTTGGGTGTACTCAGCAGTGCTGTCGGCGGCAGTCCCCGCATTTGCCAGAGATGCTGTGCTCCAAGTAGAGGTTTTACTCTACCCATCACTGCAATTTGCACATTGCTCCACGGACACTCAGAGGCCTGTGTTCTGCTCCCTGTAAACGGAAGCGTGCTCTGAGCCTGTCTGCCTCCCTCAGCTGCTCCTGGCCCTCAGCGTCAGCCCCTGGGGGTGTCCACAACCGCTCGGGACAGAAGGTCAAGGTGGAACCTCAGACAGAAGCTGGACTAGATCTTCAGTGTCAAGCTCGGACTGGCTGTGGCCCAGACGTCAGCCTTGCGCAGAACTGCCAGGAGGGTTTGGTGGCCACCACAGTGCTGTAGGGCTTACCTCCCTCTACTGAGGTCCAGCACATAGCTAGTGTGTGGCGAGAGTGGGCAGGAGTGTGCCAGCGGCCCTCAGATGCTTTTTCTGCCACCTTTTTTTGTTTTGCTTTTTGTTTTTATCCCAAACAACTCACTGAAGTGTCTCAAGATCAAGTTTTACCAAAATGAATCCTGCTTGAGTTAACTGGTCGAAGGGATGGATTCTGGCCCTCTCAGTATTCCTTCTCCAGTCAGAGTGGGGAACTGGTCCATGTGTTTAAGGCTGGGTTCACTGCAGCATCCAACCCGAAAGGCACGAGAAGAAGAAAACACAGTGGGTGGAGCTGGGCTCGAGTCCAGCGTCACAGTCTGGCCCCTGCTACATGAGGCTGCCCTGCATGATGAAAGATGGAAGTAGGGAGCTGAAGGACTTGTGAGGGAGCCAGGGAGATTTGAGGGAGTCTGATGTTCCAGGTGAACAAGAAGAAAGGGGTTGGTCGAGGGTTTGGTGCTACATTCAGAAGATTTGCAAATACACATTCCCGTGTGAGGCACATCACCCTTTATCAGTTATTGTGAATATGTGTATTTTAAGCAATAAGATTCAGCTGGTCAGACTTTTCTGGGCAGCCTTGGTGACGTATTTCCTGTCCTGTGACTGTTCTGAAGACAGAGTGGCTCTAACCACTGTGAGAAGCCCAAATAAAGTCGATCCCCGAAAAAAAAAATGATACCATTTATACCATTTACTTTTGCTTCATGGCACTTGTTACCATTTTAAATCATAGTTACTTGTAGTTCTTTGTTTAAGGCTGTTTGTCTCTCTCCATGGTAAACGCCATGACAACAAGATCATGTCTATTTATTTGTCCCTCCAAGGCGCCCGTCCAGGGCCCATCACAGTGCCTGGCAATCAGCAGGCACTCAAAGACTTAGTGCATGAATGAATGGGTGGACGAGGTCACCATCTTTTGCTTTCATAATGGTGTACCCTTGGCTGTCCTGAATCCCGGCTTCCAGACCAGCTCTAAATGGAAACATTCAGAAGAGAATGGCTTCCACAGCAAAGATAGAGCCTCTCAGACTCAACGAATAAATGCAAGGGGGACCTGAGGGGTTTTGCCTCAAACCTGTATTTACGCATCAGGTTTTCACACAAATGAAAGTAGGGCTCTGGCTGGCTTGGCAATGTTCACAAAAGGCCAAGCTTTTTTCATGAGAGAAGCAATACAAAAATATATAAATAAGAAACCAGGAAAATAAGTACACAGAAACATTTCAGCAACTAAAATCCATGATGGGAACAGCTGCTGGTGGAAGGGACTCGAGGCAACCACATTTTCACTGGATGCAAACTGCAAACACTGACAGCAAAAAAGAGAATCCACAGTGAGGAGTCACAAATAGAACATCTTTGCCCTCTGGGGGAGCAGACGGCTAGTGACACATCACTCCTGATTCTCCCTAGGGCACTGACATAAACAACGCAGCAGCCATAATCAGCTTCCTAACGCACACCAGCCTCAGGCCCTGAAATATCCACGGGTTCTTCCTTGTCTCACCAATTAGATGCAGACTCTGAGTCTAGGAACATAAACAAGGTCATCTGCTTTCTTCTCCAGCCTCATCTCCACTCTTCTCTTTAAACACATACTGTTCCGCTAAACACTATCACCTGCTGTTTCTCATTCTCCTCTGTGCTGTGCCCTCTGTTCTCTCCATCTAAAATGACCCTCCCTCGCCAATGCGCTTAGTACTTGCAAATGCCCATCCTCATGGCTTCCAAGCCATCCCTAAGTAAAATCTCAACTGAGGGTAACCTCCCAACACTTTTGCTTTCTCGGAGCACTTTTCACTTTTTTACCTTCTATTACATTCTTCACAAACCTATTAAGAGCCATGGAGAAAAGGTTTGGGGCCCAAATTAGAAATTATCTGCACCTCCCACTCCCACCCCAGCAAAGTACAAAACAGCTAAATATCCTCCCAGGGTATTTTTATTGAAAAGCTACACAGTTCACCACCAGCTCCTTTCTGGACAGACACTGGCCAGCCCTGCACCTAATACTGCTGCTACTAATTTGTAAGTTAGTTGAGGGTCAGGATTGTGTGCACACCTAGCAGACCCAGAGTGGGCACAGCCAGGAGTCAGTGCTCAAGCAGCAGGACTGCAAGCATGAAGAGAACACAGAACATTCAAGTTTCCACATAACGGAAAACAAAAACATGGCAACATCACACGATCCTAGCAATTCTGCCTTGGGAGCTGTTTGCTTAATTCACAATATAAATAGCCAACCATGGTCAATATCATTATCTTGGGCTCAAAAGAATAAGGTACCCTTTTAGGCTGACTGAGTTGGCAGGAAAAAATACAGGAAAATCCAACCTTGTGAAGCTATAGATAAACATGCACAAGGTGTCTTGCTAATGCTATCACAACTAAGTACAATCCTTTGGAAACAGGTGGGCAGTAAACATCAAGACCCATCAGTGATTTAACACAAGGATGTAATTCAGAAGAAGACAACATGCTAGGTGTACAAACATGCTGTTTTACATGGAAAAACTAGAAAGTCTAAACAGAGAAATGCTTAAGTATGGTCTATCAACGCAAAAAATGACATGCCACCATCAAAATAATAAATATGGGCTACTTTTGCAAAAAGCAATAAAGTGAACATAGCTATATATGGTTAAAAACTAAAACAGAGGGCCTCCCTGGTGGCGCAGTGGTTGAGAGTCCGCCTGCCGATGCAGGGGATACGGGTTCGTGTCCCGGTCTGGGAGGATCCCATATGCCGCGGAGCGGCTGGGCCCGTGAGCCATGGCCGCTGGGCCTGCGCGTCCGGAGCCTGTGCTCCGCAACGGGAGAGGCCACAACAGTGAGAGGCCCGCATACCGCAAAAAGAAAAAAAAAAAACTAAAACAGAGCTTTAAGAAATGACAGTGCTGATGGGTTAATGTCATGGGCTGAATCGTGTCCTCCATCAAATTCATATATTGAAGTCCTAATGCCTAGGTACCTCAGAATGTGACTGTATTTGGACATAAGGTCATGAAAGAGGTAATTAAGTTAAAATCAGGTGATGAGGGAGGGCCAGTCCTACCAATCTGACTGGTGTCCTTCTAAGAAGAGGAGATTAGAACACAGACAGACACAGAGGGAGACCATGTGAAGACACGGGGAGAAGACGGCCATCTACATGCCAAAGAGAGAGAGGCTTGTACAGAAACCTGCCCTGCTGACACCTTCATCATGGCCTTCCAGCCTCAGAATTGTGAGAAACTTCATTTCTGTTGTTTAAGCCACGGTGGCCCTTTGTTATGGCAGCCCCAGAAAACTAATACAGTTAATGTGGCTTGATTACAGGTAACATATTTTTCTTCTTCCAATTTCTTCCTAAAATATTTTAGAGTTCATTTAATAACACTGGTTCTAACAACATGAATATCCTCTGCTGAAGCTTATTCTCTCTCCTCTCCATGTTTTTGTTTTGTTTTTTTAACATGGCCTCACAAAGGAATGGGAGCAGGATGGGAAATTTTCAGCTTCGTGATGCTGAAAAACTGCCAATACCAGGATTTTCACTCCACAGCAGACCACTCTAAAGGACTGGATAAACATGAACTCCAGAAAGCCCACTGCCCTAAGCACCTGGCCACACATTCCTCCAGTTACTTATGAGTTACCCAGCACATCTCCTGAAGCACACCTGTCCACCAGGGAGGGTCCAGCCCATCCCTAACACCACAGTGCCCTTTAAACATCAGGTCAATAGTTAGCTAAACACCTCAAGATTCTGGCACCCTAACTGAAGAAGAGAGAGAGTATTTTCAGAAATGGGGAAGGAGTCTGATCAAAGCCTCTTGAGGGTGGGAAGGGGAGCAGGAGGGCATGGAATGCTGCCTGCTTTGCAGCTCTGCCTAGAACTCTCCACGTCCTGGGCTCAGGGTCCATTAGTACGGCACAGGCCAGGCGAGAAGAGGCAGGAACAGGTACCCTGACTTCCAGGGTACAGAGGAGTATGACCAGGCAGAGCCAGGAGGAGGCTCAGCAGGGGCGGCTCAGCAACATTCTCAAGACAGGCAAGATCCAGGAAAGCAGAGCAAAAGATGGGCAGGCAGATGGAAATCAGAGATGGATTCAGTGTAGGCAGGACTCTCTCTCTTCTCAATTTTTCTCCTCTCCTCTTTCCCCCAGAGGGAGAGGGCTGAGGCCTGAGTGGGCCTCACGGAGGGTGTCCTCAGAGGTGGGCTGCAATCCCAGGGGTGGGCTGGGACTCCAGTCTTAGAGGCAGCCTAACAGGAAAAGGTCAAAGCTCAGATAAGGATCCTAGAATTGATGCCCAGGGCCCTTGGGTCTGGCTACCTGAACACGGCAGGAGTGTGGTCACCAGACCTGGAGCACAAGAGCACATGGGGGACTTGCAACAAAACTGACTTGTTGCTGGCCACCTGAGCAACCAAATTAGGAGTTTCTTATTTACCTGGCCTAATGCATACCAATTAACAATAGGTGCTCAATAAATGCTTTCTGGATGAAAGAGAAAAATTAAGGAATTAAGGACAAGTAAAATGCACTCAGTAGTGACAGGCTTGGCTTCATGGCCTGGGGTTAGGGTGGGTGAATGGAGTAAGTCAACCCCACTGTGGCATGCCAGAGGGACAAAGATAGGGTAAGTTGTGTCATTAATGTGCCCCAGTGCCACTGAAAGCATGTCAGGCTGCCTGAGCTCCCATGTCTGAGCTGAGGTGTCAGGTCTAGTTCAGAAAACAGCCTTCCTCGGGTCAACCCTATCTGCATCAGGCCCCACTCAGTACTCTGTCTTCTCTGGAAAAAAGGAGGAGAAAGAGAAATGAAAACAAAGAAATGGGTGGGGGGTTTCAACACTCATCTCCCCACTTAAGTCTCCAGCTTTCTTATCCAAGGTGGGTACCCAGAAACTCTTACTCTTAAGAACCTCAAGAATCTTTCCCTTAGGAATGCTAATGGCTTCTCATCAACTGTTTTAAAGTAGGGGACTGCAGCAAGCAGACATACAGTATAGGACTAAATAGTAACAGTGATCCCAAGTATAATCAAGTCTCAGAATCGTAGATGAGGACAAGAGGAATTCACATATTTCCGATGCAATCAGCCACCTACAGAAACCTCCTCTTGAGAAAGTAGTTTTGGGTCCTCAGGACCACACACACAGACATAGTCATCCTCGCAGATAAATTTCATTACAGTGAAAGGATCTGAGCCAGAGAAACAGACACAGGTAGAGTCTGGAGAAAGCTGTGCAAGGGCTTCCTCTTGTCTCTCCCCCCTGTGAGGGTGCACTCCAAGCACACACCCCTTACAGCAGCAAGCAACGCAGTAACATGAGAGTGATGTCTGTGCCAAGATTTTTACTGGGGGCTGGTCATTTAGGCACTGCCTGCCTAGCAACCATCAAAATTCCAGATTCCCAGAAGGAAAGCAGGTGCTCACGTAAACCATGCTGCTTACACAGAGTCAGACACAGTGAACCATCCTGATCAGTTAGAGAATGGAAGGAACAGTTCAAGCACAAAGTTCCCGATGCCAGCCAAGGGCCAACCTTGTGAGCAAGCCCTTTTGAAGACAGCAGCTCCGGGGAATTCCCTGGTGGCGCAGTGGTTAAGAATCCACCTGCCAATACAGGGGACACGGGTTTGATCCCTGGTCCAGGAAGATCCCACATGTCGTGGAGCAACTAAGCCCACGTGCCACAACTTCTGAACCTGTGCTCTAGAGCCCATGCACCACAACTACTGAGCCCGTGCGGCACAACTACTGAGCCCGTGTGCCACAACTACTGAGCCCACGCGCCAGAACTACTGAAGCCCATGCGCCTAGAGCCCATGCTCCACAACAAGAGAAGCCACCACAATGAGAAGCCCGTGCACTGCAACAAAGAGTAGCCCCCACTCGCCACAACCAGAGAAAGCCTGCGGGCACCAACGAAGACCCAACGCAGCCAAAAAGAAATTAATTACTTAATTAATTTTAAAAAAAGAAAAAAGAAAGAAAGAAACTGGTAATAATAGCCTAGGTTTTTTGGGTTGTTTTTTTTTGTGTGGTACGCGGGCCTCTCACTGTTGTGGCCTCTCCCGTTGCGGAGCACAGGCTCCGGACGCGCAGGCTCAGCGGCCATGGCTCACAGGGCCCAGCTGCTCCGCGGCATGTGGGATCTTCCCAGACCGGGGCACGAACCCGTGTCCCCTGCATCAGCAGGCGGACTCTCAACCACTGCACCACCAGGGAAGCCCGCCTAGTTTTAATTTTTAAAAAAAACAGCAGCCCGGGCTCTGTTAACTCTTTCCTGCTGTGGTTTGTAAATGAGCTGATGAAACTGAATGGTATTAGGGAGCCCAACCTAAAAGCTGCATTAATTAATTGTAAAACATTGTGTAATCTTGACTACCCAAGGATTACCATAAGATACAAAACTATGCTGCAGTTACAGAATGTTCTTGTGACTAGTGAAGAAGACTGAAGAAGGCGAGCTGAGCTGAAGGTGCATTTTTCAGTTACTGCGTGAGGAAGGGTGCCGCCACTGCTAGAGCCGCAGGACCCTCTTCTTCAAGATCATCCAATTCCCTGCACCCTCTTCTCCAAGTCCAGCAAGCAAACTTCTGATACAACTTTTGGTCCTCCTCCTAAGAAGAGAATGTGCTGACTAGCTGGCATGGATTTGATTCCATAAAGCAGCACTGTGGTCCATCACTCAGGCTCATGCAATAACAGTGATCATTCATTAGGCACCCACCTGCCTCCCTTTATTCATGTCATTCTGTCGATCTTCGCAACACTTTTATCAAGTATGGCCCTTGTATTTTTCAGGGGAAAGCAGAGGATCAGACTGGTGAACTGACCTGCCCAGACTCACACGAATGTAAGTGAATGACACAGGATTTAAATTCAGGTGATCTTATGGCTACAACCCATAGTCTTTCCATTCTATTGTACTCCTCCTTTGACTAGAAGTCAGGCTGGCATCAGTCTCCCAAGACCTGCTCACTGTGCAAGTCTGAGAACCTACAAAGCCAAGGAAGAACCAGGTCACTCTGCCAAGGTGCCTGCATCAGCCTTTTAGCTTCACCTCCCTCACCAGAGCCATAAAACCACTCCCAAGCGCTCTTCTGCTGTCAGACAACGTTCTTTCCATCCGCCAGGAAGCTGTGGAGAAGAATAATCCCATCCCTTCGGTGCTCATTCATCATCACGCCCTGGTGGGGGAGGAAAGCTGCCCTTTACTGTCCACCTACTCTGAGCCTAACTCTGGGCCAGGCACTTTCTGCCTGAACTCATTTAATGCTCAAGAACCACTTCATTTCACAGATAAGGACACAGAAGCTCTGAGGGTTGAAGGAACGTCCAAGACGACATACAGTGACGGTGCAGGGACGTTCCGACTCTAAAAGCTGCGTTTTTCCCCACCGTCCCAGGTACTCTTGGGGCTGCCTTTCACCTTTCTCCCAAGATAAGGAATCCCCGCGGCCTGAGTTCTTTTCTTCAAACACCCTCTCTCAGCCGGTCTAACGCCCCCTCTAGTCTCAGAGACAAACAATGCGCAGCAAATGTGCGTCTCAGAAATCGCTTCCAGACACGCTGTTTCACCCGCCCTTCACCACTGAGGGCAAAGCGCGGAAAAGCGCCCCTTCCCCGAGGACGGCATCGCCCCAGAGTCACGAAACACAAGGCAGGACGAGTGGGGAGCCGACCCCAGGCTCGACCCCGGCCCTCGGCTCTGCCCGCGCCCCTCGCCGCCGCCCCCGCCCGGCGGTGTCACCAGGCGGCCCCGTGGCTCAGCCCGCCCGAGCTCACGGCCCCGCCCGCCCGCCCGCCACACGGGCCCCAGACCCCCACCTGCCAGCTCCCCAGCCCTCGGCACCTAGCCGCGCCAGCTCCTCTCTCAAGAGCACCCCGCGCCCCCGGCAGCCGGGGCCCCCTCGGCCTCCCTCAAACCCCCGCCCCGCCTCCCGCGCCCCGGGCCCCTCCTCCTGTCAGCCCGCGCCCAGCCGCCGAGCTACCTTCTCCAGGGATGCCGGTCTCTGCACGGCCAGGGAGCGGGCCAGCGACAGGACTGTGTTGAAGTAGAAACCCCGTGACGCGCCGGCGCTGGAGCCCGAGCCGGAGCCGCCGCAACCGCCTCCCCGGGCCGCGGCCGCCGCCATCATCGCCCCGCGGCACCGCCCGCCGGCTTCCCTCACCGGGATCTCGACTGCCGAAGCTCACGGCGCAGGCGCGGCTCCATCCGGCCTCCCCGCCACGTGACCTCTCTGTTGCCGACGCCAGCGGGGCGTGGCCTCGGGCAGATCCACCGCTCGGGGGGGCCGGGAGCCGTGCGGCCGAGCTCCGGGCGTGGCCCCACCCCCGGTGCGAGGCACGATGGTCGGCTCCGAGGCGGGGCCTCCTCGAGCGGCTGGCGGAAGGAGTTTGCGCGGCGCCGGCTACAGGCGTACGGGAGTTTCTGTAGGTTCTCTGCGCTACGGCCGCTGCTCTTTGGTCAGAGAGCGCCCCTCGCCTCGGCCGCGCCCGGCTCCTCCCGCCTGCCCCAGGCCGAGCGCTGGCGCCATGTCGGCCTATCCCCGAAGCTACAACCCGTTCGACGACGACGCGGAGGACGAGGGCGTCCGGCCGGCGCCGTGGACGGACAACCGCGACCTCGCGGACTGGCCCGGCGCTCCCGCCGACCGACAGCAGGCCCTGCGGCAGGAGGTGCTGCTCCGGGCCGAGGCCACGGCCGCCAGCACCGGCAGGTCCCTGTCCCTAATGTACGAGTCCGAGAGGATCGGGGTCGCCTCCTCCGAGGTGAGTCCGCGGTCGCCGGGCTCCTGGGGGCTCGACCGGTCAGCCAGGACGGGTCTTGTACTTTGGTGACCGGACGGTCGGTAACCATCTGTTAGCTACGTAGAGACGCGCGTTTTCACACCCGAAAGGGGCAGTTTGCCCCTGGCGATCTCCTGAACTTAGTCCACAGGGTTGTTGTTTTTCTACGCCTCTTCAGGGGTCATTTCCACGCTGTCCGGTCCAGGTAAGTAGGGATTCTAGACAGCAGACCCCGGGTTAGGGACGTGGAGGGTCTGTTCCTTTTACACATTTCCTGGACAGAAGCCTGGCCCGTGGCTTCAGCCCTTCCCCCTGGAGTGACCCAGCGAGGACTGTGCCTGCTGGTGTCAAGCGTCCGAGGAGATGGACCTTGGGTTCTTCCCGGCACTGAGCGCTCCTCCGCCTCGCTAGGAGGGGGATGAAGGTCTTGTCTGCCTAGACACTGCTGAGTGCGCCGGAGCCCGAGTCTAGGGCCTTACGTTTCCTTCCCGATCCCGACGAAGATGTCCTAGAGAGACAGGGGCGGTCTGTGACAGTCTGCCGTCCCAGCTCAGCTTCTGCAGTAATTCTTAACGTCCATAGGTGGTTTCAGAGAGTAGGACCTTGGGTAAGAGCTGTTCTTTCTTAGGCACCACAGTGTACTAATGAAACAGTTGTGTTGGGCATTTCTTTAGAAAGTTTTAAAAAATGTAATAACCTGTGATTGCTATATCAGCTAAAAGTAATTCATCTTAAGCATTTGTAGTTGTGGAAGCTAAAGCATCATGTTCTTCCCTGGGTCTCTTCGTAATTCTTTTCTCTGGGAAAGTTCCCTCTGACCTGGTCACTTAGAGTCTTGGACAGTTTTGAGGTCTGTCCCATCATTCTCCCGTTACCACTGCCTTGGGTTATCTCCCTTCCCCACTTCTCCTTATCACCAGATCCCTCAGTGGCCCACCTACCTGTCTTTAGCCTCATTGAGGAAGCTTTGTTTGTGTCTACTGGATTCCTACATTACAGTCTAAATGGAAAATGTTGACTTAAATTTGGGAGGATTGCCTGAGGTCTTAGGGCCCAGGTGGAGGGGTCACTTGATTAAGGGTCCCAGGCCCAAGGAAGCCAACTAAGAACTGTTTAAAAAGCCATCTTTGGGGACTTTCCTGGTGGTCCAGTAGTTAAGACTGTACTTCCAATGCAGGGGACGCAGGTTCGATCGCTGGTCAGGGAACTAAGATCCCACATGCCAAGCAGCACAGCCAAAAAAAAAAAGACATCTTTGGCAACTGAGAACGGGTGAAGTAGGAAATCAGAGTGACAGAAAGTAGAATACTGTGGCAGAGGATACCCTGGAATCTGGCTTCTAAGGCTAAGGTGTAGATAGGAGGAGGAGGAGGGACGTTCCCAAGGAAGAGAAGAGTCACGCAAAGGCACTGGCCCAGCGCCGCAGCTCCTGAGCAGGAAAGCGTCGCCCAGGAAGCCTTCCAGGAAAGGGCCTGGAGGAGGAGCTTAGGACCTGGTACAGTCAGAGGGCAGGTCAGGAGTGCCAAAAACACAGAGGATGACGTTGTTTCATAAGGATTGTGGTGACAAACCCCATGCTGCCCCCAAAGTTCCTTCTTTCCTATAATGGGGACTATGAGAGCAAAGGCAGAGTGGCACCTCAGGCCGTGAGGCTTGGCATGGCCAAGCCAGGTGTTGCTGTGAGAGGTACAGATGATCATGACTGAGCAGGTGACAGGCTCTGTCATCAGTGCGATTACACATGGAATATTTCCAGGATTGAATCAGTTCTCAATTATTGGAGGCCCTGGGAGGCAGGAATGGTCAGCAACCCCATCTCCACCCCACCCCATAATCACCAAATTGTCTTACTGTCTTTGAATCCCTTTCATCACTCTTTCATTCCCATGGGGGATGGGGGGGTTGGTGGTGAGCTCTGTCCCAGCAGACCCAAATCACCACTAAACTAACCTCCTAACTTAGACAGGTGCCCATCACATACCCAGCTGAGAGGTGCCGAAACAGGACACATGTTTTAGACTGTGAGGACTTGACTTTTTTAGGCCCAGCGTGGCAGCAGTGGGAAAGTTACTTAGTCAGGTCACCTCTAGTGAAGGAGAGCTGCCCTTCTCCTGAAAAACCTGTAGGGTTCACCTCTCTGGAAGGCTCTCGCCTCAGGTCCTGACCCCACAGGATAGAGGAGAGGTGGGCCGGCCTGGGGAGCACAGTGCAGAACCATAGAGACTTGTAGGCCACATGGCTTTTCCACTTCTCAGGCATGATTTGTTTCTTCTTTTCTTTCCCTAAGGTATAATTTTTGTGAAGTGATAATCCAGTCACAGGGTTCAAAATTGAGATGATACAGAAGGCTGTGAAGGCTCCTCCCACCTGCTGCCCCCCTACCCCCAGCCACTCACCTTCTGTTCCTGCAGTGTCCCTGTGGAGATATTCTGTGTATAAAAACATTCTTATACTTATCTTTTTCCTTTTTTTTATAATTTTAACTTAAGCAGAAGTGTTCTGTATATGCCACACTGCACGTTGCTTGACAAGGTGGAGGGCATTCCATAGCAACACGTGATGTGCTGCTCTTTTTTTTTTTGGCCGCACCGAGTGGCTTGTGGGATCCTAGTTCCCCAACCAGGGATTGAGCCCAGCCCAGCAGTGGAAGCGCAGAGTCCTAACCACTGGGCGTTTGCCTGTTTGTGTCCCACGTGGACGCAGTCTTCATGTGCCCTTTCACCACCCTGGCCAAGGAGACGTCCTGCCCCCTCTAGCTGCTGAGCACACGCCAGTGATGTTTTGTGGGGCCCAGGGTCTCAGTTCAGGGAGTCCAGCAACAAACCTTGGATGAGGGCCTGAGTGGCCAGCTTGGTTAGCATCAGCAGAAAGGGAGTCGGGCCAGGATGCTCTCAGCAGCCCGGCCAGCACATCCTACACACAGTCTCGTGCGGGGCCCCCTCACCTCATTGAGTCTTTCCAGCACTTGACAGTTGCCAAACCCTGCTGGGCCTTCGGTTCAGAGAGGTGGGCCACAAGGGGACGGACACCTCTCCAGCCTGGGAACGGAGGCCATCGCAGCCCTCTGTTCTGGGTGTCCCTGTGAGTTGGGGTGGTGCCCTCATCCTCTGGGCAGACCCTTCCCCTCTCCAGATGGGGGGCTGTACTGACCAGAGCCTCCCCTCCAAGACAGCCTGGGCTGGTTCTGATGCAGCCAGAGTTCTTAGCACAACCCTATCCTGAAGCAGAAGCTGATAGAGGGAGATGAACAGCTGCTCGGTTAAGTAATTCCCAGTAGATTTTATAAAGTATCAGTGATTGAATTTGACTGTTGAGAAGTTCTAGGATCAAACTTGCTGGCTCCTTAGCTGTGATGAGGCACCTTGTGAGGCCGGGTCTTTACCATCCAGGCAGGTCATACATCCCACACCAGCGCCGTGGCATCTGGCCGTGTCTGCTGCTGCTTCCTAAAATGTCCACCCGTGGCCGCCATGGTGTCTGGGAGACCTTGCTTTGCTGACCAGGAGTTGTGCTGGGGAAGCCCAGGGGCTGTCTGCTCTGCAGCCTTCTGCCTCTGAGAGTGAGAAGTGCTGTTTAGAGGTGTTGTGGGGGTCCCCAGGGGCACCCTCAGGTTTAACGATTCCCTAGAAGGACTCAGAATTAATAGAGCTGTTATACTCACGGTTGTGGTTTGTTACAGCAAAAGGATGCAGCTTAAAATCCTCAAGGGAGACAGGCTGGTGGGCAGAGTCCAGGAGAGCAAGCACAGCTTCCCGTTGTCCCCTCTCTGTGGAGTTGTGTGCGTAGCCTGCACTCCCCCCACTGTGACGTGTGACATCCAGGAGGTACGGCTGCTCGCCTGGCTGACTGGAATCTCCAGCCCCTCCCAAAGGTCACGCTGTGTGGCTCAAGGCCCCCCACCCTGTAAACCACATTGCTGATGCAGACTGTCAGGCTGACCTGAGGACTCAGGGAAGCAAAGTCACTCTTCAGGCTAATACGAGGGCAAGGAGCCAGACAAGGCCTTTCTCGGGAACACACGGCGTGAGCGGCCCCGGGCAGCCTGCATATGCAGCGAGGGGCACCAGCCTTTGCCCTTGGTGGTTCTCTTGCCGCCTAAGACCACTCTACACTGCCACTCCTGCCGAGACGGAGCCCCGTATTCGAGCATGTTCACCGCCAGCTCCTGCGTCCCTGCTGGTGCGTATGTGTGTCATGCTCCCTGGGAAGGGGAGCGACATTGATGGGGGTAAATCTCAAGTTTCTAGATTCAGCGTATCGACTCCAGATCAACCTCTGCCTGCTGGTTGTTCAAAACCAGAGTTTAATCGCAATCAGATCGAGACACTTAGTGCTGGCACCTTCCCCTCCAGAGCTCAGGCGAGACTCAGGTTGGGGTGGGGGCTGTGCCATCCCCAAGTGCTGGCTGAGGATTTACAGAGAGCCTACCTCTGCGGGTGACGGGGAGCTACAGAAGGTGCAATGCCATCACGTCTCATCCTCCCTAGGAGCTCGTGCGCCAGCGAGGGGCCTTGGAGCGCACGGAGAAGATGGTAGACAAGATGGAGCAGGATCTGAAGACCAGCCAGAAGCACATCAACAGCATCAAGAGTGTGTTCGGAGGGCTCGTCAATTACTTCAGATCCAAACCCTCAGAGACCCCACCTGCGCAGAATGGCACCCTCGCCCCCCAGCCCAGCAGCAGGTGAGTGGTGCCCGTCTGGCCAGAGCAAAGCAGCAGAGGGGGGTTTAGTGCGGGTGGCCGAGCCTTTCAGGACACTTTTCATGCCTTAAAGGGACCAAAGGACCCTGAAAGTTACTCACTGGGAGGGATTTGTCTTCAGACATTTTGAAACAAGAAGCGTTCTCCACTGCTCTTGATTGTGTGGATGTGACCGCTGTTCAGTCTGCAAACTCTGCGTGAATTGGGTCTCTGTAAATTACTGCTCCTGGTAATTTGAAAGAGAGAATGTTCACTCTAATCAGTATAGATGTGACTCACTTCACAGAATTTTTGCTTTAAAAAGTCTTCGTGTCCAACTTCCCCATATCTAATTCAAGTTGCCCATTGATTATCATTTTAAAATCAGAGATTATTTTCCTCAAAATTTTTGGCTAGAGGTATAATAAAATCATACTGCAATTTTGGCTGGCATATAAATGTCGTGTGTTCAAATGTAAAATAATTCAGTTTTTGCTAAAACATGATGGTTGGGCTTCCCTGGTGGTGCAGTGGTTGAGAGTCCGCCTGCCATGTGGGGGACACGGGTTCGAGCCCTGGTCTGGGAAGATCCCACATGCCGCGGAGCAGCTAAGTCCGTGCGCCACAACTACTGAGCCTGCGCTCTGGAGCCTGTGAGCCACAGCTGCTGAGCCCTTGAGCCACAACGACTGGAGCCCCTGTGCCACAACCACTGAGGCCTGTGCACCTAGAGCCTGTGCTCCGCAGGAGGGGTGGCCCCTGCTCGCCACAACTAGGGAAGGCCCGTGCGCAGCAGCGGAGACCCAACGCAGCCAAAAATAATAAATAAATAAAATAAATAAAATTATAAAAAAATAAAAAATAAAAAAAAATAAATAAAACATGATGGTTGCTCGTATGTCAGATCATTGTATCTGTCTTTTATTATAAAGACAATATCACCATATTACAGAAAATCTACACCTTATCTACCATAACACAAAGAATGTAGGTTGCTCCCCTTATTCAGTGTTTTCATAATTGCAGTTAGAATATTCATTTGGCTTTGTATCTTGGTCAGAAGAGGCATTTGATTTTCTCACGTGGGCACTGTTAGAAAAGACTGCACTGTCACAGGTGGGTTTCCTTTCTAAAAGTTTTCTTTTTCTCGTAACTTTTATCCAAAGGTTGAAAGAAGCCATAAGTACAAGCAAAGACCAGGAGGCACAGTACCAGGCCAGCCACCCAAACCTCAGGAAGCTCAATGACTCAGGTCAGTGCTCCCGCCCACACCCGGGTTCTGCGGGGACACCTTGCACTGGGTAGGGGCGTCGGGGGCCCCAGTGCCTCTCTCAAGGAGCTGGGGGTGTGCGTTATGGCGGGTTCAGCCCTGCTCCCCTGTGGAGGGAGGAATAAGGAAGTGGGAGCCCGGCCTGTATAGCTCTGAGATCTTCAGGCGGGGAAACACCTATGCTGAGTAGGATATGACCCCCCGGACATCCACGGCCTAATCCCCAGGCCCCAGGAATATGTCAGGTCACGTGGCAAAAGGGGAATCGTGGTCGCAGAGGGAAGTACAGTTGCTGATCGGCTGACTTGAAGTGGGGAGATTATCCTGGGTTTTCTGGTTGGACCCAGTGAAATCGCAAAGGTCCTTTGCAAGTGGGGAGGAGGCAGAGGAGAGAGTGATGGAGTGAGAGGTTTGAAGGTGCCTGGCAGCTGGCTCTCAGGTGGAGGAGGGGCCGCTGCTAAGGATTGACCTCCAGGGGCTGGAAGGGGCCGGGAATCAGATTCTCCCTAAGTGCCTCTAGGGGAGCCAACCCCACTGACACCTGGGTCTGAGGCCAGGGAGACCCAGGTTAGACGTCTGACCTCCAGAACCGAAGGATGGTTTGTGGTATTTTGTTGCAGCGACAGAAGGAGGCTAATGTAGCCCCCGAGCCCCAGTGGGCGCAGAAGTGGCTGTGTGGACAAGGAGCGTGAGATAGGAGGTGTTTTGTGTCAGATCGTCCCGTTAATATCAAATGATGGGCCCAGAAACATCCCTCATCTGGAAAGGAATCAAGGCCTCCTGGGGGCTCTGTCAACCCCTAGAGAGCCAGGCACATTGGAAGTAAACAGATGCTTCCTGTGCCGCCTGCGGGCACAGCCAAGGGGAGGCCTGGCGGAGGAGGGCCCGGAGGTTCATCTGGGAAGGCAAAAGCCGCGGAGGAAGTGGGAGAAGACTGTGTGCTGAGGGGCTTCCGTAGGCCATGCTGAAGGAGAGACCCCAAGTCTAGAAAGAGATGGTCCCCAGAAGACATAACCTGGGCGACAGGGCTTTTCTGTGTGCATTTGGAAACTGAGGTTCAGAGAAGATTTCTGGGGGCAAATGTGCATCATTTAACGTTTCTTTTTCCGGAGCCTGTGTGGGTTTGCGTGGTGGCTGCTCCAACTGTCATACCATTACGTGCATGAATCTCTTTCCTGAGCTCGAGGGTCCGTGTCTGACCAGGTGACCCATAGGCTGGGGTTCTTTGATCTCCAAGGGGCTGCCCTCAGGAAGCGCCTCCTTCCCGCCCCTTCCCCATCCCCCCGCCTGCCTCTCTCGGTGGCCTCAGAACCAACAGCCTTAGTCCTTCCACCCGTTTTCCAGATTAAGATGAGTTTTGTGAAGCGGCATTTCAAGTGTGTCAGTTAACCGTCCTCCCGGTGTTTCTTTGTCAACTCAGACTCCATCCCTGGAGGGGCCGATTCTGCCATGAGCTCCGAGGCTTACCCAAGGAACCCGCACCTGCGCACCTGTCACCAGAGGATCGACAGCAACCTCGGTAAGACCAGAGCACTGCCACCAGCACCACGGCTTGTGTGCACCGGGGCCCCCCATTGTCCACCCCTGCACACACACACACACACGCACGCGCGTGTGCAACATCCCAGCCCCTCACCCTCTCTGGGGTCTGCCCGCTTGTCTCCATCCCCACCTCTTTTTTTTTTTTTTTTTTTTTTTTTTTTTTTTTTTTTTTTGCGGTATGCGGGCCTCTCACTGTTGTGGCCTCCCCCGTTGCGGAGCACAGGCTCCGGACGCGCAGGCCCAGCGGCCATGGCTCACGGGCCCAGCCGCTCCGCGGCATATGGGATCCTCCCAGACCGGGGCACGAACCCGTATCCCCTGCATCGGCAGGCGGACTCTCAACCACTGCGCCACCAGGGAGGCCCCTTTTTTTTTTTTTTTTTTTTTTTTTTTTTGCCCACCTCTTGTCTGGGAGGTGACAGCGACAGGGTCAGGGTCTGGGGACTACCCCGTGCAGCCTGGGCTCTGCCCACCCCCCTCACCATGCGGCCATGCCACCCTGCTTCCTCCGTGTGCCCTGGGCTCAGGGAGGGTCGGGTGAGCAAAACTGGAAGGCTCGCGGGAGGCGGCCCAGCAGGTCAGGCATACATAGGGCCAGCAGCACCTTGGCCACGTGACCAGGCGCCCTGCTTCCTGGGCCTCGGGCCCCAGGGTGCCCTGTTGTAACCACATACCTGCTGGCTTCTCTGGTGTCTCCCTAACCAGTCTCCAGAAACACAGGAGAAGTTCAGTTTTGTCCCTACTTTACACCCAGGGCCCAGAAGGCAAGAATGGAGAGAGGAGGGGGTTATTTGCAGTCGGGTGGAGAAGCTGGCCCCTCAGCAGCCCCCTCTGACCTTTGCTCCCTGCGTGTGAACCTCCCCCATGGCCACCCAGGTCACTTGTCAACCCTCCTCTCCCTTAGGGGATGGCAAAGAGGGTGAGACAGAAAGGAATGCTTCCCCTGCTCTCTCCTCCCAGGGGACACGGGCCCCCAACTCTCCCAGGGCAGTGCCCACTCCAGCAGCCTGGGCCACTGGTACAGACAGCACGTGAGGCAGACCCACATCCTTTGTTTAACCTTCATTTAACCTTTGTTTCTCAGCACATAGACACATTGTAGAAAACTGTGAAGTTAGGCAAGTGCCCTAAGGAAACCAACACCCAAATTCCACCGTCCAGCAGTGACAGCTGCTTTGGTGTCATTCCTTCTGTTTCTCCACCCTGAACCCCAACTGCTCTCTGCCCTCGGAGCCCAGGGGTACCCCGGAGGTCACTGCTTGCTTGTCCTCTGGACTCGGCCCTGGAGCCGAAGGCATCAGGCAGAGGGTGCATCTGCCAGGCCTGGCTCCAGAGAAACACAGGGACTGGCGGGCCCCCCATCCTTCCCACCAAAGGTTTCCCCACCAAGAAAGGCTGGCACTGGTGCCTGCTGGGGGGAAGACCTATGCAGGGGGCGAGATTCAGGAATGCAGGGAGTGCAGCAGGAAGAAGACCAAGGACAGCCCACCCCAGAGGCTGAGAGTATGCATTCGGACAGCAGGGTGAGCGGGACACAGAGCAGGCCCGTCCACGGGCCCTGCTGATGGGGCCACACCACTGCCCCGGGCAGGTCCCTCTGCCTCCTGGATGCCCGGCCCTGCTGGCGGTCCCTTGCCAGGTGGCCCTCCCTGATCCAGCTTCTCACCCCAATGCAGCTCCTTGCGGGTCCCAAGCCGTCCCAGCTGCCTGCAGCTCCTTGAGACCTGGGCAGCCTTACAACTGTCGGTGTCCATGGGACACGGGCACAGGCTTTCTTTTCTTTTCTTTTTGTTGTTTTTGTTGCGTTGGGTCTTTGTTGCTGCACGCCGGCTTTCTCTAGTTGCGGCAAGCGGGGGCTACTCTTTGTTGCGGTGCACAGGCTTCTCATTGCGGTGGTTCCTCTTGTTGTGGAGCACGGGCTCTAGGCATGCAGGCTTCAGTAGTTGTGGCACGCGGGCTTAGTAGTTGTGGCACATGGGCTTAGTTGCTGTGTGGCATGTGAGATCTTCCTGGACCAGGAATTGAACCCATGTCCCCTGCATTGGCAGGTGGATTCTTAACCACTGCGCCACTAGGGAAGTCCCAGGAAGACCACTTCTAAAAAATCAGATTCTGCTTAGATTTATGGTGCCATTGCCAACTATTTGTGTATTTTGACCTTTTTCACTTAACGTTTATCTTTAACTTAGTGAAAAGGCTTGCAAAGCACCACCTCTTCTGTTTTCCCCCAGCTCTTAACTAGTAAAAGGGCAGAAAGCAGCTCTGGGTGTGACCCCATCCCCACACCCTGTGCACATGCACACACACATTCAGGGCACACACGTGCACACACACACACACACAGGGAAGGGGCTTTATATTCATCTGGACAGAGTCAGTCACATCACGACTCCCCTCTGCAGTCTGCACAGCCCCATCAGGGGACCCCGGGCCCCTCGGCTGGTCTCCTCCCCACTCATGGTCAGTTCTTTCTTTGTCACTGTGCTAAGGAAGCCCTTCACATACTCGAGGCTGACCATGTCCTTATAGACTTTATTCCTCTTAAAAATGAATTGGGATTGATTTTTACAACTTTTTGTAAAAGAAGGGAAATACTTATTACAAAGACTGGAAAAGCCTGAGGTGTATCTCAGATGTGTTTCCAAATGGGGATCTTCTTCTTTGCCACTCTGGACCTGTGCTTGACCCAGCTTTAGGGAGCTGGGGATGTAAGGTTCAAAGACAGCTGAAAGATATGTGGCTCTATATGAATTTCTAAAATAAACACCGTGTGCTAACAGTGGGTGTCCTGGTGGGCGGCAGGGAGGAGTGGCTTTCCCGTTAAGCGCTACTGCTTTCTCTTCACTTGCACATGTTTTGGAGCATGTAACCAACGCCCTGGCATCTGGCCTGTCTTCCAGGGAGGAGGGGTCAGTGACTGCAGTGCTGCTGAGCCCATGGGGGGAGCATCTGGGGATGCAGGTCCCGATGCTATGACTTGGCTCAGGCCCGTGTGTGCTCTCCTGTCCCGCAGATGAGCTGTCCGTGGGCCTGGGCCGGCTGAAGGACATCGCCCTGGGGATGCAGACGGAGATTGAGGAGCAGGACGACATTCTTGACCGCCTCACAACCAAAGTGGACAAGTTAGACGTCAACATCAAGAGCACAGAGAGGAAAGTTCGGCAGCTTTGAAGATGGAGGTGGATTTCCACTCCATCGCGATGAAAAGATTTGAAAGGTCTTCTTTTAAACGCCCAAGAAATTTCAGTTATTACTTTAGAATGTGATTTCACATGTGTTTGCAAATGTTGTAACAGAGTGGGTCTCAAAAGAGGTTTTATTGTAGAGAAAGCGTGTGCCCCACTTCTCTGAGGGCCCTGACTGGAGGTGTGCGGGCAGAGTGGTGGTCATGCCGGCCTCTGCTTCCGTCTGCTGTGCTTCTCGTCCCCAGGCCTCCGCGAGGTAGAGCGCTGAGGGCCATGTGACCCGTGTTTGTGGGCATCCTTCTCCCCTCCACCCCCACGAGCACATTGTGATGCTCTGAGCCCCTTGGCAGGCATTTGATTTTAGTAGGAGGGGGTTCAGACCAGCCCTGCTCACTGTGACTCCTGGAAGCACATAGGGAGCTGGGTGAGCCCCGCTGCCCCTGCGTGGGGTCAGGAACACGTTCTGCCCTGGCTGGAGGCTCCCTGGCCAGCTGGCTGAGGCCTGCAGAGCGTGAGAGAGGAGCATCACACAGACGTGCTCCACCAAGCTCTCTGCCCTCAGGTTACCTGGACCAGGCCCCCCATCCAAACATGTTTACTTGGTGCCTGGGGTCCTCTGGCCCATCCAGCATTCCCACCCACTCTTCTGCGCTGCTGGCAACATGCCTTGACCCATCACTTGATTCTCTGGCCCCAGTTTTAGGACTGGAGCTCCACTAATGACGCTGTCTGTGCACAGAAGGATATGGCTTTAAAAAAAGCCCAGATGTTATCATTCTACCTGGCCTAGCTTGTTCTCTCTTTATTTTACAAAAAAAGAGAATCATTTAAAAGTACTAATTAAAATTGATTTCTGTACTTAAAGGAATTTCTTTACGTTGGTACCTCCAACAAAATAAGTGAAGCCACGAGGTCCTGGTCTTTTTAAAAGCAAATAAATTAAAATATTTTGAAGATGGTGAAAGGGACTGATTTTAATAAGACAGATTAGGTTGGAAACCTTAAAATCACAGTGCCTTTCACCCTGAAACCTGGCCCCAGCACAGTGACCTTCACCACTTTGGTTCAGTAGAATATAAACAAAGTCCCTTAAAGCAAAGGAACGTCTTTAAGGGGCAGCAGCAATGCAGCAGCGTTTATGTAGCAATTCAAATATAAAAGTTCCATCCCATAATGCCTGACTTTCCTAAAATCACTGACAGCCTCCGTGGGCAGACACATCTTTCTGTCATGTTCTAGCCGCCCTGCGAGTCTGACCCACATCACTGGGAATGTCACAGGGCATGCGGATGCCGTGGAAGGTATTCAGACCCACATCTGCTTATCACGAGCCCATCATGGTTGTTCTCCTGGTAACTGGAAAAAGGAAGAATTTTACATGTCCACCTGGCCCACACTGAACGAGTTCACAGGGCCTCCAGCAAAAAGGCTGCTCCAAAGCGTGACACCAGGATGCAGGGCAGCCTGGGGGTGCCTGTCTACCCAGCATCGTTCCCAGGTTTTCCTCCCTGATGCCTTCCTCAACGGGTGTCATAACTGTTCCTGCTCCTTGCCCTCAGGCACAGACATGTGGAGATTAGTCAGCACACCTAGACCTGAGCCTCTCCATTCAAATAAATACAGACAAAGGCCACTGCCAAACACTGCAGCCCTCCTCTCACATAATGGGGTTAGTGATTTAACCAATTTGAAGCAAAGTAGCACCTTATTTTGTGTCTTTTGTTGGATTGATGAAGCCGATCACCACCACCCCCTTTTTTACCCCAAACTGTGGAGGGAGGGTTGCCCTCACTCTTCTAGAAACGCTTTCCTCGCACATGTCTCCCCGTATATTTGGTTCTGTTCTTGTTCACATTCCTCATTCTAAGGCCTGGGCCAAGGGCCTGTCTCATCCTTGTGCTGGGCAGCATCTCTGCCGGGTCCCCACCTGTTCCCGCACCCACTGAGGGCCAGTGGCTGCTGCCTCACACAGCAGAGCCACTCACACTCTCAGAGAACAAAGCAGGACCAGAGGAGCCTCCAGGACCTGCGTGTGGTGACTGTGAGCAGAGGAAAACTCTGCCCTCTGGACACACGTGTCAGGGAGACACGGGGGTGCCCGGCCGGGGTTGTCCTTCTTGCCGCATGGGGTCCAGAAGACAGATCTGGAATTCCACGGTCGACCTGGAAACAAACTGTGCCTTCCAAAGAGTGGCTTTTCTAACTCAAGGTTGGTTACATGTTAAGTGTGCTCCTAACTTAACAATAAGCGCGTTCTCCTTCGGAGGAACTTTCTAACATAGTGATCTGTAGTTAACAGTGGCAGGTTGCCTCGTGGATGTCTTTTTTGCGTTGTATAGGAAAGGAGATCTGAATTTACCTCAGGTGGCAAGAATGGAAGTACATAAGTGCATTTTAATTTCTCTTTAACTTCTTTTTGTGAATATGTGATTTTAAGAGTACACCACACCAATTTAGTAAAAATCTTACACTTTGCCTACATAGGGCTTTTCTGCAGAATTTTTAAAGTCACCAATGTCGTTAAGCATCTTCAGCTCTGATGGGTGAAATGTGTACAAAACGATGAGCTAGTCGTTAAAAGTGCACACGGGAGGAGGGGCTTCTGCTCAGAGTGTGTGTCAGAGCAGCTCTTGTACTTCATGCCTTCAACTCAGCAAATGACCATATTCCTTAAAATAAAATGTGAAGTTGTTTTTTAATCAAACTTTGCCTCCTGTGAGGTCCTTTTCAAAGAGCTGGTGGCGGTGTGGGGGAACCCTCCTTGTTGAGCCCTCAGGTGTTTGGTCCTGGCTGCCACGTCTCGTGCTTCTTGAAAGCCTGTCAACCTATCTGTCCTGCCTCCCGGTGCCTCTGCAACGCTGTCTAGCTCAGGGCTTGGCACACCCTCAAGGGCCAGAGATTGGATGTTTTAGGCTCACAGGCCAAACAGTATCTTCACATTGTCTTCCCTGTGTCCATCCCTAATGACCTCACTTTAAGTTAATTACCTCTGTAAAGACCCTGTCTCCAAATGTCACGTTCTGAGGTTCTGGGGGTTTGGGGCTTCAACATATTAATGTGGAGGGGGGTGGCAGGGACCTGACATCTGACAGCCTTTATCTTCTTGGTGGGAACAAAGAGGACAGTAGAGGTGGATCATCAGGGAAGGGCTGTCAAAGGCCCAACTGAGATGTGGACTCAGAAGGACCCTAGTAATTAACACCTTTTATAGACTTTTTTAAATAGTGGGGTTTCCAGCCCTGGAGTCACCAGGTGCTTTTGTGGCTGGAGTTCAAGAGTAGGCCTCCTGCCTGGGGCAGCCAGCAGAGCCGATGAAGGCGAGTGAGAAGCCAGAGCTCTGGCCTGAGGCCTCGGGAGAGGGTCTGGCTCCTTGATCGGATCACCAGGCTGAAGTGTGGGCGCTGGCCCTGGCACTTGGTTGGAGCAGAGGATGACTGACACGGATCTTTGCACTTTAGTGTCTCAGATTCTCCCAGAAGAATTCTCCCGAAGTCTAGGCAGGACCCGACTTGAAAGTAGGCCAAGAGCCAGGAGTGAAGCAAGTCCCATGAACGTGCACAACACTGCTTCCCCCACAGAGGCGGCTTTTAGGTAGGGCTTTGGACCCACAGAGGCCAGAGACAAACCTCAAACCAGGGGCACCTCCAGGCCATTTAGAAGTTAAGTCAAAATCAAGTTCTGCTAGGGTTTGATTGACTTTTTTTTAAACATTTTACTTTGAAGTTTCAGTTCTTGGAGACAGGCTGGTGCTAATCATGCCACCCCACCACTTAAAAACCTGCTCTGGGGCTTCCCTGGTGGCGCAGTGGTTGAGAGTCCGCCTGCCAATGCAGGAGACACGGGTTCGTGCCCCGGTCCGGGAGGATCCCACATGCCGCGGAGCAGCTGGGCCCGTGAGCCATGGCCGCTGAGCCTGCGCGTCTGGAGCCTGTGCTCCGCAGCGGGAGAGGCCACAGAAGTGAGAGGCCCGTGTACCTCAAAAAAAAAACAAAAACAAAAGCAAAAAAACCCTGCTCTGGCTCCCACCGTGGTTACAACAACAGTGCTTTTAGGGGAGCCATAGCACATGATACCACTTCCACAGCCCCGAGTAGGGGTTCCAGGCCCACAGGCCAGAGCGGGCCAGTTTCTTACAGAGACTCACCAAAGTAACAGTGACTATTTTATTTTATTTATGATTATTTATTTATTTTTGGCTGCACCCCGCGGCTTGCGGGATCTTAGTTCCCCGACCAGGGATTGAACCCGGGCCCCAGCAGTGAAAACACCGAGTCCTAACCACTGGGCCACCAGGGAATTCCCAACAACGACTTTTAAAATGAGCTAGAAGGCCATAATTACTCATTTACAACAAGAAATATAATTGTCAAACAATTTAAGCTGGAGTGTAAGCTGCAAAGTCGATGGGACTCTGGAGCTTGTGCCCAGTGAAGGGCAAACACTCAGCAGGTTTCTGTAAATGAATGGCTTAAAAAAAACAAAGGCCAGAGGGCAGTGAAATTCTTGTCCAGTGGGCACATGAAAATGTGCTCAACATCACTAGTCATCAGGGAAATGCAAGTCAAAACCACAATGAGCTATCACCTCACACCTGTCAGAAAGGCTGTCATCAAAAAGATAACAAATAAAAAGTGCTGGTGAGGGGCTTCCCTGGTGGCACAGTGGTTAAGAATCCACCTGCCAATGCAGGGGACACAGGTTCGATCCCTGGTCCGGGAAGATCCCACATGCCACAGAGCAACTAAGACCACATGCCACAACTACTGAAGACCATGTGCCTAAGGCCCATGCTCCACAGCAAGAGAAACCAGCGCAGTGGGAAGCCCGCGCACCGCAACGAAGAGTAGCCCCTGCTCAACGCAGCTAGAGAAAGCCTGCGCACAGCAAGGAAGACCCAGTGCAGCCAAAAATAAATAAATTAAATAAATTAATAAAAACCACAGTGAGATATCACCTCATAGCCGTCAGAAAGGCTGTCATCAAAAAGACAACAAATAAAAAGTGTTGGTGAGGATGTGGAGAAAAGGGGAGACCCCTGTGCGCAGTTGGTGGGAATGTGAACTGGTGCAGCCACTGTGGAAAACAGTGTGGAGTTTCCTCAAAAAGTTAAAAATAGAACTATCATATGATCCAGCAATTCCACTTCTGGGTATTTATCCAAAGGAAACGAAATCACTATCTTGAAAATGTATCTGAACCCCAATGTTCACTGCAGCACTATCTACAATAGCCAAGATGTGGAAGCAACCTAAGTATCCATCGACAGATGAATGGAAAAAGAAGATATGAGATACACATGCACCCAAATATTATTCAGCCATAAAAAAGAAGGAAACCCTGCCATTTACAATAAAATGGATGGAACTTGAAGGCATTATGCTAAGTAAAATAAGTCAGACACAGAAAGACAAATACTGTATGATCTCATTTATATGTGGAATCTAAAAAAAAAAAAAACAGGTTCTTCCCTGGCGGTCCAGTGTTTAGAACTCGGTGCTTCCACTGCACGGGGCACAGTCGATCCCTCGTCAGGGAACTAAGACCCTGCAAGTCACGTGGTGGAGCCAAAACAAATAAATAAATAACAAAATAAAATAAAAACAGAGAGCAGAGTGGTGGCTGCCAGAGGTGGGGAATGGAGGTGGGTGAAATGGGTGAAGGTGGTCATAAGGCACAAACTTCCAGTTATAAATAAGTTCTAGGGATGTAATGGGCAGCATGGCAACTGTACTTAACAACACTGGATTGTGTATTTGTATGCTGCATACTTGAAATTTGCTGAGAGTATAAATAAAATGGGGGAGAGGGATAATTGGGAGTAGGGGATAAAAAAAATTAGAAAATTGAAACTTATATGAGGTGATGTCTGTTAACCAAATTTATCATGATGAAGGGAGTCAGCTCAGTGCTCTGTGAGGACCTAGATGGGTGGGATGGGGCAGGTGGAGGGAGGTCCAGGAGGGAGGGGATATAGGTGTACATATAGCTGATTCACTTCATTGTACAACATTGTAAAGCAATTACATGCCAATAAAAATAAATAAGTAAAAATAAATTTTAAAAATTTACCACGGTGATCATTTCACTATATATACATATATTGAAACATGTTGTACACCTGAAACTATTACAAGGTTATGTGTCAATTATGCCTCAATTAAACTGGGGAGGGGGAGTGAAATTCTCACTAACACTGCAAAGCCCATTCCCTCCCTGTGGGAAAGCTATTGGAGAAGCCAGGTTAAAATCAGAAGATCTCTTGGTGCTTAGTCCTCTGTAGACTGAGCACCACCAGGCAGGGCTGTGTGGTTTTCACCTTTGCACCCCACCGGCTCCCAGAAGATGCTCAGCACACATGGGCCAAGTGTATTCACCCCCTAGAAGTCCATTATCTCAGGATCTTAGAAAGGGCTTCTTTCCTGAATTCCGGTAAGGGGCAGTTTTAGTCTGGTTTTCTTGAATATCTACCCAGAAGTCATTTTTCTTCTTCCTGATGCCAAAGCCCCAGTCTTGTTCAGTGCAAGTCAGGCAAGGGTGGCCCACTCTTGCCCGGTCGCTTTAAGAATAAGAATGTGACCCAATGGGTCATGGGTCAGGGATGGGAAGGGGAATCTCTCTGGAGGTTTCCAGAGGAAGTGCTCTTTGCCCTTAAAAAGGGATACAAAGGAACAACAGTCCTTCCTCCACTGGGCCTTGCCATGACTGGATTGGGTGAGGCCTGGGGTAATTGCAGCCACCTAGCCACCAGCCAGAGGATGAAGCCAAAATCTGAAGGTATTTAGACCAAGAAAATCAGAGGAGGACTTCCCTGGTGGCACAGTGGTTAAGAATCCACCTGCCAATGCAGAGGACACGGGTTCGAGCCCTGGTCCAGGAAGATCCCACATGCTGCAGAGCAACTAAGCCCGTGAGCCACAACTACTGAGCCCATGTGCCACAACTACTGAAGCCTGCTGCACCTAGAGCCCATGCTCCGCAATAAGAAGCCACCGCAATGAGAAGCCCGTGCACTGCAACGAAGAGTAGCCCCCACTCGCTGCAACCAGAGAAAGCCCGCGTGCAGCAATGAAGACCCAACACAGTCAAAAATAGATAAATAAAATAAATAAATTTATTTTAAAAAAAGAAGAAAGAAAATCAGAGAAGCAGACCCAGGGTCTGGACATCCTAGTTCTTGAGCTGCCTGACTACAGCCTTTGTGTTATGGGGAATGACAGATACCCTTACTGCTTTGACTATTTTAAATTAGAGTTTCTAATCATCACAGCAGAAAGCTGGCCTAGGAAAGATGGTTATATCATGAGTCCATGGTGAGTAAATTCTCCTAAGGTCACTGAGTCATTCTAGAGCTGCAGGAATGGAGCCATCTGATTGCCTAATTGCAGGAGGGTTGAACCCCAAGCTGAGTCATCAATGCTTTTTAATAGGATTTGCACTGGGAATTAAGAGGATCCTAGGTGATCTGGGGGGTTAAACAAAAATGAAGTCTTCATTTTCAGAAGCCAAGATGTTCACGGGAACTGCTATTATGATGGGTAGGAAACTGAAATGTGTAAAGAGGGACCTGAGTAGGAAAAAAAAGTGTTCATGCTTTCAGGCTAGCTTTTGAAGGTTTCATTTTGTGTGAGGAAAGGGATTGAAGTTTTCTGTCCACCGCCTACATCATTAAAAGGATGTTCTCTGGGAATTCCCTGGCAGTCCAGTGGTTAGGACTCTGCACTCTCACTGCCAAGGGCCCAGGTTCAATCCCTGGTTGGGGAACTAAAATCCCACATACAAGCCTCGAGGTGCGGCCAAACAAATAATAATTAAAAAAAACTTCAAATAAAATTAAAAAATAAAAGGATGTTCCCGTATAGAGATGAGAGCACAAGGAAAAGCTATTTTAAGAAACTTTGTCCCTCAAGTAGAGGTGGTAATCCCAGGATGTGATGCAAGACTCTCGCAGCAGGTAAGCCAGAGTCCTAGTTTTTTTCAGGCAAAAATCTCTAGTTCTGGTTCTATTACAGAATGGCCACCCTGCCTCCCGTAATGGGACCTAAGTATGGCATAAATGCTATATTGTGGATTGAAAGTTATCTTAGAATGAGAATCAAACTATTATTATTACTTAAAAGGCAGGGTTTCAGCTGCGGGACAAGTCAATCACCATTGTCCTACTCATTGTGGAAGGGAAAAGATATTTCTCTCAGATGGAAAGTCAAAACTGAGCAGGAAATCTCCAGGAAGTACAAGTCAGGCTGCACATTAGAATTAGCTAGGGGCTTCAGAAAATACTGACATATGAAAAGATTCTCAACCTCACTCCTAATAAGAGAAATGCAAAATTAAACTACTCTGAAAATTTTTTCCACCTATCAGGTTGCAAGAATCTGAAAGTTGGACATATAATTACACCAATATCCGGTTCTCCTCTACTTCTGAGAATATGGAGAGAATGCAATTCCTGCTCTCTCTTCACTTAGGCTTGTCATTTGACTCATCCTCATCTGTAAAATGCAAGCAGAATTAACCTACTTCCTCTGGGATGAAACATTTAATAGCTGGTGCTATTCAGCTAAAGAGACTCTCCAGTTCTGCTCCCCAATTCAACAATAGTGAGAAGTTCAAGTGTCGTGCTTGGTGTAGCCTCAGGACCGTGGTGCTTCCACCAGCGTGGACTGCTGAGTCAATGCTCAGAGGAACATGCCCTGTCTATGACTAAGTCAGAAATAAACCTTTCTTGTCTTAAGCCACTGTTGCATACACCCAGCCTGGTCTGACACACACTGTTGATGAAGCTGTGGGGAAACAGGTGTTCTCTTCTGTTACTGCTGAAGGACAAAATAGTATGTTACAGAGGGCAATTTGACCATATCTGTGGATGTGCATATATCCTTTAACCTGCAGTCCCATTTCTGGGAATTCATTCGCAGAAAGACCTGCTCTTACAGACTGAATGTTTGTGTCCCCCCAAAATGCATAAGTTGAAACCTAATCCCCAATATGATGATGGTATTTGGAAGTGGGGTCTTTGGGAGGTGATTAGGTCATGAGGGTGGAGCCCTCATGAATGGAATTAGTGCCCTTACCAAAGAGACCCCAGAGAGCTCCCTTGCCCCTTGCACCATGTGAGGACACAGGAACCAGGAAGTGGGCCCTCACCGGACACCAAAATCTGCCAGCACCTTGATCCTTGACTTCCCAGCTTCCAGAACTGTGAGAACTGAATTTCTGTTTATAAGCCACCCAGTCTACGGTAGTTTAACAGCCCAAACAGATTAAGACACCTGTATACATGTGAAATTACAGGCATACAAATACAGTTATACATAGTGACATTGTTTATAACAACAAAAGTTTGGAAATAATTTGAATATCTGTCTATGGAGGCTGGTTACATAAACTATGGTATATGTTCACAATGGAATAGCATGCAAATGTAAAACCAAACAGAAAAAAAGTTCTCTACATACTGATACGGAAATATTTCCAGGATATCTCATTAGATTTTTTTAAAAGTCAGATCCAGAAGAGTGGATAAAATGTTTCCTTTAGTGTAAGAATGGGGGAAAATAAAAATATTCTTCTTTTTATTTGCATAAAGAAACACTTGGAGAATACACAAGAGGCAAATAAAAATGGTAAACAGGGACTTCCCTAGTGGTCCAGTGGGTAAGATTCCATGCTCCCAGTGCAGGGGGCCCTGGTTTAATCCCTGGTCAGGGAACTAGATCCCACATGTGTGCCACAACTAAGTCCGCATGCCACAACTAAAGATCCCACATGCCAAAATGAAGATACTGCGTGCCACAACTAAGACCTGGGCTGGCCTTAATAAGTAAATTTTTTTTAAATGGTAAAACACAGGGACCTCCAAGATAGATGGGGTGGGAATAAGACTTCTCAATGAATATCATTTGTATCATTTTTGTATTTGAACCATATGAATGCATTACATATTTTTTAAAATACAGTACTCAGGTCTCCCCATGTCAATTCAATTAAATTAGTCTCTTGAGTTGAGGCCTGAGCTTTTCATTTTATGCCACCCAGGTGATGAAATGTTAGCAAGAGTTAAGAATAGCGTTTTTTTGCCTCAGTCTCAGATGAAACAAGGGATTAGAGAAGTAGTTTTATGTTGCAGGTGTGGGTAATATTTGGCCCATGCTCTGTATTCTAGAACCTAACTCTGGTAGCTCAAGTCAGTCCTTGTGGATGTAATCCTATACCTGGATGAGGGAGCTCCACCTGGGATGAGTGTTGATGGTGCTGTGGCTGTAACAAGGAATCATGTGCCAGGCTGTCTGGGGATAAATACTGTGAAACAGAGAACTGACCAGACATAGAGATGGAGTAAGAAGCAAACCAGTACTGAATGTATTTATCAGGGGTGTGTGGTTGTAACCAGGGGTCTGTTTCAGGGAAGAGAATATCTATTAGAAATTCTGGGTCATACTGGGAGCAGGACAAAAGGCACACATTCAATATGGAAGATTTTTGATCTAAAGATGGCAAATCCATGGGCCAAATCCAGCCCACTGACTGTTTTTGTGTGGCTTGTGAGCAAAGAATAGTTTTACATCTTTACATGGTTGGAGAAGAAAAATCAAAAGAAGGCTATTTCATGACACAACAAAAGTATGTGAAGTTCAAATTTCAGGGCCCATAAATAAAGTTTTCGTGGACAAAGCTACACTTACAGATGGCCAAAAAGCACATGAAAAGATGATCAACACCACTAATTGAGAAAGGCAAATCAAAACTACAATGAGGTATCACCTCATACCAGTTAGAATGATCATCATCAAAAAAAAAAATCTACAAACAGGGACTTCCCTGGTGGTCCAGTGGTTAAGACTCTGTGCTTCCACTGCAGAGGGCAAAGGTTCAATCCCCTGGTCAGGGAACTAAGATCCCACATGCCGTACTGTGCAGCCAAAAAAAAAAAGAAAAAAGAAAAAAAAGAACTGAAAAAAAAAAGAACTACCATATGACCCAGCAATGCCACTCCTAGGCACATACCTGGAGAAAACCATAATTTGAAAAGATACATGCACCCCAATGTTCATTGCAGCACTATTTACAATAGCCAGGACATGGAAGCAACCTAAATGTCCATCGACAGATAAATGGATAAAGATGTGGTACATATATACAATGGAATATTAGTCATAAAAAATGGAGAAAGATGTGGTACATATATACAATGGAATATTAGTCATAAAAAAATGCCATTTGCAGCAACATGGATGGACCTAGAGATTATCATACCAAGTGAAGTAAGTCAGACAAAGACAAATATGATATCGCTTATATGAGGAATCTAAAAAAAAGGGTACAAATGAAATTATTTACAAAACAGAAGTAGAGTCACAGATGTAGAAAACAAACTTTTGGTTACCAGGGGGTAAGGGGGGGAGGGATAAGTTGGGAGATGGGGATTGGCATATACACACTACTATATATAAAACAGACAAACAACAAGGACCTACTGTATAGCAGTATAGCACAGGGAACTCTACTCAATACTCTGTAATGACCTATATGGGAAAAGAATCTAAAAAACAGTGGATATATGTACACATATAACAGATTCACTTTGCCGTACAGCTGAAACTAACACAACATTGTAAATCGACTATATTCCAATAAAAATTTTTAAATAAAATAAAATTTCCAGAAAAAAAAAAAAGCTACACTCACATCCATTGGAATAAAGCCACATGTTGTCTGTGGCTGCTTTTGCACTGCAATGGCAGATCTGAGCAGTGTGAGAGGCCGGGTGAGCTGCTCTCATCCTCTGCAGTGATGATTCAACAGCGTTTTGAATGCCACGTTATCACTGTCTCACAGCATCTTATTTTTTTATTGCCAGTGCACATCCATGGTCAAAAGAGGAAAATCAGACTTTGAATATCACAATTTTAAGGTAAAGTGGCGTGTAGATTATTTTGTTATTGAAGTCGACAGCAAAACATTGGGTTGATGCAATGACACTCCATCTGTGCTAAAAGAATGCAATATACATCAACTTAGACTAACGCAGTCATCATTGTATTCCCAACTCAGAGGAAACCAACAGTTAGAAAAAAATAGAAAATTTCAGATGGAATATCTCATTGGAATTTCTTCACAAAAATAAAAAATGAAAATGAGGTTGCCACCAAAGTGGGTTTCCAAGTGTCTGATTTGTTAGCCAGAGAGAGCCACTTACTGATGCTAAGTTAATTGAATTGTGTTGATTTTAGAAGCCAAAGAAAGGTATCCAGATAAAATAAACTTGCTTTAGACATTCAGTGAGAAAGTTGCTCAAAGACTTGAGGATATTGGGAACACCATCAATGGTCAATTAGAGAACAGGATAGGGAATTCCTTGGTGGTCCAGTGGTTAGGACTTGGCTCTTTCACTGCTGTGGGCCCGATCCCTGGTCGGGGAATTAAGGTCCCACAAGCTGCTTGGTGCAAACAAAGCAAAACAAAAACAAAAACAAAAAACAGGACAAATTATCGTGAGTGATTTTCCTTGATTATCAATGAGTTGATAGATGTCACCAATACTGTCCAGTTGCTTTTATTTGAGGTGTCACTGCTGAGTTTGATGTCACCAAAGAATAAGCCTCTTTGGGACTTCCCTGGTGGCCCAGTGGTTAAGACTTCACCTTCCAATTCAGGGGGTGCGGATTTGATCCCTGGTTAGGGAACTGAGATCCCACATGCCTCGCAGCCCAAAAACCAAAACATAAAAAAACAAAAGCAGTATTGTAACAAATTCAATAAAGACTTTTAAAAAAATGGTCCACATCAAGAAAAATCTTTAAAAAAGAAAAAGAATAAGTCTCTTTGAAGAGTCTGCATGGAACAACTAGTGGCAAGAATATTTTCAGAAAAGATGAGAAATCACTAATTAGACACAACCTGAAGGGGAATCTGCTAAGATGTGTTATGTTTGCTGGAGATAAAAATGTGTGAAGCAGAAGGAGGCCTACTTGGACAAATTTATAAAGCTCTAGAAAATGTAAGGCGTTTAGAGCCTATGGTTATTCATTGTACTCAAATTACTCATCAGGAGCTAATTTGCAGAAAATATTTGAATCTATCATGTGTTATTGAACTAGAGTTACCCACAGCAAACTTCCTTTGCTATTGTTTTTAATCCATCATCAGATGTGTGAATTTTTGTTAGAATTAGAAGCTGAATAGCCTGAATTGCCCCACCACATAGCAGTTTGATGGCTTAGCAGTGGTCAAGTTTTATTGCAGTTTTTTTCAGTTCAGAGCCAAGGCTGAAATTTTTCACAACAGAGCACCATTCTAAACCATTATCACTGAATAATTAATGGCCTTGGAAATTAGCTTTTGCTACAGACTTGATAATGTTTCTCTGTGAATTCAACCTAAAATGACAGAGCATGGGAATTCCCTGGCAGTCCCGTGGTTAGGACTCTGCACTCTCACTGCTGAGGGCCAAGGCTCACAATCCCTGGTTCAGGAAATCCCATAAGCCATGTAGTGAGGCCAAAAAACAAAAAGTAAAATAAAATGACAGGGAAAAACAGTGCTTATATGTGAAATGTATACCGCGGCAGTCATTTTGACAATAACTAATGTTGTTTTGAATCACAAGGAATGTTAAGCTGCTTTATACACTTCCTGTGCTGTCAAAAGTTAAAACAAGAGGCAAGATCTCATTCCCACACAATTTTGCAGCAGATATATTTTCTGAGCTCCAACTACAGTTCCAGCAGAATTTTTCAGAACTTGATGCCAAGTGCAATGGAAATTTCCATATTTCAAAATCTATTTAATTGGGCAATTGAGGAGTTTCCACCCAGCCTTCAACTGAAGAGGATTAATCAGCAATGTAAAAACAAGCTAAAAGGCAAATATCCAGAGAAGAATCTAAGAGAATTCTATACATGCCATCCCACAATGAATATGCTCAATTAAAATCATGCAGCATTGGCAGTACCATCTGGCTGAGAGGTATTTTCAAAGATGAAATATACAAAGTCTCATTACAGCTCAGCATTGACAGCTCAATATTTGATGACAGGGTCACGGATTTTGAAACCCAATTAAGCAAAATATTATCTCAAAAGAATTCCATTATTCTCATCAGTATACCTGGATTATAAAAAAGTTACACTCAATTACTATGATATTTTGAATTTCATTTTCCAAAAAATTTTTTGTCATCAGACAAGAGAACATTCCAGATAGGTAAAACAGGTGGTGCAAATATTCTGAGGTATTAAGATGCTCCTGTTTTAGAGGACTTTCTATAGGAGCCAGTGAGGAGAAGCAGGAGACTGGAGCAGGATTACATAATATTTCTTGATTTTCCTCTTGTCCTGTAAAGCCTAAAATATTTACTATCTGGACCTTTACAGAAAAATTTGGTGACCCCCCCGGGGCTAAAGGGTTGCACAGAACTGACTTCTTCGAGATAAGTGTGAAAGGGGAATCAGTGTTCCTCTGGGTGAATTTCACTAAAGGCACTCCAGAATGCTCTGAAATCCAGAGGAAACAAGAAAGCCTGCCTTCTAGCTCAAGTGACAAGATAGTGGACATTTTATAAAAGAGGTGACAGAGCAATTAAAACTAAATTAGAAAATGCCAGGGGGACCATGACCACACTTTAAAACACTGGAGTAAATTTGGCCAGTGTTTTCTAGAGGGGTCCATAGAGCTTCCGCATATGGCAGCCAAGCCTCATTCAGAGATGTCACCCTCGGAAAGAAGTGATTAGTAAGTTGATATTTTAAATAGTACAGCATGGGACTTCCCTGGTGGTCCAATGGTTAAGACTCCGTGCTCCCAATACAGGGAGCCTGGGTTTGATCCCTGGTCGGGGAACTAGATCCCGCACGCCACAACGAAGATCCCACGTGCCGCAACTAAGACCCGGCACAGCCAAATAAATAAATAAAAATAAATAAATAGTGTGGCATGGAAAATTATAATGGGGATGTGAACATTATTTTATTAGCATTGCAGAAGCAAACTAATAGGAGGGGAAGAAAAAGAAAATAATCAATAAGCTCCTTTTTTGTTTTAGGGAGATAAACTTGGAAATATACATGAAACATGGGGAAGTAGTGACTGAGAACTGCAGAGCCAGAGGGAAAGTTTACTGCACGGAGGGAAAGGTCTCCAAGGACAAGTCTAATTAACGCAGCGGAAACAGGTCAACCAGTCCTCGTGGAGAGCGCACCTGAGAACCGCTGACCTGATCAAGTCAGTGTGGTAAACACACTTCCTGCTTCTCCCCCTACACAGTCACACCTCTTCTACCCTCAGTATCATTGCTAGGAAAGAACCCAGGGCAGAAGAGATGGACAGATGCTTGTTCTTCTGGGTCCTCAGTAAGGCAGTAATCTAGGAAGTCGGCCTGGCCTTAACCATCACCCGAAGGGTTGGACCTGCACAGATAGGAGAGAATAAAAAGTCAGTGGCGGGTCCCAAGGTTGTGTCCTCAGTTCAGAGGCGGCCTCGGGGATAGGAAGTCAGGAATCCTGGCAAGTTGCTCAAAAAGCCTTGTCAGTCCTTTGAATCTAAACCGTAAATATCTTAGAATACAAGTGTAAGTATAATGCCATCTGGAAACCCTGGGAATGAGCAAGCTAAGGCAGAATCACAAATCTTTATGTTCTAGACCTTTTTTTTAATGCTTCCTTGTTGATTGTCCATTCATTTCCATTTTGTTCTCTCTTAGCATCTAGAACGTTTTCTGGAAAAAAAATTTTAAGCTTGTCTCAGGTGTGCTAAGGAAAATTAAAGTACTTAATTTTTTTACTGTGAAAAATTCCAAACATAAAGGAAAGTAGAATAATATAATTAACACAAACCCTCCCCCCACACACACACACAAGCACATCAGGTCTCCAACTTCAACAATTATCAACAAGGCCATTCTTGGGACTTCCCTGGTGGCCCAGGGGTTACAACTCCGCACTTCCATTGTGGGGGGCATGGGTTAGATCCTTGGTCGGGGAACTAAGATCCCACATGCCAGGGGGTGCAGCCAAAAAAAGAAAAAAGCCACTCTTGTTTCACCTTTATCCAATCCACACCCTATTCCCCACTGGACTTTTTTTTTTTTTTGGCTGCGTTGGGTCTTCGTTGCTGCGCGCGGGCTTTCTCTAGTTGCGGCGAGCAGGGGCTACAACTACAGCATTGCGGTATGCGGTCTTCTCATTGCGGTAGCTTCTCTTGTGGAGCACAGCCTCTAGGCACGCAGGCTTCAGTAGTTGTGGCCCGTGGGCCCTAGAGTGCAGGATCAGTAGTTGTGGCACATGGGCTTAGTTGCTCCGCAGAATGTGGGATCTTCCCAGACCAGGGCTTGAATCAGTGTCCCCTGCATTGGTAGGCGGATTCTTTTTTTTTAATATAAATTTATTTATTTACTTTTGGCTACTTTGGGTCTTTGTTGCTGTGCGTGGGCTTTCTCTAGTTGCGGCGAGCGGTGTCTACTCTTTATTGCGGTGTGTGGGCTTCTCATTGCGGTGGCTTCTCTTTGTTGCGGAACACAGGCTCTAGGCATGTGGGCTTCAGTAGTTGTGTCTCACGGGCTCTAGAGCGCGGGCTCAGTAGTTGTGGCGCACGGGCTTAGTTGCTCCGCAGCATGTGGGATCTTCCCAGACCAGGGCTCGAACCCGTGTCCCCTGCATTGGCAGGCGGATTCTCAACCACTGCACCACCAGGGAAGTCCCAGGAGGAATTTTTAAAGAGGGGAGCGTGGCACTCTGGCAGCAGAATGGTGGCGGTATCTGAAATCCAACCCCTCCACCCTACTCCAAGATTGACATTCCTATCTGGTGCTAGAATTTACTTTAGAGGGCCTCAGTTTCCCTATAAGCAAAACAAGGAAAATGGACTAAATTATAGGCAATAACTGTGTAACAGTGAAATGAGCCCTTGACTTTGAGTCAAAAGACCTGGATTAAGAGTGCCAGCTGTGGGACTTCCCTAGTGGCACAGTGGTTAAGAATCTGCCTGCCAGTGCAGGGTACATGGGTTCAAGCCCTGGTCAGGGAAGATCCCACATGCTGTGGAGCAACTAAGCCCGTGCGCCACAACTACTGAGCCCGCACTCTAGAGCCCACGAGCCGGAACTACTGAGCCTGCATGCCACAACTCCTGAAGCCCGCAGGCCTAGAGCCCCTGCTCCACAACAAGAGACACCACCACAATGAGAAGCCCGTGCACCGCAACAAAGAGTAGCCCAGCTCACTGCAACTAGAGAAAGCCTGTGCACAGCAACAAAGACCCAACACAGCCAAAAATAAATAAATAAATAAAAATTTTAAAAGTGCCAGCTGTGCCTCTTGCAAATTATGTAACTTACAATAACTTATGTAAGCAAGCCACTTAACCTCTCTGAGGTTTAATTTTGGATCTATGAGATGCTCACTAAATATTTTTTCTATTTCTAAATTTTGTATCTATATGTAAACTTGTTATAATTATTTTATGACGTACATAAATCAAATCATTATGCTGTACACCATAAACAGTGCTGTATGTCAATTATGTCTCTATGAAACCGGAAGATAAATGAAATACATTAGAAAATGAAAAATATATATATAAGACATGGAACGATTCAGTCAGCTAGTCAGTTGAGCTAGGATTGCAACCCAAGCCTTCACCTCCAAATTCTGAGCTATTCAAATTGTGCTCGAAACTAATACAACACGAAACTTTGGGGGGGAAGCTGAAAACCTGCTTTGCTGAGTCACAAAAAGCACTAGACCGTGACACTTCCCCCGGAGTTTACACCGGAACAGACATCACCCATCACCCTACAATGTAGGCCAGGCTCAACCCCGGGGTGCGAAGCGCCACAATGAGAGTCCGATGACCAGGGGTCTAAGAATGGGCTCGTGCTGCCACCGTCTCCCTTTCCGGACACTGTTTCTCCTCTGTCCGGCTCCGGGCTGCAGGTTTACCTCAACAGTCATTCATTCCACCAAGATTTGAGCATCAGCTCAGGGTGGACGGTGCGCCAGGCCCAGAGCTGAACGAGGCGAGGCAGACCAGACCCTGCTCCCTTAAACTGACTGTCCCGTGCGGGTGGGGGCGGCCGGGGGCCGGGGTCCCAGCGGGGCTACGCCTGACAGCGTTCGCACCTGCCCGGCACCACCTGAGCGTGAGGAACGGTCGGCTCCGCGACCCCTTAACCTGGCCATCCCGCTGCGGTCACCCCGGCCCCGCGGGGCCCATCGCGCCCGTCAGCTCACCTAGGGGCCGCGCCGCCGGCCGAACCCAGGCTGCACTTCCCGCTTTGTTCCCAGAGCGGGTTCTGGAAGCGCCGCGCGTGCCCAGCCCCAGCCGCTTCCAGGCAGCGCCCCCAGCTGCCCGGGAGGGAGCGCGGGGGCGCGCACGAGCGGCGCACGCCCGTCCCGCATGCCCGTGCTCCCGATTGGCCGCGCCGCGTGACGTCACCGGGAGGCCCCGGCGGCCGCTGGGAGCCGGCGCCCGCGCGTGCGCAGACGGAGGGCGCTGAGCGGAGGGGGAGGTGGCTGGCCGCTTCTCCCGCGTCCGCCATTTTGTTGCTGTGGCTCTTGGGAGCGGGCTGGGCGAAGCGAACCTGGCGGCGCGGCGCTCCTGGGGGTCTGGTGCTTGGCTTGGCCGCGGGGCTCGGTGCGGAGCGGCGGGGGCGCGGGGCCGGCGCGCGCCGGGCCAGGAGTGACCGGAGGGTCCCGGGTGGCCTCTGCCGCGCTTGGCTTCACCGCCGCGACCCGGCTGGGCCCGCACCCCCGAGCCGGCTCGTTCCGTGAGGCGGCCCCGGAGCAGGCGGGCGGTGCGGAGGATGCTGCGGGCCCGCGGCCGCGAGGAAGGTGCCGGCTCGGCCCAGTAGGTGCGCGGTGAGCTAGAGGCCCGGCCCGCAGACGATTCGGGTTGAGCGTCCAGCGCAGGCAGAGCATCCCCGGCCCGCCCGGCCCAGCGCCCGGCCCGCCATGTCCTCCGCCAGGTTCGACTCCTCGGACCGCTCGGCCTGGTACATGGGGCCCGTGTCTCGCCAGGAGGCGCAGACCCGGCTCCAGGGCCAGCGCCACGGCGTGTTCCTTGTCCGCGATTCGTCCACCTGCCCCGGGGACTACGTACTGTCCGTGTCCGAGAACTCGCGGGTGTCTCACTACATCATCAACTCGCTGCCCAACCGCCGCTTCAAGATCGGGGACCAGGAGTTCGACCACCTGCCGGCCCTGCTGGAGTTCTACAAGATCCACTACCTGGACACCACCACGCTCATCGAGCCGGCGCCCAGGTGCGCGGAGGGCGTGTGCGGGCGGGGGTCGGGGCTGGACCCGTGGCCCCCCTTTCGGAACCGGTTACTTTCCGGAGGGCATTCCGAACCGAAGGCAGTGTCAGGATCTGGGTCATTGTTGATGAAGGGGTGCGTCTTAAATGTGTTGAGTTGCGGGTGCCTAGTTGAAAATGGACGCTTTTTGCCTTCGTTACGTTGTTGGTTTAATTATCCTGCTAAAGCAGAGTTTTGTTGTTGTTTTTTAAACCTTTTTTGGGCCACGGATTGAGACTCTGAAGCTAGCCTACCCCCCCACCCCCGCAAGCACACACGAGTTTGCACACCTTTCAGGGTTTTTGAACTCCAGGTTAAGACCTGGACTGCAGCTTTTGGAACACTGGGCAGATGAAAATGCTTTAGCGTTTAGAAACAAATACCTTTAAGTGTGAAATATCAGAAGTATATATTGATACCCTGGTGCCAAGTTTGAAATAACCTAGGCATCTATTTTATAATACATTAATTACAAAAATTGTAAAAGAAGGTGCGTTGGCTTCAAAGAAGACTTTTTTTTTTTTTTAACAGTTTCCCCCCAAGCTGGACCGTCCATAGACTGGAAATCCATTTGGTTAAATTCCAAGGAGGAATGAGGCTAGAATGTTACTAAGGGAATTTTTTGAATGACACTCATCTTAATTCTATCTTACTTGAATTTCAGGTGTACTTTTTGTGTTAAGTTTAATGACTTAGTATCTGTTTTAAAGTTAACCCGGAGTGACACCGATCATTAGGCATCCTCTTTTCATTTGATTATTTGCCTTAATCAATATTTTGCTAGAGGTTTCTTTTATTTAAATTACGCCAAATTTGAGCTGAAGAGATTGTCTAGAATTTTAAAAGTAAAAGGTATTTCACTGCCCAGTTGATTTCTTAAACATTTGTTTAAAAAGGACAGATTTTTCAGGATGAGATGTTTCTGACTTTACAGATTCTCTGACAGGATGCTACTCTGAGCTCTAAACACTAAAAGCTATTATATCAATTAAGGAGCACCCACTGGACGCCTCAGCGTTGCTTCTGTGGAATATAGAGAAGGAACAACGTGACAGTGGAATGACTTTGAGGTTAACTGCAGAAGTAAATGGGTTTTAAAAACTGGTGAGAACGTGATTATAAATCAGATAGTGTATAACGAAGACCTAGACACCAAAAAGAATCTGATTGGTGAAACCTCCAGGTCCCTGAAGATACTGGTGACTGGAGTCAACTTTCAGCACATAGAACCCACAGTAATGAGATATTAAATACGTTTAAGTTCCTAGCTTGTGGAGGTGAATTATATCATTAATTTCAGGCATTTAGCATACCATGCTGTGTGCCAGGTGTTGTGCTTACTTGGAGGTGACAGGTACTATAATGCAGCTGTGAGTGAATAACTAGATCCCCTTCTGGGTGGAGAAAAAGGATTGTGCCGCAGCGGCTTCCCCGCAGAAACGACCCCAAACTTCCCCTTCAGGCGTCTTCCCAGGTGCCCTTGTAACTTTGTGAGTGTGGTGCCTGCCCTCACACCTCTCATCCTCCTTCCCGGGAGCCAGCCCTGCACACCCATGCACACCTGCGGGCCTTCGTTCGACTGCTGGCCCTCCGTGGAGCGCCTCCCTCCACCAGTTTCTCACCTGCGGAAATCCTCCCTGTGGTGCTGGGGCCTTTACCTGACCCCCTCGAGTTCAGCCTTGATTGTTTCTCTTCTGTGCCCTCTGCCCCAGGCATTTTGCTGTAGTTTAGTTTTTCCTTTTCCCTGCTGTTTCCAAGGGCTGTCACAGTGCTGGTTGAATCAGATCCTGGCTGGATTTACTTTGTCACACAGAATCTGGATTGCCTCTCCTGAGGATTTGGTTGATGTATTACCTACTGTAGGAGACAACGCCAGGCAAGCCTTGGCCAAATGCAGAAATCAGAACGATGCATTTTCACACTCCAGACAGGATAAATAAAGTGGTTTAACTTTTTTAGGCCTCAAAACTGAGCTCCTGAAGCCAGAGTTTCATGCCCCTTGGCTAATAGTTCTTTTTGGGAGTCTGTTTTACTTAGTGAAAGGTCACAACTGTATGACTTCCTCAGAATTTAAGGTCTGGTGCTTGTTTTGCGCTAGTCTGATCTTTTTTATTGGAATGCTCCTTAACTTTTTTTTTTTTTTTTTTTTTTTTAATTTTTAGCTGTGTTGGGTCTTCGTTTCTGTGCGAGGGCTTTCTCTAGTTGTGGCAAGTGGGGACCACTCTTCATCGCGGTGCACAGGCCTCTCACTGTCGCGGCCTCTCTTGTTGCGGAGTTAACTTAATTTTATATTTTTATTCAAATATTACAGGAGAATTATGTTCTAGTGATGGGTACTGGGAAAGAGGGGTGACAGACATGCTTTCTCTATCATGGAACTTAGATTTTAGTGGAGGAGACAGACGGAAAAGTAGAAAAATAAAATACTACAAGATTTGTGAATGCTATGAAGGAAATCAATCTAGGCTGAAAGGATCTAGTAGAAGGGACTTACCTGAGGTGGTGAGGTCAGAGAAAGCAGAGGTCAGAGAAACTGCAGAACGGAGGAGGAGCAAGGCTTGGGCGAGGAGGGGGAGAGCTTATGCGAAGTCCTGGGTTGGGAAAGACAGCAATGTGATGTGAGTGTGGCTCTGAGATGCAGATCTAGAAGAGTTTGGACAGGTAATGGTCAAAGGCAGGAAATTGGGTGCCATGGAAGGGGTTTGAAGCCGGGAAGTGACCTGAGGCTGTTACTGCAATCCAGGTCAGAATGATGGTGACTGATGAGTCGCCCATCCATCCATCATAGAGACATTATGTAGACTGAGTGATGGCTGTGGTTTGAAAATAAGTTGCTGGTGGGAGGGGGGATGATGGGGAAGAGAAAGGAAGAGACAAAGATGACTTGGTATATTTGTAGCTGTCTGTTCTCTGGGTTATCTTATTGTCTTTTGAGTTTGTCTGTGGTATTCATTTCTGTCTTAGATTTTAAATTTAAACACGAAAGGTATGTCAGTGGCTTTTGACTTTTGAATGACCCTAAAAGATTCTTTATCTGCATATGGGTGTAATTTTTATATTAAAAATCATTTGATAAACAGAAACCTTGTGGTTTTCACCTCCATTTTACTTGAGTATAAACGCTTTTAAGATTCTGTTTATTAGGTTATAGTTAGTATTCAGGTAGGCGCTACTGGTTTTTTTGTTTCTGTTTTAATAGAGGCTATTTCCAGTTTAACAACAGAGTGTTTCAGGTTTCTGAGTGGATTTAGTTTAGCTATGAAATACATTTTCCTACGGTTTAGCAAATTGAAAGTGTGTTTTGCGTAGCTTGCTTTGCTTATAAAATTTTCCAGTTCTAGCTTATGTAGCTATATGATGGCTGGGAGAAAAATCATGAGAAGTAAAAGTTGAAAAACTGAGGCAAGTTGACCCATAGAGAAAACCCTGTTTTTTACTCAGCAGACATTGCTCATTGCATGTGCTGGTAATATGGAACTAACATTGACTCAGCAGTCCCTGTCATGCTCTTGAGGAGCTTCCTGGTTACTGAGACTTTATTTAAAAGGCCAAATTCATGTCATCTGATACAGACAGTAGCTGTGGGAGGGCGGAGGAAGGATGTGCAGCCTAACCTGAGCATCCCGAGGGGACCCTCACACGTGTGCCACAGAGGCCACACCGTGGGGGACCGGAGGGTACCCCAGGTAGCATGGCCATGCCTCCCCCCACGGCCCCTGTCTGAATATTTAAGGGAACTTTTGGACTTTTATAATTAGGAGTCGGGGAGAAGGATTAACAGTGATTTTGGTTAGCATAGAATTGGACACTGTGGATAAACCTTTGAGTTTCTTCTTACCAATAGTTTAAATCACCTAAGTTCAATTTAGATGGGATCCATAAACGTCATTACGCTGGGAATGGAGTCTCGCCCAGGTGAGAATTGTGTTCCCATGGCACAGCACGTAAAGTGCTGATAGCCATTTGCTTTGTGACCTTTCTCTTGTTTAAGACTCAAATTCAGAGAACTTTTTATCTAAGAATTCTGCTCTTGATCTGAACAGTTGGACTAGGTTCTAAGGTGCTAAGGTTCCTTCAGGCTAAAATATTTTAGTTCTTTCTGATAAGTGAAAGGGGGCAGTGGTGATTATCCTGGAGTTGGAGTTGAGATCACAAGGAGTAAGGTGGGACCAACAGGCATGTGCAGCTGGTCGGGAACGACAGCCGAGTGTGAGTTCTGCGGTGGTGAGGCGAAGAGGCTTGGACAGCAGCAAACCAGGTGGCACACGGGATCTCCTGGTCTGTGGAACAGATTTAACCCAGGCTTAGGGGAAATGCTTCCCTGTGTCTTGGGCATTTTAATTTCAGCAGGAATTTCAATATATTGAGGCCTACTGTATCCCAAAGCCCAATGCTAGACTCAAGTCATATAATGGAAGTAAACCATGGCCCTAGCTTTTGAGAAGCTCAGTATACTGAACAAATGAAAATAGAATACCATGGGAGCTTAAAAGCAAGGATGGTCAACTAAAGGGTCAGGCAGGGCCTGAAAGGGAAGGTGCTCTGTGAACTGGTTCTTTTTTTTTTTTTTAAACATCTTTATTGGAGCATAATTGCTTTACAATGTTGTGTTACTTTCTGCTGTGTAACAGAGTTAATCAGCTATATGTATACATATATCCCCATATCCCCTCCCTCTTGTTTCTCCCTATCCCACCACTCTAGGTGGTCACAAAGCACCAAGCTGATCTCCCTGTGCTATGCGGTTGCTTCCCACTAGCTAGCTATTTTACATTTGGTAGTGTATATATGTCAATGCTACTCTCTCACTTCGTCCCAGCTTACCCTTCACCCTCACCATGTCCTCAAGTCCATTCTGTACATCTGCATCTTTATTCCTGTTCTGCCCCTAGGTTCATTAGAACCTTTTATTTATTTTTTTTAGATTCCATACATATGTGTTAGCATACGGTATTTGTTTTTCTCTTTCAGACTTCACATGAACTGGTTCTTGAAGGGTAAGAACAAGTGTATGAGGTAGAAGAGGTGCTGGGAAAGGCACAGGTGTGGTTCCTGTGAGTGAGGGGCCGCAAGCTAGGAAGTTAAAAATGCTGAACTGTGAAGGGCCTCTGCTTTGTACATGAGTTTAGTAGTGGGAGCCCTCTAACGTTTTTAAGAAGAGAACTGTCATGGTCAGTTTTATTTTTTAGAAACTGGTGTGGGCGGGGTGGTGAGAGTCTGGAGTGTGGGGTTAATTAAGGGCTGTTACAGGGGAAAGGATTGTGAGAAGCTGAACTGAGATCTCTTGTGTTGGAAATATAAGGTGGAAGCCGACGACAGCCATCGCTGGGCGGTTGCCTGTAGGTGAGTGGAGAGCTGTGGCTTCAGGGATGATTTTTTTTTTTCCCTGCGGTACGTGGGCCTCTCACCGCTGCGGCCTCTCCCATTGCGGAGCACAGGCTCCGGACGCGCAGGCTCAGCGGCCATGGCCCACAGGCCCAGCCACTCCGTGGCACGTGGGATCCTCCCGGACCGGGGCACGAACCCGTGTCCCCTGCATCAGCAGGCGGACTCCCAACCACTGCGCCACCAGGGAAGCCCTTCAGGGATGATTGAATGGTGCCTCTGAGAGAATGGAGAGGAGGGATGGGGGGGAGGGGTTGATGGTTTTCAACAGGGAAGCCAGGCGGGGTTCAGCAATCTGATGAGTTTGTTAACGAGAAGAGGGTTGGGGGCCAAATGTACAGATTTGGGTCTAAGCTTTGGTGGAATCCGCAGAATGAGCAGAGGTAGAGAAGCTGTGGATGGAGGTGCAGAAGCAGGCACCGACAGAGAGCCATTGGTGAAGGTGCGAAGCCAGGGATGGAGGGAGAGTCCTCCGTGCTCAGGGCCACCAAGGGATAATGACATCCATTTACCCATGTACTCACTGGCCTTATTATGTACTAAGAACTTGGGGGACAAACAATGAATTAAAACCAAGTTCCGCCGGAAGCACTTTGAGCAGATGGGTACTTAGCTAGTCTTCTTGGAATTGATTCTTTTACCATCTGTTTTGTTTTCCGACTTTTTATTGTGAAATCTTTCATACATACACAAGAGTATGTGTATACATGAACATAATAAGGAAAATCTTCCATATCCATGTTACCCCCTTTAAAAACTAGAACAGGACCTTTGAAACTCTCTCCTGCCAGAAGTTGATTGTATTGCTTCCTTAACAGGAATAAGGTGATTGTAAGCATAGAAGGCATTAAAGCTGAAGTTTAAAGAAAATGTTTTATCTGTGATTTATACACGCAACTGAGAATGCTTTTAACCAGAGGAGGAGGGAGATTCATTGTCATTCGTTGAGGAGCGTCTTCTCTTCCAGAGCTGGCGAGAGAGGGAGAGGGAGAAGCAGCAGCATGGGTCTGGTGTGCTTGATGGGCTTGGGAAACTGTGTGTATGCTGGATGCTATTTACAGTCCTGATGAAGGAACAAATTGCGAAACAATTGAGAAACAATGAGTTGTTCCAGTTTTATGTTTCCTACTTCTTTGGGCAGTGGGGTCTAATATGTTAAGTATTTCTGACCTGGCATCATCATGCTTTCATCTCTGCAGTGGGACTAATGTGTAATTTGCAGGGGATTTTGATGAATACACGAGTTTGAGAAAATGGGGAGTGGAGGGCTTTGAATTTGTTAGGGGTGTGGCTGGGAGGTTGAGTTCCTGTCATATTTAGGGATGTCTGTGCGTGTGCCGAATCAGGAAAGGAGCCCCAGGTCACTGTAGCAGTGAAGTGGAGAAAGTGTAAGCTGTCCTCCCTCTTGTCAGGTCTGCACGAGCACCCTCCCCAGCTCTGCCTCTGCTATCTAGACCAGGCCTCAGCGAACTCACAGTGAAGGGCTAGCTGGTCGGCACTTTAAGCTTTGTGGGCCCTGTTGTCCCCATCCCAGCTACTCAGCTCTGCCCTCGTACTGCGGAAGCAGCCACAGACAGCCCATGAGCGCACGGGCCTGTCTGGGTTCTACTCAAACCTTATTTGTAAAACCAGCTGGTAGGCCGGTGGCCTGCAGGCCATAGTTTGTGGACCCCTTGGCCAGACTCACAGATAATTTTTGTATAGTGTACTGGAGCCGAGAATGGTCATTACTTTTTTAAGGGTTATATGAAAAGAAGACTATCTGACAAAGGCCATATGTAGCCAGCAAGCCTCAAATGTGTGCCGGCCAGCCTGCTCCTGGCCTTGCTTGTGGGAACCAGCCAGCCCCGCGAGCTGTGGGGAAGCTGGGAAGGGAACGTTTGAACCCTTGGGCCTCTGAGTCTTCTGATGTAGAATCAGAATGCATAAGCCTGTCTCCCACGAAATCTTTCAGCTTTAAAGGGGGCTAGTCTTTGGCTTTTTCTGCACCATCCCCTTGCCTGTTCTGACCCTTAGCAGAACTTGACCCCGTCAGCTTCTGTGGGACACATGAATGACACTTGGTGCTCTCATTTGCCTTCCAGTCTCTGTCGCTACTAAGTTTGCAGCCTTTTGAGAGCAGGAACTTGGTTTTAATTCATTGTTTGTCCCCCAAGTTCTTAGTACATAATAAGGCCAGTGAGTACATGGGTAAATGGATGTCATTAGTGTTAATCCCTACTGGAGCTGTACTAGTGTTCTCACGATCTGTGGAACTGCTTTTAACTTTTAACTGTATAAACAGTAAAATAACCCTTGGAGGCATCTGCAGTGGAACCAAGTGTGCTCTTGGTGAAGTATCTGAGATTTGTATAGTGTGACCCAAACTCTCACAGAATCTCCGTGGCCCTTGAATTAGGATCAGGGGTGTACTTTCAGGGGTGGGGGGTGAGGAGCTGATGGGGTGCTTAGTGCTGGTCAGGAACTATTGTGGGTGTTTCACACACAGCGTTAATTCTCAGACACCTGAGAGACCCACGGGTTGTCCCTGTGGCTGACAAGCTGAGAGGCTGTGAGTGAGGACACTGCCTTGTGCAAATCCAAGTGGAAAGCATTGTACCTCCCAGGATTGCTATGGGGATTTCAGTAATTTACTGTCTGCCAAGACTGCAGGCAGTCCCCGATGGAGGTATAAGTGTCAGCCTTTTCTTTGTTTTGCTGTTCCTGCTCACTCTTTTTTAGATATACTGATAGTAAGCAGTTTGCCCCTTTGTTGTCAGGTTGTTAATAAGTAATAAGGCCTTTGAGGTTTTAAATCACTCCAACCACCAAGGTATCCTGACTACTGTGAAGCTAGTCACTTACATTAAAAAGATGTAAGTTTTGCCAACTTACAAAGAAAGACTTTTGGAGAGTAGTGTGGCAAAATGTACCAAGGGCCGTGAAAACGTTCCTGTTCTTTAATCCAGGATTCTAGGCTTTACAAGAAATACAGTGCAGGGAAATTAAATTCAAAAGAGTGTGTGAAGATGGTAATAGAGAGAAATAAGAAGCATTCAGAAACACAGGGATGCTTGTTTGCAGCAGGCTCACCGAATGAAGCAAGAGCAGTATAGTGGGGAGACGCAGAAAAACTGCCCCTGGCATGCGTACATGGGACTTTTTTTTTAAAATAAATTTATTTGTTTGTTTGTTGGTTGGTTTTTGTCTGCATTGGGTCTTCGTTGCTGTGCGTGGGCTTTCTCTAGTTGCGGCAAGCGGGATTCTCATTGCGGTGGCTTCTCTTGTTGTGGAGCACAGGCTCTAGGCGCAGACTTCAGTAGTGGCACACGGGCTCAGTAGTTGTGGCTCACGAGCTTAGTTGCTTCGTGGCATGCGGCATCTTCCCGGACCAGGGCTCGAACCCGTGTCCCCTGCATTGGCAGGCAGATTCTTAACCACTGCGCCACCAGGGAAGTCCTGTACGTGGGACTCTTAAGAAAGAAAGCCGTACATGGAAGCATTTAAGTTTCCGTCAACAGATGAATGGATAAAGAAGATGTGGCACATAATATATACAATGGAATATTACTCAGCCATAAAAAGAAACGAAATTGAGTTATTTGTAGTGAGGTGGATGGACCTAGAGTCTGTCATACAGAGTGAAGTAAGTCATAAAGAGAATGAAACAAATACCATATGCTAACACATATATATCGAATCTAAGGGGAAAAAAAAGGGTCATGAAGTACCTAGGGGTAAGATGGGAATAAAGACACAGACCTACTAGAGAATGGACTTGAGGATATGGGGAGGGGGAAGGATAAGCTGTGACAAAGTGAGAGAGTGGCATGGACATACATACACTACCAAACGTAAAATAGATAGCTAGTGGGAAGCAGCCGCATAGCACAGGGAGATCAGCTAGGTGGTTTGTGACCACCTAGAGGGGTGGGATAGGGAGGGTGGGAGGGAGGGAGACGCAAGAAGGAAGAGATGTGGGAACATATGTATATGTATAACTGATTCACCTTGTTATAAAGCAGAAACTAACACACCATGGTAAAGCAATTATACTCCAATAAAGATGTTAAAAAAAAAAAAGAAAGCAAGCCGTAAAGTGGGCGGATGGGAGGCAGGGAGGGAGGAGGGAAAGAGAACTGTAGCTACCTTGGGGCAGGAACTGTGGGATTTTTTTCTCTTTTGTTTTCCTTTTTTTTGCTGAATGTTGTAACATGGTAACACTTTTTTAAAAAGAAACTTTTTTTTTAAATTAAAGTGCTTCAACTTAGGAGATCATGTTGTTATGTGAAACAACTTTTTAGGTCATTAATTGGGGGAAAAGGAGGGAATGGCCGTCATCTACTGGAAGACAAAACAACTGTAGTCAGTGGTTAGGCAGGCATAGGCCCTATCCCAGCGTTCTCCCTCGGGCTGCTCCAGAACCAGCCTTGGTGATGACTCTGCAGGCGTCACCCCCTAAAAAAGGTGGAGACTCTGGGTGAAGTTACTCTGGTGTAGATTCTGTGCTTCAAAAAAGTTAAGGGGAGGAAATGCTAACAGCAAAATAGGTTTTCCCAAAACTTCATGTATTAGCAACTTTCCAGAACACTTCTTAGGTGAAGAGAGACCTCTGTACTTCTCTTGCAGAGGGGCATTCCAGATGGGGTGTTGCTGAAGAGAAGGGGGACAGTGCTTTTCTTTTTTTCCCTTTAAAAAAAAATTATTTATTTATTTATGTATGTATGGCTGTGTTGGGTCTTTGTTGCTGTGCACATGGGCTAGTAGCAGAGAGCGGGGGCTACTCTTCCTTGAGGTGCACAGGCTTCTCATTGCGGTGGCTTCACAGAGCACGGGCTGCAGGCGCGCAGGCTCAGTAGCTGTGGCGCATGGGCTTAGTTGCTCCACAGCACGTGGGATCTTCCTGGACCAGGGCTCGAACCTGTGTCTCCTGCATTGGCAGGCGGATTCTTAACCACTGTGCCACCAGGGAAGCCTGGGATGGTGCTTTTCTAACCGACTCTAGGTGGTTCCGGGTGTGCAGGGCAGACTCACAGGGGAGCTCCGAGAGCGGGTGGCCGGGGGTGTGATGCTTAGGTGAGAGCTCTTGAGTCTGAGCTTTTCCATGAAATTTTTCACGTTTTCATTTGGAGGCTCAGATGATGATTCCTGTACAAGATGCAGTATGGGTTGTTGTTTTTTTTAAAAATTATAATGCAAGTATATACTCCCTTTTCTGGTTTTTATATTTTGAGGGGCACAGAGGCCTTTGTCATCTCTCTGGGTGCCCGGGGAAGTGTGCAGGGTGCACGTCCTAGATTAGGACCAGAAGGAAGAGTGTGTGGTGGTTGTGATGGGCCTAAGGAAGGAGGCAGCTGAACTTACTGGGGATTTAAAAATAATTTTAAAAATTCAGACCAGGTATCTGTATGTGTAAACAAAAGCTTCCTATGAAACAGAGATATGTGGGAGGGGTGCTATGCACCTAACTTTAATATTCAAGATATTAACTTCGATTGCATTACAAACTACAGAGGGTAAAACAGTGTGACAGGACCTTCTTAATGACTGAGAATATGGAGAGGGAAATAATTTGTTATTGAGTTAATTGGTTTATTTTAAAAGTTTGGCAAACACTGATATAGAGTAAGATTTTTCTCTTAATTTTCTCTCTCTCTGAAGGTATCCGAGCCCACCAATGGGATCTGTATCAGCACCCAGCCTGCCTACAGCAGAAGAAAATCTGGAATATGTACGAACTCTCTATGATTTTCCTGGGAATGATGCCGAAGACCTGCCCTTTAAAAAGGGTGAGATCCTGGTGATAATAGAGAAGCCGGAAGAACAGTGGTGGAGTGCCCGGAACAAGGATGGCCGGGTGGGGATGATTCCCGTCCCTTATGTGGAAAAGCTTGTGAGGTCCTCGCCACATGGAAAGCATGGGAATAGGAATTCCAACAGTTACGGGATCCCAGAACCTGCTCACGCGTATGCTCAGCCTCAGACCACGGCTCCTCTGCCTGCAGTTTCCAGCACTCCTGGGGCAGCGGTCAGCCCTTTGCCATCCACACAGAATGGACCTGTCTTTGCAAAAGCAATTCAGAAAAGAGTGCCCTGTGCTTATGACAAGACCGCCCTGGCATTAGAGGTAAAATCTACTAAGGCTGGTTCTTTGGGTCCTTTGACACTCAGTTTTTGTTCTCTTTGGCCATGGCTTGCGGGAATCTCAGTTCCTCGACCAGGAATTGAACCCGTGCCCTAGGCAGTGGAAGCACGGAGTCCTAAGCACTGGACTGCCAGGGAATTCTCTAAAAATACATATTTTTAGAAGAATGGTCCCATATATTTTTGTGTGTTATTTTTTTACTGATGTATAAATTTATATAAATTACATAAGTGAGGTGGGCCCTAAATATTATTGTATTAGAATATGGGATTTGGTACCACAGTTTCCAGCTCTTTCATTTATTGATAACTTATGAAAATGGTTTGTGAATCACACATTGCAATGTAAGTATCATTATAATATGAGTACAGTTTTATACTCTTCTTTCGTATCATTACATCACGTGTGTTAGAGAAACTGAGATTAAGTTATTGCTTGTTCCGTGTGTGTTCACCCCGAGGTCACAGCAGGGCAGAGCTGGGAGGCAGCCCAGGTGCATGGCAGGAGGATGAAGTCATGGGGCCTGTTGCTTCAGAGCAGCCTGCCCTCAGATTCAAAGGGAGCTGTGATTTTTGTGTGTGTTTTTTTCACTGGTTATCCTCAGGTTTTTTTGGACCAAGAGTAATACCCAAGTGAACTACACCTGGAGGTTTGGTTCAGAGTCTGAGATTACTTCTTCCTCTCATGTTGGCTCTAAGGAAAGAGCATCTGAGGCAGGGAATGGGGCTGGGGGGGACCTGGTGCTTTTATACTTGGCAGTGGAAGAACAGGAAGGGAACCAGAGAGGCTCTCTCCACAGATGGAGGCCTGGCTGAGTAGGCCTGCTGGCCTTCTCATCCCCACACAGACCTGCCCTTGCATGGTACACACCTCAGCACCCTAAAATAATTTGGGGTGTTCTGGGCTCTAAATACCTTCCAGTTTGCTTAGTGGTTTCAGGCTCTGGGAGCACTTCCACATCTCTGGTCTCCTCATGGGAGTGGGGAGCTAGGATTTAGACTTGTGTTATGCAGCTGACGGTTGGCACACCAGGGTGAGATCCTGGGGGTCCAGGCTCCCAGTCAGAATTCCAAGCCCCGTAAAGGAAGTCAGGACGTGGGTTCTTACCTGAGCCAGGATTTAAAGCCTCACTCCCTTTAGGACGCCTGTGTGTTGACTTCTAGCTCTAAGATGTGCGGTTTAGAAACCCCTGTCTCCCATGTGTGTTCTTTGGAGTGTGCACAGGGGGTTGTAGAGGGGATCACTCAGAGCCTGGGGAGTGGATACATAGGTGGGTGGCTTAGGGAGGCCAGGGTGAGGAGAAGGAGCCTGGTTCGTGAAGCATATTTGAAGATAACCCATCTTCTCCGCCGTTAACACTGCTCTTCTAGCCTCAGGCCCCAGAGACGGATCTCCACACCCGAGCCGCCTCGTGACACCAGCCCAGCTGTGTCAGCCTTGTGAAAGGCTGCCTTAGGTGATTAGAGTATTAGTGGACCCAAGAAGTAGACCTTTGCCAAATTCCACTTCATGGTATTTCCTGTGCTGTGTGTTTAAATGAGACTTTCAGCTATGCCATAAATAAGTATGTCTGTGAATTATGTTATCTTCTAAAACTGATGCCTGTCGGATCTTGTTAAAAACAGTCCCCTCTTGGGACTGTTGCAACTAGGTTACCAGGAAAAGTATTAAAATTAAAATAAGAAAGGTGAGACAAGTAGGACAAAATGTGCCAGTAATTGAAGCTTCATTATTCCCCTTGAGATGGTGTTACAAAGTGAGGATGGTTCAGGTGAACTTTACTTCCTGAGTTAGTTCACAAGGTTTTTTCATAAAACTTGAGTTTTGAAAGAACATTCCTGCACGTGAAGAGATATTTTAAGAGAGGTCTTTGTTTAGACACTTTGCTCTCTTGCTTACCTCTTTTCAGGAAGCGACTTTATCCTTGGGATTTGGTTTGAAAGGGGAGCCTCCCGTGCCCTTGGTGGAGCAGGGCTGGAAGGGCTCCTGGGAAGCAGGGGTGTTCTCAGGTGGTGGGGAGTGGCGAAGGCCTTTCCAAAGGTAGATCGTTGGCAGAAGAGAATGTTTGGAGCAAGGATGCTGTGGTCATTACAAAATAACCTGCAGTCCAAGTTGTGTCCTCTGACACAGCGGCCCGCATTCGAGTCCCAGCTGTTCCTGGTGTGATCTTGGGCACGTTTCTCAAATTCTCTAAGCCTAAAAGTCACCCTGGCTCTGAGAGTTGATGTATGTTTGTTAATCATCCATTCATGCATCCAACCTGTGCGGGGTGCCTTGTAGGGTCCTGCCACCAAAGAGCTTGCCACCTAATGAAAGATGAGAGGCAGAAACCAGCAGTGTGGTAAGTGATCTGATAGCACAGAATAGGTGGGAGCAGAGATGGAGGTAGGAGATGGGAATGTGGGTGGGTGTTGGTCTGGGAAGGCTTCCTGCAGGAGGTGACCCTTGAACTGAGTTTTGAAGGATGACTAGAAGTTAGCTGGGTGAAGTGGGAGGAGGCGTTCCCGGCAGAAGGAAGAGCTTGCAGGAACGAGGACACCGCTGTGTAGCTGCAGGTCATTGAGAGTGTTGGGTGTGTTGGGCAAAAGACAAAAGCTTGGACGTGAGCTGTGACCATATCAGCAGAGAGCTAAGCTGAGGAGGTGAACAATTTTCTTGTGGCCTTCATTGAGGCATGAAATCGCTGGTTTCTCACAACTGTTAGAGGTTCTGAAGTTTGCAGGTGGGCAGTTTACCTTTTTATTGATTGATTTTTAAGTAATTTAGAGCAAATGCTTGAGTCTCCCTATAATATCAGTCTCCCATACTCATGTTCCAGTATACTTCCCTGACTAGAAAAGGGCAGAAATTTGTTAGCACCTTCAGAGTTGTACTTAGCTCTGGGCACACACAGCCAGGAGTCTGAATGGAGCCTCATGGAGCAGTGCCCCGTGGTGTGGGCTAAGGGAACAGCGGTGAAGTGGGGTAGGGGCTGCAGGTGAGGTGTGGAGGGAGTGGGGATGGATCGATGGAGTCAAGGAGGGCAAGTGGGGTGGTCTTTAGCTCTGTCTTCATGATGCCTCAGCTCCTACCTCAGCCTCATCATGGACACCTCCAAAAACATTCCCTTCTTCAGCAGAGGTTTCCTGAAGTGCCTGGATGTGGCTTCAGGAGTGGGGAGTGCAGCGGGGAGCAACGCAGAGGACCCGTCTTTGTGGAGCCTGGGACACGGTCTCATGACATGGTCTCTGCTCCCACCAGGGAGAAACCAGCCACTTCATCCCTGTCCTGTACCTGCCTCGCTCAGTGTGGGCCCCTGCAGTTGTCCCTCTTGAGGTTTTTGTTGGTTTTGGTTTTTCGGTCTTACCCACCTGTATGCTTCTGGTCTTTTAAAATCCTGATTACATCAGGTAGCATATTGATCACCCCCTCGGTTTCTTGTTATCTGCAAATTTCATAAATGCACGATCCAGATCCTTCTCTGCAGCCTCTCCTGATCCATGTCTGATATCTAAAAAAGGACAGTGAGGTTGGTCTGGTGTGACTGGTTCCTGACTGAGCCCATGCTGCCTTCCGGAGACCCTTTTTCCCATTCTAAATGCTCATAAGCCATCTGTCTGCTAATTGCATCCAGAATTTTGTCCAGGTTTGATCTCAAGCTCACCTTTTGTGTTTCATAGAATTTGCCATCATCCCTGTTAGAACAAAAACCAAGAGACTTGACCCTTCATAAGCCTGTGAGTGTTCTGTGATGTAATTCTCTGTGGCAGATGACCAGCACTGGACTGGTCCTGTTTGCCAGTGTGTTTGGTCAGCACTTGGATATCTGTCCTTATCAGCATGAGGCCATCCTTTCATCTGTGGTGCATGTTTTTTCTGTGAGCTCACCAGCATGCTCAAGAAACCTGCTCTTCACTCCCATTGGGGTCATCTGTGATTGTGTTGTTTACATTTCTTGGGTTGTCTACTCCCCATTTTGAAAACCCCTAGACATTGAGCTGCATCTGGTCTCAATCTTTTGAATTGACCTTCCTAAGACCCATGGTACTACTTCCTTCACTGACTGGCCTAGAATTCCCAGATTTCTGCTTCCACCAGTTGGTTTTGCTTCATTGGTTAGAATTAAGTGTTCGCGTTAGCAGTTTCTTCATTGCTGCTTCTATTTACTGAGAGGAAGTTATCTACAAAGCAGATGTAGGTTTCCTCAGTGCTGATTGTGTTTTTCTGCTCTCCGGGATCAGCTGTGAGTTCCTGTGGCTGGAACTCTATGCCCACAGTGATGTCGGGTCTGCATTGTGGAGGTCTGTAAGGGTCAGAGGCGTAGCCTCCCAGTGTGAGGGGGCTGCTCTGTCTCAGCGATTCCCCTCCTCACCAAGGCTTGTCAGAGATGCCCACAAGCTCACACCCACCTTCTTTTTTTTTTTTTTTTTTTTTTTTTGCGGTACACGGGTCTCTCACTGTTGCGGCCTCTCCCGTTGCGGAGCACAGGCTCCGAACGCGCAGGCTCAGCAGCCATGGCTCACGGGCCCAGCCGCTCCGCGGCATGTGGGATCTTCCCAGACCAGGGCACGAACCCGTGTCCCCTGCATCGGCAGGCAGACTCAACCACTGCGCCACCAGGGAAGCCCTACACACCCACCTTCTTAAGGACTTTCATCAGGGCTGCTGGGCTCCTTCTCCATCCTTCTGTCGTTGACATGTCACTTGTCCTTAACAGCATCCAGTTTTAGGAATTCTGTACCTAAGGTAACATTTTTTTTTTTAGCATATCATATTCTCATTGGATTGTGAATTAGAGAATATTCTTAAAAGGGTTTTGTTTCTCTTTCTTACTATATAAATTGAGTAAGAATACTGTGAAATTGGGGCCCTAGTGTGGTTCAGACAAGGCCAGTCCCAGCCTGGTCATTAAGCTAACCTCAGTTTTCCATACGTGGTAATAGCTACTGTGTAAGGAGAACCATCAGCTAGGGGCTTCACAGAGAATATTTTAGTTGATCCTCATAGCTGCCCCATTTTATGCACTTAGAACTTGAGGTTTGTTTAATTTGTTGACAGTTTCATAGTTGGTATGTGATAGAGCTAGGACTCAGCCCACACAGTCTTTCTTTAGACAGCTTTATTGAGATAAAATTCACATATCATACAATTTACCCATTTAAAGTGTACAACTCAGTGGTCTTTGGCATGTTAAATTATTCATTTTTTTTAAATTGTGATGAAATGTGCATAACAGAATTTACCCTTTTTAAGTGTACAATTCAGTGGTATTAATTGTATTCACAGTGTTGTGCAGTCATCACTGTTTCCAGAACTTTTTCCTCACCCCAAACTATAACCATTAAGCAATAACTCCCCACCCTCCTCTCCTGAGGCCCTGGTAACCTCTAGTCTACCTTCTATCTGTATGAATTTGCCTATTCTAGATACCTCATATAATAAAGTATACAAATACATAAAGTATTTGTCCTTTGGATTGGGCTTATTTCACAGAGCATAATGTTTTAAGGTTCATCCATGTTATAGCAAGTATCTTCATTCTTTTTATAGCTAAGTAAAATTCTATTGTATGGATAGAGACCATATTTTGTTTATCCATTCATTAGGTAATGGTTGTTAGAGTTATTTCCACCTTTTGGTTATTGAGGATAGTGTTACGAACATTTATCTACAAGTTTTTGTTTGAATACCTGTTTTCAGTTCTCTAGGGTATATGCCTAACAGTGGAATTGCTGGGTAGCTCTTTGTTTAACTTTTGAGGCCAACTAAACTGTTTCCACAGTGGCTGCACCATTTTACAATCCCACAAGCAATCCACAGTTCTCCACATCCTCATCAACACCTGTTATTTTCCTTCTTTTTAAAATTTATAGCCATCTTACTCTCTATAAAGTGGCATCTTGTGGTTTTGATTTGCACTTCTGTAATTACTAATTATGTTAAAGTGTCTTTTCTGTGCCTCTTGGCCATTTTTATATCTTCTTTAGGAAAATGTTCAAGAGTTTTGCCCATTTTTATTTTTATTTTATTTTACTTTTTTTGCCCATTTTTAAATTGGGCTGTTTGGTTTTTGTTGTTGAGTTTTAGGAGTTTTTCATATATTTTGGATATTAAACTCTTATCAGAGGTATGATTTTTAAATACTTTTTTCCCGTTCCGTAGGTTGTCTTTGTACTTTCTTGTCAGTGTACTTTAATGCACGTTGTTGATTTTGATGAAGTCCATCTTATCTATTTTATCTTTTGCTGCTTGTGCTTTTGATGTCATACCTAAGAATCCATTGCCAAATTCAGGGTCATGAAGATTTACCCCCATGTTTTCTTCTAAGAGTTTTATGGTTTTAGCTTTTACGTTCAGGTTGTGTATCCATTTTGAGTTAATTTTTGTATATGGATTGACATGGGCGTCCAAATTCTTTCTTTGCAGTAGAAAGTCCAGTCGTACCATACCATTTGTTAAAGAAATTGTTCTTTCCCCATTGAATGGACTTGGCACCCTTTTCAAAAATCAGTTGGCCAGGGAATTCCCTGGTGGTCCAGTGGTTAGGACTTTGTGCTTCCATTACAGGGGGCATGGATTCCATCCCTGGTTGGAGAAGTAAGATCCCACAAGCCGCAAGATGTGGCAAAAAATAATAATCATCAGTTGGCCAGAGATGTATGAGTTTATTTATGAACTTTCAATTCTATTCCATCGATCCATATGTCTGTCTGTGTGCCAAGACCACACTGTTTTGATTTCCATAGCTTTGTGTAGTGGGTTTGAAGTCAGGAAGTATGAGTCCTCCAACTTTGTTCTTCTTTTTCAAGATTGTTTTGGCTATTCAGCATGCCTTGCAGTTCTATATGAATTTGAGGATCAGCCTTTCCATTTCTGGGGGGCGGAAATAGCTGTTAGAATTTTGGTAGAAATTGTGTTGAATTTGTAGATGACTTTGGGTAGTGTTGACATCTTGAAAATATTGTCTTCCTATCCACGAACACTGGATATCTTTCCATTTATTTAAGTCTTTAATTTCTTTTAGCAGTGTTTTGTAATTTTTGGTGTACAAGTCTATCACCTTGGTTAAATATATTCCGTTACTTTATTCTTTTAGATGCTATCATAAATGGAATTGCATTCTTTTTTTTCTTTTTTTGGCTGCACCGTGCAGCTTGCGGGATCTCAGTTCCCCAACAGGGATTGAACCTGGCACGACAGTGAAAGCGCCGAGTCCTAACCACTGGACCACCAGGGAGTTCCCTGGAATTACATTCTTATTTGCTCACTGCTGGTGTATAGAAACACAACTGATACTGTGTGTTGATCTTGTACCCTGCAAATTGGCTGAGTTTTATTAGCTCTAATAGCTTTCTTCTGGAATCTTTCTACATATAGGATCAGGTCATCTGTGAATGGTTTTACTTCTTCCTTTCCATAGCCCACCTTCTCTTGCACCATGGCATACCTTTAACCCCTGACTCATCCTAAAATAAAACCCCTGTGTTTTCATAAGAAGTGTTAACCAGTAAGTAGCCCTCTTGAACCAAGTTACTACCCTGAAGGATAATGGCAATTTTAAAGAGACTGAGTCTTCAATATTAAAAACCAGTCAGTAGGGCTTCCCTCATGACGCAGTGGTTAAGAATCCGCCTGCCAATGCAGGGGACACGGGCTTGAGCCCTGGTCCGGGAAGATCCCACATGCCACAGAGCAACGAAGCCTGTGCGCCACAACTACTGAGCCTGCACTATAGAGCCCATGAGCCACAACTACTGAAGCCCGTGTTCCGCAACAATAGAAGCCACTGCAATGAGAAGGCCGTGCACCACAACGAAGAGTAGCCCCCGCTCACCGCAACTAGGGAAAGCCCGCACGCAGCAACCAAGACTCAACGCAGCCAAAAATAAATTCAATCAATCAATCAATCAATCAATCAATTAAAAAAAAAAACACCAGTCAGTAGCATCCGGTTGTAGGTGAGGGTACATGAGGCCATTTGATGGCTGCTCAGGGCACATGGACACGGAAGGTTTGATTCAGGTGCGGGTGCCCAGAGCACACGGGGCGGTGTTAGAGCAGGCAAAGGGCCCAGGCAGCTCCATGAGGGCTTCTTTCTGTTTTGTGTCCTTCCAGGCCTGGCACATGGATGTTCAGCATGCGTTAAATGAGTGAACGAATGAAAGCCACAAACGGCAGGATGAAAGCTGCCTGGTGATTTTAGCACGTGGGTTTTTGCTTTGTTTTATATCTTTTTTGGGTTATGGACCCCTTTGAGAATCTGGTGAAAGCTGTGGACTCTTTCTCCAGAAAAACAACATATATTAATATATTTACATATAGTTCTGCATATATTTTGAGGATGTTTAATATCTGAGACCCATTCCTGTCACCGAAGTTAGGACTTCTGACTCCAGTGTAACCCATTGCGCTCCTGATCTTGTTTTTATGGAGCCTGACTGGGGAAGCAGAAAGCTGCTGTGGCAGCCAGTGCTGGGGCCTCCTGCAAGGAGGACTGCTCTTTGAATCAGGTGCCAGAAGACAGGCGGCAGAGTAATTTCCAGAGCTCCTTTTCCCACTCGGGACAGGTAGGGCTCCAGGAGACCATGGCCACATCAGGAAGTATCCTCTTGGCATCTCCCTCTTCCTACCCCTCGTGTCAGCCTCACAGAACGGAGCTTGCTAGTGTGTGCTCCATCTTAGGGTTGAAGCAAACCCTCCCCAGTGTGCTGGCAGTTCTTATCATGAGGAGGACTGTCACAGGGTGACAGTAAAGGACATAAGGACGTAAGGAATGTTTTCTCGATCTGTTGATTGGGTTGGCCACACCTTCCAGGCTCACAGTGGTCCTTGCGCTGAGTTGGTACCCAACCACTTCAAGATTTATCTGCCTTCCAAAGTGAGTGCTGCTTTGGGCTCAGCCCTTCTACCATGAAGCCCAAGGAAGGGCACCGGACCAGCACTGAGAGCTCCCAACCGTGCTGGGCCCTGGACCCGAGGGGCTGTGTTGTCAAGCCGTGGAAGAAGCCAGTCCACAGCCAGGCCCGTCCCATGTGTGGTGTTCTCGGGCTCGGCCCTGTGGAAGGGGGCCTTCAACTGAGGTAGAAAACAGCACGAGGAGTGACGGGCTGTGTTTTGACATGTGAGGGCTCCTGCAAGGCCAGAGTGTGGCATTAATGGTCAGGTGGCCATCAGAAGTCTCCCAGCCCTTCTACCCTCCTGGGCTGCACCCAGCCGGGCTCTGCTACTCAGGGTCCCTCAGGCTAAGGCCTCGTCCTCGCCCCTGTGCTCTGCAACGTGGACTCAATACTGCTTTTCAGCCACTCGCTTTTTGCACTGTTTTTATCATTTAACAGACATTTGCTGAGTGTCTGCCACGTCTAGACAGTGGGTTATTTATTGTCTGTCTCACAGTGAAGAGGGTAGAACTGCAATCAATGTGCAGCACATCTCACTGAACTGATTAGGCAGAATTAGCAGAAGGTATCCTGTGAAGACCATCAGAGTCAGGAGTGAATTGGCAGGGGTGCGGGTGGGATGTTCTGGCACCTTCCTCTGCATCCTCCCGTGGTCTTCCTCGTTGCTTGGGACCCTTCACAGTGACGTATCAGACTTCGAGTCTCCAGGCCTTCCCCTCGTCTCCTCTCTCTAACAGGCATCCTTCCCATCCCCCGTCGGTTTTGAGAGGACCCTTGTTACTGACAGGGTTGAAAACCCACTTTAGTACAGTGCTTCTCCATTGCTGGTTCCAGTTCTCCCCGGAACCAGCCAGAGGACAGTGACAGCTGGTCGGGGGCATGATCGTGGGGTGGGGACTGGGTCTACTCAGGAATCTCTACGCCAATAGCAGCTACTGTTTACTTCGCTGGGTGTTATGGTTAACACTTCCATTTAGTGCTTCCTTTAATTATTGCAAGAACCTTCCGAAGTCAAAAGGAAACGGAGACTTGGACAACTTGAACAGTTTGTCACAGTAATGTAGCCCTAAAAGTGGCAGAACCAGGACATCAGTCCAGCCCTGCCCCACTCCAAAGGTCATAGCGTGAGTCACCGCATGGTGCCACCCTAAACCTGCTTTAAGCAGAGACTGCTTACCTCCCGCTGTTGTAGATCTTAGATCTTAGTTTCAGGTGTGTCCTGAGTACACAGTACAGAATCCAGCCCATCTCCAGTGGCGGCCGCCCAGAGCCCTTCCTGCTCTCAGTGGCGGTGTGTGCAGCTTTATAAGGCCGTTTATGGGAGCTGGGATTGTCCTTAAGGTGTGTTTGACTTTGGTCAGGGTTGCTTATGTTCCTTCAGTTGTGGAAGCAGAGCAGAGATCCAGGGTTTCTTAGGACCAGCTTGGCGGTGCTGGGCAGTAGCCTGGAACATGGTTTTTAACATCTTACGCTGTGTAGTCCTGTGGTCGCACTTCCAGTACATCACGTCCCTGCATCTGTCATACAGCCCATCTCTGGGGAAGACCTTGGCAGGCTTGAGAAACTGAAAGGAAGCCACTGTGATTGGGGTGAGGGTCAGAGATAGGAAGAGTCAGGGACCAGAGGAGGCAGAGCCTTGGAGACAGGAATTTGGATGTTGCTCTTGTGCAAATAAATGGTGTTGGGGGTTCAAAGGCAGAGCAGTGACCTAATTATCTTTATGTTTTCAAAAGGTCTGTCTTCTACTGTCCTTAGGCCCTTGTGCCTGTCACTTCTGTCCTCAGAACCTTGCTGCTTACTTGGTCATCTGTCTCTAGCACGTACGGACAGCAGCCTGTTGTTTTTTCTCTTTTCCCTGATTTTGCAGACTTCCCTGGAAAGTTTACAAGAGCCCTGCGACATGGAATGCAAAATGAGCGAAACCAGCCTCCTCCTTCTGAGAGTGCTGTGTGGGGGTGGGGGACGAGGGGGAGCAGAATGGAGCCCCCATGGAGCAGAGGGGCAGCGGAGCAAGAGGGAGGTGAAGTCTCCTGCTTCAGGTGCCTCAGGGCATCAGCGGGAGGGGACTCGCCCGGGGCCATTGACCTGGGCCCATTGACCCGGGCCCCAGGAGTTCCTTGGTGGTAGGTGGGGGCCAGGCTGGGGGAGAGGAGGGGTTGGGAGCTGGGCTGAATGGCGAGGGTGGCAGGGGATGGAAGGTGGCTGGGCTGGTAGAGCCAGGCAGTTGGGGGGGGCACCTGGAGGAGGGGGCATTAGCAAGAGGTCTCAGCATGTTCCTGGCCCCCGGACTGGAGGAATAAGCTCAACCAGAATCTGGGAGAGGGCTGCTGGGGCCAGGTTTTCAGGAAGGTGAGATTTTTTCTGGCACATTTATCAAACATCAGCTAAGGCAGGCTAAGATTACAAACTTGAGGCAAAATATATGCACTCTGGGCATCCAGAGTCCAGGTGAAGATAGAAAAGCATAGATAAAAGACAGAATTCCCAAAGTATTTTTTGTAGGATGTCAAATGAGTGGAGCAAACAAAAACTTCAGTCTTGGGGAGAAGCCGTTGATCCTGACATCTGCCAACAGCACCTATCAGCCAAAACTGCATTATATTTGTTTCTTTTTAGTCTCAGCTATTCTGGCCTTAGTCTTTTTTTTAAAAAAAAACATCGTTGTCAGAGTCTGATCTGGCTCTGAGTGCAGGCCTACCTACAGACTGCCCAGGGACCCCCAGGCCATCATCCCTTTGCATCACAGCGTCCACCTGGGCGTTAGCTCACCTGGTCCCTCTCCCGTTTGCTCACCACATCTTTACAGGCACGCACGCACACACCCTCTTATTTGTCCTTGCCTTTTCTTTCTTGCTTTTTTCGGAAATTTTTTAAATTAATTAATTTATTTTTGGCTGCATCAGATCTTCGTTGCTGCGCGCGGGCTTTCTCTAGTTGTGGCGAGAGGGGGCTACCCTTCATTGCGGTGCGCGGGCTTCTCATTGCGGTGGCTTCTCTTGTGGCGGAGCACAGGCTCTAGGCGCACGGCTTCAGTAGTTGTGGCTCGTGGGCTCTAGAGTGCAGGCTCAGTAGTTGTGGCACGCGGGCTTAGTTGCTCTGCAGCATGTGGGATCTTCCCGGACTAGGACTGGAACCTGTGTCGCCTGCATTGGCAGGTGGATTCTTAACCACTGTGCCACCAGGGAAGTCTCATGTCCTTGCCTTTTCTTATACTTATTTCAGTACATTGATTATATTGTATTTTCCATAAGTCATTTTGTAATGGTGTCAGTAGTTTTATATCCATGAATTTTCATTTCTTTCCTATTTCATTATTTTAAAAATAAAGACAGGTAATCATTTTCTTAGCTGAAAAGGAAATAAGGAAAGAACATGCTCTCATATGTTGGAGAGAAAATGTGCCAGTGAGGCTCCCCACATCGGTGGCCTTGTTTTGCTCCAGACATGAGACAGCTGTTTCCTGCAGTGAAGACTTGAGGAGGCCAAGGGTCTGGGGGAGGTAGGGGTGGGGGTGGCTGCAGGGCCTGGGTTTGTAGTATCCCAGCAGCTCCTGCCTGCAGAGGATTCTCTCTGCTCACCTAGGCCCCATCTTAATTTTTGTGTTAGATGAGTTTCATCTCATGTCTTAAGTTTGTGCTTAAATATTTTTTTTAATGGAATAAGACAGATTGGACACAAGTCATGACTGCAGATCCCCATTGACTTCAGCTCCCTTGGATCTTCAGCTTTGTGATTTCTGCACAGTCTGCCCTGCAGCTCAAGGTTCCATCTGCAGTAGAGCTTTCCTTGGCTCCGATCTGACAAATATCTTCACTAGAGATAGCAATGTGGTCATAATCAGAGTTTTCCTCTTTTATGACTTCTGTGTGGTAGGAAAAGAATATACAAATTACAGAGCTAAATCTTTGGTACACTTCAAAGAATATGAATTTATTCTTAATTATCAGGAACATTGGTGTGATATCCTAGTTAGGAATAAGAAAGACATTTCTCTTTCTGCCACCTATGAATAAAAACATTGTTACTTGGAGAAAGGGAGCAATACTTGAACTCTAAGCACTAATCTTAAAACAATCTGTATTTTAGAAGTCTACTAAAGACATTTTAAAATTTAACTCTTATATTAAATTAGTTTATTCTTTCCCCAAAATTTTTATTTCCTTTTAAGGCAAAACAAGAGAAAACATGTCTTTTCAGTTGTAATTTTTTTTTCCACTGAAGTATTTTACAACTTAATTTTTAATACAAGTCTTAAAATAGAATTACCAGTTGTTAACCTTCAATTTTTAATTGTTCCACCAACTTAGGTGTTAAAGTTGAGTGATGACATAAGTTTGAAAATAAATATAATAATTTAATTTATAAATATGTGTAGTTAGCTTTTTATGCCTTGTTTTTCTCATATACATATCTAGTACTTGGCTACAAAAATCTGAATACTATAGTGCATTTATTTTTGTCTTGCAACTTGTCATTATATAAAATCTAATTCTTAATTACTGGACTAACTCTACAAGCCGTCTTACAGTAAAGTTGAATTTGTAGTTTTCCTAAATAAGAGGAGTTTGAGTCAGAATTCAGACTGGGAACTTAGGGACCCTCCCCCCCCCATTTTTTTTTAGTTTAAACTGAAGTTATACTGTGTTCTAACCAGGGAGCCTCAGGGGATAACACACTTTTCCGTTGTCATTTTGGCAAGTACTCCCGAGTAAGCCGGTCTCCACAAGGCAAGAGGTTCCATTTGGTAATAGCGCTGTTGTCCATGTAAGTGTTGTGACCACAGTAGGTTTGGGGAATTAAGCAGTTGGTGTGCTGGTTCGAGCATCCCGGTGAGCAAGTGGGTTGATGAAATCAGCAGTGCAGGGTGTGGGGGAGACCTCAGGGCAGGAATGCGACGTTAGGGCAGAGAGTGGCTGGGGAGCCAAGGGGTCTTCGTGCAGCTGGGCTGTGCTGCCCTGGCCCCCCTGCTCCAGCCTACCTTACAGGAGGGTGGAGTGTGTGGAGGATCAAGGGTGAGCCCTGCAGCAAGAACCCTCTGAAAAGGCGGCCACACAGCCAAGCTGCTGACCTGCAGCATCTGCTGAATCGAACTCTGGCCCCCGCAGCAGCTGCTGGCGGTGCGTTTCCTTCTCCATCCCCAGCCCTTCCCCAGCCTGAGCCTTCGATTTCATGCACAAGTCAGGATGAAATCACCACCTGGACAGACTGGGTGGGCACGGGCACAGTGTTCAGTCCTCTGTTTCGCACCGGCGTCACCTAGTAAGCACCACGTCTCCCACCCCCGTGAGCCGAGTGATGTCCTGGTGCTTCCATACAAATGGCTCGTCTTGTGTGGACCAGGAGCCATCTTAGAGCCTGGAGTTTGGTTTTAAGAGTGCAGTAGCTGGCCCTGTAACCTGAACGCCTGGGAGCCAGGAAGGGCAGGTGTGGCTCTGCCTGGGGCCCCGGGGGACCTCCGGGGCCCTTGGTCACTCCAGGCCAGCAGTCAGCTCTCTAGCCCAGCAGATTTAGCAGAAGATGCCTTTTCCCAAATGAAATACTGCATGGAACCCCATAGATGTCAGATTAAAAGTTTTTTAATATAAAGGTGTTTTGTAAAATGAGATTTACAAGAATTAAGGTGGTTGGGGGGGTGGTCAACTTTTACAATGGGCAGAAAACATTGGAAATAACGTGAATGGTAGATACCATCTTGTGTTAACCCCCCTCAACCAGCTCACTTCTGAGTGTACTTTGTTGCGTGCGGTGAGAGGTGTGTTTTGCCCTTTACCTTGCTATTCTCGGGGGCCTTCCATCAGACACGTGGGACAGAAGCTTCGTTCCAAGGAAAGCACGTGAGCAGCAGCCAGCAGGGCAGCACGGAGTAATGGGGCAGGAACGCGCTTGACTGCTTCTGATTATAACTTTTATAAAACACACGTTTACGAGATTGAAGTCCCAATCTGACATCTGTTGGAGTTTAAAGCACCTCCTCAGAGCTCAGGGTCTGCAGACAATTTGAAAACCACATCCAAGTCAAAATTGCTGCCTCCCCTTGATGAGCAAAGCAGCCCCTGGCTGGTGCCTGTCCTCTGGCCATAGGTAGGATTCCTACCACCCTGAAGCTGAAGGTTGGTCTGAAAAGGTTCTCTGAGGTGGGCTTCCTTCCCCCCGAGACTGGCCACTGGGAGATGCTGCTGCAGGGGAGGCAGCGGACAGGGTGTTCTTGGCAGCAGCAGCTCCTTCTTGTGAGATAGGGTGGCGATGGCTTTGTTTCTTTTAATGCACTTTTTGCGTGAGTTGAACTGTTTTGAGTCGGGTGTTCATTCTGTGCCGTTGGAGTTAGTAGCCAATCTGGGGGGAAAAGGCTGCCTCAGAGCACGTTCTCACGGCTGAGCAGAAGCACCCTGGGCTTGTTGGTAGCACCTCGTGTCTTCGGCACGGCCTGATTTTATTTATTTTATTTTTGTCTGCATTGGCTCTTCGTTGCTGTGCGCAGGCTTTCTCTAGTTGCGGCGAGCAGGGGCTATTTTTCATTGTGGTTCACGGGCTTCTGGTTGTGGTGGCTTCTCTTGTTGCAGAGCACGGGCTCTAGGCACACGGGCTTCAGTAGTTGCAGTGTGCGGGCTCAGTAGTTGTGGCTCGCGGGCTACAGAGCTCAGGCTCAGTAGTTGTGACACGTGGGCTTAGCTGCTCCGTGGTATTTGGGATCTTCCTGGACCATGGCTGGAACCCATGTCCCCTGCATTGGCAGGCAGATGCTTTTTTTTTTTTTTTTAATAAATTTATTTTATTTATTTTTGGCTGCGTTGGGTCTTCCTTGCGGTGTGCGGGCTTCTTATCGTGGTGGCTTCTCTTGTTGCAGAGCACGGGCTCTAGGCGCGTGGGCTTCAGTAGTTGTGGCTCATGGGCTTTAGAGCACAGGCTCAGTAGTTGTGGCGCACGGGCTTAGTTGCTCTGCAGCGTGTGGGATCTTCCTGGACCGGGGATCGAACCAGTGTCCCCTGCATTGGCAGGCAGATTCTTAACCACTGCACCACCAGGGAAGCCCACAGCCTGATTTTAGGTCTAAGCACTGAGAAAAATGAGAGCCCTAAGAACAAAATGTGTTGGTTCCTTTCAGTGGAATAGCATGTGTGATTTAGTTTTCAGAGAAAACGCTGACTTCGTCTTCTTTCTCCCCCTTACAGGTGGGTGACATCGTGAAAGTCACAAGGATGAACATAAACGGCCAGTGGGAAGGCGAGGTGAACGGGCGCAAAGGGCTCTTCCCCTTCACGCACGTCAAAATCATCGACCCTCAGAACCCGGAAGAAAACGAGTGATGCTGCTGCCCTGTGCCTGCTGCTTCATCGTCCTGCCCCACACGCCTCCTTCAAGCGGGAAGCGTCCTCTCGGGCAGGTCACACGCGCTGCCAACGTCCAGCTTCTGCAGCGGGCAGCCTCCCACACATTGGAATGCTCACAGTGGCTGCCCCGGCATTTGTATCATAGTCGTGTTGTCAAAGAGTAGCTGATTTTAGAGTTCTTTGGATCATAAACTGGAAACACTGGTGGAGGCACACAGGTGAGAGGAGGTGCCGAGGACAGGGCTCCCTTCCGGCCAGCGCCCCGCCTGTCCCTGGGCTGCCCCAGGGTCCCAGAGGAGCTCGGGCCCACAGCAAGGCCTTGCCGCTGGGAGCCATGGGTGGTGCCATCGCCGGCGTGGTTTTCCGTGAAGAGCAGAGGAAGTGGACCCTTCAGGAGAGGGAATTCTGCCCTAAACTCCCCGCGTCAGGCTTTTCTTTTTTTTTCCCTCTTGTTGTTTGGTTTGGTTTTAGAAGACTTAATTAATTAGACTGGTGTGTTCTGAACAGGTTTTTAAGTAGCAGGTTAGCTTTTGTGATGAGACGAGGGATGGCACGTGCCTCTGAAGCCGCTGTCACCGCAGGAGCACAAGAAAAAGAGCCCTGAGGCAGAGGCCTGTACTGTCTTGGTTGCTGGTGGTACCTTGTGTTGCCAGATAGCAAACAACCACCACCACCCAGCAGTTGTGGGCTTCCAAGCTGTGTGCACAGCCTCTTGGACGACGTTGTCCCCGCAGGCATCAGAGCCAGGGGACGGGGTGGTGGTGTGATTCACCTTGTTTGCTGGCTTCCTGTCCAGGCTTGCAGTGAATGCACCCCTTGAAAGTATAGGACCCAAGTTTCCTTAAAAAGTCGTTGAATTCACTAAGGAATCGTTAAAATTCCACTCACTGAGTCCCAGTTCTCCCTGCCCCAGCAAGCTCCCCAGGCTGCCCAAGAGAGATGGTGCTGCTAATGCTGGTTCCATGGTTCTTGTGTCCACACTGCTCTCCAGCAAGAAAGTGTAAGCTCTGGGCCTTGGTTGATGCATCTGATGTCTAATGAAATGCATCGTTAACCATTACTGATTTGACGTTAAGGTTTCCCTGTTGGCTAAGAGAGGCCTGTTCATACGAGTCAGCTGGTACCAGTATGTGACCGATCCCACGTCTATAGCACATGGCTGACTAGAATTCTGGAACCTTTGTGCAGTTCGGTGTGCCCGCCCTTCTGGACCCTGCTGAAGACAGGCCTCAGCTGAGAATGCGTCCAGCAGCCCTGGGGGTGTGGTCTCAGCCTAATAAGTAACTGTCTTCCCTGAGCATCTGCTGTAGCCTCGGCCCTGGCTCCCAGGGGTCTTGGGTTTTGAGGTTTCGAGCAGTTATTCTGGTCAGAACCAGCAAGGCCACCGTGTTTCAATTTCTCTTTAATCAAATGTTCCATCAGGTAGGTAACTATCATATTAAAGACTCTTGAGGGTGCTCACATAGCACTGTCTCTCTGTGGTTTTCCTGGAAAAGGCTTCTTTGTGGGCTCTTCCTGATCATTGAGAGCTGTGGCCACCTCTTCCTCCCAAGGTGCCCGTGTTGCTGTCACCTCTTGTTCTGGGTCCAGGCCCAGCCTAGCCCCACGGCAAGTGGCACGTGTGTGGCTGGGCCCCTGCCCTCTACCTGGGGATGATGCCTTCCCTGTGGCCTGTAATCCAGTACCCGAAGGGGTCTGTCACAGAAGGGGGGGACGTGTGCCTTGTCCACAGAGAGCACACACCCTAAGGCCTTGTTAAACCACATTTAGCCAAGAGGCTGGGCACCTTTGGATGGAAGTAGTTGGCTCAAGTACAAGAAGTATATGGCCTTTTGGAAAGTAAGGTTTCCTTCCAGCCATGTCTGCTGACCAGTAAACAGTGTGACCCACCTCATGGGGATCACTTCAGAATCGGAGCACCCTGCAAACCTAGGTTTACTTCAGAAGGCATCTGTTCAGTCCGTCAGCCCAGGTGCATGTCTCCAGGGCTGCCCCAGAAATTCGGAGCCCCAAATAAGGTGAGCCTTGAGCTCTGAACTGGAGATGTGTGCCGAAAGTAGTACCTTTTTGACTTAGAACCTTTTTAGTTTTTTAATCAGCCAGGATAATTCTTTTTTTTTCACACTAAATATACAAGAAACAGCCCACTACCTTGGCTTTGGGCCTGGGCTCCCCAGGGGTCTGGGAAGACTCTGCTTCAGAAAGCGACTCAAATCTTCCAGAGACGTGGGCTTCCCTCCTGGGCAGGCTTCCTCTTAGGACTGTCCGTTATTGCTACTTGCTCTGCTCTACTGTGTGTCACTTAAGAAAATATGTGGATGTTAAAGTAGCTCACTGGGGAAGAGAACAAATTATATGCTAAAGGAATTGACAGTTTGATTAAAAATGTACTTATCCTGGAAAGGGAGTTGTCCCTGTCACCTCTGCCCGGTGTTGCTGCCCGGGGACACAGCTAATGAAGAGGAGGACATGTGGACGGACTGCCCTTCGACGACTTTGTCACCCAGATAGGACCCCTTCTGTGCTCACGGTCGGAACCTGAGGAGAGAGGGCCAGCTGCTCCCTCCTGAGCCTGAGCATCTGGCCTGTGCTGACTCCCTTCTCCAGCTGTTTACACACAAGGCGGGCCGGGACCGGCGGCCACTGCTCTTGTAAAGTTTGCTCAGAGGAATATGAACATTTTATTTTTGAAAAGGGATGGTGTTTTTGTGCCAGGTGTTTATAATTTAATCCTTTAATAATATTATGTTCATTAACCTCTTAAAATGAGTGAATCCTGATTGTTTTCACACCGAACCCGAGACACCACCGAGCTTGCCCTCAGCCTCCACCCTCTGGGACCGGAGGCCTGTGTCCCTGTGGCTGCAGCCAGTGGCCCCGAGCTGGGCGTGTGCTCTCATGGAGTGGAAGGACAGTCCTCTGAGACAGGGTCATGGTCTCTGCGGGAGGAACAGTGGCCTTGCTTCTTGATGGTCTTCACTGTGTGTTTTAAAATGACAACAACACAACACAAAACTCTTTTGACCTGTAACTTAAAGATCATAAACTTCAGGCAATAATATTTTATGTGTAAGCTTTTAAAATTATTTTTGGGGATCATAGCTTGTTTTATTTTGTGCTATAAAATTAACAGTATTAAATGACTTATATTCTTAGAATACATGGAGTGTCTTTTCTTAACAGATCAGTGCCTTTTTATTTTTGTATTCCATTTTACGTTACTGGTCCCGGCATCAGACCCTTGTTTCCATGGCCTGTTTGTACATTGTCTCAATAAAACTTGCATCAGCTGGCGGTGGCAGCGGCTTTCGTGTTTTGGTGTCTCCTCAGTGCTGCCTTGGAGGCCCTCCCCCCCAGCCCCCCCAGCAGTTAAGCACCTGCTGGGACACCTGTGAAGCATTGGCCACCTGGTGCTTCTGCGAGTTGCCCTGCCCAGGCCTGCTGCTGTGGACTGAGTGGAGGGGTGGGGCTTGGCACCAGCACCACTCACACCCTGGCCTCCGGGGGGTGGGGTGGCAGTTCCAGGCCCGGCATCCTCCAGGGAACTTGGGTGTCCTCCCTCTAATGGGTGCCTTGTCTGAAGCATAAGTTTCGGAGCAGCCTTGTCCCTGGTCAGGGCATGAGACTCACCTGCCTTTCTTAAATCCTCTGCCCCTGTCTGTGGCCCTCCTGACAGGCTCCGGGACTTTCAGCTGGAGGTGTTAGGGGGCCCACTGATTTCCCTGCCGCCCCCCAGCCAGAGCTGTCCCGCACCTGTTTGTGTGCCGAGAGAGGTCCAAGTGTCGTAAAACCTCCAGGAAGGTGCAACCTGGATCATCTTGAGCTGTGTTGCTGGAAAGCTTGGGAGATTCCAAACGGTCCACTTGTCCTGGAAGAAGGAAGGCCTCAGAGACGGCTTTGAGGAGTACTTTCTGCTTGGAAAGTTAAATTTTGCTCAGCAACGCTGGGCTGGATTCCTCCGTGGTGGGAACCCCTGGGAAGTGAAGCTGCCTCCCCACTGGGTGAGTGTCAGGGCCCAGGTCTTGACACCCAACAGCGTCTTTACATCCTGGCCTGGAGTGACCCACCCTTCGAGCCCTGGCCCTGCTCATGGCTCCCTGGCAAGAGGTTGAGGCCTGTGTCCAACGGGGGGCTGCAGAGATTGGGGGGCATCCCCTGCCCACGCCTGCTGCCCTGGGGACACCATCGCATTCAATCCCCAGGCTCCCGGGCTTGTAGCCCAAGGTAGCCTGTGCCTTGCAGCCTGGCACTGAAACGGGGGCAGGGGGAGGGGACTCAGCTACACCCTCCAGGCCCACATGCCGGAGACAGCCCCAGGGCTCCCACTGTTCAAGCTCAGAGGTCCGAGGGAGGGGTCGGGAAGGGGAGCCCTTAGGGTGGGCACCCAGAGCTGCCCAGTAGCCAAGGCTAGCCAGTGGAGGGGGTGGTCCACCCAGTAGCTGTGTGGAGGGCAGGGCCAGGAGCAGGGGGACCAAGCCCCTGCCGGCCCTCCAAGGAGTTGGGAGAGTTAGGCTTTGGCATTGAGGTTAGAGGGAAAACACCCATAGGGCACAGCATTCAGAAGCCCTGTGTCTGGAGAAAGGCCACCCACCCTGTCGACTCCACATCCCAGTCTCCCTGTTGCCTGTTTGTTATTGTATTTTCCAGAGTTATTCTACAACGTACAAGTAAATACATCTGTAAATACTCTTTTTTAATGTTTTCTCTACAGAAAGGCAACATAGATCACTTACTGTTCTGCGCCCTGCTTTATTCCCCCAGTCCGTTTAGAGGTTGTTGTGAATCAGAAGCTGAGCCTCTGTTCTCTTCCATCACTGTGTCGTGTTCCTCGAGGTGGATGTGCTGTCACTCGGGTAACCACCTGTTATTGGTGGGCATGTAGGTCCTTTCCAATCTCAGGTGGGCAGATGCATTAAAGTGAGTTCCCCTGGAATTGCTGGGTCAAAGGCTCTGGGCACTGGCAGTTTTCAGAGCTGTCGCTAAATTGCCCTCTTATAGGGATTGCCTCAATTTACACTTTCACCAGCGATGTATAATATATGAAAATATAACATTTTTACAAACACTCTGTAGATACCTTGCTTATGGCTAAACAGTATTCTACTATGTGGCTGAGGCAGTTTATACTAGCCCATCTGTCTGTCCTGGTGTGTGGAAGTTTTTGCTAGTGGGGTTTTTTTTGTTGTGTTTGGCTGTACCAAGTGGCTTGCGGGATCTTAGTTCCCTGACCAGGGATTGAACCGGGCCCTGGCAGTGAAAGTGCCAAGTCCTAATAATCACTGGACTGCCAGGGAGTTCCCCCAATGTTTTGATGATAGGAAATCCTCAGGTCTAAGTAAGGGCTGCAGGGATAGGGCCCACCTTCCAGCTCCTGGGCTGACTCTGGTCCAGTCCTTGCCCCAGGTGCCTCCCGGCCCCCCTGCCCCCTGTCCAGTGCCAGTCCTAGTTGCTGGTATTTTTTCCCCAAAGACATGTGATGAAACCCCTAGCCCGCTCCTCCCTGGCCTATGAGATGCCTCCATGCCAGACTGCTGCCCAGAGCCTAGCACTTGAGCCAGACTGGACTGACACATTCTGAGTCCCCAGAACTGGCCATCTTACCTCCTTGTCTTTGCCACACACGTCTCCTGCGGGGACACCCTTCTCTCTGCTGAACTTCTAAGGGCTCATCTGTCCTTGGCTCCTGCCACCTCCTAGGAAAGCCCTCTGACCTTCCCTCCCTCCATGGGGACTGGAACTAGAACTGGTCACCCCTGAGCCTGGAGACAGGACAGGACTCACGACAAACCAGCAACTTGGGTAGGGTCGAGGCTGGGCTGAAACAGGCTGGTGGGAGCCGGCTCCACGGGGTCAGAGAGCCCCCGAGGACCCTGGGGGTGCTGAGACATAGCAGTCAGGCTGTGTAGACCGACCTGGGATGTGGGCAGGGAGGCTGGGCTGCAACAACCAGAGCAAGCCATGGAGTCAAGGGTGAGGCCGGGAGTGGAGGGGTGGGGACGGGCTTAGCCCAGGCTCACCAGCCTGGGGATCCCCCAGTGTCTGCCTCCATAAGAATAAGTCGTGGGTTAGCTGAGGGCACCACCATTCCTGCTCATCTTGCCCCTCAACACAGCCAGCCTCAGCTAGGATGCTGGCTGTGCTGTATCAGCTCCACCCCCCAGCATTTCCTGGGGACCAGTTAGTCAAATCGAGGTCTCCCCATCTGGAAATCCACCTAAGTCCCCAGGGAAGAGTCCACTCTCTGCCCTCTGAACCCCAAGGCTCAGGGTGGGCCCTGTAGACTCTCAGGTTGGCCTCCAGGGGGCGCCAGAGTCAATCCCAATGTTAGACGTTGCCGTTCTCTCGCTTTGTGGCCTAAAAAAGGACAGCCCTGCACGGCAGAGCTTGGAAACCCTAGGCTGAGAGGAGTGGGGAACAGGGGTGGGTGTGAGGAGGACAGGGACAGGCTTGCATGCTGGGGGGCCCAGGGATCACCCCTTCACCTGCTTCTCACACCTTGGCCTTTGAGGTGTCTGCTGGGTCTGTGTATTGTCAAGGCCACTAGGATGAACGCTACCATGTTGCCAGAATCATCCTCGGGGCAAGATCAGGACCTCAGGCTGCCCAAGGCTTGGAGGCATCCTAAGTCTTGCCGGGTCCCGGTGTCCACATGCACCACCTCCGAGCCCAGGGCTTTGGTGAGGCCACCCACCCACCTACCTTCTGTTTCAGCTTTTGCTCCATGAGGATCTGGTCATTTATGCCCCACCATGGGGCAGCCAGAGCCTCGAGTCCATCCGCAGGGTGGAGGTGGCCACAATGGACTCGCCCCATGCAGGGCATCTACCCAGGTCGTTGGCCTCCTCACAGCCCCCCACACTGACCTGTCCCCTCAATGTCATCTCTGGCATCCCATGCTCAGCAGCCCCCACCCCACATCCTGCGCACCTGCTGTGTCCTGTGCTGCCTCTGAACCTGTCCTGGTGTCCTGGAGGATCCCCAGCTGGAGGCATTGCAGTTACCCCCAGATTCTTGGGGAATCCGGGGCAGAAGGGGCTCATTGACTCAAAAAGGTCACAGATCAGGACTCGAAATCTGCACTGAAGATGTGGCAGCCTTGGCCGAGCCTGACAGGCCTCCCCCCTCCCTCTTCCAAGCTCCGTTTGTAAGCCCAGCACAGCCAGCCAGCCAGGACCCACGTCTCTGCCACTCACCAGCAGCGTGGCCTTGGGGAGTCCCTAACCTCTCTGAACCTCAGCTTCCACATCTGTAAAATGGAGATGACACAGAGGACCTTCCACCTCAGGCTGTTGTGAAGAGCAAAGGAGTAAATGCACATAAAGCCACAGCCACGTTTCTTTACAGGACACAGTATCTTCCTGGCTGGGGGCTGTGGGGTGAGGGGCAGGGCTGCAAGGTCAGCAGAGTGTGGAGTAGGGGCAGGCTGACTGGAGGCCAAGGGCACAAGGCCAAGCAACACCTTCTGCCCAGTGACGGGGCCTCTCCTGTGGCAGTTGGCCACCCTGAGGGGTGGACTGAGGGGTGGACAAGTGTGACCCATTCAGGCCCTGCTCCTGCCCCTGGGTGCCACGCAGCCTCCCCGAGCTTCCCCATCTGTAAAATGAGGGGAGATGTGCTTGCCCCCCTGGGCAGCCTGGGGCATAAAGAGGGACTGCCTCAGAGGCTGGTCAGCCTGGCGTCGTAACCAGAAGGGAGAGAGGCCCAGAAAGGGGGGAGATGGCAAAAAAGAGGGCACGACACCAGCCACTGAAGGAGACAGCAGTTAGTGGCTGATGTCGGGCCCAATGGCCCCATGTGCTTAGTGACAGATGAGACACCACTTCCCTGGAACGTGCCCTTCATTCATTTCTCACACAGTCATGAGTCCCAGTCTGCTGGACGGACAAGCCCTGCCTGACCACAAGGCCGAGTCTGGAGAGTCAACACAGCGAAACCCTGGGAGGGGCCGGGAGCTGGAACAGCAGGGCCAGATCCAGTCTGGGGAGGCGGCTCAGGGAGGGCTTCGTGGAGGAGGGGATACAACACCCACCGGGGTGGACCATGATTTATGGGGACCCAGGAAGTTCTCCCGGTATAATGACATGTGGGAAAGAGAAAATGTCATAAAATATAAAGTAGAACGTTTTGATGTGGGGAGAGTGGACGGAAGGACGGAGCTGAACCCTCAAAGCAATCAAGGTGTCAGGCAGTCAGGCGCGGTTTGGGAGGTTTCTGTGGGTGATTCACCTGCCCCCACGCTCGCTGCCCGCCTGCCCCTGGTTCCAAGACTTAGGAAAGAAAGAAAAGGAAAAACACTGAGATCCGGCGCGCGGCCCAGCCTGGCACCCCGCGGGGGTCGCGAGGATGCTGGGGACCCAGACTCCGCCCGGCGTCCAGGGCCAGAGGGCCCCGCTGCCTCCCACAACCTCGCATCCCGACCCGGGCCGCTCCCACCTGCGCGGCCGCCGGGCGGTGCTGGGACCTCGGGCTCCGGCCGCATTGTCGCCGCAGCGCCGGCCCCGCCCCGCCTGCCCCGCCCGCCCCGCCGCAGCCCCGGCGGCTCCAGAGCGGAGGTCCGCGCCGAGCGCAGGTGAGCCCGCGGGTCCGGGCCGACTCGTCGGGGACTGGGGGCCTCACCGGGGAGGGGGCAGGCCAGGCGCTCTGGCTCTGGCTCTCTCTCTCTCTCTCGCCGCCTCGGGGCCCCGCTGTGTGCGGATCCCCTTCCTGGGCTGCTGGTCCGGTGGGGGGACCCGGCCCGAGGGAGCGGGAAGGCAGCTGGAAGGACTTCCCAGGGAGACGGGCTGCACATGCAAAGGAGGAGGTTTGCCTCTAGCCCCGTGGGGGAGGAGGTGCGGGCCACAGCCCCCCCGCCCCCGAACTTGAGGGCCGGCTGTGGATCTCAGATGCTGTCCCAGGAAACTGGAAGCCACTGGGGGCTGAGCTGAGCAGGAGCCCCTCGGGTGGGTGTGGGAAGGGTCCACGGGATCCCTGGTGAAGCGTGGGCCCCGGAGGAGTGGGGAGCCTGCACCAGAAGGGGCCCTAGGGCTGGTCCCGGGGGACAGGACGCAGGCTCCTGTAGGTGGTCAGCACTCGGGGACTGTTACAACTTTTTGCATTGGGCAGTTTGTGGACAAGGGACAGCACTCTGCCAAAACTTGGGGTGCCCTCTTGCCATGCCCCTGGCGAGGACCTTTGCCTTGAGTGGTGGCGTCTGGGCCTACAGGAGGTAGGAGGGCTACATGCCAGCCTGGCACACAGTAGACCTGGAGAAGGTTCCATCCCCAGCAAATCTCTTTCCATGCCCAAGGCCCTGGAAAGTCCGAACACCTGGGCACCTGGGAAGGGAGGGAACAGCCTCAACAGGCACCTGGTGGCAAGTTGAGGTCCCACCTTTTCTGGGATCTGTGGCCCAGTAGGTGAGGCCTGAGGCCAGGCAGGAAGGAGGTGGGCAGGGCTGAGCCATAGGGAAAGCCAGGATCTGTGGAGGGGTCTTGTGCCCAGGTAGGGGGCAGGTGGGCAGGTGGTGGCCCAGTTTTATGGACCTGCCTTGGCAATGAGTGGGGGAAAGGGCATGGGTATACCCAGGTGGCCTTCAGGTGCCACTGCCTCCTCACCTGTGACGGCCCTCTAAGGCAGGCGAGACAAGGTGCTGGGCAGTAGACAGTCCCTCCCCAACCTTTTCATCTGGTTCTCAGCCCCCTTGCTCTTAAGCACCCACCCAGGGCCCTTGCTGGGATCTGGGCAAAACCGAGTGGGCCTCATCCACTTAAACTCCAGGAAGAACTTCTGGGGGAAGCCGCAGGGATAACAGTGGGGTGGACTGTGGGGAGGTCAGTGTAAACAAGGCAGCTACACCTTTGTCCTGGGCCTTCCAAAGTCCAGTCTGTAAGCTGCATGTTAAGGAAGGCTCATGCTGTGGCCTTGAGGGCTCCTTGGCTGCAGGGACCTCTTTGTTGATGGGGTGACCCCTCCCCCAGCCCCATGGCTTGCAGGGTGATACGGGGGCTTCCTGAGTCCCTGTCCATCTTGGAAGTAACTAAGGTGGGAGGGAGGTGGGACACCACCTGGTTGCCCCTACCTGCTGCTTGATCTTGGCAAGCCCTTGGCCCCTCAGTTTCTCCATCTACTGTTGAGCATGACCTCAACATCAGGGGCTTTGGGGAAGAGCAGGAGAGGGGGTAGGAGCCAGAGCTGTGTGCCTGGCCTCCCTTTCCTCCAACCCCACCAGGCCCAGGCTAGCCGCCCACTTCTGTTCACATGGAGCTGGGTTTCCCTGGGGACCAGTGGACTGGCCCAGCCCCGCCCCCATCCCCTCCTGGCCACAGCTCACACTTGGGGGAGGGGTGGAGGCTGGGCCGCCTCCTGGACCCCTGCCCCCTTGTCCTGCCTTCCAGGGCCAGGCAGCCTCTGTCCACTGTTGGGCTGGGAGCAAGAAGCAGTGGCTGCCCTTGGAGAGGTGGGTAACCAGGGCTGCCCACCAGGGTGGGAGCGGGGGGAGAATTAAATGTTGCCCCATTGAGGAGGGAGAAACCCAGAGTACCAGGAAGGCTCTGGTCTGCCAAGGTGACCTGGGTTTGACCCCAGGCATGGTGGCCTCCCTGGAGAATGGAGGGTCCCAGGGCTCCAGGCTGCAGGATTTTGAGGGGACAGCAGAAATCAGGGAGGATTTCCTGGGCCTAAAAGGTGGCTGAGGTTGGGGCAGAGGGGCCCAGGCAAAGGGGGAGGAGAGTGAGGGTGCTGAGCCTGGGGGCCTGGAAGGGAGGTGCCGTCCACAGTGCCAGGTGCCATTCCTCTGGGACCCGGCTCCCCTATGCATGAGGGTTCCCAGCTCCAACGCAGCCTCTTTGAGAAGCACCCCCACTCTGTCGTTCTGTGTCTCTACCCACAGCCCTCATCAAAGCCCTGGTCCCCATAGATGCTCCTGTCTCCCTGCAGGCAGCTCCAGCTGGGATGGCAGCTCCAGCATCTCTAAGGGCCTCGGGGGGTCCAGCCCCCCAGGGGGCACCCTAGGCCTCCCACAGCCAGCCGCCGGTGTGACTGCCCCCCACCCATCCGCGGGCCACTCACCATGGGTGGCTGCTTCTCCAAGCCCAAGCCAGGTACCTCCTCTCTTCTCACCCTCTCCCTTCCCCCTCCCTCTGTCGCTTGCTCCCTCCCTCCCTCCCTCTTCCTGCCACCTTCCTCCTGCCCCTCCCCCTGCCTCCGAAGTAGGTCAGGCTGGGCTGCAGCCGAATGTTAACACTGGGCAGGAGTGGGGGGGCTGAAGCCCTCTTTATTTGGGGCTTAGAGTGATGGTGGTGGAATAACAGTGGAATCTTTCTCGGAAAGGGGAAGGGAGGGTTCCTCCTGCTGCTGGGTCGGAGAGAGAAGCATCTCCCTCAGCGCTGGGGAAGGGGGCTCCGGGGACATCCTCAGCCACTGCATGACCCAGGGCATGCAAGATACCCCTCTGAGCCTCACCTCCTCCCCCTAAAAAATAAGCCTGACCTCTCAAAATTGCTATGAGGTGGAGTGGACATGTCCTAGCCCTTTTCACCTCTTCTGACCCCGTGTGACCTTGGGCTGCCTCCTGGGCCTCTCTGGACACACTTCCCCATTTGTAGAGGAAATCCCCACCCTGCCTGGCCCAAGCAGTCCCAGCCCAGGGCTGGGGGCGGGCAGGGTGCTGGGGGATGCCTAGGTCTGCTCTCCACGGAGACCCTTGTGTGCCGGCTCTCCCTCCAGCCCCCACTTTCCCTCTTCCCTCCTCACAACACCTGAAAGGCAGGGGTGTGCAGGCCTGACCCAGATGAAGAAACCAAGGCTGAGAGAGGCCTCTGTAGTGCACCCAGGGATCGCCGGCCAGCTTGCCCCAGCTCCCCTTACCTGATACTCATCAGCTCCATTACCTTGGAGCCCATGAGCCTTTTCTCCTTTTCCTGGGTCTGAGGGAGAACTTGCGGGCAAGAGGAGACCTGCGATGCCCTGCCAGGCAGAGGGACCCACCTGCACCTGCCCCATGACTCCCATGCTGCGGACACCCAGCCCTCGGGCAAATGATGTCCCTTGTCTTGACCCCAACTCTCTCCCGTCAAAAGCAGGCAGGAGGATGCTGGCTGCCCCATATCAGGCTCCTGTAGGACTGCAGAGCTGACAGGAGGCCCTGGCAGAAGATGCCACCTGTAGGTTCCTTTAAAGGACCCCAAAGGGCTGGTCTGCCTCAGACCCCAAGCCCCAGGACCCCCGGCCCCAGGACCCCTGGTATAGGGCTGGTCACTCCTACCACACCAGGGGCAGTGTTAAGAATTTGGGCTCTTGAGCCCAAATCCAGCCCTGCCTGTTCCTGGCTATTGGGCCTTGGGCAGGTGACTTCACTTCTCTGAGCCTCTGTGTACTCATGTGTGAAATGGGACTAATAGTTGTGCCCCTGTGTGGGCTAGTGTGCTTGGCACGGGCCTGGCACGTAGGAGGCACTTACAGGGTGTTATCCCCTCTCTGGGGGGCTGGGCTCGCTGTGGGCTGTGGCAGGAGGGCAGGAGCTTGGGCCCCCGGTGCCCATGGTGGCAGGTCTGGGGTGAGGCTTGGGGAATTTCAGGGTGTGGGAGTGAGAGCGTTCTGGCCATGAGAGTTCAGTGAGGGTCAGGAGGGGCCACAGGGAGACCAGAACGAGCAGAAGAAGCTTCTGCAAATTCCTCACTTTCCACCTCACTGGCTCCTGTGGCTCAGAGCATGTTAGAACAGTCTTCCTGAGCCCCCTCTGTGTGCCCTGTGCTCCAGGGGCCCCATGTTCCTCAGGAAGTGTTCCAGGCCAGTCCTTTGTAAGCTCAGAACTAGGAGGTAGTACAGGTCTCTTGACATCTGGTCACCTGCCTTTTATTAGGCCACTGGTGCTACCTAAAGGCTTTCCCTCTTTGTCATGGCAGCCAGGAGGCTCGGAGCTAACCAATAAAACACAGCTACCCAACTTCACCTATTGAGCTTCTACTCTGAGTTACATTTATGATTTCCTTCAGTATCCACTGTCCCAGAAGAGGTAGGCACTGTTCTCTCCATTTTATAATGAAGGCATCTGCCGAAAGGGTCTAAGGGACCCACCACAGCTCCTGAGGCTCCTGACCTGACGTCTTCCCCCGTTAGACTACACCAGCGAGCACCTCGGGGCCTTCTGGAAGGAGGTAGAGGATGAAAACAGCCTGGCTTGGCTGTCCTCTGGACCCCTGCCAGGCTGCTCCTGTGAGCTGTCTCTCTAATTCTTCTGAAAACATTCTAACACCATTACATAAAGTGTGGAAAATGAAGGAAAAAACCCACCCCACCCATAACCCCCCACCTGAGACAACAGCCTCAGCGTGATGTGTTCGTGGGCCCTTCCTGCCCAGCTGGAATCAGGGAGCCACCTTCAGCTCTGTATCTTTTGTGCCTGAGCCTTAGGGGAGGTGGCGGTGGGGGGTGGGGGACTAGGACAGGAAGAATGAGGGGCCAGACCAGGCTGAGGGAGAGGATGGGTGGGCGTGAGCCCAGCCCCAGCCCGGAAGGGCAGGACAGCAGCCCAGGCCAAGGGAACTGCAGGGGCTAGGGCCCGGAGGTGTGAGCCGGGTTCTTTGTTTCTGGAGGGTCAGGTCTGCGGGGGAGGGGCCTGGAGGCTCAGGGGCCTCGGGAGTTGGGAGGGGGCCTCCTGCCCAGGCCTCTGGCCCTGGCCCACGCTGTGCCCCGGGCTCAGCTTCCTCGCTCCTTGCAGCAGCAGCCCGGGAGGCCGGATTATCACTGCTAAAAATTCTGTTTATTGTTCCCTTCTAATTAGAAAAATACCCCAGGCACATGGTAGGGAATTTGGAAAATGTGGAGAAGTATAAAGAAGAAAATGATAATCTCACTAACTCCCCCCAGAGGAGGCCCCACTGGTGGAGGTGGCGCTGTGCCCTCTGCATGCACCACCCAGTTGGGGCTCACCCCCAAGGCCCCTGCACCCAGCGCCTGGTAAATAATGAAGAATTCTCAAACTGGCGAGAGCAGCTATCTAAAGTTGAAATTATGGTGCATACACTTTTTTTTTTTTAATTTTGAAAAAATTTCAAATCTCTAGAACCCTCGATTCCCCAGTTACCCAGATTCACAGGCCATGAACTGGGCTGCGTCCAGCTTTGGACGCGCTGTTTCTCAGGCCCCAAACGTGCCCCTGAGTCCTCAGGGATGACGCAGTCCTCCATGGGGGCCACTCCCTCAAGGTCAGCAAGGCTCCAGCACTGAGTTCTCACCTCCACGTGGATTCCTGGAGAAAGGGCAGCTTCAGGGTTGAATGAGCTTTGTTGTGCCCCCTCACTAATTCTGTTAGGGGAAAAGAGAACATGCAGAAATCAATTTAAGCTCGCCCAGGGCCCCCCTCACCCCCCACCCCCCACATCCTGGCTCTGCCTTTTGCTGGTGGTGCAGATGGCTTTCTGGAGGCCCGGGGAGAACCGGCACTCAGAGCCCATGGGGTGGGCCGGGCTGGGGGCTCACCGCCACCCCCCTGCCCGCCCGCAGTGGAGCTCAAGATCGAGGTGGTGCTGCCCGAGAAGGACCGGGGCAAGGAGGAGCTGTCTGCCAGCGGGAAGGGCAGCCCCCGGGCCTACCAGGGCAACGGCACAGCCCGCCATTTCCATGCAGAGGAACGCCTGCCCGCCCCCCACCCCTACCCTGGCGCCCAGGACTGCCTGGAGGCCGCTGTCTGCCACATCAAAGACCTGGAGAACGGCCAGTGGGTGCTGGGCCTGGGAGGGGGTGGGAGGCTGAGGTGGGAGGATAGCTGGGAGGCCTGGAAGGGACCCATGACCGGCTCCATCGGGGCCACCGCCTCTGTGGCTCCTGCTGGTCTGGGGCTGCTCTCCGACCTCTGACCTCTGAGGGCAGCCCCTCCCCTCCCAGGATGCGGGAAGTGGAGCTGGGCTGGGGGAAGGTGTTGCTGGTGAAAGACAACGGGGAGTTCCATGCCCTGGGCCACAAGTGTCCGCACTATGGTGCGCCCTTGGTGAAAGGTGAGCTGTCGGTGCCCACGGGGGCAGGGCGGGACCTCCCCGACAGGGGCTTGGAGGCTCCCCCATCACAAGGGACGCTCAGCCCCCGCTCCACTGGGCCCCAGGCCCCCGTCTATTAGTGGAGTGTCCTGGGCCATGGGAAAGGGCCAGTGGTGCTGGATACAGGGGTCCTTGGAGAGGAGCTCTTGCTGGTGGCCCAGCCCAGCACTGCCCCCTCCCAGGAGTGCTGTCCCGTGGACGGGTGCGCTGCCCCTGGCATGGTGCCTGCTTCAACATCAGCACCGGAGACCTGGAGGACTTCCCTGGCCTGGACAGTCTGCACAAGTTCCAGGTGGGGCCAGGCATACAATGGGGTGGGAGCCTTGGGGTGCAGGGACTGGAGCACCCCAAAGCCCAGCCCTGAGCAACATGGCCCTTGCAGGTGAAGATTGAGAAGGAGAAGGTGTACGTCCGGGCCAGCAAGCAGGTGAGGAGGGGGCTTGGGGCTCAGGCAAAAGAGAGAGGTGAGAAGGGCCTCTGGGCCCAGAAAACAGCATGTGCATAGGCCCTGTGGTGGGAGGGAGCCTAGCCGGTGTGGATGGGGAGCAGAGTGAAGGGCTGTGTGGTGGGGATGAGGTGGCACTGGAGCAGCAGGACCTGGCCTGCTGGGATGGGCACAGGGAGCCTGGCAACGACCCCAGCTTCCAGCTGCCCCCAACTCGCTGGCCACCCTCAGGCCCTGCAGCTACAGCGAAGGACCAAGGTGATGGCCACGTGCATCTCTCCAAGCGCTGGCCACAGCAGCAGCACCAATGTGCTCATCGTGGGTGCAGGTTGGTGGTGGGTTGTGAGGGGCAGGGTGGGGTGGGGGAGAGGGGGCTCCTGACCCACTGTCCCCTCCTCTCAGGCGCAGCTGGCCTGGTGTGTGCAGAGACGCTGCGGCAGGAGGGCTTCTCAGACAGGATCGTCCTGTGCACTCTGGACCGGCACCTTCCCTACGACCGACCCAAGATTAGCAAGGTGGGTGAGCGTGAGCAGGGCCAGGCAGGGCCAGACCCATGTCCCACTGGGCACAGTAAGGTCCACTGGGACCCTTGCTTGCCGCCCCTTGGGGGTCTGGCCAGCTGCCCTCTCTGTTCATGCCAGGCCCATCTGCAGTGCCCCTGAAAGATCTGGTTTGTTGAGCTCTGTCCTGTAGCTCCTGTGTGACCGAGGCTGCCAGCCCCCATAGACCCCGAGGCCCTGGTCCTCGGTTATAAAATGGGTCAGTGGCCACCTGGTCACTGGCCAGGTGGGGCTGGGCCTGCAGAGGGGTGGGAGCCTGGGGGTGCAGGGTCCTGTCTCAAGCCGGCGTCTCCTGCAGTCTCTGGATGCACAGCCAGAGCAGCTGGCCCTGAGGCCCAAGGAGTTCTTCCGAGCCCATGGCATCGAGGTGCTCACTGAGGCCCAGGTACGGACAACTCTGGGGAACAGGCCTGGGGAAGGCTTCATGGGCACCGTGAAGGGCGTGAGGCCCCTGGAAGTATGGGTGTGCTCTGCCCTCCTGGCCCCGCTGCCCAGGCACTAGGGGCGTTCCAGGCCTGGGGGGTCATGGGCCCCAGTGTGTGGGGCCACGGACCATCTGCTCAGGGCTGGGACTTGGGAGCATTAGGAGGGCTTTGAGGGGGAGGTGGTGCCTGAAACTTAAAGGGTCAGGAGGGGTTGCTAGGAAAGGGAGGAAGGTTCATCCAGGTGGCAGAGCCTCACAGATGGCCTCGTGGGCACTGGGCGTGGGGCGGGACCCGGAGGCCTCGCTCTGCCTGGCGGGGTCACAGGTGGTCACGGTGGACGTGAGGAACAAGAAGGCCGTGTTCAAGGATGGCTTCAAGCTGGAGTACAGCAAGCTGCTGCTGGCACCTGGGAGCAGGTGGGAGGGGTCCCCACGCCCCTGCCGGTATGCGGAGGGCTCGGGGTGCCGGGAGCGCCTCCCCGACTCTTGCCGTGTCTCAGCCCTAAGACCCTGAGCTGCAAAGGCAAAGACGTGGAGAATGTGTTCACTATCCGGACGCCCGAGGACGCCAACCGCGTGGTGAGGCTGGCCCGGGGCCGCAACGCTGTGATCGTGGGAGCCGGCTTCCTGGGTGAGCAGCTGGGGGTGCGGGCTGGGCCCGGGGCAGCAATGGCCCTGGGAAGTGCAGGGTGCCAGCCCTCCCCGCTTGGCCCCAGGGATGGAGGTGGCCGCCTACCTGACTGAGAAGGCCCACTCAGTGTCCGTGGTGGAGCTGGAGGAGACGCCCTTCAGGAGATTCCTGGGGGAGCGCGTCGGTCGTGCCCTCATGAAGGTGAGCCCCCTAATCAGAACCCACTGCCCCGGGCACCCGCCCTGCCCCCGCCTGGCTCTCACCCCTGCCTACCCACCCATCCACCTGGCAGACGTTTGAGAGCAACCGGGTCAAGTTCTACATGCAGACGGAGGTGTCGGAGCTGCGGGCCCAGGAGGGAAAGGTGGGCCCTTCTCCACCCCCGCCGCTTTCTGTCCCTTTCCCTGTGCCCGGGAGCTGCTCACTCCTGCTCTCCACAGCTGAAGGAGGTCGTGCTGAAGAGCAGCAAGGTCTTGCGGGCTGATGTCTGCGTGGTGGGCATTGGTGAGTGGGGGGCAGGCGGTGGCAGTGAGCATAGTCACCCGCACACTCTCGACAGTGAACTTGGGCCAGTCCCTTCTCCTCCCCCAGCCTGTTTGCACTTCTGTAAAATGGGGACCCCAACCATACCCCCTTGGCAGGGTTGTTGGCGGGGTGATGGTACCAGCTTAGCCTGGCCTGGCATGGAGGACGCTCCCAATGACCCCTGTCCAGTAACCCTGTGCAGCCGCAGGACACAGAAAAGCCTCTAATTGGTCCCTGCTCCAGCTGAGGTGCCAGTCCGGGGAGGGACAAAGCTGGGAGGTGGCAGCATGGGCTGGGGAGGCTCGGCATGCCAACCCCCACCAAGGGCTTCGTGGAGAGCTTCTCGGAGGAGGTGATACCTGATGCCTGATGCCCCAAGGTCTGTGGGGCTCCAGGCAGAGGAGACAGGACATGAAGGCACAGGGTGTGCCACCTGCTGGGTGATCGGTCTGGGCTGGACTGTGGGAGTGAAGGGCGTGGTGGTGCAGAGCCGTGAGGCAGGAGGAGGGAGGGAGGGGCCGGGGAGTGGACACAGTGGCCCCTGTCCTGCCAGGTGCTGTGCCCGCCACGGGCTTCCTGAGGCAGAGCGGCATAGGTCTGGATTCCCGAGGCTTCATCCCTGTCAACAAGGTGGGGCTGGGTGGGGAGGGCAGGCAGCGTGCCGGGCCGTAGGTGGTGGGAGGTCCCGCTCAGGGCGCCAGTCCTACCTACAAGCCCCGGTCCCCTCCCCACAGATGATGCAGACCAATGTCCCGGGCGTGTTTGCAGCTGGCGACGCTGTGACCTTCCCCCTGGCCTGGAGGAACAATCGGAAAGTGAACATCCCACACTGGCAGATGGCTCACGCCCAGGGTACCGCCAGCCCCGCGGCAGCTTTGGGTGGGAGGCTGTCCCAGGGTCTCAGCCTTCCCCAGGCCCACCCACTCAGTTGCTGGCCTTGGGTCCTGCTCACTGGGTCAGCCATTCAAGGCTCTGTGGTGGCCTGTCCAGCCAGCCCCATGCAGGTAGCCAAGGCGGCTCACAGAGACCTCCCATCTCAGACCTCCGTCCAGTGCCCTCTTGACATCCCATTTCACCAGCCACAGCATCCCACCTCGCTGGTCCCTCCACCAGCCAGCCTCTCCTTTCCTTTTGTCCTCAGAGACACATGTTCTGCAGAATTCCTCACCAACCTGTGCAGTCACCCAGGGAGGGAGAGAGGGGTTTAGTAGTACCCGGGCCAGCTCCCCACTCTCCCCTTTGGGCCACTTGACTGGCTCTGTGAACCCAGCTGCCTCGTGCAGGCCCCTGGGAGGTGGCCGTCTGGGCCTGGAAACCTGGGCTCAGTGGGGACCTGCTGTGCTCTCTGAGGAACAACCTTCCCCCTCCCCTTGGGCAGTCCCTGTGCACACCTGGTCTGGGACCCCCAGCTGCAGGTACAGCCAGTTAGCTGCCTCGGAGGGAGGACGGTCAGACCCCCTGCACCCTCCTCCCTTCTCTCGGCCTTCACGTTATCTGAGCATCTGTGCTGAAACCCCACTCCTGGTACCAATTTCTGCTCGGGTCCAAGGTGTAAAGTTGGTGCTAGGTTTGAAGGAACCAAAAGCTACTCATCAGCTGAGTATAATTAAGGTTTAATTGGGAGGGTCCAAGGACTGTCACAGACATCCAAATACAGGGGTCCAGTGGGTTCTTGTCCAAACTGGGGAGCCACCCACTCTATTCTGTCTTGGGCTCTGAGTGAGGCTGTCATCCCTGCTTCCCTGGACACTGATGCCCCATTCGCCCGCCTCCCTCCTCAGACCTGACCTGTCCGGTTAGTTGCCTGTGTCACACCTGAAATGGTCCCGGGAAGCCAAGCCCTTCCAGACCCAGTCCAGGCACTTCATCTTAGTGGCCAGCTTTGGGCCTGGTGTCCCTCTCTGCACCCATTATCTGCAAGCAGCGGTGAACAGTGGGTTGGGCAGTGATTTACCTCTGGGGTGGGGGGGAATATCCCCACCTGTCAGGCGTCCCCAGAGAGCTGGGGCAGGCAGTGGAGGGGTGGTGAGGGCTCGGGGCGGGGTTCTCACGACCCCGGGACCCGCAGGGCGCGTGGCGGCCCAGAACATGCTGGCGCAGGAGGCGGAGATCAGCACGGTACCCTACCTGTGGACCGCCATGTTCAGCAAGAGCCTGCGCTACGCGGGTAACAAGGGGCCCCGGACGCGGGCAGGGCCCAGGTGTGGCAGAGTGCGGAGGGGGGGCTTGGACGTCAGGGCGGGGCTAGAAGCATCCAGGGGGCGGGGCCATGACGGCCGCAGGTGGAAGCAGGGAACTCCCTGCGGGCGGGGCCAGGACCCCCTAAAAGGACCGCGGGGCCGCGGCCTGGGGTCCAGGGCAGAGTTGGAAGGGCACCGGGCGCGGACCCCGTGAAACCCAGTCCCCTCCTCCCGGCTCGCAGGGTACGGAGAAGGCTTCGACGACGTCATTATCCAGGGGGATCTGGACGAGCTGAAGTTCGTGGCTTTTTACACCAAGTGAGAGCAGCGGGGTGGGGCGGGGGCGCGAAGCAGCGGGTACTCAGTGGTGAAGGGGGCTCGTCCCGGAGAAGCTCTGCTCCGGAGGAGGGGGCTTCCCTGGATGGTGGGCAGAGTGACACGGGGGGCAGCTAGGCAGGGGACGGCCAGGAAAGGGGAGGAGGTGGGGACAGCTCTTGGAGGGGGGTGTTGATACCCTACTTTTACACCGAGGAAAGTGACACAAGTAGAGAGTGGGGATCTCAGAACAGGTTCCAGCCCTGAACCCCACTGGGCAGGAGCCTCTATGGGGTCCTGCAGGAGCAGAAGCCGTGCTGGGCTCTCAGGACATTCCTGAGCGAGAGTCTCCCTGGGCCCCAGCTGGACTCGGGTCTCCAAGGACAGGGGCTACTGCTGGGCAGTCCTCAGGCTCGGCCACCTCTCCCTGCAGAGGCGACGAGGTGATCTCCGTGGCCAGCATGAACTACGATCCCATCGTGTCTAAGGTGGCGGAGGTGCTGGCCTCCGGCCGCACCATCCGGAAGCGGGAGGTGGAGTGAGTGTGGGCACTGGGTGCCTTGGGGAGGGGGGAGAAGACCCCCGAGGTGCTGCCTCTAGCTGCCCCCACAGTCCTCCAGTGTTCTCCCCGCCCCCCGCCACCCCCCACCCCCATCAATCAGCCTGAGGCTCCCAGGGCTATGGTGTGGTGTGGGGCAAGGGTTGTGGTTTGGGAGAGGGCTGGTTATTTGTGCTCTTGGTGGGTAGAAGGGAAAGAGGCCATGTCCAGGGCAGGACCAGTGCTGCGGGGAAGGATTAAGACCCACTGCTTGGGCAGTCACTGAGCCCGGGACACCCCACTGCACACGGTTGAACACAACCATGGGGAAATGCAGCTAGTGTTGCCCCTGGGGACACCCTGACAGAGTCGTGGGGTGTTGTTTGGGGTCTGAAGAACACCGGACACCAGCCATTACCCTCATCCTGGCATGGTGCCACTGGGAGTCACCCTGTGGACTCAGTGGCCTACAGAACCCTCCCCACCACCACCAAGGGCTGAGGAAAGCCTGGAGGGCCACAGGACGGGGTGGGGTGGGGCTCAGACTGGAAACGGAGAACCAAGGGGGGACAGGAATGACACGCTCTCTCCCCGGCCTTCTCTGTCTCTCCCTCTTGCCTTCGCAAAGGCTGTTTGTGCTGCACAGCAAGTACGTGTGTTCTCTCCTTCTTCCGAGCCTTTCCCACCTCAGCCCAGAGCCTATGCCTGGTGGTCTCCCCCCTCTGCCCAAGTGCACATCCCTGCTGGGCACCAGGGCCTCGCACAGCTCCCTGCTGTCTTCAAGGGCTAGCTGCTCTCGGTGCCCAGAGGGGTACCTGCTCCCTTCTGCCCTCACTCCTCCTCCCTCATTCCTACAGGACTGGCGACATGTCCTGGCTCACAGGGAAAGGATCCTGAGCTTGCATGCAGCGGACTCGGGCAGGCATGTTGGGGCGACAGGGACAGAGGCCAAGCCTGGGGGGCAGGTGCCAACCTCCAGTTCCCCAGGAGCCCCCAGGGCAGAACCTGAGCCCTCTCAGTGCTTGCCTTCGGCTGCCTGGCTCACCTCCCGAGAGGCCTCAGCGGCCTCCAGGAGATGCTCAGCCTCCAAGACGTCCAGTGCCACTGATGGCTGGCAGTGGAGGTGGGACAGACCCTGCCTCTTCTTCCTCTATTGGGACTGGTCCCCTGTAGGACCCTGCAACATATTAGACATTATCTTAAAATTAAAACTCACACATATTGCAGTTCTTTGTGACTTCCACTGTAATTGGGCAAACTCTCATGAGGGAGAAAGATGATGAGACAGGCACGACCACAGACCACAGAACGCTCAGTGTCCCACCAAGGAAGTTTGGTCTGTGAGCGCCCAGAGGAGGGAGCAACCCCTTTGCTGCCCCCGGGGTTAGGGAAGGCCCCTTAGACCACTGTCTTGGATCTGGATTTTGAAGGAAGGGCACTCCAGTTAGAGGGGACAGCACATGCAAAGGTTTTGAGGTACGAAGTACTTCTTCAGAGGTCAGAGGTAGCTCGGGTTTGGCAGTTTGGCGGCGTTGGCCCAATCAGTACTGAGGAGCAGGTCCCAAGACAGACCCACGCTTCTCATGGCAGCCTGAGCTTCCGGAATGCCCATTTCGCAGGTGAAGTAGCTGAGGCTCTGCTAGAGTAGGACTGAGAATCCAGAGCCTCTGCGCCACGCTGCCTCCCAGCCAAAAGGAACGCCGAGGGGAGACGGAGGGACCGGGTCGGGGACACAGCAGGATGGGGATAGTGGGGCGGCCCGCAGAGAGGTCGCTGCGAGGCCGGAACGCTCCGTCCGGGATCCCGGGCGCGGCGGACGATCGAGGACGAGCCACGCGCACAGGGCATGCCGGGAGCCGCGCCGGGGAAGTGCGGGCCGGGAGGGGCTGCGGCCGGGGGCCCGCGCGCGCTGGAGCGGGTACAGCGCGCTCGCACTTCGCGGGAAATGCTACTCGAAAGACTAAGAGCTCGCTGCACAGTCGGGACCTCAGAGTCACTAGGACTCCAAGGCTCGCCCAGAAGTGAGGGCGCCCCGGAATGCGCCACCGTCCGGAAGTGCGGCGCCGTCGGTGCAGGGCTCGCCGGGAAATGTAGTCCCTCGGGGGTGGCCCGGGGCGGTGGCCGCACGTCCCGCGGACCCGGTGGCCCATCGGGCGTGGACCCGGCATGGCGGGGCCGGGTGGCTCGGGCGGCCCGATCGGGGCCGGGGCCCTGGCGGGTGGTGCGCGGTCCAAGGTGGCCCCGAGCGTGGACTTTGACCACAGCTGCTCGGACAGTGTCGAGTACCTGACGCTCAACTTCGGGCCCTTTGAGACAGTGCATCGGTGGCGGCGCCTCCCGCCTTGCGACGAGTTCGTGGGGGCCCGGTACGGCGGGGCGTGGGGGTTCTGGGGAGGGGGTGTCTGAGGAGGTCCCAGGCGGGGCGCTGGGGCGAGGCCGGGCCGCCGTGTCCCGGAGCGGGACCTGGTAATGGCGGGGGGTTGTCCACGGCAGGGGAGGGGCTTCCGAGGGAGTCCTGGAGCCGGGTGACCCCGGGCAGGGTACTAGAGTTAAGTTGTGTTTGCGGGTCTCGAGCTGGGGCCCCAGGTGCTCGGCAGGGGGGTGGGAGTGTCAGGGGTCCCCACATGCAGAGTTCTTTGGGGGTACTGGTGGAATTCAGGAGTCTCCATCGATCTTGGCAGTTGAGAGGTGTTATCCGACTTCTGTGGCAGCCTCAGTGCCAAGTCTCATTCCTTGGGTTCCCCCAGAAGGGTCCTGGCCTGACCGCCACCCACCCCTCTCTTTCCAGGCGCAGCAAGCACACAGTGGTGGCCTATAAAGATGCCATCTATGTATTTGGTGGAGACAACGGGTGAGTCTAGATTGAGGAGGGAGAAGCACAGTGGTGGGGACTGGGTCTCTGCAGCTCCACTGCCATCTCTCCAGATGTTAGCTAAGCACTCGGCCTCAGCTTCCAAATCAGTGAGGCTCCCTCAGCACTGCATCCAGTGGGTGGCACACTCAGGACACGGAAATGTCCCTCTTGTTCTGAGTGAGTGGACACAGCCTTGAAAGAAACACATCTGCCATGGCTGCCACCCCTGCCAGGCACTTCTCGTTCCCTGCGCCTCCCTCTGGGCCTCATCCACATGCTCACATGGCAGTTGAGAAGGTTTGGAGGATACAGATTTATTTCCTTCCCCCATTTTTCACTTTTGTAGGGGTTTTCCCACATTTTATTGTACATTCCCAGCAAACAGCTTTTCCTGACAGCATATCTCCATCCCACGAACAGTTCCCAGTTAGGTTGTGGCTGGTTTCCTTTGGTGAAATAATGGCCGAGGTGAACCCTTGGTTTGTGCAGCCACATCCTTCTCCTGGCGTGTTTTTCCCAGGAGCTGGACCACCCCAGAGGGAAAGAGCTGTCTTATCAAGGGCGGGACCACATCAAGTGCAGGGTGCGGGCACAGCAGGCAGGCTTGTTCTGCACCAGGTGGCGGGGTCCGGTCTGGTCCGGTCTGGTCAGGGAAGCCTTCTTGGAGGGGTTGATGACCTGAAAGATGAGTAGGAGTGAGCCAGGCAAAAGAGGAAGAGTGTCCCGAGCAGAGGGGTCAGTGTGGGCAACCACCCAGCGGTGGGAGAGTGCAGAACTGTGCTGCCCGGCATCCACTGGGCTTCCATCCCTCGTCCACCCCTTCATGTGCTCAGGAGAGGCTAGGGATGCCCACCAGGGCTCTGGAGGGTTGGGAGCCTGCTGGATGTGGGGCTGAAGTTGGACTCCTGGACAGACAGGGCTCAGTTCAGGTTACAGCTTTGTGGTTTTGGGCAGGTGGCTTAAAGCCACCAACTGCACCCTGGTCTCCTCTGTAGAAGGGGGTGGGCCTCTGCCCTGCTTTTGCAGGGTGCTCCTGAGGGTCAGTGAGCATAGGGCTGTGAGAGGCTGAGGACAGAGGTGTCCCTGTGCTGAGGGTGTGGTGTTGGCACACAACTCATCCTGCCCTTGAGTCCTGTCCCTGCCTCTCAACCATAGGCTCTGGCCTGTAGCCCAGACAGGGCTGGCCTCTGATTGGTGCTGCAGCCATGGTCCTGCAGGATTCCCTGGAGGAGCTGACCTGGGGCTGACAGTGGGCAAGCCCCCGTGGGGACCTTCAGACTGGGTAGAAGGGTCTCTTGGGCGCGGCCCCTCGCTTCCAGCCTGTCTTCCTCAGTCTCTCTCCCATGTGCAGCCAGCTAGAGTGTGTTCCTTCTTGAGTCATAACCCTGGGATGGTTCCCTCTGAGTAAAAATGCAAGCCCTCCTGGCAGTTCGTGAGGCCCTGCCTGCGTCTGCACCCACGGCTCCCCTGCCTTTGTCTGTGCTGCACTGGGTGACACCTCTGCCTTGTGGTGTTCTGATTGCACCAAGCATCCTCCTGGTCAGCCCCTCTTGCTGGCTGTTCCCTGCTTCCCACCCTTCCTGCCCCTCCTCTAAATCTCCTGTGAGTCAGGCATTCCCCCACCCCTTGGACTAACCGGACCAGCCAGCAGCCCACCTTCCCCTTCTGCACCTCTTACTGGCTCCATTGGCCCCCAGGGCACACAGATGTTTCTTGTCTGTCTCCTCAGCCAGGGCTGGACCTGTATTCCAGCACCCAGACAATCCAATAAATGTTTGTCACTTGAAGGAATTAAATGAGGAAGAGACATCTGCCCACAGATGTTTACTGCAGCCTTAATGAGAATCCCCTGAACCAGAAAAGGCCTGGTGTCCAGCACAGGGCAGCGGGTGGAGACATCCCCCTGGAGTGTTCTGTAGCAGGTGGAGTTTGAGTGACAACTGTGTAGCTAGAAGCAGAAACATTTTCTCTACAATGTGACACTAAGAAACAGGATAGGAATTTGTCTCATTCTAGTTGCAACTTTGTGCAGACTGACTGGCTCCAAAGGTGCCTATGTAGCTGGGGGGCGCAGTACAAATGAGAAAGGGGAGGGGCTACAGTCATGCCTCTGCTTCCCAGCCCCAGCCCCCTGGCTCCGTGGCCTCAGGCAGGCCCTTTGGTCTCCCAGGTTGTTTCCTGGAGGCGGAGGCTAAATGAGGCGGCTGGGGTGCTGGGCTCCTGTTGGGTGGACGCCCTTCTCCCTCTTACTGATAAGGGCTGGGTGGTAACGTGCGGGTCTTTTTTTTTTTTTAATTTATTTATTTTTGGCTGCATTGGGTCTTCGTTGCTGCGTGTGGATTTTCTCTAATTGTGGCTAGCCGGGGCTACTCTTCGTTGTGGTGCACGGGCTTCTCATTGCAGTGGCTTCTCTTGTGGTGGAGCACGGACTGAAGGCGCGTGGGCTCAGTAGTTGTGGTGCACGGGCTTAGTTGCTCCGCAGCATGTGAGATCTTCTTGGCCCAGGGCTCGAACCTATGCCCCCTGCATTGGCAGGCGGATTCTTAACCACTGCGCCACCAGGGACGCCCCAACGTGCGCGTCTTGTTAGGTGGTGGGATGGCCAGTGGATTTGCTTTCTGCTTTATTGTATCCTTTTTTAAAAATTTTTATTTATTTTTATTTTTGGCTGCGTTGGGTCTTGGTTGCTGTGCGCGGGCTTTTCTCTAGTTGGGGCGAGCGGAGGCTACTCTTCATTGCAGTGCGCGGGCTTCTCATTGGGTGGCTTCTCTTGTTGCAGAGCATGGGCTTTAGGCGCACGGGCTTCAGTAGTTGTGGCAGTTGGGCTCAGTAGTTGTGGCTTATGGGCTCTAGAGCGCAGGCTCAGTAGTTGTGGCGCACGGGCTTTGTTGCTTCGCGGCATGTGGGATCTTCCCGGACCAGGGCTTGAATCCGTGTCCCCTGCGTTGACAGGCGGATTCTACCCACTGTGCCACCAGGGAAGCCCTGCTTTATTGTATCTTTAATGTAGTTATTACATTAGCTTTGCAATAAAGGGGTGGCAGGAAGAGAGAGAAGGCAAGGGGCCTCCTCTGACATGTGAGCCAGCGTCTGCGTCGTATGGTGCAGCCTCGGAGAAGGGACGCTGCAGCCCACGAGGGGGCGTGTGGGTGGGGATTCTGGAAGGGGGGGTGAGGCGTGAGGAGCCTGGGATCATGCTTGAGTCCTGAGCCCAGGCAGGCTGGTCCCGCACCAGCTGGGGAGCTTCCTTTGGGGTCACCTCTCTGGTCCCTCTGGCATCAGCTGGTTGCCTGGCCTTGGCCGAGTCCCCCAAACAGCTTCCCCCTCCCCCGGGCACAGTGTCCATCTCCCGGGTCCCTGGCTGTCTTTCAGGAAGACGATGCTCAACGACCTCCTTCGTTTCGACGTGAAGGACTGCTCCTGGTGCAGGTGGGTGTCCCTGGTTCCAGCCCTGTTTTTCTCCAGACACGGAGCACCACTGGGGCCTGACTGCCAGCCAGGTCCCGCTCGTGGAGAGCTAGAGAAGCTTCGAGGAGGAGAAGACAGTGCCCAGGACTGCTCTTAGTGATACCCTCTATTTCCTGGCTTTCTTTTCCGGTCTGTGGCTGAGATTGGTTTTTCTGGATCCTGTTATTTAAGGGGCTCTATTTGATCCAGCTGTGGGTCCTTCGATTCTGCCTCAGGAGAGCTCTTCAGTCACCAGGCCTGTCTCCTGAAGCTGACAGGGGGACCATGGGCTGATGGGGCATTCCAGGATGGTCTCTGCTGCTGCAGGGTGCCACCCAGGGGCTGGCAGCAGCGGCTCCCCTGCCCTCTCTGCCCTGTGGGGCCCACCCTCTGGCAGGAGACCCCACACAGGCAGTGGGCAGCCTGTAGGTCCTGGCTTCCCTTCCCAGCTGTGTGGCCTTGGGCATGACACCTGCCATCTCTGAGCACTGCACATTGGTGCCCATCTGCTCCAGTCCAGCCCCCGCTGGGAGCAGCTCACAGCTGAGGAGAGAAAAAGATCCCAGGATTAGGAGGTGCTGGGCTTCCTCCTGAGCTGTGCCAGCTCCTTGTGCAGGAGCCCCTCGGCACCAGGCTCTGCAGCAGCTCTGGGCACTGCTCTCTGGGGTGGGGTCTCACTGCCCCCCTTCGACAGAGGAGGATGTCCAGGCCCAGTACTCACAGTTGCTGAATGTGGCCCAACAGGTGGCATCACCCCTTGCCCAGACACCTGGGTGGTGCTGGATTGCTTTGGAAGTTTGTGTGTTGTTTCTCTCACACTTGATTGTAAAATGTGTCCAAGAGTTACAGATTAATTTAAAAACCACTCTCAAGACTTTATAATTCTTTGTTAAAAATTGCTTAAGTATAAAACTCTGAAAAGGAGCAGCCCCGGGAAAGCAGTATAAACCGGTTTTTAATTCAATAAATAAGATGTGTGGACCACCCATGCTGCAGAATATGGTGCAGCTATGGGGATGCAGGTGTGGATGGTTCCAGAGTAGCAAGGACATCTACCACCTGATTCCATTTAAAACAATTACTCAGACGCGTAAATATGCCTGGGAAAGGTGGTGGGGAGGCGCGCTTAAGGTGTGAATGGTGGTTTCTGGCAAAGGAATTATACATATGTTTCAGCGCTGTTTTTTGGGTTTTTCTTTATTGGCAAATTTTTAAGGTTTCTATAACGAGACAGGTATTACCCTCAAAATACAAAAGCAAAAAGAAGTTTTGGGGTGAGGGGGGCTGCCCCCTGCTGACACCCACTGCCCCTTCTCCCTGCGCCAGGGCCTTCACCACTGGGACCCCTCCTGCTCCCCGCTACCACCACTCGGCCGTCGTCTATGGCAGCAGCATGTTTGTCTTTGGTGAGCGGCCCTCCTCCCATCAAGCCTCGACCATGTGCTGTGCTTGGCCAGCCTCTCTGTGTACTGTCCTCTGAGTTCCTGGGCTGGGTTGAGGCCCTCTCATGGGCCCCTTTCCCTGACCGTCCTGATCTCCTGGGGGTGGAACCGTCTGCCTCTGTGGCCAGGCTGGTGTCCCCCAACCAGGGGCAGGACACAGGGTTCTGCTCATCTGTCACCAGAGCCTCGAGCAGGGGCAGGCAGGCAGGAGGTGCCCCCCAGGGTCAGAGGGGTCCCAGAGTACATTTTAACTGAGGCCAGATCCTGCCCCCACCCCCAGGGTTTGATGACTGAGTTGCTGCCTTTGGATGTGACGGCTTCTCGCTCTCTTTACAGGGGGCTACACTGGGGACATTTATTCCAATTCCAACTTGAAGAATAAAAATGACCTCTTTGAGTACAAGTTTGCAACTGGCCAGTGGACGGAGTGGAAAATTGAAGGACGGTGAGAGACTTTGCTGAGACCTTCGGGGTTGTGCAGGCTGCCGTGCTGGGTCTCGGTGGGGCAGCGGGCCTGGATCAGCTCTGTAGAATTACAGATGAAGAGCCTGAGACCTGGAAGAGAGGCCTGGGCCCATGGCAGCCAGAGCTGGGAGTGGGCGTTAACTGCCAGTCGCTCTTGTCTGTGCCTCCCCTGGCTCTTAAATACCCTCCTTCCAGAGGGTAGAAGGGACAAGTGTTCTGTGGATGGCACTTCTCTGGCCCTGTTTTGCAAGCACCCCCTTGATATTGACTGGGAGCTGGGAAGGGGCTCTGTGCCCTTGGACATGTGAATCCTTGTCCAGCTGCCCTGGCCTCATGAGTTCAGCCTCTGCCACTGTCCCTTATTCCCAGTGGCCCAGCTGGAGTCCTCAGAGCTCGGGTCAGCAGGTGTGGGCACGGCAGCCCCAGGGCCCGGCAGCACTCGTAGGCTGTGGCCCTGGCCTCATGGGGCCATGAGGCTCAGATCTGCACGAGGCGGACTCCCTGCTCACCCCCTCCTCCTGCCCCAGGTTGCCAGTCGCTAGGTCAGCCCATGGCGCCACAGTGTACAGTGACAAGCTGTGGATATTTGCCGGCTATGACGGCAACGCCAGGTAGGTGGCAGCCCGCAAGTGCACCGAGGCACGGAGCAGCCTTCCTGCGCTGGGGAGGGGGGACTCGAGCTGCGGGTTTCTCAGAAGGGTGGGTGTGTAGACAGGGCTGGGAGAACAGGAAGATGGGCAGGACGAGGGCCACTGAGTGGAGCCCCTGCCCAACCCTCACAGTGGACAGAAGTTCTGGCACCCCTGAAGTCCCCTGGGGTGACTGAGGGGGTGGCAAGCCCACCCATGTCTGTGCAGCTGGCTGAGGATGTGCTGGCTCCACAGCCCCGGGGCCATAGCTGGGTGTCATCAGAGCCAGGGGTCGGGTGGTGGCCCCTCGAATGGCTGGGGTGAGGATACTCGGGCCCACGGTGAGCAGTGACCTGAGTGAGCAGGAGGGTGGCAGCGGCAGGGCTCAGACCCGGCCCGCCTCCCAGTGGAGGGCAACAGAGGCGCCTGCCTGTGTCATGGGCCCTTTCCTCCTTGTTGTAGAACATTGGCTTTGCTGTATTTTTCTGATTACAAAAACAGCACACACTCATTCCCCGGGAATTCAGCGTTACAGAAGCCCCAAGTGCTGCAGAGTTAGTGGTGGCTTCTGTGAGGGCCTCTCCTGGCTCCAGGGGCCCGGCGCAGCAGGGATTCAGTGCAGCCCCCAGCCGAAGCCCCCACCCCGAGGCCGTTCCATAGTCCCCTGGTCAGAATCCCCCTTGGTGCGTTGTCCTCCTGGAGCCTTCCCTCCTGGCTGGGCCCAGGCCCACCCTGACCGCCAGCCCAGCTGTGGGGTCCCGACCCCTCTGTCCTAATGCAGGTTGAACGACATGTGGACCATCGGCCTCCAGGACCGGGAGCTAACGTGCTGGGAGGAGGTGAGGGGCACGGGGCCGGGGAGGCCGCTTTGTTCCTGGCCTCGCCGGGCCCTCCTGACATCCGGCCCAGCCCTCTCACAGTCCCCGCGGTGGTTACCCAGTGACTACGGGCTCCAAGCCTGTGACTGGTGCAGTTTGGGGCTGATCCACCCTTCTTTGAACACAGTGGGGGTGGCTACCGTCGGGGTCCTGGGCAGTGTGTCTAACCACTGCCCTGTCTCACCTGTAGTGAAGACTTCAGCCCCAACTGTTCAAAACTGGGCCCATTCAGATGAGGGCTTTAAGCTGTTCCACAAAAATGGACCCATGACCCCTCACTCACAGAAGGTTCAGGAGTGAATGTAGCCCTAGCTCAGTGGGTTGGCCCCAGACCAGGAGAAGGGCTCATGGCTTCCCCAACCACGCAGGTGGCCCAGAGCGGCGAGATCCCGCCCTCCTGCTGCAACTTCCCGGCGGCTGTGTGCCGGGACAGGATGTTTGTCTTCTCAGGCCAGAGCGGGGCTAAGATAACCAACAATCTCTTCCAGTTCGAGTTCAAGAACAAGACGTGAGTGCCCTGCTGGTGGGGCCCCCGTTAGCACACCATACCAGTGCCCGGGGCTGCCTGTGTGGGCTCCACACACAGCCAGCACCTTGGGAACGGGGCCATGAGGGCCCTTACGCAGCCTGGACCTGAGACCCCGCAGGCCCCTCAGGGGGTGGCTGCAGCCCAGCATCCTGGGGCCTAGGCGGCCTCCCTCTTTGTCCCAGTGTGAAGACAGCCAGCCACCCCTTCCAGCAGCTGCCTCGCCAGGCAGGTGCCACCCTCCTGCCCTGCCCCTGCTGCCTGCTCCATGCTGGGGGATGAGGGCGAGACAGGACCCCATGATGGGCTGCGAGGAGCCAGGCAGGGCTGGTGCCAGGATGAAATAGGATGGGGGGCTCAGAGCCCAGGTAGAGGCTGCAGGGGAGCATGAACCCCCACCCCATCGCTGGTTCACATGCAGCGTGAACACACATCACAGGTGGACACGCATCCCCACCGAGCACCTGCTCCGGGGCTCTCCGCCGCCCCCGCAGCGGCGCTACGGGCACACCATGGTGGCCTTTGACCGCCACCTGTACGTGTTTGGGGGCGCAGCTGACAACACACTCCCCAACGAGCTGCACTGCTACGACGTGGACTTCCAGACCTGGGAGGTCATTCAGCCCAGCTCGGACAGCGAGGTGAGTGCTGCTGGTCAACAGGTGGGCGGGGCCAGGGCCAGGGGCTTCAGACAGCCAGCAGGAGCAAGGCTGGGACACCAGGGGCCCTCAGCCCTGGACATTGCCCTGGCCCTACCCCAGCCTGGGCCCCTCTGGCCTGTTCTCCATCTTACCACCTATGGGCTAACACTTCATGGCCCAGCATTTGTGCTGTGCTGGGGATGTTCTCCCGAGATGCATGCCTTGACTGCAGCCAGGCTCCCAGCTGGGCCGTGCTGGGAGCACCCTCATCCTGTCACTTTCCCCCCACACTGTCCCCACAGCACCCATCCCCACCCCAGGTGGGGACAGCAGTGGTCTCTTGCCGCCTGCCCGGCCCTTGCTGAGGGGCCGTGCACCCGCCTGCCTCCCCCAGGTCAGCGGAGCCGAAATGCCCGAGCGAGCGTCCGCTTCCGAGGAGGCACCTGCCCTGGGCTCCGAGGAGCGGGGCGGCTGCAAGAAGTCCCGGGATGTGTTCGGCCTGGACTTTGGCAGCACCACCACCAGGCAGCCCACCCTGCCAGCCTCAGAGGTGAGGGCCAGCACCCTCGTGCCCACCCCTCATGCCCTGAAGCTGGTCCTGTGATGAAGAGGCCAAGGCTCAGGGCTTACACAGCACGTGAGGTGAGGCCAGGAGCCCATGCCCTGCTGGACTGGCCACATGGGTGCAGCACATGACACCCAGCGCCCTCTGCCACCTGGTGGAGCCACAGGGCCTGTCCTGTCTGCGGGCCCACACAGGCCCCGCCCCGCATGGTTGTGCGGTGTGGGGGGGTGTCCTGCCCTGTGGCTCCTCCTTCCAGGCCACCGGTGCCCTCCTTGCTTAGAGCCTGGCCGCTCGAGACCCCGCCCTGTCCCTTCCCCTCCAGCTGCCCAGCGGAAGGCTCTTCCATGCGGCCGCCGTGATCTCCGACGCCATGTACATTTTCGGGGGCACCGTGGACAACAATATCCGCAGCGGGGAGATGTACAGGTTCCAGGTGGGGCAGCCCGCGCTGCCGGCCTGAGGCGGAAACTGGAAACCGACCCCCTGGGGGGCGGGGCTTTGCGGGAGCGGGGCTTGTCTGACGCCAGAGCCGAGGCTGCACCTGGTGGGCCGGCAGCCCTTCTGAGGGGTCGGGCGGTTGGGCCGGGGTACTCTGGAACCTGAGTGCGGGCGGGGCCGGGGGGTGGCCGGGAGGCCCCCCGCAGAGCCTGTGGGGGGCTGGCTGGGCGGACCCGTCCAGCAGCGTGGTCTCTGCCTACAGTTCTCCTGTTACCCCAAGTGCACACTGCACGAGGACTACGGGCGGCTGTGGGAGAGCCGCCAGTTCTGCGACGTGGAGTTCGTGCTGGGCGAGGTGGGTTCCCCTCCTGTGCCCGCTGGCGGCCCCCGTCCCCAGGGTGAGGGTCCCCCGCCCTCCACCAAGGTGTCCCTCTTCCAGCAGAAGGAAGAGTGCGTGCAGGGCCACGTGGCCATCGTCACGGCACGCAGCCGCTGGCTCCGCAGGAAGATTGTGCAGGCGCGGGAGCGGCTGACCCAGGTGAGGGCTGGCTGCCGCCTGGGCAGAGGCTTCCGTGGGGTGTTCTTTTTTTTTTTTTTTTTTTGGCGGTACGCGGGCCTCTCACTGTTGTGGCCTCTCCCGTTGCGGAGCACAGGCTCCGGACGCGCAGGCTCAGCGGCCATGGCTCACGGGCCCAGCTGCTCCGCGGCATGTGGGATCTCAGGCCCAGCCGGTCCGCGGCATGTGGGATCTTCCCAGACCGGGGCATGAACCCGTGTCCCCTGCATCAGCAGGCAGACTCTCAACCACTGCGCCACCAGGGAAGCCCCCGGTGGGGTGTTTTTGAGCGCCCCTTCCTCTGCCCACAGAAGCTGGAGGAGGAGGCGGCCCCGGCACTCAGGGACGGCCCCGCTGGGGCCGCGGGTGGGGCCCGGCCGCCCCTGCTGCGCGTGGCTATCCGCGAGGCCGAGGCACGGCCCTTCGAGGTGCTCATGCAGTTCCTCTACACAGACAAGATCAAGTACCCACGGAAAGGTCGGCCTGCGCCGCGGGCGGGAGGGAACGGGATGGGGTGTGGACAGCCCTGCCTGACAGGGGGCGGCTGGGGTCTCCGAGGCTTCACCCCTCCTGTGGCTGAGCCACCTCGTTGCAGAGGGAGCCCGGGCCCCCCCCACTCCAACGCCCCACCGGAGGCTCAGGGGTTCTTGGGCGCAGGCCACGTGGAGGACGTGCTGCTCATCATGGACGTGTACAAGCTGGCACTGGGCTTCCAGCTGTGCCGCCTAGAGCAGTTGTGTCGTCAGTACATCGAGGCCTCCGTGGACCTGCAGAACGTGCTGGTCGTGTGTGAGAGCGCTGCCCGGCTGCAGCTGGGCCAGCTCAAGGTGTGGGGCGGGGTCCGTGGCAGCCTGTGCCCCCTCCCCGCCCGCTGTGGCAGGCCCGGTGAGGCCTGACTCAGTGGCCTGCGGCCTGTCTGTCCAGGAGCACTGCCTGAACTTCGTGGTGAAGGAGTCCCACTTCAACCAGGTGATCATGATGAAGGAGTTCGAGCGCCTCTCATCTCCTCTGATCGTGGAGATTGTGCGGCGGAAGCAGCAGCCGCCTCCCCGCGCCCCCTCGGACCAGCCCGTGGACATCGGTAGGGACCCGCCTGGTCCCCGAGAGCGGTGGACAGGGCGCAGCCACCTTGGGCACAGGGTCCTACCGCAGGTGGCTCAGGCTCGGGCAAGGCAGAGACCTGCTCAGCGGGCTGGGTGCCAGGGCGGCATCTCCCAGGCCCATTCCTGGGGGAACACGAGCCCTGTCCAGCGAGTGCTGCCCTGACTGGGACGCCAGGCATGAGGGTCTGCAGCAAGCAACGAGCTGAGGGTCCCACGATTAGTTGCCCAGCTTCTCTTCTAGGTGGGCCCACATCTGGGCCTGGTGAGGGGTGGGCACAGCCCTCAGATGCTTGGCGCCTCCCTGTCCCATCCCCACCCAGCCAGGAAGGGACCTCACAGACTTCTTCACCCCCGTCCCTGGGGCCTGTGCTGCCTCGGCCATGGGCTCCAGGTGACACAGCCGAGGGGGCGCCAGCACTGGGGCAGGAGAGGGCTCAGTGGGCCGAGTCCGGGAGAAGGTCAGACTCTGGGGGGACAGAGCCTCAAGGGCCAGAGTAAGGCCTCTGACCTGGGGGTTTCGTTCAGGGGGGCAACACAGGGAGATGCACAGGAGGCGGTGCCCTGGGGTCCCGCATCCTGAGTCAGAAGCCGCCCTCTGGCTCAGGCCCCTTCTACACCCCCAGGCACGTCTCTGATCCAGGACATGAAGGCATACCTGGAGGGGGCAGGCGCGGAGTTCTGTGACATCACGCTGCTGCTGGATGGGCACCCGCGGCCAGCCCACAAGGCCATTCTGGCCGCCCGCTCCAGGTGGGTGGGGTGTGGCTCACAGGCGGGTGGGCGGGTGGGTGGGCAGCTGGGCACTGGCCGACTTGCTAAGGGCCGGCCCACCGTCTGCAGCTACTTTGAGGCCATGTTCCGGTCTTTTATGCCCGAGGACGGCCAGGTGAACATCTCCATTGGGGAGATGGTGCCCAGCAGGCAGGCCTTCGAGTCCATGCTGCGCTACATCTACTACGGCGAGGTCAACATGCCGCCCGAGGACTCGCTGCATCCTCACCTCTGGGGCTCCTGGGTCATTCCCAGGACAGCTTTGGGCCCTGCTGGCTTGGCCTGGCCAAGCGATTTCCTGAGGACTTCTTAGTGCCCAGTCTCTTCCGGGTTCTCTGGAACAGTCGGTTGGCTGGCTCAGAGAGGTTTGCAGCCAGGAGAGACGGGTGGGTTCAGAGGAAGGGGTCATGGCTCCGTGTGGGGTGATGCCAGGCCAGGTCATGTCTGTGGGGGTTTGAACATGGGAGGCCAGGATGCCCTTCAGGGCTCTGTGAGGCCGTGGATGTTTCAGCAGATGGGCATGTGGGTACTTTCCTGGGGAGAGGAACCTGTGGTTTTCTTTGGATCCTGAATGGAGCTTTGGACCCCTGAGTGGTTCAAAGCCCATGTAGAGGCTCTGCCTGGATGGGAGCCTGGCTGTTGTGGTGGGTGGGCCCCCCTGACCTGAGCAAGAGGTAGCAGCCCTGGTTCAGGGCTTCTCCATCCCTGGTGGCCCCCTCAGGGGGAAGAGGGCAGCTGGGCGGGAGGAAGGCTCTCTTGGCCCACAGCTCCTTAACCAGCCCTCAGCTACCTGTTTGCGGCGCCCTACTACTACGGCTTTTACAACAACCGGCTGCAGGCGTACTGCAAGCAGAACCTAGAGATGAATGTGACGGTGCAGAACGTGCTGCAGGTAGCTGCCCTGGCCCTGGGCCTCTGTGCCTGCGCGGTGTGCGGGGCAGGGGCAGCGCCTCAGGGAACCTGCCGTTCCAGATTCTGGAGGCAGCAGACAAGACGCAGGCGCTGGACATGAAGCGGCACTGCCTCCACATCATCGTGCACCAGTTCACCAAGGTCAGGGCCCTCCCACCCAGTGCGCTGCCTGCCCCGTCTGCAGGACATACTCCCCTTGGCGGTGGCCTGGGCCAGGTGGGAGGGGCCCTGGCTGCCTTGTGCAGCAGTGGGTTCTGGGGATAACCGGGCAGAGCTGTCCACCCACTGGCTGATCCTCACCCCGTACTCGTTGGTCAAGCCCCCAGAAGACTCCTCGGCCACCTGGCCCTGGCGAGAATACGGCTCCATGCTTCTGGCCTTTGGTTGCCTCCGCAGGTCTCCAAGCTGCCCACACTGCGCTTGCTGAGCCAGCAGCTACTGCTGGACATCATCGACTCCCTGGCCTCCCACATCTCAGACAAGCAGTGCGCAGAGCTGGGTGCCGACATATGAGGACCTACGTGGTGCCGCCCCGCCCTGCCTCGCCCACTGCAAAGACTGCTGGCCACGCTTGGGCCTGCGGCCGAGGGGTCGTGTGCCCAGGGCCTCCGAAGGGAGCTGAGTGGGGGACTCCAAATGCCCCATCTCACTGCTGAGGACACAGGTCCCACAGGAAGCAGACGGTGAAGCGGGATCCTGGCTGGCACCCTCTCCCGGGGTGGAGGTGTGGGTGGGAAGCCAGGGCTCAGTGGTGAGGACACTGCAGGAGGAGGCAGGGGTCCTGGCCAGGGCCCAGTGAGGGAGATGAGCCCACCAGGGAGCTGGCTTTGGGCTCCCTACGCAGCAGGGACCCAGCATGGCTTGTGCATCCAGCCACTGGGTCATGTTGCCAAGACCCCTCAATGTGGGGGCCGCACAGCATTCCCAGACCCTCATCAAGGTTGATTTAAGGGTTTCCTCCTGCCACTCAGAACTTGTGTAGATGGAGTCCAACTCCAGGTGAATTTTGAGGTGTGAAGGGCCCTAAGGTCAGCTTCCAGCCTGCAAGGTCAGCCACTGTGGACTGGGCCAGGCATTCAGAGGGGCTGTGGGATCCCACCCACCGGTGTGTGTGGGGGGGGGCCCTGGGCTGCTCCAGAGGGTCAGAGATGCCCCAGGCTCACATCTGTCCCTAAGTATTTATTGTCATAGGCTTGCCTCCATTAAAGCCACAGCAGTCCTACCTGCACCCAAACCTCACTGTGCAGTCCCCACTGGTGGCTCCAGGCCTCCGTCATCCTGGAGCTGAAGTTGGGCCATGTGGCCCGATGGCTCAGGATAAGCCAGTCTTGCCTGGTTCTGTTCATGCCAGCAGCTCTCCACCCCCACCCAGGGTGCCCCAGTCATGTAGTGGGAGGGCTGGTGGGAGGAATGCAGGCCAGCCTCTGGCCTCTCCCCACCTGAGGGGAGCCCTGGGGGCCCGAAGCTGGCTCTCCTGGCTCCTGGGCTGCCCTGTAGGCTCCTGCCTGGGCTGGGAAACTGAGGACAGGCCACTGAGTCCTTCCCTGTCCCGACAGAAGGTGCCGAGTCCACCCCAGTGGGGAAGGGACCATTCTGTCTCTCTTCTGGGAACAAGAACCCTTCTGCCCTGGCTGCCAGGAAGCCACTTTGGGGGAAACAGTCTCTCTCTTCTGAGCCTTAGAGCTCATTTCCTGCCTCTAGTTGTGCCCCCATGTAAACGTAGCATCTGCCACTCCTCAGGCCTTGCTGAGAAGCCCCAGGTGGACATTCTTAGGCAAGGGGTGCTCACCTGTAGGCCCAGCAAGCTAGGAAATGGCCCGTGCAAGGTGCACCTCGGCTGGCCCGCAGGCTTGGGAACCACCTGTGATTCTGCTCCGTGTCCGCCTCCTGTAATGGCCATTTGACTCTGTGCGTAACATGAATAAAAGTTTCACTCCAAGGGCCCCAAAAAGCAAACCACACAACACAGTGTGGCCTTTTCCAGGACTAGAAGGAATTCAGTGGTGCTCTTGGGGCCGCTGTGGCTGAGGCCCAGCAGGGAGGTCAAGTGTGTGGTTAAGTGCCTCACACACGGAGCTGCTGATCACAGGTGCAGGGAGGCCTGGCACGTTCCAGGTGAACTGAAGGAAAATGAGGACACAGGCGACGCCAGGACTGCTGCCCAAGTGCCTGGCCCTCTGCTCCCCACACGCCTCATCCCAGACCTCTGGGGATCAGAATGGTCACTGTGGGGCCCTCACTACTTGCCAAGCATAGCAACCCCAGGTCAGTAATTGCCTTTCTTGTCCGTTTTTCAGATGGGACAGGCCTGGTGGTGAGTGGGGGGCTGACCAGCAGCTGGAGCTCATGCCAGGTCTGACTGCTGGGCAGACTGGCTCTGGGGATGGAAGCCTGTTGTTTCCGTGAAAACTGAGCCTGGCCTGGGTTTCATGGGTGTCTTCAGAGACCAGCTGGCTAAGTCAAGGCTGTTTCAGGTACCAAGGAAAGGGTGCCCAGTATTGCCCCCGAACCTCTACTCACACGACCCCTCAGAGAGCCCTGTACAGTACACGGACACAGAGCTGTACAGTGAGGGCTTTCTGCTTTCCACAGCCAAGGGCTTGGACTGCAGGGCCTGAGTCCTCCGGGCGCTACAGCCAATCTGGGGAAACGGGCCTGGTACCCAGGGGAAGGGCCCCAGCCCCCAGCTGAGCCAGAGAGCAGGGCTTCTTTCTAGAATCCACTTTATTATGGCATCTGGCAGGGCTGGTGGACGCAGCTCAGATCAGATCCTCTCAAGGAGGATACTGAGGGAGAAAGAGGCTGAAGCCCTGCCGGGCAGCCCTCACTCAGGCCATGCTGCTGCTCAGCTGCATGGCAAAGTCCTGCACGTGCTCCTTCAGAGTCTGGCGGGCATCGGCCTGTGCCCGCTTTTCCCGTGCCCGCTCCTGCTGCAGCTTGGTCAGCCGCAGCCGCAGCCGCTGCTCCCGCCGCTTGCAGGCCTGCAGCTGGCGCTGGGCCTTGTCCAGGGCATCGAGTGCAGCCTCAGCCCGCCGCTTCCAGAGCAGGGCGCTGCCCACCTGGTAGCTGTGCTCATTCTGGATGTAGGCTCCGGCGGGCGGCGGGAGGCGCAGCATGTAGGCCGAGGGTGAGACGGGCCTCGGCTCCAGCGGAGACGGCTGTCGCTCTGGCTCCCGCTCAGGTGAAGGCTGGGTGCTACAGCCTGCTTCATCTGCCTGGGCACCCAGGGGCCCCAGGAGGTCTGAGAAGGGGCTGCTGAGGCCAGGCTCCAGCCTCCCGGTGGGGGAGGCAGGCAAGGCAGCAGGTGCTGAGGCCTCTTCCACAGGAAAGCAGGTGAGGTCAGCAGGTGGAGGTGGGCAAAATGGAGTTGTGGGCCCTCGGCCCTCAGAACAGCTGGGGGAAGAGAGAGAGACTGACAGGCCAGGCTCAGGGCTCGCCGACCCCACTTCACCAGCTCATCTAACTCCCATCCCTGAACCCACTCCACGGGCTCAGAACCCTGTCCAGCAAGGCTGCTGTCAGGCACCCTAAAGCCCAGTCCCTCAGACCTGGGGTGCAGTGGGGCACCTCCCCCTCCGTTGCAGCACGTACCGCTTCCTGCATCGCCGGAGCCGGCTGACGTCAGGGGGGTAACTGTGCCCCTTGGTCTTGGTTGTTCGACGCAACTTGGAAAAAGACTCAAATATCGTCGGAACTGCTCCCTCCTTCAGCCTGTGATACCCACTGCGGGGGGAAAGCGACTGGATGAGGTGGAACAAAGCCCTGCCGCCCCAGCCGACCCGCAGGGCGTGGAGCCAGCAGGCCCTCCAGCACTCCAGCAGGCTGTCGGGTTAGCTCTATGGGAGGTGGGAGGCACCCTGCCAACAATGAGTCTGGGGAATGCCAAGTTAAGGCCCCCACCAATCTCTTCCCTGCAAGACTCCTCAGAATTAAAGAGTGTGGAAAGGCTCCACCAGAACGGGGTGGCCCAGCCAAAAGAACTGATTCCGTTTGTGCACTTGTAGGGAGGGCTGGGGTTGCAGGGAGCGCGCTCTGGCACAGTGATCCCTAGCGGGTGGGTCTCATTGCCCAGGTCTGTTGGGAGAGGAAGCTTAGGTTCCCAGCTGGAGAAACCAGGGCTGCTGCTCTGGGGACCTCCCCACCGGCCGGCTGCTACCCCACTGCCCAGGCCCTGCCCACTGCCAGCTGCCAGGAGGCTCACCTGATTCCCACCAGTTCAAAGCAGTTCTCCTCGAAGTGCTTGGAGCAGAAGTAGATGTACTCCGACGCAGGGTCCCACAGGCCCTGGCCGCTAGGGTCCAGCCGCTGGCAGTTGGCCAGCCACAAGCCCCGCCTCGGATTGTCTTTCTTGGGGAGCCTGCGGGGCCACAAGCCCGTGAGCCCGACGGGAAAGGCCGGCCCCACTCATGCCGCCCCCAGACCTCGCGCTGACACTGCCTGCGCACAGACAAGGAAGCTGAGGCTTCCAGAGGAAAAGAGACTCGCTGAACATCATCACGTAGGTGAGACTCGAAGCAGCTGGCCCGGGCAGGCGGACCGCCCCTTTCCCCCGCAGCCTCCCACTCAAGCCCCGCCCCGACCACGGAGGCGCGTGCGCAGTGGCTCCGCGAGGCGGCAGGACGGGCGCATGCGTAGGGGACCCTCCGCGCGCCGGCGCGCACGCGCGCTGACCTGTGGAAAGAGATGCCGCGGTTGCGCGTCTCGCGCGTGTCCCGTGTGCAGCAGCCGGCGGCGGAGCAGTGACGCGGCATCTGGGGAAGAGGCGGGAGCTCGGTCGCGGGCGGCCTTCGGGGCCCGGAGGGGCTTCGCGCCCCAGGCTGCCACCCCGCTGCAAGCGGCCCCGGCGTGGCGGGTCTCCCCCGGCCCGATCTCGCCCGAACCCCGTCCCAGCCTGTTCTTCCGACTCCCGCTTGCGGCACTCACGGTCTCGCCATTGCTGCGCCGCCGAAGTATCGCGAGGTTTGGCTCGCGGCGGAAGTCAGTACCATAGAAACGCGGAAGCGCGCGGCGTTCGCCCTGGGGCGGGTCCCGGAAACTGCGCGCGAGCCCGGGGAGCGGCCGCGGGGATCCCCCACGCCGCCCGGGTTGGGAAACGCCTACGACGAGAACGAGCCCGGCGGAACCGGCGCGCACGCTTCCTGCAGGAGAGGTTCCTCTTCTGGGCCGGGCGGGAGGTTCCCGGGCAGCTCCTTCGGGGGTGGGGCGCGGGAGTGGGTTCGTGCGCGGCGGGGCAAACGCGGCGGGCCCGCGACTCCGACGACCAGAACCGGCCCACTTCCGGCCCCCGAGGAGCGCTTTGGCCGGCGCGAAGGACTCCAGGTGTTTAGGTGGAGAGCGCTTCCCGGCTCCCCGCCCCTCACTCTGAAGCCTTTTTCGGGGGGTAACGCGGCAGCTGACTGCTCTGTGTAGCGAGACAGACGTACGGACCTGCTGCATCTTGTCTGTCCGGGAGGAACATAGTTTCCCTAGAAATTCACTTGTAAAAGGAAGGTATCTGGCGTGGGAATTTGGTCGAAGTGCAGCACAGGACACACTATGCTCAATACAGAAACTTTAATAGGTAAACACATCTGTAACGTGACAGTCGGGGGACGAAGTTTATACTGTGGCCTCAGAAACTGTAGGTTGATTTATTTTATTTTATTTTATTGATTGATTGATTGATTGATTGATTGAGGTATGCGGGCCTCTCACTGTTGTGACCTCTCCCGTTGCGGAGCACAGGCTCCGGACGCGCAGGCCCAGCGGCCATGGCTCACGGGCCCAGCCGCTCCGCGGCATATGGGATCCTCCCAGACCGGGGCACGAACCCGTATCCCCTGCATCGGCAGGCGGACTCTCAACCACTGCGCCACCAGGGAGGCCCTATTTATTTATTTTTTTGTGGTATGCGGGCCTCTCACTGTTGTGGCCTCTCCCGTTGCGGAGCACAGGCTCCGGACGCGCAAGCCTCAGCGGCCATGGCTCACGGACCCAGCCACTCCGCGGCATGTGGGATCTTCCCAGACCGGGACACGAACCTGTGTCCCCTGCATCGGCAGGCGGACTCTCAACCACTGCGCGACCAGGGAAGCCCTGTAGGTTGTTTTTAAAAACGGGGGTCGTGGACCCAGTTTAAATTATGCCCTGTAGGAATTGGTACTTTGTTTTGTACCAATATATGCCAACATTTAATATCCTTTGACTTTATATTTTCACTTTGTGAAGCGCCATCTGAAATGGCAAAACTGGAAACAAATGTCCTTTGTGGAAACTAGTTAAATTATCATATACTCCCTAAGTAGAACACTGTATGATCATAGAAAAGAATGAGAAATCTGTCCTGGCATGTAAATATGTCCAAGGTATACTGTATACTTGGTAAAAAGAAAAGCAACTTGAATTCTATTTATGCTTAAAAATACCTGTAGAGTAATAAACACCAGCTAGAGTCTTTGACAGCTCAGGGAACATCATGCTGGAGGAGGACAAACAACGGGGAGAGAGCTGACGCTGTGACCCCTCCCTGCCCTAGTGAGCAGCTAGCAGTCAGCAGCAGCTGGACACTGCCAGGCTCCAGAAGAGCTGGGATGAGCAGGGGGAAGGGCACAGGGGGTTCTGACTTGATAGAGGGGTGCTCTCACACAGCGCTAAGGTCAGGCCAGCCAGCCCCTCCAAGTGGGAGTGCTGCCAGCTTCTGTTTCTCTTTGGCCATCTGTGCAACGAGTGGAGTCTGTCACCTACCTTTAAAGAATGTTCTTTGCCCATGTCTCTGGCCTATTTCTGTCAACGTCACCCGTATAGCAAGAGGTGTAATGTGAATATGCACAGACTATCTCTTGAGGGACAAACAAAGCTCTGGAAGGGGAAGAGGACTTCAGCTTTTCAGCCTTCTGCGTCATTTTAATATTTTGCCACATACACACTTTTATAGTGAAAAAACTAAACATAAACATGGGAAAGACTCCTTGACAATAGTGCACCCCTGAGCAAATGGTTATTAAAGAACATATGGTGAAATCACACTCAGACTGACAAAAAGGAACTTAGAGCAATGAGAATTCAATGTGCTCCATCTGAGGGAGAACTATCCTCTGTGGGGACAGAAGCTGTGACTTCCTGTACTTCCCCACAAGACCGGCCTCCCCACTGGCTCACAGAGACTCAGCCAGGAGGGAAAGCCTGGGCACAGGGCACAGCACCCCCAAAGTGCCACCCAGCTGCGGCTGCCTTGGATGTCCTTGCCTTCCGAAGGTCATGGTGAGGTGACTGAAAGGAGAAGTCAAGAATGGAAGGTTTCAACCCCCACGTATAACCTCTGAGGTCTGCAAACCTCTTACGGAAGGTGTAATGAATATTTCCAGATTGGTGAAACCTGTTACAGACTTTACTCTTTTCTGTGAGTCACTTTGCATCTGTCGGTCTTACACCCTCAGAGATGGTCTGTGCCAGGGTGTCTTGAAGTGGGGCTGACAGAGGCCAGGTGGGTGCAACAAATTGTAGTCAGAGGCAAGCTCTGGCCTTTCCAAATGGGAATAGGATGACACACATATTGCTGCTACTTCTCTTCATTTTCAATCTGCAATGACCCTGGAACGTGCAACTCCCCAAACATCTCAGGAACTCATCAGGGCTCACGAGTGCAGGATCTAGCACTTTTTCTAACGTGGAAGATCAATTGTGAACAAGGACTTTTAATGAAGAAGAGGGGGCAGAGTTAACGGTCCCAGGCATGGCAAGGCACTTAGCTTGGTGGTCACAGTAGGTCTAACATGTTACTTGGCTTCCAGATACATGTTGCTTTTCTCTGGGTAGACGTTTCATCGTGACACTAAATATGGTTGAAGGAGCCACCTAATTATCAGTGTGATTTTGTGTGCGAGGCAGTGTTCGGAGTCTGGTTTGGAGTAACAGCAGTGAACCACCCTTGGCCCCACAGAAAACACTGCATAATGAATTTAAAATTCTGTCTACAAAAACATAAATGTTACTTAAAACGCAGTGACAACTGGTGACTGAAGTAATATGAAATCTAAAAACCATGATTTCTAACACAAAATTATACCATAGACCCTGACAAGCTTCTTGAGCAAGAGTGGGAAATGTGGAGGACAGACATGCTGCTGTCAGATGTCCCTGAAAGCTCCCTCCATCGCTCGCTGCCCCTGAGGCTGTTAGATACTAAAAGCTGTCTCAGCCTCAGTCTCTAAACTGTAAGATAGTAGTAGTAGCCCATGAGTGTTACAGGTTGGTTGTAAGAAATAAGGGTACATAAAGTCCTTGCTAAAGATCAAGGCACCGGGCTTCCCTGGTGGCGCAGTTGTTGAGAGTCCGCCTGTCGATGCAGGGGACACGGGTTCGTGCCCGGTCCGGGAGGATCCCACATGCCGCGGAGCGGCTGGGCCCGTGGGCCATGGCCGCTGAGCCTGCGTGTCCGGAGCCTGTGCTCCGCAGCAGGGGAGGCCACAACAGTGAGAGGCCCGCGTACCACAAAAAAAAAAAAAAAAAAAAATCAAGGCAACTAGCAAATTAATTACTAAACTTGTTCCCCTGCAGTGCAGCTGCCCTGGAACAGGGTACCCTGCACAAAGGGGCAGCACCCCGTCCCAGGATCTGCCGCGGGCGGAAAGGTGAACACGTCTTACCGCCCAGCCTACCTTGAACCCAGTCGGGCACCAGTCCACAAACTGGATGGTGCGCTTGGTCTTGATGGTGGCGATGGCCGCATTGACGTCTTTGGGGACCACGTCCCCCCTGTACAGCATGCAGCAGGCCATGTACTTGCCGTGGCGAGGGTCACACTTGACCATCTGGTTGGCCGGCTCGAAGCAGGCGTTGGTGATCTCGGCCACGGACAGCTGCTCATGGTAGGCCTTCTCGGCCGAGATGACCGGGGCGTACGTGGCCAGGGGGAAGTGGATGCGGGGGTAGGGCACCAGGTTGGTCTGGAACTCCGTCAGGTCCACGTTGAGGGCGCCGTCAAAGCGCAGGGAGGCTGTAATGGAGGACACGATCTGCCCGATCAGACGGTTAAGGTTGGTGTACGTGGGCCGCTCGATGTCCAGGTTGCGCCGGCAGATGTCGTAGATGGCCTCGTTGTCCACCATGAAGGCACAGTCCGAGTGCTCCAGGGTCGTGTGCGTGGTCAGGATGGAGTTGTAGGGCTCCACCACAGCTGTGGACACCTGGGGGGCCGGGTAGATGGCAAACTCCAGCTTGGACTTCTTGCCGTAGTCCACCGAGAGTCGCTCCATGAGCAGAGACGCAAAGCCCGAGCCGGTGCCGCCCCCGAAGCTGTGGAAGATGAGGAAGCCCTGCAGGCCCGTGCACAGGTCCGCCTGCGGGAGAGCAGAGGCCGTGAGGCCATGCCCGCACGAGCCGTGCCACCACCCCCACGGGCCCCCACGGGCCCCGGTCATGGCACACTCTTCCTCTGCAGGTTCACTATACGGGTTCAACCCATCCACAGGGAACACGCATCACACTTAGCAGTTACAGACGTGGACGCACTGCGGCCACACCGGAAAGGAAGACCCTGCACTCATGGTTCTGCTGGGTTTTGCCAAAGTGATGTCCCGGGGAGATCCCGGGCCTCCCCTCCTGTCCAGGAGGCCTTCCCAGGGCGCTTCTCACCAGTTTGCAGATCCGGTCCAGGACCAGATCGACGATCTCCTTGCCGATGGTGTAATGGCCTCTGGCGTAGTTATTGGCCGCGTCCTCCTTCCCGGTGATCAGCTGCTCCGGGTGGCAGAGCTGCCTGTAGGTCCCCGTGCGCACTTCATCTGCAGAGAGGACAGCGTGCCCGAGACTCTAAGGACGGTCGCTGACTCACCGGGATGGCCAGGTCCGGGGAAACCTTCAATTCTACAGGCACGTGCTGGGCCTCGCAGGCCAGCAGCGTCAGCATCTCACAGAAAAGGTCTCCGTGTGATACACATGCCTCATCTGCCGTTTATGGCCCCGGGAAGGTCCAGTCAACCCGGGGAACAAATGCCAGTGTGGCCAGTTCCCAAAGGCGGGGGAGTGCTCACACCGCACAGGCGGTTCTGCGTGTGCATGTTTCGTTCACACCCACAGCTACCCCCAGGGCGTTGCTGAAATGGCCCTGATGTACTAGACATCAGCGTGACTTTTGCCGGGCGCTCTCTGTGGCCTGGGTCTAACGGGCTCTAGGGTGACATTCTGTTGTCTCCTGGGTGGCCGCCACTGAAAGGTGCTCTCTCCTGGCAGCTCCCCTTGGAAACTACCTCGGGCTTCTGATCTGGAGGAACCCAGCAAAGGTTCTGTGCTTCCCCTTCTGAGTCTAAGGGTACCTACCGACCACGGTGGGCTCCAGGTCCACGAACACGGCTCTGAGCACATGCTTGCCAGCCCCGGTCTCACTGAAGAACGTGTTGAACGAGTCATCCCCACCGCCGATGGTTTCATCACTTGGCATCTGGCCGTCGGGCTGAATTCCATGTTCAAGGCAGTACAGCTCCTAGCAGGCATTGCCAATCTGGACCTCCGCCTGCCCCACGTGGATAGAAATGCACTCGCGCTGGGAACCAGAATATACATGTGAGGCCCCTTGTCTTGAAGGCAGCTGTTACTGTATGGCAGGCAAAATATAATTTAATGCTTGTACGTGCTTCAGAGTGTCTGGGACTTTCTCATACCTTATTTTCTTTTCCAGGAGGATTATGTAACCCTTTTATCCCTGTGAAAACTGGCTTGCTCTACACCACTCTAGCTGATAGTGAATGCCAGAATTAGCCCCAGAACCTAAGTGTTTGCTAGTATACAAAAATTCGGTTATTTAAAATTTTGCAAGCCATATAATGTGAATAATAAACTCCATGTTACGCCTAGTCACAGTAATTCTCTGAAGAACATAGCAGTTTTTATTGTGTTCTGACCAAATGATAAGTGGTAATTGAGTTGGGAAAGGAAAAGTGGACTGGGACAGAGCCCACCGTGGCCCAAGCATGGGTGGTCACTTGCTGTGTTTCATCTGCCCCTCTAGGTCTAGCCTCTGTTCTCTGTCCAGCTCTGTGCTCAAGGAGGCTGACCCATGTGGACTGTGCCCCCTGTCTTCTGGTTGCTTTAGCCAATGTCAGGCACCAGCAAGAGCTGGAGGTTAGAGGAAGGTGTGGTCAGGGTGCTTAACCCTGGCTCCCTCCCTGCCAGGCTGCCTTGGGTCGCTTGAGTTCCTTTACAAGGGCACAGAGTGTCAGCAGTCAGCGCTTGTCATAAACCTACCCTCTGAACTTCTCATAAGCACTCCATCCCCTCGCCTCTTCCAGCCTAGGAGTTAATGGCTCCCAGATGGCACAAGTGCTGGGATACTGCACTGTCCTTTGGTGGTTTCCTTAAACCCTGCCTGTATCTTTATAAATAGTCTCTTCTTAAAGATTGTCCTGTGAGTATCTATTTTGAATGTACCATTTCTTTCTTGCCGGGAATGTAACTCTACAGTCCCTAATCACCTGTGTGATTTTAGACACATCATCCTTACAAATACACAGAGGCGATCACATGAAATTTGAGGTGTGCCACCCACACTAAATTCTGACTTACATACAGTCCTCAGAACTTGAAGTTTTGTTTTCTATTATACAAGCACCAAATCTCAGAGCAGGAGAGACCAGGTTGATGCAGCAATCCCCCAACATCATCCCAGAGGGAAGCATTCGGTTCGGGAAAGATCTCCAATGACAACGAAATCACTCCCCCAGAGGAGGACTCCAGCACCCCGGGAAGTCCTTTGAAATCCACCCAACCGCACCATTTTCAAATGCACACTATTCGCTTTGAATCCAGATCCACTGTATTTCACAGGATGCCTGTTGTGTCATTCTACTCGCTCAGCCCCAGTGTGATCAGAGCCAGCTCTGTGATCCGAAGAAATACCCCAATGTCTTCATTTACAAAATGCGGCTGGGGAGCTCCGTAGTTTGTAAGGCCACGTCCATCTGACTGTCTAACAGTGAAAGGAATTGCAGTGCTCGGGGATGTCATTTCTCGCTGTCAACAGAAAGCGAGCGCACTGCCGACCTCACCTGGATTGCTGAAGTTTGTTTACATTTCTGTACTCGGCTCCATTTCCTCTCTGAAAGTTCCTCCAGACCAAGTCCTGTGTGCCCTTCTCAGCAGATGACCTCCCTCCCCAGCACGGCCCCACCCACCCCCGGAGGCCAGCCCTGCCCGCTGTGCCTGCTGTCCACGTGCCGGGCAGCCCGTCCACTGCAGCCAGGACTGCCCGCCTCCCCTAAGCCCAGAGACCACGTGCAGAGGCGAGCTGACTGCCGCGGCTCTCGAACTCGGACGTTGTTACTCATGGGAACTGTGGCTCCACGGCCGAGAACGCCACCTTCGCAGTTTTTCCTTTTCAGCCTCTGCTATGGCCGCGCGATCGTGGGGCGGACGCCCACACGAGGCTCCTCGGGCATCCTTTCAGACCCGGCCCCCACCCCTCTGCCCGGGACACGGCCTCCAGCCCTCCCGCCCGCCCGGCTGTACCATGGTGAGAGCCACCACAGCACCCCGACCTCAACGGCTGCAGCCGCCCAACTGCTGCTGCCGCGCCGCGCGCTCCTAGGACGCGCCGCCGCCAACACCCATTGGTCTGGAGCACCATGGGGCGGGCCAAGGTCTGGAATCCCGCTCCCGATTGGCCAGTACGCGACCCCCAGAGTGTGGCGCGTTCTGATTGGACGTGGGTTTGGCGGGAAGGCTGCGGGGTCGCCGAAGGAAGAGCGCAGGTGGGTGTTCCCGCGAGACCTTGGCCTTCAGGTGGGAGCGGCGCTCCGGTTTCCTGTTCTGTCTACGCCAGGTAGGCGGCTTCCAGGAGGCCTGACCTTGTCAACGCAGCGGAAGCTGCCTGTTGTCCGCAGGGCGGGCCGCCGCAGGGAGCCCGCAGGGCGGGGCGGGGAAGGAGATGCCGGGCTGGGCTGCGCTCGGTGTCCTATCTTGAGGGCGCGGGCAGTCGCGTAACGACAGGCTGGAGTAAGGCAGGGTCTCCCGGGGAAGCAGGAGAGGGTGCCGCCGCCCCTGGTCCGGTCCCGCCACCCCTGGTCCGGCCCCGCGCTCAAACCGAGAGGTCGTCTCACCGCTCTGGAGGCCGGAGGGTCGCCGTCCGGAGCGGCCCCGCGTGGGGCGGGGAGAGCAGGCTTCAGGGGTGCTTATCCCGCAGGATCGGGGGCCTTTACCTTCAGTCACCTCCCGGCTCCGAACACGGTCTCAGGGCGTTAGGGCCTCGTCCTGGGGATGGGGGTGCCCTCCTTCAGGCCGTAGCGCGCGCAGTTGACTTGTAGCTTGTGCCACCGGCCATTTCTTAAGTACAATTAATTTTTCTGATTGTAAAAGTAACATATTTATAGAGTAGAAAGTGTGGAACCTGCAGAAAAACAGAAAGGAAATAAAATCTATAAAGCCACAACCTAGAGACAAACATTGTTAATATGCCAGGGTTGTTTTGTTTGTTTTTCCTGCTAGTATATACATGTATACATTTGTTATCCATACAAGTTGGGCCAAACAACATGATTTTATTTATTTATTAATAGCTTTCCTGAGATATAATCCACATATCAGACATCACCCATTTAAAGTGGTGCACAATTCAATGGTTTTTTTGTATATTCACAGAGTTGTGCAACCACCACCACTATCAGTTTTAGAACATTTTTATCCCCCAAAGAAACCCATACCCTTTAGCTGTCAATCCCCAATTCCTCCCCTCTCCCAGCCCTAGGCCACCTATCATCTTCTTTCTGTCTCTGTATATTTGCCTATTCTGGACGTTTCACATGAATGGAGTCGTACAGTATGTGGTCTTTTATGATTAACTTCTTTCACTTAGCATAATGTTTCCAAGGTTCATCCATGTTGTCACATGTGTCAGTACTTCATTACTTTTTCTCTCTTCTTTTTTTTTTTTTTTTTTTTTTGTTTTTCAGGTCGCGCCATGCGGCATGTAGGATCTTAGTTCCCCAACCAGGGATCGAACCCGGGCCCCCTACATTGGGAGCTCGGAGTCTTAACTACTGGACTGCCAGGGAAGTTCCTCATTCCTTTTTCTCTTAAACAACTTTATGAGACACAGTTCATATACCATACCATTCACTTGTTTAAAGTATACAATTCAAAAACTTTTAGTATGTCAATGGAGTTGTGCAAACATTACCTTAATCAATTTTAGAACATTTCCATCACCCCAGATTTCATCCCTTTTTATTGCCAAATAATATTCCATTGTATAGGTATACCACATTTTGTTTATCCACTCATCAGTTGGTGGGTATTTGCATTTTGTGGATATTATGAACAATGCTTCTATGAACATCTGTTTCAGATGGTTCAGATGTTTTGTGTGTACATATGTTTTCATTTCTCTAGGAGGGGAATTGCTGGGTCATATGGTCAACTCCATGTTTAACCTTTTGAGGAGCTGCCAGACAAACCATGTGGGTTGTTTTTTTTTTTATGTGATTTTCTTATCCTGATTTTCTCACTTAATATCAATCATGTGCATTTTCACAAATTGTTAAATGTTCTTTGAACACTTGACTTTTAATGTTTACAGAATTCCAAATTGTAGTTAACCAATCCCCTGTTATTGGGCATTTAGATTTTTTCCAATTTTCATATTATAAACAGCATTTGCATGTGCATCTTTGGGCATCTGGTTTCCCATGCATCTCTGGTGATTTCTGTGGAGCAGATTAGTCAGAACTTTGGATCGCAGGACAGGCAGTTTTAAGCCTCTTGGTGCATGATGGTGAATTGCCTTCCAAAAAAGCTGTGTCCATTTGCCTTCTCCCAAGTTGACTTTGATAATGCCAGTTGCAGACCACCTTATATTTTAATTGTGTCCAAAGGTCTCCAGGGCAGGGTCTTGTTTGGGCATCTTTGACCCATGCCCAGCTCAGTGTGCAACATATAATACAAGTTCGTGTTACACGAATGAGTGAGAGCAAAGGAAGGCCCCGATTAGTACCGGTGTCTGAGTCACTATGAAGCCTGGCTCCGTAGGACTTACCACCCAGTTGACATAGGGACTCGGTGCAGACTCATGTGTTGAAAGGCATCTCAAAGTTGAAGTGGCAGGTGGGAGAGATGAGGAAACCATACAACATAGTCATTCAGACGGTCTGAAGACGGGCAGGAATTCTTTTTTGTACTCTACTCTGTGGTCAGCCATCTTTATGCAAAGCCCTGGAAGAATGACCTTCACTGAGCTGGTGAGGTCATCAAACTCTCTGTTCACATGGATATCCTGAGGAGAAACCCATTACAAGGCTGTGCGTTATCACTTTCTGAGAACTTGACTGTTAGTATTATGTACCCAAGGTATCAAAAGAAGCTTATTAGGGCATTAGTTGTCCCAAGCCTGAAGGATTGAAGCTGTAAACACATCTCTGGAAAGGCTTTGACTCAGGCCTGGGTTGAAGAAAATCAGAGGTAGAATAAGCAGTGATTTGTGACTAGACTCTTTTCATAATTTGTATTTGGGGATCCTCTCCTTAATGTTTAACCACCTTAGAAAAGAGTGACATTTTTTCTATATTAAAAAGGCAAAATTGAGTGAAAACGGGTTCTCATCTCCTGTGCAGTTCCCCAAGTGAATCTTCCAGCACTAGGATCCACCTGCAGCCAGTACTGGACAGGGAGAGGGGCCGCCTTGCAAGAGCTGAACCTGCAAACCCAAACACTGGTGAGCAGTGAGCATTGTGCCCCCTAAGCCACCTATTCTCTCTCGGCCAGTGAAGAACCCAGGCAGGGGTCTGAGGTGAGACCACCGTGATACCCCACACGGGGGTGGGAGGCAAGTCTGAGTGGCATCATGACCCAGGTTGAACTTGGATGTGGCCACGCCGTGTATCTGCGCTGGGCACTCTTTCTCTAATCCCCACTTTTTTCCCTCTAAAATGGGGAAAATTATACCTCCTAGGGCTGTTGGGAGGATCAGAGTTGAGGTTTATGAGAAGTTCTTACAGAAAACTCCAGCAGCTCTAGGGTAGACAGTGGATTCGCCCGGACAGACCTGAGAACACCAAAGGAGCCTTCACTTCACATAGGATTCCTGGATACCTGAGAAACACACATACAGGTGAGAGACGATGAACCCAGGGAGGCGGGAGGGATCCCTCATCTTTGTTGATGTGGCTCTGGGCGGCTCCGCTCCCTCAGCTCAGAAGACACCTCCCTCAGACATGATGCCCTTGGTGAGGCTGGAGTCGGGGAAGGAAGGAAGGGAGTGGACAGTGACTGAGCCCCCACCCTTCGCCCACTCTGTGCTGGGAGCCAAAGACATAGACACACAAGACACACCCTGCCCTTAAAGAGCTCACCGGTGCAGGGAGGAGAGGAAAGGAAACATAAAAGTATAATGTGAAGAGTGTCATGAGACCGGGTGCACCAACCCTCCCTGGGAGGTAAAGGGTGGGCAGGGGATAAAACCCCCGAGCTGAGCTTTACAGGTGAGGTGGGTGGAGCTGGGCATTTCAGTAAGAAGAGCCGCAGAATCAAAGCTGGGCTGAGAAATTGCACTGTGTGGTAGGAGAATTGCAAGCAGCTTGGGCTGAGAATGATGTGCCTCAAGGTGGGGGGTGGGGGGGTCTGCTGGCAGAGCCCAGAGCCCACGTGCTGTGAATGACACACTAAGCTTGGATTTGTCCAGAGGGGAGTGTCCAACAGATTTAAAGCAGGGGCATGTTTCTGGTGTAGAAAGATCACCTGGAAGCAGGTGGGAAGGAAGGGCCAAGACGGTGAACAGGAGGAGGTGAGAAGGAGGAGTCGGCAGCCCCGTTCCCCCCTCCTCCCCACACTGTTCTGCAGGAGGTGAGATGGAGGGAAGATGTGGAAAGGGAGGGTTCAGCCCAGGCAGGTCTGTGCCGAGGCCCCAGCTTCTGACTCAGTGGGAAGGAGCCCCCACCTAGAGGCAGCCCTTCAGGGGGACAACACGTTCAGGTTCGACTCCCAGAATCCAACGTGCCGATTCCCATCTGGGGGATGGTCCGGCAGGTGGCTGGAAATGGGGACCCAGAGCATAGAGAGAGGTCTGGGTTTCAGCCTGGGCTAGGAGAGGAGTGAGCCTCAGGCTGGGGAAGGGGGTGCTACTGGGGGCTCCTGTGCCAGCTGAGGGCCACGCAGGGCTGGATGCCCCCAGAGCTGCTGGTACAGTGGTCTTTGTGGGCCTACTCCTCCCTCCCTCCTCTGTTCTCTGCTCTCAGTGATCAGCCACACCCTCCCCACTGGAGACAGAACGCCTGGGTGGCCCCTGGGTTCCAGCAAGGCCAGGGGAAGAGCAGGGTAAGGTGAGGGGAAGAGCAGGGTAAGGTGAGGGGAAGCCAGGTGGCCCTGGCCATCTTCAGCAGCGCACAACTCCAGTGGGCTGAGGGGGAGGGGCATCTGGGAGGGAAGGATGGAGGGGGAGGACTCTGAAGAAGTTCTTGGGTCAGGCCAGAGATGGGTGAGTGAATGACAAGGGGAAGAAGTGGTCACATGAGGAATCAGGGGGCCCCCTACCCCACCTTGGCTCTGGGACCCATGTACCCACTGCCACTGGGGTGAGGAGATGTAGTGGGGGAGGGGTCTGTGTGGACAGGCACAGGCAGGTCTGTGCCAGGGCCTTCCCCATCAGGCTAGCACTCACAGCAGGAATCCTCAGTGTCTGGTTGACCTGCAGGCCCAGGCTCAGGGCTCCCACTGCAGAGATGTGGTTGTTGCTGCAACAGAAAGGCATGTGCATGGTACTGCCTTGCAAACAACTGCGCAGAGCCAGGTTGCCCCCAGGGTCTTGGCTGGAGCTGCTGGTGCAGACCCCAGGTCCAGCTTCACGCACACGCCGGGGGCCCTGGGCAGGTCAGTGTGTAAAAGCTTCATCGGAGGCTCCAGTGTTCAGGGAGATTGCCCAGCAAACACACCTAGAGTGTTATTCCCCCCACCTCCTGCACCAGCTGCTGCTCCCTGGCCCTCAGCACTCAGCAGGTGTTCCCACGCATCCTGCCCCACCTGGCACCCCGTACCTATCCCCATGACAGCCACCCAGCTCCCTCCCCACCTCTTCCTACTCCTGATGGGCACAAACTCCAGGCCTCAGCACTGCTCTCGGCTACTCTGTCTCCACAGTCAGCCCCATGTCCCTCTAACTTAGACCCCAGCTTGGCCTTGAATTTCAGCATCTCTCCTCTGGCCATGGCTCCTTCCATAAGGAGGAAAAGTGGGCAGGATGGAGCACATGTCCCTGCCAATGGCAGGCAGGCCCAGCTCATTCTGGCAGCCCTGGTGTGAGGCTCAGCCGCAGTTGCCCATGACCTGTCTGGCCTCTGCCTCTTCCCTTCCCTCTGGGCTGTGGCTCCCGCTCTGGTTTTCCCAGGAGGCCTGGGACCCTGCCAGGGCCTGGAGGAGCAGCCCACCCATGGTAGGCCCCCTCAGCAGCCATGTGCTGACCACTCCTCCTGAAACGGGGAAAACTTGTGTGGAGCACACACCCCACCCACCCCCGCACCAGGCTCTGCTGAAGTTGCCTTACACGTTTGCACTTCCCAGCCCCTGGCCTCGCAGTAGGCATTACGAGTCCCAACTTACAAAGGAGGAACCTGAGTGAGAAGGACGGAGCTGGGCTGTGGCTGCAGCCCCACCATGAGTGTGTGTGGCAGGTTTGGGCACGAAGTGGTAAACAGCAGCAAGATGAGCCCCAGTCCCTGGGTGGCTGTGGGCCTGGAGGCAGGGGCGGGGCACCCCGTGCTCTCACCTCATGTAGACCTCCTCCAACATGTTGTTGGTCTTGAGCCCCTCCCCCAGTGCGGAGGCTCCCAGATCCCCACAGCCGTTATACGAGATGTCCAAGACCTTCAGGAAGATGTTTGCCTGGGACGCAAAGCAGCAACCCTATGGGACCACATGTGAAGGTGGAGGAAGCCAGTCCCCAGCCTCTGAGCCCCGGAGGCCCGAGGAGCAAAGAGCGTGGACAGAGAGCAGAAGACCACAGAGGCTCCAGAAGAGAGCCCTGGGGCTTGGACGATGGTGACTGGCAGAGTGGAAAGACCAGAAGCAAGCACAGAGGGTGGGTGTGGATGCAAATGAGCCTCAGGACTGGGCCATCTTCCTCGGGCAGCAGGCCCCAGAGACATAGTGATCAAGCTCCCCCATCCCGAGTGGGGACCTCTCAAGGGCAGGGCCCCCAAGGCACAGTGCAGCCCAGGGCCCAGAGGGCACCCCAGTGAAGGGCTATTGGATGAAACATACCCAGGGAAATGTGATGGGGAGGAGGGTGGGAGCTCGTGGGTGCCCTGGGGACACACAGCCTGATCTGTCACCTTGTGGGGCAGGACCCCAGGTCAGCCCTCTCAGAGGGCAAGGCAGCGGCTGCTGTTCCCCTGAGGAGGATCCCACAGAGGCAGCTGCCACCGGCAGCATCACAGGCACCTGTGCTACCCACTCCCAAGGCCTACGAACCACAAGACCCAAGGGAGCAGGCAGGGTGTTTGAGAGTGCGTGCTGGGATCCCAGGGCGCAAGGCTGTCATCTCAGGGAAGCATCTGCATCTGCCCAGCGGTGAGCGTGTGTCACTGGACTGCACAGTGTCCCCACTGGCCACCTGTCTGTGATGTCTCAGAAGGTGTGTGACATTCAGCTGTGGACCCCTCACTTAGTGACATGAGAGTGGGCACATGGAGACCACATGTTGTCGTCCTTAAGTAGAGCCAGGAAAATGAAAATCACCTGAAAAAACATTCTTTGAGTTCTGCTGAAAAGATCCAAGACTCATTTCTGAAGAGCTGCGAAAGATGGGGGGCTGGTGCCTGGGAGACCTGGCCCCAAAGGACAGGCCGGAGGGGCTTACTGGGCGAGGCCTCATACCTCCAGTCCCCTGGCGAAGCCTACAGTTCCTGGGCCTCGCAGGTGATTCCAGCTTATGTTAAGCTCAGTGAGTCCTGTGTTTTCTGCCAGGGCTGGTCCAAGCATCTCCCCTTCAGAAACACCAAGACAGACTTTTTATTCACTCTGTTCATTCCTTCAAAAAGTGATATCGATGCCCGCTGTGGGCTGGGGTCTCTGCTGCGCACCAGCGTCAGGGCATTGAACCCCACATGGGCCTGCCCTGCCCTCAAGGAATTCACATTTATTGGAGAAGCTATAAATATAAATTAATGGGATGTTAGCTATTACAGACCACAACAGGGAGGTGTGGGGACAGAGGGGGGGCCAACCCTGCCTAGGGGGTCAAGAAAGCAGAGAGAACCTTGAAGATTGAGGGACGCACTGTGCATGTGGGCAGGCACCGTGGAGAGTGGACCCGGGGAAGAGCGGATGTGCTTGTGGAAATACACGCAGGCCTGGCGCTGGGCCGGCCAGGCAAGCCAGTGGAAGAAGGTGGGAGTGACGGGCACTCGAGAGATGCGTTAAGAAGAGAGAAGGTGGGTGGGAGGGGGCGGAGACAAGAGGCCGGGGGACCAGTTGGATGGCTTGTGCCATGGTCTACGCAAGAGGTGACAGGGCCAGCACAGCTGTGGCAGCGAGGAGGCAGTGGTGTAGAAAAGGAAAGAGCAGGGCTGGGTGGGTAAGAAAGCTGAGAGGTATTTTACACATAAAATGGGCAGAAGCCCTACCCACCCAACCTGCTTTCCACTCTGTCAACACTCAGCTGGTCTGACCTGCTCCCAGTTCTCAGCCTCCAGCTGCCCCTCTTGTGGACCTGCTGATCCCTTTCTTCACCTGGATAAGAGTTCCTCATCCTCACCCAGGAAGCCTTGCCTGTTCCACCAGGCTGGGCTGGGCCACTGTGGACCCCACGTCCACTGTGCTTCCATCCTTCCAGGCTCTGGCTGTTAGACCTCTCTGCCTGGCCCGTCTCTCCCACACACCTGGGAGGCCCTCGGGGGATCTGAATCTGACCCCTGTCCATGGTGCCGGCACCCAGCACAGGCTGGTTTGAAGAAATGCCCAGAGCAGAGGGCTCAGCCGCCAGTTCCACAGAAGTGTTAGCACCTAGGAGAGCTCCCTGCAGGACAGTGAGGACTCCCTGGGCTGCCTCCCAGGGAACCTCCCAGAGAGGGGGGCTCACACCCCGCATCCAGCCCTGGATCTGACACCCGCAGGTTCTCAGACGTGTACGTTGCTCTTCCTCAGACACTCCAGGGCTGGGAGAGGAGGGTGGTGGTTCGCCACTTTGCTGAACAGCTGGAGGGTGAGAAAGTTCTATACCCATGAATTGGCCTCCTGTAGTTCCAATGCTTGTTCTTCATGACCCCTGCAGCCAACCCATGAGGTAGGTGCCACCCTTGCCTTGGGTCAGGTGGGGATACTGAGACCCCTAAGGGAGTCTGTCCCACCCACAGATTCCCACTTGGGGAAACAGCCCATCCCTGCCGTGCAGCCTTCGTGGGGCCTTGCCTTCCAGCCCCTCCATGCTCACTGCCTCTCCTGTGCTAACGCTCTGACCGTGCAGGCCCCGAGGGACGCCTACCCTTAGTTTGTTGAAAGTCTTAAATGAGCTTCTCTTTTTTTTTTTTTTTTTTGAACTAATGTTTTTATAGTTACCTTTTTTTGTGTGTGTGTGTGGCTGTGTTGGGTCTTCGTTGCTGCGCGCAGGCTTTCTGTAGTTGTGAGTGCGGGCTACCCTTCCTTGCAGTGCGCAGGCTTCTCATTGCGGTGGCTTCTCTTTTTGCAGAGCACGGGCTCTAGGTACGTGGGCTTCAGTAGTTGTGACACGTGGGCTCAGTAGTTGTGGCTCACAGGCTCTAGAGCGCAGGCTCAGTAGTTGTGGCACACGGGCTTAGTTGCTCCGCAGCACGTGGGATCTTCCCGGACCGGGGCTTGAGCCCGTGTTCCCTGCATTGGCAGGCAGATTCTTAACCACTGAACCACCAGGGAGAGTTTCTCTTTTAATTTCACTGATTTCACAGTAGTTTTCTTAGAAGGCAGACTGTCTCTCTGGCGGTTAAACTCTAGGGCTGATTTGCCCAAGCCAAGGCTGACGCCACCCCCACTCACACTAAGCAGTCAGAACAGTGATCCCCAAACTTTCTGGATCAGACAAATCTCCTGGGGCACCTGTTAAAATGCAGATGCACCCGCATCTCCCCCAAGAGGATACAGAGGTTCAGGAGGCCCAGGGCCACGGAATCTGTATTCCTAACCCAGGGTCCCAGATGATTCTTAAAATCGATTGGGGTGGTTGAGCACAGGCAGGTAGAACTGCATGTTCCTGGCAAAGCAGCCGGCCCATGCAAAGGCCCTGGGGCATGAGAGAAAGTGGTAAGATCAAGGAATCCCACTGATGTCTTCCACAGCACTTGGAATGAAATCCTCATGCCTTTTGCCATGATGTGTAGTTCTGCGGCCCTGCTGGCTCTCCATCCCACAGCTGGACCCTCTCTCCTGGCTTAGTAGCCCAGTCACACTGGTGTCTATGTGCCTGGGAAATAGTTCCTCTGCTTGAAATGCTCTCCCTCTGGTCTTGCCATGTCTGATTCCTCCCCCATTGCACATTTCAGCTTAAACATCTCCTCCTCACAGAGTCCTCCCCAGTGGTCACCTCTCTAAAGCGGGGAGGGGCTCCACATTCGTCTCTAGAATCAAGCCCTGTTTGTTTCTTTTGTAACACAATAACTATGGAGAGTTATCTTGTTAATATGTGTTCCTTGAGGGCAGGGACTTAGTATACTTCATGGCTGGATCCCTAGTGGCTGTCAGCACCCAGCACATGCAGTGGTGGGCAGTAAGACATTCGGGGAATGGGCCGAGAGTTCTGTACAGGAATGGGGGGTGAGCAGGATCCACAGCATGGATGCTCAGAGTGGTCCTGCCTACTCCACCCACCCTGCCCCAGGAAGATGGACATGAGTGCCACCATGGTCGCCCTGGCCAGTGGCTGGATGTTACCTGCTTGGTCATTCAGCTGGTTATAGCTCAGGTCCAGGGGTTTCAGGCCTGTGTGGGCCAGCAGGAGTTCAGCAAGGTACTGGGCCACCTGCTCCTCCAGGCCATTCCCTGCCAGCTGTGCCTTCTGCACAGCCGGGTTCACCGCCAGGGTGGCACAGACAGCCCGGGCTCCCACCGCTTCCAGCTGGTTCTCCGACAGGTCCACATCTGGGGGCCGGCACCACTCCTTAGTGGTGGGATCCAAAGCCAGGCATCACCCTCCTCCCTCCCGCACACCTTCCAGGACTGACACAGCAGGAGGGGCCTTGCAGTCAGACTGTCCAGGGGTGGATGGTGAGTCTGCCACCCATCAGCTGGGTCCCCTCCGGCCCCAGGCAGCTCCCCAGACCTCAACCCCCACTCCATGTCTCCACGAGTTTTGTCAAGAGGCTAAAACCACCTACTTTGTGGGGCTGTGGAGGACTCCTGCGATGTAGATGCAGCCACCCCACTGATGATTCGTGCCTGGCATAACACAGCCCACCCACATAAGCCCCTACTGCCACATTTCTGGGGACTGGCAGTGACAGCCCAGGTGGCTGTGCGTGGAGCTCATATGTGAGCAGACGCTCCGCTGAGCATATGTTTCCCACATACCCAAGGTCTAAGTGGCATTGTTGGGCCCACTTCACAGATTGGAAACTGAGGCTCAGCAAGGTTGGCTTCTTGCCCAGGGTCACCCTGCCACAGAGGCAGCATTTGAATCCAGCCCTGACAAGCTCCAGCACCCCGCCCCCCGCGCTGCCCAGCCCCTGACCCTCTGTGCCGCACTCTCCCACCTGCATTCAGGCACTGGGAGGACGACATATGCAGGGGTGCTGGCTAGCAGAAGAGGGTAGAGGAGGGGTCCAGCACTGGGTGCACCACAGAGGGTCTAACTCCACCCCACCCTCCCCACCCTGTGATGAGGCCCCGCCCCCAGCAACACCGGCAGGCCGGGGGGTGACAAGGCCCGGTGTGGGGGTAGCCTGCCCCCCTGTCCCAGGCACGGCACCTACCACAGATACTGCTTTTGCTCAGAGCACCTGCCAGGGCCTCCGTGCCAGCCCCACAGAGCCCGCTGTCCCGAAGTTCCAGCTGCTTGATGTAGGGATTGGAGGTCAACACAGAAGCCAGAGCCTGGGCATCCTGGGGCAGAGAGGGGCCTGAGGGGCCTGGCCCTTCCCAGAGCTGAGGGCCCCAGATAGCTAGCCAGTACCCAGGCTCTGTTTGCAGGGCTCAGCCCACTCAGTGCCCTCCAGCTGGAAGGACCTCCCTTTCCCACAGACCCAGGGACACCTGCTTCTCCTTATAGGCTCCACCCAGGAGCTTTGCTGACTCTCCAGCAAGTTATGAGCCCCTTGCAGGCTCCCCAGCCCTTGTACTGAACTTTGTCATAGCCCCGATCCCACCTGTCACCCATTGTGGGGGATGGGACATGCCTGGTACAGAGCAAGGCAGGGGAGTGTGTGGATGGGCTCAGGAAGGGACCACTCCCATGGCTGCTGCTCCCAGGTCCTTGCCCTCCAAGCCTGGCCCCAGGATCCCTCCAGGGCTAGCTGGGGCCCCAGGCCACAGTGCTGCAGGTTGAGCTCTGGGGTGCTCCCTTGGCGCAGAAAGCAGGAAGCAGGCACGACGCTGTGGGCCCAGCAAGACCTCAGGTAGAGGGTGTCCTTGCCCAGTTCTCCAAGCTTGTGGGTGCCTGATAGGAGACAGGGATAGATGTGGACCCCTCCCCTGCCTCCATCACTATGCAGCCTTGTTTTCCTTCTAGAGGAATTTCCTCCTGCTAGTAGGGGCTGTTGCCCCCACATACAGACGAGGACATTGAGGCTCAGAGAATGCAAATCCTTTCCCCAAAGTCATGCAGCTTGTAGCAGCTGATCCTGGTCCTACCCTGCCTGTCTGACACCAAAGTGCATGCTGTCTCTTCCGCTGGATTGCAGACCACATACGCTTTATGAACATTTTATGGGAAAGGAAGCTGAAGCAATTCTAAGTTCTATACATCCATTACTTTAGTTTCTCCTGAGGGTTGGGAAAACCCAGCCCTGATCCCATGTCAGGGTGGGACAGCCCTTCTTACACTGGCAGGATTTTTGCATCTTAACATCATTTTGGAAGCCTGTTCTAATCGTGGAACTCCTGATGCCTCCAGGAACATTACGGAGATGGCACAGGGCTGGAGCGGCCGCCAGCTGCCCCGAAGGTGTCCACGGAGGGATGCGCTCCTGCTGAACGGGGTCCCCTGCCTACTTGGCCCCAGCCTGCCCCTCGGCCCGTAGGCACCTTCTTTCTCCTGGTCGGAGTTCGAATCCGCGTCCGAACCCTTCTGGGCCTCCGGGACCCCTGCAGGACGCCCAGCGGCGGCCGCCGCCCCTTCCTCCATCTCTTCCTTCTCTCCAGGCCCCTCGCAGGGACCCCTCATGGTTACTTCCACTCTGCACTCGCGGACACCGAGGCCGGGACTGCGAGGGCTGCATCGGGAACGCAGCCAGGGGATGTGGGTGGACCCTCCGGTGCATCGACCTATCGAATGCGATGCATGGCGAACATGCCCCTGCTGCAGCCAATAGAGAGCCTCCCGGCTGGCAGTTGCCCAGGCGACCCCGAGTTGTTGGTTGCTGCGAACAGCGCTGCGGGCCCGGGCTGACCTTGACCCGCTTGCAGCCAGGACCGATTGGCGCGTGGCGGGCTTGTCTTCCCGTCGCCCTAGGCGGCTCCAGCATCGCCCCCTTTCCACTCCAGAGCCTGGGGGTGGGGCAGCTCCTCGGGGGCGTCGCAGAGGAGGCTGGGGGACCTTGCAGGGCCTGGCCACCTCCTCTCTGGAGCCAGGGTCATGCTCCCATTCTGTGGGTCCCAGCTCTCACACGCTCTAGCGTTGCATATGTTGCTCCCTCCACCGGGAACATTCCTCCCCAATGCTGCTTGTTGAACTTAAGATCTGCAAGTGTCAGTTCAGAGGCTGCTTCTTCCTCAAGCTTTCCTTGTCCTCCTCTGGGCTCCTGCTGGCCCATGCCACCCTCTCACAATACCTATCCCACCTGTCATCACCCCAAGGAGGTGAGGCCAGAGGGCAGTGGACAGAGACTGCTCCTCTCTGTGTGTCCGGGGCCCAGCAGAGGGAGCCTGAAGCGGATGGGAGGCCCAGGGCAACTGGGGGTTGGGCCTGGGAGGTGGAGGCTGAATCCCATCCTGAGTGTCCCTTTAAAAGCTGCTGGCCTGGCCCGGCTTGGCGCCTGCTTTACCTCCCGTTCAGCTGTGGCTGCAGCTGCTGTGCTGACTCACGCGCCCCAGCCGCCGGCAGGATCTGGGAGCATGGGCTCCCCAGGGGCCGTGGTGGGCTGGGGGCTTCTGGATTACAAAACGGAAAAGTATGTGAGGACCCGGAACTGGCGGGTGGGCGCCTTGCAGAGGTTGCTGCAGCTGGGGGTCATGGTCTACGTGGTGGGGTAAGAGAACGGCTCCTGGGCGTGCTAGCCGGAGGGATCACGGCTCATCCTGCTGGGCTGAGGGGTGAGGGTCTGACTCTTCAGGGGCTGGGCTGGTGGTCGTGGAGCAGGGCAGGAGGTGTGCAGAAGGAAGGCTCTCCGTCTGTCTAGAGGCCAGTGGGGTGTAAGAGCAGGCTGTGTGCTTGGGTGCCCACCTGCATTCTTTCCTGTGCCTTGTTCCCAGCCCCATGTTGGCCTTGGGCACAGAGCAGGATGGGCCCCCATCCCTGCACAGGAGGCCCCCGGCCGGCAGGAGGTAGTCCCTGACACTTGTGAGAGCTGAAGCACTAAGGCCCCCAGTAGAGACCACCAGTTTAAGCTGGGTCGGGGTAGTCTTTAAAGAGGAAGCTGGATCTAGGCGGGGCAGGGGGAGGGGATTGGCTGGTGAAGGAGGTGGTGGTGGGCATCTCCAAGCCCATGGGTGCCTGGTGAGGGTACTGGCTCTCCTATGCATGGCCAGAGCCTCTGGCCTGTGCAGGGTGTTTGGTGTGGGAAATGAGGTCAGGAGGAGGTGGGGCCCCTGAATGCTGGCCTGGGAGCCAGGAGAGTATAGGGGGAGAGACTGAGCAGATGGTCCCAGATCTGCCGTGTGCCGGGGACATACCATACCACCTGTTGCCTCCTCCTCAGGTGGGCCCTCCTTGCCAAAAAAGGCTACCAGGAGCAGGACCTGGACCCCCAGATTTCTGTCATCACCAAACTCAAAGGGGTTTCCGTAACCCAGATCAAGGAGCTGGGGAACCGGCTGTGGGATGTGGCTGACTTCGTGAAGCCGCCACAGGTGGGTGACTTGGTGCTACTGCCAGGTACTGGCACCTCTGATACCACCCCTGCACCGAGTGTGTGCAAGAGAGGGATGTGATGCCACAGGGGGTGCTGGTGCTGTCACAGGGCCACGCTCGGAAAGGGCCTTACAGAAGAGTGGTGTCTGGACAGGGCTTTCAGGGATGTGTAAGAGGTTTCCGTGTGGAGGAGGTAATGTGTTGGGAAGCCAGGCCAGAGGGATGCATTTACAAAGTCTGCGTCTGGAGTAGATAAAGAAGATGTGGTACATGTATACAATGGGATATTTCTCAGCCATAAAAAAGAATGAAATAATGCCATTTGCAGGTACATGGATGGACCTAAAGAGGATCATACTAAGTGAACTAAGTCAGGCAGAGACAGACAAATACCATAGGATACCACTTATGTATGGAATCTAAAATATGACACAGATGAACTTATCTATGAAACAGAAACAAGACTCACCGACATAGAGAACAGACGTGGTTGCCAAGGGGAGGGTAGTGGGGGAGGGATGGATTGGGAGTTTGGAATTAGCAGATGCAAACTATTATATACAGGGTGGATAAACAACAAGGTCCTACTGTATAGCACAGGGAACTATATTCAGTATCCTATAATAAACCATAATGGAAAAGAAAAATAAAAGTCTGCATCTGGAAAGGATAGGAGTGTCTAGGAGCTCAAGGTTTGAGCTTGAGGGTGGGGTGAGAGGGGTGCAGGGTGCCAGGACCTGGAGCTTCCTGGACGCCTCCTCTCTGACCTGGAACACTGCTGTCGAGTGCTCCTCGTCTGCCCCTCCCATGCTGCATTTCCGGCAACTTCTCCCTCCACCCGATTGTCCACAACCTTAGTTTCCTCCTCTGTCCTGCTGATGCCCAAATTCTAACCCCAGTGACCACCTGCCCTGAGCACAGCTGCCTCCTGGGTGCACACCCACCGCATCCAAAGAGAAATCATCTCCCTCTCCCAGTGTGGCCTTTTGTCATCCAATGACATCCACCAGTGCCAAGGCTGGACCTGCTGGATGCCTTACCACCCCTCCCTCCTGTTCATTCCATTTCCTAACAGCTTTCACAACTGCTCACGCCATCCCTGGATGGCTGAGGTCTTCTGGTGGGTTCCCATGCGGCAGCCAGGCTGAGCCTCCCAGCCCTTACCTTTGACCCTTAGGAAGCTTCCTTTCATGATGGTGGCCACCAAGCCCCTCTAGATCCTGACCACCACCATGCCCGCTGCCTCTGCCCCTGCCCAGCCCTCGCCTCCCCTTCCTGGGCGTGCATCCCCCACACCAGCTGAGCTCTCGTGTGCAGCACACAGGCACCAGTCATCTTTTGTCCAGACAGAACTTACCTCCGGCTCCCCTGGCCCCTGGCCATGCCTGCAGTGAGGGGCACACCTCCGCACGAGCCTGGATCTTCAGTGCCTGGAAGCAGGAGGCTCTTGGAAAATTCTGGTTGAGCAACTAAATGAATGTGAGAGGCACACATGGGCTCAGAAATGGCCAGCAGCCCAGCCAACCTCCCGTCTCTGCCTCCCTTGCCTCACTGCAGAGCGTTTTCCTGGGGCTCAGGACTGATGACCCGATGGGGCCAGGGCCCCTTCCCCACAAGCCAAGCTGCCGGCTTCTGGCATCTCCCGATGGGAGCAGGGAGCAGAGACCAACCCTGACACTTGTCTTCTAGGGAGAGAACGTGTTCTTCTTGGTGACCAATTTCCTTGTGACGCCAGAACAAGTTCAGGGCAGATGCCCAGAGGTAAGGCTGCCTGAGGGCTTCCCAGCAGGTTCCTAGTTCCAGAATCTCCTGCTGCTGTCCCCCATGAGGTGTCCAGGTCCCTCCGCATCCTGGTCCCACTTCTGGGCACTCTGGAGGTTGTCAGGGTAACACCCAGAACGGGGCACAGTGCTCAGGTGGGCTATTATAATAGCAAGAGGCAAGCTGGGGGACCTCCCTGGTGGTGCAGTGGTTAAGTATCCGCCTGCCAATGCAGCGGACACGGGTTCGATCCCTGGTCCCACATGCTGCGGAGCAACTAAGTCCCTGCGCCACAACTACTGAGCCCACGCGCCACAACTGCTGAAGCCCACATGCTTATAGCCCATGCTCTGCAACAAGAGAAGCCACCACAATGGGAAGCCCGTGCCCCACAATGAAGAGTAGCCCCCGCGCGACACAACTAGAGAAAGCCTGCACGCAGCAATGAAGACCCAGTGCAGCCAAAAAAAAAAAACAAAACAAACCAGGCAAGCCCTTTTCTACGCACAGCCTCTATTAATGTGTGCTGGGGCAGCTTCCATTTTTGTGCGCAAACAGCACACTCCTGCTTATGCTGTGCTCAGGGTCCCTTATGGTCTCTGGGTACTTTTCACTACAACTGTGGTCAAGTCCATCTCCTGCCATCTTCAGATCCATTTCTTATCCAGAAATGCAGATCCTCCCCCTGAAATCTCACCTTTTCCCCTTGCCTAGGGATGTCCCAGGGATCCAGCCTCTGTCACAGAGCCCACTGACTCTTCTCTCCAGCTGTGGATTTTTTTCCAATTTTTAAAATTGTGATAACATACATGTAACATAAAATTTACCATCTTCATCATTTTTAAGTGTACAGTTTCCTAGCTGCGGATTTTGTTTGAACAGTCAGGAACCACGACATAGCCTTGGAAGCCTACCTCCCTGGTGACATCTTTCTTTAATCGAGGCTAAAAGTTAATCGCTTGCTGGACTGGAGAGTAACTGTGTGGTCCCTGCCCCTAAGTCCTGGTCGTTGGTCCCACCACAGTTGCTGGGGATGTCACATGTCCCTGTTCAGCCCCATCCTCAGAGGAGGTGATGTGTGTGCACTGGGCAAACGCACGATGTTCTTCCCTTTCCAGATGCTCAGACGACGCCTATTTATTGTTCAGTGTGTGGACTGTCCTGAAATTTTTCTGGGGCCATGGTTCTGCATTTTCTGGAATCCATGGGATTCCTCTTTGCCCTGTGTCCTGGCTTCCGGCTTGTCCCATGAAACTGACCACCAGATCTGACCACCTGGCTTCCTGAGAGCAGCTCCTCTGAGGGTTCTGGTCGTCTGGTCCCTCCCAGCACACCCACTGTGTTCCCTGTAGTGTTAGAGCTTCAGAAAACCTGCTGAGCCTCCCCCGGGGCTGCAGAAGTCCAGCCCGCATACGCCAAGGAGCTTCTGCACAGACGGCCCAGCCACGATGCCAGGTCCTGCGACAGGGGCAGAGGCTGCAGCTGGGAGCCCCAGGGAGGTGCCTCCTCTGCCAGCCCAGGGCCTCAGGAAGTGTTTCCCACTGGACTCAGAGACTCAGGATCTTGATGCTGTCCAGGCAGAGGGGGCTGCGTGGGCAAAGGCCCCTGCTGTATGGGGTGAGGCATCTCTGGGGTCACCTGCTGCTCAGTGGGGTTGGAGCCTCTATTTGGACTGGAGTGGGAAGGGTGGAGCCCAGGATATCAGGGCCCCAAGAGTCCTGCTGTGGAGCTGAGCTTGATCACAGGAGCATGGGGGGCACAGAGGGGCTCAGAGGAGGGGCGCTTCATCTTCTGTGCTTTGGGAGGGATGATTCGGGCTGCTGGATGGAGGAGGATGAGGCTGAGATGGGGACCCATGTTGGTCACCATGGGGTCTGGACAAAGGAGATGGTGGCCCAGCCGGGGTGGAGAAGAGGGGCAGATTCAGGACACAGGTGGGGACAGCAAGCAGAGCAGGTGGCTCCACACCATCCTCTGCCCTCTAATCACATTTGGCTCAGAGCCCCTGAGCCCTTCTTACCACCGGATGCTGTGTCCCCCCTGCTGCCCCTGAACTGGGTGCCCTGGGCAGCAGCGTCAAGCCTCACCCGGGACAGAACTACAGAACTGCCTCCATGAGGCTGTGCCTTCCTTTTGGGGCCTGGGACCCCCGGAAAGCCCACCACCTTCCCCTCTTGGCTGATCCCCAGAACTGTCACTGTGTGCAGGCACCTATGTCCCTGTTTTACAGAAGAACCAGCAGGGAAGGGAGGAGCCTGTGTACTTCCCAGGCCCCTCCCACCAGGGCCGCCCCCTTGGTCGGCCCCCAGCACCTCTGCCCCGGCATGAACTCACCTTCCCCACGGTCCTGCCATCTTCCCTGTTCTGTCCTCTGAATTGGACCAGAGGAGTTGGGCCTGGATGAACCACTTCTTTTTTAAAAATATTTATTTATTTATTTGGTTGTGTGAGGTCTTAGTTGCTGCAGCCGGTCTCCTTAGTTGCGGCTCGCCAGCTCCTTAGTTGTGGCATTCCAACTCTTAGTTGTGGCATGTGGGATCTAGTTCCCTGACCAGGGATCGAACCTGGGCCCCCTGCATTGGGAGCGCAAAGTCTTATCCTCTGCGCCACCAGGGAAGTCCCCCTGGATGAACCACTTCTGCCCCTGCAGAAGTAGCAGGGCAGGAGTCTTGCTCGGCCTTGGAATACAGCAATTGCACCCCTACCCAGCCAGGGCTGTTCGCCACCCCCTTTCATTTGCACCCTCCAGCTTTCTCTTGTGCCCCCAAACTCAGGGATCCCTGAGGGGCTAAGGCAGGGAGGGGCGTGTCCCTGTGGACTGCAGGGCAGGTCAAGGAGGAGGCATCCCTTGGCCCTTGGCAAGTCTGCTCTCTCACCCCTAGCACCCCTCCATCCCGCTGGCTAGCTGCTGGGCCAACCAGGACTGTCCTGAAGGGGAGACAGGGACCCACAGCCACGGTAAGCGGCCCCCCAACCCCCACCTTGCAGTGCTTCCACTGGAGTGGGGCCTCCGGGGGGCCTGGTGGGACCCTGGGTGGCTCACCAGTGCACATGGTGCCTCTGCGTCTCTCTGTCAGCGGCCCCCTCCCCACCCCTACCCAGGCCCCATGGAGATTTGAGGGCCTGGAGTTTGTCTTGCGTTTTCAAGGCGTAAAAACGGGCCAGTGCGTAGTGTTCAACGGGACCCACAGGACCTGTGAGATCCGGGGCTGGTGCCCAGTGGAGAGTGGTGCTGTGCCTGTGTAAGTCTCCCCCACATCCTCCACCCCTGCCCCAGGACCACAGAGCCTGCCACTCACCGCCCCACCCTGCCCCGCAGGAAGCCCCTGCTGGTCCAGGCCGAGAACTTCACGCTGTTCATCAAAAACACCATCACCTTCAGCAAGTTTAACTTCTCCAAGTAAGGTGGGGGGGTCCTGGCTGGTCGAAGACCCTCTGTGTCCCCTGCCTGGCCTGACCCCCGCCCACCCCTTTCAGGTCCAATGCCTTGGACACCCAGGACCCAACATATTTCAAGCGCTGCCGCTACGACCCGCGCTCCAGCCCCTCCTGCCCTGTGTTCCGCATCGGGGACCTTATGGCGGCAGCTGGAGGGGTCTTTGAGGACCTGGCGTTGCTGGTGGGTCTGTGGAGGGGGCAGGGTTCCGGGAGGGCTGGGAGAGGGCCCCGGGCCCCAAGCCGGTGGAGCAGTGCTGTTCTGTGTGCAGGGCGGTGCCATGGGCGTCCACGTCCACTGGAACTGCGACCTGGACGCCAGGGGCTCTGACTGCTGGCCCCACTACTCCTTCCAGCTGCAGGAGAGGAGCTACAACTTCAGGTGCGGCCCCCACTGCCCACCTGCTCCGAGCCAGGTTCTCGTCTGCCTGTCCTCCTGTGGCGGCTGGGACAGACCACCCCTCCCAGAACTCTGGATGCCCGCTGTGTGTGGGAGGGGGGCCCAGGGGAAGGAGGAGGTGGTCTCAGCTCCACGATCCCCAACACAGGCTCCATCCAGCCTCCCTCCTGAGCCCTACCCCCTCCACCCCACACCCCTGCTGCTGCTGGGACCCCTCTCCCAGCCCCTCCTCCCCCATCCTGCCTCTAGCACCTCCCTCCACTGCACAGGGGTCTTTCTTTTTTACTTTTCCCTTAAGGTTTTATCAAAAAATTTACAAAAATCTATAGAAAAGTTCAAAGATTAGTACCGTGAACACCCATATAGCTGTCATCTGGGTTCACCAGGGTTTTTTTTGTTTTTTGTTTTTACCATTTTGACCCGTTTGCTTTCTCTCTCCTCTTTAGACTGAGATGGATATATTTAGATAGATTTCAAACCAAACGGTTTGAAAGTAACGAGCAGATGTCCGGCAGACACTCACCCCTCCCCAGGCTGTCCTGAGAATAAGGACCTTTCCCAAGTGACCGCTGTCCTGTTGTCACATTCAAGAAATTTAACATTGGCAGAATGAATCTAATATTTAAATTTCCCCAATTGTGCCAATAATAGTCCAAAATCTTTTTTTTTTTTTTGCGGTACGCGGGCCTCTCACTGTTGGGGCCTCTCCCGTTGCGGAGCACAGGCTCCAGACACGCAGGCTCAGCAGCCATGGCTCACGGGCCCAGCCGCTCCACGACATGTGGCATCTTCCTGGACCGGGGCACGAACCCATGTCCCCTGCATCGACAGGTGGACTCTCAACCACTGAGCCACCAGGGAAGCCCCCAAAATCTTTTTATTTTCCAATCCAGGGTGTACTCAAGGAACTTGCATTGCATTTATTCTCATGCCTTTGAGTCTCCCAAGCAGACCTTCCCCTGCTGCTGCCCAGTGGGATCCTATCTTTCTATCACCTCATGTCAACTCGTCACTTGCGTGCACACACACGCGAGCACACACGCGTGTGCGCTCGCGCACAAACACACACGAGCGGACCTTGCCTGGACTGGTTTCACTGACCTCCCCTGCCCTTTGCAGCTGTGTGGAGCTGGCCCCCACCCATGCTCTGCTCCCCTCAGCTCTGTGCTCTCGCTGGTGCTGATTTGTCTAGACCTCCTTCCTGATCCCTGGAAAACCAACCTGTGTGTCCCCCACTGCAGAAAACCTTCCCTGGTTCCTAGGGGAGAGTGAGCTAGCCCCTCTGGACCCTCACAGCCCTGGGCCTGCCCCCCAGCTCCCCCCACCCCCACTGCAGGTGTCTATTTAGAGACCCCTCTGCCCCTTCCCCTCAGCAGGCAGGGAGCTCCTGAGAGGCGGGTCCTGCTTGCTCTTGCCCTGTATCATCAACAAACAACCCAGTACTCAGGGTAGGGCTGGGGATTTGTGGAGTCAGTGGGTGAGTAAGGTGGAGGCCTGGGAGGGCCAGCCTGGCCGGGAAGCGGGCAGAACAGGCCACCGGACTCTCTCCTGCCCCCAGGATGGCCACTCATTGGTGGGAGTCCTCGGGTGTGGAGGCCCGGAGTCTGCTAAAGCTCTACGGGATCCGTTTTGACATCCTCGTCACTGGGCAGGTAGGTGGGCAGGGGCGGGTGGGTGGGGGGTGACAGGCACGGCTTAGAGGCTCACCCAGGTCTCTCAGGCAGGGAAGTTCGGGCTCATCCCCACACTCATCACTCTGGGCACAGGAGCAGCTTGGCTGGGCGTGGTGAGTCTGGCTAAAGTGAGCTCCCTCTGGCTTCGGTGAATGTGGGCCCAGGCCCATCCGATGGCACAGCCGAGCCCCCTGATGTTAGGTCTAGTTGGGGGGAGGTCTGGGGAGGTGGCGGGAGGGCGGGTTGGGGGCCGGGACACAGGTCAGTCCTGCCTCTCCCAGATCACCTTCCTCTGTGACATGCTGCTGTTGTACGTGGATGGAGAAGCTCATTTCTACTGGAGGACCAAGTATGAGGAGGTAAGCTGCTGGCCTGCCTGGGCCCTGGGCTCTGCTACACTTCTGGGGAACGTCGGCCTGAGCCCTGACCTGCTGTCCTCATCTGCAGGCAAAAGCTCCAAAGGTGACCACCAGCCCTGAGGAGACAAAACCGGCATCTGCACCCCTGCACCTGGCTGCCCAGGCTCCTTAGAGGGGGCCCAGCGCCTGTCCCAACGTCCAGGGCTGCTACCAGGAGCTGGACACCAAAGCCTTGGCCCTGGTGCCCGCTTGCTGGCCCATTCCTGAGGCCTGTTCCCTGCTGTCGGGGGTCGGGGCTGGGAAGGGAGGGGCCTCGCCTTGGGAACTTCATGGATGGAGCCCCAGCAGGACCAGGGCAGGGAGTGGAGAATTCCATCCTTCAACTCCCAGGCACACTGTCCCTACCCTGACTCTGGCCTCGGCAGGGTACTGCCCAGGGAGCAGCAGAAGCCGCTATTGCACAGAGACCTGCAGCAGAACATGTCCCAGGGCGCTGGTCACAAGGGCTCCAGCTGTGTCTGGAGAACTCTCTCCCAGCTCTGTCACCAGGGCTTCCAGCAGCAGCTCACTCACCAGTGGTCAGCACAGACCCTCCACTGGCTGTGCAGACTCTAGCCCTGTTCCCCGGCAGCACCCCCATTGTAGGTAGAGCCCCCACCCTCTCAGCGCTGTTCCAGGGTCTGTGCTGCCGTAGTCTAGGGCAGGGTAGAAAGAGGTCTGACAAGAGGGCTGTCTCTGCTGCTCTGGTGCTGGGTACCTGGGGCTCGTCCCCACCCAGTATGGGGGGCTCATCCATGGAATTCAGACTGGGGCAGGCAGATGACCCAACCCACTAGGACCCGGCAATGGCACATGCACCAGCCCTTCCCAGTGGCAGCCCTCAGACTGTGGAGGGCTGGGATTGGGAGAAGAGGATGGAGAAGCTGAGTTGGTGGTCATTGGGTCCTTTGGGACCATCTGTGTGCTCCTTGGTGACACCCAGCCCAACCTCCTGGAACTTGTGGGGGTGGGGAGAATGTATATCTGGAATTCACTGCTACCCAAGGTCACACACCTAAGAACCAGCCCGAGGCAACTGCTCGAAGGAGGCCTTGTCCTTCGCTTCGGGTGGAGCCCAGTGGCTAGAAGGAATGCCCCAAACAAATTCCAGAGGCCCCCAGCAGGCTGGCCTGGATCTGGCTGTGACGTCCTCACAGGGTGTGAGTCCTGCCCGCTGGAGAACTCCCCAGGCGGCAGGGAGCCTACAGCTGGGAGGGAGGGACTGGCTGCAGGGGTCTGACCCTGTCTTGGCCCCAGGGCAGCAGCAGGGGTTTGGGAGTGCCCACCTGAGAGGCGAGGGGCTGCTTTCTCACGGGGCCCGGTGACTAGGCATGCTGGCCGCTTGCCGGGGCAGTGACATGGGCCAGCTGGGGAGGGCAGGGTTGGGGTTCAGGCTGAGCTGGCATCTGGAACCATCTGGCATCTGGAGCCTCAGCAAAGCCTTGGGGTCCCTGCTGCCTCTCAATCCCCAGAGCAGTGTCCCTGGGGAGGCAGGCCACAAAGGTCAGGGTGAGAGAACATGGCCCTGAAGTCTTTACCGGGGCGGGGTCCCATGTACGGGGCCCAAAGAAAGCTGATGTATGGCTTCAGGGTCCGGGAGTAAAGCCTGTCGACAGCAGCTTCCTGTGTGCTCCTTACAGGCAGAGACGGGAGCTAGTGGTGCCTGTGGTGGGCACAGCACCACCTGGGAGACCAGTGGGCAGTGCAGGGTGGGCCTGGGGACCCCACCCCAAGGACCAGAGGGGCTGGAAGGCACTTGGGGCAGGTTCAGGCTCTTGCGCACCCACCCCCTGGGGCAGCCGGAGAGCAGCACCAGGGTCTGAGCTTGGAAACAGCTGCTGCCTCAGTCTGCACACAGCGCGCACACCAGCGTAGCCGCGCGGGCACGTGGATATGTGCTTGAAGCTGTGTGTGTGCCTGTGTGCGTGTGCCTCTGCCTCCGCAGGCAGGCCTCAGGCACATGCCATGCTCTGGAGAAACCAAGGGGACCCCAAACTCTGCTGACCTTTCTAGGTGGCCTCCTTGGGGCCCGGGCACTTCTGTCTGGACCCATCCCCCAGAGGAGGGGAGCCTGACACTGCCCCTCTGTACCTGGTGCATATGGGTGTATGTATAGTGCCTTCTGAGAAGGGCAGAGGGCACTGGCCTGAGTGTCCTTGACTCAGGGCTGTCCGAGGGCTGGCATCTCCCCCTTGCAGAACTTCTGCACCTTTGCTTTGCACCGGGACAATCGCATGGTTCCTGGGGGCAGGTGAGGACTCAGTGCCACAAAAAACAATGGACACGACACAGGCCACGTGGCTGGCTAAGCAGTTATTGTCATGGATCCCTGAGGCTGGGGCTTCTTCCCCACCCACCCTACCCCACCTGCCCAGGTTGCTGGAGTTGGTCATAAACTGGAAGGCACTGCGCAGAGTCCACCACACCAGCGCTGGCCACACCGGCTCCTGAACTACAGTCCGAAGGACCCCCTAGCGTGGGCAGGCCCGCAAACCAGAGCTGCCTTGGATGGAGGGTAGGCAGCTCTCATGGACTGCTGGGCTCCTGTGCTGGCGCCTGGCTGGGGGGCTGCACGACCTGCACTGTCTCCTCCAGGCTGCCGCTAGGGAAAACCACATAGCGTGTGATGGTCACCCCCGGCAGCTCCCGCTGGTTCTCCTTGCTGTGCCAGATGCCGTAGCCGAAATATACCAAGAGTCCTGCAGGGGTGGCGCGAGCATGAATGGCAGGTCCCAGCCCTGCTCGCCCTCCTCACCCTCCTCCTGCAGCCGGCCCAGGACACCAGCCTGGCCCCCCACTCACCGATCAGCAGCCAGATGGAGAAGCGCACCCAGGTCAGGTAGCTCAGCTTCAGCATGAGGCAGATGTTGAGGAGAATGCTCAGGGCTGGAATCAGGGGCACCATGGGGATCTGAAGGGGCAAGGGTAGGGCTGGGCTGGGCTGCAGGGGAGGCTGCTGGCCCAGGGCCCAACTGCTCTAGAGGCCTCAGAGCCTTTCTCTGCCTCTGGAGATTCTGGAGACCAGGGCCCGCTCGCAGACACAGGTGGATGTGCATGCTGCCTCCCCAGCCTGTGAGCCGTGGTCATCCTGCTGCAGCGGAGGATGCGGGGGAGGAGGGAGCTGGTGGGCTGACAGCAAGTGGGTGTTGGGAGTGGAGAGAGGTACCTGGAAGGTGTCCTGCTGGCGTTGCTGCTGGTGGGCCCCCAGGACGAGGAGACTGAGCAGAAAGATGATGCTGCAGAGCAGAAGCAGCAGGATGTAGCCCCAGCGAGGGAGGTGCAGGGCTGAGTCCCCGAAGATCAGCACGCAGCCCAGGATGCTGGCTGAGGCCACCAGGACGCAGGTCGCTGAAGCCACGGCCACTCCAGGGCTGCACCTATCCAGGAAGCCCAAGTAGGGCCTCAGGGCTGGCCGCAGCTGCCCAGGCTCGGGGGCTGGGACCTGCTCGGTGCCCACCAGCTCTATGTGGTCTGAGAAGGAGTTGTACTCCTTGGCCGCAGGGCGGGGGCTGGCTGGGCTTGGGGAACTGGACAGAGGGGCCTTCTGGAATCGCAGCACGATAATGCTGATGGCCACGAAGGTGTAGGCCAGCAGTGTGCCAATGGACAGGAACTGGACCAATGCCTCGAGGTCCAGCAGCAGCGCCACCAAAGCCGTGAGAACCCCGAACACCACGATGCCTACCAGAGGCACCTGTGTCTGGGGGTGCACGTAGGCAAACGCCTGGAAGAAGAGCCCGTCGGCGGCCATGGCGTAGATGATGCGGGGAAGGCAGAAGAGACCGTTGAGCAGGACAGTGGTCATGGCTGCAGCAGAGGGCGGGGGCTTGTCAGCACAGCACATAGGCACCCCACGGGCCACGGCTGGGGCACCTCGGGAGCATGCGCACGAGTCTGTCTGGGTTCTCAGAGTGAGCCTGAGTGCCTGTGGGGTGCAGGATTGTCACTCCCCCAACCCAGGAGTGGGACACCTCAGTTTAGGTCACAGGCCGCTGGGGAATCTGGTGAAGGCTGAGTACCTCTGTCCAGGAAAGGACACGGAAGCACATGCCCAGACCGACATACCATGTACAATGAGGAGCGGGTTGAGTAGGTCTCTGCCAATAAGCCTGGGTGGAGTCTAATAATTAGCCCCTTCCCGGGTCCATTATAAAACTGGTAAAACTGAGGCCCAGCTGGAGATGTGTTCCCCGGGAGGCCAGGGCAGGACCCCACTTACCACAGATGGAGCCAGTCGCCACGAGGTAACCAGCCCAGCTGTAGCCCCGCTGGTAGAAGGCGTCAGCGAGCGCTGAATTAGGGTCCAGGCTGTGCCAGGGCACCATGAGGGTGAGCACAGTGGAGACCAGGATGTAGGCGCTGGCTGCGAGGCCAAGCGAGATGGCAATGGCCAGGGGCACGGCTCGCTTCGGGTTCCGGGCCTCCTCACTAGAGGCGGCAATGACATCAAAACCCACGAAGGCGTAGAAGCAGGTCGCGGTGCCAGCCATGATACCGGAGAAGCCGAAGGGTGCAAAGCCGCCCTCCTCCTCGCCCCAGTTGTGTGAACGGGCGAGGACGAACCCCAGGATGATGATGAAGAGGATGACGACCATGCTGATGGCAGACAAGGTGTGGTTGAGCCAGGAGGAGACACGGGCTCCGCAGGAGATGAAGGTGGAGGCCAAAAGTAGGATGCCAGCAGCCAGGAAGTCAGGATATCTGGCCAGGAGGGGCACCTGCCAGATGCCCACATGGGCTTCGGTGAAGTTGCGGATGTGGTGGTCGAACATGGCGTCCAGGTAGCCACTCCAGGCGCGGGACACAGCAGCACCAGCTATGACGTACTCAAGCACCAGGTTCCAGCCGATGAGGAAGGCCCACAGCTCACCCATGGACACGTAGGTGAACAGGTAGGCAGAGCCTGTGCGGGGCACGCGTGCCCCAAACTCTGCGTAACACAGGGCCGCCAGCAGGGAGGCCACGGCAGCCACAATGAAGGACACGATCACGGCCGGGCCGGTTATCTCCTTGGCCACGGTACCAGTGAGCACATAGAGGCCCGAGCCCACCATGGACCCCACTCCCAGCAGGGTCAGGTCCAGCGCGGACAGGCAGCGCTGCAGCGATGTCTCCATGGTGGCCTCCTCCAGTGGCTTCAGCCGTTTCAGCTTCTGGCAGAAGCGCGCCAGGCCGGCAGTGCTGGGCAGTCCTGAAGCCATTGCAGGCAGCTGAGAGGAGCACCAAGCCAGCTGCTGGCACCTACCAGGGCCAGAGGGGAGTGACAGGCTGCCCAGCCTTCCTCCCTCTGATCCCACCCAGGGGTAGTGAGCGCTTTTAACACTGGCCTGCCAGAGGGCAGGGCTGGGACAGGGGTGGGTGGGAGGCCCTCTCTGCCTCAGGGGCTCCATGGTGGAGCAGAATCTGGGCCTGTTGGTGGGGGTGGGGGTGGACCCTGAGGGTGAGAAGGGGGCAGCCCCAGGGAGCATGGCTGGGAACCAAGCCTCTGTGATCTGGGATCCCAGAGTGAGGTGGAAACCCGAGGCTTCCCGGGAGCTGGGCCAGGCCTCCAGGACGTGGAACAGGAGCGGAGCTGCAGCCCTGGGCGTAGCCCAGGCGGCCACCTGGCCCCAGACATCGCGGTTCCCCCCTTCCCCGCCTCGCCGGACTGGAGGAACAGTGCACCTGACGCGAGCCGGGGCACCCTGGGCGTGGCGCCGGATCCCCGGGCTTGGCGCTGCACTGCCGGCCCCAACATGCCGCCGCCGCCCCTGGAGCCAGTTTCGCCTCACCCTGTCCCCAGGTACCTGAGCCTTCGCCTCCTCCTGGGCCTGAATCTGTTTCCGCAGGACTCTGCAACCCACCTACTGTCGCCGCCTCCGCTGCCGCTCTGCACGCTGAGCCTGCCCCGCCTGCGGGTGAGGTCCGTGCGCAAAGCCCGCCCCAACCCCCAGGGCGCCAGACCCAGCACCGGGCCCCACCTCTCTGTCACAAACACCCAGGTAGCCCACCCCCTCTTAACTCACCAGGTCCTAGGGATACCCTATCATTGTGTCTGCTTCACAGATAAGGAAGCCCAGGCCACCAGAGTGGCCTCGCAGCCAGGTGCAGGTTAAGGTCCAGGTCTGGGGGTGGGGGTCTGGAGCCCACCCGCGTTCCACTGGGGCAGACACCCTCCTTGATCCCTCCTCCCCACATGTGCACTCCACCCCGCTGGGCACCATCCAGCCACCCCCAACTCTGGGGGTGTGGGGGCGCAGAAGTCAGGCAGGCCCTGGTAAGCTGAGGGTAGAGGTCTGGCTGAGTGGCCCTGGACAGTCCTGACCTCCCCCGCACAGTGGGATGGCAGGAAGCCACCTCACACATTGACGAAGGAGTGCCTGGCTTCAGGAATGTCCTGTGAATTGGCAGAATGCACACTGGCTGTTCTGAGCTTCTTGTTACAATGTCCCCAAAGGAGGAAGCAGTCTCCTGGAGACAATGCACAGCCCTCTAGCCCAGGATGCCCCTCAGGCCCCTCCTAGCCAAGGAGCACCTGCGTCAGGCCAGGAGGACCCTGGGGGACCCCACAGTAGCCCCCCACTCACGGATGTCAGTGAGAGGCACGGTGTACCGAGCACCTACCCCATGCCTAGCCCTACGTCATGGACAGTCCCCGCGTCCCATCACTTGACAAGGCATGTTTATTCCTGGGACTGAGGGGTCTTTGTCCTACTCTTGCCACTTCTTTGAAAATGAAAAGGTGGGTGTGACAGGGTGTTCACTTGTTCACAGCAGAATGATGACAACCCATCCAAGCAAACCGAAACCAAAATGGATAGCCTTTTCTCCCAGAACTTTGTACGTGTTTTCAGGTTTATATGTGGTTTGTGGAATAGGATTTTAAGGGCACCTGCCACCTGTCTGGTTCAGTGGGCTTGTGACAGGATGGTGGACTCCCTGGTAAGATGGTGCCACTTGGAGCACTCTGCCTTAGCCAGCCCCCTTGCTTCCTTCTGTTACTTGGCTGATAATGTCTTGAGGAGCTTCTCAGATGGGGTCCCACTTCCTGCAGAGAAGATGTCCCCCTTGCTTTTCTCCCATGTGGCCTCAACAGAACCGAGCAGGTGTTCCTTGTTCTGAAATGCCTCCACAAAAATCCAGAAAACTGCATTTCAAACCAAGAGGGTTGGGCAGTTTGGTAACAGGAGGTCCTGAGAGGCCTTACCGATGACCCCTTGAGAGGTGGTGTGCAGTGCTTCATGGCACTGACTTTGTATTTACCCAGAGAAACACTCCTACCATAGGCACTAACACCCAATGGATATTTGAGGCCAAGCACAATTGACGCAGTGAACTGTAAACTTCCAAGGGTATGGCTGGGACCCCTGTGAGCAAGGCAGTTACACAGAGGAGCACCAGGAGGATGCAGTGAACATAAAGCACCAAAAAATAAAGGAAGAAGAAGGAGGGAACACTTCCCAACTCATTCTACAAGGCCAGGATTATCCTGACACCAAACCCAACAAAGACATCACAAGAAAAGTACAGATCAATATCCCTTAAGAATATAGATGGGGGACTTCCCTGGTGGCACGGTGGTTAAGAATCCGCCTGCCAATGCAGGGGACATGGGTTTGATCCCTGGCCTGGGAAGATTCCACATGCCGCGGAGCAGATAAGCCCGTGCGCCGTAACTACTGAGCGTGTGCTCTAGAGCCCATGTTCTGCAACAAGAGAAGCCATGACAATGAGAAGCCCGCGCACCACACGAAGAGTAGCCCCTGCTTGCCTCAACTAGAGAAAGCCCATGAGCAGCAACAAAGACCCAACACAGCCATAAATAAATAAATAAAAATCAATTACATTTCTATACACTAGCAATGAACTATTCAGAAATGAAATTAAGAAAACAATTCTGCTTACATAGCATCAAAAAGAATAAATTTATTTTTAAACATACTTAGAATAAATTTAACAAAAGAAATGCAAGACTTGTACATGGAAATGTACTAAACATCATTGAAAAAAATTAAGACCTAAACAAGTGGAAACACAACCCATGTTCGTGGACTAGAAGACTTCATATGGTCAAGATGGCAGTATATTCCCCAGATTGGTCTGCATATTCAGTGCAATCCCTATCAAGATCCCAACTGCCTATTTTGCAGAAATTATCAAGCTGATCCTAAAGATGATATGGAGACGCAAGGGACTCAGAATAGCCAAAACAATTTTGAAAATGAACAAAGTTGGAGGACTCACACTTCCTTATTTCTAAACTGACTACAAAGCTACAGTCATCAGGACAGTGTGTTACAGGGACTCCCCTTGTGGCCCAATGGCTAAGACTCCGCACTCCCAATGCAGGGGGCCTGGGTTTGATCCCTGGTCACGGAACTAGATCCCACATGCCGCAACTAAAGATTCTGCATGCCGGGACCAAAAGATCCCGCATGCCACAACGAAGATCCTGCACGTGGCAATGGAGATCCTGTGTGTTGCAACTAAGACCTGGTGCAGCAACTAAGACCCAGTGCAGCCAAATAAATAAATATTAAAACAAAAAAAAGTGTGTTATTGAAATAAGGATAGACATATAGATCAGTGAAATAGAATTGAGAGCCCAAAAATATGTCCAGTTAACTTTTTTTAATAAATTTATTTATTTTATTTATTTATTTTTGGCTGCATTGGGTCTTCATTGCGGTGCACGGGCTTCTCATTGCAGAGCACAGGCTCTAGGCACACAGGCTTCAGTAATTTTGGCTCCTGGGCTCAGTAGTTGTGGCTTGTGGGCTCTAGAGCGCAGGCTCAGTAGTTGTGGCTCACGGACTTAGTTGCTCTGTGGCATGTGGGATCTTCCCGGACCAGGGCTCGAACCCGTGTCCCCTGCATTGGCAGGTGGATTTTTTTTTTTTGCAGTACGCGGGCCTCTCACTGTTGTGGCCTCTCCCGTTGCGGAGCACAGGCTCTGGACGCGCAGGTTCAGTGGCCATGGCTCACGGGCCCAGCCGCTCCGCGGCATGTGGGATCTTCCCAGACCGGGGCACGAACCCGTGTCCCCTGCATCGGCAGGTGGACTCTCAACCACTGCGCCACCAGGGAAGCCCTGGCAGGTGGATTCTTAACCACTAAGCCACCAGGGAAGCCCTGTCCAGTTAACTTTTAAAAATTTATAGCCAATTTAAATTTATGGCCAGCTTATGGCCTTTTGATTTAAAAAAATAAACTTTATTTTTTAGAGCAGTTTTAAGTTTGCAGGAAAATTAAACAAAAGGTGGAGTTCCCACATACCCCCACCCCTACACATGCACAGCCTTCTCCACTATCAACATCCTCCGCCAGATTGGTAAACTGGGTGTAATTGATGAACCTACATTGACACATTATTATCACCTCCAGTCCACAGTTTACATAAGGGTTCACTCTCGGTCATATACATGCTATGGGTTTTTAAGAATGTATAATGACACATATACACCATTACAGTATCGTGCAGAATTGTTTCAGCACTGTAAAAATCCTTTGTGCATCACCTATCCATCCCTCCTTCCCCACTAACCTCTGGCAACCACTGATCTTTTTATTGGCTCCACAGTTTTGCCTTTTCCAGAATGTCATGAAGTTGGAATCATACAGTATGTAACCTTTTCAGATTGGCTTTTTTCACTTAGTAATATGAGTTTATGAGTTTAAGGTTGTCTTATGTCCTTTTTTTTTTTTTTGGTCATATGTCTTTTCATGGCTTGATAGCTCATTTCTTTTTAGTGCTGAGTAATATTCCTTATCTGGATGTACAACAGTTTATTTACCCATTCACCTACTGAAGGACATTTTTTTTTTTTGGCTGTGCTGAGTGGCTTGTGGGATTTTAGTTCCCCAAACCAGGGATTGAACTGAGGCCCTCGGCAGTGAGAGTGTGGAGTCCTAACCACTGGACCACCAGGGAATTCCCCTGAAGGACATTTTGGTTGCTTCCAAGTTTGGTAAGTATGAATAAAGCTGCTATAAACATCCATGTGCAGGTTTTCATGTGGAAGTAAGTTTTCAACTCTTTTGGGTGAATACCAAGGAGTGTGATTACTGAATCATATGATAAGACTATGTTTAGTTTTGTGAAAAATCACCAAACTGTCTTCCAAAGTAGCCCACCAGAATGTTCTGTGTTCCCAACAGCACTGACTGAGAGTTCCTGTTGCTCCACATCCTCACCAGCATTTGTTGTTGTCAATGTATTGGATTTTGGCCATTCTAATAGGTGTGTTGTGGTATCTCACTGTTGTTTTAATTTGCAATTCTCTAAGGGCATATGATGTTGAACATCTTTTGATATTCTTATTTGCCATTTGTATATCTTCTTTGGTGAGGTATCTGTTCAGATCTTTTGCCCATTTTTAATTGGGTTTTTGGTTTTCTTTTTTTTTTTCACTTATTTATTTTATTTTTGGCTGTGTTGGGTCTTCGTTGCTGCGCATGGGCTTTTCTCTGGTTGCGGCGAACGGGGGCTACTCTTCGTTGTGGTGCACAGTCTTCTCATTGCGGTGGCTTCTCTTGTTGCGGAGCACAGGCTCTAGGCGCGGGGGCTTCAGTAGTTGTGGCACATGGGCTCTAGGGTGCAGGCTCAGTAGTCTCGGCGCACGGGCTTAGTTGCTCCGTGGAATGTGGGATCTTCCCAGACCAGGGCTTGAACCCATCTCCCCTGCATTGGCAGGCGGATTCTTAACCACTGTGCCACCAAGGAAGCCCTGGTTTTCTTATTGTTGAGTTTTAAGTGTTCTTTGTATATTTTGGGTAAGTCGTTTATCAGACATGTCTTTTGCAAATATTTTCTCCTAGTCTGTGGCTTGTCTTCTTATTCTCCTGATGGCCAGTCGATTTTTGACAAGAGTGCCAAAATGACTCAATGGGGCAAAGAACAGTCTGGAACAACAGGGTATCCTCATGCAAATAAATAAATGAAGTTGGACCCCTACCTCACATGACATACAAAAATTAACTCAAAATTGACCAAAGACCTAAATGTAAGAGCTGAAACTATAAAAATGCTGTTGTGACGTTGTTAAATTAACATTTGTTAAGTGGAGCCCTGAGGGTGTTGGGTGAGGAATCTCTGATCAACAAAAGACCAGAAGGAATTGAGAGAGAAGTTTGTTACAGGTTCTGGAAGAAGTACACCACATACTGTGAGGGGCCACACCAGGAGGCTAAGGCATAGTGCAGGCAGAAAGCATGGCAGGACCTGAGGACAGGCTTTTATTAGGGTCTGCAGGTAGAGTGCTTTGGGGTTTCCAGGCTGAGTCTGGATTGGTCAGTTCAAAGCAAAAAGAGTGGGGTTCTGGCAAGCTTATCTGAGAATCACACAAGGGGCCATTCCTGGGAGGTGGGAGAGAATGCTTATCAGGAGGACAGTTGAGGAATTCATATCAGGAACTTAGATTATTTACCTGTGAGTCTGTAGACTGTTATCTAGGGCATGCACTCTTGGGAGAGGTTAATATCAGTTCAAGACCCCAACCCCCACCCTGCAGGCTGCGCGGCCACACAAAATGGGTCCCGAGACAACGTTATCTAGTAGTTTAGCTAAACTCTAAACAAACTCTTACAAGAAAACATAGGAGTAACTCTTTATGACTGTGGATTAGGCAATGGTTTTGTAGGCAGATAGGATAGGAGGTCCCTGAAGGAAGAGAACCAGACATAATTTCTTGACATAACCAGATTAACTGGAACCTAAGGAATGACCGTGTTGACTTTTTCTGACCCTCGTGATCCAATCAGCTAGAGCCTGGACTCTGTCAACCTTTGCCACAATTCTAGGCTGAATTCTCCTCTGCTCAAGCCCCTTCATGAACATGTATGCACCCTCAGCTTAAGTCATCCTCAATTTTGGTGGTAAGAGAGACTGCTTTGGGAAATAACCCTGGTGTTCTCCTTACTTGCTGCAAGTAATAAATCCTTCCTTCTCCAGCTCTTTGACTCGGTGTTGTCTTTTATTAGATACCCACCAAGGGGCGAATGCAGTTTTCAGGTAACGGTTTCACAAACATGACACCAAAAGTTCAAGCAATCTAAGAAAAATATAGATGAATTGGAATTCATCAAAAATTAAAAACTGGGGACTTCCCTGGGGGTCCAGCTAAGACTCAGTGCTTCCACTGCAGGGGGCGCAGGTTTGATCCCTGGTTGGGGAACTAAGATCCCGCATGCTGCACGGTGGGGCCAAAAAAATAAATAAATAAAAACAAAATTTAAAACTTTTGTGTTCAATGGATACCACCAAGAAAGTTAAAAGAGGGAATTCCCTGATGGTCCAGTGGTTAGGACTCGGCGCTTTCACTGCTGTGGCCAGGGTTCAATCCCTGGTCAGGGAACTAAGATCCTGCAAGCTGCGTGGCTCAGGCAAAAAAAAGAAAAAAAAAAAAAAAAGGAAAAGATTAAAATCCACAGAACAGGAAAAATTTTGCAAATCATATATCTGATAAGGGGATTGTATCTAGAATATATAAAGAACTCTCACAACTCAACAACAAAATGATAAATAACCCAATTTAAAAATGCACAAAGGATCTGAATAGACATTTCTTCAAAGAAGACATACAAATGTCCAATAAGCACATGGAAAGATTCTTAACATCATTAGTCTTTAGGGAAATGCAAACCAAAACCACAGTGCGGGGCCTCCCTGGTGGCGCAGTGGTTGAGAGTCCGCCTGCCGATGCAGGGGATACGGGTTCGTGCCCCGGTCTGGGAGGATCCCATATGCCGCGGAGCGGCTGGGCCCGTGAGCCATGGCCGCTGGGCCTGCGCATCCGGAGCCTGTGCTCCGCAACGGGAGAGGCCACAACAGTGAGAGGCCCGCATACCGCAAAAAGAAAAAAAAAAAAAAAAAAAAAAAACACAGTGCGATGCATCCCCTAGGATGGCTGTTGTCAAAAAGTCAGATAATAATAAGTGTTGAAGATAATGTGGAATAATTGGAACCCTCGTACACTGCTGGTAGGAATGGTAAGTTGGTAGAGCTGCTTTGGAAAACCACTGGCCAGTGGTTAAGACTCCGCGTTTCCAATGCAGGGGGCACGGGTCGGGGTAGGATCCCATTTGTCCTGCAGTGCAGCCAAAAAAAAAAAAAAAAAAAAAAAAAGAATAAAGTGGTGATACCACCCAGATAAATCTTGAAAACATTATGCTAAGTGAAAGAAGCCAGTTACAAAAGACCACATGTTGTCTGATTTTATTTGTATGAATAGGCAAATCTATAGAGACAAAGAGTAGATTAATGGTTTCCAGAGGGTTGGGGGGTGGAGGATGGGAAGTGACTGCTAACAGGTACAGGGTTTCTTTCTGGGGTGATTAAATGTTCTGAAATTAGATAGTGGTGATGGTTGCACAATTACGTGGATACAAAAAAAACACGGAACTGTACACTTTAAGCTGGTATTATAGTATGTGAATCAAGTTGTCATAAAAATAAAAGATTAAGGGACTTCCCTGGTGGTCCAGTGGTTAAGACTCTGCACTCCTAATGCAGGGGGCCCGGGTTCGATCCCTTGTCAGGGAACTGGATCCCGCATGCCGCAACTAAAGATCCTGCATGCCGCAGTGAAGATCCCGCGTGCCACAACCAAGACCTGGTGCAGCCAAATAAATAAATAAAAATAATAAATATTTAAAAACTAAATAAATAAAATAAATAAAAGATAAAGCACCAAAGTGTTTGCAAGAAAGAATTCCAGGGACAGGAAGGGCTGAGTGGCCAGAGAGAGATGAATCCTCTGGTTGCTCTGGTTGGTACACAGAGGAACAGACTAAGAAGTTGGGAGACCCTTGTTTTCCCCTAAACTGGCCCCTTCTGCATTGCTTGACTCAGGTAAAGGCATTACTCTCCCAACTACTCTTAGTCACTGAGACTATGTACCTACCACATGTGACCCAGATGTCCCTACGTCCTTTTGCCTCCTGGAGCTCCCCTTTCTGTTAGCATCCGAACGACGTGGCTCAAATAGCTCCTTTATCTCAGGTATCCAGGCTCTCCCCAGCTTCCAGGAGCTTTTTTGGGGGGAAGGGGTTGAGGCAAAAGAAATCTTACATTTTCCCCATGTCATCGCTATCTTTTCCTCCACTTTCGTCTGTCTCCTGCAGCTTTTGTCCTCTCTTGTCTACATGCTGGCAGCCTCCTCCCCCAGTCTGCTATTCTCCCCAGGGCCAAATTTAGCCCAAATTCCACCGTTCAAAGTCCACCAGCATGTTGTCGCATATTACCTTTCCAAAATGACCCCCATTACTCCTCACCATGAACTGGTTTTCCAGCTCTTCCTTCTTCTTCTTTTTTTTTTTTTTTTCTTTCTGTCTGAACCTCTCAGCTTGCGGATCTTAGTTCCCAGACCAGGGATAGAACCCATGTCCCCTGGAATGGAAGCATGGAGTCCTAGCCACTGGACCACCAGGTGGTGGTCTCTCTTCCTTCTTTATGTCCCCCATCCCTGGCAATGGCAGTCATGTCTGTCCCCACCTGTTCCAGTCCTTACCAGGAGTGCATTCTCTCCCCCATTTCCTGTCAGCCCCTCTGCCCAAGGCTGGCCCCGGTTCCTTGCACCGATCCTGTTGGACCTCCCTGGGAAGAGGAGGACTTCTGGTTTTCCCTAGCTAGCTGCCCAACCCTTCTAACCCCCAGACCGCACTCGCTGAAATCTGCCAGAGCAAGGGAGGAGTGGAGCTGAAGTTAGTCCCACTGAATCCATGGTGGTGGTGTGTGTTGCTCAAACCCAGACCGCTTGATCTGCTACTATGAACATTACCCCAGGCCTCTGTTGACCTAGCAGTGGTAGGCAGGGTAAGAAATCTGCATTTTGCATCTACGTTTTTTAAATTTGTTTACTTTAAATTAATATATAATGTATGCCTATAAATTATAAATAATTTTTATTTGTTTATATTCTCTTTATTTAACCCCTTTTTGGTCCTCCCTTCTCCACGAAGATTCCAGCTCATTCAGGTTGTGCTTAGAAGAGCCAAGAAGGGGCTCTTCTCTGTGGTGTAAACACAGATTCTCTCATGGACCAGCAGCAGGAGTGGGGGGATCTTGGGAAGATGGTGAACTGAGGATATCAGTCCCCTTTCCGGGAACATGGGAATTTGTGTCCTTTCGCCAAGGTCTGTGGGTGGGTAGTTCTCTGGCCTCCTGCAATAACCACCTGTGGAGCCTCCTGCCCCATCCTCCTCCTAAATATGGCCAAGCCAACCCGCTTCTGCTGCTACCTGGCTCCCCACCCCTCAAAAGCCAGGCCCCTCGGTCTGGCTGCGATCAGCCACCTTCTTCACTGCAATTCTCGGACCTCCCTGTCCCCCGCCTGCCTTGCCCACCCACCCTGCTTGGCTGCTTGTAAAACTCGCGATACTTTGAGACCCACGCATAAGTCCCATTTCCTGAAGGCGGAACTACCCGCCTCAGCTTCACAGCACCTCCTTCCGGGAGTCTATCACGTGGTTGCCACAACATGCTCTGGCGCGAGTTGGGGGTACTGACGTCTGCACCAGTAACAGGCTGCTAACCGAATAGTCTTTCCCGGTATCTGCCAAGTCCGCAAAGCCCTTTCAGTTACCAGCCCTGTCCCTTCTCACACCCCGGGCAGCTCTGCAGGAAGACCGCATTTAACAGACAAACTATGGAGCCTCCCTCACCCGCAGCGACCAGGCATCAGCCCGCAGCTTCCAGCTGACGCAGCACAAGACTTTCCGGTCGCTATTTCCCGCCCAAAGTGACGACCAATCAAAAGTGAGTTCGCCCGTTAAGGAAACAGCCAATCGCCATTGGGGTCCTGGCCTGGGGTCAGCCCTCAAAGTGGTCGGAGCCAATGGCAGTTGCGCGGCCGGCGAGCCAATCAGGACACGGCGTGTGGTGCGACGGGTCGGCAGTTGGGCGCGTGGCGTCGGACTGAGAGGAAGTTGGGTCGTAGTGAGGCCAGGTGGTGACGACCATGGTACAGAGCGGCGGGGCCTGGGGGACGGGCCAGGACGGGCGGCGGGACCGTGGGGGACGGGCCTGGATGGGCAGCAGGACCTTGGGGGACGGGCCTGGACCGGCGGTGGGGCCTTGGGGAACGGGTCTGAACCAGCGGTGGGGCCTTGGGGGATGGGCCTGGGCCTGCTGAGGGGCTCTGGGGACGGGCCTCGACGGGCGGAGGGGCCTGGGGGTTGGGCCCAGGTGGCGGGGTAGGGTCCGGAGTGTGCATGTCAGGGGCAGGCACGGGGCTCACTCCGCAGATGCAGTAAGCAGCCCCTGCCCTCTCTCTTCCACTGTTCCTTCTCGAGGCAACGGTCCAGAGTTGCTCTTGAGCTCTGTCATTTGTCTCAGCTGTGCTGTGAGCTCACGAGGGCACTTACAGAAATAGGCTTTTAAATAAGAGTGAGAGAAGACTGTATATGCTGAAAAAGTTGCTTCCTCCTTTAGATAGGGCTGTGAGTTGTTTGGCCACTCCACGTGGCATGCAGCATCTTGGTTCCCCCACCAGGGATCGAACCTGTGCCCCTTGCATTGAGAGCTCAGAGTCTTAACCACTGGACTGCCAGGGAATTTCCCCTCCCCCCCCTTTTTTTAAGCAAAACTAAGCAAACAGGAATAGGTAGGCTTATATCCTCCCTTTCTCGCGCCTTGTTTTTTCATTGTGCAAACAGTCCGGCTGCCTCCGTGTCAGCGTGCAAAGACCTGCGTCCTTGTTTACTGCCATGTAGTATTCCAGGGTGTTGTTCTGCGTCTTCAGCCTGTCCTGAGCCGCTGGATGTGTGGATGTTTTCCAGTCTTTTATGCATGGAGTTGCAATGAGGAATCTGTGCCTGCAGTTTCTCACTGGTGTAGGTGTATATGGGATACCACAAGTGAATGGTATATAGTTTCAGATTCCCTTCCATCAGCAACACATACATGAGAATTCCTGTTTTCCCACAGCAGGGTGGGCTTCTGCCTTTAATTTGTTCATTTTTATGTCCTCAAGTCATAGGGATCTAGTTAATTGTTGAATTAATTACATTAATAGTTTGCACACCAGTGGAACTCAACCAACACCTCTGTCATTGTGCACGTCTAAAACCAGTCACCTTAATGTGGAGAGAGGCTGGAATGACCCCTGACAGGGCTTTACCTGGCCTGTTTCACGTCTTGCTTGTTCCCAGTTAACTGAGGCTGATGTCATTCCAGCCTCTGTGTTCTCTTCTCATCACTGCGGTAGCTTCCAAACTCTATGAAGAGTACTGGATAATAACTAGATAATAACTCACACTAACGTCTGCATTCTCCCTTTGCAAAAGTTGGTTTTGAGGCTTCTCTTATTGGTTATTGAACAGCATGACATCTAGCTGCTCAAATATTTTTTTTGTACAGGTGATTTATTACAAGTATAAAGAAAAGGTATCTGCTATTACCTGACAGGTAAAAGGAAGCTTCAGGATTAGAAGAAATTTGTGCATTTCATCATTTTTTAGGAGCTGGGTTTTTTTTTTTTTTTGGTTTGTTTTTTTGCAGTATGCGGGGCCTCTCACTGTTGTGGCCTCTCCCGTTGCAGAGCACAGGCTCCAGACGCGCAGGCTCAGCGGCCATGGCTCACGGGCCCAGCCGCTCCGCGGCATGTGGGATCCTCCCGGACCGGGGCATGAACCCGTGTCCCCTGCATCGGCAGGCGGACTCTCAACCACTGCGCCACCTGGGAAGCCCTAGGAGCTGTTATTTTTAGCAAAGCCTTTGTCTTAATTAAGAAAAATACCGTGGTTAATACTTTTAGAAGAGCTGTTCAGCCGTTGTTTGTTGGTATAACAGGGTCTTCTCAAGTTGAAATGCCTAAGTTCACAGTGCTTAGTTTAACCAACTAAATTAGGAAATGTCTAGTGAGGGGGAGGTGATGATGAGTTGGTGTGAAGATAACCTAAAAGAAATTACACTGATCTCTGAGAAAATGTTGTCCATTACATATGCCTTCCCTTTGTGTCAGAACGGTTCATGTCTCAAGATGAATTTAATGGGAATTCCAACAGTAGAAATTTTGTTTTAAATCCTACTTTATGCATCCTAGAGCCTCATCACAAAGTTGAGTACCTTCTGGAGAATCTGCCCAGCCTCATAAGGGTAAATTTTTTCTGGCTCAGTATTGCAGTTTGGTTGGAATCAGAATTAGACTATCAGCTATGATTTGGTCCCCTGTCTTTCAAGGATAAGTCTAGAAGCTGAATTTCTAGGCTTCCAGACCATCACTCTTAAGGGCTAGGAGATTATAAATCTGGGATGTGATCGTAATGTATGATGAGAAGATAATACCCATGTTTAGAATTATCTGTCTCATGATGTGGCCATTTTGATGGCCTATTTTCTCTTCATTCAGGTTATCTCCTTTTTTTTTTTTTTGACTGCACCCCACACGACTTGCGGGATCTTAGCTTGAGAGATCTTAGTTCCCCAACCAGGGATTGAACCCGTGCCTCCTGCAGTGGAAGTGCTGAGTCCTAACCTCTGGACCACCAGGGAATTCCCCAAGTTATCTCCTTTTGAGTGAGCTTCAGTAGTGTGTGTAAGGAGTTTGTCCATTTCATTTGTGTTGTTGAATTCATAATATTCCTTTATACCTTTAATATCCCAGTAGTTATAGCCTCTTTTTTGTTCCTGATACTGGTAATTTGTGTCTTCTCTTTTTCTGGGTCAATTTGGCCAGGGGCTTATCAATTTGATTGTTCAGCTCAAAGAACCAGGTTTTGGTTTCATTGACTTTTCTCTCTTTTTATTTTCCTGTTTTCTGTTTAGTTTATTTTTGCTAGTTATTATTTTTTTCTGCATAATTTGGATATTTGCTCTTTTTCTAGTTTCTTAAGGTGGAAGCTTAGGTCATTGAATTTGAAATTTTTGAACAAACTTTTGTGTCTAAGTTCATGAGGGATATTGGTCTGTAGTTTCCTTACAGTGAATATCTTATTTTTTAAATTTATTTTTATTATTTGTTTATTTATTTATTTTTGACTGCGTTGGGTCTTGCTGCGCACGGACTTTCTCTAGAAGCGGCGAGTGTGGGCTACTCTTGGTTGTGGTGCACGGGCTTCTCATTGCGGTGGCTTCTCTTGTGGAGCACAGGCTCTAGGTGTGCAGGATTCAGTAGTTGTAGCATGGAGGCTCAGTAGTTGTGGCTCACAGGTTTAGCTGCTCCGAGGCATGTGGGATCTTCCCATACCAGGGCTTGAACCTGTGTCCCCTACATTGGTAGGCAGATTCTTAACCACTGTGCCACCAGGGAAGTCCAGTGTCCTTGGTTTTTGTATCAGGGTAATGCTGGCCTCAGGGAATGAGTTGGGAAGTGTTCCTTTCTCTTCCATTTTCTAGAAGAGTTTGCAGGGAGGGAAAAATTTTCCTCTTCTGGGTTCTTCTCGTTGGTCTAATAATCTTTTTTTTTTTTTTTTTTTTTTTTTTTTTGCGGTACGCGGGCCTCTCACTGCTGTGGTCTCTCCCGCTGTGGAGCACAGGCTCCGGACGCGCAGGCTCAGCGGCCATGGCTCACGGGCCCAGCCGCTCCGCGGCATGTGGGATCTTCCCGGACTGGGGCACGAACCCGTGTACCCTGCATCGGCAGGCGGACTCCCAACCACTGCGCCACCAGGGAAGCCCTCTAATAATCTTATTGACAGAAGACAGATTAACGTGAGAAAAACAAATTTAATTCTGTACATATGGAAGTCCTATAAGTATAGGATCTAAGAATTGACCAAAGCAGGCTATTTATATACCTTTTTAGACAAAGAATCAGTAATTTATGAAGATTTGAGGAAAGAAAGGGGTTTTTGCTTGGGCTAGCAAGTTAATGAAGAAGTAACAAAGTTTGTTGATGCAGCTTTCTCAGCCTTAAATTCTCTATCTCCAGGGATCATGATGCCCTCCTTTCTCCTGGCATAGGGAAGATGCCTCCCCATGGGAGCTTTGTTTCCTGCTTTCAGGGGAGCAAAGGGTCAGAGTGTTCTTCTTGTACCAGCTGATTCTCAAGTAACTTTTTTCTTTTTTGTAAAATTTTATTTATTCATTTACTTTTGGCTGCATTGGGTCTTCGTTGCTGCTCGCAGGCTTTCTCTAGTTGCAGTGAGCAGGGGCTACTCTTCGTTGCGGTGCGCGGGCTTCTCATTGCAATGGCTTCTCGTTGCGGAGCACGGGCTCTAGGTGCACGGCTTCAGTAGTTGTGGCATGCTGGCTCAGTAGTTGTGTCTCACGGGCTCTAGAGCGCAGGCTTAGTAGTTGTGGGGCACGGGCTTAGTTGCTCTGCGGCATGTGGGATCTTCCCGGACCGGGGCTTGAGCCCGTGTTTCCTGCATTGGCAGGCAGATTCTTAACCACTGCACCACCAGGGAAGTCCCTCAAGTAACTTTAATTCAAAGTAATCAATATGCCACCAGCATATTTTGGGGTGGCCTGCCCTGAGCTCCATCAAGTTTTATAGGTCATTGATTTTATACCTTTATACACATACATGTTACCCTCTGAGTACGATTATAGCTGCATCCCACAAATTTTGGTATGTCATGTTTTCATTTTTATTCCATTCAAAATACTTTCTAATTTCCCTTGTTATTCGTTTCCAAATATTTGGGGATTTTTCAGATACCTTTGTGTTACTGGATTTGTAATTAAGTTCCAGTATTCAGAAAACATATTTTGTATTATTTGAATATGTTGTGTTAATCAAGACCTTTATTAAGAAGTGCTTGGGGGAAAAGAAGAAAAAAAAGTGCTTGGGGAATTCTCTGGCAGTCCAGTGATTAGGACACCACACTTCCACTGCAGGGGCACAGGTTTGATCCCTGGTCAGGAAACTAAGATCCTGCATGCCGAGTAACATGGCCAAAAAAAAAAAAAAGTTTGCAGTTTGTTGAGTTTTTGAAAATAGCAAGTTGTAAACTTTTAATACAAATTAAAAATGAGTTTCCTAAAAACTCAAGTTGCCCAGATATGAAACAATTTAAAAACCTTTAAATATATATTGAGAAAAGCCAGGCTTTAAAAAAAAAACAGGTTTGTCCTTATCCAAAAGAGATGTCTTTAAGTAAAAGCCCATGCTGCATAGATAATGCAGATGGTTCTAGTGATCTGGTCAAGCACTTAAGGTCTTCAGCTTCCATCTTTTGTTCATTTCTTTTTATTTATTTATTTATTTATTTATGGCTGTGTTGGGTCTTCGTTGCTCCACGTGGACTTCCTCTAGTTGTGGCGAGCGGCGGCTGCTCTTCATGAGGTGTGCAGGCTTCTCATTGCGGTGGCTTCTCATTGCGGTGGCTTCTCTTGTGGAGCTCAGGCTCTAGGCATGCAGGCTTCAGTAGTTGTAGCACGAGGGCTTCAGCAGTTGTAGCTCGTGGGCTCTAGAGTGCAGGCTTAGTAGTTTTGGCGCATGAGCTTAGTTGCTCTGCAGCATGTGGGATCTTCCTGGATCAGGGATCGAACCCGTGTCCCCTGCATTGGCAGGCGGATTCTTAACCACGGCGCCACCAGGGAAGTCCCTGTTCATTTCTTATTGCTGCAATTTCATGTTCATTCTTGTTGGATGACTAAACCAGATTTCGGTAGAGATGGTTAGTGAGCATTTACCCAGACCACCCTGCTCACTCAGTTTATCCCAGTCTGCCTTCAAGTGCTGCTACACCACTTCACAACAATATATCAATACCTCCATTTCCCCCTTCTTGGCCTTTATGTTATTGATTTTTTAAATAAACTTATTTATTTATTTTTGGCTGTATTGGGTCTTCGTTGCTGCGCGCAGGCTTTCTCTAGTTGTGGCGAGTGGGGGCTTCTCTTCGTTGTGGTGCGTGGCCTTCTCATTGCGGTAGATTCACTTGTTTGGGGGCTCGGGCTCTAGGCACGCGGGCTTCAGTAGTTGTGGCATGCGGGCTCAGTAGTTGTGGCTCGCGGGCTCTAGAGCGCAGGCTCAGTAGTTGTGGCGCACAGGCTTAGTTGCTCTGCAGCGTGTGGGATCTTCCTGGACCAGGGCTTGAAACCGTGTCCCTTGCATTGGCAGGCGGATTCTTTTTTTTTTTTTTGGCGGTACGCGGGCCTCTCACTGTTGTGGCCTCTCCCGTTGCGGAGCACAGGCTCCGGATGCACAGGCTCAGCGGCCACAGGCTCTGGACGCGCATGTTCAGTGGCCATGGCCCACGGGCCCAGCCGCTCTGCGGCATGTGGGATCTTCCCGGACCGGGGCACAAATCCGTGTCCCCTGCATTGGCAGGTGGACTCTCAACCCCTGCGCCACCAGGGAAGCCCTCATTTGTGATTTTTATCTTTAATAAATTCAGCCATGTGTGGTGTGATAAGATTAACTCTTTACATGTTTAAGGTAATGCTATAAAGTTAAAAACTGAAAAAAAAACTGAACGTTAAAGCAAAAATAAAGGTTTATTATTATGGGGTTTACAACTCATATAGAAGTAACATACAACAAACAATAGCACAGGACTCTCCTGGTGGCGCAGTGGTTAAGAATCCGCCTGCTGGGCTTCCCTGGTGGTGCAGTGGTTGAGAGTCCGCCTGCCGATGCAGGGGACACGGGTTTGTGCCCCGGTCCGGGAAGATCCCACATGCCGCGGAGCGGCTGGGCCCATGAGCCATGGCTACTGAGCCTGCGCGTCCGGAGCCTGTGCTCCGCTACGGGAGAGGCCACAGCAGTGAGAGGCCCGCGTACGCCAAAAAAAAAAAAAAATCATAAATGAGTGACACAGTTACTTGCTACATATTCTTCCCATTACAACTGACAGGTTCATTAATCATACAGTGTATTTTATTATTAGAAGCTATAAAGGAGATCAAATCTCTAGTAATTTTTCTCCTTCTCTTTGATTAGTGTGTTGTTTCAGTGTGCAGATAAAATATAGTGTCAGTGACCAAGAGTCTCAGGAGACTTTCGTTTTTCCAGTAAGAATATCCTTGTTTATTTGCAATGTAAAAATTCCCTAGATCATTCTCTAGATCATGCATCATTTTCCATCAATTTGGTCATCAGATCAGGTAAAAAGTCTGTGTGCACCAATTTGCAGAAGTGGTCATCCAGAAGTAAATGCTGGGCTCAATTATATTTTTAAAATATGGTATAAAGTCTTTTATATTTGCCCACATATTTAGCAGTTTTGTCATTCTTCAGTCCAATTTTGCAGTTGCAATTTTCCATCTAGTATGATTTTCCTTCTTCCTGGAGAGATTCCTTTACCTTTTTTTTTTTGTAGTGGTGACTACTACTCTCAGCTAATGATTAACTCTCTCAGCTTTTGAATGCCTGAAAAAGTCTTCATTTTGCCTTTTATTTTAGTTCTGTTGAGGTATAATTTACATAAAGTATTCACTGAAAGTGTATAATTTCACAAGGTTTAATATTTATTAACATCTTGATTATCCATGAAATCATCACCTCAATCAAGATATGAACATACCCATCACCCCCCAAAGTTACCTGGTACCCCTTTGTAAATCCTCCCTTCTGCCTCACCCCCTTTCCCTCCCCCACTAATCCACATTTCTGTATTTTCTAGGATTTTATATGAATGGGATCATTGAGTTAATTTGTTGTTGTTTGGATTCTTTCACTTACTAATTATTTAGAGATTCACCCATGTTGTTGCAACACAGTTCATTTTTATTGCTGAGTATCTTCTTTTTTGTGTGTGGTAAACTACACATGACAAAAGTTACCATTTTAACCATTTTTAAGTGTATAATTCAGTAGCATTAAGTACATTTACATGTTGTATAACCATCAGCACTATTTCCAGAACTTTTTCATCACTCTCAAATCTTCTTAGTATATAATCTGCTGGGGAGTTTTTGTTTTTATATTTTATACAATTTTTAAAAAATAAATTTACTTATTGATTTATTTATAGCTGTGTTGGGTCTTCGTTGCTGTGCACGGGCTTTCTGTCATTGGGGTGAGCCGGGGCTACTCTTCGTTGAGGTGCGCGGGCTTCTCATTGTCGTGGCTTCTCTTGTTGCGGACCATGGGCTCTAGGCACATGGGCTCAGTAGTTGTGGCTCTCGGGCTCTAGAGCGCAGGCTCAGTGGTTGTGGTGCTCCGGGCTTAGTTGTTCCGCGGCATGTGGGACCTTCCCGGACCAGGGCTCAAACCCATGTCCCCTGCATTGGCAGGTGGATTCTTAACCACTGTGCCACCAGGGAAAGCCCTTTTATACAATTTTTAAAGTACACTTTTCATTTATAGTTACTCCAAACTATTCATAATCTGTTGTTAATCTCATCCAGTGTGTTTTTCATTACAGACATTGTCTTTTTTTATCATTAGCAATTTGAGTTAGTTCTTTTTTATATCAAACATGTCTCTCCTTATCATGCTCATTTTTTCCTGTACTTTCCTGAGCATGTAGATATATAATAGTTATTTTAATGTCCTTGTTTACTAATTCTATCATCTGTCATTTCTGGATCTGTTTTTATTGATTGCTTTTTCTCTTCATATGGTAATATTTTCTGACTTTTCTAGGTTTTATTTTTTAATTTTCTGGTGTATATGGTAACTTTAGATTGGATACCAGGCATGAATTTTACATTATTGGGTGTTAGATTTTTTTGGCTGTTATTTCAGCTGTTTCTAGGCTTTTGGGGGGATGCTATTAGTATACCTGGGAACAGTTTGATCCTTTTGAGGCTTGCTTTTCAGCTTTCTTAAGTGGGTTCAGACCAGCGTTTAGGGTTGGCCTCACTTGGCCCCACTACTGAGGACTCCACCCAGTGCTCTGTGAGTTAGGATGTCTTTCTGCCATGGCAGGTGTGAGCTCAGGGGTCCCTCCCCACCTGTGCTGAGCAGCCCACAGTGAGGACTCGGGGCCCCCCTGCTGATCTCCCTGAGCTCTCTCCATGCAGCTGTCTCTCCTCCAGATAGAAAGCCAGCACCAGGCTTTCTAGCTGCCTTGACCTCTCTCAACACAGGATTCTCTCTGCTCACCTCAGGGAGATCCCTGGGTTTCTCCTGTCTTGGCTGCAGCCTGGACACTCCCCAGTAGCCTTCTGGGGCATCTGTAGGGCTTGCCTTGTTTCCGTGCTCTAAGGAATCACTTACTGTCTTCTGCTGCCTATTGTCTAATGACTGAAAAGTGTTATTTCATGTTTTTTTTCTAAGCCGTTGCTTATATCAGGTTGGTAAATACAGCCTAAGGTGGAAATAAAATGGCCTGACTGCTTATTTTGTATAAATTATTTTTTAATTAATTTATTTTATTTTTGGCTGCATTGGGTCTTTGTTGCTGCACGCAGGCTTTTCTTTAATTGCGGCGAGCGGGGGCTGCTCATCGTTGCGGTGCGTCGCCTTCTCATTGCTGTGGCCTCTCTTGTCGCAGAGCACAGGCTCTAGGCGCACGGGCTTCAGTAGTTGTGGCACACAGGTTCAGTAGTTGTGGCTCACGGGCTCTAGAACGCAGGCTCAGTAGTTGTGGTGCACGGGCTTAGTGCTCCACAGCATGTGGGATCTTCCCAGACCAGGGTTCGAACCCGTGTCCCCTGCATTGGCAGGTGGATTCCTAACCACTGCGCCACCAGGGCAGCCCTTGTATAAATTTTTAACCTTTTTTATTGATTGCTAGGAAGAGGTTTTATGTATTTGTTTATTTATTTATTTATTTATTTGGTTGTGCTGTGTCTTAGTTGTGGCAGACAGACTCCTTAGTGGCGGCTCGCTGGCTCCTTAGTTGTGGCAGGTGGGCTCCTTAGGTGTGGTATGCGAACTCTTAGTTGTGGCATGCATGTGGGTTCTAGTTCCCTGGCCAGGAATCAAACCCGGGCCCCCTGCATTGGGAGTGTGGAGTCTTAACTGCTGTGCCACCAGGGAAGTCTCGCTGGGAAGATGTTTATAATGGCTGTATTCCTATTCACAGTTCAAGTGTGTCTCCATCCATGCTCAGACATAAAATGACCATTGGAAGCTCATGGGACAATAATGTCTGATAAGACCTTAAGAAACCAAAAGATTTTAGAGATTAATTTAAGACGTTGGGTCTCATTTGCGTGCCACATAGTGACAACCGCCTTGAAGCTGAGGGGCCTCACATGTATACTTTCGTTCCCAGCGTGAGTGCATCTCTATCCACGTGGGGCAGGCGGGGGTCCAGATCGGCAATGCCTGCTGGGAGCTGTACTGCCTTGAACATGGAATTCAGCCCGACGGCCAGATGCCAAGTGACAAAACCATCGGCGGTGGGGATGACTCGTTCAACACGTTCTTCAGTGAGACCGGGGCTGGCAAGCATGTGCCCAGAGCCGTGTTCGTGGACCTGGAGCCCACCGTGGTCGGTAGGTACCCTTAGACTCAGAAGGGGAAGCACAGAACCTTTGCTGGGTTCCTCCAGATCAGAAGCCCGAGGTAGTTTCCAAGGGGAGCTGCCAGGAGAGAGCACCTTTCAGTGGCGGCCACCCAGGAGACAACAGAATGTCACCCTAGAGCCCGTTAGACCCAGGCCACAGAGAGCGCCCGGCAAAAGTCACGCTGATGTCTAGTACATCAGGGCCATTTCAGCAACACCCTGGGTGTAGCTGTGGGTGTGAATGAAACATGCACACGCAGAACCGCCTGTGCGGTGTGAGCACTCCCCCACCTTTGGGAACTGGCCACACTGGCATTTGTTCCCCGGGTTGACTGGACCTTCCCGGAGTCATAAACGGCAGATGAGGCATGTGTATCACACGGAGACCTTTTCTGTGAGACGCTGACGCTGCTGGCCTGCGAGGCCCAGCACGTGCCTGTAGAATTGAAGGTTTCCCCGGACCTGGCCATCCCGGTGAGTCAGCGACCGTCCTTAGAGTCTCGGGCACGCTGTCCTCTCTGCAGATGAAGTGCGCACGGGGACCTACAGGCAGCTCTTCCACCCGGAGCAGCTGATCACCGGGAAGGAGGACGCGGCCAATAACTACGCCAGAGGCCATTACACCATCGGCAAGGAGATCGTCGATCTGGTCCTGGACCGGATCCGCAAACTGGTGAGAAGCGCCCTGGGAAGGCCTCCTGGACAGGAGGGGAGGCCCGGGATCTCCCCGGGACATCACTTTGGCAAAACCCAGCAGAACCATGAGTGCAGGGTCTTCCTTTCCGGTGTGGCCGCAGTGCATCCACGTCTGTAACTGCTAAGTGTGATGCGTGTTCCCTGTGGATGGGTTGAACCCGTATAGTGAACCTGCAGAGGAAGAGTGTGCCATGACCGGGGCCCGTGGGGGCCCGTGGGGGTGGCGGCACGGCTCGTGCGGGCATGGCCTCACGGCCTCTGCTCTCCCGCAGGCGGACCTGTGCACGGGCCTGCAGGGCTTCCTCATCTTCCACAGCTTCGGGGGCGGCACCGGCTCGGGCTTTGCGTCTCTGCTCATGGAGCGACTCTCGGTGGACTACGGCAAGAAGTCCAAGCTGGAGTTCGCCATCTACCCGGCCCCCCAGGTGTCCACAGCTGTGGTGGAGCCCTACAACTCCATCCTGACCACACACACGACCCTGGAGCACTCGGACTGTGCCTTCATGGTGGACAACGAGGCCATCTACGACATCTGCCGGCGCAACCTGGACATCGAGCGGCCCACGTACACCAACCTTAACCGTCTGATCGGGCAGATCGTGTCCTCCATCACGGCCTCCCTGCGCTTTGACGGCGCCCTCAACGTGGACCTGACGGAGTTCCAGACCAACCTGGTGCCCTACCCCCGCATCCACTTCCCCCTGGCCACGTACGCCCCGGTCATCTCGGCCGAGAAGGCCTACCATGAGCAGCTGTCCGTGGCCGAGATCACCAACGCCTGCTTCGAGCCGGCCAACCAGATGGTCAAGTGTGACCCTCGCCACGGCAAGTACATGGCCTGCTGCATGCTGTACAGGGGGGACGTGGTCCCCAAAGACGTCAATGCGGCCATCGCCACCATCAAGACCAAGCGCACCATCCAGTTTGTGGACTGGTGCCCGACTGGGTTCAAGGTAGGCTGGGCGGTAAGACGTGTTCACCTTTCCGCCCGCGGCAGATCCTGGGATGGGGTGCTGCTCCTTTGTGGAGGGTACCCTGATACAGGGAAGCCGGGCTGGGTCATGGATTAGTGAGCTGCGGGACAGTTTTCATTCCTTCACTGGTGTCTCTAGAACTTCCTTCCTGAGTCATCACATGATACAGCTCTGTGAGTGTATTTTTTACAGAAATTACCTGGAGGAGTTCTTGGGTGGAAAACATAGGTTGATTTAGAAATAAGATGTTTTTTCTTACAGTAAGTTTTCTTAGAATAGAAATATAGGAATTTTCTGGGCGTTTTGGTAACTTGTGGGGATATTTGAACTTGGGGCACTACTGTAAACTGTTGTCTCTGAATTCCACTTGATTCCATCGTCATGTAAAAATTACATCCAATTTAAGTGTCGTATGGAACGTTTGGTTTACAGCACTGTCATGAATCCTTTTGTGGAGAAGTGGAGATTGGGGAGCCTATACAGTATGTCCTGGGTTGTCTTCAGACCCAGCTTGCTCCGACCTTCCACTGGACACAGGACAGAAACCTTGCTCCTTACTTGATTCCCAACCTTCCCTCTGGGAATGGAACTGTGCTCCCCTGAGCCCTGCTCTTAGGGCCTCCGCTGGCTCAGACCCTCACTGCTGCAGTGGGTTCTTACCTAGGAGTCTGGGTTTCTTCCTCTGGTCCAGGGCTCAGCACAGCTGGCCGACCCATCACCTGGTTTTGTGAATGGTTTCATGTGAGCACAGCCGTCCCCGCTTATTGGCTCATTGCTGTGGCAGGTCTTATGCTGCAAAGATAGGGTTGAGTATCTGTGACAGAGCCCCTGTGGCCCAGCAGCCTAGAACGTGTGCCGTAGACCCCTTGACAGGCCCTGTATCTCCTGCTAAAACCTCTGGTCACGTGATCCCTGGTCTGAAGCTTGGACTGCCTCTCCCTTGGTCCCAGTGCTGGGATCTCATTCCCTCCCTCTTAGCGTTCATGTGGGCCGCGTCCACAGCAGTGGTCACAGCGTCAGGGACCTCTAACAGTGTGCTTGTCACTCTGCTATGTGTACACTGTTTGTTGGTAAAGCAGGGGGTGTGACCTGCCCTCACGATTCTGCCACAGTTGTGTTCTCTGAATCTGCCTGGGTGGAAAAGGCTCAGCTACAGACATTAATCCCCATCTTGTTGAACCCTCTGGAGAAAATAACATATGAAGAATCCCAAGCAGTGTCCCTTCTTAGAGGGAAGATAGTCCTATCACCTGGGTACCTATCACATGTCACAGTTGCTGGGACACAGGCCCTCCAGCAGCTTGGGTGTGAGCCAGGGTGGCAGGCTCTGGGGCTCCTCTTTCCGTTTTCCTTGTCTGGCAACCAGAACCCTGCTTTCCTGGCACCTTGCCTGGCACACAGCTGGGCCCAGAGTACAGGGTGGCCCCAGCCTCCCCGGGTCGCCAGAGGGCACCTCCATGCCTTGTTTCCACGAACGCAGCCACCATTCCTGGATTGACGGAAGCTTCACGCAGTGCTTTCTCCCCTTCTTTGGCAGGTGGGCATCAACTACCAGCCCCCCACAGTGGTCCCAGGGGGAGACCTGGCCAAGGTGCAGCGGGCCGTGTGCATGCTGAGCAACACCACGGCCATCGCCGAGGCCTGGGCCCGCCTAGACCACAAGTTCGACCTCATGTACGCCAAGCGTGCCTTCGTGCACTGGTACGTGGGGGAGGGCATGGAGGAGGGCGAGTTCTCGGAGGCCCGGGAGGACCTGGCAGCACTGGAGAAAGATTATGAAGAGGTGGGCGTGGACTCGGTGGAAGCAGAGGCCGAGGAAGGGGAAGAATACTGAACGGGAGGGAGCGGCTAGTGGTCCCCTGTCCCCCGCCAACTGTCATGTTACAGATGTTTATCTACAGTTTCTGAATTAAACCTCTGTCTCTTGTGCTCACCTGGAACATGCTCATCTGTCCACAGGAGCAGGGAGGACCCCTCTGCTGGGCCATGTGGACGGCTGTCCAGCTGCTTGGGCTGTGCTGCTGGGGTGGGTGGACCTACATCTGTGAGGAGCCTCTGCTTATGTGATGTGAACCAAGGGCAAAAAGTCAGTGTTTCCAATCCAAGGTTTAAAAACACACAAAAACAAAGAGCGCTAGGAAAACTGAGTTAGGTTTTTTCAATTGAATTTGCCATTTTTCAGGCTTCTTTATTGACGGGACAAGTGGACTAAGGTGTAAAAGCTTAGAATTGGAGTTTGAAAACCTGAGGTCCATGTAAACATGTAAAACTGGGGCAAATGTGGAAGGTCAAGACATTTTGGGGGAAAGGGTTTTACTGGATTCTCTGTGGCATGCATGACCCACAGAGGGTTAAAAGCTCTAGGTCACAGCCCTTCTGTGCTCAAACCCATGCTGCACCTGAGCGCCCTGGGAGGGCCTCGGTGAAAACGCAGAAGACCTGGTAATATGCGCATTTTCTCACAGGCTCAAAAATGAGGTCGGGGAGGTGGGGTCACTGGTTGAAGTCACTTGTTGGTTCAGCTGAAGCATGACGAGGACCAGCACACAGGACTAATTCTAAATCTCTGTGCCTTAATATATTCAAAAGGTAACAGAAGACATCTTGAACAGACCCTCAGGTTTTCAGAGGTTTATTACTGACGGGAGGAGCAGCCTGTCTGAGAGGCTGGCGGCCTGCGGTGGGCCCGTGCAAATCCTCTTGCTCAGGTGTTGCTCCGCGTGGGGCTCTTCCCCGGCCCGCCCCCCTTGGGCAGCCTGGTGGCGCTGGGCTGGCGGGGCATCCTCTGGCTGGATCCTTCCCGGACGCCGCGTTCTGGCAGCGTCGGGCCTCCACCAAGGGCACCGCTGCCTTTGTTTCTCCCTGAGCAGACACAGAACACAGGCATTAGCAACCGGGCAGAGGCCACCTCGCAACACCTATTGTCTGTGTCCCGAGAGCCATGCCAGGGGCAGATCGGCGTGTCGACCCCCAGCAACTGCCCTCCCCGTCAGACATGGTGACGCAGGAAGCATGTTAGTCAGTCTTCTGGATTTGGATCTTGGAAGCTCTTCCTCATACATTTTCCTCCCTCTCCCCTCAGTGTTCTACAAATATTCAGGTTCACTGGGTCCTATGACTGGGCTCCTGCTGAGGACGCGCCCTGTCCATGGGGCGGTCACGCTCAGGTGCAGAGCACAGTTCCGGCCGCTCACCCACTGGTAACCTGCCAGCTTTAGTCTGTCTTGTGCCGACAGCCAGGAAGGTCTGCAGTCATGCCTGGGCCAGTGCCTGTGGCATCAGCAACAGAGAGGACCCCAGGGGACAAGCGTGCCTGGGTCACAGTCCCTCCCCGCTGGGCCTGCCTCAACCTGGGCTCTCCTTCGGCCCGCAGCTCTGACCCCCAGCCTCCATCCAGGTGTAGTCCAACAGCCTGCAGTGGGGAACCGGGGGCTCTTGGACAGAAGACATGACAGTTTCCTAGGGGCTTGTTAAGTTGTTTCTGCTTACCGGCTGTCACCTTGGGCAAGGGGAGGGACCTGCATTTGAGACTCAAGTCTGTGCTCTAATCCTCACACCTAGCTTCTCCCCAGGACTCGTGCAGGGATAGGATGGCCCTCCTCAAGACACTTTCTGGGAAAGTTCTTCCTCAGAGAGCAGGAGGTCTGTGCTGCCTGGCACGGAGGGGTGGGTTGAAGTGGCATCAGCTTGGAACCCTGAAAGCTTGGGTTTCCCTGGCGTTGCTTCTCCCTCGAAAGCCCGTGTGTACTCGACTTGACAAAAGTGTAGTAGTAATGGGTTCCCCAGTGCTGGGTGTAGTAGACAGGAGCGTGTGGTAGGGTGAAGCCGGCCCAACTCTGTCCCAATGACTCCCGGAGACAGAAGCAAAGAGAAACATCACCCCTCATCTCTGGTACAAACGCTAATCTCTGGTCCCCAGTGACTGGTCCTGTGAGTGCATGGGCCCCACCACCCTGCAGGGTCTCCCAATGTGCCAGTGCCCTGCTCAGGCCATGCTTCCCCCTCCCCACCAAGGCTGAGCCAGGCCAAATCAGGTCCGTGGAGCCCGTGGCCTAGCCCCGGGTGCCGGGTGCTCCCAAAGCACAGCTCAGGCGTAGCTCCACCGCAAGCAGCAGGGCGGGTCCCAGCTGCAGGCCTCACTTTGAAGCCAGCTTTGCTTTGGCTTGCACATGTGTGAGTTTCCTCTCCCCCTCAGTGTAATGACCAGGGTCCCTCTGGACACTCAAGGATGAGAGGAAACTAGAAAAGAGCAAGTAACGTTCATCTTTAAATCTGACGAGGCCGATAAACTTTGGAAATAAGAAACCAGTGTAACTCTGAGTCATAGAAGGTGTCAAGAAAACTATTTAAGGATGAAAGCCCATTTATCCAGCTCAGTGTGATTCTTAGAACCCTAAAGGAATCACATGCTTTGGACATTCGTGGGGAGACCCACTCAGGCCTCATTTTACACGCGGCTGTGGAGGTCAAGAAGGTTTGCAGGGCCCAGTGGACCCAGCAGGGGGCGTCTGGGAGCTCATCAGGCCTGCTCCAGCTCCCTCCTGACAGGGTTATTAGGGTCCAATGGAATGCAGTGAGGACTGGGGCTGAGCCAAGGGTGACCACAAGCTGCGGTGGGGGTGGTGGGGACATGCTCCCAGGCCTGGTTCCTGTGGGGCCCTCTTAAGGGTCAAAGACAGACAAGGGTGTCTGTTAAAAACAGTCTGGTTTACCCTCCTACCTCTGAAACCAGCTGTGGCCACTCAGTGTTGGATGCCCCCTAATGAAGCAAATGTCCCAAATTCACCAGCCCATTGCCACCCGTGACTCGGGGGGGCCCTGAAGCTGGGGAACCACCCAGACCCGGTAGGACCCACTCTACCATTGACCTTTGGAGTGGCCCCCGGGACCCCTGATCACCCACCCTGAGAGCTCTGCTGCAGAGCTGGGCGGGAACGAGAATTATAGAAAGCCCCAGAGCGCTTTCTCCTGGGTGGTGGGCGCACCCCCTTATGGAGTTACAGGCCAGATGGCTGCTGAGGCCAAATGTCAGTGACCGGCTGTGAGCCAACACTGAAGACATATTGTGTGTGGAGGGGTGGGGGGACGGGTGGGTGAGAAATGAGAGGGAAAGAATACACCACAGCCCTGCTATCTGCAAGGCCAGCTGGTGGGGTCTGGTGGCCAGGATGAGTGGGCGGCCAGGGGTGTGCAGAGCACACAGCAGGGGCTTGATTGGTGCTTCTAGAACAGATATAGACAGAACAATGCACAACACGGACTGCACATGTGCGCTTTAACCCTTAACTCAGCGCACACTTCTGGGGAGGTGATCCCCACATGGACGTGCCTGTGACCCCTCCAGGCACACAGCCCGACGCTGTGTTGGGGAGAAGTTCGGCCTGAGTGCTCTGCAGCTGCGCTGCCCCCAGAGATGGGCTGTGAGCCACCTGTGTGGTCGTTAGCTTTTTTAAGAGTCATGTTAAAAAGTAAAAGAAACAGGAAATTGACTTAAATGTTTGAATTAACCCAAACATCCAGTATGTCATTTTAGCGGGTAATCAGTATAAAAGTTATCCGTGAGGTGTCCATTCCCTTCTGGTGCCAACGCTCGGGTACCTGTTCTCATGGCTCCGCACAGCAGACTCCACCTTATGCTTTCTGGGGGGGACATCTTTTTAGAATGTGTGGTTTCCCTAAACTTCAACAGTACACAACTGAACCTAACTCCGCATTCTTACCAAGACAAGCCTAACCCCCCTGAGCTCTCAGGACAGAAATGGTGAACCTGACAGGCCCCACAGGGCACCTGGATGGCCAGGGGACAGGAACCCAGAGAGCCAAGCCCTTGAGTGGGGCTCCAGCCCTTGGTCTGGGTCAACCTCACTCCGATTCTGAGGGAAAGCTAAGGCCAGCTGGCTCCAACGTTCCCAGACCCCCACCACCAGCCTAGACCAGCAAGGTCCCCCACTGCTTACTCTGTGACAATGCTCCTTATTTTCTCTACCCAGATCCTGCCATTAACCAGGTGACCAGAGATCTGTGTGGACAGATGCTTTGACATGCAGCCTCAGAGATCTATCTCATTGGCGGCCTCTGCTTCTCGGCCTCAGTGTACTCCTGGCACGGCCCCTCATCTGCCCTCTACCTCCACTGGGCATCTCCCCAGGGCCTCAGTGCCCTTGTACCCTGGCTGGTGGCTGCCCAGCCCAGCAGGACCTATGGCCTGAGCACTCAAGGGGAAACGACCCTGTGGGGTCCAGTGCCCCATGCCTCTCCAGTCTCTGGCCCGGGGCTTCCTCCCCACCTCCCATCCCTCTATGCGGTGCTCCCAGCCCCGCACCCCAATCCACCCTTGACGGCACCCTCTCCCTCCCTCCCCCCACACCCCAGGTCAGCCCCCTCCCAGGCGCTGCAGCAGCGCACCGGACTCTGCGGCTGGCTGGTGCAACGGCCCTGCCCCCAGTTTGTTAAACGCCTGCTGCTCCAGCAAGGCCGGTGCTGTCCTTCGAGACTGGACGCCCGTCACTGTCGGTATGTCTAGCCACTGGACAGACAGCGTGTCCACCCTGCAGCCCCACTGTGCCCTCAACACTGAGAGCAGGCCTGGCACTGAGCAAGGGAGGGAGTGGCAAAACCCCCGAGTGAGGGGATCTCTCCTTTAGTCCCCATGCTCCTCAGGCCCCCTGTCCAAGCTCCAGGCACACCTGGAACAGCAAGGTGGGTGATGCAGGGAGGGGCACGTGGGAGGGTGCAGCTAGAGCTCCCATGGGATTTCACACTCTAACACACCAGCCTCATCGTGCCTGGCAGTGCCTGGAAGGCACCCCCAGCTCAGGAACCAGGCAGTTGAGGGGACCCATGGTCTGATCCTCCAGGCAGCCAGTCCAGGGGGGTGATGGCATCTAAGAGGCCCAGGTGCCTGTCACACCTCAGGCTTTGCTCTCCACAGCACACCACGCTGTCCCTTCCCCGCCCCTTGGGTGTCCTCCTCTGGGCTGGGGGCAGCTCTACAGAGCGCAAGTCTCACCAGCAGAGTTAGCCTTTGGAGACGGGGTGTGGGCCTGTCCTGTGAGCACTGCACTTGTCTCTAATGAGCGGAGCTGTGAAATCACGCCCTCAGTCCCTAAGCTGCGGGGCAGCGATGGCCCACTGGGTCCTGCCCTTGCAGCTCAAAGCTGCTCTGGCTTTCTGGGGGCCACAGCAGTTTCTACGGAAACAGGAGAGAGAACCAACCCCCAGAGATAAACCAATAAACGCAACCTGCAAAAGGAGAGAACAGGCAGCAAGAGAACCGGAGGGAACCGGGGGGCCCCGGAGAAAGAGGCGAGTGCGAGGCAGCTGGGCCGTGGAGCAGAACTGGAGAGGCCGCAGGCTGCAGGGCCGAGGAAAAGGAGGGCCTTGCGGGGGGGGTACAGTTCTCGGCAGAGAGAAAGGAGGCCGCTGGAGGTCAGAGAGAGACACAAAGAGAGCAGACAGTGTGCATCAGTGAGGAGGCCTGCACTCAAGTGCCCAGGGCCTCTCAGGACGGGGTCACAGGTGCCCAGGGCCCAGGCACACCCACCCACAGGGCCTAGCTGCCCTCCGCCCCAACGTCAGCCCCTTCTCAGGATGTTTCTGGCTAAGGAGCCAGCCTGGAGGTTCTGCTGAATTTCAGAGGGTTTCTGGAATGGGGAGCATAAGTGACACCCGAAGCGGATTAGAGCTCCATCATGACACCCTGGTCACCAGCACCTGCTCATCCCCCAGCCATGACTCTCCAGACTGAGGAAGCCCCTCGGGCCTCTGTACCCTGCCAGCCACGGCTTCCAGGCTGCGCCCACCCACAGGCCAAGGATGGAAGCTTCGCTGTCCAGATTCCTGGGCAGGACCTGGGCCGGGTGGGGTGCCAAGAAGGGCACGCAGGAAAGCCTCTGCCCCGCCCTGCTCCCTGAGGACTTCCGTAGAGGCTATACAGGCCGTGAGGACAGGGACCAAAGCTGCCTTGTTCCCATGTTTGAGGGATAAAAACGTTGAGAGCAGAGGTGGGGAGGAACTGGGGTCGCAAAAGTCCTAGACGAGGTCTAGCCTGCCTGGGTCTCCCACCCTGTGTCCTCCCGATCTGGAGGTGCACCCTCAAAGGTGGCAGCAAAGTCGAAGCTAGGGATGGGAGCCCAAGGGGCCAGACCTTGGATGGGCCCAGCCTGTCCTGGGACAAGAGGAACAGAAAGGCCTGGCCACTCACGGCCAAGCCCGCGCGGTGCCAGGAGCTGCTCCCCTTCTGCCCCCGTCCCCCTCCCCGCCGCCCGGGCCCGGCTCTGACCTCGGGTCTCAGGCACGCTGGGCGTGGGCAGGGGCGCCGCCGCGGGGTCCTGGGGCTCGCTCGCCAGCCTGTGCCCGGCGCACATGGACTTGAGCATCTGGAAGACTGCGAGGGGCGCCACGTTTAGCTTCAGCAAGTCCACCAGGATCCTGGCGAGAACACACGCTGCGGCAGTGAGCCCTACTCGCCCGGTCCGGCCGTCCCCGGGGACCCCGACTCCCCCGGACCCCGCCTCCTCCGGGCGCTCACTTGAACACGTCGGGGTCCATGGCGCCACCCGCCGCCTGCGCCAGCTCGAACAGCTCCATCTCCTCGGCGCTCAGCACCTTCTTCCGCCGCAGCGCCAGCTTCTGCAGGGCCGCCTCCAACCCCGGTGGCGGCCCCGGCCCGGGCCCCGCGCCCGGCGCCGCCATCTGCGGACCGCGGAGGGTGTGCGCCCCTGGGTCGGGTCCCCGCTCCGCCCGACCCCGCCCGGTCCGGCCCGCCGCGCCCTCTACCGGCCCGCCGCGCGCCCCTCTCCCCGCAGCGCCCACGCCATCCGGCGCTCAGACCCGGGCCCGGGCGGCTGCAGGCGTGCGTAAGACCGGACCCTTGGAGACGGGGCTTCCCCGCGCGCTAGCCGAGGTGGCGGCACCCAGTGCAGCGCGGGCATTCTGTGGGCGCTCAATAAATGCCCGTCGGGCCCAGAGCGTAACTGTTCCGCGCCGACTCCCCGGTAGGGGGCGCGCCTCGAGGCCCTAACGCACCGACGCATCTTCGCGCACGCGCGCTCCTTACGGCGGATTTCCCCGCTGCGCACGCGCGTTCCGCGGCGGGCCTTCGCTTTGCGCACGCGCCTTTTGCTGTGTCCGCCAGAGGAGGCGGCGGCGCCATTTCCTGCCAGGCCGGGGGAACGTGACGCCACGCGCAGCTTGATGACGACATTTCGGCGCCGGGTCGCCGAATGGCGGCCGCGGTTCATAAAGCCGGAGACGCTGTGGTTCCTTCAGGTGAGTGGTGGGAATCGCGCGCGGTCCGGCCCCGCGTCCCGGCGGCCACCCCGAACTTCCGCCGAAATCAGCTCTGTTCCCACGCGAGCCCCGGGCCTCGGGCCGGGCCGGCAGGGCGCCGAGGGCCGGGCTGTGCCCTCCCGTCGCCTTCCCGCGCACCTCGCACGCCCCACCCCGGTGGGCCCCGGGTTAACGTTCGCTGCGCGCGGTGGAGGAGGGGGAGTCTGGGGCTCAGCGAGCGGTGTGGAGGGAGCGGGGTGGGTCTCGGCCCCGGCCCGACCCGATCCTTCCTCGCCTCCCTCGGTGTGGGCCGTCTTTGCGGAGCCTCAGTTTCCGCGTCTGTGACACGAGGGCCCCGGTGCTCCCTTCACGGGACAGTAGTGAGCGGCAGGCGGGAGCACGACCCGCTCGCAGCGCGGCCAGAGGGAGGCCCTGGCGAGATTGGCGTTGACGGGGCTGCGGCTCACGGGAGGGACCCCGAAAGCGGATCGGAAGCCGCTCCTGAAGGCAGCGGGTGTGGAGGTGGCGGGATGAAGCGGAGGCTGGGCGCACAGCGCAGGCGGCGCGGCGGGGAGAACCGGGGCCGGGAGACGCTGCCCTCTCCCCGAAACACCCTGCTTGGGCGCCTCGGGCTCATTCCTTCAGCCGCTACCTCTGCAAACTTGCTCTGAGCAAGGAGCAGCATTTAATTCATCATCTCTAAAGCTCTGCCCTGAGCAAACAGTTCAGGGTTTTATGCCGCTTTGGTCGTTTTGGAGTAGTGCAGTGTTCCCTGGACTACTTGGTTCGGGACTGAAGCGTTTTATTTAAGTCATCCTTAAAACTGAAACCCATAGCTAGTTTAATTAGGAGTTAAACAGTCTCATTGTTACTGAACTCAGACTCAGCTCCTCCCAGCTCAAAAGCCAATACTCCAGAGACAAGTGTTGGTACAAAGGAAAGGTTGCTTTACTCAGAAGGCCAGCAACCGGGGAGAAGGTGGACTGGTATCCCAGAACGCACTCCAAAGGTTCTGCTCAGTCGTGACAGTTTTTAAAGGGAAGAAGGGGAAACAATCTCAGAATCGAGGCAGAAGGTCAAGCTCTGCGTCATTTTCCATTGGGTGTGGACTGGCTGACTCCTCATGAGCTTTCTTCAGATGTTATCTTGCCTGCGTGATCTCCTGCCGGATTGCACAGGGAGAAGCTGGGGGAGAGAGCTAGTCATTCTTTAACTACTTAATTTTTCATTCCTACTTCTTTTAATCTAGGGAAAGAATCAATAGGTTAAGCAAGGTATTATGTGCATTCAGTAGAGCATATGTCAGGAGTTAGGTTAAGTGTTGCCTGGTGACCTCATTTCTGTAAGTTTTGAGGCGAACAGAAATGGGCAAACAGGAACGGGGGCAAAGGAGCTGCTTACAGATCCCCACTGTCTGATATCATTCCACTTCTGTGGGATTAGGGGCAAAGGCTCATCTTCTGTAACTTCTTCATGCTGACATAGCGTGCCATATTCTTAGAGTGGAAGATGTCGACATGAGTCTGTGGCATCTCTTTGCTGACAGTTTTAGTTGCCTGCTCACTAAAAATTGGGCAGAGCAAGCTACAATTATTTTGATGCCCACAAAGATATAGATTATTATGAGCAATAACGTTAATCTCATTGTCTTGAGGCCAGTTTTTGGAATCGTGCTAGCCACAGATGGAGCAGCTTATGTCATGGCTACTGTCTGGTCATCATGCATTTGACTTTTTCCCTCTGGTGGCAGTTATAGTATCTGTAAAACAACTCAGGAGTGTGCATCAGACACTGAAAGATTCTGTGACTCTCTTGTCCTAATCGTTAGCTGTTTGAGCCTGCTCTTTTGTGACTCAGGGAGACCTGGGAAACTTCAGCTTTTCTACAAACAAGAGGCAGGGGACATAGAGGGGCCTTTGTACAGGGGTGGGGAGTATGCAGGTTTCTGCTCGGTTTCATGGGAAGGTGTTCATAATGCCCAGTGGCAGAGATACATGTCTCCTGTCAGCCCCTCAGCTGCCCACCCAGCCTCTCCAAACACATACACTGCCAGTTGCCGCATCAGCACCGTTCCTCAGGCCATGGGCAGAGCTGTGCCAGGAAAGCCATCAGCAGCCCATCAGTGGGACTTGCGTACTCCCTCTCTGCTCAGTCCGAGTCTGGATATTTTCAGTTTCTGATTGGGGGCACAGAGAGGTAGGATTCTGGAGAGCTACCCCTGATTTTCTGGTGGCCGTTCAAAGGCTCCATTGGCAAAGCTGGCTCGTCCCCTCCCTTCCTTCTCAGAGAACACAAGTAAGACAGAGGAGATGTGTCCACCTGTCTCTATGAGAGAGTAGTGAAGAGGTCTGTGGGTTTGAGTCTTGGCTCTGCCATTCCCCAGCTGGCGGAGGGCAAGTGATTTTTCTCTCTGCCTCCATTTCCTTATCTGTACAGACCTCGTAGGTTTGTTATGAGGATGTATTTTCTATTCTTGCTTAACAAACTTTGCAGCTTAAAGTTGCATCTGTTGGTTATCTCATGGCTATGTGTCAGAAATGCAGGCTCAGCTGGGTTCTCTGCTTAGGGTCTCTCAAAGCTGAGATCGACCTGTTGGCCAGCTTTGCTCTTATCTGGAGGCTCTTGGGAAGAATCTGCTTTCAAGCTTATTCAGGTTGCTGGCAGGATCCAGCTCTTTGCAGTGGTAGAACTAAGGTCCCCATTTCGTTGCTGACTGTGAGTCAGGACTGCCCTGTATCTTACGGTTCTCACACTTGAGACTTTAATTGTGTCTGCAAAACCCCTTCACAGCAGCACCTAGAAGAGTGTTTGACCAGAGACAGGAATCTTGGACGGCTGTCTTTAGAATCCTGCCTGCCTGCCACCGAAGATTAAATGAGAAATGTATGGAGAACCCTCAGAACCAGGCCTGGCATGTGGCAAGTGCCACACAAGCTTAACCAAGTGTTCCCAAGGGTTCCCCGCCACAGACCTGGCTCCGGGGCTGGACCCTGTGGACGGCAGGCACGTAAGCAGCATTTCTGTAAAGCGTGGGCCTTGGCAGTGCAGTGGTGCTGAGCTGTGCAGATATTCTCCTGGCCTGTGTGTCTTGTTGTGTGGCAGAGTTTGAGGTTTTGTCTTTGTCTCTCTGCAGTGGTCCTCTAAGACGCCTGGTCTGGACCCTGCCCAGGAGGCTGCCATGGCATTCCCCCACCTGCAGCAGCCCAGCTTCCTGCTGGTAAGTGTCAGCTGCCTGCCCGCGTGCCAGGGTGATGGTCGCTCTGCAGCGGAGGGACTTGAGGGTTTTGCCACTGACTTGAAGAACTGTCCAGTGGTGATGTTTTGGGGGGATGTGCTGGAAATGACACTGGACTCGGGTGAGAACCCTCAGGCTCGACTCTGCCCTCTGTTGGTGCAGGACCTTGGGTTTATGCAGCTGCTGAGCCCTGGTTTTCTCATCTACAAGAGGAGTTGATTGAAATGCCGTTTCCTCAGTCTCCTGGGGTGTGGGGAGGAGCAAGGGAGAAGGATGTACACCCACATTTTCACGTCTTGTAAATCCTTACACGAAAGCGAGGTGTTTTGACGACCGTAACTGTCATTGGTGAAAAACGGAAGGAGGCTGCTGTGCTGGGGCACTAGGCCTGCACTTTTTATAAACCTGTATTTGGAAGGATGTTCTTCTTCGGTGCTCCTCTAGAGCCAGCAGATCCGACCCAGGCCTGCACAGCCGGGTGTCTGCCTCTGACCGAGACACTGTGGACCCCATCCTCGTGTGGAGGTGGCCAGGGCCTTGGATACCCTGGGCAAAGGCTTTGTGGTTAGAAACCTGGCCTTTCCTCCTGATGTTCATCCATGTGCACAGGGCCTTCTTCCCTTTGTGGTCAGAATAGACGAGAGCTTTCCCTCTCCCCTGATCTGGGGTATATTTCCTTACTTCTTGTCCTGAATGTTTTCTGGCTTCTCCGTCACCGGAGTGTTGGCATTTGGCTGAAGCTGTCTGTGTTTTTTGGCCTGCTGCGTCTCTGAAGGTAACAGATAAAGGACGTCTTGGGTCAGAGGGCCAGTGACAACAAGCAGTAGCTCACAATCACAGGGCTATAAATTGTGGGTGGTTAGCCCCGGGGGAAACTTCCCATTCACATGCACACACTCGGTGAGTGCTCTGATCTGTATGGGGTCACCCCCCCGGCTGCGGGGCTGACCCAGGAGCCAACCCCCTGCTTGTGGATTGGATCCCTTATGATGTGCAGCTCTGAGATAGCTGGGGTGCCTGACAGAGGGAGCTGGGAGCCAGCCTGGAAAGTCCTGGCCTAGAGAGCACAGGACCCTGGCCTCGCCTAGGGGTGTCCTGTAGGCCCTGGACACACGCACGACCTGATGTGTGAGGTGCTGGGCAATCAGACCAGTGATGTGTCTGACTCCTGCCCATCACTTGGATTACTGTTTGTTTATTTGTTTTTAAAGATTTATTTATCATTTATTTATTTAATTTATTTTTGGCTGTCGGGTCTTAGTTGCAGCACGTAGGATCTTCGTTGAGGCATGCGGGATCTTCTGTTGCAGTGTGCGGGCTTCTCTCTAATTGTGGCTTGCAGGTTTTCTCTTCTCTAGTTGTGGTGCACAGGCTCCAGGGCGCGTGGTCTCTCTAGTTGAGGCACACGAGCTCAGTAGTTGTGGCACACCGGCTTAGTTGCCCTGCAGCATGTGGGATCTTAGTTCCCTGACCAGGGATCGAACCCGCGTCCCCTGCATTGTACGGCAGATTCTTTACCACTGGACCACCAGGGAAGTCCCTGGATTTCTGTTTTGACTCGCACCAGAATATCAGCAAAAGCTGCAAAGCAAATGTGCTTGCTTTATTTTGGTTCTTGTGTCTCCCAGGCTAGCCTGAAAGCCGACTCTATGAATAAACCGTTTGCACAGCGGTGCCAAGACTTGGTTAAAGTCATCGAGGACTTTCCAGCAAAGGTACAGTTCTGCAGCGTCTCTTGGGGGCGTGTCTTACACACTCCTGGAAAAGCGTTCTCGCAGCCCCTGCCTCCCACCTCCGAGCGCTGCCCTATGGAGGCCTGACCCTGTATTGCGACTCTCACGTTTGTGACACGTGTAAACGTGACCACGACCACGTAGACCAGGCTTTCTCAGCCGTGGGCCTTCTGTCCCACATGGGACACTTAGCAGTGTCTGGAGGCATTTTTAGTTGCCACGTGGGGTGGTGCTGCCGGCCCTGAGTGGGTGGAGGCTAGGCATGCTGGCATCCGTCCCCCAGGGCACAGCACAGCCTCCAGGACAAAGACGCGTCCACCCCCAAATGTCAGCAGTGCCAAGGTTGAGCCCTGCTGTAAGTACTGAAAGTATGTGTTTACGCGATACCCCGAATCGGCACAGAGTAAGTGCGAGTCAGTTCAGGAGGCCCGCCTGGACCAGGAGTTGCCACCAGATGACAGGAAGGGCTTGCCCTGAGGAAGAACGGACAGTTCCACCCTTTTTAATAAAGCTCTCTTCGGGTCAGAAGTTTCTGGCATTTTTATTATTTATTTATTTATTTAATATATTGATTGATTGATTGGCTGCGTTGGGTTTTCATTGCTGCGCGTGGGCTTTCTCTAGTTGCAGCGAGCGGGGGCTACTCTTCCTTTTGGTGCGCAGGCTTCTCATTGCGGTGGCTTCTCTTGTTGCGGAACACAGGCTCTAGGCGTGCGGGCTTCAGTAGTTGTGACTCGCAGGCTCTAGAGCGCAGGCTCAGTAGTTGTGGCGCATGGGCTTAGTTGCTCCGCGGCATGTGGGATCTTCCCGGACCAGGGCTTGAACCTGTGTCCCCTGCATTGGCAGGCGGATTCTTAACCACTGCGCCACCAGGGACATCCCCATTGTGGGGTCTCCTCCTCTTGCCCTGCCCGACCCTTCTGCATGCTCCCTGCAGTAGTGGGGGGTGAGGGCGGGTAGAGGCCTGGAAGCAAGTGGCAAGAATCACCCAGAGCTTTTTTTTTTTTTTGGTACGCGGGCCTCTCACTGTTGTGGCCTCTCCCGTCGCGGAGCACAGGCTCCGGACCCGCAGGCCCAGCAGCCATGGCTCACGGGCCCAGCCGCTCTGTGGCACGTGGGATCCTCCTGGACTGGGGCACGAACCCGCATCCCCTGCATCGGCAGGCGGACTCTCAACCACTGTGCCACCAGGGAAGCCCCACCACCCAGATCATTTTGAACCTTGTGGATCCGGAAATTTGAACTGCCCCCCCCCACCCCAGAATTTTTAAATAAACCTTTTAATCATATGCTGGCTTATGTAATGGGGTCAGACATGAAGCAGCCACGCAAGCACAACAAAAGGATCCACAGCTGCTCCTGTGGGCACCACTGGTCCTGCTGGTCTCCGGGCCAGGGAGTGACGTCCTTGGCCCAGGGCCAGCAAGGGAGGCAGGCAGTGGTCCCCAGGAGCTTGCCCAGAATCTCCCTGCGCTGTTGCAGGAGCTGCATGCCATCTTCCCGTGGCTGGTTGAGAGCATTTTTGGCAGCTTGGACGGCGTCCTGGCTGGGTGGAACCTCCGCTGCTTGCAGGGCCGCGTGAGCCCTGTGGAGTACAGCATCGCCATGGAATTCCTAGACCCCGGGTACGTTGGTCTGTTACCCCAGAGGGACTGGACTTTCTCTCACAGTGATCTTGTTTGCAGTCACTGTTAAGGAACAGTCAAAGCAAGATGGTTGACGGTTCATTTGCCCTGTTTTTGTTGTTCGTGTTCAGGGGCCCAATGATGAAGTTGGTTTATAAGCTTCAAGCTGAAGACTATAAATTTGACTTTCCTGTCTCGTACCTGCCTGTAAGTAAGCTGTGGTGGTGAGAGCCAGGCTTGGGGCCGGGGCCCACGCGGTGGCTGCAGTGCTGGTGGGTGGACGGGGGCCTGCAGGGCTGTGACAGCGGCCAGAACATCATGTATCTGTTCAGGGCCCAGAAGCCATCACAGATTGGAACTTCAGTGGCCTTTTTTTTTTTTCAAAGGTCATCTGAACTCTGTCAGTGGGAGGGCCTGGTTGGCTCCTGGCTGAGTGGCGGGGCCACGTGACTGGTAGCTTTGTCTTTCTGAGTTTCCAGTCCTGTGGGGGAGAATTAAGGGGTGGCTCACTCATGGGTATGAGAAACAAAGCAGACAGGACCCATCGAGTGCCTGGCTGGGTCAGAGATGCACACAGCTGCAGCCCCGCTGTGGTGGGTCTGTGTGAGGACGAAGGGACAGAGTCTGCGTGAAGCTTTTTTGCACAAGCACCGCGCAGAGGACAGCACTGTTCCCCAGGGGGGTCTGTGTGCTGGGCTCCTCGGCAGCCTTCCCAAGGGCCACCTCTGTCTGTCCACAGGGCCCCGTGAAGGCGTCCATCCAGGAGTGTGTGCTCCCCGACAGCCCTCTGTACCACAACAAGGTCCAGCTCCCCCCAGCCGGGGGCCTTGGCCTGCACCTGGCCCTCAGTATCCTTTGTCGGCCCCGCGGTGGGGGAGGCTGGGCGGCCAACACAGAGCTGGGCGGGGGGTGCCCGACAGCCCTGTCGTTTGCCCCCTGACATGGCCCTCAGATCCATTTGAATATTACATGTTCTTCTTTGCTTTGAGCCTCATCACTCAAAAGGTACAGAAGGGGTGCCTCTGAGCCGGGTTTGCTTTACTGAAGCCCCTGTGCAGGGAGGGGCTGAGGCCCAGGGCTTGTGTCCACACAAAGCAGGGCTGGGTCAGCCGTCGGCCTGCCTTCCTCCATTTCTCCTCCCTTTTCTACCTCCTTTCCCCGGGTCCCCCTCCCTCCAGCCTTTGCCCCTCAGGCCACCCTCACTTAGTGAGGTTGACAGGCTGGGGGCAGGCTTGATGGGCCATGTGGGGTGGGCTGGTGCCCTGAGTGGTGGTCAGGGAGGCTTCCTGTAGGAGGTGGCTACTGGTGTGGGTAGGGGGTGGGGATGGGGGGGTGTGGGCTGGGCAGGACTGAGGGGTCTAGTCAGGCCCTTTGTGGTGGGGGCTTTTCTCCTGGCACCGCCCTGTGATTGCTGGGTCAGCAGCCTGGGGCGGTGCCCACAGCCATGCGTTCACAGGAGCTTTGCTTTCCAGCCGCCCCCTGGGGCCCTCCACGTCCGCACTTCAGACTGCGCCTACTTCATCCTGGTGGACAGGTACCTGGCGTGGTTCCTGCCCACAGAAGGCAGCGTGCTCCCCCCTCTCTCCTCCAGCCCGGGGGGGCCCAGCCCCTCACCGGCTCCCAGGTGAGTGGCTGAGATGGCCTGAGCCCACCACTAGGTAAGGCCTGGCCCTTCCTCGTTGGAGGGCATTGCTCACGGGGACAGTGGTGCCACTCCTTGTCTGGAGCACTCACTTTTTTTTTAGGCCTGAGATTCTGCAGTCCCAGCTGAGCACAGGCTGGAGGGCGGGGTGAGGGGGACGTCTCTGAAGCGGGCAGGTTCTGTGGCCCTGTGGATGGGGCCTGGCTCTGGTATGGGAACGGGCCGTGTTCTGCTTGTGGCCGCCCTCTCCATATGCGGCACCCAAGCCGCATGCCCAGCGGTGAGCAGGGTGGTGAGGGACTCAAAGCCGAGAGCTGATTGGCAGTGCTGGGCGATTGGTCCTGGAGAGGAGGGGCTTGTGGGCAGTGCTGAGCTGTGGCCAAGTGAGACTAGCAGGGACCTGTGGACTCGGGGACCAGGCCTTTGCTGAGCCGGGGCCTGCGGTAAAGAGCCGCTGGCACGGGCAGAGCAGGAGGGGAGCGTGAGGCCGGCCTGTCCGGGGGTGAGGAGCCTGTGCTCCTCTGGCCCTTGCCTCACTAGCCCCCGCTCCTTCCCTGGAGGCTGCAGCTCTTTCCTGCAGGTGCTGTCCCCCCACATCTGCTGGCACGTGCTGTGCCGTTACCCCAAACTCGTGTGGACGGATGCTTCCGAGGGAAGGGGATGGCGAGGAGGAGTGCGGGGGGAGGGGCTGCACAGGTGTTGCTGATGCTGCGGCCTGGGGAGCGGGGGCCCGGGATCTGGGCTCGGGGGAGGACCCATGTGTGGCCTGGATTCACACCCCCTCAAAGGCAGACTTCAGCTTGCTAGGTAGTTTTCTGGGCTGGATTTGATTTGTTTTCACAAAATAATTTCAGATTTTACACGTTGCTCCGTGTAACAAAGAACTTTCACAGGCCCTTCGTGCCTGTTGATTTCCGAGTTGTTTTATTCTGTTTAATCTGTGTGTGTTTTTTTCCTGGGCCATTTGAGTAAGTTATAGACACGACGCCATTACCTCTTAACATTTCAGGGTGTGTTTTCTGAAAGTGTGTGCATCTCTGTAACCGTGGCCATTCCGTTCAAATCAGGAGGCAGTGTAGCTGCCAGGCCACCATCTCATCCCCAGACCCCACTTGGGTTTCACCAGCTGCCCCACTCGTGGCTGTCACGCAGCTGGGTTCCATGCAGGGTCATTTCCCACACGCGGCTGTCTCTCTGTTGTCCAGAAGGTCCCACAGCCTTTCCTGACCTTGACAGCTGGTGTGTGCACAGTGGGTCCTCGGGTGTTTCCCATGATTAGGCCCAGGTTGGGCATTGTTGGCGGGGGCACCGCAGCAGCTGCCGTGGTGCCCATGAGCCCGCTTGCTGGGCTGAGGGTCATGCCAGGTTTTCCTCCTGTAAAGTTAACGAAGGTCTTTGGGCCTCTATTAGTGAACGGGGGACTTAGTGGAAAGATCCACCGAGCCCCGCTCTTGTCGGCAGTGTCGGCATCCCTCATAGTCTTCATTTCAGCCAGATCCATTGTGAATAGGGTGGTTGGCAAACGACGCTTTTCTGATCTCACCCGTCCTGCATTTATCAGTGGGCAGATGTGGATGGAAAATTCACTCTTCTGTTTGTTTATTCACACATAGCAACGTGGGCTTGAGGGTCGTTGGACACTTCCACGAGTTGTACTTGTCGCTGCTGTCCTGGGTTTGAGGCCCAGATTGCCCGGGTCACACCCATGGGAGCCCACCGACAGAGATCTACTTCTGTATCTCCCTCAGGACGCCAGCCGTGCCTTTTGCGTCCTACGGCCTGCACCACACCAGCCTCCTGAAGCGACACATCTCTCATCAGACATCCGTGAATGCAGACCCCGCCTCCCATGAGATCTGGAGGTCGGAGACGCTGCTCCAGGTGAGAGCCTGGGTGCCTTCTCTGCTTCTGTTTCAGATAAACTGCTCAGCACCACCCACCCCAGGGTGCAAGGGCCCAAAGACTGCCCCTTGGTCTGGGGGTGGCTGTCAATTGTTAATGTCTCTGCTGTGACGTTTAACACAGATGAGAAAGAATTTGCCCACCTGTCTCACCTCTGTGTCACTGGTAGTGTTTTCACCCTGGGACCCCCTGTCCACAGAGTCCTATTTTATTGTGGTGACACGATGGCTGCCCAGCCTTTCAGTTTCCAGTGGCTTGGGTCACCCTCTCTGACCGCTACCGTGGTTTGGGAGGGGTGGGTAGTAAGCCCTGCTGCAGCAGCGTGTTTAGGGCACTGAATGGGGGGGCCTCCCCTTGCTCAGCAGGACCCCGTCCCCTCCATGCCAGGGGGCCCTAGTGGGGACGGCAGCCCTGTGTGTGACCTTGTGCGGCTCCAGCAGACCCCAGACCTGTCTCTTCAGCACCACCTTGCTGGATTCTGGGGCTGAGTGGGTCACCACAAGCATGGCTTGTTGAGAGCCTGGAGTGTGGATGAGATGGGGTTCTGATTTTATTTGGGAACTGAGGTAAAATACACATAATGTAAAATCTAAGTCTTAACCATTTTAAAGCATATAGTTGAGTAGCGCTAAGTATGTTTACATTGTTGTAATGGGTTTCCAGAACCTTCCTATCCTGTAAGACTGAAAGTCTATACCTGTCAAACAGCAGCTCCTCAGTCCCCCTCCCACCAGCACCCACACCCACCACCCTGCTTTGTTTCTGTGAATCTGACTCTCCTCGCTGCCTCTGTCAGTGGAATCACACAGTATTTTTCTTTTTAATGACTCACTGGCTTCACTCAGCATAGTGTCTTCAAGGCTCATCCACATTGTAATTTGTGTCAGAATTTCCTTTTTAAAGCTGAGTTAAATTCTGCTGTGTGTATGTAACCATGTTTTGTTTATCTGTCCATCTGATGGACACTTGGGCTGCTTCCACCTCTTGGCTGTGGTGAACATGAGTGTGCAGTTCTCTCTTTAAGACCCTGCTTTCCGTCCTCTTGATTATCTGTTCTGAAATGGGATTACTGGGCTGTACGGTAATTCTGTTTAGTTTTTTGAGGACCTGCCATGCTGTTTTCCATGGTGGCTGCACCATCTTTCATCCCCACCAGCAGTGCACAAGGGGTCCAGTTTCCCCACACCCTCGGAACACTTGTTGTTTTCTGGGTTTCTGACTGTGGCTACCCTAATTGTCGTGACTGGTCTGCTCTGCCCTGGTGACGTGTGGTGCTGAGCAGCGTTTCACGTCCTTGTTGGCCACGTGTGTACCTTCTTTGGAGAAACATCTATTCAAGTCCTTTCCCATTTTTGAATTGGAATCTTTTTTGTTGTTGACTTCTAGGCGTTCTCTATGGAGTCTGGATGTTAATCCCTTTTCAGATATATGATTTGCAAATATTTTCCCCCATTCTGTGGGCTACTTTTTTACTATGTATGTTGTGTCTTTTGATGCACAAAAGCTTTTAATTTTCACGAAGTCCAGTTTTTTCCTTTGTTGCTTGTGGTTTTGCACTTACATCTAAGAAATTACTGTCAAATCCATTGTTGTGAAGCATTCCCCCACACTTTCTTTTAAGGTTCTACAATTTTAGCTCTTATATTCTAGGTCTTTGATCCATTTTGAGTTGTTTCTTGTTTACAATGTAGAGTGAGGGTCTGACTGTGCTCATTTGCATGTGGGCCTGTTTTCTCAGCAGCACATGTTGAAGAGGCTGTTCTTCCCCTCATTGAATGGTCTTGATGGCCTTGTCAGAGACCTTTTGACCAGCTATGCTCTTTTGCAGGTTTTTGTTGAAATGTGGCTTCATCATTATTCTTTGGAGATGTACCAAAAAATGCAGTCCCCTCACGCCAAGGTATGTTGCTGCCGCGGTTTCTCTTCTCGCCTCCCCCGCTGGCCCTTGTCAGCCTGCTGCTGCTTGTCCTTGATTTCAGTTAGTTTCAAGGACTGGCTAGTGGGACCCAGCAACCTGCCATCTTGCCTCCCTCAAGTTCTGAGCAGCAGGCAGGTTGTCTTCTGTGCTGGGCTTGCACCCTGGCGGCTGAGGCCCATCCTCTCTGGGCCTCCCCATGCTACTTGCAGAGCCCTCTCCCTGGCAGCAGGAACAGATGTGGTTGTGGTGCTCGTGTTCTGGGGCGTGGGAGCCGTGGGTGCCTTTGGGAGTCACAGCGCCTCCTGCTGTCCTGCTGCAGTGGTGCCCGCAGACTCTGCCCACTTTGGTGGCCCTGCTGCCCTCCACGTCCTCCAGAGCAGCGGCAGCAGCCCTCCTGGCGGTGGGTGGGGTCTGACGCCCTCCTGCATGTGGCCTGGGCTGTCTCCTCCTCCTCTTCTCCTTTTCCTCCTTCCCTTGCTGGGCAGCTCACATGTGTGCAGAGGCCTGGAGTCCCTGGCCCCCTCCCGGGGTTGTGGCCACAGGGCTGGTCGGGGTAGAACAGTTCTGTTGAGTTAGGGAGAGGTGCTCAGGTCCACAGCCCGCGCGCAGGACTGCAGTGTGCCGCTTCCATGCAGCAGTTTGCTCCTTAGACTTTGCTTTTGCCGCTGCCAGTCAGAGTCCTCAGGGCTTCCTTAGGAATTAAGAATCTGTGGGTCACATTGGAACAGTGGCCTGTGCCCTTCCCTCGGTGGTCCTGCTCCCCAGCCCAGGGTTCTGCCGCACAGAGGACTGGGACGCAGCCCCCACACTCCTCTTAGAGCGCAGGGTGTCCCAGCCTCCGTCCTTGGCCCCGCACAGGAGGAGGAGGAGGAGGAGAACGGGGGTGGGGCCGGGAATCCATCCTGGGCCTCTCGCATCGCAAAGCGCTCACCATGCCCCCGCCTGCTTCCAGAGCGCACTTGCCCGGCGGGCAGGGCTAGCTCCCCTGCGGGGCGCACGGGGCTTGGTCTCGCAGAGGCTGCTTCGCGGTGTCACCTTTCTGTCTGCACGTCTGTGTCGGGAGCCCGGGGCAGCCCACCCGCTTCAGGTCTTAGCCGTAGCTCTGCCGGCCAGAGGGCCCTTCCGAGCTGCCGGTCACCTGGGGGAACACCGAGTCCATACGGGGAAGGGCCTTCCCGCTCCTCCCCACGGTCACAGGAGGGCGAGGGCTGCCCAGGTTGACTTGGGTCGGTGCGGGGGGGGGGCACCATGAAGGCCCCACCAGGTGCCAAGAAACCTTCTGCCCTTTGCCACCTGTTGAGGCAGAAAAACAAAACCTGAGGAGGCGGGGTATGTGGGAAACCGCGGGGTCTGCTTCATCCAAGGCCCCTGCCGTCTGTCCAGGCCTGCCCCGCACCACGTGGAAGTCCTTGCTGGCCCCACGTAACCCTGGGGTCAGTTTGCCAGGTTTTCTGGGTGCAGGAAGTGCAGCTCCTGGAGCTCCCTCGGTGCGGCTGCGGCCGGGCTGGGTCCAGGCGCATGCACGCTCCCTGCAGGCTGCTGTGGGCCCGGGCTGGGGCCTGAAGGGGGACCGTGGGCTCCCATTTCCTTGCTGAGTGCGGCCGTGCCCCTTCCCGCCCCAGCCCTGCGTGTCTCTGGCTGTGCCCGTCTCCCCAGCGTCTGGCACGTTCCTTCAGGCCTCTTCTGTGTGAAGCATGGCGCTGGGGCGGGAGGCAGGCCCTTATGGGGCAGGACGTGTGCTGGGCCAGCTCTGGCTGCGCTTAGCTGCAGGGAGATAGGGCGGAGGTTCTGGGGTTGGGGGCAGACGGTGTGCCAGCTCAGCTGTCACCCCTGGCCTCAGGGTTCCAGCTGCCTCTGGGTGTGTGTGGCTCAGTGTCTGGGGGCTCCTGGTGAGGTAGAGGGAGGTAGAGGTTGGTCTTCCCAAAATTAGAACCAGTAAGTGTTAGCACCACGTTAACCATTTCCAGGATGTGGGGCCTGGTGGGCTGGGAACCAGCCCCGTGCACAGAACCTTTCAGGATGGGACTCTGATTGGGTCTTTAACACCTAGGAATTGATTCCGTCATGTGCTGATAAATTTCTTTTCCGGACAACCCAGGAAGTCCAATAAATTACATATTTTTCTCTTCTGGGCAGAGGCCTCCGTCTAGAACTGGCTTCTCAAGTTTCTTTACTGAGCCTGGGTCTTCGGGCCTTGGTGAGCAGCAGCGTGTCCCAGGGAGGTGCCTGGGCTCCGCTGGGCTACTGACACGTGCTGCACCCAGTGCAATGGGGTCGGGCTGACCTCGGGGGCTGGAGGGGCCTCCAAGGTGACCTTGTGGGTCTGTCCTCCCTCTGCCTGGCAGCTGGAGGATCACGCCCGGAGCGGGTGGTTGGCGTCTCATTGGCCTGATGCTGCTGGGCTGATTGTTTGGATTGTCACTGACTTGTGCTTTTGTTTTTGTTTTTCTTGTCCTTACTTCTGGGCTCTTTCTCACTATTTCTTTCTCTCCCCTCCCCCGCCCCCTCCTCTCGGCTTCTCTGCTGTTGTCTCTCAGCTGGAGGTCCTGCACTACCGACTCAGTGTCTGCAGCGCCCTCCACAGCCCTGCCCAACCCAGCCTCCAGGCCCTCCACGCCCACCAAGTACTGGCCGCCTTCGTTTTGTTCCCTTTCACCCCCGCCCCATGGTTTAACCCCAGAGCTCATGTCCCACGCAGTAGCCAGGGTATGGCTGGGGGCCGGCTGGGGTGACCAGAGACCAGTTCCAAGCACAGCCAGGCCCTTCGGCCTGGACCTGGGTTCAGGGTGTGCAGCCACGTGGCTGGGAGTGATGCACAGGACCCCACTGGCTGTGGGGGAGGTCACCGAACCCACCTGGCGAAGCCCCAGGCCAGCCAAGGTGTCGAGTCCTCGGGTGTCATAGGGCTCCGTGCTCAGCCCCAGTTCGTGGGGGCAAAGTAGTATGGCCTTTGCAGTACAGGCCTGGTGCTGGGGACTGACCAAGGATGTGGAGGCCCTGGGGATCATGGGCGGTGACCTTGTGGGGACTGCCGTCTGCTTAGGCAGGAGTGACCAGGGATGGACTGTGATCAGTGAGCTGAGTGTTTGGGGCCAACGGGGTCGTGAAGTTTGCTGCTCCACGACACGACCGCTGGGAAGTCTGGGCAGAGACGTGTGTCTGGAGCTTTGCTCACGGCCAGGGCTCTGTTCCCCTCACCCTAGGTGGGGCCACACACCACTGAACTTGAATTTGAGCAGATGCGGCAGCTGCATTGGGGAGGGAGAGAATGTTCCAGAAGGGGTGCCGAGGGTGGGCCACGTGCAGAAGTGGGTGCCACTCAGGCCTGGGCTGGGGAGGGCCTCACCTGGCAAAGAGCAGGGCCCCTGCCTTCACCTCCATGGCGGGAGGCCTGGCCCCGTAAGTGTCCACGTGCAGCTGTGACCAGGGGCTCCTGTGGGCATTTGGCTCAGGGAAGGGAGGCACTGGAAGAAAGCACTTTGACTGACAAACGTAGAGAGAAAGTAGCCCAGCGGTGTCCAGTGTGGTTGCCAGGTGTAGGGCAGGGAGTTGCCCCTAGAAACGTGGAGGGTGGGGGTGAGATGCGGTGGGGGTTTCAGTTCCTGGGAACGATAAAGGGGATAGCTCCCTAGGCAGAGTCACGGCCTGGCACAGAGGATGCTCTGTGGTTTTTTATTACTGTTAAAGTATCCCTTTTTTTTTTTTTTTTTTTTGCCAAAATGCTGCAAATCTACCATATAACAACCTAAAAATAGACACATGCAAAAGGACATTACCCCCCGCCTCCCACCCCAGGGATAGCGGCCTTGGGGTGTGTTGCATGGGCCCGTGGAGGCATTTCCGTGCCAGGGAGGCCCGTGCAGACCGTGCCCTGGGCAGCGTGGGGGGCTGCCGGTCGGTGCCCGGCGTCCTGCACGTAGGGCTGGGAGCCGTCTGCACCCCACTTGGCGTTGCTCACCTTGGGGTGAAGCTGCCAAGAGCACTTCCAACAAGTCTGTCGAGGCCCGAGGACTGGGGGGTGGGCGTGGGGAGCAGGTGGCCGGCCCCCAGCCTTTCCCCATGTGTGGGGGTCTCAGAGACCCTCCTGGCCTTTTTGAACCGAAAGCTGAGCTCGCAGGACTGAGGGCGTTTGTCTTGGAGGCTCCATGAAGGGGATTGAAGTGCAGGGAAGCACATGGCAGAGCTTCTGCCCCGGTGGCCATCCCAGGGCGCCATGTGCGGTGCATCCGTGGGGGGAGAGGTGGGCACAGCCCAGCACGAGGTACTGATGAGGGCCCCCCCCCAGGAGTCCTTCATGCCCACCGAGGAGCACGTGCTGGTGGTGCGGCTGCTGCTGAAGCACCTGCACGCCTTCGCCAACAGCCTGCGGCCTGAGCAGGCCTCGCCCTCCGCCCACTCCCATGCTGCCAGCCCCCTGGAGGAGTTCAAACGGTGGGTATGGGCTGTGGGTAGGGGGGCAGTCACCTCGAGCCCTCCTGGGACCGTCTCCTCACTGCCACCCTGGCCCAGAGGTGGGGGGGAGGGCGCCTGGCTGCTTCTCAGGCTGGCCCGGGAGAGGCCCTGTCTTGCTGCCCCCTCTTCCCCCTTCTTCCCCTGTGGCAGGAGAACAGCAGGCTACTCGGTGCTGCACCTCACCCCCACCCCACACCACCCCAGCAGGGCAAGGGCCATGGCCTGACTCCCAGGCCAACGGGGCCAGCAGAGCTGGCGACGTGTGCGCCGTGCTGAGCTGAGGAGCCACACTGGATCGGCCACGTGTGTTGTGTGTCCCTGGAATGTTCTCTAACTTCTCTGAACTTTGGAATTTCCTCTGAGGAATGGGGCTAAAAATAGGAGGCTTTGCCCCCAGGGGGTGCCGGGCTCCCCTGTGAGGTGACACCCCCTCCCCCACAGGGCCGCCGTCCCGAGGTTTGTCCAGCAGAAGCTCTACCTCTTTCTGCAGCACTGCTTTGGCCACTGGCCCCTGGATGCCTCGTTCAGAGCTGTGAGTGTTGCCCTACGGCCTTTGCCCTGCGTGTGCGGATGAGGGAGGGGAGGCCTTAGGGGTCTCAGGTGCTGTTCCGCCAGCCGCGACCTTGAACCCAGCTGTCCACGCAGGGGGGGTTCCCAGCTTCACGCAGCTGCCCTCCGCTGCACTCGGGGGGAAAGCCTGCTGGGTGAACTGTTCTGAGGGGCCAGGCATCTTGAGGGGGCACGGGCTCCCCCTGCGCCCCTGCCCACCTGAGCGCCAGCCACCTGCCCTAGCTGCACGCGTTTACCCAGGTCCTGGAGATGTGGCTGAGCTACCTGCAGCCCTGGAGGTACGCACCTGAGAAGCAGGCCCCGAGCAGCGACTGTCAGGCCCGGAGTGTGTCGGAGAGATGGTGAGCCCAGCCCCGAGGTCCTGCAGGCAGGGGGCCCAGGCCACCCCCTCGTCCCCTGCTGGGACTTGCCCAGGCTCCAGGATTGCTCTCTTGGGGACAATGGGCAGCCCCTGTCCTTCTGTCCCTTTCCCACATCGACTCACATAAAACTCCCCATAGCCCTTCCTCGCCAGCCCTGCAGCGTGGCTGCCCTGCCCCCAATGGCCTTGGTCCTGGGAATGGGCCTCGTCCGTGGAGGATTCTGTCCTTGGGTCCTCACCTTTGCCCACTTATCCTGCCCCCTCGTGTCACCACTGGCCCCTCTGCCACCATTCGTGATACCTGGGGGAGACCGGAAGCTGGGGAGGAGCCCTGATGTCCATCCGCCCGCAGGGCGCCCTTCGTGCAAGAGAACCTGCTTGTCTACACCAAGCTCTTCCTGGGCTTCCTGAGCCGCGCACTGCGCACGGACCTCGTCAGCCCCAAGAACGCACTCATGGTGTTCCGCGTGGCCAAGGTCTTCGCGCAGCCAAACCTGGCTGAGATGATCCAGCGGGGTGAGGCCCCTGCCAGCCCAGTCACCCGTGCGCTTGCGGGGGTTGTGTGTGTGCCCCACAGGAGGGGAACGGAGCTCTGAGCCGTGTCCCCTGGTGGCTCGTAGTGGTGGCTTTGGGAGGCTTTGGGAGGCTGTGGGCTGCTGTTGGGCTCTCCTCATAGCCACTCCCCTGCGGAGATGGGTGGGGGTGGAGGGACTTCGGGGAGCTGGGCCTGTGCTGTGCAGTCACTGCCCTCAGGGACCTACGGTGGGACCCAATGTCCGTGCTCTTGGAGCCGCAGCCAGGCTCGCTTCCTGCCTTCCAGGCGAGCAGCTGTTCCTGGAGCCTGAGCTGGTCATCCCCCACCGCCAGCACCGGCTCTTCACGGTGCCCACGTTCACCGGCAGCTTCCTGTCATCATGGCCACCAGCCATCACCGACGCCTCCTTCAAGGTGAAGAGCCACGTATACAGCCTGGAAGGCCAGGACTGCAAGTACACCCCAATGTTCGGGCCCGAGATCCGGGCACTGGTGAGTAGTTGGGGCCCTCTGGGCTCTGGCATTTCACACCCCTTCCCTGTCCTGTTCAGTGGAGTCTAGTTTTTTTCTGATGATAGACGTACCGTCTTGGAAAGTGCACCTTAGTCCTTAAAGCTCATTTTAAGTTTTCCATTGTGTGGAAGCCACCCCTGGGCTGTCAGTGCCATGAGGCGGCCCCGAGCCAGCTGACCACCCACCCGCCCACCCACAGGTCTTGCGTCTGGCTCAGCTCATCACACAGGCCAAGCAGACGGCCAAGTCCATCTCTGACCAGTATGGGGAGAGCACAGCCGCCCGTCCCTTCCTGTCGTGGCTGGGCTTCTACCCCGCGGACACCAACGGCTCCTACCCGGGCAATGACCTGGACGAGATGGGGCAGGACAGTGTCCGCAAGACAGACGAGTACCTGGAGAAGGCCCTGGAGTACCTGTGCCAAGTGTTCCGGGTACGCCCTTGGCCCTGCTCATCTCCCCCAGGTGTCATGTGCCTGGGCCCCTCGTTGCCGTTTGAGGCCCAGCCGGGGGGAAGGCCTTCCTCCACCTTGGAAGTGACGGCAGGCGTCTCCCCGACAGCTCAGCGAGGCCCAGCTTGCCCAGCTCACGCTCGCCCTGGGGACCACGCAGGATGAGAACGGGAAGAAGCAGCTCCCAGACTGCATCGTGGGCGAGGACGGACTCATCCTCACGCCCCTGGGCCGGTATCAGGTGAGGCCCACATCCCGAGGGGTCAAGCTCTCCGGGGCCCTCTGGGCAGTGTGGCCATGGCTCCCGGGGGCTCACCTCCTGCTGCTTCCAGATCATCAACGGGCTTCGGCGCTTTGACATTGAGTACCAAGGGGACTCAGAGCTCCAGCCCATCCGGAGCTACGAGATTGCCAGCCTGGTCCGAGCGCTCTTCCGACTGTCCTCCGCCATCAACCGCAGGGTGAGTGTGGGAGGGAGGGCCGCCCCGCCGCCCCTCCGCCCCGCGAGCGGCAGGTGAGAGTGGGGCCTGTCTGTGCTCTAGTTCGCAGGTCAGATGGTGGCCCTGTGTTCGCGGGCCGACTTCCTCGGCAGCTTCTGTCGCTACCACCTCCTGGAGCCTGGGCTGTCGGACAGGCACCTGCTGAGCCCCGTGGGGCGGGGGCGTGCGGCCAGCCTTGCCCGGGGCCCCCGGCTCAGCCTGCGCTTCCTGGGCAGCTACCGGACGCTGCTGGCCCTGCTGCTGGCCTTCTTCGTGGCCTCTCTGTTCTGCATCGGGCCCCTGCTCTGTGCCCTGCTCCTCGTGCTGGGCTATGTCCTCTACGCCGTGGCCATGACGCTGCTAACCGAGCAGGGCAAGCTGCACCAGCTCTGACTGTGGGCCAGCCACCGCCCCCAGGCACCAGGGAGGCCACTCTGCACCCAACACCTGTCACCTTCGTGCTTCCAGGGGGCATTTTCTTGCAGCCCTGGAACCATCTGAAGAGAACCTGAAAAGCGAGGGCAGGGCCAGGCAGAGAGGTAGCCACGCGGGGCGGGGGCCGGCTCTGGGCCTCCCCCTTTCCTCAGCCGGAGGGCCTGCAGGGCGACGCCTTTCTCCTTCTCAGCGTGTGAAGCTCAGGAGTTGGGCCTCCCCGGATGGTCTGCAGCCTCTGCCTTTGCCGCCCTGGAGGTGGGCGGTGAGACCCCAAGATGGGAACCCAGCCTCTGGCTCCAGAGAAGAATCAGGCCCTAAAAGAGAGCCCTAAGAAAATTAGACAATGGTTCTCCTCTGTTTCATGATTTTAAACCTGATTTTGCTGCCGCGTTTGGCAAAGCTAGGGCCACTGTATTTTCCCAGTAGTTCCAAGTCTGGGCCATATGCCTGCTTTTGAGGAGAGACCCTCCAAGAACACAGATGCCCCCAGGCCACAGAGCAGGTCGTCAGGGCTGTCACCACCTTGTTTCCTGTGGGTGGTCTACAACCAAAGATGGTCAAAAGCATCGTTTGTATCTTCAATCAAATCAAGTGCTCAAAGACAGTGATTTTTTGGTAACTTTAAATATCCAAAGTATATGACGAATGCGAGCTCACTGTCAGAAACCCACAGCATCTCACATGCATTTCATTGTACAGATGACGCACCAGGGAGAACTTTTCAACTGAGATTTTTAAAAGCCTTAGTGTTTGGTGTATTTTTTTAAGTTTTCAAACTGTAAGTATTGGGCTTTGTATTTTGATATAAACTCAGAGTAGTGGCATTTGGGGCCTGTGACCCGTAACCAAACCAAACTTGTAACCGACCATGGATCTGAATAAACCTGTGCTCAGTCCTGAGTCTTGTGGTGCCTGGCCCCGCCCCCAGGGTGGCCTCCTACATGGGGTCCTCTGCACACTCAGGGGCTGCGGAGATGCTGCTGGGCACCCAGCGTCCCTCACCATGGGATTCCCTTGGGCAGATGCAAACACGGACGTGGCTGTGATGGGACAGGGCAGCCACTGGCAGGTCTGAGATGCGAGAACACTGCCTGCGACTCGGTGGGGCAGATATGGCCTTCATACTAAGAGCTAGGATCCTGCGACCCACTTTCTGTGGCTTCTGCAGGGTTGCCTGTGACCGGGGAACCGAAATGCACTCACCAACCCACATGGCCTAGCCCGAGTGTTAAATGTCCCCCTTTCCCTGGGCCAGGCAACTGCTTTGGTCAAATTCTATGGAAATAGGAAGTAAGACAGTTTCTACAAGTTCACATTGATAGATTACTGGCTTTTGTTAACAAACTTTGTGAGATGATGGTCTGGGGTCCACCATTCATGGCACTGGTCCCTGATGATGCCTCTTCTTGGCCTCCCCTGATGGACATCCGCCTGCCTGCGAGGGTGGGACCTGCCCCCCTCCACAATCTCTCCAGGGTTGTGCTCTCCCCCAAGCCTCACTTCACCTACACACCCATTAACCATAGAACAGCCACCTACTGCGTGCCACCCTCAGCTGTGCTGGGACACATGGGGGACCTCATGGTGCAAAGTCCAGAAGTCAAAGATCGAAGCAGACACTAAGGTCAAGGAGGGGCCAGCGGACTTCCCTGGTGGTGCACTGGTTAAGAATCTGCCTGCCAATGCAGGAGACACAGGTTCGAGCCCTGGTCCGGGAAGATCCCACATGCCGTGGAGCAACTAAGCCCATGTGCCCCAACTACTGAGCCTGTGCTCTAGAGCTCACAAGCCGCAGCTACTGAAACCGGTGTGCCTAGAACCCATGCTCTGCAACAAGAGAAGCCACTGCAATAAGAAGCCTGCACACCGCGATGAAGAGTAGCGCCCGCTCGCTGGAACTACAGAAAGCCCGCACGCAGCAACGAAGACCCAATGCAGCCAAAAAAAAAAAAAAAAAGGAGGGGCCAGGGTGCCAGTGGTTGGGCCTGGGGCCTGGTTTTGGGGAGGGTGGTTTGGGGCCCATGGTGCTCAGTGGCTTGCGCCCAGGGAGCTGAGTGGGTGAGGGCGATGGGGACCCTACCTTCATGATGACCTCGAGTTAGTTTGCGGGGCTCTAGCTGCAGAGTAGAGAAAGGCATGGATGGAGCAGAGGCATAAGTGTCACTGAGCCAGATGCCGAGACGCCGAGGTTCACAGCAGAGAAAAGAGGCTGCCTACCCAAGGGCCGAGGACGGGTATTTACCGGATGAGGCTGAGGCACAGGAGGTGGGGAAAGGTGATTGGAAATAAGAAAATGGTGAAGCAGCCGTTCTGTGAGGGACACAGGTTCTGAGGGGCAGTGCCTGGCCTGATGGCATATAGGTGGAAACTAAGTCCCATGACTAGTTTACAATTAAGTTCTGGTTCCCTTCCTTCCTGGCTGCACCTACATGGTCACGTTTGCCTCATCAATAAGGAGCAATGCAGGTCAGGTGCCTGAAGCCTCAGCTTCCCAATAAGCATCATGTTCACGTGCCATTCTGAGTCATCTTCCGGGGCAAGATGGCCTGTACAGGTTACAGAGACAGAGACGCCCAGGTCACAGACAATTAAGGTGATGAACCCCAGCCCCTCTATTCTTCCCCTTTAAAAACCACTAAGAGGCCACGTTGCAGTGGGTCTGAGGCCTGCCCCCCACTCCTTTGCTCGGCACCCTGCAAACAACATCCTTAGTTTGCTGCAAAGCCCGCTGTCAGAGGTTGACTTTCTGCCCGCAGGCCCATGAGCCCAGTGCTCGGTTTCAGTTGGAGGGTCGGTGGTCCTACCCACTCACCAGCTCAGCTAGAACTGGTCACAGCTGATACCAAGTTCCTGAAGCAACAACTCGGGCAAACGTCTTACTGTTTAGGCTCCGTGCCACTCAGAGGATATGCAAATTTTCATAAAAACAATTCAAGCGATGCTGCAACTAGGGAAAGCCCGCACACAGCAACAAAGACCCAACGCAGCCAAAAAAATTAATTAATTAAAAAAAAAAGCAGCTGTTGTTAAAAAATTGAAGTGAACTTGGTGGGGGAAGGCAGATCATAGGTGGAGTGGATCTAGCTGATGCTAATCCTCAGGGCCCTTGGTTTCAGAGCTGCAGCAATGGAAAGGGGGGTGCTCTCAGCTGCAGGGATGGTGCTGGGGGATGGGGCACATCTAGGGGGGAAAACACCCGAGGACAGGCTGCTGGCCTGGCTCCCGGAGGTCAGGCTGAAGATGGGGGTTCTCTCTGTGTTTCCCCTCACCTCACCGAAGCCTCCGGTGGTTTATGCCAACTGCCCACCCCCTCAACTCCCCCCACACCCTGACTTTCACCCTCTGGCCACCACCCCAACCGCTGCCAAAGGGTCAAACCCGGTTGCCTCTCAGAGCTCCCGGCTCTGGCCTCCTGGCGGCACCTCCCAGCCCCGCAGCCCACGCTGGACTCACTGTCCTTCATGACCTGTTTCCCATGAGGCATCCAGTAACATCCAAGCGTCTGTGTCCTACAGAACGTCCTCCGGAAAGCTTAGGGTTTAGGTATCTGAAATCTCCTCCAACAAGACCCGAGCTTGGGGCAGCCAGTCAAGAGGGAGCTGCTGACTCAGCTGGCCCCACCACCCGGAAGTGGCCTGTGACCTCCCCTTCCGGGAGGCCAGGGGTTTCTGCTGCGCTCTCAGGTGGTCTCTGAGGGTCTGCACCCCCTCCCTCGCCACCAGGGGACCTCCTCCCCCCCCAACCCCCACCTCCCTCCACCTCCCAGGCTGGACTAAGAGCCCCTTCTGTACTCACCCGCCCTGGTCCACAAATAAAAGCAAAGAGATACTTCTTGTTACTTGTGTGATGCTGGGCACTTCAAGATGCTGAATAAATACTTGTGACTGATTCTCTGATGTGTATGTTTGCTCCTTGTGCACAGGTATTGTACTATTTCTCTCCAGCACTGAGCAAGCACATAGTAGCTGCCCAATAAATAACCAATTTTACCTATTATATACACATCCAGCTTCTCACATCTCAGGAATCAAAATATGAACTATTGGATAAATTAATTTGTACATGAGCAGAAAAAGATTAGGATAAGAAAAGGGGCTCTTCAGTCTAACGTTGAACAAAAATCAACGAGGAAATGCGTGGTCACTGCATTGAAGGGACCTGTCCAACATTCAGATCACAGACGGATGTATAAGAAAGGGCTAAAACTATAACTGTCAAGAGAAAACACAGGAGTAAATATTCATAACTGTGAAGTACTCAATGGTTTTTCAGATATGACACCACAAGCGCAAGTGACAAAAATTCAGAGAAATGAAAATATGTACAACAATATACATGTTCTCCCATCATATTACTTTTTTTAAAAACCCTTTTCTGCACATTGCTTTCCCTGTTCATAAATTGGAAATGTAATAACACTTGCCTTGACGAATGTATTTCAAGGATGAAATGAGATAATGCACAGGAACTCCAGGCTCTTATGTGACTGCAAAGGAGCGGAGGGTGCCACATCGCAGCCCTCAGCTGTGGCTGAAAAGATCGTCATCATTTCCCATGTGACACTTGTTTACTTAAATCAGCAGGTAATTCCAATTCTAAACATATTCCCCCTGAGAGTCAGTAGGTGAAAACGTTTTCTCCCTGTTAATTGAAGCTCATCTTATGGTGCTGACAATTGGTGTAGCAGCAGGAGCCTCCTCTCGGACTGCACACCTGGCCCTTACTGTCACGGGAACAGTCAGCCTGTCCTTGACTTTGTCCTGGAGGGTTAGGATGGCCCAGGAGAGCAAAAATAGGATGAGCCCAGAGAATACTGTGTAGCAATAAAAAACAAAGGCAGGCAGGTCATGGAAGCAACCTAAATGCCCATCGACAGATGAATGGATAAAGAAGATGTGGTACGGGGCTTCCCTGGTGGCGCAGTGGTTGAGAGTCTGCCTGCTAATGCAGGGAACACGGGTTCGAGCCCTGATCTGGGAGGATGCCACATGCCGCGGAGCAACTAGGCCCGTGAGCCACAACTACTGAGCCTGTGTGTCTGGAGCCTGTGCTCCGCAACAAGAGAGGCCGCAATAGTGAGAGGCCCGCGCACCACGATGAAGACTGGCCCCCGCTTGCCACAACTAGGGAAAGCCCTCTCACAGAAACAAAGACCTAACACAGCAAAAATAAATAAATAATTTAATAAACTCCTACCTCCAACATCTTAAAAAAAAAAAAAGATGTGGTACATATATACAATGGAATATTACTCAGCCATAAAAAGGAACGAAATTGGGTCATTTGCTGAGACGTGGATGGATCTAGAGACTGTCATACAGAATGAAGTAAGTCAGAAAGAGAAAAACAAATATCGTGTATTAACGCATATATGTGGAACCTAGAAAAATGGTACAGATGAACTGGTTTACAGGGCAGAAACTGAGACACAGATGTAGAGAACAAATGTATGGACACCAAGCGGGGAAAGTGGCGGGGGGGTGGGGGTGGGGGGGTGATGAATTGGGCGATTGGGACTGACATGTATACACTGATGTGTATAAAACTGATGAATAAGAAGAACCTGCTGTATAAAAAAATAAATAAAATTCAAAAAAATAAAAATAAAATGCTCAAAATAATAAAATAAAATAAAAAAGGCAGGAACTCATGAACTCCCTGGAATGTTCTCTAAGACCTGCTGTTAAAACATAAACCAGAGACTTCCCTGGTGGCGCAGTGGTTAAGAATCCGCCTGCCAATGCAGGGGACACAGGTTCAATCCCTGATCTGGGAAGATCCCACATGCCGCGGAACAACTAAGCCCGTGTGCCACAACTACTGAGCCTGGACTCTAGAGCCCACGAGCCACAACAACTGAGCCCGGACTCTAGAGCCCACGAGCCACAACTACTGCGCCCGTGTGCCACAACTACTGAAGCCTGCGCGCCTAGAGCCCGGGGTCTGCAACAAGAGAAGCCACTGCAATGAGAAACCCGTGCACCACAACGAAGAGTAGCCCCTGCTCGCCGCAACTAGAGAAAGCTTGCGTGCAGCAACAAAGACCCAAAGCAGCCAAAAATAAATTTAAAAAAAACAAAAACATAAACCAAGTTGCAAAGCAATATGTCTGTCATGATCCCATTACACAGAAACAGTTGAAGGCCACTGCAGACAAATGAGTCCTACCCATAAGTGTACGAGTGTAAGTACGTAAACACAGAGAAGGCTCAGGCAGTGGCCATGCCTCGCTCGTGACAGGGGGCAGGGTGGACTTGGATTTATCTGCATTGTTCGAATCATTTCTACTGAGGAGGATATACTTCTGTCCTTGACTCCATCACCATTTGTCTGTTTCTCTGCATGTCTGGTATTTACTAGTGTAATTCAGACCTTGCAGATGATGTGTCATTGAGACTCTGGGTTCTGTTATCATTCTCTGAAGAGTGTTGAATTCTGTTCTTTAGGCAGTTTAATTATGGGAAGATCACCATGGACTTGTGGAGACTGGGCTTTAAGTTCTATTAGGGCAAATGTATTTTGATTTCTTCCTTAGTCTTAGTGCAAATCCCTTATTTCTAGAACACAGTCTTTATTTCTAAGCTGTGGCCCTTTTGGGGTTTAAATGGAAAACTGAGGCGTTTACCAAGCTTCTCTGTCAGTTTCCAAACTCGGTCTCCCCTGGAGTTAGGCCATTTCGCCCTCCAGCTCTGTCTTGCCCTGGGACCTTTGGAATCTTACCCCTACATGTGCATTTCAGGCCAGCCACGTACTTGAAGGGGGTTTTATGGCCCCAAACTTCCCAGCGCCCCTCAGTTTGCATCCTTCGCCCTCTCCAGCCGATAAGGCTCTGGCTTCCTGTTCGGGTCTGGCTGATCAGGAGCCCTCAGAAGAAAACAGCTGTCTTTCAAGAGCTGCCTTCCTCCAGTTTCCGCCTGCTTTTTGCTCTTCTCCAGTGCTTTCAGACAGCTGTTTCATGTATTTTGTCCACATTTCATAAAGCACGAGGGTTCTGCGATTATTGGAAGTGGAAATTCTACCTTTTGATTTTTGAATCAAAATCTTACCATCTAAAGTCGTATCATCCTGTAATCGTATCATCTATTCAAAAAGTGAACTATTAGGGCCTCCCTGGTGGCGCAGTGGTTGAGAGTCCGCCTGCCGATGCAGGGGATACGGGTTCGTGCCCCGGTCCGGGAGGATCCCATATGCCGCGGAGCGGCTGGGCCCGTGAGCCATGGCCGCTGAGCCTGCGCATCCGGAGCCTGTGCTCCGCAACGGGAGAGGCCACAACAGTGAGAGGCCCGCATACCGCAAAAAAAAAAAAACAAAAACAAAAACAAAAACAAAAAAGTGAACTATTAAAACACAACCAGTGGGACTTTCCTGGCAGTCTAGCGGTTAAGACTTCTCCTTCCAATGCGGGGGGTGCGGGTTCAATCCCTGGTTGGGGAGCTAAAAGCCCACATGCCTCGGGGCCAAAAAACATAAAACAGAGACAATATTGTAACAAATTCAACAAAGACTTTAAAAATGGTCCCCATCAAAAAATATTATAAAAAGCCAAAAAACCCACAAGCAGTGAACAAAACTAAATATTAAGACCTGTAAAGGTAGACGATTCTCTGTGGTTTAAGTCAGAGGATGCCATCCAATTAAGTCAGGTGTATCACCCAGGCCCCGCCCCGCCGCAGCCCCGCCCCTGGCGCCCAGGCCCCGCCCCGTAGCACGCAAAGACCCCCCCTGCGGGCGCGCCCGTTTCCATGGCGACGCCGAGCTGAGCGTCGGTAGCCGGGCCACCGAGTGGGCGTGCGTCCGCGGCGGAGGCGGTTACATGAGCGCGGCGGGGGTGGCGGCCGGGCTGCGGCCCCCCAGCTCGGGGATCCTGGGCTCCCGGGGCGCGTTGCGCCCGCGCCTGCCCGCGGTCCCTCCGTACCCCGGGCAGCACGGCGCGCCGGTCGGACTCAGCGAGGCGCAGAAGCGGGCGCTGGACCTGGAGAAGACGCTGCAGTTCCTGCAGCAGCAGCACTCGGAGACGCTGGTCAAGCTCCACGAGGAAATCGAGCACCTGAAGCGGGAGAACAAGGGTGAGGCGGGCGGCGGGCCGGGGCTGCCGCGCCCAGACGGCGCACGAAGGCTGAGGGAGGACGCAGGGCCGCAAGTCCCACCCCGGCCACTCGGGGTTCGGCTCCCCGCCCCAGCACCAAAGCCAACTGCGGGGGGCGGGTCTGGCCGCGCCACTGCCGAAGGTAACCCGGCCCACCTCTCCTCTCCAGGCAGGGTCAGGCGGCCTCCTTTGAAAAACTTTTGTAGAAGTGAAACACACCCCCAAAGTACGCGTATATAGCTCAATGAATTTTCACAAACTAAGCACACCCAGATCCGGGGCCCCAGAACGATCCCTGACACCTGGGTCATCCTGACTCGCCTCTGTCCCCCTAGAGCCCAGGCCCGCATGGCAGAGACTGCTCTGTAGACGTCACGGATGGAGGAATGGGCTCCGGGGGAGGCTCTCACACAGGGGTTCTGGCTCAGGGAGCAGCCAGAGGCATCACCGACCCGAGGGTGCCAAGGCAAAGGCTTGGTCCATGGAGCAGGGTCTCTCAGGGGCTAAGCAAGGAGGAGTGGGCAGGGGAGGCGAAGCTTCTTTTCTCAGAGTAGCCACGAGGAGAGCCCCTGCTTGTTTTCAGATCTCCACTACAAGCTAATCATGAATCAGAAGCCGCAGAAGACAGGTAAGACAGGCCCACAGGTGCCTGATGGGAAGCTACTGCCCTCAAGAGCAAGCCCCCAGACTGCTTATGCCCACGCGAACTATCCCAGTGAGGAGGGGGCCTGGACAGACAGACCGCTCCCAGCCATGGTCTGGGTGACTTCATGCACCCAAGCACAGCAAGTGCCACTCTTGGGGACCCCAAAGCCTGATTTCTGTGTAGCAGGGGCAGTGGACAGAGCAGCTGGGGCAGGGGGCTGCCCAGGTTCCCCCCTCCCCAGCCCTGGCCTCACTATCCTGGTGCGCTTTCACTTGGACTGCTGCCCCAGGCTTCCCCGGCACAGCCCCAGCCCCAGCCCCAACCCTGGTCCCTTTGGCCTTGGGGCAGGAAGCTCTGGGCACACTCCTTCCAGGGTCCTCCCTATCATCTCCACAGCAATCACGGGGGCATGTCCTCAACTGTGGCCCACTCACCTTGCCTGTCCCCTAGCCCAGCCCCCTAACCCTGGGGACGACCAGGTCGAGTCTTGGGCTCCCCTCCCCTCTTACTTTTGGGAACAGGTCTGACATCGGGAGGTGGTCTGAGTGGTGAGTGGTGCCCGCCTGGAATGCCCCAGTCTGGGGTGTACCCAGGGCTCTCTTCCTGGGAGATACGCAGAGGATGGGGTGGTGAGGGCTCTTCTCCAGTGGGGCGGCACAGCTCCAGCGAGCTGATGTGGGCACGTAGTGGCAGGGGTCCCCCGATGGGACCTCGAGAGAGGGCGTGCTCCCATTCAGGTCCCACTGCTTCTTCCGTCCCCAGCCCCGCGGCCCTGGCTCCCTCTGGCACTGGCGGTGTCTGGGGCTGCCTCACCAGAGTGTGGGGGAGGGCTGGGACCTGCAGAGCCAGGAGGCGGGCACAGGTGGACCTGGCCGTGCAGAAGTGCTGGGACCTGCAGGGATGGGAGCCTCGCTGCTGCCACCTTCTGCTGACCCCAAGCAGCCCCCACAGGCAGCATCTCCAGTTCCAGCTTTCAGTCCAAGTCCATCTCGAATACAGTGGTGTCAGGTGAGCACACCACCACCTCTGTGCTCAGGGTCGGGTAAGAGCAGGTACAGACCTCGGGGCGCCCGGGTCTGAAACGGCAAGTGGGGTGCTGAGCCGAATGCTGAAAGCCCACGGTGGTCCTCTGTGGGGCAGACCTCGGGGGAGTGCCTCTGCCAGTCCCCATGGACTTGGGGGTTAAGGGGTAGCTGTGGGACCAAGGAGGGTCCCCAGGTGCCCTGTGAGCTGAAACCTCCAGGAGGGAGCTGAGGCCAGGGGACGGGTTAGTGGGTCGGCTGGAGGGAGGCCTGAGGACAGGCCACAAAAGCAGGACAGGCTTGGCTGCCGAGGCAAGATGGTCAGTGTGGGGCATGAGTCAGGCAGAGCGTGTGACAGAGGAGCCCCGAGTGGTCTTCACTGCTGCTGTGTCCCTCAGAGCAGACAGGACGCGGGTGGGCTGGCCCTCCTACAGAGCCTGGATTTGTGGCATTTTTGCTGAGTGAGGGGCCTCATCCTGGGAAAGCAGACCTGCACAGGCTGGGACCAGACCTTTCCTTCCGTTTCATTTTGCCCGAAATGGGGTTCAGAGTCAGGGAACAGCTGCTGGCTACCCCACCCCGGCCTTTACCGAGGCCCGTGAGGAGACTGCCCCACGGGGTGTGTGGGGCTCTCCCCACTTCGGCTGCTCGGGGAGCCACCTCCACCACTACGTCCGCTTCAGTACATTCAGGCACCCATAGGCTTCACCCTACTCCCGCATCTGTGCCTCCCAGCAGCCCTCGGAGGGAGGCCATTACCATCTCCCCTTTACAAAGAGGAAACTGATGCAGGGGCGGGGCCCCTTGGTGCATACAGCCGACAGATGCCCAGTGACTGGCCCTGTCTGGGTCTGACTCGCAGCCAACTCGCAAGGCAAGGCCAGGCCCCAGCCCACCTCCTCTAAGAAGCAAGACTCGAAAGCTGACATTCCCCAGAAGTCGGACCTGGAGGAGGAGCCCTTGGTTGCTGCCCTGCTTCACAGCAGCAGGGTGGACAAAGCCCTCGGGGCACAGGGGCTGGCCAAGTAAGGCTCCGTGAGCCCCACGGGACAGGGTTGCATTCAGCAGGTTCACACCCTGGAACCAGCCAATTGCTTTGTCCTTCCAAACAGGCAGGTCTTCAGAGGGAAGCAAGCTTGTGAAAGCCGGGCTTGCCCATCTGGTGGACCCTGCCTTCTCCCCTCCCCTGGGGGTCCTGCACAGTCCCTGCACTGACCTGAGCCCGCAAGAGGGGCCAGCAGCAGCCCCTAAAGCATTCTCTCAAAGCACAGAAACAAAGTAACTTGGCCTCCACATTAGCTTGCTTTTTGCCAAGACAACCCTGAGTCAGGTTTGGGCTCTACCCTGGGAGCTGTGCTGGCCTCTGGAAGGCACAGGGCCAGCAGACCAGAGCAGGACCAGTCCTGGGTGACACCCGGGTTCCTGGGACTTCCTGGGAAGCAGCAGTGAGCCTGGACTTTGCATCCGAAGAGGGGACCCTGTTGTCTCCTGGGTAGTGCCAGCAGCAGGCCAGGCTCCTGCTTCTCTGCAGTCTTTAGGCTCCCCCCTCCACCAGCACCCTGGGTTTGTGGTCAGGACTGAGGGCAGCCAGGCAGCTCAAACCACATCTGACTCCTCAGTGTACCTTGAAGGGGGAGGAAGTGACGGGCCCGGGTCATGGCCGGTCCCAGGGACCCACCCCCGCCACCTGGTGCCTGGAGCACCCTGGTAGGCAGAAGGGAGCCAGGCCCCCAGGAGGCCGTGGAGACGACCCTCTACTCAAGCTGGAGCAGGTGCTGCCCCGAGAGGGGGTGTGAGAGATCACCTCTGGCAGGCCGCCTCTGGTCTGCTCTAATGGCTGTTTCAGAGATAAAGTGGAGAGCTCTAATCCAGCAGCCACCTTGGTGGCCGGCAGCCTGCACAAGGGCAAGCAGGTGCCAGGGATGCCCCCTCGATAAGGCTGCCCCCGCACCTGTGCAAGCCCGCCACACTCCAGGAGTGCGAAGTGGTCATCCGCCAGCTGTGGAATGACAACCTCCTGCAGGCCCAAGAGGTGAGGCTCGGCTGCAGGGCGCCCTGGGGCCCCCGCAGCCCCAACCACCGCGCCTCTTCTCCCTGCCTTCCAGCTGCAGCACCTCAAGTCCCTCCTAGAAGGGAGCCAGAGACCCAGGGCTGCCCCCGAGGAGGCCAGGCCCGGTTCTCCCAAGTAAGTGCCCCACGCGGCCACTGGGTCACAACAGGGCCTGCTTGTCTGGGGCTCACAGCTGACTCGTCCCTCCCCAGGGACCAGGAGGCTCTGCACCCGGGGGCCACGCAGCTCCCCAAGGTCGCCACCAAGGGCGTCTCTAAGAAATGGTGAGTCTTACTGGCATGGGAGGTAAGGCAGCCTCTGAGCCCAGGGGCCACAGGGCCGCGGAGGGCGTCCGCAGTGACCAACCCCACCCCCGCCCCCCAGCCTGATCCTGAGCCGGGCGCCCGTGGCGGAGTGCGCCATCCTGCCCGCACTGAAGCAGAGCCTCAAGAGCAACTTCGCCGAGCGGCAGAGACGGCTGCAGGCGGTGCAGAGCCGGCGGCTGCACTACTCGGTGCTCTGAGTGCCAGGCCCACGACCGCTCACCCTCTAGGTAGCACTTCCAAAGAATCCTAGTACATTTACGCCAGCCTAACTTCCAGACCAGCCAAACCCACGGCAGATAAAGTACGTGGTCTCAGGGCTGAGGAACTGTTTCTTTCTTTGCTTGGTATTTCTGCACTTACACACACGTGTGCAGTATGAAATAAGCATGAGCCTACCTGTCGAAGACTGGAAATAAAGCTCGTTTCTCCCTGTTGTGAGTCTTGTTCCTCACTGGCCATCAGGCACTGCTGCCCTGAGCGCCCCTAGCTCTGCTCCCTGCCATGGGCGGGGCCTGCTGGGCAGTCACCCTGCTTGCTAGGGCCTTGCGGCTGCCCTGTAAGAAAACAAGCTCTGGGACAGCCTGCACACTCTTCCTGGAGTGCAGGAGGCTGCCTTCCCGGCATGTGGGCAAGACACTGTCCTGTGTCCACTGACGAACACAGCTAGTAAGCAGCCCCACCCAGCCTGCCTTCCTCCATGGACGGCTAGAGCCACAGCCACGGGAGAAGGTCCTCTCCTGTACACTGGGCCCCACCCTGCAATGGCCTCACACCACCCCCTCAATCGCCAGAACAGCAGCTTCAGCGCAGACCCTTGTCTGGCAGGACAGTCCTCCTGGCCCAACCGGCCATGTCCTCAGTGCCGATCTCTGCCGCTTCTGCTTTGGGGAGTAGGGAACCTGGGGGTGAACCAGGACAGGCACGTCTGGGCATCGGTGGCCATCCCCAAGGTGGGGGACCTGGCTCAGCCCCGACAGTGCCCCTCACTGGACAGAGGGCCCCTGACCTGCAGAGAGGGGGGGACACAGTGACAAATTCATGACAAACACAGGAATAATAAATTTATTATAAGAACCACAGAAGACACGGTAATGCACATACAAAAGGGGGGAACCTCTCATCGCCAGAGGGCCGGCTGGCGCCCCGTCAGGAGCCCTCAACTGTCTGGAGGGTTCTTAAGATGCTGGGTCCCGAGGACAACATCCTAACCCGAGTGGGCCTAAGTGCCTAACCAGTGGGCACGGCGCCAGGAACAAGATCCACCCAGACACCCCTGCTCCCCGGGTGCCTCCACAGTGCTGAGCAGACTCCCAGGGCTAGAATGAGAAGGATCATGAGGTATGAGGCCCAGCCGGTGGCCAGGGACCCACAGCCACAAACAGACCTTCCCTCGAGCTGCAGTCAGCGCCCCCGGATCCTGGAGCTTCCCTGTGGCGTGCCCCACATGCCAACGGTGGCACGATCTCAACCCAAAACCGTGATCAGGGAATTCTGCATGTTTTAAGGGTTTCCTATGTCCTGCACGTTCCCCTATAGAAACGGTAGAAGAGCTTTCTGGCGCACACGCGAGAGGCTCACACAGGACCCTGAGTTCCCAAGGAAGGACACGGGCCCTGCAGAGGCTGCGGGGATAGTAGCCCGAGGAGCACAGGGCCGGGGGCGTGCCTGGCTCTTGGAGGAAGCAGCCAGCCGCCTGTCCCAGTCCTGTCCAAGTGTGGGAAATGTTTGGCGGGTCCCCAAGGCAGAGGATAAAAGCAGGAAAGCTAACCTAAGCCCAAGCTCTCTAAGGAAGCCAGCATCTAGAAATGTCCGACACGGGGCCCCGACGAGGCTTCCGGCTGCCCCACGGTCCCTGGAGGGCAGGCAGCCGGAGATGCAGTGGCGGTGGCGGCTAGGCGGCCGAGAGGCAGGCCTGGTGGATGCTCTGGGCCCAGGTGTTGAGCAGGGCCGTGACCGAGTGCTTGTCAGGGAGCTGCAGCAGCCGCGAGGTCATGCACCGGTGCACCGACTGCAGGAAGGGGTTGGCGTCTGCAGCAGAGCGGCGGGCCATGAGCGCTGTGTTCTCTGCCAGGACCCTGGCCCGCCCCACCCAGCCTAGGGACCGGGGGTGCCAGCTCCCGTGTGCCAGTGGAGAGCTGGAACAAAATGGTCTGGAGCCTCAGGGATGGCCTGGGGGCCCTTGTCCTGGTCCTCTACATGCCAGCTCTGAGCCTCGGGGGGACTGTCTCCCATCACCAAGGCTCTCTCTGGGCCTGTCACTCAGTTGGGTCCCCGTGAGCCCAAGCTCCCATGTGTGCCCCCAGGTCAGCCTTGAAGAGGCCCACAGGAGCCACTGGGCCTGCTGACCCCTCATTCCCGGAACACGGCTGCCCCGGAGCTGCAGGGACACCATGGGGTCAGAGACACTTCTCTTTCCGTGTGACTGAGGGGCAACCTGCTCCTGCCCACCAAGGAGGAAGGGGAAGAGGGGGGCCTCAGCAGGGCAGGGGCACGTGGAGGAAAGCCTGGTGGCCCGTCCTCTCAGTCACCCACCGTACTGCCAATGCCGGTCGATCCACAGCGGGCTCTGGGCAGGGTAGTCGGCAGGCACGCTGAGCTCCAGCGGTGGCACGCTGGGGAGGTCCTTGTCATCTGCAACACACAAGGCCGCACCTGTGATCCGGCTTGCCCCTCCTCATAGCCCTGCTCCCCAACAGCACCCTCCAGCCCCCAGAGGTTCTGGTGAGGCTGCTGCAGAGCCGAGGCCCCTGACTCCCGGGCTTCCCCGTCTCCCCAGGGCCTCAGGTGAGCAGAGTCGCAGCTGGACAGGAGGGAGGGGGCTTCCCTGCACGTGGGGGAGAGGTGAAAGTGTGCAGGCTCAGGGCCCAGCCCCCAGTGCGAGTCCTGGGCCAGGACCGTGCGGGGACCAAGGACAGCGGGCAGGCTCCAGAGAGGGCCCGGGGCTGGGGGATGAGCAGGTGGTCCTGGGCAGTGGCAGAGCCTGGGGCTGCCAGTCAGGGTTCGTTCTTGATCCACCCCACCCCCGGCACTCACCCAGCTTGCATATCAGGTGGACGGTGCCGTTGTTACTGCAGTGAGAAGGGTCCAAGTTCACCAGGAACTTGGGGTCTAGCCGGGCCACCTCCCCCTGGAGCACATTGGGGATGCTCTGCCGTTCGTCCTCTTCAAACCTACGCTTCCGGGTGCACACCACTGGGGCCCTGGGGGAGGTAGCCGTGTTGACCACCCTGGCCAGGCCATAGCCCAGGACCCACCGCCCACCAAGCCCTGGGTGGTACGCACGTGATGGGGGGGCCGTGTATGGCCGTCATGGCAGGCACGAACGTGCGGTACAGGGAATGGTTGAAGACAGGTGAGCGGATATTGGCCAGGACGGCATCCAGGAGTGGCTGGCACAGGTACTGCTGCTTGGTTGGCGGCACCGGGGGTGGTGGGGGCGTGGGCTGGGACAGGACAGCAGGGTCAGCAGCCCACTCTTGGGGAGGCTTTCCAGACCCCAGGTCCTCATCCTCACTCACAGCCAGACCTCCTGGCTCCCCCACCACCTCCACCCCTGCAGACAAGGACGGCTGATCCTGGACACACTCTGCTCCCCCTGGGCCTGGCCTTGGGCCTGAGAACCCTCACACCTGTGGGGGAAGGAAGCACCCATGGGCCCACACCCAGAGGCTGATTTCCCCCACGTTCTCACCCCACCCACACTGCAGACCTGACCTGGAAGAGGACTCCTGGGCAGGGTCCCCAGACTGAGCGGCACGGTCCCCTGCCCACCTCTGACTGCAGGCTCCTTCTAGCTCATGGTTCCGAGTCACTGTGGGGTGAGCCCTGACCTCCCCGGAGATGCCTGCGACCCTACCAACACCACCAGGCCACGGCACCCTACGCACCACTGCCATGTCATTCTTGAGTTTCTCCAGGGCGATCTCACACTTCTGCAGCGTTTTCAGAGGGCACCTATAGGGGAAAAGATGTGGCTGACCCTCCACGTGGGAGGACAGGGGAGCCGGCAGCTCTCACGTTCTCATCCCAACCACTGACCATCTGGCCTCCTCTGGATGGAGCGAGACCTGAGGCCTGGGCCACCAGAACCCTCCCCAGGGACCCCAGCCAGCCCACCCGCTGTTCCCAGACCCAGAGTCTAAGGCAAGATGGCCCCGCACCCAGGAGCTGCTGGTCCTGGCTGGCAGAACAAGGCACGCATGTGATGGATCAAGGGGAAGGACAGAGGCCAGGACCCTGCCCCCCATCCCGATGACCCCAGTGAGGGCCTGGAGGGCCATCCACCGCCAACAGGCCCACTCCTCAGTGCCCAGCATTCTGCCCAGATGAGCAGAACAGGGAGGATGTTCCAGAAGGGGAGGCTGGCCTGAGCCAAGGCCTGGGGAGACGGCAGGAATCCCAAGGCCAGTCCACGCACAGGAGGTGGCGCTGGCTGAGCTCTGGTGCTCAGCAGCCCCACGGCCGGTGGGCAAGGGAAAGGACATGAGTGCGTGTCCTCTGCCTTCCAAGTGCTTCTCGGACGCCATCCCAGTTCCCTCCCACAGGCAGTGTGTGTGAGCTCAGCTGCCCCTTTTGCAGACGGGGTAACTAAGAACCAGTCACTTGCCCAAGGCCACCAGCAAATCAGGGGCAGGGCTGCAGGTCAGACTGAAGCCCATCAAGGCCAGAAGCCCAGTGAGGCAGGGCTGTGAGGGCCACAGGGTAGGCCAGCCAAGCAGCTGGGGACCCTCTGTGAGGTGTGGGCGCAGCACCATCCTCCCACCATGGGCCTAGGGGCAAAGCTCACCGCTTGGAGGGGTCTGTCAGGATGTCCAGAAGGCTCTTCATCTTACTCAGGTCCTTTTTTCTGTCTGGGGCAGAAGGAGGCACTCAGACAAGGGCCTGGGCGTCTGCAGGCCCTGCCCCCGGCCCGCCCGCCCGGCCCCCACCTTCGTTCTTGTCGATCTTGTTGATCATACGGCGCAGGGGCTCGATGTACTTGGACAGCTGCTTCAGCTTGTCCAGGTACTGCTGCTCCTCGGCCTGGCTCGAGCCCGCGGGGCTCATGACGGAGCTGGGGTTCACTGCGGGACACGGCCCAGTGAGCACGGCCCCAGCCCACGAAGGGTCGTCAGCCCCTCACCTCGCAGGGCCCCGGACTGTGCCCGCCTTGGGTCCGACTTACCAGGCGTGTTCAAAGGTCCTGGGGAGGGGACGCTGAAGTTCTGCGGGGTGCGTGCCGTCACTGGACTCTGGGAGGGCTGCGGCGAAGGGCTGGGCAGGAAGCTGCTGGGGGACGGGGCAGGGCCGGAGCTGTGCAGAGCGAAAGGGAGCGCCGGCCATGAGCCTGGGCCTGCAAGCCAAGTGGGGAGGGGCACGGGCCAGGCCTACCTGACGTTGGAGTTGGGCTGTGAGCTGGGTGGGCCGGGCTGCGGGGACGGCTGGGGGGGAGGGGGCATCGACTGCGGGGTCTGCACCTGCTGGCCTGGCGACGGTGACGACAGCATGGTGAGGCCACTCTGGCTGACCTGGAGGGGGAGGGGCTCAGCCTGCTCACCCGCCCCACGCCCCCCCCCCACCACTCCCCACTCACGAGCCCCTTCTCTCTCACAGCCTCGCCACACACCCTGGTCTTCCTCTGATGCCCCACCTCTCAAATACAAACACGGGCACACGCCCCCACCCATGGGTGCCCACGCAAGCACATAGTGACCAAGACGCTGGCAGAAAGGCCAGGCTGGGTGGCCCTCTGCTCCTGGCGGGGGCTTCTGGGCTGCGACGGGACACCCCCAGGTCCCTGCCTCCTGAGTGTGGGAGCCTGTGGGCATGGGAGGCCAGTGAGGGCTGGGCTCTGTGACAGGCAGGACTGTCCCGCAAACTTCCACAAGACCCCTCAGGCCACAGGCAGCCCCAGCTCTGACAGCACCAAGGTCAAGCCCAGCTGCAGGGCTTGCAGGGATGCCACCATCTTGTTCTGTGTCCTACCTGTGCCTGCCTGACAGGAGCAAAGCCTCCCCTGTCACCCCTGCCAGCACACCTGGCCTGGGGTTCTGCGGTCTGGCAGTCGAGCAGCCCCTGTGGGACCAGCAGACCCCACTGGGAGAGGGGAGAGGGGAGCGGCTTGGCATCGTGCTCCCTTCTCTGCACGGCAGGCTCTCCCTGCAGTCCTCATCAGGGCGGACAGAGCAGGGTCCCCACCCCGCTGTCATCACTAGGACAACGCCATATTCGTCCGAGAACGCAGAGGGAGGAAATCACACACCCAGGACTAAGATCAACGGTGTGTGGAAATAACTACTTTCCACCCGAGAGGCACAAGATGCCAGTTCTGGCAGTGCGGACGGCTTGGGGAGACAGCTGCCCGCCAGCCCTGTGCCCAGCGGCCCCGGAATGAGCCCTGCAGAGCAGCCTTGCCCAGAGCCTGCGGACAGTGCACAAAGGCCTGGCCGCTCGTCACACGGGGACCACCCCAAAGGCCCTGCCAGCTTCACTCAGGGCTTCCCCCACACCCCAGCAACCTCCTGTGCACTGAGCATCACCCCCGGAGCCTGCTTCCTGGAGCCCAGCTCACACCCCAACCTCCATTTCCGGCCTGCCCAATTCTGCAGACTGACTCTAGCCTGCCCCCCTCACTCTGCACACCGAGGCTGGACATGGCACTGGAGCAGGGCCTGCATGTGTTCACAATGTGAAGATGAAACTAAATGAAAACCACCCAGCCAGGTTCTGAAAGGAGGCAGGGTGATCCATGGGAAACAAAACATCTACCCCAGGAGGATGAGCTGATCTGTGAGGCTAGGGCGGTGCTGACGTCCATGCAGTCCGCCGGGGCAGGGCTCCAAGGCAGGAGAAAGGTCTGCGGGGAGACCCCTGGCATTATAGGCGTGTCCCACACTCACCAACGGGTCTCATGCAGCAGGCACTGCAAGCCAGGGGTGACCCAGACAGTAGCAGATGCCAACATGACCCCGGCAATGGCTGTGGATGCGAGGCAGCCCTCAGGCAGAGCTGGGAGTGGACAGTCCTGCAGCCACACCAACAAAAGAACTTCCAGGGTGTGGGCCAGGAAGCCGTTCTCCTGTTGTCTGTCGAAACTCGAGTGCTGCCTGAAGAGCCCACAACCCACCCCACCAGATGCTAAGTGGGATGTCAGTGCGTGGAGCACGCGCTGTGCTGGGCTCCCCTGCCCGCACCCGGGGTGTGGCTGATAGCACCCAAAGGACACGGCTGGCCGGTGCCACCCTGTACTTGGGGGTGCCCAGCTGTGAGCCCCGTGGCAGCTCAACAGTGCTCCTTGCAGAGCAAGAGAGGCCCAGAAGCAATCAGGTGGTGTGAAAGAGGCGCTATTTCTTCCCGGAAGAAACAAAGTCATCAGGAATGAAAAGCTTGACTGTGATCTCTGCGGACTGGTTTTCTGGTCACAGAGCTCCCGAGGTGGAAAGCTGGTTTTCTCTTGACCACAGATCCTAACGAGACACACCGGACGTCTACAGTATTGGATGAGCCAGGCCACGACTCCTCCTCCCAACACACACCCGCCCAGGGAGGCCCTGAGTGCCCCCGCTGGATGTGGCCATGCTGGAGGGCCCAGTGGGAGGGGAGGGGGCGCAGGGTGTGATCAGCCCATCCCACACACTGTTCCACACACACATATCAGGGAAGGGGGTCTGTAACGTGAGAATGACAGCTAAGCTTCTGAATGCTGGAAGAATAGAAAGCAGGAAGACCAAAGCACAGGGGCTGCTGGGAAATGGAGACGCATCCTGTCCTGGTTTTCACCTGCCATCATGGGGTGTGGTTCTCCCGCTGAGTCCTAGTCCAGCGCCCTGCTGGACAGGGATGTGACGGGGACATCTCTCTCATCTACACGAGTTAATGTCAGAGCCAGGCATACAGAACAGGGTTCACTGATTTTCCTGAACCACCCAAATCCCAAACTCCAGCCCGGGCTGTGAGCCCCGCCACCCATCAGGCTCCAGCACCACCAAGAGCACAATGAGGCCCCCTCCTCCGCTCTGAGCGGGCAGACGTGAGAGGCCAGGCCTGGGGGCCGCCACTTGGGCCCCCATCCCAGCACCTCTTTCACACACTGCGACACTGGACCCCGCGTTCTGAGGTCAAACGCATGGGCCCCGCACGGCAGTTCTAGTCTGTGTGTGGACCCCCTGGTAGGTGACCAGCTGGTACGATCGAGAGCCTCAAAGTGCCCCCCGTGAGTCACTCTGGGAAATGTTAGCAAACAGTCCAGGACCTGCCATGCACCGTGGCTAACAGCAAAAAACCAGAAGTAACCTCAGGATCCGAGAACAAGACAATAATTAAGGACAGCAGGATACGTTCAAAAGAGGAACAGCACACAGCCACGGGACTCTAATTACAGGACAACCTTTTACTTCTATTGTAACGTGAAAAAGAAAGAAGCCACACACAAAATCCTAGAGAACCGGAAAGAAAAGAAGCCAAGCAGGCTCTCCCGCTTGAAATGCTTCCCTTGCTTATACTCCCCTCAACCTTTCCCACCTTCTACAGCCACCACCTGTTTTCTAGTTTTGGGGTCAGAATACCTGTAGCCTTGTCTTGTCCACTGTTGCCACCGAGGTTGCAAAAAAAGGCTGTGAATCCAGAGCTTCTCCCTCAGGGGTCTCCTCGCACCCTGGGAACCCCACTGCTGCTAGAACCACATAGTAAGGCTGCCAACTGGCCCCCAGGGACCTGCACGAGCACCCCACACATACCTGCGCCAGACCTGGGAACCCACAGTGCGGCCCCGCAGGCAGGGTGAGGCCTCGCTTCCACTCTGCCCAAGGCTGGCCTCTCACTCAGGAGGGGGTGGACACCCCTCCCATAAACCCTGAAGGTGCATCCTCAGAAAACCAAACCCGCTCGCAGGTATGAGTGGTGGCGCCTCCCCCCCCCCCCCAGCTACCCAAGTCCCCACCTGGGGAGAAGAGCCCATGCCTGCCTCAGCCCTGCCGGCTGTCAGCCCTCTGTGCTCCACGAGGGGACAGAAGGTTACAAATCAAGGTTACCCTCGAGGTGATCAAGCCCACGGCCAAGCCCTACGCGGGCTGGACTGGGACCTCCAGCAGAAGTAAAGGCATGTGACTACCAGGAAGGGAAGCACAGCCCACGGGTTGGCATGGGGTATGGAGCGCATACCCCGCGGCCACTGCAGGAGAGCGATGGGCGCCCAGGAAGCTGCAGGGAGTCCACCTACCCAAGCAAGAAGCCTACGAACCAGCAGGTGGGGCCTGGACCATTGGAAGACGGCAACTCTTCGGCTGCTCGCTTCCCAAACACCAAGAACTGGGGTGAAAAGGGAAGTTCTGCTTCAGGACGGAAGCTGCCAGGTCAGAGGGCCAAGCCTCCCACTCTCCTACCAGACCTGAGAGGCAGCAAGGGCAGCGGCTTCCGCCGGCTGGGTGGTCACTCCATGCCACTGCCGCCATCCCAACTCTGACCACAGTCCGCACAGGACACCGAGAGCAGAGAGCCCCAGGAGGCCTGGGGACGAGGCTGGGACACACAGGGTGGTGGCAGAGGAGGATGCCAACATTGTCATACAAGGCCTCCAGCCCTGCCCCAGCTACAAACATGATGTCCGTGGTGTGTTGCACATAAGACCACACGTGGGCAAGCTGGTGATGTGGTGCAGTGACCACAGAGCTACCTCCAAACGCCACAGGTCCCCCCAATGGCGTGTTTCCCATGGACTCCAGCCATGTGGCAGGGACCGGGAAGGACCATTTCTGAGCCTCCCGCCAATGCTAAGGGAACACACAGCATCCCAGCAGTGCTTACCACACGGCCCGGTGCCCCAGACAGGGAGCTCAACAGACTTGGGGAGTGAGCAGGGCAGGAGCCGGCAGGGACGCTCGGCATGGCAGCCCAGCGCCGCACAGCATCGGGGTGGCCGGGTCGCCCCTGGGGTCTCACCACATCAAGCAGCACATTGGCTCTGTCTAAAGCCAGCGCTCTTCTGAGCCAGACTATCAGTGTTGCCGCTGCTGGGTGGAGACAGGAGGAACCAAGGCCGGGGACTGGACATAGGTGAGGGGGGTGTCTATGGAGAAGTCATGAGGCCCAGCCTCCTACCCCAGACACCAAGGAGGTTGTGGCCTCTACTAGGCAAGGCTGGGAGGTCTCCTCCATCCCATCGACATCCGATTTGCAGAGGGTGGGCATGGTGGACCTGGGCCACATGCGTCACACAGGGGTGAGCCCTGCAAGTCAGCAGGGCAAGGGGCCACGGCACAAGTCTGTGCTGACCACAAGAGCCAGATGCCACCGTCCTCGTGCTCTTCCCAGTTTCTAGAGAGCTACTATCCCCCCAGCCCCATGCTCAGAGCTGAGGCAAGAAGAGATCGTGATGCTCTCACCAATGCCCTCTTGGAGGAGAAGGGAAGAGGGAAAGTGTGGGGCACCACGGGAGGTGGGAACAGCCTGTGCCCTGTGAAGCCGGGGGCCCAGACACGGCCAAGTGGGGCTTCCACCCAAGGTCCCCAGGGACGGGCCCTGATCCAACCAGGACCCTCACCATAGCGCGGGGGACATGCACTGGCTGGCGCCTCCAGAGCCTCGGCTCTGGGCCCTCACCTGGACTCCGGGACCCACTATCTGGGAGGCCTGAGCCGTCGGCACTGCTGTCTGCGGTGGCACCTGGGGCTGCACCTGCGGCACCTGGGGCTGCACCTGCGGCTGCTGCACCACCATCGGAGCCCGGACCTGAGGAGGAAGGGAGCAGCAATCTGGAGCCACCAGGGCAGAGGGCAGAGCACCTCCACGTTCGTCTGTGGGAGCCGGAGTCTCTAAGCTCTCCTCGAGAAGGGGGATGGGCTTGCCACCACTCCCCTGGCTGATGTCCCGCTACTGGCTGTCCCTTATCCCATGGCTCATCAAAAGTGTCCACGCCAGCCAGGCTCTGAGTCAGCACAGCTGAGCCCTCTCTCTCCTGGCGAGACGCCTGCCCTGATGGGACACCACCACACAGCCGTCACCACCAGCTACCGCGGCAAGCAGAGCATGCTGATGGTCTACGAGAACCCCACTCTGAGCCCTGACTCCTCAAAGGAAACCAGGTGACAGGTGTGACCCTCCTCAAGACCCTCCCCAGACCTCCAGCCTGCACCTGTGGGGCTTACTATTCGGCCACTGCTCGATTCAGGTGTGGCCCGTATCCCCACTTCACCCAATGAACAGTAAATAGAAGGCCACAAAAACCAAGGAAGTGAGTTGAAAAAACATTTAAGTGGCCCCTTGACACTGCTACCCCTGACTCCGTACAATATTTTGTCTTTCATGTAAATGTCACTGACTGGTTCTGCTTTTACACAGATGCATAAGACTGAAAATACCAGTATTTTACATCAATACCCCCCTCAAAAATACGGTCATGATCTCTGCTCAGAACAGAACTGAGTGGTCAGAAGACCACCATGGACACCCAGGGGAGGTGGTACACTGCCCCCTCCAATAGTAAGAAGATGGGTGTTGCTGTCCATCTAATCATCCACAATCTTACAATGCCTGTGGCTGCCACAGAATCAGCCATGCTGCTCGGAAGACAAGGTGCCACCTGGGAGCAGGGGCATCACACACTGGATGCAGCAGCTGACGGAATGCACGCACCCTTGCTGATCAGAAGGTGCGGGCCGGCAGGGGCCAGGGCCACCTGAATCCTGGTGCTGGAAGAGGACCTGCCATCTACAGCCAGGGCGCCCCGGAGACTGCCGACAGCACAGGAGACGCCAGAAGAGCCTCGGCTGTGCGAGCCCTGGGTACTCACGAGTTTCAGCTGCGGCTGGGCGTACAGCATCTGTCCGGGGAGGGCCGGAGCCTGCGACACCAAAGGCTGCGTCTGTGACTGAGGCGGGAGCTGCGATGGCTGGTTCTGGGCCACCGGCGGCTGGGGCTGCGGTGGTGGCTGGTGGTGCTGCGGGTGATGCAGCTGCTGCAGCTGCTGGGGCAGAGCCTGTGAGGGGGGAGGCTGTGGCTGCTGCATTGGGGGCTGCTGTATTGGCGGCTGGGCCTGCAAAGCCTGCTGCTGCTGCTGCTGCTGCTGCTGCTGTTGCTGCAGCTGCAGCTGTGCCATCCGTTGTAGTTGCTGCTGCTGCTGCTGCTGCATCTGGGGTGGAACAAGCAGCACCCATCACCTTTCCGGCCTTGGAATCCTGCGCTGGTAAGTCTGCCCAGGATGCTCTCCCGGGCGGCAGAGGGACACCGAGGGCAACAAGCGTGCACCTGTGCCCTGGCCACCAGACGCTGGCCCATCTCTAGGCCTGAGAGGACAAAGGAAGGGTCCAGGGAAGGGTCTGGAGGGCTTGGTAAGGGGTCACATATAGGCGCAGCACCAGAGAAGCTGGGCAAGGTTCAGCTGACTGCAGATCTCCAAAGCCTCTCCAGGGATGCTTGTTTGGTCCCTAGAGTGGTCACAGGACCAGGCTCAGGATGAGGAGGAAAAGCGGGTCTGGGGCTTCCCTGGTGGCGCAGTGGTTGAGAGTCTGCCTGCCAATGCAGGGGACATGGGTTCGTGCCCCGGTCTGGGAAAATCCCACATGCTGTGGAGTGGCTGGGCCTGTGAGCCATGGCCGCTGAGCCTGCGCGTCTGGAGCCTGTGCTCCACAGCAGGAGAGGCCACAACAGTGAGAGGCCCGCGTACCACCAAAAAAAAAAAAAAAAAAAAAAAAAAAAAAAAAAAAAATGCGGGGCTGAAGATTCACTGTCAGCCCTGGGAGAGGGGCCTCCAAGATCCAGGAGGGGCCTCGGGAAAAGGAGGCATAAGCCAAGGCCTGGAGCAGGTGGGAAAGAGCAGGGGGCCCTTCAGGGCTTCCCTCCCTCAACCCACAACAGGCGTGACAAAAGACGCTTAACCCATCAGGGCATTGACTGCAGAGCATGCGCGTGAGAAAAGGTATTCTTGTAAGCAGGGCTCCTAATGTGACATGGCCACCCCTGTGGGACACTAGGCAGGGCTCGATTAGCGCCACGTCCAAACACCGGAACACTCAGGGACAGGTCAGGAGGCCTGCGTGTGCTCAGAGGACGCACACCCATGGGGAGGTCCAGGCCGTGCTACGAGTGGAGGGTAGCCTCACTCTGGCCTGGGCAGACTCTCACATGAACTGCCTGCACCAGGAGCCACCTGATCCATCCCCCGGCACACAGTAGGCCCACTTCTTCTCGTCCCAGGCTTGGGAGCCCTGGAGAAGGCCAGGGTCCAGAACAGCGGCATCTCGTACCTGCTGCTGGTTCTGATGATGCAACTTGATCAGATGCTGCTGCTGCTGCTGCTGCTGGAGCTGCTGCTGCTGCACCACGGCCTGAAACTGCTGCTGCATGGCACTCTGCTGCACCTGGAACTGCTGCTGCTGCTGCTGCTGCAGCGCCGCCTGCTGCTGTGCCTGGAACTGCTGCTGCTGCTGCTGCAGCGCCACCTGCTGGAGCTGCAGCTGGGCTGGGGACAGACGGGTCGGGGAACTCGCACTGGGTGCAGCGGGGAAGGCGCCGCCCCCGCCAGTGCGGGAGGGACAGGGGTGATGATGACAGGACAGAACTTACTATAGAGTGAATCACGGTAGTAACGAACAGGAAAGAACAGGCCAGCCAAGAGGCCTGGGACCCAGCGACTAGTGATCTGCTTCCCGTCTCGATGGAACCACCTGCTCTGGACACTTCTTATCAACAGAATCTCACAACTGGGATCTTTTGTGACTGGCTCCTTCCCCTCAGCATCCCGTTTACAAGGTTCACCCACACTGTGACACGGATCAGTATTCCCTTTCTTTTTGTTGCCATATAATACTCCACTATATAGATTTCCCACATTTTGTGTTGTCCATCAGCTGATGGACATCTGGGTTGTTTCCACTTTTTGGTAGTTATAAATAATGCTGATACAAACAATCATTCAGGGACTTCCCTGGTGGTCCAGTGGTTAAGACTCCATGCTTCCACTGCAGGGGGCATGGGTTCGATCCGGGCTCGGGGAGATAAGATGCCACAGGCCGCGCAGCGTGGCCAAAAAATTAAAAACAAATAAATAAAAATTAACAATCATTCACAAGATTTTCAGTGATCCGGTCTCTTCGGGTGATGAAAATGTTTTAAAATTGATGCTGTGAGTGCACTGACCACCCTGCACAGTACACTTTCAGTGGGTGAATATGGGTACAAACTATATTTCAATGAAGATGAAAAGGAGGAACACAGAGACACTTTGTACACTTTGCCCAGTTTTCCCCAATAGTAGCACTTTGTATAATGCCATAACACAATCAGAATGTGTGCCCATTTGCCTGAGTGTGTAAATTCTATACAATTTTCTCACCTGGCAAGATTCAGCCACCATGGAGGTCAAGACCTGGCACAGTTCCAACACCACAGGAGCCCTTATGGTGCCACGCCTCAGCAGGTACTAAGGTGACCTCCATTTCTAATGACTCTGCCATTTTTAAACCACACAGAAGGACTAGCTCGCTCCTTCAGCACAATTTCTGAAGAGCGTCAGGGTGGGGAGTACATCCATGCAGGACCCATTGTGAGCACATTTCCCACCCACAGGCTTAGACGAAGCTGCTCACTACATCCTTCAACTCCTCTCTAAATTCATTATTTTTGTCTGGTAACTATCAGTAACTGGGAGGGGAAATTGCCCAACACAAGTTTTATTTTCAAGTCTTTTTGCATCTTCTATTTCAGGTGTGTTTCCTGTAAGGATTAAAGAGTTGTACCCTCTCCTTACGTTTCCATTCAGTCTCAGCAGGAAAGCCTATCCCTCCACATTTACTGTGATTACTTACAGTTTTCAACTTATTTGTATCTGTCTTTCCCCTTCTAAGTTTCTCTTGCTCTTTTTTTTTTTTTTTTGAGCTTTACTGAGGTATAATGGACATTTTTTTCCTCCTCTTCTGAATTCTATCTTGTTGGAAGACTGGGTTGATTTTTGTTCGTTTGGATTTTTGTTTGTTGTTTCTGTCTCATTCCATTTTTTCCTATGGATTTGGAATTTACAAACTATTTCTACTGTTTTAGCAACGACTTTTACAATTTTATCATGCATATTTAACAAAGTATAAAGTTTATCCACATTTAAACCTCTTTCCCAAATATGAGGACCTTAGAATCCTCTCTAAACACTTTTTAAAGTAGGTTTTACATGCACACGATAGACCTGATATCCTTGATATTCGCCCTTCCTGACTCCATTTGGTTTGGTCCCTGTTTATCTTCTTATGCCCACACAGCAGACTTATATTAAGAGGCAGGATAGAATAAAGGCCAGGGGTACATCCTCGGACCCAGACACCTGGACTCAAATCCCAACTCTGTCACTGCTCTGTGCCTCAGTTTCCTCAGCTATACTACATACCCCTACATTGGACTCAGAATTAAATAATCTATTACAGACTCAAAACAGTGCTTGGAACGTGTAGAGGGTAGCTCTAAGGACTATTTTACAGAGGTCATTTCTGTTTACACCAAGGATTCCCAGCCTTGCCCCTCCTGACACCTTGGGCCAGACAACGCCGTGCTGTGGGGACTGCCCTGTACACAGAAGATGCTCAGCAGCATCTCTGGCCTCTGCCCACCGCAGGCCGCCTGCAGCAGCCCCCCCGCCACCAGCTGTAACAGCCAAACTGTCTCCACGTATTGCCAAACACCCACCAGGGTACAAAATCGCTGAGAATCACTAGCTTAGATTTGTGCGTGTTTATGCCCTTATATGGAAAATGTTTCTTCTCCCATTTACACCTGGCATCTTGGGAAGGATGGTCTGAGAGGTAAGAGGAAATGGTGAGGGGAAAAAAAAGTATGCCCTTAAAAACTTTTAGTGAAGGTCTCCTCGGCTTTGTTGGCAGCTCTGTGCTCAGGGCTCTAACAACCTCTACTGTCTTCTTGACTCCATCACCGAGTCTGCTGAGTCTGCTTCTCGCTCCTTGACAGAAATGGCAGTTTCTGAGATAGTCTTCTGGCCTTTGGTGTCCTGCTGTTTCACAACAGTTTGGGGCATGGATGCCTTATTTAACCTGTGTGGTTCACTGGGCTTTCATCAGCCATTGTCTCCTCACACCCTCTGTGCTTCCATCTGCACTTAGATGCCCGTCAGACTTCCTGATTTCATCCTCCACGTTTCTCACCCTCCTGTTCCTGAGGCCTCTTCTCTAGGTTACATTCTAGGTAACGTCTTCAAATGTAGCTTCTAGTTCAAACTCCTTCTTCAGCTGTATCTAATCTGTTTATTCATCCACACTTTCCTCTTTCAATGACTTCACTTCTCATCTCTACAAGTTCTACTTGGTTACTTTTCAAATCTGTTTGGTCACTCCTGATACAGTATCCAGTGTTCATTCATTTGGAAGTCCAACCTTTATTTTTTTAAGCACCCCAAGGCCATATCTAACAATGGCTATGTCCTGGGGCGTCTCCACATCTGGTGATTGTTACTGCTCCTCCTTGAGGTGTGTCTGCTTCCTTCCATGCCTGCTGATTTTGTGTGCTCAATGACTGACCCTGATCTGCAATTCTCACAGGCCTAAACTGGGAGCACCCTCCTCCAATCCGCCCCAGGCTCTGGTGGAGCTGGGGGATGCCAAGGGCCCTGGCACAAATCCTGGACGGAGGGATCCCAGGATTGCTTTCCCTAACCTTGCAGCGTGCCAAGGCATAGCAGGGCAAAGAGCTGCCCCTACCTTCTGCCAGCCCAACAATCCAAAATACAGTCTACACAGAAGGAGAGAGGGCTCCTCAGCAGCAGCCAGAAATACGGCTTATTTTTAAAGTAGGTTCTACATGCACATGATATAAAATTCATCAAGGAAACAAAAAAGTATAGAGTTTAAAAGTATCCTGTACCTCAGCCCCAGCCTTATCCACAGTCAGCAGTGTGTGTTTCCTGTGACTAACCCAGGTCACCTGGAGATGCACAGCAGGCTCTGGGCTGCCCTTTGCGAGTCCTCTGACCCAGGACCTACACTCTGGGGGCGTGGAACTAAGGTCGAAGCAGCCTTCATCACACAGTAGCGTTTGGAGGTGTCAGAAAAGGGTAGCAACTACCCATCAGCACTACACTTATTTCAGGGAGACCAGGCCACCAGAGGTCACAGGCAGGGAGGGTGGGTCTGTGTAGAGGCAGCAGCAGGACATGAGAGTAGAGACCACTTCAACTTCCCCTGGTGCCACACAGGGAACCAAGCCCCTCGGAAGCTGAAGACAGGATGTGGGCCAAGGTTGGACTAGGGAGGGTGCAGACAGCCCACCAAAGCTTCGCTGCTGAACTGACAGTCTCAGGAGTCAGACTGCAAAACATTCTAAACTCATACAGCTTAAAACTATTTTTTATTATAAAATCTAAGTTTGTGATAAAAAGAAATTCAACCAGCGCACCCGAGTATAACATGAAAAGGAGCCAGAGCATCCTTCTGAAAGCCGCCCTGCCTGCGCGCGCACGTGTGCGTGTGTGTGTGTGAGAGAGGGGGAGAGAGAGAGAGAGAGAGAGAGAGACAGGTGTGCTGACAAGAGGGGACCCGGAAGCTCGAGATGAAGAACCAACCACTGAGCCAAGCGTCAGACGGCAAGACGTTAGTAAGGAAGAGAAATGAAGCTCTGGGAGGAAGGGGGTGTCTGGGGGCAGAAGGTGCCAGTGCAGGAGCGGGTGGGAATGAGGATGCATGTGGCCTCTGAGAAGGGCAAGGCGACCTGGACACAGGGAACCCAACAAAGAACAGGGTGCTCGAGGCCACGGCTGCCCTCGTCACAGGGTTCCTGAGAGGGACGCGAGACAGAATACATGGGAACACCACAACATGTACACAAGCATTCACAGCAACTTTAGTTTAACAGCCCAAACTGAAACAACCCATACGTCCTTCAAGGGTGAGTGGATACGTGAACTGTGCGTGGCCCAGCCAGTCCAGGGAATATTACTCAGCAGCGAACAGGAAGGAATTACCAACACCACCTGGAGGCTCCCAAGGGCGTTAGGCCGAGTGAAAAAAAGCCAGTCTCAACAAGTCAAATATTGCATGATTCTATTTATGTAACATTCGTAAAATGACACAATTACCAAGGCGGAGAACAGATCAGCAGCTGCCAGGCTTTGGGTTGGAGGGAGGGTGTGATTATTAGGAGGCACCAGCACAGCCTGCTGGTGGTGACGGTGCCACGTGCTGACTCCATTCCACACGTGATAAGACCTCACAGAACCACACACGTGCACGCGCACGCGCAAGAGTGCGTGCAAAGACTGGTCACACGTGAATAAAGTCTGCCTGAGTTGACAGCGCTGTCGTGGGTTTGGTGATGCACTAGGATGTTTTTGTTGGGGGAGCTGGGGGAAGGGCACGTGGGAGCTCTGTGCTATTCTGCAACTTCCTGTGACTCTTCAACTATTTCAAAAATAAAAAGTTACATAGGGGAAAAAAGTACTGAAGCACTTAGCAGTACTAGATAAAAGTCTACAAGCATAAATGTCCATCAAGAGGGTCCTGGGGCACTTCCCTGGTGATACAGTGGTTAGGAATCCACCTGCCAATGCAGGGGACATGGGTTTGAGCCCCGGTCTGGGAAGATCCCACATGCCGCGGAGCAACTAGGCCCGTGCGCCACAACTACTGAGCCTACGCTCTAGAGCCCGCGCGCCACAACCGCTGAGCCCGCGTGCCACAACTACTGAAGCCCACGCGCCTAGAGCCCGTGCTCCGCAACAAGAGAAGCCACCGCAGTGAGAAGCCCGCACACCGCAACAAAGAGTAGCCTCCGCTCGCCACAACTGGAGAAAGCCTGTGCACAGCAACGAAGACCCAACACACCCCAAAATAAATAAATAAATATTTAAAAAAAGAGGGTCCTGGGGCTTCCCTGGTGGTGCAGTGGTTGAGAGTCCGCCTGCCGAGGCAGGGGACACGGGTTCGTGCCCCGGTCCGGGAAGATCCCACATGCCGCGGAGCGGCTAGGCCTGCAAGCCATGGCCGCTGAGCCTGCGCGTCCGGAGCCTGTGCTCCACAATGGGAGAGGCCACAGCAGTGAGAGGCCTGCGTACCACAAACAAAAAAAGAAAAAAAGAAAAAAAGAGGGTCCTGGGACAGAGGCAGCCGGCGCTGCAACCCTGCTCCTGGCCCGAGCAGTTGTGTGGAGGGTCAGGCGCCTCCTTTGGGAGGGGAATCAGGATGCGAGCCACAGCCCGGGCGGCCTGGGGCCAGGGCAACCCTGGAAGGGACAGACGGGGCTTCACGGCTGAGGACACCCTGAGACGGAGCTGTTTCTATCTTGACTACAAAGCACAGCCCCTGGGATGGAGTCCCAGGGCACCCCATCCTCCTCCAAGTCCTCCCTCAGCCTGGGCAAGAGGGCCTCGGTGTCCCTCGCCCTCTGGGAGGCAGAGCAGGCTGGAGCTTCCCCAGCTCCTCTCGCCCCCTCACCACCCCCACCCCAGGCTGGGAAGAGAACGCGCCGCCTGTGGAGAGCACGGCAGGTTCTCTGAGAAGCGTGGTACTCACTCTGCGGAGCGGCCGTGGACACGACAGCCATGCCATGGGGGGCCATCCCTGAGGTCCCAGGAGGTGGCTGCCCCGAGAGTGGCATCGGCTGCCCCATGGCCCCCAGGCCGCCCATCCCGCCCAGGGGCTGGCCGGGGCCCCGAGCAGGTAAGCCAATGCCGGCTGCTCCCGCGGCGGGCCCGCCAGTCAGGCTCTGCAGTGCATTCATAGGGTCTGCGGGGCACAGGGTGCAGCGTCTCAGGGCACTGTCCGCCAAACCAGGCCAGGCTCTGTGGGCCATGAGGCCTTCCCGGGCACACGCTTCCTCCCACCTTCAGGCTCAACACCCTCAGAGTCCCAAATGGTGAGCGGCCGGAGTCCCGGGAGTCCCCCAAGCCCCGGCCCAGCTGCCTGCCACACCCCAGGGGCTGGGACACCTCCTGGGAAGGGAACACAGCCCACACCCTAGCCTAGCCTATGCCAGGTCCTGACAGACTCCAAGGGACGAGCAAGCCCTTGGTGGCAGGCAGTGGCCCCACCCCTCCTGGCCATAGGCCCCTCCTGCTGGGTGAGACACAGCTGGGAATCCAGAGAAAACAAGGGTCAAGGGCTCTTCACAGTAAGCCGAGCCTGGGGCCAGAGAAGAGGGGGCAGGAGTAGATCTCCCAGGGAGGTTACAAGTCCCCTTGTGCACCAGAAGCCCATCTCTGCTAAGTCTGGGCAGGACCCCACTGAGGAGCAGTTCTCAGGAAAGACCCCTGAGAACAAGGGTGTGTGGGAGGGGTCCGCAGATGCTCGCCAGCTGAGTGAGTAATGCCAGGGCCTGGGGCAGGAGCCAGAGGCTCTTGTTGTAACAGCAAAGAGCCACCTGCAGGCAGGTGCAGCCTGGCTGGCTCACCCTGCCACAGAACCGAGTGAACACACACATTCTCCTGGCCAAGCACTCTTGATACCCACCCCCCCACACACACCCCGGCCCTGGCTGGCCAACAATCGCTGCACAAGCCAAGAGACCCCAGGCAGGTGCAGCCAGCTCGGCCAAGGCAAGCCTGGGCATGCGGCATGTGCCGCCGACAGTAAGACAAACAGCCCGCCAGGGTGGCTCCCCGCCCGGCAGTCGGAGTTTAGTTGGCTACTGGGATCTGCTAAACCCCTTCACTGGCAGCTCACTCAGTGAGACCTAGGTTAAATCAACAGGGTTCCCATGAAATAAAACCTTGAAATTAAAAAATAAAAAAGAATGATAATTCTTAACTTACAAAGAAACTTTGTAACTTAAGAAAGTGAATTCATAGTTATTCTCTAAATACTACAGATTATTATACTGAGCATAGTATTATACCATACTAGTTCTCTCCCAGAGAGCTCAAAATTTTAGATAATATTCAATAATCGTGTGAGTTTTCATCATCTTTTTTGCGGGAGGAATGGGATGGGGTGGTATCGTCCGACTCCACAGTCACCAGGAGGAGGGTGCCTGGTGGGCCGGGAGCTGGCAGTTCTCAGGAACCCAAGGTCGTCTCTCCGGGAACTTCCTCCTCCAGTAACAGCTTAACCCCAGGCACACGCAGCACCCACCATCCCACTCCTGCTACTCCGCAGTCAAGGTTGGGAAAAACTTTAATTCCAAAAGGAGAAACTCTTACCACTGACAGAAGCTTGTGATTTCTTGTTATCTATATATAAAGAAAAAAAAAGAAGAAACCAAAGTAAACAAAGTTTTTATGTAACCATATATTTCCACACTAAGTCAGTGCTGAAGGCATTCGCCCAGAGGTCATTTGCTAACACTGAGCTGACCCTGCCTAGAAACTAGACAAAACATACCTCAGAGTTTCAGAGAGAGAGAGAGAGAGAGAGAGAGAGAGAGTGTGTGTGTGTGTGAGAGAGAGAGAGAGAACATGTGTGAATACATGTATGTGTCCCACCCCCGGCAGCATTGACACACAAGGAGGCCTGGAGCAAGAGGGTGCAGAACCACTCCACAGTCAACCTGGGCCCTGGAGAACAGCCCCCAGGTGGAGGCTGATGCTGGGTCTCCTCTAGTTCCTTCCTTCCCAGGCCAGGGCTCTTAGTACAGGCCCCGAGCCACAAACAAGAGTGCTTCAGGGATCTACGGTGGGCCCACAACACCTCCATTTTCAGCCCACTCTGGTGAGGGAGGCAGCATCCCCATTTTCTGGATGAGGAAACTGAGTCTGTCCAAGGCTGGTTAGAGGCCGGATCCAGCCAGCCCCAGGGCGGGCGGGGAACTGCCACAACAGTTCCACCCTCTGCTGGGGGTGAGGTAGCTGTGGGCGCCCCCTCCAAAGGGCTGTGTGCACTGCCGTGCCAGGGCCAGCTCCCAAATGGACCAGCCAGCCCGAAAGGCTGAGCCCTTGCCAGTACAGACGGGGTCGTGGCCAGGCTGCTCATGCCCCAGGCTTCTAGTGGCGGCTCCTCTTGTTCCAAACACCATGGGACCTTCCCAAACACAGCAAAGAAAGTGAAATCAATTGAGGTTCATCTTGCTGGCCAGTCTGGTAAAAAGTTAGTGTGGAAAGAAGCAATGGCCCTGAAAGGACTCTGAGGTCCCCAATGTTTCCCTCTGAGATGAGTGACGCTGACGCCACAGGTGTCTCGACAGCCACAGGGAGCAGCCGTCCCGTGGACAGGCTGCGTGGGAGGAACCTGCCTCCTGTGGTCACACCACTGCAGGCCGGCAGGAGGCGCTGTGGCTATAACCACCACCACCACCACCCCCCAGCGGCCCTGAGCGGCCCTGAACCGAAGAGGACCTGTGGGGCTGGGCCCTCACCAGGGCAGGGAGTACAGGGTGGCGCTGAGAAAGCTGGCCCCAGAAGCTTCCAGCCTGACAGGAACACAGTTAGGTCCAGCCTCCACGGGTCAAAAAACCCAGGGATCAGGGAAGGAAGTGTCTATTCCAGGGTGGACTCTGCTTATTCAGGAACTGCCTAGAGATCAAAGCAGCAGTCTTTCAAAAAGGGAGATTAAGCAGACAAGCAAAAAGAGCAGTCCAGCCCAGACCACTTGGACACTAACATCTCCATTAGGCCACAATCAGCACGTTTCAGGCTGAGGCTCTGGGAGGATGGGAAACATGGAATCAAATGCGAAGCCATGAAGAACTTCCCGGAAAGCAGGCGCTGTCCACAGACATCCTGCCTCAGGCAATGGGGCCGAGACTGGCCGGCCTCTCGTGGCGACCACAACCACCCAGAGATGTGATGTTTTACTTACGGATGTCTCGAAAATGGATAATGAGCCTGGCCACGAGAGAAAGGTATTCATCCTAAAAGTAAAAACAGGAAGCAGTTTAATCCCAGAAGCAGAAGTGAGGCCGAGTGACGCCCCTTCCCGCCCTGGCCCTGCTGTGCTCCTCCTGAAGGCAGGGATGGCAGCCATCCCCGTCTGTCTGTCTGTCTTCGTCTGGCTTGGCTCGGCCTCCTCTGGAATCCATCCTTCTGGGAAAGGCTGGCAGAGCTCGGCTACCACAGAACAACAAAAGGCACACAGAAACAGAAAACCAAGAAGGTACCAAGACACTAGAAGACGCTGCTCCCCCGCCCTGCTGTAAACCCTGGCGAGGGCCACGGGGGGCTCAGACACCCGTCTTTCTGCAGAGGGGCTGGCCCAGGGTCACAGGGCATCTCAGAAGTAGACACAGGAGGGCCGCTTTTGTCTTCGCTCCATTTGTACCAAAGTACTTTCGCTTTTCACACCGGCCTGTTGCTTTTCCACTGCTGACGTCATATTTGCATGCAAATCTGGCTGGGCGCCCTGGCTGTGCTTTCCACAGCTCCCGCTGATCTGAATTCACTGCACTGCCCAGGGAGAGGGCACAGTGCCGCTCAAGGAAGCAGGTGAAGGCCACTGCCCAGGGCCCTCTTGGCTCTCGCTGTGTTTCTGGAACCTCCCAGCAGGGCCTGCCTTCCACCATTTGTCCTCTTTGTAACCAAGGACACTCACTCCAGGGGTTCCGGGGAAATCACTACTGTGAGTTTGTCTTGGGGTCAAAGAAGGGATGTTCGTAACTAAAATCTTATTTCAGAGAACCTGGACCATCCTTCTGGCAAGGCAGGCAGAAAGGGCAGAGCTTTCACCCCACCTGCTCATTTGACCCCCGCCTAAGTCGCCATGACACTGAGTCCACTCAACAGCAGCCAGAGGAGACGACCCCTGCAGCCCAGGACCCACCAAAGGGGACAGCCCATGAGCCTGGGACAGACAGTGAACCTGCCGTCACAAGAACACCTCCAAGGGAAACACATGAAGGGGACCTCAGACGAATGTTAACAACATAAGCACACTTTGTAACCCCCATCAGCCCTCACTGATCTCAAACTTCACCCACCACTGTTTTCTCAGCCATGGAATCAGCAGAGGAAAATGTGGGGGAAAGGCCCAGGGAGGCCACGGGGCAGGTACCAAAGGACAGGACACATGGGAGATGTGTTCAACACTCCCCCTGCCAATGCCCCCCACAAATTTCTGGGAGGAAAAGGATCCCGCAGATCACCTGACCAGGCTGGTCCTTGAAGGACAACAGGGTGGTGAGTGAGGTGCAAGGAAAGTGGGCTAAAGGAAGCTCTGAAATGAGGTGGCCAAGGACGGGGGGCTTGCCAGGTCAAGAGCTGACGTCTCAGTAAGGCCTTGGCCATCTTTTGGGTCGGAGAAATCTTAAAAGAATTTGTTGAGCTTTTTCTGCTTCCATAAAAGGTGAAGCAAGAGGAAGCAGGTTTAAAAAGCAACCAGATCATTAGAAAGCCCACAAACAACAAATGCTGGAGAGTTTGGAGAAAAGGGAACTCTCCAACACTGTTAGTGGGAATGTAAACTGATGCAGCCACTATGGCAAACAGTATGGAGGTTCCTCAAAAAATTAAAACTAGAATTAACATATGATCCTGCAATCCCACTCTTGGGCATGTATCCAGAGAAAACTCTAATTGAAAAAGATACGTGCACTCCTACGTTCACATCAGCACTATTTACAATAGCCAAGACATGGAAGCACCTAAGTGTCCACTGACAGATGAATGGATAAAGAGGATGTAGTATGTATATATACAATGGAATATTACTCAGTCATAAAAAAGAATGAAATAATGCCATTTGCAGCAACATGGATGGACCCAGAGATTGTTATACTAAGCGAAGTAAGTCAGACAAATACCATATGGTATTACTTATATGTGGAATCTAAAATATGATAAATGAACTTATCTATGAAACAGAAACAGACTCATGGACACAGAGTACAGAGTTGTGGCTGCCAGGGGTGGGGGGGTGCTAGGGGAGGGATGGATCGGGAGTTTGGGGTTAGCAGATGCAAACTATTATATATAGAATGGATAAACAACAAGGTATAGCACAGGGAACTATATTCAATACCCTGTGATAAACCATAATAGAAAATATACATATGTATAACTGAATCACTTTGCCGTACAGGAAAAAACACAACATTGTAAATCAACTATACTTCAGTTATAAAACAAAAACAAAAACAAAAACAAAACCAGCAACCAGATATTTACTCCGACACAAGATACAGGAGCCAGGTGGGCACAAGGCACCCATGGTCTGCGTCCACTGAGGCTGCCCACAGCCCGGTGCAGCAGAGGCTCTGGGGACCAGACCAGCATGAGGAGGCCTGAAGGGGACGGAGGGGGGCAGCAACCACCTGACAGGAGAAGCGGGCACAGGGAGTGGTCAGTCACACTGCCACCAAGGGGCGCTCCTGTGGGTAAACACATCACCCAGCACGTTGAGGGTAGAGTGCTTCAGACCTGCTGATCTGATCCCCCTCTGACTCCCCAGGGCGGCTGCCTTACTCTATGTCTAGACTGGCTTCCCTGGGCGTGAGAGTTCCCAGCCTCCATGCAGACAGAGAGGTTATGACCCCTCTTCTGCTCCAAGGCACCCCCGCTCCAGGACAGTTCCAGAAATGGGCCGAGGAGCATGTACCTCCCTTATCTTCACTCCACCTTTATCATCTCCCCCTCCTGACAGCAAAAATACAAGCATCCAGGCTGGGTACAGCCAGAGCACAGCAGTGACAGATCACACGCTGCACTGACTCCGGGCCAGACACAGCTCTGAATGCTCTACAAATAATTAACACACTCAATTCTTCCAACTGCCCAGTGAGGCAGGTACTACTAGTGGGCTGGTTTGCAGGTGAGAAGACAGAAATGTGGGGAAAAAGCTGCCTGCAGTTTATACACTTTGTCTAACCTGTACAAGTCTTGCATGAGGGCCTGACAGCAAAGGTGGAGGACGAATCCCCTCACGGATGTGGAGGGAGCAGTAGGAAGGACACACATGCTCCAGGTAAGATGCCACAGGCCACACACTAGATGCTACACTGTTATACCTTTTGTATAAGACTCGGGGAATCTGAACATGTATATTTGCTTTATATCTGCAAAAAGAAATGCTGCAGATCAACAATTAAATCCCCAGAGGTATCAGGAAGTGGCCTGGAAATGAAACCTCCCACCTTGTTATACAGCTTTCACATTGGAAGTATGTAATCTTTTACCAAATTGAAGACAAAGCCAAATCAAAAGGAAAAAGTACAGGGACTTCCCTGGTGGTAGAGTGGTTAAGAATCCGCCTGCCAATGCAGGGGACACGGGTTCGAGCCCTGGTCTGGGAAGATCCCACATGCCGCGGAGCAACTAAGCCCATGCGCCACAACTACTGAGCCTGTACTCTAGAGCCCGCGAGCCACAGCTACTGAAGCCTGCGCGCCTAGAGCCCATGCTCCGCAATGAGAAGCCACCACAATGAGAAGCCCGCACGCCGCAACGAAGAGTAGCCCCTGCTCACCACAACTAGAGAAAGCCCGCATGCAGCAACAAAGACCCAACGCAGTCAAAAATTAAAAAAAAAAAAGTACAATTCCTAAAAATGCAAAACCAACCAAACAGATGAGCTGATATCAAGTTGGTGTCAGAATCATAGGGAAAAGAGTTCTTTTGATTGATCATTTTAAAAAACAAAAAGCAAACAAAACAAAAGAACCGTATGTCCTTAGGGGAAGGGGTACCTTTTAAGTACACACAGAGCTGTAAAGAAATCTTAAACTTCATTCCACATTTTGTTATTTGCTACTAATATTAGTGCTAATATTGGTCTGTTTATTCTGAAAGTATTTTACAGTAATTATTGCAATGACATTAGAAGCCAAGATATTCACAAAAGAGAACAGATACATGTTTAAAATAAAACCCTGTAATTGGAAATATCAGTGTGAAATTATGGGGTTTTGAGGTTGTTGTTTCAAAAACATATGACTCCTTAGCTCTGTTCACAAAAAAGCACAGAAGCCGTGAGCAGCCCCATGCCCACACTGCAAGACCCAAGTACCATTTCACCCTTGAAAAGGAACCAGGGCTCCTTAGAGCAAAGCTGATTCTGGGCCAAGATGCAAGCAAGCTACAAAAGACTAAGGCGTTGTGACAGGGCCCCCAAGGGGTCAGGAATGTGCCTGTGAGCAGCCACTGGGGATGCATCAAAATGAACAGCTGCAAGGCCTGAAACTCGCTTGATGCAGAGCCATGCTCACAACATCACTCACAGGAAGAGAAGCAGCTTCACCCCACCCCCAGGCCCCGGCACTTGCCCCTGGGTACCAAGGGCAGCAATTCCACAAGACAGTCAGTACTCCTGACGGTCCCGAACAGGCTGTGTTTCAAGCAACCAAGTACACTGGTGGATGAAAGAAAACCTTTCCTGGCAAGACAATTCCATCCAATAAATGTGGAAGAAAAGCCAGAATTCAGGACAAGTACCAGTTTGCAACGCCCAGTTAAATGATGGAATCATCAGCTGATAAGTGGATGGGAAACTTCACAAAAGAGTCAGACTGTCACTCTCCCAACTCCTGATCAACTGTGGCCTTGTGGGAAAATCAAGACACCCAGAAATATATACAATATATACAAATATGAGGCACCACCTCCAATGCCTTCTTGCTAACAAGACCCCTGCATACTGTGCTCTTTTGATTGAACACCTGGTTCACAAGAAATAAGGGGCAGGCAAGAGGGAGCCAGGCCACAGGGAATACTGTTGGTGGGAACACGCATGGTAAACACTGCTACTGAGGACTCAAAGGAAGAAAAGGAGCTGGTCAGAAAGCTCATGTCATCTTAGAGAATACAGATGTCATCAGAACAGAATGCTGGGGAAAAGGTGAATGTTAAAAGTGTTTCTGGTGAGGGCTCAGGGGAAAGAGGAACGTGTGATTGGAAACAAGAACACAGAGAACCCCTGTCATACAGTGCCCAGAAGTCTAGCTGAATCGTACCCTAGTTGAGAGGAAGGCAGACCTTGTAAGCAATGAACCTGGATATTTGGCTGAGTAGACTTCCAAACAAAGTGTGGAAGGTCTGGCCTGCTTTCTTCTTTCTTAAAAAAAATTATTTATCTTTGGCTGCGTTGGGTCTTCGTTGCTGCACACGGGCTTTCTCTAGTTGTGGCGAGCAGGGGCTACTCTTTGTTGTGGTGCGCGGGCTTCTCACTGCAGTGGCTTCTCTTTTTTGCAGAGCACGGGCCCTAGAGCGCGCGGGCTTCAGTAGTTGTGGCACGTGGGCTCAGTAGTTGTGGCTCACGGGCTCTAGAGCACAGGCTCAGTAGTTGTGGCGCACGGGCTTAGTTGCTCCACGGCATGTGGGATCTTCCCGGACCAGGGCTCGAACCCGTGTCCCCTGCATTTGTAGGCGGATTCTTAACCACTGCGCCACCAGGGAGGTCCTGGCCTGCTTTCTTCTTGCTGCTTACAGTGAAATTGGGAGTAAAGAAAGAAACTGAGGGAAGAACCGTTAAGCATAAAGGAACCTGGACTTGGTTTCGGAAATTCCCAGGCTATTCAGATTACAAAGAAACACTAAAATTAGGAGATTCTCTGTAGGAATGTGTGCTCTGGAGAGAAGGCTGAGGGTGTGGTTGCACAGACTATGCTAGTGCCAAAGAGATCAGGCATGTGATGAATCCTCTCAGTCGTCTCACAGACGCCAGGAATAGGGATGAAATTACAGGGGTGAAACATTTGTGGGGAAACCTCCTGTCTAATGGCATGAATGTCACATATTCACGGTCTAGAGTGTCATACCAGCAGAAACACTGCCAGTTTAGACTAAAAGGGAGAGACTGGATGAAATTTTAAAAGGGTGTCAGACTCCCAAAGTCAACAGGCAGGAAACAGGTTGGTAAAACTACTGGCTGCAAACATGACCACCAGGGAGAGCCTTGGGCCAAGAGGCCAAAGCCATGAGCCCAGAGACTGTGGCCTCCAAGTCTGTGGGAATTTGTCCAGCAGCTACAGGAAACTAATACACTGCCTCTATGGATTGGCCTATTCTGGGCATTTTATATAAATGCATCATACAATACGTGCTCCCTTGTGACTATTTCACTACACTTATCGTGATGTTTTCAAGGTTCATCCGTGTTGTACCATGTATCAGTACTTCATTCCATTATACGGCCAGATAACAGTCCATTATACAGACACACCACATTTTCTTTATCCACTCATCAGCTGATAAACATTTGGGTGTTCCCACTTCCTGGCTATTATGAGTGATGCTATGAGTATTTCTGCGCAAGTTCTGTGCATATATGGTAACTCTGTTTAATTTCTGAGGAATCTCTACACTGTTTTCCACAGTGGCTGCTCCACTATACATTCCTTCCAGCAACGTATGAGGTGATGAGGTGCCAATTTCTCACCAATACTTATCTTTTTTTTATTATAGCCATCATGAGTGTGACGTTGTATCTCACTGTGGTTTGGATTCGCCTTTCCCTAAGGACTAGTGATATTGAGCATCCTTTCACGTGCTTCTTGGCCATTTGTACTGGGTTGGCCAAAATAGTTCCTTTGGTTTTTTTGGGTTTTTTCTGCGGTACGCAGGCCTCTCACTGTTGTGGCTTCTCCCGTTGTGGAGCACAGGCTCCAGACGCACAGGCTCAGCAGCCATGGCTCACGGGCCTAGCTGCTCCGCGGCATGTGGGATCTTCCCGGACCGGGGCACGAACCCTTGTCCCCTGCATTGGCAGGCGGACTCTCAACCAATGCGCCACCAGGGAAGCCCTCTGGTTTTTAAGTAAAAATAAAGACACATTTTTTACTTTCATCAAGAACTTTATTGAACAATGTATTCACCACTTTGTTCCACTACCTTCTGTCATTTTTCAGGCAACTTCATAATTCCATCTTCCCAAAACTTTTTATCTTTTTTTAAAAAAATTTTTTGGCTGCATTGGGTCTTCGTTGCTGCACGCGGGCTTTCTCTAGTTGCGGCAAGCGGGGGCTACTCTTTGTTGAGCAGGCCTCTCACTGCGGTGGCTTCTCTTGTTGCGGAGCACAGGCTCGAGGCACGTGGACCTCAGCAGTTGCGGCAGGCAGGCTCAGTAGTTGCGGCAGGCAGGCTCTAGGGCACGCAGGCTCAGCAGTTTGGCGCACGGGCTCTAGAGTGCAGGCTCAGTAGTTGTGGCACATTCACTTAGTTGCTCTGCGGCATGTGGGATCTTCCCAGACCAGAGATCAAACCCATGTCCCCTGCACTGGCAGGAGGATTCTTAACCACTGCACCACCAGGGAAGTCTCTCAAAACTTTTTATCTTTTTGAGCAAAGAACGGTTCTAGGTGTCTTTTACAATCTTCCAGGGAAGTGAAATTTTTTCCATTAAGAGAATTTTGTAAAGACTGAAATAAATGTAAATCCAAAGGTGCAAATGTCTGGTGAATATGGCGGATGAATCAGAACTTCCCAGCCAAGGTGTAACAGTTTTTACCTGGTCATCAAAGAAACATGTGGTCTGGCATTATCCTGATGGAAGATTATGCATTTTCTGTTGACTAATTCTGGATGCTTTTCATTGAGTGCTGCTTTCAGTTGGTCTAATTGGGAGCAGTACTTGTTGGAATTAATTGTTTGGTTTTCCAGAAGTAGCTCATAATAGAGGACTCCCTTCCAATCCCACCATATACACAACATCACCTTCTTTGGATGAAGACCGGCCTTTGGTGTGGTTGGTGGTGGTTCATTTCGCTTGCCCCACTGACCTCTTCCATTCTACATTATTGTACAGTATCCACTTTTCATCCCGATGCAATTTGTTTTAAAAACAAAACGTTTGGGTTTCCCTGGTGGCGCAGTGGTTGAGAGTCCACCTGCCGATGTAGGGGACACGGGTTCATGCCCCGGTCCGGGGGGATCCCACGTGCCACGGAGCGGCTGGGTCCGTGAGCCATGGCCGCTGAGCTTGCGCGTCCGGAGCCTGTGCTCCGCAGCCGGAAAGGCCACAGCAGTGAGAGGCCCGCGTACCGCAAGAAGAAAAAAAAAACGTTTTCGCTACATTTAAATGGAGAATCACATGTGGAAATATGGTCAAGAAGGTTTTTTTTGCTTAACTTATGTGGAACTGAAACATCAAAGCGATTAACATAACCAAGCTGATGCAAATGATTTTCCACGCTTGATTTGGATATTTTGAGTATGTCAGCTATCTCCTGCATGGTATAACATTGATTGTTCTCCATTAAGGTCTCAGTTTGATCGCTATCAATTTCAACTGGTCTACCCGACCGTGGAGCATCGTCCAGCAGGAAAGCTCCAGCATGAAACTTCGCAAACTACTTTTGACACGTTTGATCAGTCACAGCACCTTCTCCATACACTGCACAAATCTTTTTATGCATTTCAGTTGCATTTTTACCTTTCTTGAATAAAGCATAATAAAACAATTTTTAAAATGTTGTTTTTCTTCCATCTCAATATTAAAATGGCTACACAAAAATTCTCCAATTTTGTTAAGTTTTTTTTAAATGCACACTGACATGACAGCTGTCACAATACAATCTAACAAAATTGTTTCGAATGAAGTTAAAGACAACTAAGCGCTACTAGAGCCATCTTACGGAAAAAAAATGAACGAACTTTTTTAGCCAACCCAATATATCGTCTCTGGAGAAATGTCTATTCAAGTTCTTTGCCCATTTTTGAATTAGGTTGTTTGGTTTCTTTTGCTGTTGTTGTTGAGTTGCAGTTCTTTATATACTCTGATACCAGTCCCTCATCAGATATCATCAGATATTTGATTTGCAAATATTTTCTCCCATTCCACAGACTGTCTTTTTACTCTCTTGATGGTATCCTTTGATGCACAACAGTGTTTAATTTTGATGAAGTCAAATTAATCTATGTTTTCTTTTGTTGCTTGTGCTTTTGGTGTCATACGTAAGAAACCATTTCCTAATCTGAGGTCACAAAGATTCATGCCTATATTTTCTTCTAAAAATTTTACAGTTTTAGGACTTCCCTGGTAGCGCAGTGGTTAAGAATCCACCTGCAAACGCAGGGGGACACAGCTTCAAGCCCTGGTCCAGGAAGATCCCACATGCCATGGAGCAACTAAGCCCATGAGCCACAACTACTGAGCCTGTGCTCTAGAGCCTGCGAGCCACAACTACTGAGCCCACGTGCCTAGAGCACGTGCTCTGCAACGAGAAACCTCCACAATGAGAAGCCCGTGCACCCCAACGAAGAGTAGCCCCTGCTCACCGCAACTAGAGAAAGCCTGTGCACAGCAACGAAGACCCAATGCAGCCAAAAATAAATTAATAAAAAATAAAAAAATAAGTTTTACAGTTTCAGCTCTTAGGTCTTTGATCCATTTTGAGTTAATGTTGGTATATGGTATGAGACTGGGGTCCCACCTCAATATCATACATGTGATAATCCAGCAGATATCCTAGCATCATTTGTTCTTTTCCAAGATTGTTTTGGCTATGCTGGGTCCCTTGAGTTTCCTTAGTATCATTTTGTCAGTTTCTACAAAGTCTGTTAGAAACTTTTCCTCATACTTGAAAAATGTATCAATTCCCAGAGCAGGTGCTCCAGAGTCAGTGTTCTCAGCAACATGGGACCTTTGGTAAGTATTGTGTTGTGATTCAGGTATTTTAAAATTTTACCCTTATACATTATAAAGTATTTTAAACATACAAAAAATAAATAATAAAACAAATGACAGTGGGTTCCTTACCCAGTTTAAATTAAAAAATAAGATCGAAAGAAAGCAAGCTAGCTCCCCATGCTACCGCTGATTTGCCCCACACCTCGTGTTCTTCACAGCTGAACTGGAGAAAGTCACGAGGACTACACGGAATATCTGTACTCTCTCAGCTCCTCAGTACATGCTAGTGAAAACGGAACGACTGAAAACCAAAGAAGTAGAATTTCTGAGGAGGCCTCTGAGCAAGCACGCCAACGCCAGGTAGTGCAGGAGGAGGCCTGGTTGTCACCCCGCAAACAGCAGAGGGCAGGAGCACAGCCCTGGACCTGTCAAAACTGGCCACACCCAGGCCTTTCTAGCAGGTCTCAGCAGTTGTTCAGAAAATGCTAGTCTTTTCATGCGGTTTGCCGTTTTCACTATACACAATTGTGCTTTTCTCCTCCAATAGCTGTCTCTGATTAAACAAAGATAGCAGAAGATGTATTCGGTTTCAGTCAAAAGGCCAACCCTGGGCTTGCGAGGTCCGTAAAAAGGGCTGAAGGTAGGAGAGTATCTCCTTCATCAGACGTGCAACGGCCTCTTCCTGCTCTCCCCAGGCTGTGCTCTTGCCCTCTTATTCCAGCAGCTGCTTGTGCCCCTCAGCCCTCCTCTAATTAGCCTCCAGGTCACTTCCCAGTTCTGATGCTCTCGGCCTCCTGGTCCCTAGGTTTCACCTTGGCCCCCACCGTGGGGACTCAGTGTTTACAGCTGTAACCAGAGACATGCACTACTTCTGCATAATACTATCCAACGTGCAAAACAGCTGATGTGTGTTTAACATATAAGCTTAATTTAAAAACAACCAAGCGATAAGCATATGTTCAGCAATGCACCCAGCTATAATAAGCCTCTCTAGGCACTGCCGCTGCGGGTGCCGACGCAGAGGTCCCGGGATCCCTGGCTGTGCTCTCATCCAGCAGATGCCAAACCTTCCTGAATCTGCAGAGTGCTTAGAGCTGCTATTATTATACCACCCACCACCCCCAGGGAAAGTGGTTTCTGCCTTGAGGCAGAGAGCAATCCCACCTGCAGGAATTCAGATGTTAAGAATTAAAGTGGGTGTTTGGGTGTCTTTTGCTTTGCTAGATGGGGGGAAGTAGCACAAGTAGCAAAGAGGGTAGGCTCTGACCCCAGGCCCCCAAGATGTGTGACCTCCTGGGCAAGTTACCTGGCATCTGTGTGCCTGAGCCTCCTCGTCTGCAACCTGGGGAGAGCAGCACTGTACCTGCTTCACGGGCCTTGCAAGGGGACATCACATCACTTTAGAGGGAGCAATGGGGCCTGGCCATTAGACCCAGGGCCAGCCCCTGACAGAATGTGAACAGCTTTAACTCTGGGTGCTAACACCACACTGGAAGCATGCACCAACCAGGCAATCTGGAGCTGGTGGTCTTTTATACAAGAGTGCTCAAGGCCTTCCTTGCCCGGGCTGTATACCAGGCAGCCTGAGGTGCCCGCCATGGGTGACCCGGTTTCCTTTAGGGTGGACACCTCTGGACCCACCTGCTTGCAAGGATTCCAAGAGAAGGTTAGCCCCTTCTCCAAGACCACCTCTGCCTCCCGGCCCCTCCTGGAGTCTAAAAACAGAGAAATCACTCTTCTGTATCCTTTTCTTTGCTCTGGGTCCCACAGTCATTCTAATGGGTTCTCAGGCAGAAGAGGCAGGTAACAAGTGTGCCCGGCTGCCACCAGACTGGAGAGTCGCTCCGGAGCCCCACCCTGGAGGAAAGGTCTCGCCGCATGACGGGGCCCAAGGCTCCATGTGGGGCTTGAGCAGGACTAATAAGCTGGACATCGGACAGCAGTGTCCAAGCAGAAAGTCCGTCTCTAAAAATGAAAGGAAACTTCCCAGACCTCTCTATAAATACCTCTCTTCCAAATAGTCAGGGCCTCCTCTTGAAGTTAGGGATTTAGAACCAGCCTGACCAAAGGAAATGCAACTGAAATTGCTAAGGTGTGCAGGTGCTGCAGTAAGGAGAGGCGAGGACAGTGACGGGGGCTGTTGTGCTGCCAGTCGCCCCCTTGGGATGGAAGACTTATTCTCCAGCTGCTGGGAGGGTCTCTGTGGTGGCCAGTCTCCAAGGTGGCAGCCAACAACCACTGGCCTCCCTGGATGCACAGGCCACAGTGCACAGAGAAGGTGGAGGCGACTCCCTCCCCAGACTCCACACTGGCCTTAGGACTTGCTGTGACCCAGCGATGTTCTAGGACTTCAGGGGACTGACAGCTTCCACGTCCCCTGCCTTGGAAGCCAGCCGCTGTGCCGTAATGAAGCCCGGGCTATGCTGCTGGAGACACCAGGTGGCTGCCAGCTGAATGTGGCTGCGCCAAGGTCACCAGTGAGACCAGAAGAATGGCCAGCCAGGCAGCTCCAATCACCCCAATCCTGACCCACAGAATCAGGACAGATACCAACTCATTGCTCTAGGCCACTACATTTTGCGGTAGTTCCTTATAAAGCAATAGACAACAAATAATACTGGACCAACAAGTTGTGTATTTTGAAAGTTGAAATAATTCAATAAGCCCTCACCAAGGTTCTTATCTCCCAAATATCTTCAAATTATGTATCTAATAAGAGACTTGTATCCAAAATTTATAACGAGTTCTTACAATCTAGCAATAAAAAGACCAACAACTCAATTTTAAAATGGGCAAAGGATTTGAATAAACATTTCTCCAAAGAAAATATACAAATGATCAATAAACACAGTAAGTCATCTGGGAATGAAAATCAAAACCACAATTAGATACCACTTCACACTCATTATGATGGCTATAATAAAAAAAAAAACAGTAACAAGTATTGATGAGGAATGGAGAAATTGGAACCTCATACAATCCTAGTGGGAATGTAAAATGGTGCAGCTGCTTTGAAAACAGTCTAGCAATTCCTCAAAAGGTTAAATACAGAGTTACCATCTGATTCAGCAGTTCCTTTCTTAGGTATACAGGAAAGAGAAATGGAAACGTATGTCCCCAGCAAAGTTTGCACACAAATGTTCATAGCAGCATTATTATAATAGCCAAAAAATGGAAACACTCCAGATGTCCATAAACTGGTGATGGATAAATAAAATATGGTACATCCATACAATGGAATATTATTTGGCAATAAAAAGGAATAAAGTACATGCTACAACATGGTTCATGGGTGAACATTAAAAATATTATGCTAAGTGAAAGAAGCCAGTCACAGAAACATATATTTTATGATGCATTTATATGAAAAGTACAAAATAAGCAAATCTATAGCAAAAGAAAGCAGATAAGTGGTTGCCTAGGACTGAGGGTTGAGGGAAAATGGGGAGTGCTGGCTAACGGGTATAGAGATTCTTTAGAAAGTGCTCTAGGGAGTACCTTGGGGGCCTAAGTGGTTAGGATTCTGGGCTTTCACTGTCATGGCCCATGTTCAATCCCTGGTCAGGGAACTGAGATCCCATAAGCTGCAAGGTGTGGCCAAAAAAAAAAAAAAGAAAAAGAAAAAAGAAAGTGCTCTAAAATGGATTGTGGTGATGGTTGCGCAACTCTGTGAAGATCCTAAAAGACCAACCACTGAACTGTACACTTTAAATGGGTGAATTGTACAGTATATGAATTAGAGCTCGATAAAGTTGTTATAAAAAAGGAATATAACACTTACCATTTTCTATGTCCACAGCATGAGCCTGCCCACCTCAGTGCACAGGCTTCTGCTGCTCATCCTCCACCTACTCGTGCTCACAAACACATGCTGGTGTGCTCTGATCTCCAAGCCCAGGCTGTACACATGGTTTCTGTTTTGGAAGCTGCGCTCTCCGGCCAATCATCTCTACCTTTCCATTTCAGAAAATGTTTACCTCATCTAAACACTCAAACCAGGCTAAGTTTCCCCAACAGACCTCTGTACGTCTTGACAGTTGGTTTACCTAAACCTGGATCCAACCATAAATAGCATCTGCTTTTGATTCTTTTTTTCTTTTCTTATTTTTTTAAAAAATTATCTATTTATGTATTTATTTTTGCTGCGTTGGGTTTTCGTTGCTGCGTGTGGGTTTTTTCTAGTTGTGGTGAGTGGGGGCTACTCTTCGTTGCAATGTGTGGGCTTCTCATTGTGGTGGCTTATCTTGTTGCAGAGCACAGGCTCTAGATGCATGGGCTTCAGCAGTTGCAGCACACAGGCTCAGTAGTTGCGGTGTGCAGGCTCTAGAGCGCAGGCTCAGTAGTTGTGGCGCACAGGCTTAGTTGCTCCACGGCATGTGGGATCTTCCCGGACCAGGGCTCGAACCCATGTCCCCTGCATTTGCGGGCGGATTCTTAACCACTGCGTCACCAGGGAAGTCCCTGTTTTTGATTCTTGACACACAGTAGGTCTTAGAGCTCCAGCACCATGCTCGGGCACCAGGTGCTCAGCAGAGCTGGTGCAGCAGACACAGCCCGCCCTGCACGAGCCAGGTAACCCAGACAAGCCACTTGCTTCTTTGTGCCTGTTCTGTTTCATTTCTATGAGCAGCTCTACCCCAAGGCAGATGACAGGAGGTGGTCACAGGAAGCCCATGGCAATGCCCAGTTCACGCGAGAGCTCACACAGGAAACCCGCCCCAACCACTCCACCTGTGACGTTCCCAAGCCTCGTCCTCACCAAGGCCTCACCCTCCACGAGCATCACCTGCATCATTTAACAAAAGGGGACAGGAACCCTTCTGGGCCCACCTGTCAGGGCCCTGACCCCCAGGAGGGCTGAGCCTGAGGACAGAGCGGTTCTTACTCAGAGCACCGTCCACAGGAACCACCGGGGCCCGAGGGAGCACCCTACAGGATTCACAGGAGCTGACCATGAATGGGGGTGCCAACAGCAAGGTCTGGGGTCAGAGGCTGCGCCTGCATCCTGGATGCCCACCCAATCCCCTCCTGCACCTGTACCACAGACACAGGATCTTCCCACAGAGTGCCGCCCAACAGTGAGCAGCCACCCCGTCCCCATGGCCTGGCACCCTGCCCTCCAGCAGCGTCCCCACAGGAGGCCACCCCCCAGGGCCTTACCCGGGTCTTGGCCTTCAGAAACACGTGGCTCTCCATGTCCTTGCTGGATTTACTGTGGGCCACGCCAGCCTTCCTCATGGCATCCTCTCTGGAACACAAAGGAGGAGAGATGTTGACACAGGCCCCCTGGCCAGCAGGCCCACACAGCAGCTGCCTGGGGCCCACGGGTGTGGCCTGGCCCACCAGCCTGGTTGAGGCCCAGGAGAAGCACGAAGGGAAGGGCTCTCAGCACAGCGATGAAAGGCAGCTGAGCAAAGGAGAAGGCGGGCAGTGCCACGAGAAGGAAGAAACAGGAAAGGCGGTCACCATGAAACAAAGCAGCCACCCAGCTTGAGCGGGCAGAGGGGCCAGGCCCAGAGGCTGCTCATAACCAGCATATTAAACAACAGGACGGCCAGCTGGCCTCCATTTCCTGCCCTCTACATGACCTGAGCCCCCACCCAACTCTGGCGTCAAGAGCAGTGGGACCCTTGCTCTGGAAGCCTCCTCTGGTGCAACAGAGGGGCCATGCCAGTCACCTCTCAGTCCCTCCCAAGGCAAAGGTCCCTGTGTTGGACACGCAGGTCCTACCAGTGGGACCAAGGAGATGAGCCCGACCTCAACAACTTCCAGCTGGGGGCAGGAGACAGACCACACAAAGGCCAACACATGCATGGCAAGAGACGGAATGTGAGCCCAGGTTTTCATCACATGATGCTCTGCTGCACACGGCTAAGCCCGAGCTCCTCTGGGTGGTAGCACACATTCCCCCACCCCCACCCCGCCCCCAGACGAAGGTAAGGATAGGTGCGCATTTGTTAGAAAGAAAGGAGCACGTCAGGCTCAGGTCCACAAGCCTGGCCCCTCTGCTCACAGCCCACCTTCTTCTCTGCAGGATGGGTCTCCCGACCTGTCTTCCCAGCGCTGGGCTCACTGATAAAGAACCCCCTCTCCCCAGGGAATCCAACAAGCCTAGTCCAGCCGGTGCTGGAAGGCTTTCTGATGGCTCCAAACACACACACACCCCAGGTACTGAAAGAGTGTGCACATGGGCTGCAGGACCACGTTCGTGATCCCAAGAGAAACCCCAGACAAGAGGCTAAATGCTAAGAGATGGACAAATCTGTACTAACGTATAAAGAAAGATAAAACGCTGCTGAGCCACCACACTGCCAGATTCCGCACGTGAGGCCAGAGCTCCCACCTCCCGCCTGCTTCCCTGAGCCTGCACCAGGGCCAGGAGGCAGCAACGGGTTCCCACTGGAGAAGCATCCAGAGTGGAGCAGACGCTCGCATGAGGGGACGTGTGACCAGGATCAAAGAGAGGCAAAAGGAAGGATGCAGGAGGACAAGGCGAGACCCTGACAGGCCAGGGGGACCTGGTGCGCAGGGGCTGAGGCCAGCGGGGCAGGCGCCCCACGCGCGAACGTGGGTTCTGAGTCCTCGAGCAGCTCCGACAAGTGACTGAGCAGACCTGTCTTCAAGGGGGGTCTCCCCAGCGTCCCCATACCTCCTCCAACAGCCGTATGAGGCTAACCCTGCCACAGAGGCTTGCCCGAAGCTGAGGGCCACAGAGCCACGGACCACTGGGGCAACCCCGAGGACAGCGGTAGACACGTGAGGGGGCCGTGACGACTGGCGGATGGCTGGGAGGAGGCCCCAGGAGCCAGGTGAAGTGCAGAGAGGCCAAGAGGGGCGCAGAGGGCCCTGCGTCACAAGCAGAAGACCTGGGGGCTTGGCCAGGCACCTGCCTGGTGACAAGTGGTCCTCCGAGCTGCTGGCAACAACTCTGAAGGGGGCAGGCTTGCAGGCCCCCCACAGACACTGCATCTTGACCACAGCAGAGACCCTGGGACGTCCGCAGAGACAAGACAGACCTGTGCTTCGTGGTGGAGGGACCTCTCCAGGCCCGAAGACACCGGATCTGCTGGTGCAGGAGCCCTGGGCTGTCATGGTCAGGGCAACGCCACAGATGATGGGGACGCACGGGCACCGGCTATTAGTGACTCAGAGCCCGAAGAGTATTGACTACACAGGAGGCCAGAAACAGGTGTCTGTGGACAAGCAAGAATGGAACACAAGCAGTAGGCACCGGGGCCTGGGTAACCACCCAGTTCTGCCTGGTGGTCTCAGCGTGCTCGTGCTCATCGTGCTCAGGGAAGGGGTCTCACGGCAGGGGCAGGGGGAAGGCTCTGCCAGGAGCACCAGCCATGTCCCCACTGTGCCTGCAGCGCCGCCCGAACAGAAGAACCGACAGGCGCCCTGAACACTGTTCTCAGTTCTGCAAACCATACTGTTAAAAATGTTCTTGCTCTTGGGACTCCCCTGGCAGTCCAGTGGTTAAGACTCTGTGCTTCCACTGCAGGGGGCACGGGTTTGATCCCCCATCAGGGAACTAAGATCCCACATACCGTGCAGCACGGCCAAAAATTAAAAACACAAAACAAACAAACAAACAAAAAAGTTCTTGCTCCTGTTTCCAGTCTGCAGATCATACTCCATAAAATAGAAGATGAGACAAAAAAGGAAGCAGGCAGTGCTGCTGTTCTAATCCTCTGCTTTCCCCCAAGGAAAGGGCCTGTCCTGTCATTTTCGGCCACCTCAGCATTTTGTCAGAGGCACCATCCGCCATCCGGGCTCTGACCACAACGTATTGCATCTCACGCGCCTGCACAGGTGCCGGCTCCCTCCTTCGCACTCAGGACCCACTGCTCCTGGGCCTCCGCCCCCAGATAACAGGCCCCTGCTGGCGACCGTCAATAAATGACTGTCAATAAGCAGTCAAACTAGCACAACCGGGTCAGAGGGAGAGTCTCAGAGGCCTGGAGGGAGGAACGTGAGCACCTGGTCTGCCCCACAGGCGAGACCCCGGCCACAGGTCCAGTACTTTGGCGGCCACAGGTCCAGTACTTTGGTGGCCGTCAGGGAGGCATCAGTACCATGAGAGACAGAAGGGCTGTCTGCAGGCCACGGCCTGGGCGGACCAGCCCTGACAAGATGATTGGGGGCTGAGAGCACGCAGCCCCCACTGAGACCCAGGCTCCACAAGGCACCTGGGGATGGGAGAGGGTTGGGGGGGGCTGCCCCTGCTCCACAGCCACCCGTCTGCCAGGCAGAGCTCCACTGGTCTCTGGTCCAGACATGACCCACCACCTGGGCCCCGTGAGTCCCGACCTGGAGCCCAGACCCCACCTGCGGTGACACACCAAGAAAACACCCAGCAGCCTGAGCTCTGTGCCGCCCAATGGTCCTGACGGGATGCCCGGGAGCCTCCTCTTTGCTTCCCGATTCTGAACGCCATTCCCTGCAGTTCAATCCTCACCGCATGTCACACCGCACCCGTGGCCATCCCTGTGGTGGCCTCTGTCTCCAGGCCCCACCCCCATCCCCACCCCCTCTGTCAGCTCCCCAAGCCTCTGTCCAAGTCCGTGTCCTGCCTGCCTCAAGGGCCTTCCTCCTCAGCAGCAAGGCAGGCAGCCCGTCCAGCAAGGAGCCCCCTCCCCTCCCTGACCCACTCTGCTCATTCTCCCAGGGCGGCTTTCTCCCTAGCCCTGCCCGCTGGGCCCTCCGACCTTGTACTTACGCGGCACCCCTACTCTCTGCCTCACGGAAACTGACCACACCCATGGCACCTCCTGTGGAAATCGCTGGCTTCCTGTATGTCCCACGAACACCTGGAGAACAGACTGTGGCATCCACCTCTGTGTGCTGCAGGCGGTCATCCATGTCAATTTTTTTATAACATGAGGGATGGCGACACCATGTACTTTGACGGACACGACATGCAGAACCCAGAACTGCTGTGGCAGGCTCGGGGGACACCAAGACTGGCACAGGCACGTCCCAGTGATAGAGGCCAGGGGGCTTGGGGAAAGGCCTGTGCTGGGCAGATGGACCTGGCAGGAAGCAGAGAAGGGAGGGCCTGGGCTCTGATCACTTGTACAGAACACACAGACCGGGGATCAAGTTCCACCCTGGCCACTGGCCAGCTCTGGGTCCTAGAGGCACTCCATCCCCAGGCACATCCTCTCCATAAAGGATGCTCAGAAGGGACTGAGGCCAGGATGAAGGGTGCAAGGACAGGTCCAGCCTCAGCACACCTGCTCCTCCTCACCTCCACCCTGTCTCCAAAGTGGGAAACTCAATTTGTCAACTGGAGTCCAGTCCTCATCCCCAACATTGGAATCTGCAGAGGAAAGGCAAACACCCAGCCCACTGTGTGTCCCTGGGCAGGTGCACCTGGACATAAGCTCGACGTGCGCTCAGGCTCCCGTCTGCCCTCACTGCCCACACCTCCCCGCCAGTGATCCCCGAGGGAGGCGCCACCTTGAGGTGCCTGTGTGTCCTCTCCTACAGAGGGAGAACAGCGACAGTGCCACCTCACGGGGTCGTCCTGAGGATTAGAGCAGTAACATTGTCAGGCACACTGGCACGGGAAGCACCAGGGTGTTAAGGAAATCAGTCAGAGAACAGTCTCGCCTGACTCTCCCACCCATGTTCCCTTCTCTCCTGACCCCACCCTCCTCAATGCTGCCTCCCCGGGTCCAACGGAGGCTGAGTTCCCGGGATCCCAAGCTCCTTGGCTCTGTGCCGGTGTCTAAACTCCTGGCCTCAGGTGGACGGGATGCCCTCCACCCACCCAAAGACTTTCATTCTGCCCAGAGGCATCTTCCCCTGATTTGAGAACCATGACACCCGTCAATCAAATGACCTCTCATGGATGGAAGTTTTTGCCAGCCCTGCCCCACCCTCGAGGAGAAGCTTCCTGGTGAAGTACCGCCTGTGTGTGCAGTCTGTTCACCAAACTGGGACAGGAGCCTGCAGCTGGTGTGTGCAACCCTTCAACCAGTATAAGATCCCAAATCACAAAAGTACTGGAAGACAACAGGAGGACAGTTACATACCCAACATCAGGAGGAGGAAGGCTTTCCTAAGCACATCGCCCAAAGTAAACGCCAAAAAGGGGAAAAGATTTTACCAGATGGAAAACAGATTCCTCCCACATTTTTATCAGCCACCAACCAGAGAGATAAGAAAAAGGTACCTGAACCTCAGCACCTCAAGCCCTGCCCTGACATCTGAGGAGGGGTGCTGAGGGCAGCCCCCACCCCACTCTCAGCCAGGGCCTGTGTGTCTGGGGATGAGCTCCCCACACTTGTGGCACAGCCCCAGGTGATGTTTGTTTGGTAAAGCACAGCTCAGGTCAGCACAAGAGAGAACAGTCCCACCCTCCCTAAATGCCAGTTGGGCCCATGCATCCCACAGATGTGGCCAGCCCAAAGCTTCTGTGCCTGCCCAGCGCCAAGGAATCCTGGGAGCCTGCCTCCAGACGAGACAGGAGGGGAAGACAGACCAGAGGAAAACAAATCACCACACTGGCCCTGAGAGGGAAACACAACTTTGACAATTCTCACTACATCTATGGGTTTCATATTTTCAAGTGAGAAAGGACCTATATTTCCTTTGGTTGGTCCCCCAAAATACTATACTCTCTGAGGCACCAAATTTTTTAAAAATCGGGAATTTATTTGGAGAGGAGGATGATAAAAGATCAGTCAGAATAAAAAAATACAGGTTGCAGGACTCCCCTGGTGGCACAGTGGTTAAGAATCCGCCTGCCAATGCAGGGGACATGGGTTCAGGCCCACATGCCGCAGAGCAATGAAGCCCATGCGCCATAACTACTGAGCCTGCGCTCTAGAGCCCGCGAGCCACAACTACTGAGCCCGTGTGCCACAACTACTGAAGCCCACGTGCCTAGAGCCCGTGCTCCACAAAAAGAGAGGCCACCGCAATGAGAAGCCCACGCACTGCAACGAAGAGTAGTCGCCACTCACCACAACTAGAGAAAGCCCATAGGCAGCAATGAAGACTTAACACAGCCAAAAATAAATTAATTAATTTTTAAAAATTACAGGTTCCAATGTAAGGTCTGGCTCTCTGAAAAGAGGAAACCCATCTGCAGAAGAACAGAACCATATGATGGGTGAAGTGCTATCTTACGTCATAATCCAAATACGTTCCCTGCAATAATTTCATTTTAAAAATAAAATTAAACGCGATATGAACCTCCAGATTGGAAAGGGGGACTGAATCTGCCGTGTCTAATTTCCAGTTGCCTTCACAGTGCCCCGATATGAGAGTGAGAAGCCAACCAAGGGCTCCCAGACACCTAACATGGCAGATAAAGACCCTGCAAGAAACTCAGCAGGAAGAAAACAAACTATCTCAGTATCCAAGTAGATAAGACATAGCATCCATTTAACAAGAACAAGATGCTATAAAACCAGAAAAGTCAGATTACAACAACAAAAAAAGTTCTTACAAATAAAAGCCTATTAGATGTTAGCAGCAAAGGGTCAGAGATAAAATTGAAGAAATCTCCCACACAGCAGAGCTAGAAGACAATGAGATGGAAAACAGGAGATAAAAGATAAAATAAAAAGAAGGTAGGAGATTGGTTCAAGATGGTGGAGTAGAAGGACTTGCGCGCTCACTCGCTCTTGCGAGAGCACCAGAATCACAACTAACTGCTGAACGATCATCGACAGGAAGACACTGCAACTCACCAAAAAGGATACCACACATCCAAATACAAAGGAGAAGCTACAATGAGATGGTAGTAGGGACACAATCACAATAAAATCAAATCCCATGACTGCTGGGTGGGTAACTCACAAACTGGAGAACACTTATATCACAGAAGCCCACACACTGGAGTGAAGGTTCTGAGCCCCACGTCAGGCTTCCCAACCTGGGGGTTCAGCAATGGGAGGAGGAATCAGATTCCTAGAGAATCAGACTTTGAAGGCTAGCAGGATTTGATTGCAGGACTTCAACACGACTGGGGGAAACAGAGACTCCACTCTTGGAGGACACACACAAAGTAGTGTGCACATCAGGACCCAGGGGAAGGAGCAGTGACCCCATAGGAGACTGAACCAGACCTACCTGCTAATGTTGGAGGGTCTCCTGCAGAGGCGTGGGATGGCTGTGGCTCACCGTGAGGACGGACACTGGCAGTAGAAGTTCTGGGAAGTGCTCCTTGGCGTGAGCCCTCCCAGAGTCCGCCACTGGTCCCACCAGAGAGCCGGGTAGGCTCCAGTGTTGGGTTGCCTCAGGCCAAACAACCAACAGGGAGGGAAACCAGCCCCACCCATCAGCAGACAAGTGGATTAAAGTTTTACTGAGCTCTGCCCACCAGAGCAACACCCAACTCTACCCACCACCACTCCCTCCCATCAGGAAACTTGCACAAGCCTCTTAGATAGCCTCATCCACCAGAGGGCAGACAGCAGAGGCAAGAAGAACTACAATCCTGCAGCCTGTGCAACAAAAACCACATTCACAAAAAGATAGACAAGATGAAAAGGCAGAGGACTATGTACCAGATGAAGGAACAAGATAAAACCCCGGAAAAACAACTAAATGAAGTGGACATAGGCAACCTTCCAGAAAAAGAATTCAGAATAATGATAGTGAAGATGATCCAGGACCTCAGAAAAAGAATGGAGGCAAAGATCAAGAAGATACAAGAAATGTTTAACAGACCTAGAAGAATTAAAGAACACCTAGAAGAATTAAAGAACAAACAAACAGAGATGAACAATACAATAACTGAAATGAAAAATACACTAGAAGGGATCAATAGCAGAATAACTGAGGCAGAAGAACAGACAGGTGACCTGGAAGACAGAATGGTGGAATTCACTGCCACGGAACAGAATAAAGAAAAAAGAATGAAAAGAAATGAAGACAGCTTAATAGACCTCTGGGACAACATTAAACACAACAACATTCACAACATAGGGGGTCCCAGAAGGAGAAGAGAAAGAGAAAGGGCCCGATAAAATATGTGAAGAGATTATAGTCGAAAACTTCCCTAACATGGGAAAGGAAATAGCCACCCAGGTCCAGGAAGCACACAGAGTCCCAGGCAGGATAAATCCAAGGAAAAACATGCCGAGACACATAGTAATCAAATTGACAAAAATTAAAGACAAAGAAAAATTATTGAAAGCAACAAGGGAAAAACAACAAATAATATACAAGGGAACTCCCGTAAGGTTAACAGCTGATTTCTCAGCAGAAACTCTACAAGCCAGAAGGGAGTGGCACGATATATTTAAAGTGATGAAAGGGAAGAACCTACAACCAAGATTACTCTACCTGGCAAGGATCTCATTCAGATTCGATGGAGAAATCAAAAGCTTTACAGACAAGCAAAAGCTAAGAGAATTCAGCACCACCAAAGCAGCTCTACAACAAATGCTAAAGGAACTTCTCTAAGTGGGAAACACAAGACAAGAAAAGGACCTACAGAAACAAACCCATAACAATTAAGAAAATGGTAATAGGAACATATATCAATAATTACTTTAAACGTGAATGGATTAAATGCTCCAATCAAAAGATACAGGTTCGCTGAATGGACACAAAAACAAGACCCATATATATGCTGTCTACAAGAGAACCTACTTCAGACCTAGGGACACATACAGACTGAAAGTGAGGGGATGGAAAAAGAGACTCCATGCAAGTGGAAATCAAAAGAAGGCTGGAGTAGCAATACTCATATCAGATAAAATAGACTTTAAAATAAAGAATGTTACAAGAGACAAGGAAGGACACTACATAATGATCAAGGGATCAATCCAAGAAGAAGATATAACAATTATAAATATATATGCACCCAACACAGGAGCACCTCAATACATAAGGCAACTACTAACAGCTATAAAAGAGGAAATCGACAGTAACACAATAATAGTGGGGGACTCTTAACACCTCACTTACACCAACGGACAGATGATCCATACAGAAAATTAATAAGGAAACACAAGCTTTAAATGACACAATAGACCAGATAGATTTAATTGATATTTATAGGATGTACTATCCAAAAACAGCAGATTACACTTTCTTCTCAAGTGCACATGGAACATTCTCCAGGATAGATCACATCTTGGGTCACAAATCAAGCCTCGGTAAATTTAAGAAAATTGAAATCATATCAAGCATCTTTTCCAACCACAACGTTATGAGATTAGAAATCAATTACAGGGAAGAAAATGTAAACAACACAAACATATGGAGGTTAAACAATACGTTACTAAATAACCAAGAGATCACTGAAGAAATCAAAGAGGAAATCAAAAAATACCTAGAGACAAATAACAATGAAAACACAACAATCCAAAACCTATGGGATGCAGCAAAAGCAGTTCTAAGAGGGAAGTTTATAGCTATACAAGCCTACCTCAAGAAACAAGAAAAATCTCAAATAAACAATCTAACCTTAACCTAAAGGAACTAGAGAAAGAAGAACAAACAAAACCCAAAGTTAGTAAAAGGAAAGAAATCATAAAGATCAGAGCAGAAATAAATGAAATAGAAACAAAGAAAACAATAGCAAAGATTAATAAAACTAAAAGCTGGTTCTCTGAGAAGATAAACAAAATTGATAAACCATTAGCTAGACTCATCAAGAAAAAGAGGGAGAGGACTCAAATCAATAAAATTAGAAATGAAAAAGGAAGAGTTACAACAGACACCACAGAAATACAAAGCATCCTAAGAGACTACAAGCAACTCTATGCCAATAAAATGGACAACCTGAAAGAAACTGACAAATTCTTAGAAAGGTATAATCTTCTAAGACTGAACCAGGAAGAAACAGAAAATATGAGCAGACCAATCACAAGTAATGAAATTGAAACTGTGATTAAAAATCTTCCAACAAACAGAAGTCCAGGACCATATGGCTTCACAGGTGAATTCCATCAAACATTTAGAGAAGAGCTAACACCCATCCTTCTCAAACTCTTCCAAAAAACTGCAGAGGAAGGAACACTCCCAAACTCATTCTATGAGGTCACCATCACCCTGATACCAAAACCAGACAAAGATACTACAAATAAAGAAAATCACCAACCCATATCACTGATGACTATAAATGCAAAAATCCTCAAAAAATACTAGCAAACAGAGTCCAACAACACATTAAAAGGATCATACACCATGATCAAGTGGGATTCATCCCAGGGATGCAAGGATTCTTCAATATATGCAAATCAATCAATGTGATACACCACATTAACAAACTGAAGAATAAAAACCATATGATCATCTCAATAGATGCAGAAAAAGCTTTTGACAAAATTCAACCCCGATTTATGATAAAAACTCTCCAGAAGGTGGGCATAAAGGGAACCTACCTCAACGTAATAAAGGCCATATATGACAAACCCACAGCAAACATCATTGTCAATGGTGAAAAACAAAGCATTTCCTCTAAGATCAGGAACAAGACAAGGATGTCCACTCTCACCACTATTATTCAACACAGTTTTGGAAGTCCTAGCCACAGCAATCAGAGAACAAAAAGAAATAAAAGGTATACAAATTGGAAAAGAAGAAGTAAAACTGTCACTCTTTGCAGATGACACGATACTATACATAGAGAATCCTAAAGATGCCACCAGAAAACTACTAGAGCTAATCAATGAATTTGGTAAAGTTGCAGGATACAAAATTAATGCACAGAAATCTCTTGCATTCTCATACACTAATGATGAAAACTCTGAAGGAGAAATTAAGAAAACACTCCCATTTACCACTGCAACAAAAAGAATAAAATACCTAGGAATAAACCTACCTAAGGAGACAAAAGACCTGTATGCAGGAAACTATAAGACACCAATGAAAGAAATTAAAGATGATACAAACAGATGGAGAGATATGCCATGTTCTTGGATTGGAAGAATCAATATTGTGAAAATGACTATACTACCCAAAGCAATCTACAGATTCAATGCAATCCCCATCAAATTACCAATGGCATATTTTTACAGAACTAGAACAAAAAAATCTTCTTTTTTTTTTTGCGGTATGCGGGCCTCTCACCGCTGTGGCCTCTCCCGTTGCGGAGCACAAGCTCCGGACGCACAGGCTCAGTGGCCATGGCTCACGGGCCCAGACGCTCCGCGGCATGTGGGATCATCCCAGACCGGGGCACGAACCCGTGTCCCCTGCATCGGCAGGCGGACTCTCAACCACTGCGCCACCAGGGAAGCCCCCAAACATCTTAAAATTCGTATGGAGACACAGAAGACCCCAAATATCCAAAGCAGTCTTGAGGGAAAAAAACGGAGCTGGAGGAATCAGAATCCCTGACTTCAGACTATACTACAAAGCTACAATAATCAAGACAATACGGTACTGGCACAAAAACAGAAATATAGATCAAAAGAACAGGATAGAAAGCCCAGAGATAAACCCACGCACCTATGGTCAACTAATCTATGACAAAGGAGGCAAGGATATACAATGGGGAAAAGACAGTCTCTTCAATAAGCGGTGCTGGGAAAACTGGACAGCTACATGTAAAAGAATGAAATTAGAACATTCCCTAACACCATACACAAAAATAAACTCAAAATGGATTAGAGACCTAAATGTAAGACCGGACACTATAAAACTCTTAGAGGAAAACATAGGAAGCACACCCTTTGACATAAACCACAGCAAGACCTTTTTTGATCCACCTCCTAGAGTAATGGAAATAAAACCAAAAATAAACAAATGGGACCTACTGAAACTTAAAAGCTTTTACACAGCAAAGGAAAACATAAACAAGACGAAAAGAGAACCCTCAGAATGGGAGAAAATATTTGCAAATGAACCAACAGACAACAGATTAATCTCTAAAATATATAAACAGCTCATGCAGCTCAATATTAAAAAAACAAACAACCCAATCAAAAAATGGGCAGAAGACCTAAATAGACATTTCTCCAAAGATATACAGATGGCCAAGAAGCAGATAAAAAGCTGCTCAACATCACTAATTATTAGAGAAATGCAAATCAAAACTACAATGAGGGGCTTCCCTGGTGGCGCAGTGTTGAGAGTCCGCCTGCCGATGCAGGGAATATGGGTTCGTGCCCCAGTCCGGGAAGATCCCACATGCTGTGGAGCGGCTAGGCCAGTGAGCCATGGCTGCTGAGCCTGCGCGTCCGGAGCCTGTGCTCCACAACGGGAGAGGCTGCCACAGTGAGAGGCCCGCGTACCGAAAAAAAAGAAAAAAAAAAAACTACAATGAGGTATCACCTCACACCAGTTAGAATGGGCATCATCAGAAAATCTACAAACAACAAATGCTGGAGAGGATGTGGAGAAAAGGGAAACCTCTTGCACTGTTGGTGGGAATGTAAGTTGATACAGCCACTATGGAGAACAGTATGGAGGTTCCTTAAAAAACTAAAAATAGAATTACCATATGACCCAGCAATCCCACTACTGGGCATATACCCAGAGAAAACCATAATTCAAAAAGACACATGCACCCCAATGTTCATTGCAGCACTATTTACAATAGCCAGGTCATGGAAGCAACCTAAATGCCCATCAACAGACAAATGGATAAAAAAAGATGTGGTGCGCTTCCCTGGTGGCGCAGTGGTTGAGAGTTTGCCTGCCGATGCAGGGGACACGGGTTCGTACCCCGGTCCGGGAAGATCCCACATGCCGCGAAGCGGCTGGGCCCGTGAGCCATGGCCGCTGAGCCTGCACGTCCGGAGCCTGTGCTCCGCAACGGGAGAGGCCGCAACAGTGAGAGGCCCACGTACCGCAAAAAAAAAAAGAAAAGAAAAAAAAAAAGATGTGGTACTTATATACAATGGAATATTAGCCATAAAAAGGAACGCAACTGGGTCATCTGTAGAGACGTGGATGGATCTAGAGACTGTCATACAGAGTGAAGTAATTCAGAAAGAGAAAAACAAATATCGTATATTAATGCATATATGTGGAACCTGGAAAAATGGTACAGATGAACCAGTTTACAGGGCAGAAATAGAGACACAGATTTAGAGAACAAATGTATGGATACCAAGGGGGGAAAGTGGCGGGGGTGATGGTGGTGGTGTGATGAATTGGGAGATTGTGATTGACATATATATGCTAATACGTATAAAATGGATAACTAATAAGAACCTGCTGTATAAAAAAATAAATAAAATAAAATTCAAAAAAAAAAAAAAGAGAGTCAAAGGGCCAGCTTTAAAGACATGGGGGGAGAGTGCATACAGGGCGTGGAGGAAACAGGACTCTCTGGGAAATGACTGAAGGGATTTCCCCTGAAGCACCGCAGTGAGTTTTGGGAGTAAGGCAAGTCGCCCTAAAGCTCACCTGAGAGGAGAAGCAACAGGCCAGCCCTGGAGGCAAGAAAGCAGCAGGAGAGGCTTCTCAATCCTTAAGGAAGCACCTCCACCCTAGAAGTCCACATGCATCCAAACTGACATGGCCTCCCTGGAGCCCCTTTCCTAGAAGCTGGTAGAACACGGCAGTGAACCAAAAAGAAGAAAACCCAGGATACAGGAAGCAAGAACCCCAACACTGGAGCCCTGCAGGAGACAAGCCCCTGAGAGGTCCTCACCCCCGAGGCCTCCAGAAGGGAAGTGCAGAAGGACAGACAGCCCAGCAGCACCAAGCTTGTGATAACTGCACCGAGAGGTGACTGAAGACAGAGGAAGACTCAGCCGCAGGCACACAGAACTCTAGGCACATTTCTAAGAAGGCACGTTTTTCCCAGGGAGTGAAAACCATCACAGTCTGCCACTGTGTTAGGCTGTGAACATCTGTCCGTGTGGCCCTAAACATTAGCGCATTACCCATTTACCCAGAAGCTGAAACACTGGTGGCCAAGGGAGAGGCAGAGATAACAGCTGTGTTCCCAGAGAAAGTCAACAGATAATCATAAACTCATCACCGTGATGACCCGTGCACGTGACTTAGAACCACAGACGCCGGCCAGAAAAGAAAGTCCCGAGTCAAGGGAAGGACACGGTGAGTCGGTGCGTCGGGACCACCGCAGTCTCTTGTGCAGTCTCTTGTAAGTCGTTATCAGTCCTTGACTTTTAAAATTTTTGCACAAATATTAGTTTGATAAAAATCAAATGACAGGGGCTTCCCTGGTGGTGCAGTAGTTAAGAAGAATCTGCCTGCCAATGCAGGGTACACGGGTTCGAGCCCTGGTCTGGGAAGATCCCACGTGCCATGGAGCAACTAAGCCCGCGAGCCACAACTACTGAAGCCTGCGCGCCTAAAGCCCATGCTCCGCAACGAGAGAAACCACCGCAATGAGAAGCCCACACACCTCAAAGAAAAGTAGCCCCCACTCGCTGCAACTAGAGAAAGCCCGCGTACAGCAACGAAGACCCAACACAGCCAAAAAAAATAAATTAATTAAAATAAATAAATTAAAAAAAAATCAAATGACAAAATGCACCTAAAGAGTGTGCCACCGACTCTGCCATAAAGAAATATTCAAGGAACGCCAGCTATGAAGAAAGGCCTCCCTCGCCTTTTTATGCCTTCCCGACTCAGTCCACGCAGAGACAGAAAGCTCCGCTCCATTAGCAGTGCCCCCACCCACCTGCCCCAGCATTCTGCAGTTCTCCCAGGACCCCTTGGCCAGAGCGTGGTCAGAGGCACCAACCCAAGAGGGGCCATCGCACACCGCCCCCCACAGGACAGGCAGCTTCCCCGGTGCTCAGACAGCCAACGGGCGGTCTTCTCTTGAGCCTGCCCCAGCACCCAGGTGGTTTCAGCTCGGAGTCAGGAAATGATGAGACACAGATGGTTTAGTCACCAACTGCAACCAGAGCAAACTACCTGTCCTTAACTCAGGGAGCCTGCTTCACCTCACTGCAGCTGGAAGCCTGTTTGCCAAACTACATCCCAGACTACTACCACTTCCTGTTCTCTTTCTCTTCACTTTCTTATCGGTTTAATTAAGCTCTCCAATTTCTGCTTGCAAGATTTCTCAACCCTCGACGAATTAGATCAATGAAAGAATGACACCTAAAGAAGCTACCGCTGCTTTTAAAGCATATGTCATTATTTGAGCTACAGAAGCTACACAAGTTTCATCATTTTCCCCATTCTGCGGGTTTGACCACAACAGAACCAGGATGCTGGAAAGACCTCTTGATCCATCCAGGCGGTAGCCTCTGGGCTCCAGGCCTTGGACCACTGTGGCTCCCCAGGTTCCAGCCCTGAGCGTGTCCCACTCACCACTGGGCAACCACGTGGTAAGGACAGACTCTACCAACCCAAGAGCTTATTAAAATGCTTATCTCACGTGACTTTGTAAAATATTTGGGGGGAGGAAAGCCCTCTCTTCCAGAGGTCTGCACTCGAGTCCCAGCAGTGAAAATCATATGGTATCTGGGAAGTGACTGAAGATAGTACAGGACGGGGTGGAAAGGGATGGGTGAAACACTGGCCACATGATGCTAACTCTCCAAGTAGCTGGGAGACCATACTTCCATTATCCCTACTTCTGTGAATGTTTGGAAAAGTCCATAATGGAACTTTTAACAAGATAGGAAATAAAAGGGTTATCTCAAGCACACAGGATGACTGTGCAGAGATGCCTGAAGGAGGCTCACTCCCAAGAGCGCCCTGCAGTGGGGCCCTCTGGGTCGTCACACGGGGAGCAACCATGCACTCCGAGGCTCCCTCGGCCTAGAGAGCTTGGGCCTCGGAAAGTGGGAACTGATAAGCCTCACAAAACCTGTTCCCATAACCAGAGGTCGGTCCAGTCCCTCCCCACCCAGGCAGAGCCAGACTATGTGGAAGAGTCCTATGGTCCAGAAGACTCACTGTGTCCAGCCTCATGTGAACCTGGGCCATGGGCACACAAGTCCCAGCCAGAGTGCCCTCAGGGGATGAACCTTGGTGGTGAGAAAGCCACCACTCGAACTCAGAGTCTAATTCCACTTAAGAAACATGGGTCTGTGTGTGTGTTGGCATATTTAAAATACATACACATCAAGTCATATGCCCAAAGAAACAGGACTGGAGGAAAGTGATCAAAATGTCAGCAACAGCCATCTCTGAGCAGAGAGATCACAGAAAATGCCCTCCTGTTTTGAAATCATCTGCAACATTATCTGAAGAGAATGAAGTACCGCACCCACCAGCCCAGAACACACTGACTGAAACAGGAGGTGGAGACGTGCTGGCGCTGCGGGGACTGGCTTCCCTGCACCCACATCCTCTCCCTCCGCTCCACCCACATGCCCCTCAGGGCCCCAGTGAGGCGCTCCTGCAGCTGACGCTCTTCCAGGTCTGCTCCCTGCTTCTCCCACAGGCAGCTGGACTTCTCTCCTCCAGAGGGTTGACACCCCACACACCCTGCACTTCATCACCCTGCACTCACCTCTCAGAAATTAGCACAGGATCAGGGCTCGCCTCCCTCACACGGTCACTCAATTCTGCAGCTTCCTTCCTGACAGATCTGTCCCTCCTAAGCCATCCCTTCCATTCCTACTGTCCCTGCACCCGGTGGGTCAATCTGAGTGCGCATTAACAATTAACAAAGCGCTTGTTGTGAAGGCAGCTTCCTTGACAACACTGCGTGTGGGCAAAGATGTCTAACAAGGGCAACTCCCCCACGTGGCTGGTGGGAATGTCAACTGGTATCACCTGGGAAAATCATTTTCCAGATGGTGCTGAAGCTGAAGGCCACCCCTGCACCTAGCCCTGGGGTCAGAGCACAGAGAGCGAGTACTGTACTCACAGGAGACAGGACCCAAAGCAGCCTTGGCACAGTGTTCACACAGCCAACAACTGGAACTAACCCCAATGTCTGTCAAATGCACAACAGGACAGTACCGCGGGTGGGGGGCTGGGGGGGCGCAGTCATGCAGTGGAATAATGGCATAAATAAGACCCTGCTGCCTACGAGGACAAACGTCACACACGTGACTCTGAACGGAAGAGCCCAGACCCAGGGTTGCAGAGCTTGGGATTCCAGTGACAGGAAATTCTGGAACAAACGTCTCCATGGCCCGGAAGTCAGGAGAGTGGGGCAGGGGCTGCACCGGCTGAAGCACAGGGTGCTAGGCCTGTTCAGGATGCAGTCTGGGCAGCTGGCGGGCATTTTCACGGTGACACGTGTCCTCGGGCCGCTCACTGCATGGGTGGGCTTTACTTCAATACAAAGAAATGCTATGGGAGCCTGGTGAGGGCCCCTGAGCCCGGCCCCAGGAACTGCCCCAGCCCCACCCTCGGGTTTGGACTCCAATGGTCTGGGGCCTGAATTCCAACCCCGAGCCCCTGGCAGGGATTTCCCGCTGCACAGTCTCAGGCCTGAATCCTCCCTGGCATGACTCACAGCAACCTGATGGCTGTGAAGGGCCTGTGGTGGCCCAAAAGGGCCTCTCAGGGCAAAGATGGCATTCTCTCCACTTTATAGCAGGGGCTCCAGCCCACACCCAGTAGCCAGATCACTTCCTCTCACAGCACCTCTGATGAGGATGGAAAGGAAGTTGGAAAGAGGGAGAGAACAGGAGACAGTGGGGATGGGAATGAGCCATTTCTGAAGCAACAAGCACTGCCCCCACACCCCCAGGAGCCTGCATTGGAAGAAGCAAGGGATGCACACGCTTCAGAGAGCAGAAGCCCCCAGGCAGGGCCTTCCTCCCCTCCCCGCCTTGCCACCCCTCTGCCTTGCCACCCCTCTCCCGGACTGGATGCCAAGTGGCTGAGCACAAAGGCTGACCTGCAGCCAGGCCACACCTCAGCCCTGGTCCCTACCCGCCCCCACTCCGCCACCTGAGTCCCAGGCAGAGCTGCGAGAAGCCCGCAGGGCCAGGGCGAGTAGGAAACCATGTCCAGAGGAGGGAGCCAGACAGCACCCAGCTGCTACTTGCCAAGCCTGAGCACAGAGCCATGTGAGAGAACCGGTGAACGGAGGGAGAGCACGCCAGAGCGCTCTGCTCTGTCTCTGCAACTCTGTATGTCTGAAACGGTCTCAGAAAAAAAAGCTCAAAGTAAGGTCAAATGTCTCCTCCAAGGACTCACTGTCCCAAATAAGTTAGTCCTCCTGGATACTTAACTCATTCAATCAGGAACGGTTATTAACAGGCCCCGCCTAGGTTAGCAAGAGACTCTTTTTTTTTTTTTTGGCCACCGTAGCTTGAGGGATCTTAGTTCCCAGACCAGGGATTGAACCTGTGCCCTCAGCAGGGAAAGCTCGGAGTCATAACCACTGGACTGCCAGAGAAGTCCCAAGAGATACCTTATTAAAGTGGAGGGGAACATCCCTCCCTCACGGGGTTGTGGTTTCGAGATGATTATGCCTGGGCTCCTAATGCATCCTCCTCTGTCTCCAGGATCAGGTACTCATTCGCTTATCTGTTAAACAGAACCATCTAGTAACCCCTGGACTCCCCTGTCTTTAGATGAATGTCTCAATCAAAAAAAAAAAAAAAAGGCTCAGCACTGCTTTCCACAACGCTCCCTGCAGTTACCCTGCATCCCTCACCTAAGACAAGGCACCATGCTAGGAGCTCACCGGGATGCCGAAGTGTACGACCAGGTCCTGCACTCAACAGATTGATAATACTGTTGGCAAGGCAAAAAAATAATAATAAGTGTAAAAACAGCAAAAAAGAGTTCATCTGTTCAGTTCATGCCAGGATGCATCCAACAAGGGCTCTACAAACTCGAGGAATTAGGGACCACTGTGGGCTGAGCCATCAGGGTCATGAGGAGGGAAAGAGGCCAAGACCAGACCTCCGACAGGGCAGAGAAAGGACGACAGAGGGCAAGCCAGCCGTGACTGCAGCCAGAGGGCCTGACGTGCAGCAGGAGTGTCTGGCTGATGCTCTCCCACCAGCACAGAGGGAGGGTCAGCTGGAAAGGTAATTCAGATGGAAAGCAGAATGCTTCTTAGCAGGGGTGGAAAGAACGGCTGTGCTGGCACCTGGCCCAGGCAACGGAGGACACCCACCGTGACACAAAGCACATGGTGACTTTCCACCTTATGGCAGCTGCCTGTGACCACGGCTCACCTCCTCCTTATCTGTAGACAGGGTCTACCTCTCCTTCAAAAGATTTCTGATTACGAAAGAAATACATGTTTACTGTTAACAAGTGACACACATACATATATATACTAAAAATTACAAAGAAAATTAAAATCACTCAGATAACCAGCCAAAGATGTCTATTTAATGAACTCAGCCCGTACCCCATGTTCCACGGCTCCTGAGGATGCCAGTTTGCCAGCCCTGCATGCGCAGTGCTATGACTTTCTCCAACTCTGAGGTGAGGGCCCATCAGGTTGGCCCACCGTCACTCTTGGAGAGGCAGGAATCAACTCTGATTCAGAAACTCTCGTAGTGTCCCTGCCACGAGGGGTTCAGAATGGGGGAAACAAGTGTTCAAACAATTCAGATGCAAACCGGTAACAAAGCATGGGTAAAGAGAGGGGCATGGTGGGTGGCTGGGTGTCCTGGGAGGGCAAGTGGGATAGGACTGCAAACGCTCAGCCACGGGAAGGACAGGTCTCTCAGGCAGGGGAACAAGCAGGAGGCAGGGCAACCAGGTCAAGAACGGGGCTCCTGTGAGGATCTGGGGCAGCCTGGCACGGTGGGGGCAGCAGGCAGGCGCAGACCCTGGAGGAGGGATCCCGGCTCAGAGCTGAATCCACAGGCTGCTATGCACACATTCTGGGCATCAAAGTGACTGGAGGAAGAGGATGGAGTCCGTGAAGCAAGAGTTGACAACTTGAAGCTGAGTGGTGAACACACAGGCATGGGGTCTTTAAACTACTTGGTCCTACGATCCATATTGAATTTTTAAAAATCCAGCAGAATTCCTTTAAAAATTGACCCTCTAGGTACATAACCAATATCACTGCCCTGAGGAATGCTTTTCAGGGGCAGGTACCCCTTGCCCTTCATGACCAGGGCAGGAAGATAATCACGTGGTCATGGTCCTTCCCACCCCAGAATGCCCACCATGGGTCTTGGACCAGCCACAGCCACCAGGTCAGGAATGGCAGTAACAGCTGGAAGCCTTCTGACCAGGAATGGATGTAAGGAACGCAGCTGGTAGCAGGGTAGGGGGGTAGGGTCACCTATGAAAGGATGCTGGTGTGGCTGGGGACTGGCTGCAGCCTGTGCAGAGGCCAAAGATAAGCCGGGGCTTGCGGTGCTGTGCCAGCAGTGTTGTGCCAACTGCAGCAGAGGGGCCTGCCACCCTTTGGGGCCCAGTGACCCATGGGGAGTTGCTAAAACTGCCAACAGGATGCCTACCGGCAGCAGCTCCTCCAATGGGCTCTCTCAGTGCACATGGCTTGGGTTAACTTCCAGGGCCGTCTCCCCGCTTCCCCAAAAGAGGCGTAACCACTCTTTCAGGTGAAAAAGTGGTTTGCCTCTCCAGTCCTGCTACGGTTCAGCAAGCACTCCTCTGTGACACGCATCCATGCCTCAGTTTCCTCACCCTACACGGGAGTAACAAGTGCGCCCGCCCACTCTCAGGGCCAGCACAGAGGCGGTGGGTGAGCCAACACGACAACTCCTGCAGCAGGGTGCACAGCACACCCCCATGTTTCAGCTGCTGTTGAGAAAACCCTGGATGATGGAGGGCTCCCATCCCCTCATGTCACTGTCACTCCTGGCCTGAGGCAGTAGAGCCAAGGGTCAGGACTCTGAAGTCAGTGTCTCACCAATCACTTTCTAGTTTCTTCGCTGGGACTTGTGGTGACCAGACAGGGCCCCTGGCCTCGGGGCACGGACATTCTGGAGGTGGGCTGTACACGGACATCAGCCCAGTCACGTGGATGACAACTGGGCTATGAAGAAAGCGGTGGGCTCAGCAGCTTCCCCGCTGGAGAACAAGGGCCAGAGTCACACCAGGGAGGCACAGGGCTGCTGGGAGGCCTGGGTGGGCTAAGCCACAGAAAAGGGTCGGCCAAGACTCAGTGGCTTCTGCCCGTGTGAGGGACCACAAGCCACAGGCAGGATCTGGACATCCAAGTTTCAGGACACTCCCCGTCCTTCTGAAGACCTCTCCAGACCCTTGGAAGTTGCTGTTTGGTTGTCTGTTCTCTTCTGCTTTTTCTTCTTTGTTTTATTTTGTTTCTGGCTAAATAGCACTCAACTTTCTCCTTCTGGTCTAGGCTGAAATCTCCACACCTCCTAGGTTCCCGACCTGGAGCTCACACCTCCCTAGGGGGCCTTGGCAGAAGAGGCAGCTGACCGGTCTGCCCTCACTCTGCTCCACACTCCCTCAGCCCTTCGTGGCCCCTGACTGGAACCCTGATCAGGGCTGCCCTCCCCAAGGGTGTCCTCCCTTTGAGATTTGTTCAGCCCAGCAGACATTTATTTACTCCACGCCTAAACATGCAATTTGCTGTACTGAGGGGTGGGAGGCACAAGTCTCAAGACTAAGATGGGAAGAGATGATCAAAGTGGTCCTTTCATGTATTCACCATTCGCCAACCCCATGGCATACGAGGCGCTGCTCACTTCTCACACACGCTTGTTCTCTGGGAGGTGACAGACCAGACACGCGTGCTCAACACTAACCCAACACCCCAGGAGGCAGGCCCTCACAGTGACCAGCTCAGGGGCTCTAAGGGGGGCTGCTCCTGTGGTCCTGCAGGGAAAGTGGATGTTCCACAAAAAGCCCATCTGAACCCACCAAGAGTTTCACAACTACCCTCCCCAGAGGCTCCCGTGTCATCAATCCCCTAACCAGACTCAGAGGTTCCACCTTCACTCCCTAAGCCTCCTTCTCCTGCCAGGGACTGGGGAGGGGGCGTCAGGGGACACATCACTGAGTCCCGAGCCCTCTGCTAGAGCGCGAGTGGAGGTCTCTTCCTTTTCCCTCCCACCACCCCTGTGAGACAGACTGGACTCCTGCCTTCACATGGATGAGGGAGATGACCCAGAAAGGTGACGTATGCAAGGTCACTCAGCTCACACGTGGAGAAAGTGGGTGTTCCCAAGCTTCACAATGGATGCTGGCACAGGTAATGAAGGCCACTGTCATTGAGAAGGTGGCACACACAACACCCAGGAAAATGTCTACTCTTGCACTCTTCAGCAAGTGGTTTATACGCCAGGTGCCATGCTTCATAGGATTGGAGTCTTAAGGGAAACTCAAAGGGGCTGAGATACAAGATATCAGGGGGTGGCCCACTTTAGGCAGGGTGGGCAGAAAAAGATCTTGAGTATTTGATATTTAAGCAGACATGTCAACGAGGAAAAGGAACTAGTCATGAATACAGTGAGGGGAAGTCTACCCATTGTGGAATATCTTAAATACTCGATAACAAATTGTTTAAAGGGAGAGAACAAAGAAAGAATTTGGAATGCTCCAGAAGCTGAAAGACCAGAGAGGGTGGAACGGGGTGGGGGTATGAGAGGAGGTGGCTAGGCCAGGCTGGGGTGGGGGTGGGGCATCTGGAGCTCTGTTCGGACTCTGAGGACAGTCACTGATGGGTTGTCAGCAGGGCAGTGGTGAGCGAGTGGAGGCAGAAGTCCGGGGAGGCCCGGAGGAGGCAGAGGCAGTGCAGGGCTAAGAAGAGGCTGCACTAGAGTCCCTTCAAGGGCCCTCCTAACCAGCCCCAACTCCAAACTGCTTTTCCTCAGTGGAAGCCAGGAGCCGTTTATTCAGCCTATTCTCTCCGGAGCTACTCAAGAGCCAGGTGAGGACAGGGAGCCAGCTCTCAGATGCTTCCCCTCCCACTGAAACTTCCCAGGTCTTCGCTTGGCTTCCCTCATTCAACTGTAAATCACCTCGGTTCAAAACATTTCCCGAGGGACGTCCCTGGCAGTCCAGCGGTTAAGACCCCGTGCTTCCAATGCAGGGGAGCACGGGTTTGATCCCTGGTCTGGGAACTAAGATCCCCCGCATGCCGTGTGGTGCGGCCAAAAAAAAAAAAAAAAAATTTCCCAAGTCGGCCAACTTTACACAACAGCATAAACACTGGAGAAAGTCAGAATTAACAACATGTCAGGTATCCTGACCTTCTTTTTTCATGCTGTGAACACAATAAATCAAGGCACCAAGAATCACAGCTTTCAAAGTGAAACCTGGAGAGAAAACACACAAATCTGAGAACTGAGAACACCCACATGATGTCAGGCAGAAAGCCTCTGAAACTGCTCATCCCAGTGGTGGCAGGCGAAAGGGCTCCCTAGAGTGCCCAGGCCTTAACCCTGGGAACACGTCAACAGTAGGTGCAGAAGGGCCTTTCCAGATGTAATTAAGGTTATAGACTTGAAAGTAGGGACATCATCCTGGATTATCCAGGTGGGCTCAATCTAATCCAAGCCTTTAGTAGAGAATTATTTTCTCTGGTTGAAGGCAGAGAAATGGGGCAGAAGAGCTCACCCTTGCTGGAGGGGGCCACATAGAAAGTGTGACAGAGAATGGAGGCAGCCCCTGGGAACAAAGACTGACCTCGGAAAGGCTAACAGCCAGTTAGGAACGATTTCGCCTCAGTCTTCCAACGCCATGGAACTGAATTTAGCCAACAACCTGAATGAGCTTGAAAGCAAATTCTACCCCATAGCCTCCAGGAAGAAATGCACCTGCCAATATCTTGATTTCGGCCCTGTAAGAGCCTGAGGAGAAGATTCAGCTGAGCCCACTTAGACCTCTGATCTACAGAACCTGTCAGATAATACACCTGTGTTGTTTTTAAGCAACACAATTTGTTGGCAGCAACAGAAGAGTAATAGCAGCAATCTGGCAAAAAAAAAAAAAAAGAATCCAGTTTCTCTAGAAGCAGAAGGAGGCTGAATCAATAAGTACTCAGTCGGTCCTCTTCAATGGCCCCCCCAGCCCTCTGACACTCCCCCACCTGCCCCGTTTCCTCTGGTGGCAACTCATTCTTCCCATCCTTAAATTCCGGGCTCCCTCAAAGAGGACTCTCTGCCCTGGGGGCCTTTCTTACAAGAGCCCTTAAGTAGGTCAATCCTCAAGATTTCATCGATTGGTAACTCCAACATTCACTGATTCTGCAATATCGGCACAACTGTCCCCAGACGATTCCACCGCAGGGCCCGGAGCCTAGCTCTCCACTCCCCACTGCCTGCACTGGACTGAGAGCTTCCCAGCCTTCCGCCCCACTTCCTTCCTTGCACACTGCTGTACCCCACCCCCTCCATCCAATTAGTCATCAAGGACCATCTGCGCTCGCTATCTGCTTTCTCTGGAATCATCTTCTTCTTTCAGTTTCTACCACTGCCTAATGCAGCCCTTTAGAATCTCTTGCCTGACTAGGTCATTCCACAACCATTTTATGGAGCGATGTGACACACAGTGCTCTAGCAGGGGGAATACAGGCATGAAAAACAACAGGTCCCCAGACCCCAACAGTTCAAAACTCTCATAATGGGCCTCACTGGCCTCTCTCCTCTGTTCTTGATCTATCTTCGGGGACTCGGGATCTTCCCAACTCTGGCATCTCACCACCTCAAAGCAGGCCCCATGCCAAACAGAGGCTCATCTCCCCAGCACAGCACTCCCACCGCTAACAGGTCAGCCCCCGCTGGCCCTCCTTGCACGATCATCTCCTCAAACCCCAGAACTCAGCCTAGCACGAAGTCCTCCACGCGGTGGGCACTCACGCTCCCCACTCCTCAGCTTGCAGTGATGGCCCTTCACACTCCTACTTATCATTCTGGGACTCAGTTTATTCGCCGCCTACTCCCCAACTGCTCAAGCAAACTGTCAATTCCAGTAGGAGAAAGCCTGCCCTGTAACTGCGCCTTGGCGGCGGCGCGTCCCCTAAGGTCAGGGGCTGATCCCCGCCAGCACAGCCCGCCGGTCCGGCAAGCCCGGTAGAAGACAGTAAACCAACAAGCAGCCGGTGCGGAGGAGCGGAAGCTCTGCGCGCGAAGCCCAGGGCGCCCGGCAGCCCCTGCATCGATGGTCTCAGCAGCTGAGACTGAAGAGGAGGCACCAACCCCAGCTCTTCACTCCCACTCCCGACCGAAGGTCGCTTCCTGACAGCCTCTTCCTGCCACCCTCCGGCGAAGTTCACGTGGGGGAGGGGGCCACACGTAGATTCTCGCCCCCACCGCCCCTTCTGTCCACCCCCTCCGCCCTCGCCCCGAGGCGCTTTCTCCGAGGAGGAATCGCAAAGCGCCCAGACCTGCAGAAGCCGCCACTGGCGGCCCCGGCCTCCTCCGTCCGCAGTGGGGCGCAGAGCTGGGGAAAGGTTGCCTCCCAAGCACACAAATGACGAATGAGAAAGCTCAGGACGATGACTCAGAAGCCGGGGCTCGCCGGCTGGCAGAGTTCGGCCCAGGAACGCTAACCCGCGACCGCGGCGGCCGAGAGCGGAGGGGACAGAGGGGAGGGTCGCGCCCCGGTACCCCGCGATCCGGCGCCCGGAATACCCCGGTCCGGCCGCGCCTCCCCCTCCGCGAGGAAGGCTGAGAGGAAGGATGAGGAGGGGAAGGCTGAGGGGAAGGCCGGGGGTCGCGCCGCCGCCCCGGCCCCTACTCACATTTGGCTGACCAGCTTCTGCCGGAAGGCGGGGCTCCGCCAGTCGGTCTCCTGCCCCGAAACGTCCATGCCGGTACCCCGCTCCCACCGCCCGCGCCCTACTCGGCAGCCGCCGCCTCAACCGCAGCTCCAGGCCCAAACCCGGAAGCCGTCGGCTGCGTCTCGGCCGCGCCGGAAGCGGAGCGGGGATTGTGGGAACTGGGCGCTAGCGGGGGCCTGTGGGAAATGGAGTCCGCGGGCGCCCGGGAGCCCCACCCCCGCCGCGCTCCCAGCCGCCCGAGGCTGACGGCAGCTGCACCTCGTCGAGTGCCTAGCGTGCGGCCCTACTGTGGGCTAGCTCTGCAAGTCCGGGGGATCCGCAACCCTCGGGGAGGCCGCGCGCGGCCGCCCGCTACCTGAGCGGATGCCGTGGAGAGATTATCAGAGATTTATCAGCCACCTGCTGTGCCCCTGCTGTGCCCGCACGATCCGGGCCCTACTTCCCGGAGGCTGCCTTCTAGCGCCGCATCCCAAGAGGGACCAGACGATGCTTCTCTCCGTTAGACTTTTGGAATCTCATATCCCACCAATGGCTATATTTTGTAGGGGTTGGAGATGTGAGGAACCCAAACTACACTGTTAATTTTTAGACACAGGCTTTCCTTTTTGGCCCAACAGGAGAACACCTTCCAGATGCTCGCCGACAGCGCACAAACTTGCTGAGTGGAGGAGGCAGGGGAGCTGGAGGCAGGCGGGAATGGACAGGGGGTGAAGCCTGAGGATACTTTTAGGAGGATAAAAGTTCTGCCAGACTGAACCTATGCGTCCTTGTCTGTGGCCCTGCGGAGGGAAGGCAGGTGACAAAAATCCTAAGCCCAATTTAGGTCCCCAAGTGCTAAATAGACAGTCACCAAGATGGGCCTCACAGAAAGTGAACTGGCACCTACTGACACCTAATAAGTGCCTGGCCCAGGAGGGGCTGTGTCCACCCCGTGTCCCTGAGCCCCAGGCAGGAGTAGGGGGTGTGGGGGAGGGACTGGGAGTGAAAGGAGTGAGCAGGTTCCCCAAAGGGGCCCCTCTTGCCTTCAGGTTTCAGGTTTTGCATTGATAGGAGAGCTGTTCACAGCTTCAAATATTTTTGCTCTCATTCTTTCTAAAATAATTTTTAAAAATTCTTTCCTGGGAATTCCCTGGCTGTCCAGTGGCTGGGACTACGTGCTTTCACTGCCAGGGCCCAGGTTCGATCCCTGGTTGGGCAACTAGGATCCCACAAGCCACGTGGCCACCAAAAAAAAAAAAATCTGTCCCTAGGGTGATCAACTTGTCCTGATTTGCCCAGGACTCTCCTGATTTTAGCTCCGAAAGTCCGTGTCTTGACGACCCCCAGGCTGACCAGAATGGTTCATCACCCTGTCTCTATCCCTCTTGCACATTCAATAAAACTGAGATCTAATGCACATACCATATAATTCACCCTTTTAAAATGTACAATTCAGTGTTTTTTGCTATATTCACATATTCATAAGGTTGTGCAACCATCACCACTGTCATGAACATTTTTAAGTTGACCTATAAATGTCTCTCTGTGAATCACTGGAAAGGTGTAACCGCGGTGTGTCCTATACTGTATTTGGACTTCAGATGCATTTTGTTATTTAAATCCTCAGCCCTGCAGATTCCATTTACCAATTTATGGAAAACTTTGGTCTTATAACTCCATTGGCAAAGCCGGTCCTCACTGTCAAATCCTTAGACCCTTGGGGCTTTTGGAAGAAGAGGATGGACCTCACATCCAACTCAAGTGAGCTTGTTAACGGGGACCCCAGGACATCTCTCCCTATTCTTCACGCTGGTTCTTTTTCTTCTTCTTCTTCTTTTTTTTTTTTTTTTTTTTGGTTGCGTGGGGTCTTAGTTGTAGCAGGCAGGCTCCTTTGTTGCAGCTCCAGGGCTCTTCAGTTGTAGCATGCGAACTCCTAGTTGCAGCATGCATGTGGGACCTAGTTCCCTGGCCAGGGATCGAACCCGGGCCCCCTGCATTGGGAGCGTTGAGTCCTATCCACTGCGCCACCAGGGAAGTCCCTGCACTCTGGTTCTAGGAAGGTGGAGAGAGCACGGCACATAGATTCACAGACAGACTGACAGACAGAGGCCCTGTTAGGATGTGATTTCTTTTATGTTATGATTCCTACTCATTGTGTATGAAACCTATAGGATTTAAGGTATGTTAAGCTAAGTTTAGTAGTTCAAAATGGAGTCACAGTGGCCAATGTGAATTTCCATATTAGTTGTTTTGAAACATCACTAAAGAACTGGCAGTGTCTGTGATAAACTGAGAGTGTTACTTTAGATAAGAAAGCTGTTGGGCAACTATGTCACTGGAATAGAAGGAGCAACTGATAAAGGCGAGATCCCCTCCCCTGGGCATAACCGTTGCTCCTTAAAAAGAGACCACCAAGCTGAGTAACTCAAAGTGTTCCAGATGGAGGCTGCCAGAGAGATACTTCCCACTCTGCTTATCCAGAGACCCATTGCTGGACTGGAGACCCTGATTGTGCAGAGACACCTCCTTCCTGACTTCTCCTCAGAGTGGTTTGTGACCCTCTTTTCCCTACTTCAACTAACCTGTGTCGTGTGCTAATTGTGTGCAATAAACTGAGTGATTCATGAATTAAATATTGGCTATGGATATTGTATGTCTCCAATCCAGTGATTCTCTCCTGTCCTTACTGTTGGGCCCTGAGACAAACAGGTCCAGAATGTTGTCAAGAATTTGTCATCGGGATAAACTTAAGTGCTACCCCCTTTGGTGTTTGCTCCAGTCTTCTATTTCTACTTATCCCTTCCTCTGGGGCCCAGAGGTGGTGATACCTTGGTTAGAGTTTGGATGGTGACTAGGGAAAGAGAGGTAGAGACAGCTACAGACCTCTTGGCCTTGGGGAAAGAGGGAGGCCACAGGAAGGTCGATCCTGAAATGGACCTGCATGGTTTAGACCCTGGGGAGGAAATGATGGAGGAAGCTGAATCTGGCCAGAGGTGTGACTGTATCCCACACCACTTGGGGCGGGCTCCTGGCTGGGCTAAATCTCTGTTCTGCTGGTTCCTGAGGCTACCTTGCCATAGCTAGACCCTGTCACTGGCCACACATTTGGTGGACACCATCCTGGGCCCTGCAGGAGGCAGGAGCTGGAAGCTTCGCAGGTGGAGGAATATTCCCCCTAGAGAGCCTCGCACACCCTCTCAGAGGCTCTGGCTCTCTCCTTCCAGCCTCACGTAGGGACCCCTCTGATACCCCTCCTCACTTTGGTGCTCAGTCCCTGGAAGGTGCTGACCTGCCCCTCCTGAAACTGCACACCTCAGATGGGATTTGAACCCAGCCAAAACTCAGATTGGGACTCAAACCCACTGTCTTTTAATTGATATCGCACACCTGGTCTGAGGATTTAACAAAGCTCAGGTTCTTTACGTCTCAGCGTAGAAGGAATTCAGCAAGAGGCAAAGTGATAGGTGAGAAGTGGATTTATTTAGAGAGATACACATTCCATAGGCAGAATGTGGTCCATCTGGTGAGGGCAGCCCCAAAATATGCGGTGGTTAGCTTTTATGGGCTGGGTAATTTCATAGGCTAATGAGTAGGAGGGTTATTCCAACTATCTTGAAGAAGGGGCGGAGGTTTCCAGGAAGTTGGCTTTTCATGGTCAGCCTCAGAACTGTCATGGCGCCTGTGGGTGTGTCATTTAGATACTAATGTATTACAAGGAGCGTATAATGAGGCTCAAGTTCCACTGGAAGTGAATCTTCCACCATCTTAGACCTCGTTGGTTCTAACCAGTTTTTGTCCTGTCCTCAACGGCTATGTCATTTTTTTTTAAAGGTTGTGCCCTGCCCACTTCCCTCCTGTTTCACTTCCATCCCAGCACCTGCTAGATGTAACCCCTCTTCTGTGTTCGGCCTGGAGCCTGAAATCATTTATGAGTGTGGTATTGGGGGGCAGTTATTGCTTCTAAAAGCAACACACAGTAGAAACTTTAGAAAGGACCAAACATTATAAATCCCATCACTGAGGCAACCAATGTTCATATTTAGGTAAATTTTCCCCCTACCCCACCATTAGTTTAAAAAATAAAACAAGTCATGAGCTGGATGCCATCTGGATCCTGTATTTAAACCTACATCATAGCAGAAGCATTGTCTCAAGTATTAACAACTCTTTATTAACCAGAGTTTTAATTATAATTTAGAGTATAGAACTACATCATGGGCAAATCTATATACAGACAACTGTAATGGGTGTAAAATACACACAATTTTAACAGCAAGATCATATGGCAAGGGCTTCCCTGGTGGCGCAGTGGTTGAGAATCTGCCTGCCGATGCAGGGGACACGGGCTCGTGCCCCGGTCCGGGAAGATCCCACATGCCGCGGAGCGGCTGGGCCCGTGAGCCATGGCCGCTGAGCCTGCACGTCCGGAACCTGTGCTCCGCAACGGGAGAGGCCACAACAGTGAGAGGCCCGCGTACCGCAAAAAAAAAAAAAAAAAAGGTCATATGCCAAGGGCTTCCCTGGTGGCACAGTTGTTAAGAATCCACCTGTCAGTGCAGGGGACACGGGTTCGAACCCTGGTCCAGGAAGATCCCACATGCCATGGAGCAACTAAGCTTGTGCGCCACAGCCCACGAGCCGCAACTGCTGAAGCCCGGGCACCTGGAGCCTGAGGAGAAGCCCGCGCACCGCAACAAAGAGTAGCCCCCGCTCACCGCAACTAGAGAAAGCCCACGCGCAGCAACGAAGACCCAAAGCAGCCAAAAATAAACAAATAAAATAAATAAATTAAAAAGAAGAAAAAAGTTCATATGCCAATCTGAAATAGGAGGGAAGGGGGCAGGGCACAGCCTTTAAAAGAATGACATAGGGGGCTTCCCTGGTGGTGCAGTTGTTGAGAGTCCGCCTGCTGATGCAGGGGATGTGGGTTCGTGCCCCGGTCCGGGAGGATCCTGCATGCCGCGGAGCGGCTGGGCCCGTGAGCCATGGCCACTGAGCCTGCGCATCCGGGGGGGGGAAAAAAAAAAGAATGACATAGCCATTGAGGACAGGACAAAAGCTGGTTAGAACCGACGAGGCACAAGATGGTGGAAGATTTGACTTCCAGTGGACCTTGAGCCGCATTATACTCTCATTGTAATACATTAGCATCTAAATGACACACCCACAGGCACCTTGACAGTTCTGAGGTGGACCATCAAAGGCCACAAAGTGGGCTGTGGCCCACTTCCTGGAAATCTCCGCCCCTTCTTCAAGATAGCTGGTATAATCCTCCCACTCCTTAGTCTATGAAATTACCCAGCCCATAAAAACTAACCACCCAGGGGCTTCCCTGGTGGCACAGTGGTTGAGAATCCACCTGCCAACGCAGGGGACACGGGTTCAAGCCCTGGTCCTGGAAGATCCCACATGTTGCAGAGCAACTAAGCCCGTGCGCCACAACTACTGAGCCTGTGCTCTAGAGCCTGTGAGCCACAACTACTGAAGCCCACGCGCCTAGAGCCCACGCGTGCTCGGCAATGAGAAGCCACCGCAATGAGAAGCCCGTGCACCGCCCCCGCTCTCTGCAACTAGAGAAAGCCCATGCGCAGCAGCAAAGACCCAACACAGCCAAAAATTTAAAAAATAAATAAATAAATTATATTAAAAAATAAAACTAACCACTCCATATTTCAGGGCCTCTCACTTTCTGAGATGGCCCACACTCAGTCTGTGGGGTGTGTATTGCTCTAAATAAATCCACTTCTTACCTATCACTTTTTGTCTCTCACTGAATTCTTTCTGTGATAAGACATAAAGAACCTGAGCTTCCAAAAAAAGGCTGGCGGGTGGGTGCCGGACTTCCCTGGTGGTCCAATGGTTAAGGCTCCATTCTTCCACTGCAGGGGGCAAGGGTTCGATCCCTGGTCCCTCATCAGGGAACTAAGATCTCACAAGCTGCAATGCATGGCCAAAAAAAAAAAAGAGTCATTGCTACATCACAGCCCCTAGATTACCTGCTGCAGGTCATCCCACAGAACCGATGCAGCCCGGTTTATTTATGGACAGATGTTGCAGGAGAAGGGGGTGTGAGAGGATGGTCATGTCCCAGGAATCGGGCGAGTCCCTGGGACTGGCCGCCAAGTGAGAGTCCTTGGCTTCATGCAGGAAAGAATTCAGGAGTGAGCCACAGTAAAGTGAAAGCGAGTTTATTTAGAGAGGTATACATTCCATAGACAGAATGTGTCCCTCTCAGAAAGTGAGAGTGGCTCCGGGCTGTGGGAGTGGTTAGTTTTTAGGGCTGGGTAATTTCAAAGGCTAAGTAGGAGGATTATTTCAATTCTTTTGGGGAAGGGGCGGGGATTTCCAGGAATTAGACCACTGCCCACTTTTTGGCCTTTTATGGTCGGCCTGGGAACTGTCCTGGCCCTGGTGGCTGTGTCAGTTAGCTAATGTATTATATTGAGCATATAATGAGGCTCAAGGTTCACTGGAAGACACACTTACCACTGTTTTGGACCTAGTTGGTTCTAACCAGTTTATATCCTCGATGGCTGTGTCATTCTTTTAAAGGTTGTGCCCTGCCCCCTTCCCTCCTGTCTCACATCCACTTTGGTTCTGCTTTTTCACAATTGAAAATATGCCACAGTGAATATCCTCCACTACGCTGTCTCACTTCCATCTGGGGTATTTCTCCAATGTAGATACCCAGAAGTGGCATTGTTGGCTTGCAGAGAGCCACTGTACATTTATTTAAATGTTAATAGCTACTACCAATTGTTCTAGGTATCAGTTATCTAGTGCTGCTGCATAAGAAATTACACCACAGCCAAGTAGCTTAAAACAACAATAATAAACATTCATTATCTTCCACCCTTTCTGTGGGGAATTCAGGAGAGGTTGAGCCGGGTGCTGGCTCAGTCTCTCTTGAGGTTCCAGGCAGATGTTGGATTCCTTCCAAGGACCACAGTCCTCTGACAGCCTGGCTGGGGTAGAGGATCTGCTCCCAAGGCAGCTTGCTCCTAGCTGGCAAGGTGGTGCTGATTTTGACAGAGGTCTCAGGTCCATGCAGGCCTCTCCTCAGGGCTGCTTGAGTGTCTTCATGACATGGTGGCTCATGGCCCACAGACAGAGCAAGACACAAGGTGCAATGCCTTTTATAGTCACACATGTTTCCTTCTGTCTCATTCTGTCCCTTAGAACCAGTCACTAAGTCCAGCCCGCATTCAAGGGGAGGAAGGAAGATTGGGTTTTACCTTTTGGAGGGAGGAGAGTCAAAGATTTTGCAGGCATGTTTTTTTTTTTTTTTTTTTTTTGCGGTACGCGGGCCTCTCACTGTTGTGGCCTCTCCCGTTGTGGAGCACAGGCTCTGGATGCGCAGGCTCAGCGGCCATGGCTCACGGGCCCAGCCGCTCCGTGGCATGTGGGATCTTCCCGGATCGGGGCACGAACCTGCGTCTCCTGCATTGGCAGGCGGACTCTCAACCACTGCGCCACCAGGGAAGCCCTGCAGGCATATTTTTAAACCACTACTAAGTTCCAAATTGGCTGTTCCAACTTACATTTCCATCAGCAATGTACGTACTTTCCCACCCTCACCAACTGCTGCTTCATCTCCCCCTACTTTATATTTTGCCAGGTTGATGTTGACAAAGACTCTCCTTGAGCAAACTTTAGTCAGCTCCTTTGAGTGCTCTTGACTAGGCCTCCGCTGTGGCACTTGTCCCGTTCTTGGCCTGCCTAGCCCAGCCTAGGCAAACCATTCTGTCCAATCAGTTCAAGGAGAATCCCCCCCACCCCTGAAATCTGATCAAGTTCCTCGTCCTCCCCTCTGGATAACCCCATTGGGCCAGTGTAGTAAGAATCCCCCACCCTTGATGTCTCAAGTTAATAATTTTTTGGGGGGGCCCCACTGCACGGCATGCGGGATCTTAGTTCCCCGACCATGGATCGAACCTGTGCCCCCTGCAGTGGAAGCGTGGAGTCTTAACCACTGAACCACCAGGGAAGTCCCTCATGTTAGAAACTTTACATCCAACGACCCCCTCAGCCTGCTCCTTTGCTTTACATCCCCAGCTATCTTTGCTGTATCCAGAGTTGAGCCTGAGCTCTCCCCTACTGACAACCCCTGATTGCAATAGTCTTCCTGAATAATCTTTCTTACTGCTTTAACAAATGTCAGAATAATATTTTCTTTAACAATGTAGGAAAATGTGGTGTAGCATTTGCATTTCCTGAGTTTTAATGTGATTGAACTCTACTTCCTTTGTTTACACCCTCTGGGACTTCCTCTTCTGTGAGTTCGTAGTAAAGACCTTTTACCATTTTTCTGGTTGGTTGACTTTCTAATTATTGATTTTTAAAAGTTCTTTATTAAAAAAATCCCTTATACATTTTGAATAATAATATTTTGTAGGTTATGTTGCAAATACATTCATTGATATATGTTGTCATTTGCATTTTTTTACTTTCACTGATACTGATGATTCTCTCAGGTATTAAGTTATGTATTTGTCCCTCCTTTTTTTTTTTTTTTTTTGGCAGTGCCACATAGCATGTGGGATCTTAGTTCCCCAACCAGGAACTGAACCTGTGACCCCCGAATTGGAAGCGTCGAATCTTAACCACTGGACCACCAGGGAAGTCCCTGTTTTTGTCCTCTTTTGAGTGTTAACTGTTCATGTTCATTTCCATTTAATTAATGGAATCAATATCATTTCTTATTGTTTTGTATGAAAATAACCTTTTTTTTTTTTTTTGGCTGCACCACGCAGCTTGTGGGATCTTAGTTCCCCAGCTAGGGACTGAACCCTGGCCCTGGCAGTGAAAGCGCCAAGTCCTAACCACTGGAGCGCCAGGGAGTTCCCTGTATGGATTTTTTATATACTATTTGCCACTTGCTCCCAATTTCGCTGCCAGTTTCCTCAATTGTTTTTTGTTTGTTTAGGATGGCTGTGATCAAACTGTTGTGCAGGCAAATGCATTGGTCCTTTCCTTTAAGATGTTTCTGTTGTGTTGAGACTTCAAATCTTCCATTATCTATACCAGCCCTTTTATTTTTTAAAATAAATTTATTTATTTATTTTAAACAACAGTGCTCCACCTTTTTTAAAATTTATTTATTTATTTATTTATTTTTGGCTGTGTTGGGTCTTTGTTGCTGCACCTGGGCTTTCTCTAGTTGCAGTGTGCGGGGCTACTCTTTTTTTTAAAAAAATAAATTATTTATTTATTTATTTATTTATTTTTGGCTGCATTGGGTCTTCATTTCTGCGCCTGGGCTTTCTCTAGTTGCGGTGAGTGGGGGCTACTTTCGTTGCGGTGCGTGGGCTTCTCACTGGGGTGGCTTCTCTTGTTGCGGAGCACACGCTCTAGGCGTGTGGGCTTCAGTAGTTGTGGCTCATGGGCTCTAGAGCACAGGCTCAGTTGTTGTGGTGCACGGGCTTAGTTGCTCCGTGGCATGCATTGGCAGGTGGATTCTTTTTTTTTTTTTTTTATAAATTTATGTATTTATTTATTTTTGGCTGTGTTGGGTCTTCGCCTCCGTGTGAGGGCTTTCTCTAGTTGTGGCAAGCAGGGGCCACTCTTCATCGCGGTGCAGGGGCCTCTCACCGTCGCGGCCTCTCCCGTTGAGGAGCACAGGCTCCAGACGCGCAGGCTCAGTAGTTGTGGCTCACGGGCTTAATTGCTCCGTGGCATATGGGATCTTCCCAGACCAGGGCTCGAACCCGTGTCCCCTGCATTAGCAGGCAGATTCTCAACCACTGCGCTACCAGGGAAGCCCGGCAGGTGGATTCTTAACCACTGTGCCACCAGGGAAGTCCCTATATCAGCCCTTTAACCAGTCTCTCTGCTTCTGATTTCTCTCTACTCCAATTCCCTCAACTTGTATTTACTTAGCACCTACTGAGCACCAGGCCAGCCCTGTTCTCGGTGCAGTGCAGGAATACAGATATGAAGGAGCAGATAAAGCTCGTAACCTCGGGGAATGGAGGATTTGCTAGGAAGCAAACACATCCCTGGCAGGACACCCCACTTCTGAGGCCTCCCCCACCTTGCCACTCCTCTCCTTGTGAACGTTACTGTGGGGGAACCACAGACTTGATCCAGGTGGATTTTGAGATAATGGTCCCTCCAGCTTAGAGAAGACTGGGGCATGTCCTCGCCCCTGAGTCCTGGCCAGGGGCCCCCCTTGCTCCTGACCTCCTCCCCTCACTCATCCTCATGCTCCCCACCAGCCAGCTCCTCTCTCCTATCCTGGAGGTGTCCTCCTTCAGCCTCTCCCCTCAGACTGTCGTCCCATCTGTCCTCTAAGAGGTTGGGCCTCTGAAGCCTGTCTTTCTGTCCTCACCTCCTTTCACACCTCAGTCACTGCAGGCTGGCTTCTGCCACCCCGAGGAAAGGCCTCCCCTATCCCTGGCCCCATTGGGCCTTTGAGATGACTCCTCTCCTGTCCCCTTTGGGTGCCCCAGAACACCACTGTGCTCTGCACTCAGCCCACCCTCCTTTTCCCCACACCTGTTCTGACTCGGTGTATCACCTCCAGAAGTGCATGACTCCCCCAGAAAGGCCCTCAGCTGGACATCTGCAGCCTCCTTACCGTCCTGGGGCCATGGTGGGTCTTGTCTTTCCCTAAACCTGCTCCTGCTCCAGGCTCCTTGTGACAAGGATAGCCCCACTGTCCACCGCCATGTCTTGGTCTCACGCCTCCTCATCCATCACTCCGTGGTACTGGGGAACCTGCCTCCCTCCCCAAGTTTCCAGCTAGCACTGTCCTTTGACCTCACTACCTGTCCACCTGAGGCCACAGCTTCCCTGATGCCCCCTCCAGTCCAGTCTCTGCAACAGGTGCTGGCATCTGCCGCCCAGGCTTGAAGGCTGAAGGCTGCCTTCAGGGCCACATCCATCTCTAGAGGTCCGGGTCTGGTCTCTAACTTTCCCTTCAGGCTCAGAAACTCCTGGCAGCCTGCCAACCACTCGCTTGGCTGCATCTGTCCTCCATGCCTCTGCTAACACTGTCCCCTTCCTGGAATGCTTTCCCGCTCCCCAAAAGTCCTCATCTGTTACGCAGCGGGAGGGTTACCACCTCCGTAAAGCCCTCCTGGAAGCCCTCTCCCATTGGGAACCTCCGCTCCTCGGCTGGCTCTGTCTCCGAGTCCTCTTTGGAGCCACACGCAGCTGTCTACGCTCAGCCAGGACAGTGCTTCTCTTTCACTTACTTTCTCCCTCTTCCACGTTCGCTCACCGTTCTTTTTAACCTCGAGCCATCCCCAGCCACATGCTCCTCCACAGCTCCCCACCCTCCGGACGCGGCCATCACCCATGAGCCTCGGAGGATGGGGTCCTCTGGGGGTGAGGCGGAGAAAAATGAACGCAAGAGCCGCCGGTTGTAGTGGTGGGACCCGGCTGCGGGATGGGGAGCGGATTTACTCCACAACCTCGATAAACAGGAAAACACCTGTTCACACTGGCGGTGTCTTATGTCCCTGCCAGCATCCAGCAGGGGGCGGGCGACTCAGGGGACCGCGAGGGAGGGACCGAGGGGAGGAAAGAGGAAATGGATTTACAGGGCCCCACCCTCGCCAGAACGCATTCCTTCCCGTCCTCCTTCCCGTCCTCATTCTTCTTGCGTTCTGCCGCCCCTGCGTCGGAGTCGGGAAGCGCTCGGAGACTCGGCCTCCAGGGAGTCTAGCCTCCGCCCGGGCCCCGCCCTCCGCCCCGCCCCGCCCCGCCCCGCCCCTGCCAGGGCCACGCCCCCCGCTCTACCCCGCCTCTCCTCCGCCCGCGTTCGTCCGGCGCCTGCGCAGTGAGGCCACGTGATGCCAGAGGCCCCGCCTCGCGCGCCCCGCCCCGCCTCCACGAGTGCGGCCTCAGCGTGCGGCGGCGCCAGGTGAGCGGCAAGCGCGGGCCGGCGGGGATCTCGGCGCGGGGCCGGGACCGGGCTCGGGCCGGGCGCGCGGTGTGGAGGCGCGGGAGGACACGGGCGGGGGCGCGGGCCGGGCGCGGACGGGGCCGGGGTGGGGGCGGCGGCCTGAGGCGAGCCGGCGGCCTGACGTGGCGGGGGCGGCGGGCGGGACCCCCGGGCGCTGCGGGGTCGGAGCTGAGGGGCCGCGGGGACGCCGGCGTCCGGGCCTCGGTAGGCCTTTCGCCCCCGCGGGTCCGCGCGCGTCCTTTGGGGCCGCGGCCCCGGCGCTGCGCCGGCGGCCCTGCAACAGGCGGCCGGTCGGGCGCAGTCCCCCTGGCGCGACCTTGGACCCCGGCATGCCAGCCTCGGCCCCTCAGCCGGCCCAGGTTCGGCTCCCACTTGCTGCACGGACGGACCTGGACGGACCCCGACGGCTCCGGCGGCCGCGCTGTCAGTGCGACGCCTCGGCCCGGAGCGCTGGCCGCTGGTCTGCCCACTCCCACCCCGGCCCCGAGCCCAGCGCCTTCCGCCCGGGCGCGTCCCTGCCGCGCTCCGGCCTCTGCGCCGCGATGGTCCAGAACGCATCCCATCCGCACCCGACGCGGGCCGTCCTCTGGGAAGTGGGACCCCCTTTCCCTTTGCTGCAGACCTTGCTTCGTGCTGCCAGGGACTGGGCTTCGTGGACGGCAGACACTGTTTGGGGTCCTGCAGAGGACTGAGGGTGCCTACTCAGTAAATTGTGTTGAGTTGAACATTGTTCAGAGATGCTTCCGACTCTGTCATCCATGAATTCATGAAAATTCATTTTACGTCCTTCAGTTTGTATCTACTTGGGACATAAAACCTCCTTCCTGCTCCCTCCAAAGCTCTGAACTGAACAGCACTGAACGCAGGGCCTTGCTTGCCATGACTAGAATCGGGGACATTATGGGGCCGAGGGTAGTTAATCTAGGGAAGGGCTTCATCATAGAGGAACCTGGGTAAAATGAATAGGAGGTGAGGGTGCCAGAGAGTGAGCCCCCAAGAACATTTTTTATTTCAGAAAAACAGGCATGGGAAGGCAATCGCAAAAGATGTGCGGCATTCCACTTAATATTTTATTTTTTGAAATTTTATGAATTAGCAAAACGAAGTTACACTGTGAAATGGTGTTTTTCATCTAAGTCAGCAAAGATTACAAAAAAAACACTATTGGTGTGCTAGACAGTGGTTGCAATCCGGTTCTCATACTTTGCCGGTGGAGAATAGATTGGTACAACCTCTACGGAAGGCAATTTGGCAATATCTATTGAAATGTCAACTGCACATTCAAATTAAGATGATCCAGCAGTTCTGTATCTAGTAAATGTTCCTCATTTAACTGCTACATATATGGCAGATCTCAGTGAATTTCAGTCCAAAACTGTTGGCAACAGCAAACAATTGAAGGAAACCCAAATGTCTCTCTGAAAAGGATCGGTTAAATAAAATATGGTTATACATACAACGGACTGTGGGTGGGATACGAGGATATCGTGTAAAAGCTAATAAAAAGGGGGAAATTTTGTTCTACAGCTCTGCCTGCAAATGCATAGGTGCTACCTGGAAGGGTGACGGGAAAGTAGAATAGCTTCCTCTGGGAGAGGATCTGGTTAGGGGGCATGAATGGGAGGGAAATTTAAGTTTCATAATACAGTATACCTTTCTGTTTTATAGTAGAGTCTATTTTTCAATTTTTCTTTCAAGGGTCTAGTAGGGGATTGAAAAAGAAGCACATTTGGGGAGGGGATAGTGGAGGAACGTGAGGTGGGGAAGGAAGATGTGGCAAGTGGTCCGCTGGCTGGCAGTGCTGTGGCCTGGAGAGTGCACAGCTCGACCCCACAGCTCGGTGTAGGACTGGCTGCCCCCTGACCCGGAGCAGCCAGCTGTCCACAGTCACTTGTGGTTGGCTTGGAGTGCTTGGCCAAAATGTGTTTGCATTAGCTGGTTTTACTCATGGGGTTTCTGAGGCTCCTGTTCAAATCAGTTTGCATTTTTTTGAACATACTGACTCAATTATTAGAAGTTAAGCTTGAATTTAAAAGACGATGCAGACAATCTTGAATGTACCAAATTTACTTGAAGTTACAGTGCTTGACTCAAAATCTTGGTAAAAGAAGGTAGGGCCTGGAACCCTCCCCTGTACCACCACCTAGGCCTGTTGTCTTTTTTATGCATCCATTCCTGTTGTGGGGGGGACCCAGTGTTCTTTCCCAATAGAAGAGAGGAAGAGCCCTTGAGAACCTGGTCTGTGCTGGTGCTTTGTGTTCGTCCTTTAGGAAATTTGAGAATGCCCCGAGGGGCTGGGTGCTTGTAGTCCCCTTTTCTCAGCTGAGGGGCTTGACACTCAGGTTCACCACACTGAGTCCACCGTGGGTCTGGGTTTCCTGCCTGGGTCGGTCTGTCTCTACAACCCTTTTGTTTCATGGCGATGCTGAAGCAGATAAAATGGAAAGGAGAATCTTGGCAATGAAGGGACACAGGTCAGGAGGAAGAAGGCCCCAGGTTTGGACAGCAGTGGGAGGGGAGAGGGAATTAGAGGTTTGAGACCACGGGGAAAGCACAGGTGAGCAGGAGGGAGGGACCCGAGCAGCTGGGCAGCCCTGCACAGCCGGGGCTGCCTCCCAGGCTCATTCCTCGCCCCTGTGTCTTGGCAGCTGACAGCCGCGGTGCTGAGGTTGGGAGCGGTGGTCAGGATGGCGGAGGAGCAGGAGTTCGCCCAGCTCTGCAAGTTGCCGGCACAGCCCTCCCACCCGCACTGTGTCAGCAACACCTACCGGAGCGCACAGCACTCTCAGGCGCTGCTCCGGGGGCTGCTGGCTCTGCGGAATAGCGGCATCCTCTTTGACGTGGTCCTGGTGGTGGAGGGGAGGCACATCGAGGCCCATCGCATCCTACTGGCTGCGTCCTGCGATTACTTCAGGTGAGTCTGCATAGTAAGGTAGCAGGGATGCTGGCTCCACCAGGTGGACGCCTTGGCACCCCGGGCTTCTCCTGCTTCTCGCTGTGCAGGCAGAGGGGGCTCAGGGTCTGTTTTTCTCTCAGCTGCCCCATCTCTGGGGCATGTGCTCCCTTTTTTTTTCTTTTAAAGGCGGTATGCTTGGCTTTACTTATAATATTGTATTTTCTAGAATGAATTTTCTACTATAAGTACAGTATCTTGGTGTGAAACAGATTTTCTTTCTACTTTACTCTGGCTTCCCATCATCTCATTTAAAAAAATTTCAAACCTATGGAAACGTTGAAAAGAATAGTATCACAAACACCTGGACACCAGTTGTTACCATTTTGCCGCATTTGCTTTCACTGCCTTTGTAACACACGCCTTTTTTAAAAGACATTACGATGCTTTATGCCTTAGACTTTTCAGCCCCACCCAGTGTTCTTGTAAAACCGTCAGGAAGCCCATACGGGCCCAGGCACCTCTGTGGGGGCCGAGGCAGGTGGTCAGTACCATATGCATGTCGTCCACACAGCTACGTGATGTGGAGTCACTCCGTTTGCACCCTCACCTGGCCATCCACCTCTTGCTCTCACCTCCTCATCCCTTGGGCCTCGGCCTCTCACCCTCCCTGTGGGTTCTGTGTCCCCTGAGTTTCTCATGACCTCCTATGTGACGCCAGCCCAGCCCTGAGCACGTTGGGCAGAGCTGGTGCCACCATCCCACTTGAGACCTGAGACCCTCTATTCTGTCTCCCATTCTGTTTGGTTCTTTTGTCTTCAAGGCTCATTTGTAGTTCTCATCTTTTTTTTTTTTTTTTTTTCCTTGCGGTACATGGGCCTCTCACTGTTGTGGCCTCTCCCGTTGTGGAGCACAGGCTCCGGACGCACAGGCCCAACGGCCATGGCTCACAGGCCCAGCCGCTCCGCGGCACGCGGGATCCTCCCGGACCCGGGCACGAACCCGTGCCCCCCGCATCGGCAGGCAGACCCCCAACCACTGCACCAGCAGGGAAGCCCTAGTTCTCATCTTTTAACTTCAGGAACTAATGAGCAAAATATTTCTTTATGGTTAAGTGCTTCCTGTTCTCCAGAAGGAGTTTATGGAGCGGGTGACCCCGTGGTTAGTGGTGCCTTAGAGCAAACATGTCCAGGGACAACATGTCCCTTCAGTTCATGGGGATTCAGCTTTTACAAGCCTTGAGAAGACAGGGCAGTGGGCAGGGCAGAGTTGTGGGAGGCCTCAGGGCCCAGAAGTTCAAGCACTGGAGTCCTCCTGGCTTAGGGCCTCCTGGACACACTGTCAAAGCCCTTCAGGTGGAGCTCCTCTCCCCACGCAGGCCATCCTGTCACTGTCACAGTCACGGTCCTCTTCCTAAAGGACAGTTACTGGCGCCACCTCTCCCTTCTTGGTGGAAACCTCCTGTGTCTCCCCACATCCTCCAGGAGCTATTCCTGGCCCTTTGGCAGCCGCTTCCAGTGGGCCTGTCCTGGGAGGTGTTCCCCTCTCAGGCCCGGTCACTGTGCAGGATGACACCCCCTCCCACTGGGACCAGGGAGAACCCAGACTCATCTCTGGTATGTGCATATGAAATGATGATTCCCAAGCTTTAGCGGGTTTATTTCCTTATTAATCATTTCAGTTATTGACTCAGGTTGAAATGATGAAGGGTTTTTCCCAGTGAGGCTGGTGAAGATATCTGATGTGGGCAGGGGTGGAGGGAAGGGCTTTGGAGGGCAGTGGGCCCATGGCTGGGCCCTGTAGGGGACGCCCTGTGGGGTGTCTGCCAGGTGCTGAGCGGTGTCCAGCCAACACACGGAAAGCTGTAGTTCCTTATGAATCAGAGTGTGTGAAATGCTCAGTGAGACCTGGGCACGTGGAGCAGTAGACCCCCGCCTGCTGGGCATTGTTTGTGGAAGGACAGTTGGTTCCGTGTTAGGAAACCTCTCTTCCAGTGCGAGGCCCTAATCAGCCTGAGGCGACCTGGTGTGTGGCCATCTACAGACAGGTCAGCAGGCATGTGGTCACATCCAGCATCCACTGCCACAGCTGAAACGCTGCTGGAGTAGGAAATTGTGGAAAGCACCACTTTATCCCTGCCCTCCCACCTCACCCTTGTGGTAACCATTTATAAACGTTCCTTATCATCCACACTGTTTTCCCTTGCAAATCCTAGTTCATAATACTCAAACCGCAAAGCTCTGATACACAAAGTTGTTTTGTTTTTGTTCTAATGTGTTGCTAAAACTTGTCAAGTGTCCTCTGGAAGTCTCCCGGAGCTGGTTTTTCGATTTATTTATTTATTTATTTATTTATTCATTCATTCATTCATGCTTGCATGCATGCATGCTGTGCCGGATCTTAGTTGTGGCATGCGGGATCTTAGTTGCGGCACATGGGATCTAGTTCCCTAACCAGGGCTCGAACCCGGGCTCCCTGCATTGGGAGCGTGGAGTCTCACCCACTGGACCACCAGGGAAGTCCCTCCTGGAGCTCTTTTGTTTGTGGATAGCTGTCCAATCTGTCCAGTCGTTGATCTTTGAGGGGGGAGGCAGAAGTTGGATTCTCCTACTTTTTAAAAGTCTTTGGCAGAAATTCATTAAACCACGAAACCCGCCCTGAACTGATATGAGGGTACTTTTATATGTGTCCTACTTAGCATGGGTCTTTGTACATTTTGGTTTGGAAATATTGAGGTGTTTGGATTTGATTCAGACCCTATGGGGGGCAGCGTGACATCATATGTGGCACAGATAAGGGTTTCTTCAGGTGAAACGTTCTGAATTCTGAAACACACCTGACCTCAAAGGTTTGGAAGAGGGGTTGGGGGCTGGTACAAGCTGGCACAGGAAATGTTCTCCCCACCTCATATCCGAGGCAGCTTATTGGCACCTTGTAACATCTGATTATGACATCCTGGCAGTAGAGGTGGCCTGGGTTCTCTTTGTGGTCTGTGCTATCTGTGCCCGCCTGCTGGGGACTTGGTGAACATCCTTTAAAAAAAAAAAAAAAACCCTATAGAATTTACCATCTTAACTATTTTTAAGTGTACAGATCAGTAGTGTTCTTTTTTTTTAATAAATAAATTTATTTATTTATTTGTTTGTTTTTGGCTGTGCTGGGTCGTTGTTGCTGCTTGCAGGCTTTCTCTAGTTGCAGTGAGTGGGGGCTTCTCTTTGTGGCGGTGCGTGGGCTTCTCGTTGCTGTGGCTTCTCTTGCTGCAGAGCACGGGCTCTAGATGCGCGGGCTTCAGTAATTGTGGCACACGGGCTTTAGAGTGCAGGCTCAGTAGTTGTGACTCGTGGGCTTAGTTGCTCCGTGGCATGTGGGATCTTCCCGGACCAGGGCTCAAACCCGTGTCCCCTGCATTGGCAGGCGGATTCTTAACTACTGCGCTACCAGAGAATTCCCTGGATCACACTCTGTAATTCTGTTTTTCATTTTTTGAGGAACCCCATACTGTTCCACAGCAGCTGCACTAATTTACATGCCCACCACCGATGCACAGAGGTTCCAGTTTCTCTAAATTGACAAGACAGAATCTAACAGAAAATGGGCAAAGCATCTGGACTGTTTGGAAAAGAATATAGAAACAGCTGTTAAACCTGTCAAGAGAGCCTCTGTCCCATTGTTTACAAGATTTCTCCCTCACGTCCTGGCAGTTGGAGCGGCGTCTTCCTCTGGTTCTGAGGGTGTGGGGGGCAGGCTCCCCGCACACTGGTGGCACTACCTGACAGGCTGTGGGCAGTCCCATCCAAGTGCGTGTGTATGAAACTCTTTGACCCAGCAGTTGCTCTCCTGAAATTAATCCTGGCGTTCACATGAGCAACAGCTCGTGGGCGCAAAGCCATCCACTGGGAGAAATAACAAGAGATTAGAAGTAACCCAGGTGGACCCCGGCAGGAACGGTTAAATCAGTTGTGATCGCCTTTACAGAGGGGGCAGCGCTGTGTGTACGGATGATCGGGGCTGTTTCCAAGATGTCCTGTGAAGTCGAAACCAGGTGGGGATTAAGGCGCGGGCACTGCCTCTGGGGATAGTGCCACCCTTGGAGGGGGGCTGGTGACCAGAGCACCCTTTCATGTAATTTAGGTCTTGAGAGAGAGAGAGAGAGAGAGAGAGAGAGAGAGAAGGAGGGAGAGGGAGAGAGAGTATGTGTGCGTGTGTGCGTGTGTGTGTGAGTGTGTGTGATATAAAATATAACAATAGCCACTCTGTCATCTCCGTGTTGCTGTCATATTTCAGCCCAGATTCCTCCCCTGACTGCCAGCCTCCTCCCTCCAGACACCTAACTGACACCCCTGCTGGGATGCCCTGGGGCACCCACAGTGTTGGAGCCACAATGGGACTCCCACTGCCCTCTCTCACTCTGGTCCCGCCAAGTCCCTTCCTGCCCAGCCTGGGTTCCTCCTGTGCTCTCCTGGGTTCCCTCCATTGCTTGTTCTCTCCTCTCGGCCCCAGAGTGGTCTCTACTCCAGCTCCCCAGTCGTGTGGCCTCCCCAGCCCTGCAGGAGCCTCCCTGCCTCTGCTCCAGCCTCTCCACTCTGGCCAAGGAGCCCAAGATCTGAAGTTCCTCTGCTCAGGCCTGTGTACGACTCGCTGATAGCACCTCAGTTGCCTTGATTTTGGTCCAGACCCTAGCCTGCCCCGGGGGTAGCAGGACCTGGCCCAGGCTCACCTCCTGCCTCTTCCTCCTCGCCCTGCCTGCCTGCCTGCCTGCCTGCAAGCTCTTCCTGGCCCTGGGCGCCTGCCACCTCCACTTCCTCATCATGGGCCCTTCTGCCATCGCTCTCCACCCACTCTTCTCCCGCGCTGGGCACTCCTCCGTCAGATGCCCTGTTGTGGTCCTTGACAGTGATTCCACCACCGGAAGTGCCCTGTGTCTTCGTGTCTGTCCTTTGGCATTAACTCCATGCACGTAGGGATCCTGCCGCTTCACTTCACTGTTGTCGCATTGGCTCTGTGCACGGTTCCTGGCGTTTAGTGGCTGCTGGGTACGGAGCTGCTGAGCAGAGGACTTTTACTATTTGTTTCCCATTCATTTATCCTTTCACCGCGTGCCCTGGGCTGCGGCTGTGGCCCAGGAATTGCACGGGTGGATGCAACAGAAAGCGCGCTGGACGTGGTCCTGCCCGCAGAGACTCACGTGCGGCTCCTGGGGCACATTAGATGGGAGGTTTCCAGAACAGCTGCCAAGCTTGGTCAGGAGCTGTGGGCGCTTCTGGGTGTCCCTCCTCTGCGGCCTGGCATCCTAATGGGTGTAACCCTGCCATCTCCTTTCTTCCCTTTGCAGAGGCATGTTTGCTGGGGGGCTGAAGGAGATGGAGCAGGAAGAAGTCCTGATCCACGGCGTGTCCTACAACGCCATGTGCCAAATCCTGCATTTCATTTACACGTCCGAGCTGGAACTCAGCCTGAGCAACGTCCAGGAGACGCTGGTCGCCGCCTGCCAGCTTCAGGTGAGGCTCCTGGTCTGAGGCAGGCAGAGCCAGGCCCAGATGGGTCCCGGGTGCCCGCCAGGCAGTGGTGTGAGGGTGGGTGGTGAGCCCTTTGCTCTCGAGAGTGTTGGCAGGCTCCTCGTTTGGCTCAGAAGACAGCTTTTCCCTCGTGTCCTGAAACTGGAACGAAGTCTTATGCCGAGTTCCTTATCCTGACGTTTTATGAGGTCAGAGCACATCTGGGGCAGTAGGAAAAGCAGCCTATTTGGGGGTGTCTGGAGGCTTCCCGCATGGCGGGGCCCTAGTAGCCCTGTGCCTTTACCCTCAGTGGTGGGTGGGCAGGTGGAGCTGAGCCAGGGCGGCCTTCACGCAGAAGTTCCCTCTTTTACTCAGAGAGCTCCTCTGTCCCCATGTCCTGTCCCCTCATTGCTGCTCTGGGGACCACACTTAACCTCCAGTAGCCAGCCGCCCCCAGAACCTCTCCCCCGGTGCTTGCTGTCGGCGTCGCCCCCCCCCCCCAGCACACTGCACACTGCCTTGCTCCCTGCACCGTGTATCCCACGGCCACTCTTCCAGCACCAGGCTCTCCTCTGTGTCCACCTTCGTCCTCTGGGTCCATGTCTGGACGAGTCATCCTTGTAAATGTGACCGTGTTCTCTGTTTCCCTGCCCTCGCCTCTGTCCCGGCCTCCTTCTCTCCGTTTCTTCCTCCCAGCTGGACTTTGCCTTCTGCTGCATCTGTCGCGCACACCAACACCAAACCACCTCCCCAAACCCACCCCTCTCCCTCTGCCACCCGCTGGCTCAGAGACCTGCTGCCTCCCCTCAGACCTCAGGGCAGAGCCGTGGCTGGTGCTTGGGGCAGCCCAGCTTGGTTTTGTTTTATTTTTAACATACTGGGCTTCTATGCAATGTTGTTGTTGTTTTTTTTTTGCGGTATGCGGGCCTCTTACCGTTGTGGCCTCTCCCGTTGCGGAGCACAGGCTCTGGACGCGCAGGCTCAGCGGCCATGGCTCACGGGCCCAGCCGCTCCGCGGCATGTGGGATCTTCCCGGACCGGGGCACAAACCCGTGTCCCCTGCATCGGCAGGCGGACTCTCAACCACTGCGCCACCAGGGAAGCCCCGGCAGGCGGATTCTTAACCATAGTGCCACCAGGGAAGCCCCGCAATGTTGTGTTTAAAGCAAGTTTTACTTGGCATAACAGTTTGGAGCCCACAGGCCCACCAGGTCATGTTTGTTCATGTAGCCAGTGGCTGTTGGTGGCCTGTCCCCCATGTGCTGTGCCCTTTGTGGTATCCCCAGGGACGTGGATCTGAGTGTTGGTGAGACCGTATCCACTGGGTCACCCCGAGCAAATGAGTTCCCTTCTCTGGGCCTCTCGTGGGCCTCCTACACGGGGCAGGCCGGGCGATTCCTTGGTGAGATTCCCTGCCAGAGGTCCCTGCGCTGAGACAAGGATGAGGGACCTTGACCTTGCCAGGGAGGGCAAGACAGTCCCTGGTTCTCAGGAGCTGCTCCTCAGGCCCACTCAGGGCTATCAGCCCTCACCTTCCACCCAGAGCCTGGTGCTCAGCTCCTGGTCTCTGAGAGGTCAGAGGTAATATTTTAGGCAGAAGAGGCCAAGCAGAAGCACCTGCTTGGGAGGAAATGGATGGTCGAGTGAAGACCCTCAGGACCTAAGGAAGCAGCACTATGGGGATGTTCCTGGTGGGGGGACACACGCCTGGCACTTCGCAGGTTTCCATTCAGCCTTCAGCTTGTCACCTGGCAAGCACCAAATGCCTAGAACCAGAAAAAATAAAAAGACTTTAAACATTTATTAATAAGCTTCAAATTCCAGCAGAATTAGTCTACATGTAATGAATTTGTTGATGGTGCTGGATAAGAAAGGGATTCCCATTTTGAGAAATTTTAAAATCCAGTTTTCCTGCAGAACTTAGCAGCCCCTGAGCAGCCTTCCCAGGCCCTTGCCTTGCCTCCTGGGTTCTTTGGTTACCTAATCGCAGGGTGTCCTCGCCCCGCGGCATGGTGGCTGTCCTGCTGCTTCCACTTCTCTGGAGATCCCGTGCTTTTGATTCAAAAGGCAGCTGGCGTGTGTCGGGGTCCGCCCTGTGTCAGGTGGTTCCTCGCCACGTCATCCCTGTTTTACAGATGAGGAGGCTGAGGCTCAGAGACCACCTCCAAGCCCAGACTTAAGCCCTGAAATGCTGTGAGCCCCGGGCGTGTCCAGTGTGGCGGGGAGTGGGGCCTCCCCGGCGGAGCCTGTGAGCGCCACCCACGCCTCTGCGCTAGGTCCCACACCCAGACGCTTTGCCTGGGCTTGAATGTGTGTGTTCTGTTCACAGATCCCCGAGATCATCCACTTTTGCTGTGACTTCCTCACGCCCTGGGTGGATGAGGACAACATCCTTGACGTCTACCGGCTGGCCGAGCTCTTTGACCTGAGCCGCCTGACCGAGCAGCTGGACGCCTACATCCTCAAGAACTTTGTGGCCTTCTCGCGGACTGACAAGTACCGCCAGCTGCCCCTGGAGAAGGTCTATGCCCTCCTGAGCAGCAACCGCCTGGAGGTGTCCTGCGAGACGGAGGTATATGAGGGCGCCCTGCTCTACCACTACCCTCCAGAGCAGGTGCAGGCTGACTGGCTGCCGCTGCATGAGCCACCCAAGCTCCTGGAGACCGTGCGCTTCCCCCTCATGGAAGCCGAGGTCCTGCAGCGGCTGCACGACAAGCTGGACCCCAGCCCCCTAAGGGACACGGTGGCTGAAGCCCTCATGTACCACCGGAACGAGAGCCTGCAGCCCAGCCTGCAGGGCCCACAAACCGAGCTGCGCTCAGACTTCCAGTGCGTCGTGGGCTTCGGGGGCATCCACTCCACGCCGTCCACTGTCCTCAGCGACCAGGCCAAGTACCTGAACCCGCTGCTGGGGGAGTGGAAGCACTTCACTGCCTCCCTGGCGCCCCGCATGTCCAACCAGGGCATCGCCGTGCTCAACAACTTCGTGTACCTGATTGGAGGGGACAACAATGTCCAGGGCTTCCGCGCTGAGTCCCGCTGCTGGAGGTAGGGGCCCTCAGCCGGGCGGCTGCCCAGAGGGTGGCTTCTGCCAGGCACGTGCCACTGGCCAGCGCAGTCAGCCTTTTGAACAGGTCTGCACCTGTTCTGTGGGCACAGGTTGATGGGAAGAACATGGACGGCGGTGAGATGAGGAAGGGGGCCCGTGATGTCACCTCCCCCTCTTGTCCCCCCTCCTCAGAAACCCCCTCACCCCTCAGCACACCCCACCATCTTGTGGCTGAGGGGCTGGGAGGGGGTGTTGGCAGCAGGAAGGAGGGGACCAGGCCTGGGAGCATGGCCACCTTGCCTCTCTCTGCTCTCACATCCCTGGTCCCAGCTTCCCCTCGCCTATCCACTTAGCTCTGCTCTCGTAACCACACAGGCTCCTGGTGGAGGGTGGCTTCCTGTCGCCCTGCTCCCCTGAGTGCACAGTCCTCAGCCTGGGGGGCAGGGAAGGCCCACAGGCAATGCTGAACCTCAGACCAAATCCCCCCCACCCCCCACCCCCCAGGCCCTGTCATCAGCCATGTGCTGGGTGCGAGGCCCCAGGGGAGGCCGTGGTTTCTGTCAGTCTGCGAGGCTGGGATCCCACAAATCCATTTCATTGGTCAGAGCAAGGGAAGTGGGGCAAATCTCCACGGCCTCCACTTCCAGGAGGTTTCCAGGGCCCCCTCCCCTGTTCTTTGGTTTGATCTTAGGGTCTGGTGCCTGGGGGAAGTTTCTGCCCCCCACAAGCTGAAAGATGGCACTGCAGAGACAGAGGGGTTGCCAGCTGTTTCTGGCAGCGGTGAGCTGAAGCCAACTGCGTTCCTGTTCCTGCTCCGTCTTGGGGGTGGGGCCAGGCCTGGCCATGCCCCTTGTATAGGAGCCTGGGGACCCCAAGCCAAGAGGAGACCCCCGTCCGTCAACCTCTGCTCTCCCCACCCCAGGAAGTGATCACTTTTGTCAGACTGGTGAGACCCAGAGCTTGGCAGCTCTTTGTGGTCAAACGGGAGGGGGCCCAGTTCAGAAGGGAGGAAACCATGCCTTCATCGTCTCCCTGACCTGATGTGTCCTCGGGGGGTGTGGGGGTGGTGGCAGTCCCAGGTTCAGGCCTCCCTCCTGCCATGCCTCGAAGGCCTGCCACTTCCAGCTGGAGGGCCAAGGCCAGATCTTCAAAGCAGACTCTCCAGAGTCCTGTCATGAGCTGCTGACATCTGTCTCTCAAACCCGGTCTGTTTCCCTTTTGTGAACATGTGCTGTGAGACCCACCAGAACTCTGGAAGGTGCTGGTGTCAGCCTCCGTGATTGACAACCACAGCCTCAGACTCCAGTCGGAGGTTGGGTCACTGTTGGAGGTGGGGTCAGGGAGACCTGCCGGGCAGGCTGCGGTGCGGAGCGGCTGGTGAGCTGTGGGGAGACCCCGGGGTCTCATCTCTACAGAGTGAAAGTTTCATTCATCTCCTGGTGGACTCTTCACACTGCCAGGTAGATCTTAATTTGAGTTAAGAGTCTGGTTCTCTGCCCTTTCCTCTCAGTTCACCGCCCTTAGAATCTACAGGCTGTCAGAATATAAGAAAACAAGATTTTGCAGTAAATTAGCATTAGCGTTTTGAGGAGTTAGGGACTTAACAGGTTGTAGCGTGTGAAAAGGTAGCTCTGTCGGAGCACGTTGCCTCTGAGCTGTGACACTTCTCTTTTCATTCCTTGATTGCGTCTGTGTCGCCCCCATGGCTAGGGCACCTTCCCACAGCTGCAGCTCTGCACCCCTACCCGGTGGTGGCCAGTCCATGTTGCCAGATGCCCCGACCCTACATAGAGTGATAACTTGTTTTTGTCCTTAGGCATTTTCATGGCTATTAATATTTTAGAGTACGTTTCAAAAAATGTTTCTAACTGTAATGGACTTAATCAATAATCATGGGGAGGCTTAAGTCATGGAAACACGTGAGAGCACTCACTAAGTTTAATAAGCCCTCAGAACATTCTCATGCCAACCCTAGGTTTTGCCTCTGAGTTTGCAGTAGGATGGTCCAGAGTCAGCATTAAAGTGACTGAAGGATTTGAATCTTTATATGCAATAGTTTAGTTTATTTCTATTAGGTAAAAAAGATTACTTGAGGACTTATTCTGACAAAGTGGAAAATTAAACCAATAAAGAGGAAAATGTGGGATACAGAACATGGTGGAGAGATAAGAAATCAGCAAAACTGTGGTTATGTCTGAATTATTGATGTGTGGTGTCTGTATGTATGTGTTTGTGTATGTGTGTGTGTTTCCTTAACTGACACCGCAAATCCAGATGAACCCAGCCCAGGGAGCTGTGAGGGCAGGAGGCCAGAGGAAGCATCTGGAGGGACTCATCTCCCTGGTGAAAATGGGGCAGAAGAGACGCATGTGAAATGTGAGCAAGCCTTGTGCACAGAAAGGCTGTGGGAGGCGCCTTCCTGCCCTGGGCTGCCTGGCCCAGCTGGACCTCCACTTGGCAGGGCCCGGTCACGCGTTCTCAGGCGCCCTCCCGGCCCTGCTCTCTCCTGTCACTTCTCCTCCCCGGCACCTGTCCTTATGTGGAGACTTGGCTACTCTGCTCCCTTTGGCCTGTTTCCCAACCTACAGTGGAAAGGGGGACCCTGGGTGCCAGCGCCAAGAGCCATGGCTGGTCCACGTTGGGGGCAGTGATGTTTGTTGAGTGATTCCACCACTGGTGACCTCGCCCCTCCTTCCGTTCCCTGAGCGGACAGTGTGTGATCTGCCCTGAGCCAGGTGCGCCACCAGGTCTGGGAAGACAGACATGGACCACGGTCCTTTAAGGAACCCTTGTCACATGACTTGACCCTCGTGATCCCTCATGGTAGCTTTTCTAGGCAGGCAGCATAACCCCGTTGGGTGTGGAGCTGAGTGAACGTCGGGACAGTAAAACTGATGGCCAGATGTGCCCAGACCTGGGTCTGTGTGGCCCAGGTGCCTGTCCTCTCTCTCCCTTCGGCCCGTTTCCTGTATTCTCGGCTGGCAGGGAGGGGCTGCGGCGGGAAGAAGCAGCTGTTGAGTGCACTAGTTTTGGGGGTGAAAGCTGAAATGGGGGCATCTGGCACAGGCCAAAGAAAACTGTCTGCTTCGGAGCTGGTCTTATGGTGGAGAAATAAACACTTATCAGAGAGAGGCTGTAAGTGTGCAGAGGCCATGCATGGAGTGAGGGGGCTCCAGAGGCCGGTGCTTAGCTGCCAGTGCTGGAGTTGGGGGCCGGGTTGGCGGGGAGCCAGGGGAAGGGTGGACGCAGTCGGGGAGGAGTGGGCTTGGGGCCTCGGGCTCGCGGGCCCTGGCCCTCGAGGCTCTGTGGTCACCTGTGTCCACTCAAACAGCACACTGGCCTCATGCCCAGCAGGGTGCCTGGGGCCTGAGAGATGGGGCAGGGGGCCAGCCTGGGTTAGGGGCTGAGTCTGGGCTTTGAAGGGCCTCAGCTGCTGGGCTCGGGCATGTGAGGATTTGGGTGTGAGTGGGGGCTTGGCTGGTGAGCGAGGGGTGGGATGTAGGGAGCCCGGGGGTCCACGTGGGACCGGTGAGCAGCCGGCTGGAGGTGGCAACAGGCATTAGCAGTGTGAGAAGAGAACGTGGGGTGGCTGTGGGCTGTCCTGGAGTGGCCGAGAAGACCCGGCTGAAAAGTGAAGCCCTCTGGAGGCAGGAGAGGGCAGGGCTGGGGGGAGGAGCAGCTCCATTCTGGGGGCATAGAGGAAGCTGTCGCATGGGGGTTAGACTCTTTTACGAAGGTTGATGGGGTGAGGTGAAGGCAGGGAGCTGCGTCCCCTTGAAAGGGGTGTGGAGGTGGCCTGATGTCAGGAGAGCGAGCTTTGGTGATGGTGCTGGGCTCAGCAGAGGTGGGCTTCTCTCCCCTCCCCTCTTCGCGGCCGTCTGTCCTGGAATCCCGCTGGGGAGGGCGGGAACTGCACACAGGAGATGCACAGGCAGTGGGGGGCGGGGGTCAGGTGGGCTGTGATGGGAGCCTGGCGACCAGCCTGAGGGAGTGCTGGCTGGAGGCCTGGAGGCTGTTGTGCCCAGTCGTCCAGTCGAGAGGCCATAATTGGGGGTGTTCCTGATTGAGAGCTGGGCTATGGGGATTTTGAGGTGAGACAGGTGAGATCGAGGTGGCTGTAGGAACAGCCATTGGGCAGCTTGGGGTGGACAGTGGAGGGTCTAGAAACCACCGTGAGGTCACACCTGGAGGGCCTGGCGCTGTGGGCGGAAACCCAGGAGGCTCCGGGCCCCACCCTCCAGGCTGAGGGAGGGGGTGCTGGGGGAGGGGCTGCTCGGTGACATGCTGTCCTCTGTCCCCACAAGGTACGACCCGAGGCACAACCGATGGTTCCAGATTCAGTCGCTACAGCAGGAGCACGCCGACCTGTGCGTGTGCGTCGTGGGCAAGTACATCTACGCAGTGGCCGGCCGCGACTACCACAATGACCTGACCACTGTGGAGCGCTATGACCCTGCCACCAACTCCTGGGCCTACGTGGCCCCGCTCAAGAGGGAGGTAAGGAAACCCCTCCCATGGAGCCCTTCTTCGGCCGCATTGCTTTCTGGGCTGTGCGGAGGGAGTGGGAGGCACAGCCAGGGAAACCGGCCGATGATCAGAGCCCTCTTCCCTCCTTGGACTGTGCCCTAAGATTGGGGTGGGGGACTCCTGAGATTGAGCCAGCCGCCTCAGGAGAGACCCCCTTCCCCAGAATTCCACCCCCATCTGGGTCTCGCCACCTTGGCCCCGGGTAGCTGCTTTAACCCTGCAGTCAAATGTGGACAGAAGCCTTTCCCTTCTCTTCCTCAGCACGGCTGAGATGAGCTGGAACAAGTCCAGAGATGTTGTCAAACCTGAGGGATGCGAGAGGCAGGGCCCAGCGGCCTCAGACCTCCCCCCCCAACCCCCCACCAAGGACGGGGCCTTTAAGAAGCCAGAAACACTTTAGAAGTTATATATATATATATATATATATATATATATATATATATATTTTTTTTTTTATGGTACACGGCCTCTCACTGTCGTGGCCTCTCCCGTTGCGGAGCACAGGCTCCGGACGCGCAGGCTCAGCGGCCATGGCTCATGGTCCCGGCCGCTCCACGGCATGTGGGATCTTCCCGGACCAGAGCACGAACCTGTGTCCCCTGCATCGGCAGGCGGACTCCCAACCGCTGCGCCACCAGGGAAGCCCTAGAAGTTATATTTTACATGTTTTTTTTTTTTTAATCATGTGTTTCCTACACAATACTTTGCTTTGTTCCAGCTTGAAGATGTGAAAAATACGTCCATTGTGCAAAAGTGATGCTTTAAGGGGGGTACCTCTCTCACCTTATGGGCTTGCAGTGCTGAGACCCTGGCCCCCAAACCAGACATTAGACCCCAGGGCAAGAGGGTGCCTTGCTGGTCTCTGCTGCACCTCGGGTCCCAGTGTCTGTGAGCACCGCTGGGCACCCTGACTCCCCCAGAGGAGAGGATGGCTCTCCTCCGGGCTCCACTGCACTGGCTCCGAGGCCTTGGCAGGAGCTACTGCCTCCCTGACCCTCTTTCCTCCCCTCCCCTCCCCATCTCTCCCCTCCTTACCTTTCACCCTTTCCCGAGCCCCAGGGCCTTAGACTCCAACTTCGGGAGCCCAGAGGTCTCCCTGATGGGCCCAGCTCCTCTCCACAGTCCGCGAGGCTCCAAGGAAGGCCAGGGGCTCCCACTGCAGTTATTCCCAGGCAGGGAAAGCCAGCCTGCCCCCTGATCCTTGGCCTTTTTGGGGAGGAAGCCCCTCTGGAGGGCACTCCCTGCCTGTTCAGGAGAAGAGGACAGGTTTTTCTTGGGAAAGACCAGGGGTCCTTGAGACCTAGTGGGCGGTGGTGGACCCTGAGCTCTGTCCTGGAGGGGAGTGGGGGAGGGGCTCCAGGGGCTCTTTGGACGGCGGGGAGGCTGCACTTCTCAGCGTAGCCACAGAGGGGCAGCCTCGGCCTTCAGCCAGCTTCTCCCTGGTGTCCAGGTTCCTAACTTCCTTCATCCATTCGTTCCTTCAGCAGCTATTTATTAAGCACCTTCTGGATACCAAGTCCTGGGGATCCAGTGGTGATAAAAAGTGACCAGGGTCCTCCCATGGTGTTTGCAACTTAGTGGGAGAGACCACTCTCAACCACTGAACAGATGAGTAAAGGACCTTGAGGGCCGAGCTGAGCTGTGCTTAAGGAGGGGCTCCAGCAGGATGGACCTCGCTGGACTGTTTGGGGAGGGTCCATCTGAGGAGATGTCAGTGAGACCAGGTCCACGGAAGACAGGCAGCCATTGGGAGAGGCAGGAAGGACCTTCCAGGCCGGGAGGAAGAGGGGAAGCATGGGGAATACATGTGAAGAGAGGGTGTTAGGGGAGTAGGGCCAGGGCACTTGGGTGATCTGGACAGAGGTGAGGATGGTGTGGGCTGTGGTGGAGGCTATGGGGGACGAGGGAGACAGGCAGATTCGACGTGTCACTTGGAGGTAAACTGACCAGACTTGCTGATGGGTTAGGAATGAGAGGCCATGGAGACTCCCAGGCCACCCGTGTGAGCAGCTGGGTGGTGACGAGGCTGCTCCCCCAGAGCACAGGTGGGCTTGGGAGTGAACAGGAAAGGAGGGGCTCCATGTGGAAAGTGACAAACATGAGATGCTGGGGACATCCAGTTGGAAGCCAGGCTCGGGGATGTCAGCCTAGAGATGGAGATGGGCGGTGCTAGCCATAGGTGGGGTGATCAGCTCAGGAGCAGGGGCAGTGCCAGGCCAGAGGAGGAGCAGAGAGGCAGGGGGCCCATGGGTCTGGAGACGTGGGTGTGCAGCCACTGCAGAGGCCTTGAGGGTGTCTGCAGGGCCTGTAGTGGGGTGGGCCCTCCCCCTCCCTCCCCCTCCCTCCCTCCCACCTGTCTCTCAGGGTCCCACCCACGTGGCATCCTTAGGAACTGGTCACTGATGTGCCCCCAGTGGACTGAGAGCTCCCTGCCCCAGCAGCGGGCAGAGTCCTCCAGTCAGAGGTTCTCTTCTGCACGGCCCAGACCTGAGCGTGGCCGTCCCATGCTTTTGGAGGAGAGGAAGGAGGTCTCGGCAGAAGCCCTTCTCTGCTCACTTAAAAACCTTCCCAGAGAACTCGCACCTTCAGAAAGGTAGAGTAGATATATCCTTCTTGGTTCCTCCTGCTCAGTACAACACAGAACTCTGGACGTTATGTGTAAAACAAACTCGGAACACTCAAAAAGGTTGAAAGAAGATGGCAGACCAGCTAGGGATCTGGTGACCTGAGGATACCTTGATCTGAATGAAAATGAAAAGACAACATGTCAGGACTTCCCTGGTGGTCTAGTGGTTAAAAATCCACCTTCCAGTGCAGGGGACTCGGGTTTGATCCCTCGTCAGGGAACTAAGATCCCACATGCCACGGGGCAACTAATCCCATGCACCACAACTAGAGAAAAGCCTGGGCGCCACAACGAAAGATCCCACATGCCACAACGAAGATCTTGCATGCTGCAACTGAGACCCAATGCAGGGCTTCCCTGGTGGCACCGTGGTTAAGAATCTGCCTGCCAATGCAGGGACATGGGTTTGAGCCCTAGTCTGGAAAGATCTCACATGCTGCGGAGCAACTAAGCCCATGCGCCACAGCTACTGAGCCCGCGTGCCACAACTACTGAAGCCCATGCTCCGCAACAAGAGAAGCCATCACAGTGAGAAGCCCGCACACCACAACAAAGAGTAGCCCCTGCTCACCACAACTAGAGAAAGCCCGTGCTCAGCAACAAAGACCCAACGCAGACAAAAAAAAAGACCCAATGTAGCCAAATAAGTAAATTTTTTTTTTAAAGAAAAGACAACATGTCAAATTTTGTGGCACCCCAGCTAAAGCTGTGTTGAGAGGGAAATTTGTAGCACTAAAAGCCTACATTAAGGAAGGAAAAAAAAATCTTAAATCAGTAATCTAAGCTCCTCCCTCAAGAATCTAGAAAAAAAAATAAGAGCAGAATGAAACCCAAAGCAAGGAGAAGAAAAGAAATAATAAATACCAGAGCAGGAATCAATGAAATTAAAAGCAGAAAAACAGAGGAAGTCAGTGAAACAACTGGGTCTTCCACAAGATCAATAAAATTGACAAACTTCTAGGAAGCCCAACAAAGAAGAAAGAGAAGACAATTAAAAATATCAAGAATGAAACGGGAGCATTACTGCAAACCCTGCTGACATCAAAAGGATAATAAGGGGATACTGTGAACAACTCTACATGTGTAAATTCGACAACTTAGATGAAATGGACCAGTTCCTCAAAAAACACAACCTACTACGACTCACACAAGACTAAGTAGACTTTGAATAGGCCTAACTTGTTAAGGAAATGATTTGCAGGCCTAGATAGTTTAATTGGAGAATTTTACCAAACAGTTAAAGAAAAGTTAATACCAATTCTGCATGATTTTTTTCCCAGAAAATAGAAGAGGGGGAATACTTCCCAGTTCATCTTCTGAAGTTAATATTACCCTGATACCAAAACCAGATAAAACAGTCCCCCCGCAAAAGAGCAAGTCTGTCATAGATACACATATATATGAATGTTCTTAACTAAATATTAGCAAATAGAAGCTCCTCTCCCCACAAAAGAAATTCATGACCAAAGGCTGGTTCCATATTTGAAATTCAGTGTAATTCACCATATTAAAAACCACATGATCATATCAGAGCAGAAATAGCATCTTATAATATTTTGCATCTATTCATGATCAAACTCTCACAAAGTAACAATAGAAAAAAATAACAGAAGAATTACCTCGACATGATGAGGAGCATCTACAAAACTCCCACCACTACGTTATACTTACTGTTGAGGACTGAATGGAATGCTGTCTCCTAAGGTAAGGAACAGGGCAGAGATGTCTGATCTCACCAGTCTTATCACAGTCCTGGAGGGTGTAGCCTGTGAAATAAGGCAAGAAAAGAAACGCACGCAGGTTGAAAAGGAAGAAATAAAACTGACTCTACAGATGACAAAATTGTCAAAAAATCTAAATGTACCCCCCCAAATTCTTGCATTAATAAGTGAGTTTAGCAAGATTGCAGGATATGATATAAACATATAAAAACCAACTGTATTTTTGTATACTAGTAATGAACATGTTGACACTGAAATTAAAAATACAACACCATTTACAATTGCTCAGAAATGAAATGCTTAAGGTATAAATCCAACAAAACATTTTTAGGATTTATATGCTGAGAAGTATAGGTGCTGATGAAAGAAATAAAAGAAGATGTAAGCAAATGGAGAAACATATCATGTTTATGGATTCCAAGACTCAAAGATGTCCGTTCTTCCCAAATTGATATATGGTATACAGCACAGTTCCTATGAAAATCCCAGCAAGAGTTTTTTTAGATGTAGATGAGATTCTGGAATTTATATGGAAAAGCAAAGGATCTAGAATACTTAAAGTAACTTTCAAGAAGAATAAAGTGGGAAGACTCCATCTACCTGGTTTTAAGATTTACTACGTATATACTTGATACAGTAATTATGACTGCGGTATTGGCAGAGGGATAGACCCGGAGATCAGTGGCACAGAATGAGAACTCAGAAATAGGCCCACAGAAACATGCCCAGCTGAGTTTTGACAAAGATGCAAAAGCAGTTGAATGGAGGAAGGATTACCTTTCCACAAGTGGTACTGGGGCAAGTGGACATCTATAGGCAAGAAAATGGACATTGACCCAAGTCTCACACCTTACACAAAAGTTGACTCAGAATGGCGCATGGACTTATGTAAAATACAAAACTCCACAGCATTTAGAGAAAGTAGAAGAAAATATTCGGGGTCTGGGGCTAGGCAGTGAGTACTTAGACTTGACCCCCAGAGCATGACCCATAAAGAGAAAAAATGATAAACTGGACTTCATCAAAATTGCAGACCTTTGCTCTGCAAAAGTCCCTGTTAGGAGGATGAGAGGAAGCTGCAGCATGAGAGAAAATGTTTGCAAACCAGTACCTGGGAGACGACTGGGATCTAATATGTGTAAAGAACCCTCAAAACTCATTGGGAAACACAGGGGGACCCACTGGAAAGAAGGCAGAAGACGGGAGGAGACGCTTCAATGGGGAGGATGTAGACGTGCAGTTAGGGGATGCAGACTGGACGCCACAGCGGGGAGACCGCCTGTCGAGCGGCTGAAATGGTAAATGAGACAGTACTAGGTGCAGTTAACTTCCAACTGCCATGTGACCCAGCAGTCGCCATCCTGGACATTTACCCCAGAGAAACAAAAACTTCTCTGAACACAGATACTTACAGCAGATTTATTGGTAACAGCCAGAAACTGGAGACCAGTCAGATGTCCTTCCACGGGCGAGAGGCTCACCAAACAGGCAGGTACACGGTGCAGAGCATCACTTGGAGTCAGAGAGGAACTCTGGGTCTGCACAGCGACATGGGTGACCTGTCACGGAGGTGACATACCACATGATCCCATTCAAGCTGCACTCTGGAAACAACAACGTGGGGAGCAGGTGGTGGTTGCCAGGGACTGGGGGGTGGGGAGTGGATGTGACTGTAAGAGGGAGACAGAAATGTCCTGTGTCTTGATGGAGCCAACGTCAGCACCCAGGCTGTGATGTTGTGCTGAGGCCCACAAGCTCTTCTCCCAGGGAGTCAGGGTGAAGGATGTGGGGTGGTTGTATTTCTTACAATTACATATGGATCTACACTTACCTCAAGCTGAAAACTTTAGTTAAAAAAAAACACCTCCCCAGATGCCCACCATTGGTGGGAGAAGACCTAGCCCCATGGTGTGTTTCCTGCCCACTGCTCTGTCCCCTGCCCTTTGCCCCATCCACCTCTCCAGCCCCTTGCTATGCTACCCACAGCCTGGGTGTCAGTGACTGGCCCTGTAACACAGGCCCTGGGGCTTCCCGGGCAGGACATCTCTGCCAGCAGAGCACATGGGCACAGCAGGAGGCCCTTGTGGGCTGTAAGAGGGGGGCCTGGAGGCAGTGGGGCCCGCTGGGCAGAGAGGCTGTGCCTCCCGGGTGCAGTGGAAAGCAGGGGTGAGGTTGAGGACCAAAATCCAAAGTAGGGGGTGAGTTTTCTCCCATAACTAAAGACTGCTCTTTGTTTGATTTTGTATCTCGCTTTTGTGCTCACCAGGTCATATCATTTGTTATTTGCAAACAAGCAGATTTTTTTTAAAATTTATTTTTGGCTGCATTGGGTCTTCGTTCCTGTGTGCAGCCTTTCTCTAGTTGAGGCGAGCTGGGGCTAGTCTTCATTGTAGTGTGTGGGCTTCTCATTGCGGTGGCTCCTCTTGTTGCGGAGCGCAGGCTCTAGGCGTGCAGGCTTCAGTTGTTGTGGCGTGTGGGTTCAGTAGTTGTGGCTCACGGGCTCTAGAGCGCAGGCTCAGTAGCTGTGGTGCACAGGCTTAGTTGCTCTGCGGCATGTGGGATCTTCCTGAACCAGGGCTCGAACTCGTGTCCCCTGCATTGGCAGGCGGATTCTTAACCACTGAGCCCCCAGGGAAGCCCCAGACAAGCAGATGTTGAAAGTGGAGTCGGGTGGGGAAAAGGTGGAGGCGACCAAGGGCCTCACTGAAGACAAGGCTTTGATCTCCTTTGGGTCCCCGTGCAGCTGTCACCTTTAGGGGCGGGGGAAAGACAGAGATTCTGTTCTTCCTCTTGTAGAAGCCCAGCATCACCTCAGGGCCCTGAATCATCTTCCACTGGGAAGAGGTCGGGCGGGGGACAAGGACGGTGTGCCCAGCGAAGATCCAGTCAGACGGTGAGGAGGAAGTCGGCAGGGCCGCACGCACACACGCGCACACACGTGCATGCACACGCACACCCCCGGTTCTCCCGGCCCACAGGTGTATGCCCACGCGGGTGCCACACTGGATGGGAAGATGTACATCACGTGCGGCCGCCGGGGGGAGGACTACCTGAAGGAGACCCACTGCTACGACCCGGGCAGCGACACCTGGCACACGCTGGCTGATGGGCCGGTGCGGCGGGCCTGGCATGGCATGGCCACCCTCCTGGACAAGCTGTACGTGGTCGGGGGCAGCAACAACGACGCGGGCTACAGGAGGGACGTGCACCAGGTGAGCGGTGGGGTGCCCACCTTCTGCTTGTCACCGATAAAAATTGCCATGTGGGGGGTTTTCCCTTGTAACAGACTATTTTTTAGAGCAGTTTTAGGCTCACAGCCAAGTTGAGCAGGAAGATTTCCCGTGTGCCCCCGGCCCTCACCACGGCCTCCCCAGGCTCAGCATCCACCAGAGGGTGTCATTGTTATAACCGATGACCCTACACTGGCCTGGGGTCACTCCTGGTGATGCACATTCTGTGGCTTTAGACAGATGGCATGTATCCACCATTAGAGGATAACACGGAAGAGTTTCACTTGTCATTATTATTAAAAACTTTAATTACATAAAGTTAATATAACCACATTGCAGAGCTTTGAAAAAATGGAGAATGGTGAAGAAAAACTCCCATAACCTGGCCCTGTGCTACTAGCTTCAGCCCTCCTACCTGTGTGTGGTGTCCACTTAATTGTACTCAAAGAGCATCATCCCATTTGGCTTCTGGCTCAAGTTTGTTGTGGGCGTGTCTTCTAGTTTGATGACCACCCCACCCCCACCCCACCCAGTGGCTGTGCAGAATTCCATCAAACTGGTGACGTTTGGGTTGGTCAAGTTGTGGCTATTCCAGGTAACATTTCAAGTAATATTTGCTTTATAGAGCTTTTGGGTATTTTGGGGTACTTCCTGAGGTGAGAGCAGTGGTTCTCTAAGTGTGGTCCCCAGGCCAGCAGCACCCACATCACATGAGAACTCGTAAGAAATGCAGATTCTCTGGCCCCTCTCAGACCCACTGAGTTGGAAGTTCCTGGGTGGGATCCTCCAGTGTTGAGAACCATTGGGCTCTAGCATTTTCGTTTTCTATTGCAGCCGGGACAAATCACTACAAATTTAGCCACTTAAATCAACACAAGTGTGTTACACGTCTATGGCTCTTACCAGACGACAATCCAGGGGTCTTACCTTTGTGGGGCCTGGGGAGGATCCACATCCTGCTCACCTAGGGTGTCAGTGGAGTTCAGTTCCCTGTGGTTGTAGGACTCAGGTCCCGATTCCTTGGCTGCTGTGAGCCGAAGCCCTTCTCGGCTTCTAAAAGACTCCACGTCCCCCAGGTCAGGCCCCTTCCTCTTCTAAGCCAGCAGTGGCAGCTTCCCCTCCCTTTTCAGCCCCCATCAGACCTTCCCTTCTGTTTCCAAGGGCTTGTGTGACTAGGTGGGTCCCCCGAAAATCCAGGATAAACTCCCATCTCCATGTCCCCACCATAATGCGTCTGTAGGGTCCTTCTTGCCAGGTAAAGTAATACAAGTCCCAGAGATCTGGGCACAGGCTCCTTTGAAAGCCATTCCTCCTCCTGCGGCTGGAGAACTGGAGGGGATCATCATTGAGTCAGAGGGTAGTGTCCGAGTGGCTCTTGATAATTTTGCACGTTGCTGTGCTGGCTGGTCAGACAGGTGCACAGCAGGACAGCTTCACCACGCCTCCACCAGCCCCGGGCTTGTGCCTTTTCTTCCCCAGTGGCTGCTGGTTAACAGCTGACAATTTGTCCCTGACACTTTATTTTGCATTTCTTGGATTACTGGTAGGCTGAACATTTTCCCATGTATTTGTTTACTGTTTGGAGTAATTTTGAAGAGAAGAGATTTTTTTTTTTTTTTTTGGCTGCACTGCATGGCTTGTGGGATCTTAGTCCCCTGACCAGGGATCAAACCCAGGCCCCAGCAGTGAAAGCACCGAGTCCTAACCACTGGACTGCCACGGATCCCCCAAGAGAATGTTGATGGTCATCATGAGTTAGCAAGCACCTGTTTCCTTATTTTATCTGTACCTCCCCCATTGCTGGGTGTGCGCGGGGTCTGAGTCTTCAGCTTCAGTGGTGGAGGGGAGTGAGCTGGCACCCCCAGGCCAACTGGGAGACACCCACACGCCTGGGGCCACAGGCTGGCTGAGGGGCCAGGATAGGGGACAGAGCGTCAGCCTGGCCCGAGCCCTTCCTCCGGGGGGTGCGTTTGCCCACAGCCCCACTGCGTCCCTCAGCCTCATATGTGAGCCTGGGGCCTTGCCTTGCAGGTGGCCTGCTACAGCTGCAAGTCCGGGCAGTGGTCATCCGTCTGCCCGCTCCCAGCAGGGCACGGTGAGCCCGGCATCGCCGTGCTAGACAACAGGATCTACGTGCTGGGTGGCCGCTCACACAATCGGGGCAGCCGCACTGGCTATGTGCACATCTATGACGTGGAGAAGGACTGCTGGGAGGAGGGCCCGCAGCTGGACAACTCCATCTCGGGCCTGGCGGCCTGCGTGCTCACCCTGCCGCGGTCCCTGCTCCTTGAGCCGCCCCGTGGGACGCCTGACCGCAGCCAGGCCGACCCGGACTTCGCCTCTGAGGTGATGAGCGTGTCTGACTGGGAGGAGTTCGACAACTCCAGTGAGGACTAGGGTCCCAGGCCAGGTGGGGGGTGTGGGGGGGTGTAGCTCCCACACTTTGACCTGGAGCACTTGACCCCAGGCTAACAGCGGCCTTCCCTCCCACCACCTCCCATCGGCAGGTATTTTTGGGGCCCTGCAGACCTGTGGCTGTGGATCACCCCACAGTGGGAAACCTTCGGGAAGGGCTCGGTCCCCTGAAGTTCACCAGGCTCTCTCCTCAGCGGGGATGGGCTGTGCCGCCACCAGCTGTCCTGGCCTCCCTGCTCCCTGGTTCTGGTCCCTACTGGGCCGAGAGGGTGCCCTTCTCCCAAGGGACCTGGGGACTGGCCCCTGGTGAGGGGGCCAGGGCACATCTTGTCCCTCTCGTCGGCAGGGAGGGGGCGGGCTGAGCCCATCGCCTGCCTAGCAGCTCCTGGGGCTGGAGGGGGAGAGAGATCCATCAGGTTGCCTGAGGCTGATTCTGTGATAAAATGATGCCCTGTAGCTGGGCTTTTCAGCCCCCATGTTGTTGATAAATGAAATAAATCATCTTACACGAGGAGTGCATCGCTTTCCTTTGGCCACGGCCTCACTTCCTTTCACAGCCTGTCCAAGGCTGCAGCCCTGGAATCTTGGTTTCTGGGGGGCAGAGCTGTTGGGGGTGATAGGAGGCCGAGAGCCCACCCCCAGGCTAGAAGGGTGTCACCAGGATGCCCGCCGCAGTCTGGTGACAGGTGGTTGCCCGCCCACTTGAGCATTTTCCCTGGTGAGGACCTCTTCTCTGAATTTTAGTCCAGTCCCAGGTGGCCATCTCAACCCCAAGTAAAGCCTAGCACCTGGGGAGGAAGAGAGAGATGCCTGGGCCTGCCCACCTCCTGCATCTGAGCATGTGGCGGGGAGGGGGTTCTGCATTTCCTCCAGGTGAGTCTCCAGCGCCGTGCTTCAGCAGGTGGGACCTGTGGGCAGGCAGGGCTTCCAGCACCAACCTCACTTCTGCACAGCCCAGCCTCCACCTGAACACCCCCCCTCCTTTGGGGTCCCCATATCACACCCCCTGCAGACCCCTAGGCCCGGGGATGGATCGGGATGAACCCCCAGTGCTCTGTTCTCTGTTCTCTCCTAGCCACCTGGGACAGCTGAGTCTTTGTCCCCGTGCCTTGCCTAGAGCCTGCTGCCCTGGCGCCCTGCCATGGAAGAGGGGGGCAGAGGGATGGTGTGCGCTCCTTGGTGGGAGGAAGGGCATGGGGGGTGCAGGCAGCCACCTGCTCTGGACTCCTTTGGGGGTACCCTAAAGATGGGCGTGGGGGCGAGGCAGTCGCTGTGTGTGTGACTACTGTCTCGGGGCCCAGGTACCCCTGAGGAAACGTGTCCTACTCCCTAACCCCACATGACGTCATGCACTTACACTAAAGGTGGCAAGCCCAGGGTTGACCCTGATGGTTGCTTCCAGTGGGACAGGATGGCCACTTCTCCAGTGTCATCCTCCTGCTCCCAGGGGTGAGGTGTGGGAATGTGAGTTTGGAGTAGGAACCCAGCACTTCCTGTCTCTGCCAGCACCTTGCAGGCCAGGGCTGCAATCCCTGCAGACCCCAGAGGTTCCTGGGAAGGAGCCAGAAATGTCCGCCTCCGCCCCCAAAATGTGTCCGAGGTTGCCAGCGCTATCTCCCCACCCAGACACCAAGGCACAGCTTTTGCAAGAGACCTCTGGTCTGCAGTGGAGGCGGGGAAAGGTCTGTGAGGCCCCACAGGGCATGGGGTGGGGTAGACATGAGCCCTGGGAGGGATCCTGAGAGCTGGGCAGCAGCCTAGCCCTGCCACTGTCCGGCCTAGCATTCAGAGTTGGCCTCCCCCAGGAAGTCATCCCGGCCAGAACCGGTCGGCCCAGGCTCCTGGCTCCCACGGTCTGCATGCTGGTCAGTCATATGGGTGCCTGTGAACCCCCAGCTTCCTCAGCCTGGTATTCACCTGGCACAGGCTGGGCAGACAGACAATCGTCCACTCCACCTGCACTCAGTCTCCCGATGGAGATGTGGTTGGTACAGACGTGGGCCCTGCCCTTAACACCTGAACTCACCATCAAGTGCAAGGTGGCTGCGACAGGACACAGGCGGGGGGCTGTGGGTCGAGACGAGGCTGGGGATGGTCCTGTCCTGCGGGCACCAGACACAGGTGGTACACGGATGGGGTGGGTAGAGATTTGTGACATTCAGGCATTCAGGTGGTGCCCCCACAGAGGTGGGGTTGTGGGGTGGGAAGCAGCTCTGGGGGGAGATGAGGGAGTTTGAGATGCCTGTCCATGAACCCAGTCTAGCTAGGGCGATGCCTCTAAAGTCAGGAGCTGGGCAGACAGTGCAGCCACACAGACCTCTGCTGGCCTCCATTGCTGGCAGCCAACAGGGGTTCCATGGGAGGGGCCCAGGCACTGCTGAATTCAGGGCCATGGCCAGGCAGAGCTGCCCAGAAGTGGTTGGCCTTTTCACTTGTCCCAGAGAAGTGTTTGCATTCATGACCACATGGGTGCAACTTCCCTGACACCCTCCCCAAACTGTGCCTCTGTCCTGCACCAGCATGGCTCAGGGAAGGGCCCTAATCTCCGAAGCTCCCTCCCATCCCAACTTCTGCCAGCCTGGTGATCCCCACAGCCTTGGGCCTTTCAGTGGCCCTTATTCCAGGCCCCCTCCGCCAGCCCCACCCTTCCAGATGGGGCCCCCGCATAACTGAGGCAGGACGCCACCTCCCCTCCTCAGCAGCTGCCCTCTCCCTGCCCAGGCCCTTCCACCAACTCTCAGGTCCTCAAAAGCCCAGCTCATCTTTTCGGGGACCTATCTGCCCCCCTTTTTGTTCCATCCCCAGCCCTGCCCGTCCTGCCCACCCCATGGGCCTGGGGTTGGGTCTGACCCCTCTGCTTCCTGGGCCCAGGGTTCCTCTTCCTCCTGGTCCCCCTAGGCCCTCCTCACCCACTTTCTCTGCTGCCCCTGCTCTGCTCTGTGCTGTCACCCCACCCCTCCCGAGGCAGGAGCTCCCACGACTCTAGCCCTGACTCCACCTTCTGGACTTTCTCCTTGGTGACTAGCGGCCTCCAGCCCATCGTCACACCTTGACAGGGGCTGCAGGTAGGGTCTCAGTCCGGGAGCTGTCCCCACCCCCACCATACCGCCTCCCTCAGCCTCCGCCACCTGCCTTTACCTCCATATTCTCTCGGAGCCCGCGCGGAGCCACTCTGCTCCCGGCATCTCTCCAGTCTGTTTCTACCGGGCCCCCTTCACCCAGGCCTCTCTGGTCCAGACCGAGTCTACTCACAGGCCTCAAGCATCCGGCTCCGCCGTCGCTGCAGGCTTTGATTGCGCCCGGCGCTCGGGAGGGGCTGACCGCACAGCCGGACATAGAAGGGCCTCACGGGGCGAGCAGAGGCCGGCTTGCAGCCTTGACCTGGCGATTCCTAGGCGCCCCTGGCCAGGGGGCTTTCGTGCGTCGCGCCTGGTCCCCACCCGCTTCCCGCCCCGGGCCTGGCCTCGCCGGGACCGCGCAGGGGCCGCTTCTCTGGTGGGTGCCTGGGGAAGGGAGGGAAAGGCAAGGCGACCGGTGATTCCTCGGGAGGGCCCCTTCCAAGTTCGCCCCCAAGTTTGCGCGCGGCCGCGTGGGGGCGGGGGCCGCGCGGAGGGGCGGTGGCGCGGCCGGAGGGTGGGGTCTGGCGCGCGGGGCGGGCGCTGCCGCCTGGCCGGCCGCGGCTGGCCCTGGATCAGGGAGCCGATGTGGAATTTCCTGCCCGGCCCGGCGCCCCTCCTGCCGCCCCCCGCCCGGCCGCGCACTCCGCTTCCGGCCGCTCTCGCTGCGGCCGCACCCGCGCCCGCGCCCGCCCCGCGCCTGCCCCGCGCCGCATGGAGGGCGCAGGGCCCCGGGGGGCCGGGCCGGCGCGGCGCCGGGGAGCCGGGGGGCCGCCGCCGCCGCTGCCGCCGCTGCTGCTGCTGCTCTGGCTGCTGCCCGGCCCCGCGGCGCCCCAGGAGCTGAGCCCGCGCGGCCGCAACGTGTGCCGCGCGCCCGGGTAGGAGCCGGCCGGGCTGGGGGAGGGGGCCGGAGGGACGCCCGGGGCCGGGGGGAGGGGGCGCCCAGGACCTCCCTGAGCCAAACGCGCGGGCCCCCCGGGCCGCCCTCGCCGACGCCGGCTCCGCTCCAGGCCGAGCCTGGGCGCCGGGCCACGACGGTGCGTCCGAGGATACCCCGGGCGAGAAGCGGGCGAGGGTAGAGCAGAGGGCAGCGGACGCCCAGAGGGCTGACACACGGGGTCCGAGATTTCAGACCCAGGAAAAGGGACCCTTGGGCCGGATTGTGAAGGCCGTAAGAAGACGGGAAGCTCATTCCAAGCCCATGGCATGGCATGTGCAAGGGCCCAGACACACGAGTGTGGCTCGAGCCGTGATGGAGGGAGGGTGAGCGTCCAGGAGAGATGGAGCGAGGCTCCTGAGAAGAGGGAGCCGCGGAGGTCTTGAGGCAGGCGAGTCGGAAGGACAGATTTGTGTCTTAGAAAGAGCGGGCGCGGGTGGGAAGAGGGTGGTTATGGAGGTGGGCGTCGAGGAGCCTGAGCTCAGAGTGACCCAGAAGCGGGAATAGAAAGGACAATGACGTGCGCCGGCATCGGGAGGATGGGGGACTCCCGGGTGGGGATACGGGGTGCAGAGGGGCGGCGCAGAGGTGGGCGCCACGAGGAGCCGGGCTGGGGAAGCCAGTGTGGGACAGGAAGGGACAGGCCCTGCCGGAGGGCGCCGGGCCCAGGACCTTGCCCGGAGGTCGAAGAGCGCAAGCCAGGACCCAGGAGTGGGCGCAGGAGTCGGAGGACCCAGTCGGTCTGTCAGAGGCCACTGCGAGGTCAAGGGCATCTCCGCGCGGGGGCGAGGAGCCGGCGTGAGGGGGTGCCTTGGCGCGGGCGGGGGGCGCCAGGCAGGCGGGAAGCTGGAGAAGCATCACGGGCTCCTGGCGGGTGCGGTGGGGGCGCCCTGGGCCGCAGGGCCCAGGGAGGCCGCGTCCGGGGGCAGGCGGTCGCGGCAGACAAGGGGCTGTGAGGGGCCGCGCGGGGTTTCCGAGCTCGGATCCCGAGGCGCGCAGACCCCTCCCCGCTGCGGGCCCCGCCTCTGGGGCGGGGGCCGGCCTGGCCCGCCATCTGCTTCACATCGACGCCGACGCCGCCGCCTCCCGGGCCTCCCGGGCCTCCCCGGCCCCAGGAATGCAGCGGCTGTGGCGGGCGGGGCCGCCTGGAGAGGGGGAGGGCGCGATCGTCGCCGGCCCTGTCCCTCCGCCTCGGCTCTCCTTCCCTGTGGGGGTCCGTGCCGGGGGTGGGGGGTCGGGGGATCCGATGGCAGGCCAGAGCTGTCCGGAGCCTGCTCCACTCCCCCTCTCCCCGAGATGTTCCATCAGGCGGCCTGTTCCCGTAGCCAAGAGCCTGGGTTGGGTTTCAGATCCTGGTGCCACCTCTCCCCATCTGAGTGGCCCCGGGCACAACGCTTAACCTTTCTGGGCCAGTCCATACTCCTGTCCAGTGGGGTTGGTGGTGGTAGAGGAGGGATGACTCTGATCCTGTGTGGAGCTGGTTAATGGGAAAGTCGGCACTCCCCCATCCCCCCCAGGGTCTGGACCATCTCTTCATTACCTTCCCAAGGCTGGGCCTTGCCAGGCTCCCACTAGCGTTCCCTCCCCCCGGAGGCAGGAGGACTAGGGCAGGGAGCAGCTCTCAGTCAGTAAAATCCCATACACTCACTGTGTGCAGGCCTGTTGTTGGTGCAGGGATACAGCTGTCCTGTGTGGAGGAGACTTACAGCAAATCATCTGACATCTGGCAAGGGCTGGGGAGGAGGTGTTCAGTTGGGGAGACCCAGTGGGAAATGATGAGTGAGAGAGGCCCGTGGGAGAGGATGCAGAGCAGGGTGGCATCTGGGGCAGGGTCCTGAGTGCAGAAGGCCTGTTGGAAGCACAGGAAGGAGCCCTGGGAGCTGGGACAGGGATGGTGGAGGAGAGGCCACAGGGCGATGGGAACCCCTGTGGGCTTTGCACAGAAGAGGGGCAGGATGTGACCTGGGTTGGCTGTCAGGTGGCAGATGAACGGGGGCAGGAGGGCAGAAGGTGGGAGAGAACCAGGGAGGGTGAGGGTGGTTCTCACAAGGCTGGGCGGGGGACAAGTGGCCTGTCCCATCCTAGATCCAGTTTGGAAGGTAGAGCTGGCGTGTTTCTCAGTTGATCCACTCTGGGAGAGAGCAGAGTCCCCTCCCAGCCTCCCAGCCTGGAAGGACAGTCTTTACCCTGAGATGGAGAAGACTCGGGGTGGGGGGGGCTAGTGGGGAGGAGGGCCCCCCTCGAGGCCTCCGAGGCATTGTCAGTGTCTCGATGGGACTTAGGGAGCTTCCCCAGGGAGCTAGAGTGGACAGAGCAGGGGAGGGAGGCGGGGGGTGGGGCAGAAACCAGGGGAGGGGTGCCCAGGGGGGAAGGAGGAGAGTGGGGCAGGCATGGAGTCCCAGGGGGCGTGGAGGCAGAGGAGCTTCCTGTCTGGACTGGGGAGAGAATGGGACAGACACTGGCACAGTGAGCAGGCAGTGCTCTTGGGGAGCTTTGCTGAGGTGGCTTGGGCAGGTTCAAGATGAAGGTTTAAATCACCGCAGCTTCATTTGCAGTAACAGTGATCTATGGAGGGGGCAGCCTGCAGCACAGCCTGCTTGCTGAGGGGCCTGGATTGACACCCCAGGGTCCTGCCCTAGTGTAGTAGCTACCCCTGCACTGGGCCATCTTTCTTGTCATCTCACTTTCATAAGATCTGGGAAAATGGGCCTGCCAACCTAGCCCAGCCTTTTCTGCCAGCCCGTCCCAGAAGGAAAAGTCCCACAGACTCATCCTCCATGTGGGCTCTGTCCTGTCGGGGAGCAGGGTTGTTAGCTCTTTTGAGTGGGGCCTGGGCACCAGCCATGCTAGGGGGACCAGGTGAACTCAGGGACTTCCTAGAGCCTGTTCAGCATGGGCTGGAGCTCACAGCACAGCCTCGGCTGAGCTCATAGTTTGTGCTGGACACATCTTGACTCTCAATCCTCCTGCCAAACCTATGGGCCCCATTCTACAGATTTAGCAGCTGGAGCTCAGAGGGGTAAAGTTCTGTGCCCAAGGTCACACAGCAAGTGGCAGACCCAGGCATCCAATCCAACTTAGTGTGGCCCTAAAACCAGGCTCCCAACCTGATTACAGAGCCATGCAGCCAGGTCGTCCAGGATGGAAGGTGGTCAGTGTTCCTGGGCCATCCCAGCAGGCCATCTGGTGAGGCTGCCTGCAGGAGGGACCTCTACAGAGGCTCTCCATCCAGAGACCTGGGTTCAGACTGGCAGAAGAGGCAGGAGGGTGATGGGCCCTTGGAACTGGGTCTCCCTACAGATGGCCGTCTTGGAGCTGGGTGGGTGGGGACAATGGGGGCCAGAAAATCCAGGCCTGCTTAGAGTTCCTGGCTCTGGTTTCCAGTTTTATTTGTGGAAAATAAGCTGGCCCATTCCTTGAAGTTTGGGGTTTTATGGGTCCTGTTCCCCAGGTCCCATATCTTTGGCCCAAAGGAGAATCCAGCCCTTTCTGGGAGAGGGGGCTCCCTTGGAGTCCGGGGGCCCCATCCAGAGTGTGGTGATCATTTTGAGCTGGGAACGGTTGGGGGGCATCTCCTGAGGGGTGTGATACGGGGCAGCTGCAGCCTTTCCCTTCTCAGGCCATCCCACCCCCACCCCAGGGTCCTCAGGCCCCTCCCACCTCCTCCGATCACCCCGGTTCTAGATTCACATCCTTCCCAAGAGGCCCTCTCCTTTTCTCTGAAGTGTGAATGGTGGCTGTGTGCCTTTAGCATTTGGCTGAAGTTCTAGGTCTGATGGGACCCTGCAGAACGGCAGCCTGAGTGTCTGTTCCTTCTCAGCCTCCTTTGCCCCACAGTGTGGGCACACCCCACCTCAGCCCTCATGGCCCTCACCAGTGGCCATGGCTTCACTTGGGCAGGGCCCCCAAACCTTTGTGTCTACATACCCCATAAGCCCAGGGCTTGGGAGGCTGCACCACCCTGATATGGGACACATAAATTTTTTACCTCCTACTGTACCTTGTAAAGCCAAATAAAATTAAACAAGATTTTATGAAATTTCACGGAGAGGACATTCTAACGTTGCCTGCCTCCAGCCCAAGTCTCGCCCTGGTGCTCTGCAGCCCTCAGTTTTACTTTCCTTACTCGGATGGAGGACTCCCTGGGTGTACCTTGCCCCTCTCCAAGTGGACACCTCGCTGTGTCCACCATGCTCAGAGGCTACCCATTTGCCTTGGTGCTCCAGTTGGGCATCCAGATGTGCCCACCGGGCCCAGCCAGTCCTGACACTGCCCAAGTCATATCATATCTGGATCCCTGACACCCATCTGGCCAGACCCCCACCCCCAGGGATGCCCTAGACCTCCATGCCTGAGCAGGTCCTGGAGGCCCAGGGACCTTTGCCCCACCCCCACCTCACTGCTGCCCCTCCTGGGACATGTGGGGTCTCTTCTCTGGCCTAGTGGATGGGGGAAGAGGGCACAGATCAGGAGGAGTGGCGAGACCCCTTGTAGAGGGAACTGGGAAGTTCTTGGAGGTGGTCTGCCATCTGCCGCCTCCCAGTGTCTGCTCTAGAGGGCTGGAATTTGTGTCTTATTGGCTTCGAGTCTCCCGAACCTACAGCAGTGCCGGGCACAGAGCAGGGCCTTGATAACCACCTCCCTAGGGCAGGGTGGAGGTTGCTGGGGGACCCAGCGAGGACTAGGAGTGGGTCCCGAGCTCAGGCGCCCTCTCTCTGCCTGCAGCTCCCAGGAGCTCACTTGCTGCGCCGGCTGGAGGCAGCAGGGGGACGAGTGTGGGATCGGTGAGTAGGGCACCCTGGGACTTGGGCAGGGGGCGGGGTCACGGAGAGGAGGGATAATGTGGGGGCTGAACTCGCGACAACTTGGGCGCGTCTCGTCCGCAGCTGTGTGCGAAGGCAACTCCACGTGCTCGGAGAACGAGGTGTGCGTGCGGCCGGGCGAGTGCCGCTGCCGCCATGGCTACTTCGGTGCCAACTGCGACACCAGTGAGCGCGGATTGTGACGGGGGGGGGCAGTGGGGCAGGATCCCAGAGATGGGCGGGGCCTGAGTCGGGATCGGGTCCCCGGGGGCGGGGGGCTGGACGCGGGCAGGTTCGGGCTGGGTCTGGGCCCCCTCGCGAGCACCTGGGCCTCCCACCCTCTCCGCTCGCTCTGCAGAGTGCCCGCGCCAGTTCTGGGGTCCCGACTGCAAGGAGCTGTGTGTCTGCCACCCACACGGGCAGTGCGAGGACGTGACGGGCCAGTGTACATGTCATGCGCGGCGCTGGGGCGCACGCTGCGAGCATGCGTGCCAATGCCAGCACGGCGCGTGCCACCCGCGGAGCGGCGCGTGTCGCTGTGAGCCTGGCTGGTGGGGCCCACAGTGCGCCAGCGCGTGCTACTGCAGCGCCACGTCGCGCTGCGACCCACAGACGGGCGCGTGCCTCTGCCACGCAGGCTGGTGGGGCCGCAGCTGCAACAACCAGTGTGCCTGCAACACGTCGCCGTGCGAGCAACAGAGCGGCCGCTGCCAGTGCCGCGAGCGCACGTTCGGCGCGCGCTGCGAGCGCTATTGCCAGTGCTTCCGCGGCCGCTGCCATCCGGTGGACGGCACGTGCGCGTGCGAGCCCGGTTACCGGGGCAAGTACTGCCGCGAGCCTTGCCCTGCCGGCTTCTACGGCCTGGGCTGCCGCCGCCGGTAAGCGCGGGCCCCGGCCGGGGAGGGAGAGGAGGGGCAGGCGCCGAGGGAGCCGGGGTGAGGCGGCCGGGACCCCGCCTAGCCTCCCAACCCTTCCCCAGATGCGGCCAGTGCAAGGGCCAGCAGCCATGCACGGTGGCCGAGGGCCGTTGCCTGACGTGTGAGCCCGGCTGGAACGGCACCAAGTGCGACCAGCCGTGCGCCACCGGCTTCTACGGCGAGGGCTGCGGCCACCGCTGCCCGCCGTGTCGCGACGGGCACGCCTGCAACCACGTCACCGGCAAGTGCACGCGCTGCAACGCGGGCTGGATCGGTGACCGGTGAGCAACCCGTGTCCGCCTCAGGCACGCAGCCCCCAGCCGGCCTCCCCCGATTGCCCTCCGCGGAGGGCTCTGTGGGCTTAAGGGTCGTTTGCCCTGTTTCCGTTGACGCCCCCTCCCCGCGTTCCGAGGTGTGAGACCAAGTGCAGCAATGGCACCTACGGAGAGGACTGCGCGTTCGTGTGCGCCGACTGCGGCAGCGGCCACTGCGACTTCCAGTCGGGACGTTGCCTGTGCAGCCCGGGCGTCCACGGGCCCCAGTGAGTGCCCGGGGACCCAAGGGGTTTGAGGGGTCTGTATCCGGCACTGGGCTCCAGCCAGACCCCAGGTGCTGCTGCGTTGGCCGACCAGGCGGGGCCCAGGCTTGGCCCCTCAGCCTTGGCCCCCATACTTCAGCTAGGGAGCGACAACAGGCTCTTTGGGGCAGTTTCCTGCCCTGGGGTGGAGCCAGCGCTCGAGCGGGATCTGGCGACCAGGTCAGCCTGTGGCCAGTGGGCTCCTTGAGGGCTGCAGGGCTGAGGTGACCCGGAGATGATGTGGAATGAGCAGGGACCTCCACGTACAGCCAAGGGTCTCGTCTGGCAGCCCCTTTTCCCCCCACAGAAGAGTCAGCCCCAGCAATGGGCACTGCGGCCAGTGTACACGGCCCGTCCCCCAGACTCCGTCCCACTGGAGTGCACACATTTGTTTCCAAAACATTGATCGCTCAGTGTGTGCTGCAGTCCCTAGAGAATGGAGAACCCGGGGCCGGGGCTGGCTGGCCGCGGGGGCGAGGGCGGGAGGCGTAACCGAGGGCCGCTTGGCGCTCCCAGACCCCAAGCCCCTCACTGACCTCGCGCCCCCGCAGCTGTAACCTGACTTGCCCGCCCGGGCTCCACGGCGTGGACTGCGCCCAGGCCTGCAGCTGCCACGAGGACTCGTGCGACCCGGTCACCGGTGCCTGCCGCCTGGGTGAGTGGGTGAGGGCGACCCGGCGGGGACGCGGGGGCTGCCGGCACCTCGCTGACCCTGTGACCCCCACAGAGACCAACCAGCGAAAGGGCGTGATGGGCGCGGGCGCGCTGCTCGCCCTGCTTCTCGGCCTGCTGCTCTCGCTGCTCGGCTGCTGCTGCGCCTGCCGCGGCAAGGACCCCGCGCGCGGGTGAGGCTTCCAGCTCCCTCCCTTCTCCGGTTCCGGCCGCGCGGGGTCTGCAGGGCGGCGCGCCCTTCCCAGCCCCGCCCTGGGGGGCCCCGCCCTTCGTTAGCTCAGGCCCCGCCTCCCTGAGGTTCTGCTCCCTTGGGCCTCCCCAGCCTTAGGCCCCGACCCTCCTATCAGGCCCCTCCCTCCCTGTGGGTGGGCTCCCACGGGCTCGCCCCGCCCCTCTGGCACAGGCACGGCCCCGCCCCTTCGCTCAGGCCCCGCCCCCGCAGGGAGCTCTCGCTTGGGAGGAAGAAGGCGCCGCAGCGCTTATGCGGGCGCTTCAGCCGCATCAGCATGAAGCTGCCCCGGATCCCACTCCGCAGGCAGAAGCTGCCCAAGGTCGTAGGTAAGGATGACGTCTCCGGGGAACACTCCCCGACGCAGGAGGCTGTTGGGAAATGGGTGTGACGGGGTCGGTGTAGGAACTGCGGGGCCTTGAGTGTCGATGTGGGGGCGTGGGGTGGTGCGACCAGGGGGAGAAAAAAAGGAATGCGGATGCAGGGGAGCCCTGGAGGAAGGCAGGGGTCCTACGTGTGCGGGCAGGTGTGGGCCCTGTCTCGGTGACTGTGAGTGACTGCATGTGTGGTGTGGTGGGGCAGTGTGGACTGGACATCCGCGGCCGGCAGGCCCCCGCAGTCTGTGGGAGTGAGTACACTGTCAGTTCTGATGCGAGCCGCAGGTGGACGCGGGCACCTATGAGTGGGAATGCCCTGCCACAGGAAGACCCGCCCCCGGCCTGGATCCCCAGCTGTGCCCTGGGTCTTTCCTGGAAACTGGGCAGGCTGGTCCCTCGGCCCCCACCCTACCTCAGGACGGGGCTGGGTGCGGGGCGATGCTGCTTCTCTCCTTCTGCCTGCACTGACTCACACCGGGGTGGAGTCTCTCTGCGTCTTTCCCACTTGTTTCCAAAGATGAGGGGCATGGGGAGATGAAGTCTCCTGGGAGGTAAAGATGCAGACAGCTGAGAAAACCCCTGGGCTCACTCAGCAGAGTGGGATCTATGGGCACCGATGTGGGGGCTGGAACCCACATCCCATTTGTGAGAGGGGGACAGGCTGGCCAGCCTCTGGGATTCCCCCGTTGTGGGGTCTACGTCTGTGGAGGCCGTGCCTAGGGGTGCAGCCTGCTGAGATGGCTGAGGCAAAGGGTGGCTTCACCACTGCACATTTGCATTCAAAAACTGCTGCAAGACAGGGTCTGAAGCATGGCTTGGAGGCCCTGATGGCCTCTCCCAACCAGGTGCTCTCTCTTTTCCCAACTTTTGGCCCGACCTTGCTCAGCTCCCTGGCCATACACTAGCCTGTTGAATTGCCTGTCCCACCCACTATCTTGGGGTAGGGCTGGCTTGGGTCCCTCCATCATTTGTGGCAGGAGGGCTGGCGAGGGCACTGGCTTGGGCAGGCGGGGCCCCTGGCAGCTATGCCTCCCTCCTTCTCCAGTGGCCCATCACGACCTGGATAACACGCTCAACTGCAGCTTCCTGGAGCCGCCTTCGGGGCTGGAGCAGCCCTCGCCATCATGGTCTTCCCGGGCCTCCTTCTCCTCGTTTGACACCACGGATGAAGGCCCCGTATACTGCGTACCCCACGAGGGTGAGTACCCCTCTGCTTGGGGTGAAGACCCCTCTCACTCTGACCCAGTGAAAGGTTCCAGCTGAAATTTCTGTGCTCTGAGGGACAGGCAGCATGGGGAGGAAGGGCTAGTGATGCTGTTAACTGGGGGGTGGATACACAGTTGAGGTTGCAGAGTGGGCTTCTTTGCTGCCCAGCACCAGACTGGGGTAGGGTCTGGGGAGGTAGCCACAGCCCAGGTTCACTTCTGGGGAGACAAGGCAGAGAAAATTCCGGGCCTGGGGAGGGGGTGGCAGAGGAGACAGGAAATGGGGTTTGCAGGATATGGGGACACACTTTCACCTGAAGCCTTGGCTCACAAACATCAAGAAGCAACCTGAATAGCTGGGCTTCTGGCCTCTCTCTTCCCCAGACCATCCCCGTGAATGACCTTGGGCAGGTGACTAACCTCTGAGCCTTAGAAGGCCTTTCTCTTAAAAAAGGACTATGAATCGAGGGTCAAATGTGGTGATGGTGGCCCCCCAGGCTGGAGATGTGGTGGGGGAGGGCTGCGAGTCCAGGCCGAGTTGGGGCTGCAACCCAGGAATGAGCCCCACTACCCCAGCCCTCCGCCCCTGGGGCTCTGAGCTAAGTTTGTGGTCAGTGCAGTGAATGTGCCAGGCATGTCTGGATGCCACGGCGACTGAGCGCCAGCTGGGGCGGGAAGAGGAGGGGAGGTGGGGTGCCAGCGAGGGTTTGCTCTTGGAGGCTGGAGGGCCAAGCTCTTTCCGGAGGAGGTGACCACCCCGCTCTTCCCTTGTCAGAGGCGGCAACCGAGAGCCGGGACGCGGAGGGCCCCTCCGCCCCAGCCCCTGCCCCTGCCCCTGCCCCTGCCCCTGCCTCTGCCGAGGCACTGGCTTCGTCCGCTGCACCGGTGACTACGACCGCGGAGGAGGCCACCCCCCTCCGCGCGTCCTCCGACAGCGAGCGGTCGGCGTCGAGCGGGGACGGGCCCGGCGGGGCACTGTATGCGCGTGTGGCCCGGCGCGAGGCCCGGCCGGCCCGGGTCCGGGGCGAGGCCCGAGGCCTGTCGCTTTCGCCATCGCCCGAGCGCAGGAAGCCGCCGCCGCCCGACCCCGCCACCAAGCCCAAGGTGTCCTGGATCCACGGCAAGCACGGTGCCGCCGTCGCGCGTGCGCCGTCGCCGCCACCCGCGGGCCCCGAGGCCGCTCCCAGCCCCAGCAAGAGGAAACGGACGCCCAGCGACACGTCGGCGCGGCCGGACGAGCCCTGCAGCCCCAGGGCCCGCGACCCGACGCCGCGGCCCCCGGGGCTGGCCGAGGAGGGGCCGGTCCTCGCCGCACCCTCGCCGCCCCGGGCTCGGGCGCGGGGCCGTGGCCCGGGCCTCTCAGAGCCCACGGACGCTGGCGGTCCCCCGCGCAGCGCACCTGAGGCCGCCTCCATGCTGGCCGCCGAGCTGCGCGACAAGACTCGCAGCCTGGGCCGCGCCGAGGGGGCCGTGGGCACGCAGGGCCCCCGAGAGAAGCCGGCGCCGCCTCAGAAGGCCAAGCGCTCGGTGCCTCCCGCCTCGCCGGCCCGCGCGCCCACCGCGCCCGAGGCCCCAGGGCCCGAGAAGACGGCAGCGGGCGCGCCCGGATCCGACACCCCCCGAAAGAAGACCCCCATCCAGAAGCCGCCTCGCAAGAAGAGCCGGGAGGTGGCGGGCGAGCCGGGCCGGGTGAGCGCGCCCACCCTGTAGTAGGTCGGCCCCGCCGTGCCTGCAGCTCCTCGGCTTAGCAGCGCTGCTTGCCACCCCGCGTCCCGTGCGCGCCCGGCGTCTCCCACGGGGGCCCCATCCCAGAGCAGTCTGGCGGGAGGCTGCGTCTCACTGGGTCAGGCTCAACGGCCCTCCTGGATGGGGTCCCGCGCTCGGGCAGGAAGCCCCATCCCAGTGGCTAAGGCCTGACAGACGCTTTGCTGGCCCCTCCCTTCCCATGGCCTGCCTGTGGAGGGCTCCCACCAGCCCGGGTCTCAAAGGCCAAGGGTAGGAGGGCTCTGCCTAAAGAACACCTCTCACTGGCCAAGAGTGCCTTGGCTGGGTCACCTTCTCACTGGCTGAGGCCAGAAGCACTTCCACCCTGGCAGCCTCTCTCTGGCCCAGGGCCTGGCGCCTCTGGCTGGAGGTTCCCTTCTGTGACCCTAGCCAGAGGCTACTTCCACTGGCCGAGCCCCAGGGCATCTGGTTGACCGGAGCCTGGGGAGGAGGGCTGGTCTCTGCTCCTCAGGAGGCTTGGCTGTCTCCCCACCCACCCCAGCCCCACCCACGCTCTCCCAGCCCCAGCCTCCCCAGCCCTGGCCCCTCTGCTGTCGAGCTGGTTTTGATGGCCTCCCACCACCCCACATGCCTGGGAATCCGAGGGGCAACTCCAGTGGCCTGTGGAGACGTATTTATAGGCCCCCGGCAGGGCTGCTCCCACCCCATCCGGGTGCCCCAGGATGGGCTCCTCCCGGCAGGGGCTTGGCCAAAGCTTTCTTAATAAAGTGCCTTTTTTCTCCCCGTGTTCTGACTGCTTCCTATCTGCTGGGCCTCTGACGAGGATGTCCCCCCAAAAGAAACTGTGCCAGGACCCCTCGACCCAAGTGGAGACTGGGATCCCAGGTGTGGGTCTCCCAGGACCACGTTGGAAGTGGGTCATGTCCATCTGCCCATCCTTCACCTGTTTATCAAGTTTATTGGGCACCCACCTCGGCCCACCCCATCCTGGGCTGGCAACCTGGGATGAAGGGTGTGTAGGAGCAGATAGAGTGGCACCCTTGGCTACGAGGAAGGAGCCAGCGCATGGGGCTGCTTCTGTCCTGCACCTTCCCCACTGCCCACTGCTGTTACACTTGGAGCCTCGAGCTGTTTGGTGTGGCTGGGGTGGGTCAGAGGCTGGGGCCAGGGGGCAGCAGGCCACGGGCACAGCCTCCAGCCGGGCCGCATCTGACACAAACAAGACAGTCTGGCACCGCACAGAGCCCCGCTGTCCATCTCAATGGGCTCCCTGTCCTCAGCCGGAAACTCTCCCAGCCCGAGAGGTGGGGGGAGGGGGAGAGCCCGCCTGGCCCAGAGCCCTGGCTGGCCCTGCTGGCAGTGCCCCCCACTCCCCTGCTCCCCCACTGAACCTCGGCCTGCTCCCACTCTGGCCTGGCCTTCTTTCAGTGGCCATTTGTCCTAATGTCTTCACTGCTTCTGGCCCTTAGGATGGCCTCGCAAGTGACCTTCCTGAGCTACAAATCCTCACTTTTCTACCGTGTCCGCTGTCTCTCGTCTATCTGGGCTCCTCCCATCTCCCTGCCTCTGCCTAGCAGGCCTCTTCCTCACCTTTTGCTGCCAGCTCTTTCGATCAGGAGATTCTGCCATGAGTCTCCATTTATCTCCCCACCCCCGCCCCACAGGCCCCAGCACGACCAGAGTCTGACCATTGCTGGCAGCTCAGGGATCTCACCTGGCAAGTCTCTTGCCCTCTGGCCAGATGCCACATGGAGGTAAACATCAGTGACATGTACAGGGGCTGAGCCACCTGAGTGGAGATGGCCTCATGGCACAGGTGGGACATCTGGCGTGGCTCCCGTGGCCGTAGTCCCTGCATCTGGCCTGGTCAGGCAGCACGTGGAAGGCAGGCTCCCTATCCCCGGGGCACGCACCTTCCCTCGAGCCAGCTGGGCACCCTTCCAGCCGTGGCCCTGCGCCTGGCCAGCCTCATCCCTTCTGGCACCAGGCCATGCTGGCTGCCGGGGCTAAGAACACAGGCTTAACATCAGCCAGGAGGGGCAGCTGCCCAGCTGGGCTCAGCAAGGGCAGGGCAGTGGCTGAAGAAGGTGGTGGAGGGCAGTGAGGTGGTTCGGACCACAGTCTTGCCATGTACCCCCCCACCCACCATGTGCCACCCTGCCGCTCCCCAACCCCCGAACCCCTGCTCCAGCTCGCCTGCTCCCTGGCCTGGATCAGTGCTGTGTGGGGCGACCAGAGCTGTCGCATCGGCCAGGCCTTTCCTGAGGCCCCTCCGCCGCCTGCTCTGGGAGCCTCCAGGCATCCAAGACCCTGAGCTTCAGGAGCCCCTCTGTGTGGGTGCCTCACAGAGCAGGAGCACCTCCCGCACTTCCGGCAGCCAGCCCTGCCACCCTGGGGGCCAGGTGTTGTGGCCTGGAGGAGACCAGGCAAGACCTGGCCCAAGAAACCCCCCCCCCCCATGATCTGGTAGCCGCCTGGAGAGGGAGCTGCTGGGACCCCCTCCCCACCCCCATAGGCCTGCAGCAGTGCTAGCTCCCAGGGCAGGCGCCACAAAAGGGAACCGCGGCTGCTGGAACTTCCGTTGCCATGGGGACGAGGACCACAGGACCCACATCTGGTAGCTATTGAGGAGGAAAAATTATGAGTCGTGGAAAACGCAAATATTTTTTGTAGCACAGAGCACAAAGGAGCGGGAGGAATGTGGGACTGGAGAAGGCCTGAGCCCTGCCGGCTTTCAGGCGGGGACGGAGAACGTATCACACAGAGGCAGAGCTACACCTACACACACACACACACGCATGCACACAGACACACAGACACACACACTGAAACATACCCACACCTACAACCAGACCCAAAGAAAAACAGAGATACTCACCACTGGTACACTCACCCCCCCAGACGGAAATGGACAGTCCTGCCAGCACAAACACAGAAATGCTGAGACAGAAGCCCTGCCACACCGCACACATGGACCAGAAGAACCAGTGAAACACCAGGAGAGACGCACACGCTGAAGCAAACGTGTGTACAGGGAAGCACACTCACCCTGCGAGACACACACAGACAGAGCAGACTCAGCAGGAACGTTCCTGGCGGTCCAGTGGTTAAGACGCCAAGCTCCCACTGCAGGGGGCACGGGTTTGATCCCTGGTTGGGGAACTAAGATCCCACAGGCTGCACCACAAAAAAAAAAAAAAAAAAAAAAAAAACCCTCAGCAGCACACACGATACCACCAAGCTCGGGGCACCGAAATGGATATAACCCTGCAATGCAAAACACACTCCCTAACTTACAGAAGCGTCGGGAGAGACACAGACCCTGCAACACACACGCGCGTACACACACACACAGCCAGACCCGTAGCAGCACCAAGAGCACTCACTCAGTCCACCACACACGCAGGAGAACCGAGACAGGATGACGATATTGAATTTATCTGAGCCCCATGCCCGAGATTGCACCCTGCTGCAAGCCCAGAACAGGCCAACCCTGAAACACTGTGTTGCCCTCTCACGTGGCAGACCCCCTCATTCTTCCTCGTGACTTCCTTGATCACCTGCCTCTAGAAAACCCCAGCCACTGCCTCTCCTTGTGATGTTTCTTGTTAGTGAACCTTCCTCCTGTTGCTGTAGCCGGAATAAAATCATCCCCTGATCATCTCCCCCCACAGTTCTGCCACCCCGACCCTTGTCTTCAGGTCCTGGGCACCTGCTCCAGGTAGCGCCCTCCTGACGTGCCCTGGCCCCCAGCAGACCCAAGGTCCTGTGCTCTAGGCTCTTGTCTGTTGGGAACATGGTAAGAATTTGAGTTTGATCCTTTTTGAGGATTTGTTGATTTCTGATACTGGATTCTTTTGGGTTCATAGTCTGACCATTTGGTCTTGTGTCTGTTAGTCTTTTCTGTTCGCCTATTTGTCTGTTTTGAGCTTAAATCAATTAAGAGTTAGTTCCTGCTGGGAAGATGGTTTGAGGTGGTGATAGATGAAAGAGCCATGTGGACACGAAGGGTTCCTTAAGGCCACCGGAGAGGCTGTGACAGGAACAGGGGTGCCTGTGACACACCCAGCAGTTGGTACCTTTGGGGATGCTCACCCAGATGCTTGGTGGTGCCCCCCACAAGAGGGCAGTGGTGAAGGGGGTGGGGTTAGGAGAGCAAAAGTCTGGGAGCAGAGAGTGAGAGTCCAAAGACAGGTGAGGGTGTCTGCAGAGGTTGGGGCCGCTGCGGAGGACAAGGAGGAGGGCAAGTGGGAGCATGAGACGGAGTCTGGGTGGAGGAGATGTCGGATGGGGTCCAGACCACTTGTGCACCTAGGCAGGTAAATGGGGTTTTCACTAAACCATAACAGACTTCATATTTTCTTAACCAGTTTTTCAGAGTTTTTCCTTCCCACCTTGATTTACCTTTTTAAAATTAATTAATTTATTTTGTTTTTGGCTGCTTTGGATCTTTGTTGCTCTGCACAGGCTTTTCTCTGGTTGCGGCGAGTGGGGGCTGTTCTTCGTTGGGGTGCACGGGCTTCTCACTGCCGTGGCTTCTCTTGTTGCAGAGCACGGGCTCTAGGCATGCAGACTTCAGTAGTCGTGGCCCACGGGCTTAGTTGCTCTGTGGCATGTGTGATCTTCCCTGACCAGGGCTTGAACCTGTGTCCCCTGCATTGGCAGGCAGATTCTTAACCGCTGTGACACCAGGGAAGCCCTTGATTTACTTTTTTAAAAAAATAGTCTTTATTTTTTAGAGCAGTTTTAGGTTCACAGCAAAATTAAGAAAAAGGTACAGAGTTCCCGTATACCCCCTGCCTCCCAGTGCCCCCACTATCAACATCCCCCCAAAGTGGGACATTTGTTACAATCGATGGACCTACACTGACACCTCAGCATCATCCAGAGCCCATGGTTCACATCAGGGGTCACTCCTGGTGATGTACATCCTATGGGTTTGGACAAATGTACAATGACACGTGTCCACCATTATAATATCATACAGAGTAGTTTCACTGCCCTAAAAACTCTCTGTTCTCCACCTATTCATCCCTCCCTCTCCCCCAGGCCCTAGGAACCACTGATCATTTTATTATCTCCATAGTTTTGCCTTTTCCAGAATGTCATAGAGTTAGAATCACACAGCATGCAGCCATTTCAGACTGGCTTCCTTCACTTAGATGTGCATTAAGTTTCCTCCGTGTCGGCTTTCCTGGTGGCACAGTGGTTAAGAATCTGCCTGCCAATGCAGGGGACTTGGGTTCCAGCTCTGGTCCGGGAAGATCCTACATGCCGCAGAGCAACTAAGCCCATGCGCCACAACTACTGAGCTTACGCTCTAGAGCCCACAAGCCACAACTACTGAAGCCCACGCACTTAGAGCCCGTGCTCCGCAACAAGAGAAGCCACCGCAATGAGAAGCCCGTGCACCCCAACGAAGAGCAGCCCCGGCTCTCCGCAACTAGAGGAAGCCCACGTGCAGCAACGAAGACCCAACGCAGCCGTAAATAAATAAATAAGTTTATTAAAAAAAACAGTTTCCCCACGTGTGCTTACGGCTTGATGGCCATTTTTTTCTGCGCCGAATGCTTTTCCGTGCTCTGGATGTACAGTTTATTCATCATTCACCTCCTGCAGGAGGTCTCCGCTGCTTCCAGTTTCTTTTTCATAACGGTCTGACATGCATTTCCAGAGGCAGTGTGTTGGTGGGAGGGGCCTGGCAGGGGGCTTTCAGAGTAGCTGTACTACTTTCCGAGCGGTGGAGCTCCCGCGGACTGCCGTCCACTCGGGGAAGGGCTCCCGCGAGGCGGAGCGGGACGGTGGCGCCATCTAGCGGGAGGCCGCGCGGCACCGGCCGTCTCCGGTCTCTGGGGCAGCCCAGGGATGCGGGTCCCAGGCCCAGATAGTCCAGTAAAGCAGACAGGGCCAGGGGAGGAGCCAGAGGCCGGTGATAGCATCGCGCGACGTAGGTGTTATGTCACCCTAGACGTCGCGGTGACCTGATCCACGGGCACAGGCCCGGACCTCAGCTGGGACCACAGCCCACCGCTCCCTGCTCTGTGCCCAAGCATCCACTGGCTCTGCCCTCCACGTTCCGCGGGCACAGGGGGTAGTGTGCTGCCCCTGGACAGTCAAGTGAGGAATTATTGTACACTTAAAAAAAAAAACTTAAGGGACTTCCCTAGTGGAGCAGTGGTTAAGACTCCAGATTCCCAATGCAGGGAGCCCAGGTTCGATCCTTGGTTGGGGAACTGGATCCCCCATGCATGCCAGCCAGCTAAGAGTTCGCATGCCACAACTAAGGAGGCTGAGGGTCGCAACTAAGGAGTCCGACTGCTGCAACAAACACCCGGTGCAACCAAATAAATAAAATTAAAAAAAATTTTTTTAATTAAAAATAAGAGAAAAGAAACAGTTAAAATTGGGACTTCCCTAGTGGTCCAGTGGTTAGGGCCCCACACTTCCACTGCAGGGGGCCCGGTTTGATCCTTGGTCGGGGAACTAAGCCACGTGGCCAAAAATAAAAAGAGAGAGAGAGAGAAACAACCCAGCTAAGATTGATGTTACCTGTATTTTATCACAATTAGTATATATATATATCTATTAAACAAACGTGACTGTGAGTAGAGGCTGGAGGTTGCTGAAATAAGGCCTGTATAGAATATATTAGCCAAATGGTAACAACAGAATTCTGGCCAGTGGAGCACTGCCTGCCAGTGCCACTTCGGCTCTGCTGGGACAGGCCTTAACTGACCACTGGTTAAGGTCACAGCAGTTCACCAAGAGGTGCCATTTGTCCTTTCTGGGTTGAAAACCAGGCCAGTTTGGACTGATAGCTAGAGAAAGAGGGGGATAATCACCCCTTCTCTTAATGCATCTTGTGTAATGGATCTCCTCCTTCAAGTCCCAGTTTTAACGTATTTTGGGCCATATTAACAATTTTAATGGCTCAGGAAGTCTTCAGGGTCTGATTTGGCAAGGCCAGAAGTAAGGGACAAAGTTTTTCATTTTTCCTTTTTTTAAAATTTATTTATTTATTTATTTATTTATTTATTTATTTACTTTTGGCCCCATTGGGTCTTCATTGCTGCACGCGGGCTTTCTCTAGTTGCGGTGAGTGGGGGCTACTCTTCGTTGCGGTGCGCGAACTTCTCATTGCAGTGGCTTCTCCTGTTGCGGAGCACAGGCTCTAGGCGTGCAGGCTTCAGTAGTTGTGGCACGTGGGCTCAGTAGTTGTGGCTCACGGGCTTAGTTGCTCCGTGGCATGTGGGATCTTCCCTGACCAGGGCTCGAACCTGTGTCCCCTGCATTGGCAGGTGGATTCTTAGCCACTGCACCACAAGGGAAGTCCCTGCTTTTGTTTTAATACTTATTTATTTGGTTGCACCGGGTCTTAGTTGCGGCATGTGGGCTCCTCAGTTGCGGCACGCGAACTCTTAGTTGTGGCATGCATGTGGGACCTAGTCCCCCACCCAGGCATCGAACCGGGGCCCCCTGCATTGGAAGTGGGGAGTCTTAACCACTGTGCCACCAGGGAAGTCCTGCAAAGTTTCAATTTTATTCCAATGAGGGCTTCTATCTTGATAATGGGCAGTCCCAGAGGAGCGGGAGCCAGACCCTGGGAGTAAGGTGCATTTTTCCTTCTGAGCTCTGACCCCTGGGGAAGCCCAGGTCGCAATGTGCTGAGACCAGGTGGGGGCAGCCATGGACATTCTGAACTGGGGGCTTTCCTTGGTGGGAGGGTTTGGTGCTTTGGGATGAGAAGACCACGTCTTGGGATGCTCCTCAATAATTCCAGGTCACCTAGGGCCTCAATAAGAGTAGTGGTTCCTCGGCAAAGGATGCCGTGCAGCCTCGGAATCTTTAGGCGCTTCTCTGAGAAATGGTGCCATGTGTGTGCCGAGAACACTTCTTCCCAGGCATCCTTGGGGCCGGTCCCCATTCCACTGCATCTGCCATACTTCTCCTTCTCAACCTCAACTCTGTACCACGATCCAGAGGGGGAATTGGCAATCTACAGCCTGGGGGCCAAACCTGGCTGGATGCATGTTTTCATAAATAAAGGTTGACTGGACGCCCTCCCCCCCCAACCCCGGGAGCGCTCAGCGCAGTGTAAAGCCCTTGAACCCTGCTAGGTTGTTTAATAATTGGCCTCCCTCCCCTTAAGTAGCCAGTGAGTGAGAGCAGGCCACTGTCCAAGCCACAGATGGCAGAGCGAGGGGAGGGCGGAGGTCGTGCCCAGGAATGCGATGCACGCGGTGGATGGGGTGTGGCCATTCCTGAGAGGCTGGTGCATCTCGTGGAATAGATTATTCATTTGGGTGCCCAGTTTGAGGGCACTGAGATATGCTGGCCAATTAAAGTGAATCCAGAGCCAGTATAAGCAGGGGCAAAAGCTACTTAGTGCCTTTTTCATGGTCCAAATCCTTAATTGTGTATTAAATTTTGAAATTCTGATCGAACCAAATCTCAGGCCTGTGTTCCAGATTCTCTTTCTCCCTTGCAGAGGGGCGTGTGTGTGTGTGCATGTGTGTGCACTCTCACAATATAACTCAGAGGTACCCTGTATCCTATATAGGTCCTTCAGTGTGTCCTATATCCCATAAGAGGTACTCACGCTGCAGGCCCCCTCCTCCAGGAAGCTCCAGGCAATACTTCAGTACGAGCCTGAGGCCTTGGGCCATGGACCAGTTAGACACATTTATCCTAAGAATGTGATTTATTGTGAACACGTGTTTTGCTCTGGGGTACAGGTTTGGGGCCTGGAGTCTGAGAGACGGAGGTCAGTGGCATGGGTGCTACAGCCCATGTAACTGACCCCCAGTAAAAGCTGAGGCTGGGGGGCTTCCCTGGTGGGCAGCCCTTTGCTCCCAGTCACACATAGTTGCTGAGAATTAAGTGGGGCTCCGTGGGGGAGGGGGACGCCTGGGAGCCAGTGCCTGGTCTCTCCTGGACGTTGCCCTGAGTGCTTTTTTCCTTTGAAAGGGGCACTAGTTGGCCTTTGTGACCAAATGATCCTGGCCCTGAATTTGCTTTAACCTCTGGGAGACGTGAGATGGGGCTGCATATCCGCGGGCCTCAGTCTAGTAACAAGGGGGGCCGCAGGACTTGGGGATCGGCTGGGCCCCCCTGCCGGCTCTGCACACACCTGGGGGCCGCTGCTCATCCCTAATCACCGGAACCCTGGCCCCAATTCCCCACTCCCAGCCCATCCTGAACCCCAACCCTAACTTGGGTCTCTCGGAGCCTTGCCCTGACCATGACCCTGACCCTGACTAGCACCCAGACGCCGTGACCGCTGGACTCGGAAAGGTGTCCTCCACTGCTGGGGTGGGCCTGCTGCCCTCCCATCCTCTTCAGGCTCTGCCACAACCTGCCTGCAGGCGAAATGTCCAGGAGCCCATGGAGGTGGCCTGGCTGGTGCCCCCCACCCCCTCCTGTGTCTGTCATCATGACACTGGATAGGAAAGAAGAACAGTGTCACCCCAGAGCAGTGCCGCGAGAAGAACTATGGACCCTGTAGTTTCTCATTCACAGTGGAAATTGCTTTTTGTACTGATATCAAAAGTTATGTGTCTGTTGTTTTAATAATTCAGAACATGAACAGTCAGTCCTAACCCATCACCTAGAAATCGGTAGCATCTGGTGCATATATTAGGGGGTCCTTGTGGGTTCCGTTCCAGCCCCCATCCCCACTTCAGCCTTCATTTCTTCTTCTTCTTCTTCTTTTTTTTTTTTTTTTGAGCTTGCAGGAGACCAGTCCCGCAGGAGGAACGCAGCCACTGTGAGCAGCTGAGGTTGGGCCCCTTCCCGCTTTGGAGCAGGACAAAGCCCCCATCAGGGGTGGTTATTTCCAGGCAAAACCAGAGTGATGTCTCAGGCTCACTGCTGGGCAGTCCTGCTGGCTGCACCCCAAGTCCACCCATCCTAAACATTAACACACTGTTGACGAGTGGGGTTCATCCCAGTGATACAAAGATGATGGGATGATAGAAAACCTCCTCATAATCCAACTGTATCTCCGCCACAGGAAAGAAACCCATACAGTCATTTCTGGGACATGCTGAGGTGTGGCTTAATTCTGCATCTAGCCCTGATTTTTCAAAGACCTAGCAAACTAGGCCTACAAAGATAGTTCATTAACAGGATAAAAATCCGTTGTGGCCAAGAGTTGGCATTTCGCGCGACAGTAAAATACTAGCTCTGTTCCCCCTTAAGTCAAGATGGAGACCTGAACCCATGAATAATCAGCCAAGTTCGTTCCACCTGCCGTCCCTGGTCAAGGTGGGTTTAAGACATACATGTCCTCCAGGTGGCACGGAGCCTAAATAAGGTGTTTGCCCAAGTTGTTTTCCAGGAACCTGGAGTCAGCTGTGTCTAGTTTGAGCTGATATGGTTAAGCCTGGATGGGACCACCCACCCTCCACTGGGCCTGCGCCTGACCTTTCCCCAAGCCTCGGACTGCCCTGTTCCTTCAACCCACAAGTGCCCCAGCCCCTGGCCTTCGGGGAGGCAGCTCTGTAGCTAGTGCTCTTCATGGAGCTGCAAACCTTGGCGGCTCAGCATTTTCCTTGCTGCATGTCGGGCAAGACGAGCCTGGTCAGGGAACTAACTTAGCGGCCAGCCAGGAGGTAAGTCCGGACGACCTTTTGCCTGTGGCTCGTCCAAGGCTGGTACTGAGAGGCTGTGGCCGAGTCTGGGCAGTGGCGTGGTCCGTCTGTTCCAGGACCGTCCTCGGATTTCCCTGGAGAGGTGCTGAAAACTTCCTCTCTTAGTTCTGTTTTCAGCAAAGAGACAGTTTGGGGGTTTGGGTTTGGAAGACACTTTTGGGTGAGTAACCTCATTACAGAATTGCACATGTGCCTAGATTGCCTGGCAGTCCATCCGGGTTGGAGGCCCACTTGACAGGATGCTGACAGAGGACACAAGGTTTGCAGCTGCTGAGGTACCGCAAGCCAGGGTTAGAGGCTGGGGCTCTGGGTTTTGGTCTTGTTTGTTCTTGTTTGTTTGTCTATGATTGTCTTAATTGTTAAGAGTTGGCTACTGGGGATTGAATAAGGACCCATAGGGAGATTTTGCTGCTGTGACCACCTGGAAACAAAGCCCCTTCAAAACGGGAAGTGTTAATTCAATTCCCCCTTGCAGCCCTCAGGCTGCATTCTCCAAAATTGGGTGGTTTTTCAGGTGTAAATCCGTAAGAAAAAGATGGTAACACTGTGTGGCCACCATTTCCTTTAGACTCCGGAGCAAAATGGTCTGAAAATGGATCCTTAAGTTACAATACAAATTTGCGACTTGATTTATTTTGTAAACGGGAAGAAAAATGGGATGAAATCGCTTCTGTACAGTCTTTGATGTTACTGTATCAGAATAAGCCTGTGCCAAGATGTCAAGTTGTGACTCAGTGGGAAAGGAGGCCAAGGAACCCCTCTTGCTTGATTCTGAGGAGGAGGAGGATGACTTGCTGCTGCTCTTTAGCTACCACCGCCTGAGCCTCAGGATCCCCCCTCCCTACCCCTCAGGTCTGGGGATTGAGAAATAGGAATGGTCTCGGTCTCCCCATCTCCTACCCTCCAGGGCACTCGACTTGGCCAGGCAGCTGCCTAAACTCAGGCCGGGCAGCAATGGTTAAGGGGAGTCCCCGCTGGGGGTGTGAAAGCCGAGAGTGGACAGCCGATGGGATGGGAGGGATCCAGGTCCACGCCCCTCCTTCAACTTCAGCTTTTTTTTTTTTAATTAATTAATTTTATTTTTTCAGCTGTGCCACGCAGCATGTGGGATCTTAGTTCCCCGATCAGGATGGAACCGGCACCCCCTGCATTGGAAGCCTGGAGTCTTAACCACTGGACTGCCAGGGAAGTCGAACTTCTTATTTATTTAATTGGAAGAACAATGTGCCAACTTAGAGAGATGACCAAAGAGAACAGAAAATCTTTCATCGATCCTTGCAACCTGCAACCCGACCTGGGCAGATGCTTGAAATTCATTAACTACCCTCCTCACCTCAGAAAACCTTCGAGAGAGATGCTGGGTGGAGCCTGGGAGGAGGCAGATCAGCTTCACGAAGGAACACCTGGTGCCCCGTGCAGCCTACAGGGAGCGTGGCTTTGCCAACAGCAGATCCTAATTGGGATGTGAGTGCTGGCGATGGGTGAAACTCAAACATTCCATAATATGGAGATGGCATTCTTGCAGGATTGTGAAGAAGGGGCCAAGACACGGAAGCCTTACTAAAGCAGAGGAGGTAAGACAAGTCAAATGAGGAGCCTTCAGAATTTCTATGCAGGGTCTGTAAAGCCTCCAGGCAATACAGATGCAGACCCTGAGGCCCCAGAGAATTCAAAGGTGGTCAGTGTGATTCTCATTGGCCAGAGCGGCCCCTGACATACAGAAGAAACTTTGAAAAGTCGGGGGGCTTTAGGGACACCTATCTTTCAACTTAAGTTGCCTTCAAAGCTCTTAACGGCAGAGACCAGGTTCAGGAGAAAAGGGAACAATGAAGAATGAATCGGGCCACTCTGCTGGCGGCTGACTGAACCCGGGGAAGAGCCGGACCAAACCAAGGAGGTAAGCGGCCTAAGCTCCCACTTGAACGGGGCACCTGATAGCGGGATCCTGCCAATGTGCATATTGCAAAGAGCAGGAACACATCCTAAAAGAGAGTCCTGCCCTAAATCAGCCTTTTTTTTTTTTCAAGGCTGCGCTGGGTCTTCGTTGCTGCACCGGGCGCTTTTCTCTAGTCGCGGCCAACGGAGGCTACTCTTTGTTGCGGTGCACGGGCTTCTCATTGCAGTGGCTTCTCTTGTTGCGGAGCATGGGCTCTAGGTGCGCGGGCTCAGTAGTTGCAGCATGTGGGCCCTAGAGCACTGTTTCAGTAGTTGTGGCACACGGGCTCAGTTGCTTCATGGCATGTGGGATCTTCCCCGACCAGGGATAGAACCCGTGTCCTCTGCATTGGCAGGCAGATTCTTAACCACTGCGCCACCAGGGAAGCCCCTGAATCAGACTCTTGAAGAAGGTAAACAGGTGGGGCATCAGCTGCCTGAGCTAAGCATGATGGTGACCACGAATGACGGGGCCCTGGGGAACCCTTTAAATCCCCCTGAGTCCATCACTATGTCCCACACAGAGCCCCAGTGACCATGATGGTTGGAAATCAACTTGACTTTGTGATGGACGCGGGGGCCACTTACTCAGTTTTAAATACCCAGTTTTCTAACCTTTCTTCTGAGACTGTTAGTAACTGGGGTGTCAGGAGAAACCTTCAAAAAGCCTGTTCTCCAGCTGCTAGACTGTCAGAGGGAGCATACCTTTCTGTACGAGATTTACGAACTAAATACCTGGGTTACCTTTACACCTGAATGAATGGACATTGAAGCATCACAAGAGCAGTCTCTCAACCCCCAAGGAGAACAACCTGCATCCACTGGGAAAGATATCCTGCAGGAGGTGAGTCTGGAGGTGTGGGGTGTGTGTGGGTGGGAGGCTGCGCCTGTACGGGTTAGGTTCTGTCCCGGAGCAAAAATTCCCAACTTAAAGCCCTTCCTATGAAAGGAGCCGGCAAAGTGTGGAATTCAACCCCTGCCTTTCTGGAATATGACTTAATACACCCCTGCTGGTCACCTTATAAGACTCCACTTTTACCAGTCCAGAAACCAGGCACAGGTGGATATCAGTTTGTACACCACTTCAGAGCAATGAATCAAATTGTAGGAGATACTCATCTCTAGACCCTAACACTGCTCACTACTTTGTGCAGAGATTTGTTGGTTTACCCTATTGGATTTGAAGGACTTTTTGGTTTTTTTTGCATAACCTGAGTTTTGAATCCCAAGATTTGTCTGCTTTCAAATACAAGATACAAAACTTAAACAAAAGTACTGCTGGACAGCATTTCCTCCGGTATTTAACAATCTCCCCTCAAGATTGGGAGAAATCCTGACCACAGGTTTGAGGGACCCTCACCTAAATGAGGGAGCCCCCAGGATGTGGATGATACTCTGATGGCCAGTCCAACAAAGGATGCCCTAGACCAGAATACAGTTTTGACGGAACTTCCTGGTTGAAGGAGGCAGTAAGGTGTCCAAGAACAAAGCACAGAGTTGTCAGCCCTCTGTTACACACTCAGGTTTTGAACTCACAAGGACAGACAGCTGCTCCTTGATGGAGGGAAGCTCTTGCCAGGGTTGCTGTTCCCACCAAGAAACAACCGTGGGGGTTCCTGGTGATGACCGGGTTAGGTCCCACTTGGATCCCCAACTTCTATGTTGTAGCAAAACCCCTTTAGGAAGTTTTTTTTTTGTTTGTTGTTTTTGCTTTTTTGGATTTTTTTGGCTGCACCAAGTGGCTTGCAGGATCTTAGTTCCCTGACCAGGTATGGAACCCGGGCCCACGGCAGTGAAAGCGCCGAGTCCTAACCACTGGACCACTGGGGAATTCCCTGGGAAGTTCTTAAAGGGGGAGACCATGACCCTTTAGACTGAAGTCTTGGAAGGATAACCAGCCTGAAGACCAGCTCCGTCCTTCCTGGACTGGACCTTGGGTGGTTGTCCTCATGACCCTTTCCTCGGTGAAGTTGAAGGGACACAGACATCTCCAGGCTGGCAAATGACTCCCTAGCCATCTTAAGTTGGTTCTCAAAAAGAAGTTGTGTAGGGCTTCCCTGGTGGTGCAGTGGTTAAGACTCTGCCTGCCAACGCAGGGGACATGGGTTCGAGCCCTGGTCCAGGAAGATCCCACATGCCGCGGAGCAACTAAGCCCATGTGCCACAACTACTGAGCCTGCGCTCTAGAGCCCGCGAGCCACAACTACTGAGCCTGTGTACCACAACTACTTAACCCCGTGAGCCTAGAGCCCATGCTCTGCAGCAGGAGAAGTCACCACAATGAGAAGCCTGTGCACCACAATGAGAAGCCCGTGCACCGCAACGAAGGGTAGCCCCTGCTCGCCACAACTAGAGAAAGCCCGTGCAGCAACGAAGACCCAAGCAGCCAAAAGTAAAATAAATAAATAAATAATTTTTTTTAACTAATTTAAATTATTAATTTATTTTATTTTTGCCGTGTTGCGTCTTTGTTTCTGTGCAAGGGCTTTCTCTAGTTGTGGCAAGCGGGGGCCACTCTTCATCGCGGTGCGCGGGCCTCTCACTATTGCGGCCTCTCTTGTTGTGGAGCACAGGCTCCAGACGCGCAGGCTCAGTAGTTGTGGCTCACGGGCCTAGTTGCTCCGCGGCATGTGGGATCCTCCCAGACCAGGGCTCAAACCCGTGTCCCCTGCATTAGCAGGCAAATTCTCAACCACTGCGCCACCAGGGAAGCCCAATAAATTTATTTATTTTTAAATGCTGTGAGCAAGAAATGAAGGTGTAGGGATTGATGCAGAGCTGACTTTGGTAAAGTGAAACTCTTTAGAAGGCAATGTTTTTTTTAATTGAACTATCGTTGGTTTACAATGTTGTGTTAATTTCTGCTGTACAGCAAAGTGACTCAGTTATACACACACACACATATATATATATATATATTCTTTTTAAGATTCTTTTCCATTATGGTTTATCCCAGGAGTTTGGATATAGTTCCCTGTGCTACACAGTAGGACCTTGTTATTTATCCATCCTATATGTAATAGTTTGCCTCTGCTCATCACAAACTCCCAGTCTATCCCTCTCCCACCCCCCTCCCTCTTGGCAACCACAAGTCTGTTCTCTATGTCTGTGAGCCTGTTTCTGTTTTATAGATTGGTTCATTTGTGCCATATTTTAGATTCTACATATAAGTGATATTATATGGTATTTGTCTTTCTCTTTCTGACTTCACTTAGTCTGATAATCTCTAGTTGCATCCACGTTGCTGCAGATGGCATTATTTCATTCTTTTTTATGGCTGAGTCATATTCCATTGTATAAATATACCACATCTTCTTTATCCATTCATCTGTTGATGGACATTTAGGTTGTTTCTGTGTCTTGGCTATTGTGAATAGTGCTGCAGTGAACATTGGGGTGCATGTATCTTTTCAAATTATGGTTTTCTCCAGATATATGCCCAGGAGTGGGATTGCTGGATCATATGGTAAATATATTTTTAGTTTTTTGAGGCACCTCCATACTGTTTTCCATAGTGGCTGCACCAACTTACATTCCCACCAACAGTGTAGGAAGGTTCCCCTTTCTCCACACCCTCTCCAGCATTTGTTATTTATAGACTTTTTAATGATGGCCATTCTGACCGATGTGAGGTGGTACCTCAGTGTAGTTTTGATTTGCATTTCTCTAATAATTAGTGATGTTGAGCATCTTTTCATGGGCCTATTGGCCATCTGGATGTATTCTTTGGAGACATGTCTATTTAGGTCTTCTGCCCATTTTTCTATTGGGTTGTTTGTTTTTTTGTTATTGAGCTGCATGAGCTGTTTGTATATTTTGGAGATTAAGCCCTAGTCGGTTGCATCATTTGCAAATATTTTCTACCATTCTGTAGGTTGTCTTTTCATTTTGTTTATGGTTCCCTTTGCTGTGCAAAAGCTTGTAAGTTTGATTAGGTCCCATTTGTTTATTTTTGCTTTTATTTCTATTGCCTTGGGAGACTGACCTAAGAAAACACTGGTATGATTCGTGTCAGAGAATGTTTTGCCTATGTTCTCTTCTAGGACTTTGATGGTGTCACATCTTATGTTTAAGTCTTTAAGCCATTTTGAGTTTATTTTTGTGCATGGTGTAAGGGAGTGTTCTAACTTTGTTGATTTACATGTGGCTGTCCAACATTCCCAGCACAACTTTCTGAAGAGACTTTTTCCCATTTTATATTCTTGCCTCCTTTGTCAAAGTTTAATTGACCATAGGTGTGTGGGTATATTTCTGGGCTCTCTATTCTGTTGCATTGATCTGTATGTCTGTTTTTGTACCAATACCACACTTTTGATTACTCTAACTTTGTAGTATTGTCTGACATCTGGGAGGGTTATACCTCCTGCAGCTTTTTTTTTTTTTTTTCCCCCTCAGGATTACTTTGGCAATTCTGGGTCTTTTATGGTTCCATATAAATTTTTGGACTATTTGTTCTAGTTTTGTGAAAAATATCATGGGTAATTTGATAGGGATCATGTTAAATCTGTAGTTTGCTTTGGGTAGTAGTGACATTTTAACAATATTAATTATTCCAATCCAAGAACATGTGATATCTTTCCATTTCTTTGAATCCTCTTTAATTTCCTTTACTAATGTTTTATAGTTCTCAGTGTATAAGTCTTTCACTTCCTTGGTCAGGTTTATTCCTAGGTATTTTTTTTTTTGGTGCGATTTTAAAAGGTATTTTTCTTTTTTTACATTCCTTTTCTGATATTTCATTGTTAGTATAAAGAAATCTTGCTACTTTGTTGAATTCATTTATCAGTTCTAGTAGTTTTTGTGTGGAGTTCTTAGGGTTTTCTATATATAGTATCATGTCATCTGCATACAGTGACAGTTTTACCTCTTCCAGAAGGCAATTTAAATACCTTGCTAGTTGCCAGAATGACTGTTCTTTTCTCTTGTGATGCCTTCTTTGTTTCTAACCTCCCAGGCTTGGAAAGACAATTCAATGATTCGGATTTCTCAAACTTTGGCAAAAACAGGTCATCTCTCTAGCTGTTGAATTTGTCATCCAAAACTTCTTTCTATATTTGATCACGCTGACCCCTTGACTGTGACTGTCACTCATTTTTCAACCATCCCTAACTTCCTTGACTTCAGAGGTAACATATCAGATTAGGCTCATCACCTGTCCCATCTTTCCTTGACGAAGCTGAAATTTGGTTCTCTCCTTGTGTCCTCAGATAAAAATAAATAACCCTTGTGTGTGTAGCCCCCATCAAGGTCATACTTGATTAGGATATTGTAGAAATGGTTCTTATTTCCCCAGCTTAAGTCCCTTCCATATTTAATACCTAAGTGTTTCAGCCAAACGAATAATGATCCAGATGCTCCAACATGTAAAAAGGTAAGACACTGATCCCTGCCTGAGTGTCCTAGATAAAACCCATATATGTGTGTGTGTGTGTGTGTGTATGTGTGTGTGTGTAGGTATATATATGTGTGTATATATATATGTGTGTATATATGTGTGTGTGTGTATATATATAATTTTTTTTCTTTGGCCGTGCTGTGCAGCTTGTGGGGTCTTAGTTGCGCCACCAAGGATTGAACCCGTGCTCTTAACAGTGAAAGCGTGGAGTCCTAACCACTGGACCACCAGGGAATTCCCTAAAATCCCTATAAGTAAGAGCCTAAATTTTTAAAATTAATTAATTAATTAATTTTTATTTTTGGCTGTGTTGGGTCTTCTTTGCTGCACACAGGCTTTCTCTAGTTGTGGCGAGCGGGGACTACTCTTCGTTGCGGTAGATTCTCTTGTTGCGGAGCATGGGCTCTAGGCACATGGGCTCAGTAGTTGTGGCTTGCAGGCTCTAGAGCGCAGGCTCAGTGGTTGTGGCACACGGGCTTAGTTGCTCTGTAGCATGTAGGAACGTCTTGGACCAGGGATTGAACCTGTGTCCCCTGCACCAGCAGGTGGATTCTTAACTACTGTGCCACCAGGGAAGTCCCAGTAAGAGCCTATATTTTAACAATATATCTGACATTCTGTGTGCCCCCTTAGGGTGCACTTTGTGGTTATTTTTTTCTTTGGCCACACCGCAGGTCATGCAGGATCTTAGTTCCCTGACCAGGGGTCGGACCCACACCCCCTGCAGTGAAAGCACTGAGTCTTAACCACTGGATGCCAGGGAATTCCCCTGTCTGTGGTTTTGATGACCAATTTTGGGTATATGAATGCCTTAACAGCTGGCCTGAGGGTGATATGTTTACTGGGATCAAAATGTTAACTTGAAACCAGACAAGAGAATATTCTCAAATGAGTGCTAAACAGTGTCATTCCTCAAGCCCCTTTTAGGTCTACACCCCTTATCAGCAGGAAGTGGCCAGAGTGGCCATTGTCCATCTTCCTCAAGGTTGAGAAACAATCAAAAATGGGCAGTGGGCTGAACCTGTGTATAATCAGTCAAATCTATTCCACCTGCCGTCATTCATCAAAGCCATTTTAAGACTGCGTGCCCTCCAGGTGGCCTGGAGCCTAAACATTAAGGTGTTTGCCCGAGTTGTTTTCAAGGAGCTTGGAGTCAGCAGTGTCTAGTTTGAGCTGAGATGGTTATGACTGGATAAGACCAGCCACCCTCCAAGGGGGCCTGCGTGAGTGTCTGCTTTGCGACATTTTTTTAATGACATTTCTTTCTTTCTTTAAAAAAAAGTTTTTTTTTAATGCATTTTGCTTCTATGCTAACACGTTATATACTTGGTGAGGTACAATCTTTAGTTCTTTTTTCTTAAATTTGTTTATTTTACTTTATTTATTTTTGGCTGCTTTGGGTCTTCATTGCTGCGCGTGGGCTTTCTCTAGTTGCAGCGAGCGGGGGCCTCTCTTCGTTGTGCTGTGCATGCTTCTCATTGTGGTGGCTTCTCTTGTTGCAGAGGATGGGCTCTGTGCACAGGCTTCAGCAGTTGTGGCGCACGGGCTCTAGAGCGCAAGGTCAGCAGTTGTGGTGAGTAGGCTTAGCTTCTCCACAGCATGTGGGATCTTCCCGGACCAGGGATCGAACCTGTGTCCCCTGCATTGGCAGGTGGATTCCCAACCACTGTGCCACCAGGGAAGTCCTCAGTGACTTTTTGAAAATGCAGAGGCCTGTAGCTTAGTTACATCTGTGCAAAACAACAGTCATAAGACCTTTTTCCAATCACCTTTCCCCACCACTCAGACTGCCCTGCTGCTTTACTCTTCATCCCATAAGTACCCCAGCTCCTTGCCTTTGGGGAGACAGATCTGAGGCTAGTTCTCCTCGCTTGGCTACAGACCTGGGCGTCTCAGCATTTTGGTTTGCTGTGCATCAAGCAAAACGAACCAGATGCTCTATCAGTGAGGAGTACAATTGTGGGGAAGGACAAATGTGAGAAAAGCAGCTAAAGTCCATAACAAGAACTCAGGAAGTTGAATGTCAATGGCTGAAGTGGCTGCTCAAATTTCATTCAAGGCCTAGGATCCTTTTATTTTCCATTCCACTATGTGGGTCTTTGTCCTCAATTATCTCATGGTTGCAAAATGGCTACCACACCTCCAGGCATTGCATCCAAGTTCCAGGAAGAAGAGAGGAGGAGGAAGGAGCAGTATCTCCTATCAGGAAAGCAGACTTCCCCAAAATCTGTAGCAGACTTTGTTGGTCAGAACTGTGACCACCACAGCTGTGATGGTTTTAGAGGCCAAAGTGTTGAGGTGGACATGTATTGCTCCTCACCCCAAACAAAGTCTGCCACAGGTGACCACTGCCACCAACACAGTGTCGCTCTGAAGTGCTGGGCAATGTGGGTTTTAAGAAGAAATGAAATAAAAGGCTATCTATATGAAAAGGAGAGGCAAGCTTTTTATTTCCAAGTAATGACTTTACCTAGAAAACAGGATAAACCAATAAACTGTTAGAGGCCTTCTAGAGTGACTCAGTAAAGCTGCTTGGTGTAAAATAAATAGACAAAAGTATACCTACAGTCAAGAGTTGTTCTATATATGTTATCACAGAGCCAATTTACAAATCCCACAAAATTAGACTGAATTTAAGAATAAATATATGGGGCTTCCCTGGTGGCGCAGTGGTTGAGAGTCCGCCTGCCGATGCAGGGGACACGGGTTCGTGCCCCGGTCTGGGAAGATCCCACATGCCGCGGAGCGGCTGGGCCAGTGAGCCATGGCCGCTGAGCCTGCGCTTCCGGAGCCTGTGCTCCACAACGGGAGAGGCCCCAACAGTGAGAGGCCCGCCTATAGCAAAAAAAAAAAAAAAAAAAAAAAAAAACAAGAATAAATATATGAACATATATAAAAAAACTATAAACCTTTTCTGATGGTTAGATGCAGACTTAAATGGACAGTCATGTACCACATTTTCTGATGTTAAGACCTAATATCATATAGAACTATGTTAATTCTTCACAAACTGGTCAATTCTAATCAAAATCCCAATGAGATATGCAGGGGCATGAAGAGGCTGAGTTCCGAGAAAATGATTCCTGCGTCACCTGGAAGAATAGATTAAAAAAATTTGGGGCTTCCCTGGTGGCGCAGTGGTTGAGAGTCCGCCTGCCGATGCAGGGTACGCGGGTTCGTGCCCCGGCGCGGGAAGATCCCACATGCCGCGGAGTGGCTGGGCCCGTGAGCCAGGGCCGCTGAGCCTGCACGTCCGGAGCCTGTGCTCCGCAACGGGAGAGACCACAGTGGTGAGAGGCCCTCGTACCGCCAAAAAAAAAAAAAAAATCAAAATGGCAAATATAAAGTGATTGGGAATTCCTGGGCAGTCCAGTGGTTAGGACTCAGTGCTTTCACTGCCGCGGCCCAGGTTCAATCCCTGGTCAGGGAACGAAGACCCTGCAAGCTGTTCAGTGCAGCCAAAAAAAAAAAAAAGAAAAAGCATGTGTAGTTGAGGTCTATATTGATAGGGCTTTTTCTGTAGACTTACATGGTTGGAAACGCCTCACAGAGTAACTGTGGTTTCCTTTCTCACAGGACTAGATCTGTGGAGAACTACAAGACAGAGCTGCTAATAAACTGTGAAAAACTTAACAAACTTTTAAAAATCTTAGGTATTGGCATATGCTAACTGTTCTAGGCTATGATAGCTTAGGAGTGAATATGATTTGAACTTAATGCATGTTTAGAGGGTGTCTAAAGTTCAGAACCAGGCAAATCCATCTCCGGACCTTAAACATGGTTGTACAGTAAATTGCTTGAGGAAACTGGCTCTCAAAGACTACAGGAGGGGAATTTTTTTAAAAAATTCATTTTATATATTTATTTTTGGCTGCATTGGGTTTTTGTTGCTGTGCGCGGGGCTTTCTCTAGTTGCGGTGAGCAGGGGCTACTCTTCATTGCAGTGCACGGGCTTCTCATTGCGGTGGCTTCTCTTGTTGCAGAGCACAGGCTCTAGGTGCCGGACTTCAGGAGTGTGGCTCAAGGGCTTTGGAGCGCAGGCTCAGTAGTTGTGGCGCACGGGTTTAGTTGCTCCGCAGCATGAGGGATCTTCCCGGACCAGGGCTCAAACCCGTGTCCCCCACATTGGCAGGCGGATTCTTAACCACTGTGCCACCAGGGAAGCCCAGAGGGGAATTTTTGAAGTGTGTCAATGTTCCATTGGAGATCAAAGAAGCCCAACTAAAAAAAATTGTGGACTCTCACAACTATGGATTGAGCAAAAATTCTTTTTTGAAAGGGCTATTTGGAAGATTATTACTCTAATACTGGAGAAGCTAAGGTGATTGGCAGTGGAATGAATCAGAACGTGTACAATTCCTTAAAAATTTTTTTATTGACTTAAATTTTTCCTATAATAAAGCCCTTTACACTTTTTTTGTTAAAAAAAAAAGACAAGTGTATATACGCAGAGAAAAAAACCAGAAAGAAATCTATCTCCAGGTCATGACCTGTGAACTGATTCTAAGGGTCATTTTTATTCTTATAAAATTGATTTTCCCCCCAAATTTCTTCAATATACATGTATTATGTGTATGATCAGAAAACAAAGTTTATATGTAAATAAAAGAACATCGAGACTTCAATGGAAGGGGGCCAAAGGGCACTTCAAACAGTTTTCAAGAAGAAAGACCAATAATAAGAACACGTTCCATTTCAACCTCACCGGCTATCAAAGAGCAAGGTGCTGCTCTCAGCTGAGGGCGTTAACAGCCCCGCCAGGCAGACAGCAGGTGTGGTGTCTGGGCCCCCCCAAGATGTCTGCATTTGAATTTCTTTTAAAATAAGAAAAATGAGTATGATAATGAATCAAACTGAGATTTTATCTATCTTTTGCCAATGCAGTTGTCCAACAGAACTTTCCCTATTTGTCATGGAGGAAGGGCCTGAGACCAGCCCCAGGGATGATGGAGGAACGATGGGGGCGGACACCTGGGATCATCGCCATGGCACCCAGAAGCAAGCCCGTCTGGACCCAGCTCGGAGCAGCGTCGGCCTCCGGGACATGGACGCGCCTGACCACTACTGTCGGTTCTCCTCACACTGAGATGGTATTACTTTGTTATCACACAACCAAAAATATACTAAAACGATGCCTTAAGCTGTTCATTTCCTTTATCTCAAAACTCTCACTTCTAGAAGTCTACTCTAAGACAACGCTAAAGAAGGATAATGCAAAAAGATGTTATATGAAGAATGACTTGTAACAGTGAAAACTTCGAAATAACTTCTGCGTCCAGCAAAAAAACAGGTAATAGAACATCACGCCCCCATCCAGAAGGACAGCTCCAAAGACAGTGAGGCTCCACGGGAAAAAGAAGTCCTGCTATGCAGGTAAGCAGGGGAAAAAGATTAGAATGTTGGACTGTATACACCGTGTTTAATGTAAAAATTGCAATATCAAAAAGCAGACGGTAACGTACCAAAGTGCGAAATGCGATTTTATTAAGAATTATGGGTGTTTTTCCCTTAATTCCATATTTTCTGAAATGTGGTTATCTTGCCTCCATAGTTTAAAAAGTATACTAAAAAGCATTTCATAAACTCTAGCACTTTATATAAATGTGAAGTATCATCACCGAGAAGGCAGCTTATATCTGCTTACAACTGAGCAGAAATGACACGAGTCCCAGATGAACACCATCTTTTTCCTTCTCTGGGGAGCACAGGGCCCAGCTCCTCTCACAGGGCTGAGCTACATGGTACCTGAGCGGCCCTGCAGGTGGCCTTGCCAGCCGGGGTGGAGGTGTGCTTCCAGATACCTGTGTGCCAACACTGCACCCTGGAGGCACACCCCTGTGTCCTCCCAGCTTCCAGCATGGACGAGGTGGCCAGGCATGAGGCTGGCATGTTAGGACCCGGCTATGCGGATGCTGGGCCAGGTTCCAAGACAGCTGCGCTGTCACTAACAACAAGACTCTGCAGCAGAGCTATGTGAGTGAAGCGAGTCCAGGAAATTTGCTTTTTCCCAAATGCCCACCACCTGAGCTTATTCTCCTCTCCTGGAATATAACGTTCACTTAGAAGTAATACTGTTCATAATTCAGGTTTTTTTAAAAATTATCATTCTAAACATAAGAGTTTACAAAGGAAATTCCAGATCGAAATCACACCAAGAGGCTGTCCAAGGACACATGACTGACATACCTCCTCTTCATATGCAGGGAAGATCTGTCCCCCCTCAGTGACTTCCAAACCCATCAAAGAAAAGAGGACGAAAAAAAAAAAACAGGATGACGGTACATCCTCAAACGCGCTCAATTCTCCTCTCCTATGGTGGATCCCTTCCCAGGAGGTGACAGGCTTAAGGGGTGTTTCCGGGTGGGCAGGTGGGTGTCTCTCGCACACATGAGTTAATTTCTGGGGTTGCTGCCCATGGGGAACTCCTGCCGGCCAAGGGTGGGACCACGCCCAGGAGCTCAGCCACGCCTAGGGCATCGACAGGGTCCACGCTGCTCCCGCCGGAGCCCCCCGAACCCAGTAGGCTGCCAGGCACGCAGTAGGTGCTCAGCAAGCGCTTGTCGAACTGGACGGCGAAGGGCTTCTCCCTGCTGTGGAGCCTGCGGTGCTCCGCCAGGGGGCCACTCCAGCCAAACACCTCGCCGCACTCATGACACTTAAAGGGCTTCTCCGCAGAGTGGGTCTTTTGATGTTTAATGAGACAGTGATTCTGGCTGAAGGCCCGGCCGCACTGGCCGCACTTATAGGGTTTCTCCCCGGTGTGGACGCGCTGGTGCACGATGAGCGAAGAGTGGCAGCTGAAGGCCTTCCAGCAGCGGCTGCAGTCGAAGGGCTTCTCGCCGGTGTGGACGCGCTGATGCACAATCAGGTAGGAGTGGGAGCTGAAGGCCTTGCCGCACTCGTTGCAGCGGAAGGGCTTCTCGCCACTGTGGACGCGCTGGTGCACCACCAGGTACGAGTGGCAGCTGAAGGCCTTGCCGCACTGGCTGCACTTGAAGGGCTTCTCGCCCGTGTGGGCACGCTGGTGCAGCGTCAGGCGGGAGCGGCTGCTGAAGGCCTTCTGGCAGTCGCCGCACTGGAAGGGCTTGTCCCCGCTGTGGAGCTTCTCGTGCACCGTCAGGGACGAGTGGCAGGCGAAGGCCCGGCCACACGCGCCGCACCGGTAGGGCTTCTCACCGGTGTGGATCCGGCGGTGCCGCGTCAGGTGTGTCCGCTGGTTGAAGGCCTTGCCGCACTCGCCGCACCGGTAGGGCCTCTCGCCGGTGTGGACGCGCAGGTGCATGCCAAGCAGCGAGCTGCAGCTGAAGGCCTTGTCGCAGGCGCCGCACTTGTAGGGCCGCTCGCCTGTGTGGACGCGCCGGTGCACGTTCAGGGACGAGTGGCAGCTGAAGGCCTTGCCGCACTGGCCGCAGAGGAAGGGCTTCTCGCCGGTGTGGACGCGTCGGTGCTCCAGGAGGTTGGTGCTCCAGGTGAAGGCCTTGCCGCACTCGCTGCACTTGTAGGCCTTCTCTCGTGCGTGCCACCGCCGGTGCAGCGCCAGGGCCGCGCTCCGCTGGAAGGCCTTGCCGCACTCACCACACATGAACGGGCCGCTCCCGGCACCCGGGCTCTGACGCCTGGCTCTGCTGGACTGCACGCCCCCCACGCAGCCATCCGGAGAGGCTCCTTCTGCGGGAAGGCTGGGCTGGGCCAGGAGGGCGCACCTCTGGCCAAGAGTCTCCTCAGACACCACATGGCCCCATCGGTGCTCCTCTGTGGGACTGTCCCTGGCGGCCTTACATTGTGACAGAGCAGTTGTCGGGGCCCCCTGGGTGCCCCTGTCGCCAGAACCGGGGCTGTGGAGACCGGACCTCGCTAGCCCACCTGTGATCAGCTCCCATGACGGTTCTTCTTTGTAAACGCACAGGTGCTGAGACCACGGCTCCTCTACCTCAGGCCCCGGCTCCTGTTCTGGTTCTGTAAGAAATGGAGATACTACCTTCTGAGAGCAGGCGGAGGTTCGGCGCTGGGGCTCAGGGCTGAGATCTGCCGGGAGCACACGTAAGTGCAGGAGAAGAGAGTAGAGACCAGAAGGGGGAGAGAGAGAGCGCAAGCTCAGGGCTGCGCGGAGGGGAGCGCTCAGGGCAAGGCAGGCAGGCCAGCGAGCAGGGACAGGCCAGCGAGCAGGGAAGAGGAAGAAGAAAGAGGGAAAAGAGTCTTGGAGAAGCCAGGGGATTCTGAAAAGAGCTGGGGGGGCGGGGGAGGACAGAGGAGCAGGAAGGGCACTGAGCAGGTGCAGACGGAGCAGGGCAGTGGACCGCGGAAGGAAAGCAGGCCCCATGGGGCGGTGGGGTGGGGCTCCACATCCTCCCACTGCATCCCGCTCACCTGGACCAGCCCCTCCAGGGACAGCTCTAGGCGCCCACCATGGCTCCTCACCTCGTTCCAGGTGAGAGATCACATCTGGCTTGCAGACAGGAGGCCCTGCACGAAGGGAGAAAGCGGTGTGGCTCTGGGTGCTGTGCTCTCCAGAACGGCCCACAGGCCCAGCGGCCCTGGAGTGGCCCCAGCGGCCCGAGGCACGGAGAGGTGGTGCCAACTCCAAAGAAGGGGGCCTCAGACATGGAACCCATATTGACGTGTGTGCTCTGAGGACCCCACAGGTACTGACATGCCCCATCTAGGGCAGGCTGGGCTTCCAGGGCCCTGTCCACCCCCTCCCTTTCCTCTGGGCCCCACCCCGAGACCAGCCACACTTCCAGGCAAAGATGCCAGTTGGTGCCACAAGGGCCTGGGGCAGATACCACAAGGGAGACTCAGGAACACATACAGACTGGTGGATGCCCAGACTGCGGCCTCCTCACCTTGGGAGCCATCTTACCCAGGGCAAGAAGGTTCTGGTAGTTCTCCAGCATCACATCCCGGTACAGGGCCCTCTGAGGGGAGTCCAGCTGTCCCCACTCCTCCTGGGTGAAGTCCACGGCCACATCCTTGAAAGTCACCAACTCCTGGAATGACACACATGTTCTCTCTCACCCAGGATGAGAGTCAGTCCACTTGCGTTTTTGGGTGACTGAGGACCTCACTAGCAGAGATAACCTCGCATGACCTCCTGAGTGCAGAAGATAGGGCTGTAGACACCATCCGTCCTACAGCCCCGACGCACACACCACAACTCAGCCAGGAATTGCCACGCGGCCTGGCCTGGGAGGGCCCAGCTAACTGGGCAGCCCACGTGTAGGTGCTGCAGTGGGGGCACAGGCTGAGGCCATAAGTTCTGGCCAACTTACAGAGCTTGAAATATAATACAAAGAGCCCAAAACCCTATTCAAGTCCCACCACTGCAAAAGGCCCCAACCCCAGACAGAAAGCCCTCACTGCACCCTAAGGAAGGACCCTGTACTGCTCCGTGTCCTTCCTGCTTGCCCCCCACTCCTTCCCAGCAGACCCCTGCTCCCTTGTGCCTGGGGCCACATCCCAGCCCACCCCCTCGCAACCTGCTCCCACTTTCCCTGAACACTGGCCCCTGGTCTCGGGGTAACCCCCCCGACCCGGTCACTCCGGTTCCAAGTGTCCTGAAAGTCCCAAATGACTTCCCTTATGTGACTCCTCCTCTGGAACCCCAGTATTCTGCCGGCCAGGGCTTCTTACCTCTCCAGCTGGGCACGCCAAGAGGTTGGAGACCCAGTGCCTGTCCCATGAGAAGAGAACAAAGAGCAGCCCAGGCCACATACAGTCATGACAGGGATGCATTAGAAGATAGGCTGGGACTTCCCTGGTGATCCAGTGGTTAAGACTCTGCACTCCCAATACAGGGGGCCCGGGTTCGATCTCTGGTCAGGGAACTAGATCCCTCATGCCACAACTAAAAAGATCCCACGAGCTGCAACTGAAGACCCTGCACGCGGCAACGAACATCCTGCTTGTCGCAACTAAGACCCAGCACAGCCAAATAAATAAATAAATACTAAAAAAAAAAAAAAAAAGGGCAGACCATGGTGGGGGGGGACACAGAAGTGGTGGGGCAGGCAGGTCCTCAGCAGTAAAGTGAACTGGAGTCAGGGAGGAGGCGGGGGGGGGGGCAGGCCGCAGTGGCCAGAGTATGAAGATGATAGATATCTACCCCAAGGTAACAGTGTCTGCATTCTGCAGCAGGCAGCATGGGGGGAAGGCAGGAGGGGGACGGGCGTGAACAAGTTCTGAGCATGGGCCCAAGGAGTGACCTGGTTAAAAAAAGCAGCCTGGTAAAAACTGAGTTTCGAGTTCTGTTTCTAGGCACAAAGGGGTAACAGGGACCAGACTTGCCCTCTTACCTCAAACAACTAGTAAACTGGGTAAGATGTATGAAACAATGGTCCATTTCCAGACACTGGACAAAGGACAGATCAGAACAGAGACCCCTGAGAACAAACAAAGTGAGCCCTACAACAGCCTCACCTTCCCACATGGAAGCAGTCCCTGATCACAGTGCAGGGAGTAGGAATCCAGACAGAGCTTGTGGTCCAAAGAGTTGAGGAGACAGAGAACAAAGTTTGGGGAGACCAGGAAACTACAATTTTCAGGGCAACATGCCAGAGCAGAGGGAGCCACACAGACTTGGAACTCTGGATGTGCTCAAGATTGACTGAGGACTGACAGGAGTGTGCCTGGGAAGAAATGACCCCAAACCAGGGAAAGAAACAGCAGAAAGGGGTGTATGCAGGACAATCATTAAAACTCAAACAGGGCTGGGAACAGTTTGTGCTCCAACTGGCCAGAGTGAATGACCTCCTGTTCTATGGGACACTGAGTAAAGTCCCCAGAAGGATGCTGCTTCAGCAATGGGGCAAAATTAGCCTGAGATTAAAGACTTCTCTGGATCCACCTTAACAAAACCTAAAAGTAAGCCTTGGAAGGATCCAACTGACACTAAGTAATTTCACTGCATCACAGAACATTTAAGGAATTAAACCCAACACTCAACAAAGTAAAATTCACTCCGTCCAGAATCCAATCAAGTAACTAAAAGGAAAATAAGTTAATAAAATCAAAAGAATTAAAAGTATCATAAAACAGTATTTGTTTACCTCAAAAGAAAGCATTAAGGGTGAAACAGCATAAAAAAAGATACAAGACGTAGAAAACAAATAGCATAATGGCAGATGTAAACCCAGCCGTATCGATAATTATGTTAAATGTGAATAGTCTAAATATCCCAAATAAAAACTAGAGATTGGCAAATTGAATTTAAAAAGTAAGACCCAGGCTTCCTGGTGGCACAGTAGTTAGTTAAGAATCCACCTGCCAATGCAGGGGACATGGGTTCAAGCTCTGGTCCAGGAAGATCCCACATGCTGCGGAGCAACTAAGCCTGTGTGCCACAACTACTGAGCCTACACTCTAGAGCCCACGAGCCACAACTACTGAAGCCCATGCACCTAGAGCCCGTGCTCTGCAACAACAGAAACCACCACAATGAGAAGCCCATGCATAAGGAGGAGTAGCCCCCGCTCACCACAACTAGAGAAAGCCCGCACGCAGCAATGAAGACCCAAAGCAGCCCCTCTGCAAAAAAAAAAAAAAAAAGATACCCAGAAAATTCTCCACATATTTAGAATTAAACAACACACTCCTGAATAATACATAGTTGAAGGAGAAATTACAAAAAACTTAGAAACTATTTTGAACTGAAAAAAAGGGAAATACAACAGAAAATTTGTGGAATATAGCTAAAGCAGGACTTAGAGGTAAATTTATAGCACTGAATGCTAATGAGAATAGGTGTCAAATCAATACCTCAGTTTCACCCTTAAGAAAACAAAGTAGTATACACTGATGTGTATAAAACTGATGACTAATAAGAACCTGCAGTATAAGAAAACAAACAAACAACAAAAAAAACAACTAATACTAAACTTTCTTTGGTTACTTGTATGGAAATATGTTAATATAAATGTTTCAGACATTACATGAAGTTTCTAAAAATCTTATACGTTCTGGTATAATGTTAAGTCATAATTCTAGTTATTACTTTAAAATGTATATCCCAACTTCCGGGGAAGATGGCGGAAGAGTAAGACGCGGAGATCACCTTCCTCCCCACAGATACACCAGAAATACAGCTACACGTGGAACAACTCCTACAGAACACCTACTGTACGCTGGCAGAAGACCTCAGACCTCCCAAAAGGCAAGAAACTCCCCACGTACCTGGGTAGGGCAAAGCGGAGAGATTCCCGCACAGAGGATTGGTGCCAACCGGCACTCACCAGCCCGAGAGGCTTGTCTGCTCGCCCACCGGGGCGGGCGGCGCTGGGAGCTGAGACTCGGGCTTCAGTCGGAGCGCAGGGAGAGGACTGGGGTTGGCAGCGTGAACACAGCCTGAAGGGGCTAATGCACCACAGTTAGCTGGGAGGGAGTCCGGGAAAAAGTCTGGACCTGCCAAAGAGGCAAGAGACTTTTTCTTCCCTCTTTGTTTCCTGGTGCGCGAGGAGAGGGGATTAAGTGCGCTGCTTAAAGGAGCTCCAGAGACGGGCGCGAGCCGCGGCTGAAAGCGCGGACCCCAGAGACTGGCATGGGAGGCTGGGGCTGCTGCCGCCGCCACGCGGCCTGTGTGCGAGCGCAGGTCACTGTCCACGCCCCCCTTCCGGGGAGCCTGTGCGGCCCGTCACTGCCGGGGTCCCGGGATCCAGGGATGGCTTCCCTGGAAGAGCGCACAGCGCGCCTCGGGCTGGTGCAGCGTCACGCTGGCCTCTGCGCCCCGCACTCCGTGCCCCTCCCTCCCCCCCGGCCTGAGTGAGCCAGAGACCCCGAAGCGGCTGCTCCTTTAACCCTGTCCTGTCTGAGCGAAGAACAGACGCCCTCCGGCGACCTACACGGAGAGGCGGGGCCAAATCCAAAGCTGAGACCCGGGAGCTGTGAGAACAAAGAAGAGAAAGGGAAATCTCTCCCAGCAGCCTCAGAAGCAGCAGATTAAAGCTCCACAATCAACTTGATGTACCCTGCATCTGTGGAATACATGAGTAGACAACGAATCATCCCAAATTGAGGAGCCAGGAGTCAGTGCTGTGCCTCTGAGGTGGGAGAGCCAACTTCAGGACACTGGTCCACAAGAGACCTCCCAGCTCCACATAATATCAAACAGCGAATATCTTCCAGAGATCTCCATCTCAACACCAGCATCCAGCTTCACTCAACGACCAGCAAGCTACAGTGCTGGACGACACCCTATGCCAAACAACTAGAAAGACAGGAACACAACGCCACCCATTAGCAGAGAGGCTGCCTAAAATCATAAAAAGTCCACAGACACCCCAAAACACACCACCAGACGTGGACCTGCCCACCAGAAAGACAAGATCCAGCCTCATCCACCAGAACACAGGCACCAGTCCCCTCCACCAGGAAGCCTACACAACCCACTGAACCAACCTTAGCCACTGGGGACAGACACCAAAAACAACGGGAACTACGAACCTGCAGCCTGCAAAAAGGAGACCACAAACACAGTAAGATAAGCAAAATGAGAAGACAGAAAAACACACAGCAGGAGAAGGAGCAAGATAAAAACCCACCAGACCTAACAAATGAAGAGGAAATAGGCAGTCTACCTGAAAAAGAATTCAGAATAATGATAGGAAAGATGATCCAAAATCTTGGAAATAGAATAGACAAAATGCAAGAAACAGTTAACAAGGACCTAGAAGAACTAAAGATGAATCAAGCAACGATTAAAAACACAATAAATGAAATGAAAAATACTCTAGATGGGATCAATAGCAGAATAACTGGGGCAGAAGAACGGATAAGTGAGGTGGAAGATAAAATAGTGGAAATAACTACTGCAGAGCAGAAGAAAGAAAAAAGAATGAAAAGAACTGAGGACAGTCTCAGAGACCTCTGGGACAACTTTAACGCACCAACATTCGAATTATAGGGGTTCCAGAAGAAGAAGAGAAAAAGAAAGGGACTGAGAAAATATTTGAAGAGATTATAGTTAAAAACTTCCCTAATATGGGAAAGGAAATAGTCAAGTCCAGGAGGCACAGAGAGTCCCATACAGGATAAATCCAAGGAGAAATACGCCAAGGCACATATTAATCAAACTGTCAAAAATTAAATACAAAGAAAACATATTAAAAGCAGCAAGGGAAAAACAACAAATAACACACAAGGGAATCCCCATAAGGTTAACAGCTGATCTTTCAGCAGAAACTGTGCAAGCCAGAAGGGACTGGCAGGACATATTTAAAGTGATGAAGGAGAAAAACCTGCAACCAAGATTACTCTACCCAGCAAGGATTTCATTCAGATTTGATGGAGAAATTAAAACGTTTACAGACAAGCAAAAGCTGAGAGAGTTCAGCACCACCAAACCAGCTTTACAACAAATGCTAAAGGAACTTCTCTAGGCAAGGAACACAACAGAAGGAAAAGACCTACAATAACGAACCCAAAACAATTAAGAAAATGGGAATAGGAACATACATATCGATAATTACCTTAAATGTAAATGGACTAAATGCTCCCACCAAAAGACACAGATTGGCTGAATGGATACAAAAACAAGACCCATATATATGCTGTCTACAAGAGACCCACTTCAGACCTAGAGACACATACAGACTGAAAGTAAGGGGATGGAAAACGATATTCCATGCAAATGGAAACCAAAAGAAAGCTGGAGTAGCAATTCTCATATCAGACAAAATAGACTTTAAAATAAAGACTACTAGAAGAGACAAAGAAGGACACTACATAATGATCAAGGGATCGATCCAAGAAAAAGATATAACAATTGTAAATATTTATGCACCCAACATAGGAGCACCTCAATACATAAGGCAAATACTAACAGCCATAAAAGGGGAAATTGACAGTAACCCAATCATAGTAGGGGACTTTTAACACCCCACTTTCACCAATGGACAGATCATCCAAAATGAAAATAAATAAGGAAACACAAGCTTTAAATGATACATTAAACAAGATGGACTTAATTGATATTTATAGGACATTCCATCCAAAAATAACAGAATACACATTTTTCTCAAGTGCTCATGGAACATTCTCCAGGATAGATCATATCTTGGGTCACAAATCAAGCCTTGGTAAATTTAAGAAAATTGAAATTGTATCAAGTATCTTTTCCGACCACAACGCTACGAGACTAGATATCAATTACAAGAAAAGATCTGTAAAAAATACAAACACATGGAGGCTAAACAATACACTATTTAATAACAAAGTGATCACTGAAGAAATCAAAGAGGAAATTAAAAAAATACCTAGAAACAAATGACAATGGAGACACGACAACCCAAAACCTATGGGATGCAGCAAAAGCAGTTGTAAGAGGGAAGTTTATAGCAATACAATCCCACCTTAAGAAACAGGAAACATCTTGAATAAACAACCTAACCTTGCACCTAAAGCAATTAGAGAAAGAAGAACAAAAACACCCCAAAGTTAGCAGAAGGAAAGAAATCATAAAAATCAGATCAGAAATAAATGAAAAAGAAATGAAGGAAACGATAGCAAAGATCAATAAAACTAAAAGCTGGTTCTTTGAGAAGATAAACAAAATTGATAAACCATTAGCCAGACTCATCAAGAAAAAAAGGGAGAAGACTCAAATCAATAGAATCAGAAATGAAAAAGGAGAAGTAACAACTGACACTGCAGAAATACAAAAGATCATGAGAGATTACTACAAGCAACTCTATGCCAATAAAATGGACAACCTGGAAGAAATGGACAAATTCTTAGAAATGCACAACCTGCCAAGACTGAATCAGGAAGAAATAGAAAATATGAACAGACCAATCACAAGCACTGAAATTGAAACTGTGATCAAAAATCTTCCAACAAACAAAAACCCAGGACCAGATGGCTTCACAGGTGAATTCTATCAAACATTTAGAGAAGAGCTAACACCTATCCTTCTCAAACTCTTCCAAAATATAGCAGAGGGAGGAACACTCCCAAACTCATTCTACGAGGCCACAATCACCTTGATACCAAAACCAGACAAGGATGTCACAAAGAAAGAAAACTACAGGCCAATATCACTGATGAACATAGATGCAAAAATCCTCAACAAAATACTAGCAAACAGAATCCAACAGCACATTAAAAGGATCATACACCATGATCAAGTGGGGTTTATTCCAGGAATGCAAGGATTCTTCAATATACACAAATCAATCAACGTGATACACCATATTAACAAATTGAAGGAGAAAAACCATATGATCATCTCAATAGATGCAGAGAAAGCTTTTGACAAAATTCAACACCCACTTATGATAAAAACCCTGCAGAAAGTAGGCATAGAGGGAACTTTCCTCAACATAATAAAGGCCATATATGACAAACCCACAGCCAACATCGTCCTCAATGGTGAAAAACTGAAACCATTTCCACTAAGATCAGGAACAAGACAAGGTTGCCCACTCTCACCACTCTTATTCAACATAGTTTTGGAAGTTTTAGCCACAGCAATCAGAGAAGAAAAGGAAATAAAAGGAATCCAAATCGGAAAAGAAGAAGTAAAGCTGTCACTGTTTGCAGATGACATGATACTATACATAGAGAATCCTAAAGATGCTACCAGAAAACTACTAGAGCTAATCAATGAATTTGGTAAAGTAGCAGGATACAAAATTAATGCACAGAAATCTCTGGCATTCCTATATACTAATGATGAAAAATCTGAAAGTGAAATCAAGAAAAGACTCCCATTTACCATTGCAACAAAAAGAATAAAATATCTAGGAATAAACCTACCTAAGGAGACAAAAGACCTGTATGCAGAAAATTATAAGACACTGATGAAAGAAATTAAAGATGATACAAATAGATGGAGAGATATACCATGTTCTTGGATTGGAAGAATCAACATTGTGAAAATGACTCTACTACCCAAAGCAATCTACAGATTCAATGCAATCCCTATCAAACTACCACTGGCATTTTTCACAGAACTAGAACAAAAAATTTCACAATTTGTATGGAAACACAAAAGACCCCGAATAGTCAAAGCAATCTTGAGAACGAAAAACAGAGCTGGAGGAATCAGGCTCCCTGACTTCAGACTATACTACAAAGCTATAGTAATCAAGACAGTATGGTACTGGCACAAAAACAGAAAGATGGATCAATGGAACAGGATAGAAAGCCCAGAGATAAACCCACGCACATATGGTCACCTTATCTTTGATAAAGGAGGCAGGAATGTACAGTGGAGAAAGGACAGTCTCTTCAATAAGTGGTGCTGGGAAAACTGGACAGGGACATGTAAAAGTATGAGATTAGATCATTCCCTAACACCATACACAAAAATAAGCTCAAAATGGATTAAAGACCTAAATGTAAGGCCAGACACTATCAAACTCTTAGAGGAAAACATAGGCAGAACACTCTATGACATAAATCACAGCAAGATCCTTTTTGACCCACCTCCTAGAGAAACGGAAATAAAGACAAAAATAAACACATGGGACCTAATGAAACTTAAAAGCTTTTGCACAGCAAAGGAAACCATAAACAAGACCAAAAGACAACCCTTAGAATGGGAGAAAATATTTGCAAATGAAGCAACTGACAAAGGATTAATCTCCAAAATTTATAAGCAGCTCATGCAGCTCAATAACAAAAAAACAAACAACCCAATCCAAAAATGGGCAGAAGACCTAAACAGACATTTCTCCACAGAAGATATACAGACTGCCAACAAACACATGAAAGAATGCTCAACATCATTAATCATTAGAGAAATGCAAATCAAAACTACAATGAGATATCATCTCACACCAGTCAGAATGGCCATCATCAAAAAATTTAGAAACAATAAATGCTGGAGAGGGTGTGGAGAAAAGGGAACACTCTTGCACTGCTGGTGGGAATGTAAATTGATACAGCCACTATGGAGAACAGTATGGAGGTTCCTTAAAAAACTACAAATAGAACTACCATATGACCCAGCAATCCCACTACTGGGCATATACCCTGAGAAAACCATAATTCAAAAAGAGTCATGTACCAAAATGTTCATAGCAGCCCTATTTACAATAGCCCGGAGAGGGAAACAACCTAAGTGTCCATCATCGGATGAATGGATAAAGAAGATGTGGCACATATATACAATGGAATATTACTCAGCCATAAAAAGAAACGAAATTGAGTTATTTGTACTGAGGTGGATGGATCTAGAGTCTGTCATACAGAGTGAAGTAAGTCAGAAAGAGAAAGACAAATACTGTATGCTGACACATATATATGGAATTTAAGAAAAAAAATGCCATGAAGAACATAGGGGAAAGACAGGAGTAAAGACACAGACCTACTAGAGAATGGACTTGAGGATATGGGGAGGGGGAAGGGTAAGCTGTGACAAAGCGAAAGAGAGGCATGGACATATATACACTACCAAACGTAAGGTAGATAGCTAGTGGGAAGCAGCTGCATAGCACAGGGAGATCAGCTCGGTGCTTTGTGACCGCCTGGAGGGGTGGGATAGGGAGGGTGGGAGGGAGACGCAAGAGGGAGGGGATATGGGAACATATGTATATGTATAACTGATTAATTTTGTTATAAAGCAGAAACTAACACACCATTGTTAAGCAATTATATTCCAATAAAGATGTAAAAATAAATAAATAAATAAATAAAATGTATATCCTAGAAATAACTAAATTTCCTTGTCAATTGCATTATTATGAACTTTCATCAATTCTTTGACCGTGGTCATTTTTAAGTCTTTTGTCATTTACAGACAGTTCTGGGTGTACCCTGATGCTTTTGCAAAAATGTTCCTATAAAAGGGTTTCATCTTCAAGGAATTCATGGAAAAGACTCTGACAAGTACAGGTTTCTGGTAACTGACTATACTGCTGAACTGAATGAATAAGGATATTCAGAACCCTAATGGAAAACTGATGAATTCATAAAAGTGCTAACAAAAGGTCAAGATGAAAAAAAATTAATTACATGGGACTGAGTGAACTGATGAGGATGATTATAATTTTTGTGACTTTCTGTTTGAATTAAAAAAAAAATCCCACAAGGACTCAGAGGCAAAAAATATACAAATCAATTTTCACTGTAAAGTAAAGGAGCTGTTACAGTGGAGGATTACTGGACTGAATGTCAATATTATGACATAGTATGAGTGTATTTCATGTTTGGAAATTGCAATCATTGTTGCGTTTGTTGTGGTCATCTATTTACAATGCTTGGTGTCAGTTTATTTATCTCTTATAAAAATAAAATACAGTGTGTGTGTGTGTGTGTGTGTGTGTGTTGTGAAAAAAAGAATTCACTGGTGTAGGTGGGGTGATATTTGCATAATTACTCATGTAGATTTGATTGTATATTTATTTTATTATTTTGATTAAACAATGCTACTGGAAAAAAAAATGCATACTTAGCTGTTAGCAGGGTTGAAGCTCCTGATGGTTGTAAGATCTACCTGCCTGAATTTGGACATTAGCATTTTACATTTTATGCAATGAATTAAAAGCAAAAAATCATTTCAAAAAAAAAAAAGAAGCTAAAGTAGGTACCTCCCTGGTGGTCCAGTGGTTAAGATTCCGCCTTCCAATGCAGGGGGTGTGGGTTTGATCCCTGGTCGGGGAGCTAAGATCCCACATGCCTTGGGGCCAAAAAACCAAAAACATAAAACAGAAGCACTATTGTAACAAATTCAATAAAGGCTTTAAAAAAAATGGTCCACATCAAAACAATCACAAAAAAGCCAAAGTAAAGAAAGGAAATAATAAGAACCAGAAATTGATGAAAAAGAGCACAGAAAAGCAATAGAGAAAATCAATGAAACCAAAAGATGGTTCTCTGCAAAGACCAATAAAATCAATAACTAAACATATATTTACTATACGACTCAGCCATTCCACTCTTGGGTATTTATTCAAGAGAAATTAAAACACACATCTATACTTGTACTCCAATATTTATAGCAGGTATATTTGTAATAACCTAAACCAGGAAACAACCTAAACATCCATCAGTTGGTGAATGGATAAACAAATTGTGGAGTACATATACAACAATGTTATGTGCTGAACTGTGTCCCTCCAAATTCATATGTTGAAGCCCTAAGCTCCAATACCTTAGAATGTGACTATATTTGAAGAAAAGGCCTTTAAAGAAGTAATTAAGGTAAACGAAGTCATTAGGATGGGTCCTAAAATGGAAGAACTAGTGTCCTTATAAGAAATGGAAATTTGGACACAAATATGTACAGAGGGGAGAATGTGAGGACACAGAGAAGCACCATCTGCAAACCAACACCTTGATCTTAGACTTCTAGCCTCCAGAACTATGAGACAATACATTTCTTTTTTGTTCTTTTTTTTTTTTTTTTTTCACAGGCCCCGCGGCCATGGCTCACGGGCCCAGATGCTCCGCGGCACGTGGGATCCTCCCAGACTGGGGCACGAACCCGCGTTTCCTGCATCGGCAGGCGGACTCTCAACCACTGCGCCACCAGGGAAGCCCTGAGACAATAAATTTCTATTGCTTGAGCCACACAATCTGTGGCATTTCGCTGTGGCAGCCCTAGGAACCTAAAACAAATGGAATATCACTAGACAATCAATAGGACCAAGCTACTGATTCAAACAAGGAAATGAAGTCAAAAGCATAATGCTAACTGAAATAAGTCAGAGACAAAAGACTACATATCTTATAATTCCACATGAAATTCTTAAAAAGACAGAATTATATTGGATGCCAAGGGGGCGGGTGGAGAAGATGGACTTCAAAGGGGCATGAAGGAACTTTTTGGGTGATGGAAAAGTTCTATATCATGATTGTGGTGCTGGCTACACAACTGTATACACTTGCCAAAACTCACCAAATCCTACATATATAAAATTGGAGAAATTTATTGTGTATAAATTATACCTCAATAAACCTGATCCAAAAAACCCACCGGATTTCAGGGAGATGAGAGGTGGGAGTGAGGACACATGCTGAGAACGTGCCCATAACTGAGGCATGCAGGGATGAAGCATAATGGTGATGGCACTGGCAGAAAGGAGGAGAAAATGGGCAGAAACAAAGTTCCAGAGACATCACAATGCGGTGCTGGCGAGAAAGCACTGTCAGAGGCTACATGGTTTCAGTATGGAGGTGTCAACAGGCAAGAGCAGGAAAGGATTTGAGCCTGGCACAGGACTTTCTGAGGGGTATTCCCAACCCACCAGCAAAAGCCCATGTCTGGTGTGTCTTAATTTTGCAGGACAGGAAGCAAAAGGGTGTGGGAATCAAAGGCAGATGTGGAGGGGCTTCCCTGGTGGTGCACTGGTTAAGAATCTGCCTGCCAATGCAGGGGACACGGGTTCGAGCACTAGTCTGGGAAGATCCCTCATGCCGCGGAGCAACTAAGCCCATGTGCCACAACTACTGAGCCTGCACTCTAGAGCCTGCGAGCCACAACTACTGAGCTGGTGTGCCACAACTACTGAAGCCCGCGCGCCTAGAGCCCGTGCTCCACAACAAGAGAAGCCACTGCAATGAGAAGCCCGCGCACTGCAACGAAGAGTAGCCCCCACTTGCCACAACCAGAGAAAAGCTCGCGCGCAGCGTCGAAGGCCCAATGCAGCCAAAAATAAATAAATAAATAAATAAATAAATAAATAAATAAATAAAATCAATTTATTAAAAAAAAAAAGGCAGATGTGGAAATAAAACTAGCAGAGGAGTCAGAACAGATCACGGGGGATGTCCCAGCAGAACAGAACCCTTGACGTAGTATGAGACTGCTGGGAGAGGAGACTACTTCAGAGAGAGGACCAGTTACTCAAAGACGTGAGAAACTGGTATTTCAGGAATAATATCTGTGCACAAGAAGGGGAGTACCTCCCGAGGTGGTCACTCTCACACAGACACCACATTTTCCTGAACCTTTTCAAGGTAAGTTGCAGACATCAGAACATCTCACCTTACATTCTTCAGCCTGTATCTCCTAAGGATGTTCTCTGACACAATCACAATGCCATCATCACACCCACGAAATTAAACATTCATAAAACATGATCTAAAATACAGTACATTTTCAAATTTTCTCAATGTTTCTAAACGCCTTTGATAGAATTTTTGGATCTATAAACCCAACAAGGATCATGTATTGCATGTGCTTGTCATGTCTCCCAAGTGTCTTATAGAACTACAGAACATTCTAACATTACAGAAGCTGGGCAAATCTCACCATACATGTTTTACAGTCATTTCGACTTTTCAAGTGGTAAGTTAACAGAATTGACAAATCCTAAAAAAATCAAAGGATTCTCAACCCTCCTGACCTTTCACCACCTCACACTGTCTTTATCAAGTGCACCTTTCTAAACACTACAATGAGTGGGGGTGGTTCAGGTGGTGGAACAAAATGAGGAGCAAAACCCAAAATCTGGAAAAGGAGGGATTTGCACCTCTCCCAGCTGCAGAAGTGGCCCCACGGCCAATTCCCTGTCGAGCCCAAAGATCCTCTAAAACTCCAAGTTTTTCCATGAAGGCCCCATGTCAGGAGCTGGGTACAGAGGAAAAGCACACAGGGACGCACCCCCTACCAACACTCTGACCCCAGCACTGCAATGCAGCCTTTCCATCAGCTGTTCCACATCCTCCTACCTAATTCCATCTCGGAAAACTCTCCCAAACAAGGACCAACTGCCACAAACATCCCATGGGCCTGAGTGTGGAGATGAGTGAAGTGATCTCATGTGAGCTGTCACCTACTTGCTTGGGTGGCACTAGAACCACTTATCAGAGCTCCCAGCACAGTGCTGGGCACACAGCACAGTCCTCGGCAACAGACGCGTGGCTGGACTGAATCAGGCTGGAACGTACACTCATGTTGATGGCACACCCTGGCGTCACCTGGACCTGTTCCCACGCGCAGAGCTTCCTGAGGACTGGAGAGCAGGCCCCCAGGTTGGGGGGGGCGGTCCTTGGATGACTAAAGATTCTGGGCGGCCGAAGGTAGGTGCCAACCCTCCACATAAACAACGAAATGTTCAAAAAAGAAAAGACAACCACTCACCTCGGACCTGCCTTCCAGGAGACCCTGACCCAATTTATCTTCTGGAATCTCTTTGAGGGGAAGAGCAGGGTCCTGAGAGGATGGAGCTGGAAAAGAGAAATGAGTCAAGAAGGCTGCTCTGTCCATAGCCACCAGGCACCCCCAGCACGGGGAGAATGAAGGGGAGGCAGGAAGGGAGCCCCAACTTCGTCACAACCTGATAGGGCATCGGGCTAATTCTGCTACTCAGTGTGTGGGGTCACTCCCGTTACGGAGGAAAAGCGCCGCCATTCCCGTCCCCATCATCCCCGGGATGCCCACGTTGAAGAGGAGGAGGCCTGAATCCGGGGCGCTTCCGGGAACCCAGCCCGCCCTCTCCGTGCAAATCCACAGGCCCACGGCTTGACGAGCCAACCGTACCTGCCTCCCGGGGCTCCGGGGCCTCCATGGCACCCTCCTTTGGCGGCCGCCCCGGGCGGGAACGGGGCGGGTCCACCTCCCAGGGCTCAGAAGCCTCGCGCAGACCCGAGGGGCCGGCCCGCGCCCCGGGTCGGGGTCAGGCGGGCTCCGCAGGCGCCCCGCGCCCCGGGCTGTGCTCTCGCCCCATAGCTCGCCCCACCAGCCCGTCACCGACGTTGTCCGGGCCCGCGCGGGCCGGCCAGGCCTCGGGCTCTGCCGCCCGGCGCTGGGAGTCGCGGAGGTGGCACACAAGCCTGGGGCTGACGGGCTGACGAACCGACGGCCTGCCGGCCGCGCGGCCGAGCTGACCCACCTCACACAAGACGGCGGCCGCCACAAAAGAAATACTGGCGGCCGTCGCGAGACGTGCGCCTGCGCAGACCGGACGGGCACTACAACTCCCGAGACCCTTTGTGCCGCGCAGGGGTGGACTGCATTTCCCAGAGGGCATCGGGGCCGGAGCCGCTCTGACGTCTAGCACGGACGGCGTGTAGCACAGTCTTCTGGGAAGTGTAGTTAAGGGGCCAGCGACCCTGCGCTCTGGCCCCGCCTCCTCTCCCCTATTGCTGTGGAAAGCGCTTGCATCTCGGGATGTGTGTGTGATGTGTGTTGTGTGTGTGTGATGTGTGTTGTGTGTGTGTGATGTGTGTGGTGTGTGTGATGTGGTGTGTGTGTGTGTGTGATGTGTGTTGTGTGTGTGTGATGTGTGTGGTGTGTGTGGTGTGTGTGATGTGGTGTGTGGTGTGTGTGTGAGGTGTGTGGTGTGTGTGGTGTGTGTGGTGTGTGTGATGTGGTGTGTGGTGTGTGTGTGTGATGTGTGTTGTGTGTGTGTGATGTGTGTGGTGTGTGTGATGTGGTGTGTGGTGTGTGTGGTGTGTGTGAGGTGTGTGGTGTGTGTGGTGTGTGTGTGATGTGTGTGGTGTGTGTGTGATGTGTGTGTGTGAGGTGTGTGGTGTGTGTGGTGTGTGTGTGAGGTGTGTGGTGTGTGTGGTGTGTGTGTGAGGTGTGTGGTGTGTGTGTGATGTGTGTGTGTGGTGTGTGGTGTGTGTCGTGTGTGTCGTGTGTGTGTGAGGTGTGTGGTGTGTGTGTGCGCACGCCTGGCGGGTGAGTGTGGAGAGTTTAGGTTGGGTAAGTGTGAAACATTGAGGGTGAGTGACCTCTGTGTGAGATGGACAGGGCCCCACGGGCACCTGCTGGGTCCTGACATTTGACCTACCAGTTGCCCCATCCCCAGGTATGAGAGTGGGTCCATTTCTCTTTGCTGGGAAGATGGCTTCCTTTGCTCGGGACCACCCAGAACTGGAGGGAAGGGGCCCTCAGGAAGGCCCAGCTCCTGCACTTGACCCCTGGCCCTTTCTTCTGACAGAGGGGGGATGGGGTGGGGTGGAGTGAGGGTGGGGTTTGGGGGGAGGGGTCTGCAGACTCCCCAGCCTCCCCATAATGGGTAGAGAGGCGGCCACCCTGAGGGTCCCGGAGTTCTGGGCTTGGCTGGGAACCTCCATGGTGAGGCCCCCGGTGCTACGGGCACAGAAACAAGGACGAGGGTGGGGACTCCACAGGGCTGGAAAGGGTGGCTGCTCACTCCCAGGCCTTGCTGGGTGGGGACCCAAGGCCAGGGTGGCAGGTACTGAGCGGCTGTCCATCTCGAGGAAGTGAGCGAGTGCCCTGTGCAGTCCAGGGCAGGAGGGGCCGTGGCATCCAGGGGCCTTACACTAAGACCCTCGCTTTTCAAAATTGAGAAATTAATCGATCCTGAGGAGAGGGTCCTGGGAACTTCTGATTCGGTCAGAAACCCAGGCTTCTGAAGGGGGTTGGGGACATGGCAGGGGGGACGTTCTTGTGGGCCTGAGCCCTTAACCTGTGGGGTGTGATGCCACCCTGGGGTAGACAATGTCAGAATCCAGTCGAATCCTCAGACATCCTACTGGGGTCGGAAACTTGCTTGTTATCATGGGGAAAATACTCCACGCATTTGGTGACCAGAAGCGTCAGAAGTGAAGTGTTGTCTGTAAGGGAAGGGAAAACACAGGGAAGAAAGACAAGTTGGGAACAATTGGGTTTTTTCCTACACAGGAAGGAACACACTGAGTTTTCCCCTTTACACCTTCTTGGGGGCCGGAGGCGAGGCGGGGTGGTGGTGGCAGTGGTATCTGTGACCTGAGGATCAAGGAGCAGGACACACACTGGCCCCGAGGCAGGAAGCTGTTGGCATGGTGGGCAGGAGGGGGCATGTCCCTGGGGGCAGGCCCAGAGCCCAGGCTCTGCAGGGAGTGGGGAGGAGCCCTTGGGTTGGAGGGTGAGGGCAGAGGGGGTTCTGATCAGACGTAGGTTTTTTTTTTTTAAAGGAACATTTTTTTAAATAGATCTTTATTGGAGTATAATTGCTTCACAATACTGTGTTAGTTTCTGTTGCATAACAAAACTAATCAGCCATATGCATACACATGTCCCCATATCCCCTCCCTCTGGAGCCTCCCTCCCATCCTCCTTATCCCACCCCTCTAGGTCATCGCAAAGCACGGAGCCAATCTCCCTGTGCTATGCTGCTGCTTCCCACCAGCCAACTGTTTTACACTTGGTAGTGTATAAAAGTCGATGCTACTCTCACTTCGCCCCAGCTTTGCTTTCCCACCCCATGTCATCAAGTCCATTCTCTATGTCTACCTCTTTATTCCTGCCCTGCAACCAGGTTCATCAGTACCATTTTTTTTTTCAGATTCCATATATATGCATTAGCATACAGTATTTGTTTTCCTCTTTCTGACTTCACTCTGTATGACAGACTCTAGGCCCACCTACCCCACTACAAATAACTCAATTTCCTTTCTTTTTATGGCTGAGAAATATTCCATTGTATATATGTGCCACGTCTTCTTTATCCATTCATCTGTCGATGGACATCTAGGTTGGTTCCATGTCCTGGCCATTGTAAATAGTGCTGCAATGAACATTGTGGTGCATGTCTCTTTTTGAATTATGGTTTTCTCAGGGTATATACCCTGCAGTGGGATTGCTGGGTCATATAGTAGTTCTATTTTTAGTTTTTAAAGGAAGCTCCATACTGTTTTCCATAGTGGTTGTATCAATTTACATTCCCACCAACAGTGTAGGAGGGTTCCCTTTTCACCACACCCTTTCCAGCATTTAATGTTTCTAGCTTTTTTGATAATGGCCATTCTGACCCGTGTGAGGTGATATCTCATTGTAGTTTTGATTTGCATTTCTCTAATAATTAGTGATGTTGAGCATCTTTTCATGTGCCTCTTGGCCATCTGTATGTCTTCCTTGCTGAAATGTCTATTTAGGTCTTCTGCCATTTTTTAACTGGATTGTTTGTGTTTTTGATATTAAGCTCCATGAGCTGTTTATTTTGGAGATTAATCCTTTGTCCATTGTTTCATTTGCAAATATTTTCTCCCATTCTGAGGGTTGTCTTTTTGTCTTGTTTATGGTTTCCTTTGCTGTGCAAAAGCTTTTAAGTTTAATTAAGCAAGTCCCATTTGTTTATTTTTGTTTTTATTTCTGTTACTCTAGGAGGTGGGTCAAAAAAGATCTTGCTGTGGTTTATGTCAAAGGCTGTTTTTCCTATGTTTTCCTCTAAAAGTTTTATAGTGTCTGGTCTTACCTTTAAGTCTTTAATCCATTTGGAGTTTATTTTTGTGTATGGTGTTAGAGAGTGTTCTAATTTCATTCTTTTACATGTAGCTGTCCAGTTTTCCCAGCACCATTTATTGAAGAGGCTGTTTTTTCTCCATTGTATGTTCTTACCTCCTTTGTCATAAATTAGGTGCCCATATGTGAGTGGGTTTATCTCTGGGCATTCTATCCTGTACCACTGATCTATATTTCTGTTTTTGTGCCAGTACCATACTGACTTGATTACTGTAGCTTTGTGGTATAGTTTGAAGTCAGGGAGCCTGATTCCACCAACTCCGTTTTTCTTTCTCAAGACACCTTTGGCTATTCGGGGTCTTTTGTGTTTCCATACGAATTGTAAGATTTTTTGTTCTAATTCTGTGAAGAATGCCATTGGTAGTTTGATAGGGATTGCACTGAATCTGTAGATTGCTTTGGGTAGTATAGTCATTTTCACAATATTGATTCTTCCAATCCAAGAACATGGTATATTTTTCTGTTTATGTCATCTTTGATTTCTTTCATCAGTGTTTTACAGTTTTCTGAGTACAAGTCTTTCACCTCCTTAGGTTTATTCCTAGGTATTTTATTCTTTTTGTTGCAATGGTAAATGGGAGTGTTTCCTTAATTTCTCTTTCTGATTTTTTGTTGTTGGTGTATAGGAATGCCAGAGATTTCGGTGCATTAATTTTGTATCCTGCAACCTTACCAAATTCATTGATTAGTTCTAGTAGTTTTCTGGTGGCATGTTTAGGATTTTCTATGTATAGTATCATGTCATTGGCAAATAGTGACAGTTTGACTTCTTCTTTTCCAATATGTATTCCTTTTATTTCTTTTTCTTGTCTGATTGCTGTGGCTAGGACTTCCAAAACTATGTTGAATAAGAGTGGTGAGAGTGGACATCCTTGTCTGGTTCCTGATCCTAGTGGAAATGCTTTCAATTTTTCATCATTGACTATGATGCTTGCTGTGGGTTTGCCATATATGGCCTTTATTATGTTGAGGTAGGGTCCCTTTCTGCCCATTTTCTGGAGAGTTTTTATCATAAATCAGTGTTGAATTTTGTCAAAAGCTTTTTCTGCATCTACTGAGATGATCATATGGTTTTTATTCCTTAATTTGTTAATGTGGTGTATCACATTGATTAATTTTCATATATTGAAGAATCCTTGCAATCCCTGGGATAAATCCCACTTGATCATGGCGTATGATCCTTTTAATGTGCTGTTGGATTCTGTTTGCTAGTATTTTGTTCAGGATTTCTGCATCTATGTTCATCAGTGATATTGGTCTATAATTTTCTTTTTTGTGATATATTTTTCTGGTTTTGGTATCAGGGTGATGATGGCTTCATAGAATGAATTTGGGAGTACTTCTCCCTCTGCAAATTTTTGGAAGAGTTTGAGAAGGATGGGTGTTAGCTCTTCTCTAAATGTTTGATAGAATTCACCTGTGAAGCCATCTGGTCCTGGACTTTTGTTTGTTGGAAGATTTTTAATTATGGTTTCAATTTCATTACTTGTGATAGGTCTGTTTATATTTTCTAATTCTTCCTGGTTCAGTCTTGGAAAATTGTACCTTTCCAAGAATTTGTCCACTTCTTCGTGGCTGTCCATTTTATTGGCATATAGTTGTTTGTAGTAGTCTCTTATAATCCTTTGTATTTCTGCAGTGTCTGTTGTGATTTCTCCTTTTTCATTTCTAATTTTATTTTATTTATTATTATTTTATTTATTTATTTATTTTTGGCTCCATTGGGTCTTCATTGCTGCATGTGGGCTTTCTCCCTAGTTGTGGTGAGCGGGGGCTACTCTTTGTTGCGGTGCACAGGCTTCTCATTGTGGTGGCTTCTCTTGCTGCAGAGCATGGGCTCCAGGCGCACGGGCTTCAGTAGTTGTGGCTCGCAGGCTCTAGAGCACAGGCTCCATAGCTGTGGTGCATGGGCTTAGTTGCTCCGTGGCATGTGGGATCTTCTCAGACCAGGGCTCGAACCTGTGTCCCCTGCATTGGCAGGCAGATTCTTAACCACTGTGCCACCAGGGAAGTCCCCCCTCTAATTTGACTGATTTGCCTCCTCTCCCTTTTTTTCCTGATGAGTCTAGATAAGGGTTTATCAATTTTGTTTATCTTCTCAAAGAACCAGCTTTTACTTTTATTGCTCTTTGTTCTTGTTTTCTTCATTTCTATTTCATTTATTTCTGCTCTGATCTTTATGATTTCTTTCCTTCTACTGACTTTGGGTTTTCTTTGTTCTTCTTTCTGTAGTTGTTTTAAGTGTACGGTTATATTGGTTTTTTTAAAATAAATTTATTTATTTATTTTTGGCTGTGTTGGGTCTTCGTTTCTGTGCGAGGGCTTTCTCCAATTGCAGTGAGCGGGGGCCACTCTTCATTGCAGCGTGCGGGCCTCTCACTGTCGCGGCCTCTCTCGTTGTGGAGCACAGGCTCCAGACGCGCAGGCTCAGTAGTTGTGGCTCACAGGCTTAGTTGCTCCACGGCATGTGGAATCTTCCCAGACCAGGGCTCGAACCCGTCCCCTGCATTGGCAGGCAGATTCCCAACCACTGCACCATGAGGGAAGCCCGGTTAGATTGTTTATTTGAGATTTTTCTTCTTTTCAAAAAAATTTAATTAATTAATTAATTTATTTTTGGCTGCTTTGGTTCTTTGTTGCTGTGCGCGTTTTTCTCTAGTTGCAGTGAGCAGGGGCTACTCTTTGGTGCAGTGCATGGGCTTCTCACTGTGGTGGCTCCTCTTGTTGCAGAGCACAGGCTCTAGGCACGTGGGCTTCACTAGTTGTGGCTTGAGGGCTCTAGAGCGCAGGCTCAGTAGTTGTGGCGCATGGGGTTAGTTGCTCCGCGGCATGTGGGATCTTCCCGGGCCAGGGCTTGAACCTGTGTCCCCTGCATTGGCAGGCGAATTCTTAACCACTGCGCCACCAGGGAAGCCCTGTGATTTTTCCTGTTTCTTGAGGTGAGATTGAATTGTTATAAACTTCCCTCTTAGAACTGCTTTTGCTCTGTCCCACAGGTTTTGGGTCATTGTGTTTTCATTGTCATTTGTTTCTATGTATTTTTAAAATTTCTTCTTTGATTTCTTCAGTGATCTCTTGGTTATTTAGTAGCACACTGCTTAGCTTCCATGTATTTGTGTTTTTTATAGTTTTTTTCCTGTAATTGATTTCCAATCTCATAGCATTGTGGTCAGAAAAGATGCTTGATACGATTTCAATTTTCTTAAATTCTCCGAGGCTTGATTTGTGACCCGATATGATCTATCCTGGAGAATGTTCCATGTGCAATTGAGAGGAAAGTGTATTCTGCTACTTTTGGGTGGAATGTTCTATAAATATCAATTAGATCTATCTGGTCTATTGTGTCATTTAAAGCTTGTGTTTCCTTATTTATTTTCTGTTTGGATGATCTGTCCATTGGTGTAAGTGGGGTGTTAAAGCCCCCTGCTGTTACTGTGTTACTGTTGATTTCTCCTTTCATGGCTGTTAGCATTTGCCTTATGTATTGGGGTGCTCCTATGTTGGGTGCATAAACATTTATAATTGTTATATCTTCCTCTTGGATTGATCCTTTTATCATTATGTAGTGTCCCTCCTTATCCCTTTTTTTTTTTTTTGCGTTACACGGGCTTCTCACTGCTGTGGCCTCTCCCATTGCAGAGCACAGGCTCCGGACACGCAGGCTCAGCGGCCATAGCTCACAGGCCTAGCCACTCCGTGGCATGTGGGATCCTCCTGGACCAGGGCACGAACCCGCGTCCCCTGCATCAGCAGGTGGACTCTCAACCACTGCGCCACCAGGGAAGCCCCTCCTTATCTCTTTTAACAGTCTTTATTTTAAAGTCTATTTTATCTGATACGAGTATTGCTACTCCAGCTTTCTTTTGACTTCCATTTGCATGTGATATCTTTTTCCATCCCTTCACTTTCAGTCTGTATGTGTCCCTAGGTCTGAAGTGCGTCTCTTGTAGACAGCATATATATGGGTCTTGTTTTTTAATCCATTCAGCCAGTCTGTGTCTTTTGGTTTACATTCAAGGTTATTATCAACATGTATGTTCCTATTACCATTTTCTTTCTTGTTTTGGGTTTGTTTTTGTGGGTCTTCTTCTTCTCTTGTGTTTCCTGCTTAGAGAAGTTCCTTTAGCATTTTGTTGTAAAGCTGGTTTGGTGGTGCTGAATTCTCTTAGCTTTTGTTTGTCTGAAAAGCTTTTGACTTCTACATTGAATCTGAATGAGATCCTTGCTGGGTAGAGTAATCTTGGTTGTAGATTTTTCTCTTTCATCCCTTTAAGTATATCCTGCCACTCCCTTCTGGCCTGCAGAGTTTCCACTGAAAAATCAGCTGATAACCTTATGGGGATTCCTTTGTATGTTATTTTTTGTTTTTCCCTTGCTGCTTTTAGTATTTTTTCTTTGAATTTAATTTTTGTTAGTTTGATTAATGTGTCCTGGTGTGTTTTTCCTAGGATTTATCCTTTATGGGACTCTCTGTGCTTCCTGATTTGGGTGACTATTTCCTTTCCCATGTTAGGGAAATTTTCCACTATAATCTCTTCAAGTATTTTCTCAGACCCTTTCTTTTCTCTTCTTCTTCTGGAAACCTGATAATTCGAATGTTGGTACATTTAGTATCATCCCAGACGTCTCTGAGATTGTCTTCAATTCTTTTCATTCTTTTTTCTTTATTCTGTTTCTCAGCAGTTATTTCCACCATTTTGTCTTCCAGTTCACTTATTCGTTCTTCTGCCTCTGTTATTCTGTTATTGATTCCGTCTGGTGTATTTTTCATTTCAGTTATTGTGTTGTTCATCTCTGTTTGTTTGTTCTTTAGTACTTCTAGATCTTTGGTAAACGTTTCTTGTATATTCTCAGTCTGGGTTTCCATTCTATTTCTGAGATTCTGGATCATCTTTACTATCATTACTCTGAATCCTTTTTCAGGTAGATTGCCTATTTCCTCTTCATTTATTTGATCTTGTAGGTTTTTATCTTGCTCCTTCATCTGTGACATATTTTTTTGCCATCTCATTTTTTTTCTTTTTTTTAATGAGTGGGATTGTGTTCCTGTCTTACTGGTTGTTTGGCCTGAGGCTTCCAATACTGGAGTTTGTAGGCTATTGGGTAGAGCTGGGTCTTGGTGCTGAGATGAGGAACCCCGTGAGACCTCACTCAAATGAATATTCCCTGGGGTGTGAGGTTCTCTGTTAGTCCAGTGGTTTGGACTCAGATCTCCCACTGCAGGAGCATCCCCCCAACCCTGGGCTCGTGAATCAAGATCCTGCAAGTCCCATGGGGTGGCAAAAAAAAAAAAAGAAAAATAACAAAGTAAAAAATAAAATTAGACTAGGAAACTAACAGATATGTTAGAAAGAATGTAAAAATTAAAAAACAGATGAATCAACAACTGAAAGGTACATCAGTACCACAATAGTAAAAAAGAGGAGGAGAGAAAGGAAAAAAAAAAGTGGGGGTGGGGGAGAAAAGGCCTTGGATATGCAGAGCGGGGCCTAAGCAAGGGTGAGGTTTGGGCGGTGGGCAGCGCTAATGCTCAGTACTCACAAGGCTGGAAAAGGCCCTGGGGGCTGGGAGGGGTGGGACTTAGGCTCAAGGAACAGAAGGGGCCCAGGGTGCCCCCCACTTAGGTCTCAGAGAGCAGGGGACCTCACCTGGGAGCCCAGCAGGCTTCCTGGACTCAAGTGGGCGGGGCAATCACCCTCCACTCCTCTCCTGCTCCTCCTGCAGGGCCCCTTCCACCTGCCTGTCCTGATCTCCCTGGCCTCCCTCCTATGCCCCCAAGGACCCACGCAGCCTGGAGGGGGCTTGGAGGGCAGGGGACCAGCCTGGGAGCTCAGCAGGCTCCCCATGCCCAAATGGGTGGGGTTAACACCCTCTGCTCCTCTCCTGCTCCTCCCTCAGGGCCCCTCCCGCCTGCCTCTCCTGATCTCTCCAGCCTCAGGGGCGCTGATCTTGCCTGGCCTCCACTTACGTCCTACCGGTTCACTTTGGGGTTCCTCCCATCTCCTTGGGGGTCAGAGTCCCCCACCAGCGCCCGGCAGGTGCCCTAGTTGTGGGGAGACGCTATCTCTGCATCTTCCCACACTGCCATCTTGACTCCTCCCTCACAGGAACATTTATTTATTTATTTATTTATTTATGGCTACATTGGGTCCTTGTTGCTGAACCAGCTTTCTCTAGTTGCAGCGAGCGGGGGCTACTCTTCGTTGTGGTCTGTGTGCTTCTCATTGCGGTGGCTTCTCGTTGTGGAGCATGGGCTCTAGGCATGCGGGCTTCAGTAGTTGTGGCACATGGGCTCAGTAGTTGTGGCTCACAGGCTCTAGAGCTCAGTAGCTGTGGCACCTGGGCTTAGCTGCTCCACCGCATGTGGGATCTTCCCAGACCAGGGATCAAACCCGTGTTCCCTGTGTTGCCAGGCGGATTCTTAACCACTGCACCGCCAGGGAAGTCCCCAGATGTAGGTTTAACAGCCTTGCCTGAGAGGGTCAGGGCCAAAGCCAAGGACTGGAGAGGTGAGGCCAGTGGGAGTATGGTGGCTCTGTCTGGGGGGCCAGTGCAGCAGCAAGAAGCGCCAGGGTCTGGGGTGGCCGGGAGGGTGTGAGTGGAAGGGCACAGCCAGCTCTTTCAGTGCTGCTAAGAGGTCAAAGATGAGGACAGAGAGGTGACCTTTGGCCACAGGGAGGTGGAGGGGCTCCTGATGGGGCCCAGCCCCGTTCACCAGGAATGATGAGACGAGGTCCATCCCAGGGGCCAGTTGAATGGAGACCCCGGCTCAGCTGGTAAGAGAAGGGGGACCCCGAGGACCCCTGCATGGGCAGTGTGCCCATCCGAGGCGGCCCTCCCCACTCCGCCCCATCTGTGGGTGGAAGGGTGATGCACAGAGTGGTGACTGGCCTCAGCTGCCCAAGGTTGGGGAGCTTGTCCCATTGAGAGCCGAGGCTGGGCCCTCGGGGCACACACAGATGCTGGCATGCCTGATGCCCCACCTGGGGCAGGTTGGGGGGCCAGGGGCCCAGCCCAGACTGGTCAGAGCTACTCCAGGCTGCTGACGCCAGGACCAGGCAAACAAAGCCATTACCAGGTAATGAACTCATTACTGAGGTCAGGCAAGGTCAATACCGGGTAATGAGTTGCCCCCCACAGAGCCACCTGACCCAGAACAGTTTCCAGGGAATGCCTGGGTAGCTAGAGCCACCAGGAGGCCATGGCACAGTTCCAGGGCCTGGTGGGCAGGGGGTGTTCAGGGGCAAGGTGTGCCCAAGTCCAGCGCCCACAGGAAGCCCCGTTCTAGCACTAGGATCCAGAGTGAGTCACTTCCCCTCTCTGACCCTGTATTTAAAGGAGAGACCTCAGGACTCAGGCCTCCCCTGGCCACTGCACGCCCTCCCGCCTCTGTCACCTCTGCGCCCTCACCATCTCCTGGCCAGCAGAGACTCGTCCTGGGCTCTGACGGGTGGGGGTGGGGTGGGGAGAGACAGGCGAGGCCACAGGGACCACCAGTGGCCCGTGAGGCAGGATGAAGCTGCCCAGAACTGTGCTGAGTGATGGCTTGAGCCAGACCTGCCAGCTTAGTCCACCGAGGTCCCACAACGTGGCCTGCACTCTGAGGGCCTAAGGGCACCATAGCCTTCCCTTCCCTAGAGCCCAGGGCCCGCGGTCCAGGCCCCTGCCAAGATGGCTTGCTCACCCTCCAAAGGCCCAGCCAGTCTGGCCAGATGGAGAGCACAGCCCCTACCCGAGAGCCCTGGGCCACACCGCCCCTGCCAGGACCAGCTCCAAAACTAACCCCCATCCCACCCGGTGGGTGGCCTGCACAGAGGTCCTGTCCCCCTTGGGCCCTTGCCTGGTGTGCCCCCCCCAACACAGGCCCTCAGATTCCGCCGGCTTCAGGACCACCACCTGCCTCGCCACATCCCTCGCTTTGCCAAGAACCTGGTGGGCCTTCAACTGCAGAAGACAAAGACCTCTGTGCCCTCAGCACCCACACCCCCTCTACCTCGTGCGGTTGGGGACCTGGGGCCCTGCATTACCAGATGCTCCCCTGAGGACTGTGAGGCTGCAGTCACACGGCTGCTCCCTACCGACCCCCCAAGGCCACCAGAGCTCCCCCAACATGCAATGCCCTCTTGGCTCCCGACTGCCCTCAGGCTCTGGGAAAGAAAACCTCCCGCCTAGGTGGCTGCCAGGGTTTAATTGCAACAGATTGCAAGGGTGACCACAGGGAAGTCACAGGGAGTGACCACCCCCTTCTCTGGGCAGAGGCTGAGCCCAGGGTGGTCTCTCCTCCCTGTGTTAATGAGCAGCTACTCGCCCACCTTGCCTGGTGGGAGGGCTGGCCTGAAGGCACAGAACCCGGCTGGGGACAGCCCGGGGGGGTCGGTGGCTTCCCACAGACACAGCTTGCCTGGCCCCTGGCACACAGAGAGGGACGGGACTGGGGAGGAGCTGGGCCTGTCAGCACCCCCATACAGGGAGCCCCCTGGCAGGCTGGCTTCAGGGCTGTGAGGAGCTTCCGGGAGGACCTGGAAAGCAGGCCTGTGTGCAGCCCCCCACCCAGCAGTTCTGTCCCCTGAAGGGACAACAGCCATTTGGCTCTGACCAGCCATCTCCGGCCAGGGCACTCCAACCTGGTTCCGCACCGCAGGCCTCACCTGCACCCTGGCCTCTCCACTGATGATCATGGGGCCAGGGTCACCACACCTTGTTTCCTGATCCTCACTGAATTTGACCTCTGGGGATCAGAGTCGTGCTGACCACCCCTGCCTGTTCGCCCCAACCAACACATCTGCAACTCCCCTCAGGACCCATGGGGTCCCCAGGGCCTCCCCTCCCAGTCTGTCTCTGCTCCTATCACACCACCTCCTTCGGCCTCTGTCTTCCCCAGGCCCAGGCTGCCTGGGCAGCCCACTCTAGGCCCTCCTGGCTCTCACATCCCTAATTGCTGGTCGGCAAATCTGGAGTCCCTCCCACACCTGCTCCCACCCTCTCGGCCTCCCTGCCGTCCCCTCCTGGGGACCTGAGGGTCTCCTGTGTTTCACAGGTAAGGCTCAGAGAGGGCAGAGCCCTCGGGTCACACAGCCTGGCTCCAGCAGGCCTGGAGAGGAATGCAGGGCTCTTGTGTCAGTCGTACTTTAATTAAGGAGGGGAGAGTGGTGGCGGGTACGGTTAACAAGGCTCTAGGGAGCAGCAGAGCCACAGGCTGGAGGTCCTGAGGGGCCAGGTGACTCAGCAGAATGGAGGGTCAGAGGGGTGACAGAGCACCAAATTCTCCCCTCTCCCTGCACCTTCCAGAGCGACAGGCTCCAATGAATGAATGAACCGAGGGGATCCAGGCCTCTTCACAGTGGCCTGGGGCCAAGGTTGCCCAAGAACAGGGTCGACGGCACCCCGAATCTCACACACACACGCACACATGGGCACAGAGCTGCAGAGAGGGTAGGCCCCGCTGGGCCCTGGGGACACAGGCTCCAGTGGGTGTCTTGCCATCTCCCCTCCCAGCCCAGCCTGGATCCACGCCAGGCCCTCCCTCCCCACAATTTGCTGGGGAGGCCCCAGGGCACCCAGAGTCCTAACTAGCCCCTCGGGTGCCGTGAGCACAACATGTTGGCAGGGGATACTGCCTTCCAGAGAGGCCCACAGCATACTGCCCACGGCCCTGTGATGGGCACGGGCAGCAGTGCATGTGGCAAGGCACCAGGGTGAGAATGAATGGGGTGCAGTGGTAAGGTGGGAAGGAGAGGAAAGCCAGCAGGGATGGCCGTGAGGGCCTTGAATGCCAGGCAAAGGAGGTGCACAGCTGGACAGGGGTGGGGTGGCCCCACCCGGGACTCTCAGCCCCAGATTCATTCACCCAAGGACTTCATCCAACATCCAGCCCGCTCAGCACCACTGGGCCCGTACTCGGGATCCTACTGTGGATGGAGGTGGACAGAGAACAGAGCCATTTAATCATGATTGCGAGGGTGCTGTGGGGGAGGGGCCTGAGTTCCCTGGTAGGGGGTGAGATGGTCAAGGAAGGCTGCCCTGGAGAAGTGGGATGAGTGGGAACAGCCAGGAGAGGGGAGAGCAGGGGGCACATTCCAGGCCAGACAAACAGCCTAGGCAAAGGCTTAGCGGGTGAAGATGGTCACTGGGTTAGAGGAGGAAGAGGACAGGGCCAGTGCACAGACAGCAGCGAGGGATGGCCTGGACCTCCAGCAGCCTCCTGAAGGCAGGGGCCCAGCAGAGAGCAATGGGGATCTTGAGTTCAGGGGCAGAAGTGCATGTTGTGTGTGGGCTGTAGGGGAGCAGTGCAGAGATAGCAGCCTGGACTGTGGTATGGGAGGAGGTGGCCCCAGCCAGTGAGGAGGGCTTCAGGCAGTGACCACACCTGCCTTCCCCTGGCTGTGATGGGGACTGTGGCTTTGAGCAGAGTATGTGAGCTCGGTTCCCCACTCGGGGTTGGGCGCTTTCACGTCCCCATCACCTCTGCTCAGAAGCCTGTTCAAGCCCCTTGTTGGGACCCACTGACAGCGCAGCACCGCGGACAAGTCCTGCAGACTCAAGCCTTTGGCGTCGTTCCCCCGGTTCCTCGGGGCCCCATTCGCCTAGGTTTCAGCCCTGCGGGGGTTCCGCGGGGCCCCAGGCCAGATTCCCCGAGGCCTTGGTCGTTCCCACAGCCGTCCCGGAGGCCCTCTCCACGAAGCGTCTCCCGGGCCCCATTGATCGCTAGGCTACGGGCTGGGGCTCTGGCCCGGCCGGGCTCTGGAGGCGGCGGCGGCGGCGCGGATGGCGGCAGAGCCCCGGCGCCCGTGGGCCCAGGCGCGCAGCGCGTACGGTGCCAGCGAGGCGCTGAGGCGCGCGGTGGGCCGCTGGCCGGACCCCGAGCCGCAGCCCCACAGGCCGAGCCCCAATGAAGCCCGCGCCTCAGGCCGCCTGGCGCGCCTGCGGTGCCAGTTCCGGGCTGAAGTGGCGGCGCGGGCCGACGCGCCCCGGCTGCCACGGCTGGTGGAGCGCGCGGGGGCCGCTGCGGGGGCCGGGGAGCCCGAGAAGGCGCGCAGCCGCGGCTCCGTGTGCTCCGTGTGCGGGGAGCCGCGCGGCGGGGCCATCTACCCGGCGGGCGTCCTGGAGGTGAGCGAGCGGCAGCTGCAGGAGGGCCTGGCGGCCGTGCGCGCCGAGATGGGCGCGGGGCTGGAGGCGCTGCGCGCGGAGCTGCGGGCCGAGCTGGACGCCCTGCGCGCGCTGCTGCCGCCTCCGCCGCTCGCCCTCCGCGAACCTCACGGCCCCCGCGGCCCGGCCCTGCTGCGGGCGCTGGGCACCGTGAACGCCCTGGCCGCGGGCGCGAGGCCCACCGACAACGCCTCGGACAGCCCGGTCGACGGCGGCGCGAGCCGGGCCCCGGCCAGTAAGAACCTCAAGAAGACCCCGCCCGGGGCCCCGCAGGGCGGCGGGGATTAAGCGCAGGGAGAGGGAGCCCGGGGCGAGGGCCTGGCGCGCCGCCGCCGCCGCCGCCGCCGGCCGCGGGGCTTTGCTACCTGGGACCGGCCAGGTGGCTTGTGGAGCAGGGCTTGGAGCGAGAAGGGTCCTCCGACGCCGCCGGCTAGCGCTCTGGTATCGGAACGGGCTGGGGAGTGCGGCCGGCTCCGCACAGCTGGAGCCGGAGTCCGGGCGGGGTAAAGTTCGGGCCAGGAGTATGTCAGCCTCCGGGAGTGAGCGCAACGGGAGAGCCCAAGGTCTCCTCTGTCTGGGGGAGGTGGTTGCAAGAGTATTTTCCTGAAGGGTCTCAGGGAGGAGGTCGGGCCTTCATGCACTGGGGTGGATGGAGAGTGTGACCCACACACCAAGTGACAGACACCGGGGACACGTGGGCTGCTGGGACACTGTCACCTGGACACAGGTTTACTCAGGACAGTGTCACTCGGATGTACGAGCACATTCTACCGTGGGCCCTGGACAGCAGCCTAACTCTAGCCAGCTTCACTCCCCTGACAGTCGGGCCCACCCTCTACTGGACAGCGTTGCCTGGACACAGCGCACCTGGTCAGTGCCCCCTGGACTCTCAGCTTTGCTTTGACAGTGACACGAAGGCCACTTACCTTAAGTAGCCTCACCGCAGGCAGTCACCCGACAGCAGTGTCTCTCCAGTGTCAACCTACATCAGACTACACAGCCCATCTTCCCGGAGTGTCGCCTGGGTCGGGTCTCACCTGGTACAGACAGCCCTTCACTCACTGTCCCTGTCACCAGGACACAACACTCTGTGCTGCAGAGCTGGGATCCAGCAGCTTCTCACCTCTTGGCCTCTGGGAAATGGCAGCTGGAGGCATCACTAAACCACACAGTGTCTGGGGTGGTCAGCCAGCTCGTTTGTAAAATAAAATAGTAATCTTAGGCTTTAGCAGGTGGAGTTTCTCCTTCTATCTCATCGGGGGATTCAGGCATAAGATGTAGGATGGGAGTGGGGGTGCCTACTCCCCGAGAAGGATCTGGGGAGGTCTGGGGTTCTGGATGGGGTCTGGGACTGGCTGTGGTGGGGTCGGGAAGGGTGGCACGGGAGGCCTCCGTGGGAGCTGCGGTGCGCCCAGGCTGCCCCCCTCCCCCCAGCCACAGGAGGCCAAGGTCACTCTGTGAGTCGTTTATTGCGGGAAGGTGGTCATGTCTACATCCTAGGGCCCCTGCCAGAGCCACAGGCTGAGCCCCAAGCCCAGGAGAGCCCCGTGCCCTCGGGCCGGGGTGGGGGCTGCCGCGCGGACCGAGGCGCTGGGGGAAGCTACAACCCTGCGTACTCCGAGAGGCTGCTGCGGCCGGAAGTTCTCCATGAGCGGCGCGGGGCCCGGCCTGGGCCAAGATCCGGAACTGGGCCACCTGAGGGTGTGGGGCGGAGGCGGTCAAGGCGCGGCGCACGGGAGGGCGGGGCGGGGCGGCTGGCGGGGGGAGGGGCGCCGCGCCCGATGGGGACCGTGTCCTCGAAGACCGTCCAGAGCACCACGGGCTCGCAGCACTGCGTGGTCAGCGACCCCGCGTAGCGGGAGAAGCGCGAGAGGCCAGAGGCGCCCAGCAGCAGCGAGGCCAGCGGGAAGGTGGACGCCAGGTTCACGGAGGTCCCTGGGAGAGAGACGGCGGCGGGTTGGAACCAACCTCCCGGTGTCCGGCCGCCCCGCCCCCGCCGCGGGGAACCGCGCCCCTCACCGCGCGCCGACATGTTCTTCAGGCCCGACATGTTCTTCAGGCCCGACAGACGGCCGAAAAGTTGGCGTTGTCAGAGTCCTGATCCTGGGAAGGGGGCTCCAAGTGAGTGGGGCTCGAGCGGGGGTCTTAAAAGGGGGGAACACTGAGAGGGGTATAGGGGAGACTAAGTGGGAAGAGAGGTGAAGGGGGTTTGCTGGGAGGAGGGCCACCCCCACTGACCCTGCAGGTCCACCCCCACTGACCCTGCAGGTCCACGACTTCTCACTGGCCACACCCCCTCACAGAACCCGTTCATCCTATAAAGCCTCTAGGGGCCCCAATGCCCACCCAAGATTACACAGGCCACCTGTCCCATCTACAGACCCCCATGGACCCCCTTTCTTGAAAGCAGTCTGTCACACAGCAGCCCCCCTCCCTGCCAGGAGGCACACGGCCCCTCCCTCGCTGTCAAGAGCACGGCCAGCACTGCCAGACCATCAGGGTGACCTCGGGCTACCCCTATGCTCTGGTACCGGGTGTTCATATGGACCACGTGCATCTGGGGAGACACAGACCATGGGAGGTACCCAGCTACTCCCACCAGGCTGCCCTGGCCTCCATGGGGCACTCCCGCCAACCCTCCCCATGACCAGGCCCACCTCCATGGGGCGGTGCTGCTCGTCCAGGCTGTGCTCTGAGCCTGCTCGCCCGGGGCACCAGCCAGTGGAAGTGCAGCTGCAGGGCACGGTAGGATGGTGGTGGCAGCCTGGCGTCCTGCATCTCCAGCAGGCTCTGCAGGCCAGTGTCCATGCGGAGCACTGAGGGGGAGGGAACAAATGTCACCCTCTCTTTCCCCCACTCAGCTGCTCTCGTGCCATTAGGGCACAAAGTGTGAGCAAAGGTACCCCCTCAGGCCAGTCTGCCCCCTGGCTGGGCCTCTTTGGAACTATGACACCCTGGGTGTCCAGGCCCCTCTGCTGGCCGGCCAGGTGGGGCTCCACAGACTGCAGTGGAAACCCCCGACCCTGCACGGAGGGGAGAAGGCAGCCTCCTGTGGCGGGGGTCCTGATCCACCTCAGCTATGGGATTGTTGGAGGTTGTGGTGACTCCAGTTCTGACCTCTGGGTACGCCCTGACTTCTGGTCCTCGGGGACAATGGCTGACTGCTACTGGTAGGGGGTTCCTGGCACCTCTATGTGGGGGTTCCAGACCTCCATTGGGGGATGTCTTGACCACTGTGTGTGGAGCTTCCTGTGCCATTTATGGAGATTTTGATTCCTGTGGGGGCATTCCCATCCTTATGTAGAAGCTCTTAATCCATCTGTAGGGGTTCCTGACCCTTGTGGGGGGATCCCTGGTCTCTGTAGGGTGTCTCATCTCCTGTGTGGGGATCCTGATCCTTGTGCAGGGGGTTGCTGTCCCTGTCTGTGGAAGGGGGGGCCTGACCCAGGGTGCTGACCTGTATGACCATCATTCTCCAGGGTCCACGGGCCTGGAGGTGCTGAGTCATAGCCTTGGAAGATGAAGGGTCCAAGGGTGGGGTCCCGCGATGTTTATGGGGGACTGGCCTGGGCCCCCACAGGCTGGGGCCATCTCCTTCCAGTGGGTGGGGCCTGGGGGAACAAGTCTAGGTCTCTAGGGGGGCTGAGACATGGGGGTGCACAAAGGTGGCCCTCCTCCCCCCACACACACACCCAGGGAAGAGCCCCCACCTGACAGGTCACAACTGCCACCCCCCAAACCTGGCCTGGCCATAGTGCTTGCAACACCATCACAGGTACAGCCCCTGCAGGCAGCTGCTCCACAGGGAAGGGGCCTGGGAAAGTCTGCTGGCACCTGGCCACATGCCAACTTTGGGGACCTCCACGACCTGCTCACACGTGGGCTGGCCACATGGCACGCTTATGGGTCCCGCCTAATGTGAGCAGCTTGGCACACACAGAAGGACTGGAGAGCACAGCAGCCACAGACCCGGACACACACAGAGGGGACTCCCAATCGTTGCGACCCAGGACTACAGACAGAAAACCCGCAGAGACCACAGAAGTGCAGTGGACACAGGACACAGACCAATGCCACACAGCCTCACACAACACTCTGTCCTCACCACTCTTTGGGTCCTGTGAGTCGTAGCACCAGGCACCTGCAGACGGTGGGAGGGGACTGGGCTGACACAGGCCATCTGGGCTCTGAGCGCCATCCCAGCCAGGGTCCAAGGGTGGGAGCACAGGGCTTTGGCCAGTGGATGCCAGGCAGACTCTATTCTCCTGTCGCCCCAATTCCAACCTCTCCTCCCCAAAGGACGCACCCCCCCCCCCGACTAGGGGCAGGGCATAAAGCGGAGAAGAGGGAGCGTCCGGGGAGGGTAGGACAGAGCAGAAAGGCAGGGTCTTGTGCTCACCCTCCGAGTCGGCGCGCACCACCAGCGGCACGGCGAGGAAGGCGAGCACCAAGCCCGGGGACCGCATGGTGCAGCAGTAAGTGGCGGAGGACGCGGGCCGAGGAAGCCAGCGAGGGCGGCGAATTTACCAGCGGGGTGAGTTAGGGGCGTGGCTGAGTCCTGGGGGCTCCAGGCGCGGGGAGGGTTGGAGGGGCGGCGCCTCCAGTGGGGAGACAGTTGGAGCTCGCCAGGCACTCGCTCTGATCCCGGGGCGGGGACGGCTGCCAGCAACAAACGCCGGCGTCGACCCAAGCTGAACGCTTTCACGGACCCCCCCACCCCCCAACTATTCCTGGGTGGGGGGATGCTATTATTATGCCCATTTACAGATGAGGAAATGGAGGCTGGAGACCAGGAGTGACACGGCAAGGCCACCAGAAAGGACGAAGTTCGAGGGAGATGGCACCTTGGATTCTAGTGCCTTGACTTGGGGAGCTGGGGTGGGGAAGACGCCCCAAGACCACAGCCTCTCTCCTACCAGCGCACCCCTGCCGACCAAAGGGTCTGGGAAGCCGCTGCTTCCTCCGCTCCGCCCCGCCCCAGTGGGACCCCGGCTTCCGCAGCAGTTTCGGAGGTCCCGGCGCCCAGCGGACCCCAGGCTGTGGCCCGAGCCCCAGTCGCTCTCTTGGAAAGCGGGGTTCCTATTTCCCCGCCCCGCGAGTGGCCAGGAGGGAAGACGACGCACCGGAATGCGCTCGGCGGGCGCGCCTTCCCAAGCGCGAGTGCCGCGCCCCGACTCCCCCGCCAGGCGCTGTCCGCGGTGCTGACCGGACCGCCCGCCGCCCCGCAGGCATTCAGGCCCGAGGGCCGCCTCCCCAAGCCCCCAGGGGCCGCACCAGTGCCTTTCCTAAACCAACCCCTTGCCCGCCCAGCGCGAAGACCCACCCGAAGCTGAGTCCCCTGGGCGCCCTCTTTCCTCACATCAGGAACTGAGAAATTATTGAAAAGACCACGGTCAGAGAACGGAAGGGATAGGTGTCTCAGAACCCCACGCCTGCTTCCAGAGGTGGCCCAACTCCTCCACGCAGCCACCTCTGCACCTGTCCCTCGGCCCCAACAAGGCTGGAACCTCCTGCTCCAGCTGGGGCCGCACCGAGGACGCACCACACTACTTCCAGAACACAAATTTATTTGGCATTCGGATGAAACGGTTCTCACAGCATCTTAAGAAAAGAATTAGTGCCAACCCAACCAAAATAAACCCAAACTAAAAACCCTTAGTGAAAGGAAAACATAAACAGGCCTTGAGACAATGGCCTATAGACACCCACCCCCACCAAGCAGGCCAGCAGCTCACAGGAGCACAAGACTCTCAGCCAGGGCTGGTCGGGATTCGTCTGACCACGGAGCACAACCAGATCTCATGATGGTTGGCCTAGGCCAACCCCACCTCTCCCCTTGCTCCCCCACCCCCACCCCCAGTGGAGCTCAGCCCCTGGGGCACTAGCTCCTGGGGACACTGCGGGCAGCAGGCAAGGCCTGAAACAGTGCTGCACATGGGCTGAGCAACCCCAGAGCCCTGGCCTGTCCAGAAGCAGGCCCCACTCTGTGGCCCCCACAGCCTGCTTCAGGCCACCCCTTAGTGACTCCCACACACCCAACTGGCCCAGCAGTCCTTCGGTCCCCAAGGAGTCCCCAGTCCCACACATCTAGTGCCAGCCGCCCTGCCCTGTACACACGGGTCTGAGGCCTGGGCCAGAGACATGGGGGCTGGGAGGGACCCTGAGCTGTTGGGGCCAGGCCCCTCTGGGGCTCCACGGGGGAGCCCACTCCAAAGCAGGAGTGCTCAGGACCCTCACCTAGCACCAACAAGGCCTGTGACAGCTGCTCAGTGCCCAGAACACAGTGGAGGCAGGACACGCTTTCTGCTTTGTCTTTAGCAGCCAGTGCAGCCACTCTCCAGTCCCAGTCCTTGGCAGCGGGAGTGCAGGACTGCTCGGCACGCAGCCTGCCTGCGTGGGGCCGCCTGCAGCACTCTGGCTCCTGTGGGCCGAGTCCCAGTCTGTGGGCAACTTGAGAAGCTCATGCTGCCCAGGGAAGAACAAAACGGTCCCCAACGGGAGACTGTGAGAACGTGTCCAGAAATAGACTGTGCCAGCGAGGCCTGTCACCACAGAGCACCCACTTCAAGTCATCCCCCACTCACTGCTGGTCTGGGAGGGCGCGAGGGGCCAGGGAAGGGCTCCCTGCTCTCAGCTGAGGGCCACGCCTTGGGGCCGCCCAGCACGCCATGGCTGGCCCTGGAAAGGGGGGCCCCAGGCCTGAGTCCCCGTGTACCGCCACCACCTGCAAACACTTAAGACACATACGCACACATACGCACACAGATACACATGCACACAACAAAGAAAAGATCCAGACATTCAACGTAGAAAAGATATGAATGTGCTAAAAATCGCACAAAACCCGCTTAACCTCCAAACCTCAGAAATGCTAAAACCCCGTGTCAGGAAACAAGACCACTGCCCAGAAACAGGCAACAGTGACCCTCAGTCAAAGGCCCCCCAGGGTAGGACACCCAGCACCTCGCTGCTGGGGACAGGAAGGTGGCAGGCGGCCACCGGGCACGTGGCTCCAGTGGTGGCAGTGGTGGGCAGGAAGTGGACTTCTGGGAGATGGACAGCCCAGGATGTGAATTTCAGCCATCCCTCCCCCCAAAGACACAACCCTTATGGCACAAACAAGGTGGGGTGGGAGCAGGCCAGGCCCAGGGGCAAATTCAGCAGGAGTGGGGGCTCCAGAGGGTAGCAGCCAGGAGCCAGCCCCGGTGGAGGATCCAGGGCCAGGACACTCATGCATGGCTAAAGGCCCCAGCCCGACCCCAGAGCTGCCCAGGGTGGGCCACGTATTGCGATGCTGGGGAGAAAATGGTTGGGGTGGGACCCAGGCCTCCTGGTGTGGAACTGGGTTTCACGGAGCCCAGCTGGAAAGACAGTACAGAGTCCAGCCTCCTTCCCAGCTGCCCTCCTCAGGGCCTTGGGCACCTCGGGCACCAGGCCAGCCCCCAGCCCCCACAGCTGGATGTTCACAACTGGACCTGGGGGACCACCCCCAGAGCAGCCCTTGTGGCAACCTCCAAGGCCATCTGCCCCGACTGCACTGACAGTCCTCAGACACCCGCCACCTGGGCGCGCCTTCTCGAGCGGCGGCTGGCAAGGCGTGCGCAGCAGCCCGGGCTCCTCTGGAGGGCGAGTGGCAGCAAGCAAGCCCATCAGAGCTGGAGTGTCCAGCCCCACTAGAACGTATGGCGCCTCCTTTGTTCCCTGCTCCTGACACATGTGGTCTCACGAACTCTGTCATCCTTCTGCCGTTTAAAAAGAAAAATACAGTGACCCAAAGCTACGCGTGTGTTTGAAGCCCCCAAGGAGCCTCGGGCAGGTGCTGGCGCCCTGGGGGCTGGCGCAGTGTCTGTGTGTGTGCCCGCCGTCACGGGTGCAGCTGTGCAGCTGGGTCCAGGCTCACTCAGGGGCCCCTCAAGTCTCCCAAGGGGACCAGTGTTTTTCTTGATGGCAAACAGGTGCTCCCTGCCCATTTGGGCCGCGGACCCGCCGTCCTCTACACCACGGTATTGAGGGAACTTCGGCTGTGGTGGCCGCCCCCCGGCAGCGCCTCTGTGGCCAGGGCACTGCCACTCTGGGCGGGGTCAGGGGGCACGAGGAGGACACTGCTGCTGTCGGCTGAGTCTTCCAGGTCGGCCAGAGAGGCCCTGGGGGTGGGCGGGGGCTGCTCCAGGCGCTGGGGCGCTGCACCCTCACCACCACCACCCCCTGTGGTCGGTTGGGCGGCCTCTGCTGGCTCAAAGGCGTCATCATCTGCGGAAGGAGATGGGGGTCAGCAGGGGGTGGTCCTGGCTCGGGGTATGCTCTTCCTGCTTGCCTGCTCCCACCAACACCGCCGGGCAGGGGACAGCCTGCCCCACGGGGCTCCACTGTGCTCACCCCGCACCTTCGCCATGCAGTGGGCTGCGTTGGGCTGTAGCAGGGGTACAGCCGTGAGCAAAGCATGATGTGTGCGTAGGGGACATGCTTTGACTAAGTCAGCAGATCAAAGGGAGGGGAGGGGGAAACCCTCTCAGACTCTGGGGGTCCAGGCAGGGCTCACATGCATTAGACATGGGCTGGAACACGGGGGCAAGTGCGGGAGATGGGCCAGAGTAGGCAGCCCCGCCAACTGTGTGGGGGTCTGCAGAACACCCTGGTCTGAGGGAGACCTGGTGGCAGCCCCTCCTTATTCCTGCAGATGCTCTCTGAAAGCTCGGGGCTCAGGGACCCAGCACCGCTGTTCCCCTGGCCGACACCCCCGGCCCAGCAGTCCTGCTGTCCTGCCCCGGGGAGCATTTGCTCCCCTGCAGCCTGGTCTACGGAGGAATCTGAGACTCGCTCTCCCAGAAGCATCCCTCGTCCTACCCACCCTGGCCCCCTGGACAGCATATTGTGACAATCAGTGTCCCAAGGACAGAGATCAAATCCAAGGCTTTCCTGCCTGTGCAGACCACAAAGGACGGGACTAACTGACGGGAACAGACCAAGAACACAGCAGTGCCAGCCTTGCAAAGCCCAGCCTGCTGTGTTACACGTGTTCATGTGTGTGTAACACACAGGGAATCGGGATGGGACACCTGCGTGCACACCAGGGACAGGGACAGGTCAGGCCATGGGCAGGACACCTGCCGTTCTTTCTGCTTCGCCTGTGAGGAATGATTTTCCACAGTATCAGATGAACAACAGACTCAAGTGACCGCTGGACAGGAGGGCATGCCGAGGGGGTGTCTCCTCAGCTTACCACACGTGCACCATGCCTGACAGCCCAGCATTTGGGCACCCCGCTCCCCACAGGGCCCTGCTGAGGGAGCCCCGAGGGCTGCTCACTAACAGGAGTTCCCGGGAGGGAGGCAGGGGCAGGAAGACCACTGCCAGTGGCCATCTGCAACCCTGGGAAGAGTGTGCCCACCCCAGACAGTGGGACCATCTTAAAGGGAAAACCAAAGCAAAAGCAGAAGGCTGGGCAGAAGTTGGGGGGCCACAGGGCCTTGGCCCGCATGCCAGCTGGTTGTGACCCATGGCTCCCTTGCCCTGAGGGTCACCTGCAGGGTCGTAGAACATGCTGTCCGGGTTGATGGAGGCCTCGTAGGGTGGCGGCGGGTCATCGGGTTGGTCGATGTCCGGGTACTTGTACGCGGTGTAGGGAGGGGGAGGGTCATGGAAATGGAAAGTACCGCCTTCCCCATCGTCGGAGAGGTGCAGCGGGGTGAGGCCTGTGCCGAACCCGTCTGGGCCATAATCAAAGCCGGGGATCCTTCGGCCGAGGTTGAAGTGGTGCACTGGGCGGTCGGAGAGAGAAACAAGCACGGAGCTGTCACTCCTGGGCTGGACCTGCCACGTCCAGGCCCAGGGCACCACGCACTCCAACAGTCACATGCCTGTGCCCGGCTGCTACCTGCCATCTACACTGGGAGCCCCACCCACCCACCCACCAGCTCCGGCCCGCGGAACCCAGGCTCTCAGCACATCTGGGCCTGACCGCGACGGCCTCAGCGTGCTGCCCACCCTGCAGCTCCATCTCCAGGAGGGCGCACCGTGATGCGGGGCCTTCAGACCTGACACGTGTGTCTTCGGAGGCCCTGGAGCCCTAACATGGCAGCTGTGGTCCCTCGTCACCATGATCCTCAGCCCCCCTCCCCACAGGGACTGGGAAGCCTCCTGGCTTGCTCACTGAGACAAGGGGGAATCTCAGAAACTCTACGCAGGCACAGGCTGCGGCAGAGAACGTGGGCTGAGGAGGGTGGGCCATGCTCCCTAAGCTGCCACCAGCCATGGGTGTCCAAGGTTTTTAGCGGGCAGGCTGCCCCGGCAGGTGCCCACACACCCTGGGGGGCCAGGGCTGGTGCCCCTCCCACCACACTCGTGTGACTCAGCCCGGGAGTGGGAGCAGAAGCGGGCAGGGCACAGCTGCCGGGCAGCCCTGTCTTCCTCCTCCCTGCCCTGGGACCACCGCCGAGCTGCTGTGGGTGGCAGGGCTGGGCACTCACGGTTTGCTCCAATCAGGGACTCAATGCGCTCCCGGCGCCTCTGGCGCAGCCGATGGACCATGAAGAGCAGCAGCGAGAGGATGAGGAAGGAGGACACGCAGCTCACAATCAGACGCATCCCGCTGGCCATGGAGTCCAGCAGGCTGCTGCCGTCTGTGCGGACGGGGAGAGCTGCTCTCAGGAGGGGGGTTGGCACCCCAGGCAGTGTACCTCCTGACCCCTCCCAGTACCAGGCCCCGCACACAGCCACTGGGATGCCGCAGCCCGGCCTCAGCCCCTCCTGAAGGCTCTGTCGCTACCCCATTCCCCACCCGCCCCCATCGCTGGGGTTGAGCCCCGGAAGCCACTCGGGGCTGGATGGGGTGCTGAGCAGGACTGCACATCCGGCCGCAGCACCCAGGTCCTCCCTGATGCAGGGGAGCTGAGGTCAGCAGGGCTGTGCCAGTGGCCTGAGTTCAGAGCTTGGCTTCAGTCCTACGGGGGGCCCAGAGCTCTCTGCCCCTCCCCTGCACCCAGCAGTGCTCACATGTGGAGGCTGGGGTCATCTGGACCCCACAGGTGATCAGCAGAGGATGCAGGTGAAGCTTCCCCAGGACCCCAGAGTCCCTGTTTACAGCCCCTGTTTACCCTCAGCCCTGTGAGTGTCTGTTCTGATTCTTTTTTTTTACCTTTTTATTTTATATTGGAGTACAGTTGATTAACAATGTTGTGTTAGTTTCAGGTGTACAGCACAGTGGTTCAGAGTTAAACATACACGCATTGGCTGTTCTGATTCCTGACCTCCCCACGCCCACCCTCCTGCCCGCCCTCTCTGTGGGTGGGGAGCCTGGGGGCCACCGCCAGGGACTCGACTGCGCACTCACGGTCTCGCAGGATGGAGAGGGGGCACCCAGGGAGGAAGTGTTCACAGGGGAACCCCCCCGCCAACTCACGCTCCTCTCCCCATCGGGTCATAGCGCCCGCGCCCGAGTAAGGCTGGGCAGGGCCTGCTCTGGGCCAGCTCCATGGTGGAGGCCCAGGGTCCCGCAGCAGCTTCCTCAGGGGGTCAGAGTCGGGCCTGCACCCGGATGTTTTGGGGCAAAAGTGGTGGGGGTCTAGGGCCTGGGCAGCAGCTCCATGGTGAGCACCAACCCCGCCCCACCAGCCAAGCGTCCCAAAGTCCTCTGCTTGTGGAGGCCGCAGCTGCAGGACGCTCTGCTAAGGGCCCTGTGCCTCTGACTGCATGTGTCCAGGGGCCTCACCAGGGTGACTCTGCACCCCCGGGGACACTGGCAGCTTCTGGTGATACCTTTGGTGTCCCCAACAGCAGGCAGGGGAGGCACTTCTGGCACCTGGTGGGCAGAGGCCGGGGATGCAACTCAACATCCTGCTGGCCACTAGCTCAGGGTCTGACCTGCCCTGCCGGGCACACACCAGGCTTGTTGGGCGCTGCTAAGAGAGGTGCTGGTGCAAGGCAGAGAGGGAGAGAACGGTGTCGGGCATTCCCAGGGCTCTCGCCTGCGTGAGGTTGCCACTTCTGAGTCACAGAATTGGAACCAGGGGGATCTGGGAACACCTGACTCCAGATGCAGCGCGGAGGCCAGGGAGTTTCACGGGGCAGGAGTAACCTGAGCCATGGGAGCCTCTGTGTCCACTCCCACTTCTGCAACAGCCACATGGGCAAGTCCCCAACCACCAGCCCTGAGGAGACACTTCACAGCCAACACAGGTGCCAACTGGATGGCCAGGCTCACACTGGCCCTCCTCCCACGGGGCCAGAAAGCTTCCCCCAAAGCTGCATTTACTGCTGACAACACTGGAGTAAATGTGTGAAAGGAAACATCCTCTCACCAATTAGCTGCTGCTCTGATGCCGGTCTCAAGGGAACATTTCATCCCCGTCCGGGAGGAGGGCTGTCAGCCCAGGGGGCTGCTGTTAATTGGCGGCCAGCTCAGAGACCCCCCGGGGGGTGGGTACCTAAAGCAGCGGGCCTCTGCAATGACTAATTCCTGCTCAGTCCTAAAATAAGCCCAAGGACACAGCCAAGGTCCCTGACCGTCATCCACGGTACTCACCAGGAAGAGGCACCAGCAGTCAGACATGAAGAAAAGAGTACTGTCCCGGGGGCAGAGGCCAGCCAGGGGCCCCCGGGGGCCCTCAACATGGCAGGTCCCTCCATGGGGTCCGGATAGTGCCAGGCGGGGCTGCCTGCTGTGGTGCAGGCTGCAGGTCCCTGGCCAGCCCTGGGCCCCGACAGAAGACACATAATGCTGCAGCAGACACTGCTGAATGGAAGGGGCCCCGGAGGCCGCTGGCCTGACCCTTGGTCTGATGCCTGAGCCTGCCCAGGCCTCCCCAGGCCACCACGAGGAGCTTGGCACCCCACTGGGCTCGGTGCCAAGGACAGCATCCAGTCTCTGCGGAGGAAGCAGGTGGAGCCGAAGCTCAGCAGGAATCGGAGGCGGGTGCCTGGTCCCTGATGCAGGCTCTGCTACCGGCTGGTGCATGGCCAGCACCTCACTTCTCGGCCCCAAGCCCGGGCACCAGCGCAGGACGAAGGAGAGGCCGTTGCTCAGCGTCGATTTGTTTCCTGAATGAGCCGAATGACCGTTGAACATCTTTTCAGGTGCTTGGCTGACTTCGTGCATCTGCTCTGGTCAAGTGTCATTTTAGGGCCTCTGCCCATTTTTTAAGAGGGTGGTTTATTCTCTTATTATTGCGTTTTAAGAGTTCTTTATATACTCTGAATACAAGACCTTTGTCCGATTTGTGTTTCTCTGTTGGTGGTTTATCTTTTCATTTCTTTAAGGGTCTTTCAACGAGCAGAAGTTTTCAATTTTGATGAAGTCTAATTTATCAATGTTTCTTTTGTGGACCATGCTTTTGATCTAAAAATGTTGCGTATCCCAAGGTTACAAAGATTTTTCTCCTGTTTTCTCTTTTTTTTTTTTTTTTTTTTGTGGTACGCGGGCCTCTCACTGTTGTGGCCTCTCCCTGTTGCGGAGCACAGGCTTCGGACGCGCAGGCTCAACGGCCATGGCTCACGGGCCCAGCCGCTCCGCGGCATGTGGGATCTTCCCAGACCGGGGCACGAACCTGTGTCCCCTGCATCGGCAGGCGGACTCTCAACCACTGCGCCACCAGGGAAGCCCTCCTGTTTTCTTTTAAAAGACTTAATTTTAAAAGAACATATGTTAGGGGGGAGGGATAAATTGGGAGATTGGGATTGACATACACACACTACTCTATATATAAAATAGATAACTAATAAGACGCTACTGTGTAGCACAGGGAACTCCACTCAATACTCTGTAATGGACTATATGGGAAAAGAATCTAAAAAAAGAGTGGATATACGTGTATGTCTAACTGATTCACTTTGCTGTACACCTGAAACTAAAACATTGTAAATCAACTATACCCCAAAATTAAAAATAAAAGAACATATGTTTTCTTCTAGAAATTTTATAATTTAAAGTTTTACATAGGTGTATGACCGTTTTGCAAGAAGTGTAGTGTAAGGTTAATTTTTTTGTTTTGCTTATGGATGTCCAATTGTTCCAGCTCTATTTGGTGAAAGATTATCCTTTCTTCATTGAATTGTCTTTGTACCTCTGTTAAAACAGCAGTTGACCACGTAAGTGTAGACTATTTCTGGACTCTCTATTCTGTTCCACTGATCTATGTGTCTATTCTTTTGCTAAAAAATCACACTGTTTTGATTACTATGACTATATAGTAAGTTTTATATCTGGTGCCATGAATCCTCCAACTTTGTTCTTTTTAAAAACTGGTTTGGCTATTTTAATTCCTTTGCCTTTCCACATAAATTTTAGAATCATCTTGTTAATGTCTATAAAAAAACTCTGCTGGAATTTTGGGAGGTACCGTACAGAATCTATAGATAAATTTGGGGAGAATTAACCTCTTAGTGATATTGAGTCTTCTGATCCATGAATGTGGTATACCTTTCCTTTAACTTATGCCCTTGATTTATCAGTGTCTTAACGATTTGTAGCATATAGACGGTGTGCATATTTTGTAAGATTTGTTACCTAAGTATTTCATGGTTTTTGGTGCTACTATAAATGGTACTTTTCTTAAAAATTTCAATTTCCGGGCTTCCCTGGTGGCGCAGTGGTTGAGAGTCTGCCTGCCGATGCAGGGGACGCGAGTTCGTGCCCCGGTCCGGGAAGATCCCACATGCCGCAGAGAGGCTGGGCCTGTGAGCCATGGCCGCTGGGCCTGCGCGTCCGGAGCCTGTGCTTCGCAGCGGGAGAGGCCACAACAGTGAGAGGCCTGCGTACCGCAAAAAAAAAAAAATAAAATAAAAAATAAAAAATTCAATTTCCAACTTTTTACAGGTAGTATATATAAACATAATGGATTTTTGCATATTCATCTTGTATCTGGAGACCTCGCCAAACGAAACACATTTATTAATTCTAGTAACATTCTTGTAGATCCTCTGGGATTTTCTACGCAGACAATCACATCATCTACAACAAGAAATGATTTCATTTCTTCCCTTCTGGTCTGGATGCCTTTTCTGACATTGCCCTTGACCTCCCATACAACCCCGAACATGGTGGTGAGAGCAGACGTCCTAGCCTTGTTGAAGGAGATATTTTCCTGGTGTTTCTTTCTTTGGTGCAGTGTGGGCAGTTCCCAGAAGAGGATGCTTGGCCTGGGAGGCAGTCAGAAGGCTGCAGAAGCAAGGCCACAGTGTGGGGCAGGGTGAGGCCCTGACTGGGCTGTTCTGGCTGCACTGGAAAGAGGCCTGTGGCAGCTCTGATCCTGCCCAGATGCCCTGAAGGCCGTGGTCTGCTGAGAAGTCCTCAGAGCTGGGTGGGCTCCACGGGCCATGCATGCCCACAGATAAGTCACCCTTGTATATATTTGGTCATTCTTACAGAGCCTGGACAGAATAGTCAAGGCAGCAGAAGTCAACTCCTGAGAAATGGAACCAGGAACCCAGGTGAAGAGACTTGTGAAAGCCAGCATTTGACTCCCGTAGAAGGTGAGTAAGCTGGAGGCTGGAGTGATGTGGCTGGGGCGCAGGAGACCTGGCAGGCACCCAACTGGCTTGTCAGAGGTCTGCAGGCACGTGCCCTTCAGTAGCAGGTACCATCTACCCTGTGGGACGGGGAGGCCTGAGCGCACCCCAGCTCCATGTCCCCTGCTGGCTCCTTGCAAACATGGCCTCTGCATGCACCACAGCCAGCCACACGGGTTTGGGATACACGCCAGAGCACCCGGCCTGCCGAGCCTCAGCCAGCCTGACGCTGTCTGGCTTCCCCTGATGGCCCTGGGGAGCAGGACGGCTCTCGGTGTGTGGCCCTCGCATGTGGCTCCAGCTTCCCTCTATAGGCCCTGCCCAAGCCGTCCGCCGTGGGGCCCACAAGCTCATGTCGCTCACACTGAAATTCATGCTTCTGTTTTACGTTTCTCTTGAGGTCGTGAATTCACAGGGAGATGCCAGCTGCTCTGGCGTTGAGAACAATCAGCTGCATGAGTTGCTGTGCTAAGGGCTGAAAGGACAGTCCCACCCGCTGCTCTTTTATCAGAAGTGGAAGGAGGAGGGTCACCCAGAGACCACATGGCCCCTGGCGTCCACTGTGAGTCACCAACGAGTGGGGAGGAGTTTTATGTCAAAACTGTGGGTAATATTTAATGTTTTTCTTAAAGATTCTAACAGTAAAGACTGATAATGGCAAGCAACAGAAACTGTCATCACATTCCACGTCACCACACTCAGAAGCAGGAAGAGCTCCAATGGGGACCACGACGGAAGCCAGTTCTGAGTGTTACCAGGAGAGGAGACAGGCCTGCAGCCCTTGGTCACAGCTGCCATGTGAACACGCAGCCCCACGCAAGGCCGAGCTCGCCATCTCACCTGGGTCCAGGCACATGAACTTGCAGCACTCCTTAGGGTCCTTGCGGTACTGCTGGCAGCCCTGGGGCCGCTCGCAGAGGGCAGCTACGCACATCTCGGGCTCCCCTCTGTGACAGGTGCAGCTCAGGCACGGATCGTCCCCTTTGGGGGTGAAGTAGAACCCTTCATCCACAACGTTGTCCTTGATGTCGACACATGTCTGACCTGCAATAGGAAGAGATATGTGGGTCACCAGCCAGAGGAGCCCTGACTCCCCACCCGGGGAGTCCTCTGCATGACAGCAGAGGAGTTGGCAAGATGGACCTGGAGCACCCCCTTCCAGGGTGGTGGGTCTGCCCATGGTCACAGGGAGGGGCTGAGAGGCCACCCGGCACACTGTTAGGACAACACGCTGCTCAGCATACCTGGCCACGAGCAGACAGCAGGGACAGAGAGCCCGGGGAGAAGTGCTTGCTTTCAAGTGCCTAAGCACATTACATGTGAGATTCCCTCCATTATAAAATGCAGGTGTCACGAGTACCAGCCCTTTTAGCATCAGAATGTATCTCAGATGAGCCTTGGGAGACGGTCCATTGGACCTGAGACACACAGTGAATTCGCGCAAAGCCGACTGGGACCAGAGGAGGAAGAACTGCTGGTGTGAGACGAGAGGGGGTGAAGGCGCAGGCCCTGAAGCGGGTAGGAGACACGCCCAATGCTGGGCATGAGGGCTGAGGCAGGGGCGTGGTTCTCCTCGGGGAAATGAGGAGGAGATGTTCTGGTCTCTCAGTGGGGTAGGGACATCTAGGAAAACTCGCAGAAGACGCCACACCTCGGGTCTGTGCCACACTTGACTGGAGTCAAATCTGTGTAACCCACGTGATCAGGAGTGTGCAGGGCAAGAAACTTACATAAAACTGTTCCTGCTCGAACAGAGGGAGGAAGGATGAAGAAAATGAGCAGAGCCCTTGGAGATGCAGGAAAACCATCTGGAGACACAACGGACAAAAATGTCCACATTTACCGCAAAGCAAAATCCTGCACATCTAGGAAGCTCAACGGACTTCAAGTAGGATAAACACAAAGAATTAACACATCAGACATGGCATAGGGAGAAAGCGGGAAGTCAGAGAGGATGGAAATCTTAAAAAGAGCAAGAAAAAATGACACAATACTTATTGTGAACCCCAGTAAGATTTCCTGCCAAGAGGCCAGAAGGCGGTGGGCTCAAAGGAAAAGCTGTCAACCAAGAGTTCTCCATCCAGCAAAGCTGTCTTTCAAAAATGAAGACTTTCCCGGGTAAACAAAACCTGAGAGAACTTGTGCTTTCTGACTCCCAGGATAAGAAACACCAAAGGGGGCTTCCCTGGTGGCGCAGTGGTTGAGAGCCTGCCTGCCGATGCAGGGGACACGGGTTCGTGCCCCGGTCCGGGAAGATCCCACATGCCGCGGAGCGGCTGGGCCCGTGGGCCATGGCCGTTGAGCCTGCGCGTCCGGAGCCTGTGCTCCGCAACGGGAGAGGCCACAACAGCGCGAGGCCCACGTACCGCAAAAAAAAAAAAAAAAAAAAAAAAAGAAAGAAACACCAAAGGAAGCTCTGCAGCAAAAAGCAGGTGACCCTCAGAGAGTAATCTGAATCCATACAAAAAACCAAAAAGCACTAGAAAAGGCAATTATGTAATTATAAGACAGTATAAATGCGTATTTTTCCTCTTTTATTCTCTCAACTTAATTAAAAGGCAGTTGCATAAAATAATATATCTATAGTGTAGTGTTGGGCCCATAACATATGGAAAGGTAATATACCTGGAATGTATGTGCCAGTGACAGTGAAAGAGGTGTGTGGAAGCAAAGCTGCACTGAGCAAAGGAAACGGCTGCAGATGGTAAAGCAATTACAACTGTGTAGTGTTGGGTTTTTAACGCTAAGAGATCTAATGTATGCAGTACTCATGCTGCAAAGAGAGGTAAAGAGAACGGAGTTTCACAGAAGTATGTGACAGTGTGATTTAGAAGAAACATATATTTGGTCATTTAGATGACCAACATACACTTCTCATATACATTTGGTCTTCGCCCACAGTTCCTGGCTCACAAATGCTTGGAATTTCCTAAGTGCAGAGAGTGATACAGGAGTCTTTTGTTCTGTGATGAAGTGACTTTTGGAAGCTGGTTGCCAGGAGGACCAACCCTGTGATCAGAGGGTTGGAACTTTTGGTTCCCATCCCTTGATTTCTGGGGAAGGGGTGGGTAGGGGCGGGTGGAGGTTGAATCAATCACCAACGGCCAACGATTTAATAAATCATGCCTATGTAATGAAGCCTCCATAAAAACCCAAAAGGACAGCTTTTTGGCCCTTTTTGGAACGCTTCCATGGCACGGAACCAGACCGTTCTGCGGGCCGCTGTGCTGGGCACCGAGCTCCCCAAGAACAGAGCTCCTTCGTTGGGGACCTTGCCTTATGTGTCTTCTCATCACAATAAATCAGTAATCTAGTGGGTAGACAGGTTTCCTGAGTTCTGTGAGCTGTTATAGCAAATTAATCAAGCCTGAGGAGGGGTCAGGGGAACACCATTTTACAGCTACCACTGGAAAAGAAGGAGACTTTAAGTAAAACAAACAAAAACTACTATGGGTAAAAAAGAGCTTCAATTAATAATTGAAAGGTTCAACTCACCAGGAAGATATAATAATTATAATGGCTTATGTCCCTAACAACATGATCTCAAGAAAGATAAAGCTAAAATTAGAGAGTATCAAGGAAAAATGGATGAATCAACATCCATAGTGAGAGATTATAACATGTCTCTTTCAAAAAATTGATGTATCATGCAGCCAAAAAAGATCTGAGCAAGAGCACCAAAAAGCCTGAGCTACCAGATGTATAAAAACCCTGTGGCTGGGAGTTCATAAAGATGAATCAAAGAGGCAAACCTCCAGTGAGACTGATCAAGAAAAAAGGAAGAGTACGTAAATGATATCAGGAAACAAAAGGAGAGCACAATGACAGACATACAAATGCTTCAAAAAAAATCATAAGCTATTATTTAGATTAGATTACATGGGCAATGCCCTAGATACACATGACTTACCGAAACGGACTCAAGAAAACTAGGAGATGTAAATACGCCTATAGCCATTAAAGGAACTAAATCAGTATTAAAAATTGCACATGTATACACACACACACACACACACACACGTCTTAGCTCTGCCCATTGAAAGGGCATAAAAGCAATGAGCATTAACTAGTGCTCAGGTCCTCCAAGGATGATTCCAGAGAGTAAAAGATGAACTTGGAAATGCTCAAAGAATGATGCAGACACGTCAAAAGGACAGCCTGTGTAACTTTTTATTTCACAATGCTCATGAATCCAAAAGCTTAGGGAAGAAATGGCTCAATTATTTGAAGACCACAAACTATCAAAAACTCACTGAAGAGGAAATAAGACAATCTTGATAGTCCTATAACCATTAAATAAATTGAATTCATAATTAAAAAGCTCTCCCCAAATGGTTTTACTGGAGAAGTCTACCAAATACTTGAAAAATTAACACCAATTCTATATAACCTTTTCCAGAAAACAGAAGAGGGTGGAACATTTCTCAACTCATTTTGTGAGGTCAGTGTTACCCTGATACCAAAACTGGACAGTACAAAAAAAGAAAACTACAGACCAATATTTCTCATGGACTTAAATGTAAAAATCCTCAGTAAAATATTAGCAAAGCAAATTCAACATTGTACTCAATGAGTTATACACTATGGCCAAGTGGGATTTATTCCAGAAATGTAAATCTGGTTTAATATTAAAAAAATCAGGGACTTCCCTGGTGGCACAGTGGTTAAGAATCCATCCACCTGCCAATGTAGGGGACACCGGGTTTGATCCCTGGTCTGGGAAGATCCCACATGCTGTGGAGCAACTGAGCCCGTGTGCCGCAACTACTGAGCCTGTGCTCTACAATCCGCAAGCCACAACTACTGAAGCCCGCATGCTTAGAGCCCATGCTCCGCAACAAGAGAAGCCACTGCAAAGAGGAGCCACCGCAATGAGAAACCCGCACACCACAATGAAGAGTAGCCCCTGCTTGCTGCAACTAGAGAAAGCCCGCGCAAAGCAACAAAGACCCAACACAGCCAAAAATAAATAAAATAAAATAAATTTATAAAAATTAAAAAATTAAAAAATCAACGTACTCCACCATCTCGATAAGCTAAAGAAGAAATACCATATGTTCATAAAAAATGATGCAGAAAAAGCATTTGACAAAATCTAATATTTATAAAAACTCTTAGCAAGTTAGGAATAAAGGGAAACTTCAACTTGATAAAAAAAATACCTGCCCATGATACCTATAGCTAATATGATACTTAATGGTAAAAGGAGTGAATACATAGCCCATAAGATCAGGATACCTGTTCTCATCATTCTTATTCAACACAGTGCTGGGAGTTTTAGGTATTGCAGTAAGGCAAGATAAGCAAGTAAAAGACATAGAGATTTAGAAGGAAGAAATAAAACTGTCTCTATTTGCAGATAACATGACTGTATATATAGAAAATCCCAAGCAATCTACCAAAAAACTTCCTAGAATAAGTGACTTCAGCAAGGTCACAGAATACAAGATCAACATACAAAAACCAATTACATTTCTTTACACTAACAATAAACATATATAAGCCAAAATTTAAAACACATACATTTACAACTGCTCCAAAGAAAATGAATTACTTAGATATATACTTACACATGTAGAGGATCTGTTTGCTGAAAAATACATAATGCTCATGAAAGAAATAAAAGAATATCTAAGTAAATGGAGAGACATACCATGTTCGTGCATTGGAATATTCAACATTGTAAAGATGTACATCTCCCCAGATTGACCTATAGGTTTAATGCACTTCCTATCTAAATCCCAGCAAGGTTTTTACAGACAGATAAGCTTATTCTAAAATTTAGGTAGAAAAGGCACAGGCTCTAGAACAGCTAAAAGCATCCTGACCTAGAAGAATAAGGTAGGAGGAACCACTTCCTGATTTCAACACTGATTATACAGCTACAGCAATCAAGACAGTGTGGTAATGCAGAAGGTTCAATGGAACAGAATAGAGAACCCAGAAATATACCCACACAAACATACTTGACTAAGTTTTGACAGCGGCACAAAATGCAATGGAGGCAAGACAGCTTTTCAACAAACAGTGCCAGAGCAACTGGACATCCACAGCAAAAAAATGAAGCTTGACCTAATTCTCACACCTTACTAAAAAATTAACTCAAAATGGATCACAGACTCAAATGTAAAATACAAACTATAAAACTTTTAGAACACAACACAGGGTAAACTCTTCAGAATGTAAGGCTAGGCAAAGAGTTTTCAGACTTGACACCAAAAGAGTGACCCATAGAAGGAAGAATTGTTAAACTGGACTTCAGCAAAACTAAAAACCTTTGTTCTGTTAAAGCCCATGTGAAGAGGATGAAGACAAGCTACAGCATAGGAAAAATACCTGTAAAAAACTCATCTGCCAAAGAACTAGAACCTATAATACATAAAGAACTCTCAAAACTCAACAGTAGAAAACCCAAACAATCCAACTAGAAAATGGACAAATGACATGGACAGACATTTCACCAAAGAAAATATACAAATAAGCACACGGAAAGGTTTACATCATTAGCCTCAGGGAAATGCAAATTAAAACCAAGAGATAGTACTACATACCTATCAGAATGGCTAAAAATTAAAAATAGTGAAAATCACAAGTGTTGGCCATGATGTGGAGAAAACTGGGTCACTCTTACATGGCTGGTGGGAATGTAAACACTCTGAAAAAGTTCACTAGTTTCATAAACAATGAAACATGCAACTAACATACAACCTAGCAACTGCAATCCTGTGCATTTATCCCAGAGAAGGAAAAACTTACATTCACAGAAAAACCTGTGTGCACATGTTTATGGCAGCTTTGACTGTAACAGTCAAACACTGGAATCGGCTCAGCTGTCTTTCAACAGGTGAGTGACTGGTTAAATGCTACTCAGCAATAAAAAGGAACAAAGTTGGGCTTCCCTGGTGGCGCAGTGGTTGAGAGTCCGCCTGCCGATGCAGGGGATGCGGGTTCGTGCCCCGGTCTGGGAAGATCCCACATGCCGCGGAGCGGCTGGGCCCATGAGCCATGGACGCTGAGCCTGCGTGTCCGGAGCCTGTGCTCCGCAACAGGAGAGGCCACAACAGTGAGAGGCCCGCGTACCACACACACACACACACAAAAAAAAAAAAAAAAAAAGGAACAAAGTACTGACAAGACACACGTGTAACAACTTGGAACTGTGCTGGGCAGAGAGCCAATCCCAAAAGGATGCATAGCAATATGGTTCAATTTATACCACACTATTGAAATGAAAAAACTTTAGAAATGTTAGTGGTTGTAAGTGGTTAGGGATGGGCTGGCTTCTAGCCAGCCCACCTCCAGCTTCCCACACCAACCACATCCAATCCGAGCACACCTGGAGCCATCAGGGCACCGCTGAAAAGCCCCTTGCTGGATCCACAACCCCAGCTGGAGGTGGGGAAGCACTTGAGGAGCCCACGTTACTGGGAGGCCTTGAGGACAGATGCCCTGAAGAGGGGCCCAAAGGGAAAACCTAAAGCAGAGGCTGGAACAGACACTAAGAAGAGCCCTGCAGCAAACCAGATGCATAAAGGTAGCCACAGCCCAGCCTGACCCCTGCTGAGAAAGACCCCTCCACCCACTACACCCAAGGTCCACAGAAGAAAGGCCAGCCTATTTCCAGGCACCAAAATGACTGGACTCCCCTCTACTGTCCTATACAAGGCGCTGACTTTCAACAAAATATGACAAGGCACACGAGAAACCAGAAGGAAATACCAAACTCCAGAGACAACACGATCATCAAATCCAGACTCGGATATGACACAGAAGAAGGAACTAACACACAGAAAATTTAACACAAGTAGGATTAATATGTGAAAACCTCTAGTGGAAAAGTTGACAACATACAAGATGGGAAATTCAGCAGAGAGAGAGAAACCATAAGAATCAAACAGAAATGCTAGAAATGAAATGTTAAAAAAAAAAAGAGATGAAGAAAGCCATCAGTGGGTTCACAAGTAGACTCAACACAGCCAAGGAAAGAATTAGTAAACTCGAAGACAGGTCTATAGAAATTACTCAAACAGAAAGACCAAAAGGAAATTAAAGAGACACCGCAACTAAGTGCAATGCATGATTCTGAACTGGATCCTGGGCCAAGAAAAAGAAAACCCGTAAAGCACATTATTGAAACAACTGATAACACCAGAGTAACAAATTGCAGATTGTTGTGCGGTGTTTGTTGCGTAGCATTTATTGTGCAGTATTGCATCTAGATCAAACATCCTTGTTTGGATAATTGTGCTGTGGTTATATAAGAACATGCTGTTGTTCTTAGAAATACGCACTGTGTATTTAGGCCTCAAGGGCACAGTATCTCTAATTTACTCTCAAAAGATTTAGGAAAAATAGGCAGAAAGAGAATGATAAAGCAAATGTGGCAAAATATAAATAACTGGTGATTCTGTGTAGAAGGCGTATGACAGGAAGTTCCTTGTATCATTCTAGTAACTTTTCCCTAAGTGTGGAATGATATCTAAGTAACAAGTTAGAAAGTTCCCTAGCCCCTGGGCCCAGATGCTCCTATAAGGTTGGTCTATCAAACAAGGACAAGATTATCACCAACTTGTACAAACTGACCTAGAGGCTGGTAAAAGAGAATGCTTCCCAGCTCATTTCATAAACCTAATATAAATGTGATACCAAAAACTATTCAAGGAGCACGTGGAAAAGGAATGGTAGTAACAGGCTAAGCTCACTTCTTAAAGCAGTTTCAAAAATCCTAAATAAAGTATCAGCAAACCAAAGCTGGCAATATACATACAAAAACCAGGAGGATGGTTTAAAATGAGAAAATCTATTAATGTGAAAGAGTAAATGATAAAATCACATAATATAAACAAAGCAGTAATGTAAAACAGTAAAGAAGAAACACCACACATTCCCAATAAATGCAGAAAAAGCATTAATATAAAAATCAATACATTTTTGTAATGCAAAAATTCCCAGCAAACAAGGACTAGATGGGTACTTCCTTAGTCTCATAAAGGTATCTGGTTTTCTAAGTCCTAGAGAAAGTTTTACATTTAATGCTGGAACACTAAAAGCCATCTCTTTTGGGTTGGGAAGATAAGAATGCTCACTACTACCACTTCTAAGTGAAGCTGCAAGAAAAGAAATACCAGGAAAAAAAAGTAAAGAAGTTTTAAAAAGAGTAAAAAGATCTGAAAGAAAACACAAAAATGTCTAAACAGAAAGTCTATTCTCTAGTAGACAACTAATAAGGGAGTTCAGAAAACTGATCCCCAAATTTATACAGAAGAGGAAAAGGCCCAGAACAGGCAACACGATGGCCGAGGACAGGAGAGGAGCCCACCAGCTGGGAGGACTTGTCACGAAGCTCCTATAAATGTGATGACATGGTGCCCATGCAAGGACTGACCAATGGCCAAGTCCAAAACCAGGCTCTGGCCCCTGTGAAACCCTGACCCATGACAAATCGGCAGGGAAGGCAGGGATGGTCCCCAGAGGGGACAGATGAGGGAGCCCTGCCCTCGGGCTGCACAATCACGGCATGGCCCTGAGGCTGGAAGAACCTTGATGTGGAATGTGGGCGAGCGAGCTGGCAGAGGGCCCAGAACAGACCTGACACCACAGGCTGGAGGGCAGTGGCCCAGACGGGGCTGACAGAGAAGCAGAGTGAGGGCCTCTGGAGGACCCGCGGAGAGCAGGGGGAGGTGACTAAGAGAGTCCGAGGCTCCAGGACACCACGAGATGCGGCAGGTCCTCTGGTCACCACCGTCATCCCGACTCCTAACGACACGGGGTGGGCAGGGCCTCTGTCCTTGGGGGAGATGAGGGCTCAGGGATGACACTGTGGCCCAGCCTACAGGGCCAAACGGGAGGCCCGCCAGCGTCAGATGTGCGCTTACTTCTTTTACACAGAAACGAGGACTTGTCGTGGCAGCTCTCGGCACGCCAGCTGTGCAGGTCGTGGTGGCGGAGCGTGGGGAAGTGGAAGCACTGCAGCTGTGCACAGAACACGCCGTCACCCTCTGACGTGGCCGCTGCGAAGATGGGGTCCGGGGGCAGAAGCACCTCTGAGGAGCCTGCGGGACAGACAGCGTCACAGCACGATGGCAGCAGGCCGGGGAGCAGGGAGGCAGGCACGCTTAGAAACGTTACTGCAACGTCAGAGGCCCTGCAAGGACGGCAGTGCCCACAGGAAGGAGAAAGATGCCCCTTCCTCCCCAGAGGGACTCAGCCAGTGAGAAGCTGTGGACTCTCCTCGACCACACTGTCAGGACCACAAGTGTGCCCAGGAGTGTCCGCACTGTCCTAAAGGCTGGCACCCTCCGCTGGGGTTAGGGATTCACCCCAAGAGCTGGGATTAGGGCAGGTGAGAACCTACTAGAATGATCCTCTGCAGGCATGCTATGACTCTGAGCCTGGAAACCTAATGGCCATTTCCGAGTCAACTACTCCACCGGGAGATAGGAACAGGCACTCACACTCCAGGAGTACAGGTCTGGGATGCTCCAGCAGGACCTTTGAGGACTCAGGGGGTGCTGCTTGGGGGGAAGCCACTGCCTGGGGCCCTGACCTGTCTGTGTGGAGACACGGCCACCCACCTGCCACAAGGTCCCCCAGGGTGGGAGACAGGTGAGCTCTGCCCAAGCGCAACATCCCTTCACTTTCCGCAGGGAGGTGACAGAGCAAGCTGCCCAGGATCCCCGGGCTCACCAGCCCTCATTTGTCCTCAGAGACACATCAACAGCAGGACTGGGATGTGTTTAGGAAAAGGAACTGGCCCCAAGCTCAAGCCAGAGGCTCAAGGAGGGACAGGGCAAGGCATGTGGCTCGGGTGGCAGGTGGAGGAACCTGCCAGCACCTGGGCAATGGGACAGGAGAGGTGACCACGGGTGGGTGGGAACGCAGCTGCTCACATGGCTCCTGACATCACCTCGGTAGTTAAAGCAACACACACGTACGCTCACACATGCACGCTCACACTCACATACATGATCTATTTTAATTCCACCTGCCTGACGGTTCCAGGATGTTTTGGACTCCAACTCTGACCTTCCCTGTCCTAGGAAGCCTGTCCCTCCCTCTCTGGCCTGAGTTCATGTCCGCTGCACACTCTGCTCATTTTTATGCACCAATTAAAGTTGTGGACTTTGAAACGAGGGTGGACAGTCTAGAAATGGCCAAGGGAGAAGCCACGACAGGTTCTGGAGGTCATGCCCCACCTGGGCCTGGGGGAAGGGCCTGACCGGGGCTGGGCCATCACAGCCTCCCCGGGTCTGGGGCCCAATCCTCCACACAGCCCCGCACCAGGCACCCGGGTGGGAGAAGGTTGGAGTGGAGAGCCTGGCAACAGTCACCCTTGTCAGGATGACGCCCCCCAGGTTCAAGCCCAACAACTCTTCTGAAGGACCAGGAAGCCTTACCTTTGAATGCCACCTCCCAGTGACCTTCTAAGGAGTGGTTCCGGCCAGTGATGACATACTGGTAGCCGACCCACAACCTGTAGGAAGACAGATTGCAGGAGACCTCAGTGGGACAGGGGGAAGCAGGCACCACTCTGTGAGTGTGTGCATGTTTTTTTTTTTTTTAATAAACTTATTTATTTTTGGCTGCATTGGGTCTTCGTTGCTGTGTGCAGGCTTTCTCTAGTTGCAGAGAGCGGGGGCTACTCTTCATTCCGGTGCGCGGGCTTCTCGTTGTGGTGGGTTCTCTTGTTGCAGAGCATGGGCTCTAAGTGCGAGGGCTTCAGTAGTTGTGGCACGTGGGCTCAGTAGTTGTGGCTCACAGACTCTAGAGCACAGGCTCAGTAGTTGTGGAACATGGGCTTAGCTGCTTCGCGGCATGTGGGATCTTCCCAGACCAGGGCTCGAACCTGTGTCCCCTGCATTGGCAGGCGGCTTCTTAACCACTGTGCCACCAGGGAAGTCCCTGAATGTGTGCATTTTTAACAGTTACATTGACCTTTAAAGTATTGAGCTTCAAAGGCATTAATGACTTTTGAAAATTTTGATACTTAGTTTTAATAAAATGCATTAAAATTCTAAATAATAGGGCTTCCCTGGTGGCGCAGTGGTTGAGAGTCCGCCTGCCGATGCAGGGGACGCGGGTTCGTGCCCCGGTCCAGGAAGATCCCACATGCCGCGGAGCGGCTGGGCCCGTGGGCCATGGCCGCTGAGCCTGCGCGTCTGGAGCCTGTGCTCCGCAACGTGAGAGGCCAAAAAAAAAAAAAGTAAATAATAAACTCACTAGTCAGAAAAAGTTTTTATCTCGGGTGACTCCTGCCAAAACTCTTCTTATTAGCTGAACGAATAAAGCTTTTACATTCTAAGTAAAATCAACCTAGTTCTTGGTGGACACAAACCTGTGAAGACACTAAAACCAAAGAGTAGTATGCTCTGAGGGGTGAGTTTTATGGCATGTGAATTACACCTCAATAAAAGACAACCCCTATGAGTATACACTGCCTCCCTTGGAGCCTCCCACCCAGCAGGTGCTCCCGACCCCAGCCTCCCAGCTCTGGAGATGTCCATCAGTGGGTCCCTGGCTGCCGTGGGTGCCACTCTGCCACTCCAGCCCCCACCATGCATGTGCCCATCCTGAGGGCACATTCCCAACCCTCTCCCTTTTCCAAGGATTCAACCACCCAGTGAGCTGGGAGTTATCTTTCTCACTTTGGTGATTTGCCAAGCTCACAGGGCATAACGGTGGAGCCTCCACCTGCCACGGTCACTGCATTCCTATGGCAGTGTGGCAGCCTTTGCCATTGTGTGGAGGGAGCACTGGCAGTATGGTGACCCTGTGATCCACTGCTGGCCCCGGCAGTGTGGAAGGGGTCCTCAGCACACATCTGACCCCAGAACAAAACCCCCTGAATGCCGGGCCTGGGAGAGGCCGGCAGTTGGCCAGTTTCCACACTTGCTCCCTGATGCTGTGGAGCCTGGGGGTCTAGGCCAGGCTCCGGAGCCAGATTGCCTGGGTTGGAACCTGGCACACCCCAGTTAATATGTGCCCTGGTCACCACCCTGGGCCCTGTGGTGTTTGGGGGACTGAACGAGTGGGCCCATGGAAGGCACTGAGCACAGGCCTGGCAGAGCCCACTTTCTCAGAAGGATCGCCCCACCTACCTGCACGGCCTGCAAGCCAGGCCTGTGAAGCCCCATGTGGAGCAGCCCCATCTGACACAGGCCCAGACCCCCTGCAGTTGCAGCAGAACCCACAGAGGAGGACCAACGAAAAGGACTGGCCCAAGGTGACACAAGGTGGCAGCCCATCCCTGCCCCTCTGAGAGACCCTGCCCCATCGCAACACCTACCCTAAACTCCCATCTCCATTTGCTTCCGGCGGGGGGGAGCTGCTGCAGGCTTCCAGAGGCCACGTCCTGGAGGCCATCATACTAGGCAGGCCTTGGCACCCCACAGGCCCCAGACCCCACCCCGGACTCACTTGTGCTGGTCCTGCCACGCGAAGCTCCGCTCGGGCTGGTCCCATTCCTGGGTCAGGACGAAGTGCAGCTCCTGGTCAGTGGAGAAGGTGGCGAGGGACCCGTTCACGCGCTGGCAGGTCTGCGCGGCATCCCAGTAGTTCTCCCCACTCAGGTAGACTCGGTAGCAGCTGGCCGTGCCCTCGTAGTGGTGCCACCCTGTCGGGCACTTCCCTAGGAAACATGAAGGACGGCGGGGAGTTGTCCCCCAAGTTAGCATCCTCACTCCAAAATGCAATTGTACATGCTGCATCTAAGCAGCTTAGAAATCACCCAAGAAGGGGGAAGCTGAGGCTCAACAGGGGAGCTCTGCCTCCAAGACCATGAGCCTCCCAGTTGTATGAGGCTGTAGCCGCTGGGCAGTCAAGACCAGCCGCTGAGTTCGCTGAGTAAAGTGGCTGACGAGCCAGTAGGACTCCTCAGGCTGGCAGTGTGAGCATTCCCACTACATCACCACACCTAAGCATGTCTACTCAGGAGGGGGTTTCAGCTGTGGTTTTTCTGCCTTTCAATTTTCCTTAAATTTATTCTGCTCTTTTAAAATCCTAATATCGTAGAGAGTTCACTAAATAACTAGTTATTTAAAAAAATTTTTAAACGGAGGGAGAGCCTGCTTCTCCACCTACAAAAGGGCGGGTACAGTTCAGCCCCAAAAGGTAACCATCTCTTAAAAAAAAAGCAGCCTGGTTCCAGAGCTTGGGTTCAGGTCATGGCTTCCTCACTCGGGCTGGGTGGCTTTGGGCAGGTCATTGCGCAGCTTCACCCATCAAAGGAGGCCCTGAAAGGCTATTTTAGGCGGACACCCCGGCACAGCCAAGTGGCATGGGAGAGCCAGGGACCACGTTGGGGGTGAGCCTTTGATCATGAACAGGGCAGGTCTGCAACTTACTGCTGAAGCGGACAGGTTGCGCCATGTTCATGGCATGGAAGTGCGTGGGGTCACCACCTCGAGCCCGCCCCGGCCTCGGATCCACAGCCTCCTTCTCATGGTAAGGACGCGCCTTCCCGATCACTTCTGAAAGCAGAAAGAGAGTGGCTGTCAACACTGCTCATGGGGGTCAGACGCCAAAGTGAACCGCGGTACAGTCAGATGGCGGGGTGGGGGGGGGTTGGGAGGGCAGGGAGGAGTTAGCACAGATTCCATCTATTCAGGTTTTCTTTACAACTCTAAAACATGCCGTTCATGCCAAATGGGTTACATGAGCTTCTTGCTGAAATTACGCCTGGGCAGTCTTCATTTTTCATTATGACTACGAAATGGGGACTCTCAGGTTGCATTTTCTAACAGGCTACTGCGGGCACATCACAGGGTCAGCCACTCCTGCTTAACACCTTCCAGCATCCCCAGCCCCAGGGGGTTTTCTGCAGAGCCCAGGCTGCTCCCCCACTGGCCTGGAGCCTCCCCTCTTAGCTGTGTGTGGCCCTCTCTGCCTGCTGGCCCCTCTCTCGGCCTCAAGGCCAGGGTCAGGGCACCTGGCACAGGCCCAAGTGTGCAGCAGGCCTGGAGCATGGTTAAAGCGTGACCAGAAAGCTCAGGGTGAGGAAGAATGCTAGCTTTATGTGTGGTGGTCCAAGAGTAATTCGCAGGTCTGAGAGAGGAGACCCAGAGAAGTGAGGAGATTTACCCAAGGCAGGAGAGAGCCAGGGGCTATGTTTCCGAGGGGCCTCTGCGCTCTGCCTGCTGGGGGGCACCTGGTGGAGGATACCGGTACAGGGTCAGCACAGGCGACGAACTTGGTCTGCACGGCTTCGCAGACACCACAGACACCTGCCTGCAGGTGGCTCAACAACCTCAGGCCGGGAGGCTGGGGGGCGTGGCCCTGGAGGGGCGTGGCGCGTGCCAAGGTGGGGCGATGGGCGTGGCGTGGCAATGGGCGGTCCCCACCTCCCCCACCTGCGGGCAGAGGACCTTAATTCCCCACCAGGGATTGAACCGGGCCCTGGCAGTGAAAGGAGACTGCCAGGGAATTCCCTGACACTGTTTTTATTTAATAAATCATCTTTATTTTTTTCCCATTATAAAATAACACATATTCAATGTAAAATATTTGAGAAATACAAAAGTTTGAAAAGACGAAACAGATAAACTGTACTATTCTAGAGGTGGCTGCCCTTCCAATCTCTCCTTTCTACACAAATCCTTAAAACTATTGGGATCACATCAAGCACTATTTTATGATTTGCTTTGCAAGCTGAAGACTATAAACAGCTTTCCACATTCTTAAGTGAGTGAAGATCACTTTTAATGGCTGCTCAGCATCTGTGAATCGATTTCTTTAATTACCACAACTCCTAGGGTTCCAAGTTGGGGCTGCCTGCATTTTCTAATTTTTGTAGAAGAAGCACATGTGTGTCCTCTGAGACCCTAGCAGCTTTGTCCCTCCTTCCACTAACTACTCAGTAGAGTATTTCCTCGGAGTTTCCACAGTCCCTTCCCAGGCAGGTGATGGGATCAGCTTGCCAATCACTCTAACACATAAAATGTGTTCCCAGTGCCTGAGATAAGTTGGACCCCAGGCAAAGACCTAGAGGAGAAGCTGCCCTCTTCAAACACTGCCCTGGGGTGGGGCGGCTTCAGCTCTCTGGGACTGGGGTGCCCCTTGCACACGCCTGGGCACCACCACTCCCCGCAGGAGACACTGCAAAGCCCCTGCCTCCGTCCCTCCAGGGCGCCAAGCAGAGGAGTGGGCAGATCCCCGCTGGGCTGAGGGATAAGGAGGGAGGGGAGCAGAGTGCTCCCCGGCAGAGGGCGCAGCCTGGGCAAAGGCCCAAACCGGGCATGCCTGGGACAAGCTTGAAGACCAGCTTGGGTATAGCTGAAGCATATTTCACTGCACCTGCACTTCACACCTCCCTTCTGCCTGCTCAAACGAGCAAGACCTGTGGTTCCACTTGGTCTTGGCCTCTTCCCCAGACCAAGCACAGCACCTGGGCACCTGGTATACAACCAGTCAAACTGCTCACAGAGGGACGAGGAATCTAGGGCAGAGGGGAGAGAAAGAAAAGAACCGGTTCTGCTGGGGGCACCGAACACCAGGTGGCCAGGATGCGGCCGGCAGTGAAGCCATCTGCAGCCCGGGGAGGGGGTGGGGGGGGCAGGTGAAACAGCACAGTAAAGTAACCAGAAAGCCTGGTGGCGGTGGAGGACGCTGCTCTGTGATGAGCAGGCTTCTCTGTGGTTCAGGCGGCAATTCTGAGCCTTCCTCTCTCCTCCAATTTCCTTCATATCCAAACGCCCACATCCATCCCCTCATCACTCACTCATTATTCAGCGTCCATTACATGCTGCCACCGAAACCCACCAACAGACACAGGCCCCCCGAGTGTCCTGGGGGCCAGAAGCAAGAGGTGAGGGTGGCTGGGGGAGGCAGAGTTCACTGGATCAGCAGCCTTACAGCCCTCTTAGGACCACCTCTGACAATAAGGAGTTTCCTCTGAGCCCCACAGACAGCGCGGCGGCCAGCTGGAGGGTGTGCGGCCAGCTCCAGAGTGCGGGTTTCAGGGTGCAGACGCCCCAGAGCAGCTCTAGGCACTGTCCCAGGTACCCGGCAGCAGGTGGCCCTGACCCCTTAGTGGGAGGTCTCACTCTCACTCCCTGTGGTGGGGATGGGGATGAGTCCAAGCCTGGAACCCAACCCGAGCCCAGCCCTGACGTTTCTGAAGGAGTGCTCCTCTCTCTTCAGATGTCCCTCCCCGGACTTCAGAATGGGAGCCCGAGGAGGAGACCCGGCTGAAACGCTACTGAAAATCCGAGGAAGAGGGAATGTCTGAGATGGGGAGGCAGGCAAGGCCGTGACAGACCTGCTTCAGAGCAGAAGTGTCCTGGCTCAGGACCCTCGTGTGCCCTCGGAGATCAGGGCAGCAAGAGCTGGAGGCCTCGAGTCCAACGGGGAAACTGAGTCAGGAGTCAGGGCAGGCAGTGTCCTGCCTGCTGCTCCCAACAGCAAGTGGCCGGAAAAGAAGATGATGTGCAAATAAAGGACAAAATGTGAGTGATTCTAATTTGTGTTTCCAGAAACTTAAAACTTGTCCAGATGAGCCTGTAACATCTCCGAATGAGGGAGAGGGCAGGACAGACTGGAACCTCTTCAGTGCTCTGAGCTGTCGGGACACATGTCACTGTCCTATTTCACACCAAACAGATTTAGAATCATGGCCAAAAATCAAATGTCTCTAAGTTAACCAATACTTGCTAACCAACGCACGATTTCTAAAACCAGAGAGCCAGGAAATACAGTTACTAATAGCATTTCCGTTACGCTGAACACATTCTTTAAATTGATTCTCTTTCCCCACAGCTGGGGCCAGTCACGTCGCTCAGGGGGATCTCACTGGGCTAAAGGTTGATGGTTTGAGGGAGCCCCAGGGACCACCATCTCTGTCTCTGTTCCATCAGGGACACGCTAACATGAACACTCTGTCTTCCCATTTTATACCCATGTGGACAGTATATGCGGTACACAGAGATTAACTGCAAAAACACAGCCCTAGGGGGCCTCCCTGGTGGCGCAGTGGTTGAGAGTCCGCCTGCCGATGCAGGGGATACGGGTTCGTGCCCCGGTCTGGGAGGATCCCATATGCCGCGGAGCGGCTGGGCCCGTGAGCCATGGCCGCTGAGCCTGCGCATCCGGAGCCTGTGCTCCGCAACGGGAGAGGCCACAACAGTGAGAGGCCCGCGTACGGAAAAAAAAAAAAAAAAAAAAAAAAAAAAACACAGCCCTATAAGTTTCAAGTTCAAAATCTGCCTCCCTCCTGCGGCTCCTAGGTCCATGAATGTCTCAGGGCACAAGTTCACAGAAGGGACATTTTACCTTCTGCTACTGCCCGGGACAGGAGCTGAAGCCACCAGTCCCAGGCACACTCCACCTGTGGCCACGGCTCTCAGCTGCCAGGAGAGCTGTGGCAGAAGCAGACTGACCTGAGTGGGGCTCCTCACTCAAGGTCTTCTCAACTCTTAGGTATGTACATCACAGGATGAAATAGAAATTCTGCCTCCCCTCCCCCAGCCTCCCACAAAAAATTCTTCAGATAGTTTTAAAATTATTTTTTCTTACTTCTTCTAGTAGTTTAAAAAGAATTACTTATTTTTACTTATTTCTTCTGATAGTATGTCTGTATTTCCGAATAATAGGTTTACCTTGCTATTCCTAGTGTTATCAATTTTAAATGTTACCCACTGACTTAAGGTCAGGCAGGTACAGGCTTAGCTCACATACACTCTTACCTTCCCAACAGAGTAGCATAAATTTCAAAACTAAAGTCAGTAGAATAATGTAATAATGTAAGTGTTCTTCACTTGTGAACCAAATAGCATGCTAAGGTTATTTCGATCCTCTAACAACTTTCTTTTTTCCTGGAGTTAATATTTGCATCGGTTTTTAAATTTTCTTAGCTTTCTGTATATGAACCACTGATTTTTTCAGCTACTAGAGCAGATAACAAAGGCTAACAGTAAAAATTTAAAACACTCAAAACACTGTGTCAGAGCCACCCAGCTCCACTTTGTTTCCTGGAATCCCTGCCTACCTTCCAGCTCCAGGCTGAATGGGCTGCTCTCTGGGCTGGGGCCTGGCTGTGATCCTCGGGTCCACTTTGCTACCCTCCTGCACTGGGATGCTGTTTCCTGGACCCCAGGTCATCTTCTTTCTTGCTTAACCCTCTCCTTTTACAAGATCACATCTTTCTAAGAAAGGGTATAGCAACATTTATGAGTCTATTCATATCTAAAATTTTTTTATTTTTATTTTTTTGGCGGTATGCAGGCCTCTCACTGTTGTGGCCTCTCCCGTTGCGGAGCACAGGCTCTGGACGCGCAGGCTCAACGGTCATGGCTCATGGGCCCAGCTGCTGCGTGGCATGTGGGATCCTCCCGGACCGGGGCACGAACCCGTGTCCCCTGAATTGGCAGGCGGACTCTCAACCACTGCGCCACCAGGGAAGCCCTAAAATTTCTTTATTTTAGCCTCATGTATCATTGATTTCTCTGGGTATAAAAGTCCCAGATTAATAACATTTTTGAAGCTTCTGGTTAAAGGTATCAGATTGAACAAACATAACTCATTCTCTGAAACCCATTAAAACAACAGTAATGGGATTTTATTTTATTATTATTATTTTTTTGCCCCCCTGCGTGGCATGCAGAACTTCCCCAACCAGGGATCAAACCCATGCCCCCTGCAGTGGAAGCACTGAGTCTTAAGCACTGGACTGCCAGGGAAGTCCAGTAACAGGATTTTTAAAAAGGCACAGTCACAAGGACAAACAGAACAGTTAAGAGAATGACAAAGTTCTAAAAACTGGAAAACAGGACTTCCCTGGTGGCGCAGTCGTTAAGAATCCGCCTGCCAATGCAGGGGACACGGGTTCGAGCCCTGGTCTGAGAAGATCCCACATGCCGCGGAGCAACTAAGCCCGTGTGCCACAACCACCGAGGCTGCACTCTAGAGCCCGTGCTCCACAACAAGAGAAGCCACCGCAATGAGAAGCCCGCGCACCACAACGAAGAGTAGCCCCTGCTCCCCGCAACTAGAGGAAGCCCGTGTGCAGCAATGAAGACCCAACACAGCCAAAAATAAATAAATAAATTTATTAAAAAAAAAACAACTGGAAAACAGAAGGACAAGTGATAATGTAGAGAAGGTGACCACATGTCCTAAGATGCCTGGTTATGCCCGCTGTCCCAGTATACCATCCAGTTTAGCATTTGTCAGTCTCAAAATTGTCTTATTTTAGAAGTAAGTCACTCCAAATTTATTTGAGCCTAGAAAGCTAAATCCTAGGCCAGCAGCTGGGCAAAGTAAGGAATTTGTAAACTATATACATTGACCCTTAGACCCAGCAATCCGACATTTAAGAATTTACATTGATGATACATCTCCAAAACCCCCTCCAAAACAAAAAAGGCCCCCCCATAACCCCGCATATGCACAAGGTTACTTACTGTGACATTATTTTTTTTTTTTTTGCGGTATGCGGGCCTCTCACTGTTGTGGCCTCTCCCGCTGCGGAGCACAGGCTCTGGACGCGTAAGCTCAGCGGCCATGGCTCACGGGCCCAGCTGCTCCGCGGCATGTGGGATCTTCCCGGACCGGGGCACGAACCCGTGTCCCCTGCATCGGCAGGCAGACTCTCAACCACTGCGCCACCAGGGAAGCCCATGTGACATTATTTTTAATAGCAAACTAATGAGAACAACCTAAAGGCCCACACATAGGAGACTGGTTAAATAAAATACAGTATATTCTTAAGATGGAGAGCAATATAGCAGTAAGAAAGAATTAAAAAAAAACTTTATGAATTAATACAGAGTTATTTTAAGGATATTCTACTGAATTAAAAAAGAAAAAAAGGGCCTCCCTGGTGGCGCAGTGGTTGAGAGTCCGCCTGCCGATGCAGGGGATACGGGTTCGTGCCCCGGTCTGGGAGGATCCCATATGCCGCGGAGCGGCTGGGCCCGTGAGCCATGGCCGCTGGGCCTGCGCGTCCGGAGCCTGTGCTCCGCGGCGGGAGAGGCCACAACAGTGAGAGGCCCGCATACCGAAAAAAAAAAAAAAAAGAAAAAAAATCAGGGCAAAAAGTACACATAGTAAGACTTTTTTATGTAAGAAAGGGTAAAGAAAAAGAAACAAGTAGTAAAATATACACATATTTGCTTATTTTTGTAATTAAAAAAATGCCCAAAACTCAGAAAAGATAGGCCAGAAACCAATCAAGCTAGTGGCCTATTGGATATGAGTGGAAACAGTTAAAGGGAAATAGAACTTCTAAGTGTATGTTTTTATACAGTTACAAGTTTTGAATCTTGCTAATGTTTTACATATTCTAAAAAAAAATCAGTTAATCTTGTGGATACACTAAAACCCATGAAATTGTACCTTTAAAGGGGTGAATTTTATGGTACATGATTTATATCTCAATTAAAAAATAAATGAAGATGAGGAGGCAAAGTCCTAAAACTGAATGCAAACATTCAGACGTTAACACATCACACAGAAGAAAAACAGGAACGAATCCGGTGGCTTCTGACTAGACAATGACTGTACCCCCTCAGTGCAACACAGTCTAACATCATAAAGAACTGAGAAGAAAACCTAGAATTTAGTTAGTAGGTTTGTTCTTGGCCGTGGTACAGGAGCAATAATTCCAAAACTCTTCTATGTGTACTTTAGAATTGGCCAAATGAGTACATATACAGATGGTGCTGGGAACCAGGGTTCTTACTATGGGAAAGGGAAGTACAAATATGAGATGGGGGAGGAGAGGAGGAAATCTAGATTAGAATCGGAGGTACAGCAAATATGAACTCATGATTTAAAAAAAACGTTTTCTTGCGCTATCCACTGAAAGTGCCTAGAAGCAAGGATGAGCCCAGCTAACACTCAGATACTGGTTTCTAAGTACCATTCCTCACCGAAAGTAGCAGGGTTCCTTAAGAGAAATGGCTGATTCCAGGTTTAGGGCAGGAAAAGTACAAGATGAGCCTGGAACATCTTCAAGTGCCAGAAAACAGGAAAGCACTTTATAAAATAATATCATTTGCAAAGAGTAGTGCATATGGCAGAGTAACAAAAACACCATTTTAAACTACCAGTATTATAACCGATTCAGACAAGAATCATCAGTATAAACTAAAACAGTTGGGTAATACCTAGAATACTCCTCCACAGCTTATGTATTCATTACCTATTCACAGATTACTTTTCATTACAAAAGGGGGGAAAAACTATTACAATAGTGGAATCTGATAGACATTACCTTAACAAAATGATCAAACATAATATCACCAACAATGGGACAAAATGACCTCATGTGACCCCCCCCCCTTTTTTTTTGTGCGGTATGCGGGCCCCTCACTGTTGTGGCCTCTCCCGCTGCGGAGCACAGGCTCCAGACGCGCCGGCCCAGCGGCCATGGCTCACGGGCCCAGCCGCTCAGCGGCATGCAGGATCCTCCCGGACCGGGGCACGAACCCGTGTCCCCTGCATCGGCAGGCGGACCCCCAACCACTGCACCACCAGGGAAGCCCCTCATGTGACCCTTGATTTGACACTTCATTACCTGATTAAAAAAGAAAAAAGTCTCACCTGAATCTAATCATGAGGAAACAGACAAGCTTAAAGGACATTTTACAAACCCACTGGTGCGGACTCCTCAAATATGTCAATGTCACGTAAGATCAGTAATTTTTAAAAAGGCTGGGGGACTTCTCTGGTGGTGCAGTGGTTAAGAATCTTCCTGCCAATAAAGGGGACAAGGGTTCGAGCCCTGGTCTGGGAAGATCTCACATGCCACGGAGTAACTAAGCCCATGCGCCACAACTACTGAGCCTGCACTCTAGAGCCCGCAAGCCACAGCTGCCCACATGCTGCAACTACTGATGCCCGCGCGCCTAGAGCCCGTGCTCCGCAACAAGAGAAGCCACCCCAGTGAGAAGCCCACGCACCACAACAGAAGAGTAGCCCCCGCTCACCTCAACTAGAGAAAGCCTGCCCGCAGCAATGAAGACCCAATGCAGCCAAAAATAAATGAATAAATTTATAAAACATAAATAAATGATAAATAAATAAATAAAAAGGCTGGGGACACCTCTTGACTAAAGGACAGAGCAAGATGGCAAGAAAATACAATATGTAACCTTTGACTAAATCCTGGACTTAAAAGTTTAAAAAACCTGTAAATGACAGTTTTGTGACTATTGAAAAAAATTTCAATATGGACTATATATAAGATAATAGTGTTATAGTAAGTTTCTTGCATGTGAAAACTGTACTGTGGTTACAGAGTGGATTGTTCTCATTCTCAGAAGATGCTGAATATTTAGGGGTAAATGTCATATCTGTAATACACTCTCAAAGGGTTCAGAAAAAATGTACATAGAGAAAGCAACTGTAGCAAAATGCTAATGGCTGATGAATGCAAGTAAGGGCTACAGGAGCGTTCACTGCACTATTCACTGCACTACTCTCAAGCCTTTTCTGGAGATATGAAATTTCTCGTATTAAATCAGGGAGAAGGCAGGGACTTCCCTGGTGGCGCAGTGGTTGAGAGTCCGCCTGCCAAGCAGGGGACACAGGTTCGGTCCCTGGTCTGGGAAGATCCCACAGGTCGCAAAGCAACTTAGCCCATGTGCCACAACTACTGAGCTTGCACTCTAGACCCCGCGTGCCACAACTACTGAAGCCTGCACACCTAGAGCCCATACTCCACAACAAGAGAAGCCACGACAATGAGAAGCCCGCGCACCGCAACAAAGAGTAGCTGCCGCTCACCACAACTAGAGAAAGCCTGTGCGAAGCAATGAAAACCCAATGCAGCCCAAAATAAATAAATTAATTAATTTAAAAAATATCAGGGAGAAGGCAGTCCACACACCCAGATCCCAACCCCTGCACGGTGTGCTCAGGAAACCTGCCCCTCCTTCACACTAGCAGAACACGGGGGATTTACTAAAAAAGTAAAACAGGGGGTCTCTGGGATGGGGGATACCAGTTCAGCTGAAAGTCATGGTTCTTTATTTAAGGAGGGGAGGGCAGACTCCCAGCCCCTCTTCCTCCACTAAGCTCCTCCTTTATTTTGTTTAGGTAGTTTCCTTCTATTCCTAGCTTGTTGAGTATTTCACCATGAAAGAATGTTTAATTTTGCCAAATGCTTTTCCTGCATCAAGAAGATCATGTGTTTTTTCCTACATTCTACTAGTGTGGTATATTACACAGATTTTAGTTTTTTGAACCACCCTTGCATTCCAAGAATAAATCCATTTGATCATGGTGTGTAAGCCTCTTAATGTACTGTTAAATTCTGTTTGCTGGTATTGTGTTCAGGATTTTTGCATCAATGTTCATGGCATATTAGTCTGCAGTTTTCTTTTGGGAGGTTATGTGTTTCTACGAATTTGTCCATGTCAGTTATGTTTCTAATTTGTTGGCATATAATTCTCCACAGTACTCTTTTTTTTTTCTTTAAAGATTTTTTTTTGATGTGGACCATTTTTTAAAAAAATCTTTACTGAATTTGTTACAACATTGCTTCCGTTTTGGTTTTTTGGCCACGAGGAATGTGGGATCCCAGGTCCCCCACCAGGGATTGAACCCACACCCCCTGTATTGGAAGACAAAGTCTTAACCACTGGACCACCAGGGAAGTCCCCCACAGTACTCTCTTATAATCCTTTTTGTTTCTGTAAAATTAATAGTAATGTCCCAACTTTCATTTCTTCTTTTTTTTTTTTTTTGGCTGCATCAGGTCTTAGCTGCAGCACGTGGGATCTTTGCTGAGGCATATGGGATCTTTCATTGCCACGTGGGCTTCTCTCTAGTTGTGGCATGCGGGTTTTCTCTCTCTAGTTGTGGTGCACGGGCTCCAGAGCGTGTGGGCTCTGCAGTTTGCAGCAGGTGGGCTCTCTTGTTGAGGCGCACAAGCTCAGTAGTTGTGGCGTGTGGGCCTAGTTGCCCTGCGGCATGTGGGATCTTAGTTCCCCAACCAGGGATCGAACCCACGTCCCCATTGGAAGGCAGATTCTTTACCACTGGACCACCAGGGAAGTCCCCTCAACTTTCATTTCTTATTTTAGTTATTTGAGTCTTTACTCTCTTTTTTCTTTCCCGGCTTCACTCACTTTATTTTTCTCCCCATTCCAGGGCCCCCAGGGCCTCTGGGCCCTTCCACAGCAGTGGCGTCATTAGCCATTCGGTGTTTTTATGAAGAAGTTGAGTCTTTTCTCTTTAGTCAATCTAGCTAAAGGTTTGTCAATTTTGTTGACCTTTGGTTTTGTTGATTTTCTCCATTGTTTTTCTATTCTGTTTACCTCTGTTCTAATCTTTATTATTTTCTTCCTTCTGCTATCACTGAGTTTAGTTTGTTCTTCTTTTTCTACTTTCTTAAGGTGTAAAGTTAGATTGCTGATTTGAGACCCTTCCTCCCTCCCTCCAGCTGACACTCTCTCTTTCTTAATTTAAGTATTTACAGGTACATATTTCCTTCTTAGTACTGTTTTTGCTGCAGCCCCTAAGTTTTGGTTTGTTGTTTTCTTTTCTTTAAAATAAATGTATTTATTTATTTATTTATTGGCAGGCAGATTCTTAACCACTGCGTCACCAGGGAAGTCTATGGTTTGTTCTTTTCATTTTATCTCAAGATATTTTCTAATTTCCTGTGTGATTTCTTCTTGACTCATGACTGTTTAAGAGTATATTGTTGAATTTCCATGTATTTGTGAATGTTCCAGTTTTCCTTCTACTGTTGATACCTATTATAGTTTCATTCCACTGTGATTTATATGATTTCAATCTTTTAAATTTGTTCAGACTTATTTTGTGGCCTAACATATGGTCTAGCCTAGAGAATGTTAAATGGACATTTGAGTAAAAAGATGTGCATTCTGTTGGTGGTTGTTGGGTGATCCTGTAAGTCCCCAAGGCTCTGTTCACCTTTCTTTGTTCTCTCTGTTCCAAACACTCAGTAATTTCAAATGTTCAGTTTTCAAGCTCACCTAGTCTTTCTTCTGCCTGTTGAAGCCTGCTGTTGAACCTTTCTAGTGAAGTTTTCAATTCAGTTTAGTTTTTTGTCCATGTTTTCCTTCACCTCTTTGAGCACATTTAAGATGGTAGTTTTAAAGCCTTTGTTTAGTATGTCTGAGGCCCACTGTTTCTTGAGGGATAGTATCTGCCACATAATTTTCTTCCTTCAAATGGGCTGTGTTCTCCTGTTTCTTTGTATGTCTGTTATTTTGTTGTTGCTGAAAATTAGGCATTTGAATAAATCCTCTCCCAATCTTTGCAGACTGGTTCTGTATTGGGGAAGACCTTCATTAATTAGCAGGGTTTGTTCTAAGCCTTGAGACCAGCTCAGGGTGAACGCTTAAGGTCTTCTTAGGTCTTTTCTGCACTTGCATTGTGTCTGGTCCTGTGTGTTAACTTCTTTTGATTCTTAAGTATATATGCCTGCTTTAAAATGTCTTAATTTCCCAGAGCCAGTCACCTGCTTCTCAGGGTCTTGGACGTACTATTGTATTCCTCCACCCACAGTCCCTTGCCCCAGGCATCTGCAGGTCTGTATCCAGTTTTTGTGAGCATTGCTTGACACTTTCTACAGTTTTTTCAGGCTGAGATCCAAACTATGTAATTTTTCCCTCTCTGAGCTCCAAGTCAGAAAAAACAGACATCAGTCCCTCAGGCAGCCCCCAGACAGGTCAGAATGTTGCAAATAAGGTCATTCTGCTCCCGCTGGTTGGAGGCAAGGAATTTGGAATTGGGTTGTTGCTTCTTTTAGACTGTGCTGTGCCACTGGGGGAGGAAGTGGGCCAAGGGTGAGTAAAAATGCCATGATATTTCCTACCACTTGAATGTGGCTTTTTCCTGATTGGGTGTTCCCATGGTTGCTATAGACTTTGACTGTTTTCCAGAGCTTCCATGAAGTTATTTTAGCCATCCTCTAGTTGCTTTTTGAATGTATGCATGACAGAATGGGCGTCTGAAGTTTCTGAGACAGCCATTTTGCTGACATCAGAATATATTGTTATGCCATGCAGTGCAGCCAAAAAAAAAAAAAAAAAAAAAAAGAAGAAGAAGATGAATATATTGCTAAAGTTTTCTTTTACTCCCTGAATTAATAAGAGCTAACATATAGTGAGGGATTGCTGAGTGCTGTGTTCTGCTCTAAGCATACCTTGTGTACATCAATCCTCTGGCAACCCTAAGGTAGGTACTATTATCCCCCATCTCACAGGTGAGGACAATGAAGTTCAAAAAGCATCTTGCCCACAGGACTACAGCCAGAGGAGGCGGAGGCGGGGAACCAGCCCAGGCAGCTTGGTTCTGAGCCCCCACATTTAACCGCTGTTTTACACACAGCAGAGTTAGCTACCTCAGCCACTCTGTGCTGGTCCTTTTGGTCTAGGATGCTCTAGCCAGAGTCCAGGGAGCATCCTGTGGCTGCTTCCTTCCAGAGTCTAGAGAGCACTGGCTGTCTTTCATGTTTAAGAGGAAGGTGGTCCAGCTTGCCAGAGGCTCTGTGGGCACTCGTGGGCTAGGTGCTGGTAGGGTTCAGGTGAGTTCAAGGTGGGAACCCTCCAGCTTGTTGATACCGCTTCTACCTCACCCGTGATGCACCAATTTCTCCAGAAAAGACTCCCACAACCCCCTGCCTGAGGAAACAGACCACATGGGGAGCAGGGCAGAAGATATGGTCAAGGGTCTCATCTGTCCCCATAGAGAATTTCTCTTAATTCCTCTGTTTTCCACCTCCATGGCTCCCCTCTGCTGGGCCTGGTGCCTCCTATTCTGCAGACTGTAAGTCCAAGTGCTATCTAACAGAAATATAATGCAAGCCACATTTCAAAAGAGATGAAATTAATTTTAATAATTGTATTTAACCCAATATATCCAAAGTACTATAATTTCAACATGTAATAAATATTAAAAAGTATTAATGAGGTGTTTTACTTTTTTGTACTAACTCTTTGACATTCAGTGTATACTTTACAGTTGTGATGCATCTTAGTTGGAAACGGCCACATTTCAGGCACTCAGAAGCCACATGTGACTCGTGGCTACCATACTGGATGGCCAAAGTCTGGAAAATAAGCTTCATGTCTGCCATGGAAGAGTCATCTAGCCCCATGGAGAAAGTGAGGAAGTGAGGAAGCCCAGCCACCCCCAGCCAGATGCCCACCAGCCAGGGCATTTAGGGCCTGCTGGGCAAACTGGCTCATTTCCTGGTGTTCTCTCCCCCCAAGCAGGCCGCGGTAAAGCCTAGTAATAAAGTACGTCATGAACCCCCAGCCCTCGCTAAGTCGGTCATCTGCTACAGGGCTGCACCCCAACGTCTGCTTCTCCCAGGCTGACCCCTCTGTCTCCCCACCAGCGAGGAACCGGAAGCCCGGGTTTTGTGTATCTGGGCTGTTCAGCCTTTCTTCCTCTTGGTTTACCACACGCGGATGTATCTGAAAATGAGATGGTGCTCAGTTATCCTTGTCTTTACTGTGCTGTGTGTACTTCTGGGCAACTTGCCCTGTCACCTACATTCTGCTTTCAGAGCTTCCGTGTTGCTACAGGAACCTAACAGGCACCTGCTGTCGCTGGGTCAAATACTCCGTCGTGTGAACACACATTTGGGTTGTTTCCAAGCTGTACATTAGTATGAACAGCACTGCAAAAATTTCTCCAGAGCTTCCCCCAAATGGCAATCCTGGATCACAGAATATGAGGATGTTCAGCTTTGCAGGTTAATGCCTGTTTTCCAAAGTGGGTGTGTCAGTGCACCCCTCTCGCCAGCAGCCCAAAGACCTCCAACACCCAGGTTTGTCAGACGTCCTCAGTTTCGCCAATCTAAGTATCTGCAAAGTGGGAGCTCACTGTCGCCTCTGAATACTAATGAGGTAGGACATCTCTTTATGTGTTTAGCCACCATTCTTGCTCGTTTTTCTTGTTTGCTGACATGCCTGACCGTCTTTTGTCCATCCGCAGGAGTCCTCTACACACGCTGGATTATAATCCTTTATAGGCTTCCCACTCTGTACTTGTCTGTTCACATTCTTAATTGGGGCTTTTTGATAAAGGGGAGACCTTAATTTTAATCTGGTAAAACTGGTCGTTTCTATTTAAGAGTTAACATTTTTTTGTGACTTAAAAAAACCTTCCCTATCAAGGTCATAAAGGTATTCTCCTCTACGGTCTTCCAGGAGTTTTTCTTCAATTAACCTGAAACCGATCTTTCGTACACTGTTCATCAGGGATCTGACGGCATTCCTTTCGGACTCCATCCTTTGTCTAGTGACGGGTAAGCCACTTCTGTCTCAAATCAAGTTTCTCTGGTCCATTTCTGGCAGCTCTTCTGTCTCACCAGCCAATCCCTGAGCCAACTGTGAAGGAAGCCTCAGCACTGGCAAGGCTGGTGCGTGCTTCTTTCTCTTCTTCAAAGTGGACAAATGATATTAGGACTTTATCCTTCCACGGGTTTTAGAATTGACTTGTCATATTTCCCAGAACACTGAATCCACAGATCAGTATAAGCAGAATGGGCAGCTTTACCACACTGAGCCTTCCTTGCTAAGAACACCCTGTCTCTACTTATTCAAGTCTTCTTTAATGTGTCTTAATAAAGCTGTGAATTCTTCTCCAGTAAAACTTTTACATTCCTCTTTGTATCAGACATGGTTCACTGAGGAGAGCAGGGACCACATAGGTATTTCCAACACAAAGGGAATTTGTGCTTTCAAACAACTGACAAGGTTGGGAGGTGCACAAATGGGCCACCTCTAACCGTCAATGCCCCCTCTGTGCTGCAGCTGAGAGCGAGCAGGCCAGTCTGCCACCCACCGCTGAGCAGAAAATGCTTCCGGGATCACCGCCACTCTGCAGCCCTGCCACGCTCCCACTATCCGAGCCCACACACCCACACTGTGGCCAGGGGAAGAAGGGGCCCCCTCCCTTCCACCTTCCAAACGTCACAGGAATGCATCTCAGGGGCTAAACAACACCAGAAGCCGCTGGCAGGGGGTCTGGGTAAGACAGCTCCAGCCCCTGAAAGGCAGGGACTGTCCTGAAGGCCCAGACCATCAGGCACACCATCTGCTTTCTATCTCCCCAAAATACTGCTGAAATTACTGATCTACTGTGTCATCTTTTCCCATTTTCTTGGTCCCTGTGGTTTTACATCTTTTGTACTCTTTTGTTCTCTTTTGTTATAATTTTAGCAGGCTTTTAGCTGGACAATGAAGTAATCTCTTGTGGTCACTCAAGAAGTCCTGCAGTCCAAGTTCAAAAGCAGCCAGACCTAGCACGGCTAGGACTTCCCATGGATTTACTTAAACTTCACCACATCAGGAAGGTCACAGCTGAGCCCCTGCCCACACCCACAAAGATATTCAATGACTGGGTGGGCTCCCAGACACGGGCCTGCCCTGGAGGCTCCCAGCCTGGCCGCCACCTCCCTCAATGTCACCAGAAAGACAGACACCTCAACCAGAGACACGCACGAGATAGTCAAGCCAGAACAGGATCCAGGACAACCGGGAGGGGTCGCCTCTCAACAGTCACCTTCACAGGCAGATACCATCCAACACCTCGAGCCGACACCCAGGTCTTCAGCGGATGAGTGTGTTATGTGTGTGTGTCACAGGCACACGCACACACCCTGGACCAAGCTGAGAGCCAGGGCTGCCGTGAACACGCTGCTCTTGGGGGCAACCCTCATCGAGGGGACAGGGGCAGAACCGAGCAAAGGAGCTGCAACTCAGACTTTGTGTGGCATCCACCCGTCTCCAGGGCCTGAGTGGGCAGGATGGCAGGAGGGCCATGGCCGGTCACCGGGGCTGCCACCCAGGGGCTCGCTGTGGGCCGCGGTGCCCCCAAACGTGGCCTCTTGGGTCCCCTCATGCCCCCCATGGCCCTGGCCCTGCAACCAGCCACACTGGGACCTGCCGGCAATGGGCATGTATTTTTTAAAGAGACACAGAAAGAGAGAGGGAGAAGGGGAGGGCGGTCACTACACGCGTCCCCCGGCCCGACACTCACCTGGACAGTTGGCTTCATCACTCTCATCCTCACAGGTCACCAAGCCGTCACACTGCCAGGGGAGGGGGATGCACTGGATGGTGCCGCTGCGACAGGCAAACTGGCCTGGGTTGCACCGCAGCTCTGTGGGACCAAAGGCAAGAGGCCGTTGAGGATGCAGTGCCACCTGCACCTCTGAGCACACAGGGCAGGGGCGACACAGACACTGACCAGACAGAGGTGCCAGCACACTAGGTGAATGCAGGGGGAGAGGCCGCCCCCACCCAGGGCCCCAGGCCACTGCCTGGATGAGGTGGGAGCATGGGGCTCCCGAGGCTTCACAAGGTGCACAGGATGGCGCAGGAAGGGAGGAACAGGGGAGTCTGCCACAAACCGAGACCACGGGGACAGGTGGGAGGAAGGTATTTCAAACTTCAGGTCGCATGTTGTATGGAGCAAAGGTGATTTAGCCAGTAAGTGACATGATAAGACCTGTGCTTTAAGGAAGGTACAATGGGCAGTGGTTTCTGGAAGCAATTGTAATAGGGGACCAGACAAAACACTGAGTAACTCAGTACCGAAGGGCCTGACTGAGGCAGGGGTCAGCCAGCTCCTGCCACCCGCCTGCCCTGGCTCTCAGGTGTGCTGTCAGCAGGCACGGCTGGGGAGAGACCATCCTTGGGGTAAGAGGGAACAATAACAATAACTGAAGCTCATCAGGGCCACAAAAACGCCTGTCCTCAGGATCCACACTGGAAACAACTTCTAATTCGTGGGGCACTGGGTCAAGATGTAGAAGAGTCTTGCCTGGTTAGTGGGGAAAAATTAACTCTAGGCTAAATGCTGCCCTAGTCCTGACTAAGCAAGATTGAAACGAAGAGCTGAAATGACCAAACTGTTTCCAAGCCACATCCTAAAACAAAGCTCAAGAATATTTATAGGAATATGCAGAAATATACAGAACTCAGAAAGTCAAAATTCATAGTCTGGGCTTCCCTGGTGGCGCAGTGGTTGAGAGTCCGCCTGCCAATGCAGGGGACACTGGTTCGTGCCCCAATCCGGGAAGATCCCACATGCTGTGGAGCAGCTAGGCCCGTGAGCCATGGCCGCTGAGCCTGCGCGTCCAGAGCCTGTGCTCCGCAACAGGAGAGGCCATAACAGTGAGAGGCCCGCGTACCGCAAAAAAAAAAAAAAAAAAAAAAAAATTCATAGTCTGCCATCCAATAAAAAAATTACCAGACATGTGAACAGGAAATTGACCAAAATGAGGAGGAAAAAAAAAATCAATCCAGAAATGACAGAAAAGATAAAACATTAAGAATTATTATAACTGGACTGCAAATGTTGAAGAAGTTAGAGGAAAGATTAAACATGTTAAGTAGAGATACGGAAGACACAAAGAAAGAAACCTACTGTGAGAGATTGAAACACACTGCACAGACAACAGAAAGTCTAAACAGAAAGAAAAGAAGGCTAGAAAAAAAAGAATTGTGGCTCTGGGACCACTTCAAGCCACCCACACACATGTACATGGAGGGGAAACAGAAAAAATATTTGAAGAAACAATGGCAGAAAAATTCCCCAATTTGATGAAAACTATAAACCCACAGATCCAAGTAGCTCGATGAACCGCGGACACAAGAGATAGAGAGAAAAATACTCCAGGGCACATCATAATCAAATTGCCTAAAACCAGCAATAAGGAGAAAAGTCTTAAAAGCAGATAAAAAAGACATGATGCACAGAAAAACAAAGTAAAGATGACAGCAGATTTCTCACTAGAAACAACACAAGCTGGAAGATGGTGGAACAACACTTCTCAGTTCTGAGAGGAAAAAAGAAAAGACTGCCAACCTGGAGGCACTTAAAGCAAATGCACACATACTCCATCGTGGGGTTTATAACCTGAGTGGAAGTAAAATTGTGACAACAGCAGCACAAAAGCCAGGAAGGGCGAAACTGAAGCATATACCATTTAAAGGCTCTAACACTACAGGTAAAGCGGTCTGTCCCATGAATGCGACAAATTAAAGTTGAACATCACTAAACTAACACAAGAGCTACAGCAAATAAGCCAACGAGGAAGACAAAAGGAACAAAACATACTCAACCCAAACGAAGAATAAACAAAGGGAAAAGGAAACAACAGCTGGCACAAATAGAAAACAAACGACAAAATGGCAGACTGTAATTAAATTTGCCTGATCAATAAACATATGGGGTGATCTAAACACCCTAATTAAAAGTCAGAATTTGTTACATAGGTAAAAAAGCACGATGAAACTACATGTGTCTAAAAGAAATCCACTTTATATAAGGACACAAATAGGTGAATATGAAACAATGGAAAAAGATATGGCATGCTAACACGGATCAAAAGAAAGCAGAGGTGGCTGTATATATATATATATATATATATATATATATTTTGGCTGCATTGGGTCTTTGTTGCTGCATGGGGGCTTTCTCTAGTTGCGGTGAGAGGGGACTACTCTTTGTTGTGGTGGGCATGCTTCTCGATGCGGTGGCTTCTCTTGTTGCGGGGCACGGGCTCTAGGCACATGGGCTTCAGTAGTTGTGGCATGCGGGCTCAGTAGTCGTGGCTTGTGAACTCTAGAGCGCAGGCTCAGTAGTTGTGGTGCACGGGCTTAGCTGCTCCACGGCATGTGGTATCTTCCCGGACCAGGGCTTGAACCCGTGTCCCCTGCATTGGCAGGCAGATTCTTAACCACTGCACCACCAGGGAAGTCCCAGGGGTGGCTGTATTAATACCACACAAAGGAGACTTCAGGGCAAATAATATTACGAGGAATGAAGAAGGTATTTAATAGTGATAAAGGACATAATAACATTAAATGTCTCTGCATCTATAGCAGAGCTTCAAATGAAGGAAAAACTCCTGTAATTGCTAATAGACCAATTCACAATCAACTTCAATCCCTTCTCTCAATAACTGATAGAATAAGCAGACAGAAAATCAGCAAGGATACAAAAACCTGAACAACACTATCAACCAGCTGGACCCAACCGACATTCACAGAAATCTCTGCCCAACTACAGCAGAATACACATTCTTTTCACATGCATACAAAACACTGACCATAACAGATAAATATATGAGCCATAAAACAAATCTCAATGCATTCATAAAGGTTCAAATTTAAGTGTGTTGTTTGATCACAATGGAATTAAACTAAAAATCAACAGCAGAAAGATGTCTGGGAAATCCCCCAACTATATGGAAAACAACTGACATACTTCTAAATAGCCTTTGAGTCAAAGAGGAAATGAAAAGGGAGATTAGAAAGCATTTTAATTTAATGAAAATTTGTGAAAGGCAACTAAAGCAGTTCACAGAGGCAAATGTATTGCATTAAATGTCTATATCAGGGGATTTCCCTGGTGGCGCAGTGGTTAAGAATCCACCTGCCAATGCAGGGGACACGGGTTCGAGCCCTGGTCTGGGAACATCCCACAACCTGAGGAGCAACTAAGCCCGTGTGCCACAACTACTGAAGCCCGAGCGCCTAGAGCCCATGCTCCACAACGAGAAGCCACTGCAATGAGAAGCCCATGCACCGCAATAAAGAGTAGCCCCTGCTCGCGGCAACTACAGAAAGCCTGCGTGCAGCAACAAAGACCCAACACAGCTGTAAACAAACAAACAAACAAGTTTTTAAAAATGCTTAAAATTCCTATATCAGAAAAGAAGAAAGGTCTCCAATCAATGATCTCAGCTGCCACTTTAAGAAATCAGAAGAACAAATGAACCCAAAGTAAGCAGCAGCCAAGAAGTAAAAAAAGATCAGAGAGAAAATTGATGACACAAGAAAACAGAGAAAACAACAACTGGATAGCCATTTAAAAAAAGAAAAGAAAAACTGTGATCCATTCCTTGTACCAAAAATTAACTCAGAATAAATCATAGAGCTAAACGTAAAACGTAAAACTATAAAACTTCTAGAAGAAAACATAGGAGAAAATCTTTGTGACCTTGGATGAGGCAAAGATTTCTTAGATACCTATACCAGAAGTATAATCCATAAAAGAAAAAGTTGATAAATTGGACCTCATTAAAATAGAGAACTTTCCTTTTCAAAAGACATTGTTAAGAGAATAAAAAGAAAAGTCACATACTGGGAGAGAAGAACTGTAAATCACACATCTGATAAAGGATTTGTATCCAGAATATATAGAGAACTCTGATATTTCAATAAAAAGAAAACCCACACAATTTTTAAAATGGGCAAAAGATTTCAATGGACAATTAACTAGGGAATTCCCTGGCGGTCCAGTAGTTAGGACTCGGTGCTCACTGCCAGGCTGCCAGGGCCCCAGGTTCAATCCCTAGTTGGAGACCTAAGATCCCGCAAGCCTTGAGACATGGCCAAAAAAAAAAAAAAAAAAAAAAGAATGCACAATTAACCAAAGAAGATACAGATGGCAAAAACATAAAAAGATGCTCAACATCATTACTCATTAAGGAAATGCAAATTAAAGTCCTAATGAGATACCATTATATATTAGAATGGCTAAAATGAAAAATGACAATACCAAGAGCTGACAGTATGTGAGGTAACTAGAACTCTCCTACAGTGCTAGTGGGAATGTAAAAATGGTACAACTACTGTGGAAAACAGTTTGACAGTTTCTAAAAGGCTGAACATATACCTACCATATGACACAGTCATTCCACTCCTAGGGATTTATCCAAGAGAAGTATATGACCATACAGAGACATATTCAGAGTAATATTATTTGCAATAGCCAAAAGCTGGAAACAACCCAAATGCCCCAAACAACTGAATGGATAAACAAACTGCAGCAGAGCCATACCATGGAATACTACTCAGCAGTAAAAAGGAGTGAACCACTGAGATGCAGCAATGTGTAAGACAAAAGAAGACCAAAACGAGCAGCCAGCTGCAAGCTACAGCTTGCCAAACCCTGTTCTAGAGTTAAGTGTCAAAATAAATCTACCCATACCCAGCACCTAACACAGGGAGGTGCCCACTGAATGTCTGCCGAACTGAACTACTCTGTTCTTTAAGTCGCTAACAAAGCGTCCTCAGTTCTGATATCCCCAGGAAGGTTCTTTCCCTTCCTGACTCACCTGCACAGTGCAGGGGCTGTTCAGAAAGCAATCCAACCTGTGAATCACTGGTTAACACATGTGAATGGCTCATTCAAAAAATATTTGCTAAGCACCACTTTGTGCTGGGCAACCCTCCAGGTGATTGTGCTAGTGTGGTCAACGGAGCAGGGAGAGCCAGGACGTGGCACAGCCTGCCTTGCATGCCGGGCGGGGACCAACACACAGTCAGCTGCTTACTGTGTCCGCTGGGGATTCCCGAGGGTCTCACTGGTGTTACTCCAGCTGTAAATCAACATTCCCTTTCCTCTACTTCCTCAATATCCTCTCAGGTCCCCTTGTAAAGCATCCAGCACAACTTCTGCCACATACAAAGCTGCTCAAAAATCATCTCCCCGTCTTTCCACTACTGGGTTCACCAAGGTCCTGTCCCAGCCCCCTCTTGTGATGACTATCTCCTGGCTGGCTATTCTAGCCAATGGATTGTTGATGCTTTTTGAAATAATCCATGCCCTCACCACGTACGTGCAAGGCCACAACACCAAAATACGAACTTCTTTCACACTAGTTCTCAAATCTGTTCATTTCAAAACCTTTTTTTTTTCTTTGCGGTACGCGGGCCCCTCACTGTTGTGGCCTCTCCCGTTGCGGAGCACAGGCTCCGGATGTGCAGGCTCAGTGGCCATGGCTCACGGGCCTAGCTGCTCCACGGCACGTGGGATCTTCCCAGACCGGGGCACGAACCCGTGTCCCCTGCATCAGCAGGCAGACTCTCAACCACTGCACCACCAGGGAAGCCCTCAAAACCTTTTTATACTCTTAAAAATTCTGAGGACACCAAACATCTTTTGTTTATATGGGATACATCTATCAACATTTACTGTATTGGAAATTAAAGCTGAGAAACTGTGTAAACACAAGCTTCCCAAGCACTTACTCAAAAGGTTAAACACATAATAACTGCTGGAGAGGGTGTGGAGAAAAAGGACCCCTCCCACACTATTGGTGGGAGGTAAACTGGTGCAGTCACTATGGAGAACAGTACAGAGGTTCCTCAAAAACTAAAAATAGAGCTACCATATGATCCGGCAATCCCATTCCTGGGCATATATCTGGAGGAAACCATACTTTGAAATGATACATGCACCCCAGTGTTCACTGCAGCACTATTTATAATAGCCAGGACATGGAAGCAACCTAAATGTCCATCAACAGATGAATGGATAAAGATGTGGTACATATATACAATGGAATATTACTCAGCCATAAAAAAAGAATGAAATAATGCCATTTGCAGCAACATGGATGGATCTAGAGATTATCACACTAAGTGAAGTAAGTCAGACAAAGAAAAACAAATGCCATATGATATCACTTACATGTGGAATCTAAAAATGATACAAATGAACTTATTTACAAAACAGAAACAGACTCACAGACTTAGAAAACAAACTTATAGTTACCAAAGGGGAAAGGTCAGGGGGAAGGATAAATTAAGAGGCTGGATTAACATATACACACTACCAGGATCTCCTGCATAGCACAAGGAACTCTACTCAATACTCTGTAATAACCTATATGTGAAAATAATCTGAAAAAAGAATGGATATATGTATAACTGAATCACTTTGCTGTACACCTGAAACTAACACTACATTGTAAATCACCTATACTCCAATATAAGAAAAAAAAAAAAAAGCTTGAACACAGAGTTACTATAGGAGCCAGCAATCCCACTCCTAGGTATGTGTCCAAGAGAACTGAACGCCAGGACTCACAGACACCTGTCCTCTGATGCTCACAGCAGCATGACTCACCAGAGCCAAGAGGAGGAACAACCCAGGTGTCCAGCAACAGATGATGGATAAACAAGCTGTGGCCTGTCCATACAATGGAATATTATTGGGTCATAAAAAGGAAGCAAATTCTGACACATGCTAAAATGTGGATGAAACTTGAGGGCATTATACTCAGTGAAACAAGCCAGACACAGGAGGACAAGTACTGTACGACTCCACGTACATGAAGTCCCCAGAGCAGTCAAATCCACAGAGACAGAAAGTGGAAGAGTTGCCAGGGGCCAGGGGTTGGTGATGGGGAGCTTTTGTCTGATGGGTTTCAGTTTGGGAAGATGAAAGAGTTCTGGAGATGAATGGCAGTGACGGCTGCACACCACTGCCAATGTACTCACACTGACCTGTACACTTAAAGTGGTTAAAGTGGTAAACCTGATGTCATGTGAATTTTACCACAATTTTTAAAAACCCTTTAAAAGGAGAGAGAATAAATAGATAAATAAATAAATAAATAAATAAAAAGAGAGAGAATCCCAAGCACATATCCCATTGGCCATCACATCAGGTAGCCTCCGGAAACAGCACTCTGCACCTGTGAGAGAGGGAGAGAGAGGCAGAGGACCCCTTGGTGCTGTCATGAAAATCATGTGACCTTTTGGAGTCCTAGAAACCCCAGCCACACGGGGAGAGCTACTGCTTTTTAAAAAAATTTTAATTTATTTATTTATTTTTATCTTTGGCTGCATTGGGTCTCCGTTGCTGTGCACAGGCTTTTCTCTAGTTGCGGCGAATGGGGGCTACTCTTCGTTGTGTACACAGGCTTCTCATTGCGGTGGCTTCTCTTGTGGAGCATGGGCTCTAGGAGCATGGGCTCAGTAGTTGTGGCTCATAGGCTCTAGAGCGCGAGCTCAGTAGTTGTGGCGCGCGGGCTCAGTAGTTGTGGCTCGCGGGCTCTAGAGCGTGGGCTCAGTAGTTGTGGTGCACGGGCTTAGTTGCTCCGCAGCATGTGGGATCTTCCCAGACCAGGGCCCGAACCCATGTCCTTCGCATTGGCAGGCAGATTCTCAACCACTGCGCCACCAGGGAAGCCCAGAGCTACTGCTTTAACCACGTGATGTCTGGGGCCTGGAGGACTCGTGCCCTGTAGAAATGTCATGTCTCTGCAGTACAGATTCTTTCTCTAGATTCAATTTCTTCCTTGTCAGCAAGTTTCGGCCTCATCTTAAATTATGTAAAGTGAGCTGTCTCAGGTTTCTGTGTGAAATTTAGTACATGGCCTAAATTGTCTAGAACTGATTTCCTCTCAACATTTACCCACAAAGAAATAGAGGAAGGGACTTACATGGCAGACCAGTGGTTAGGACTCTGTGCTTTCACTGCCTGGGCCCGGGTTCAATCTCTGGTCAGGGAACTAAGATCTCACATGCCATATGGCGCAGCCAAAAAAAAAAAAAAAGAAAGAAAGAAAGAAAGAAATAGAGGGGGACTTCCCTGGTGGCACCAGTGGTTAAGAATCCACCTGCCGGGCTTCCCTGGTGGTGCAGTGGTTGAGAGTCTGCCTGCCGATGCAGGGGACATAGGCTTGTGCCCTGGTCTGGGAAGATCCCACGTGCCGCGGAGCAGCTGGGCCCGTGAGCCATGGCTGCTGAGCCTGCGCGTCCGGAGCCTGTGCTCCGCAACGGGAGAGGCCACAACAGTGAGAGGCCCATGTACCGCAAAACAAAAACAAACAACAAAAAAAGAATCCACCAATTCAGGGGACACGGGTTCGAGCCCTGGTCCGGGAAGATCCCACATGCCGCGGACTAAGCCTGTGCACTACAACTACTGAGCCTGCGCTCTAGAACCTGAGTGCCACAACTACTGAAGCCCGAGCGCCTAGAGCCCATGCTCCGCAACAAGAGAAGCCACCGCAATGAGAAGCCCGCACACCACAATGAAGAGTAGCTCCCGCTTGCTGCAACTAGAAAAAGCCTGCACACAGCAACGAAGACCCAACGCAGCCAAAAATAAATATATAAATTTATTAAAAAAGAGAAATAGAGGAAGATGGCATACAGCAGAAGCCCATCACTTGGGAAATCAAAACTCAGCCCAGAAGTGCAGGAGCGGGTTGGGCCCCCTCTCCCCAGCCACCACGGCCCAGGCTCCCAGCGACCCGCAGGCCCAGCCCTAGGCCACCCGGCCTCCCCAACATGGTTCACACATGCTTCCCCGGAAAGAGCTCAGGGTGGGGCCCAGTGGGTGCTGGGCAGTGCTGTGCAGGGCTAGAAGGCATGGCGCCTGGGCATGAGGGCTGTCGGTCCCTGCTAACAAGTGCTGACAACGCAGAGAAGTCAGATGCAGATCCGCAGGTCGCCCTGCAAGGCGGGCCCCCTGCAGAGGGCTCACCTGAGTCCTGAGGTCAGAGGCTGAGAATAAGGGGTCTGAACCCCTAGTGACCATAGGGAAGGCCGTGGGCTGGACCCCTGCCACGATCAGAGAAGGTGGGGCATGTGCCCTGGAGGGAGCCCTGTGTGGCAGGGCCCAGTGGGACACATGAACCAAAGGGACCAAGTGGCTTCAAGGTCACGGTGTGAGGAGCCACGGAGGAGTAGCCCCAGAACACCCATGGCAGCAGGGCCTGGGAGGCCGTTCTAGAACCAACTGTGATTACATCAGCAACTCCCACCTTCCCGACGGGTTCCAAGTGCCACTTGCCTTTTCAGGAGGCAGAGGGCCGCCTCCAGCCTTCCTCTGGCACCCCCTCTTCCCATGTTCTTGGGAACCCTGACTCGGCTATTCCCACGGCTCCCCCTGTAGCACCCCTGGCCCGTTCCCAGTGGTTCCCAGTCGCTATCACTTCACGGCTCCAGCAGGTTCCTGGCATGATATACAGGGAGATGAGCTTTGAAAGAGGCCCCAGGGACCTGTCCCTAGACAAACCACAGGCCTCAGTTCCCGGACTGCAGTGAAGCCCCTTGTCAGCCAAGACCCCTACTCCACCTTGCTGGGCTCCATCTCCTCCTGCGGGTGGTGGACACGAGGCCCCAAGGAGGTGGCCGGCTGCGCAGCTTCATGTGTGTCCTCCGTCCCAAGGAATGACTCCGGGGCCCTCTGAGGAGGAACATGCTCTCGGAGGGACCTGCCCGGGGAAAGGGGTCAGGCCCAGGGATCTGAACGGTGCGGCGCCCCGTCAAGGCCCCACGGACAGAAGGCCTGGGCGTCCCTAGGCTCAGGCAGACGCCAGGGTCACAGCAGGAGCGACACTGGCATCTGATCTTCAAGCCTCAAGGCGCTCAGAGACCAGCTGCCTGTGACCCTCAAGCCCGAGGGCCCAGAGTTCTAGAGGGAGCTGGAGGCGCGTGGCTCAGGGCAAACTATAGACTGAAGTGTTACCAGTGGGGTTTAAAAGCAGGCCAGGGCTTCCCTGGTGGCGCAGTGGTTGAGAGTCCACCTGCCGATGCAGGGGACACGGGTTCATGCCCCGGTCCAGGAAGATCCCACATGCCGTGGAGCGGCTGGGCCCGTGAGCCATGGCCGCTGATCCTGTGCGTCCGGAGCCTGTGCTCCGCAACGGGAGAAGCCACAACAGTGAGAGGCCCGCGTACCGCAAAAAAAACCACAAAACCAAAATAAATAAATAAATAAAAAAAATAAAAACAGGCCAGACACCCCGCTGCTTATGCTATCCCCGCCTTGGCCACCTGGCTCCCTCAGCAGAAGGGTTGACCCACCTGCCCTGTCCCCTGTTGGGCTGGCACAGCAGGATAGGACCCAGATCCCCAGCCCCAAAGCCAGCACAGCTAAGCAGAATCCAGGCAGGAATCACAGCTGCCCCGCCAGGATGCTCCGCACTCTGATGTGGGGTGTGACTAACCCATCGTCCTTCAGAGGGTTGGGTCCAAATTTTCTGATTCTGACCCATTTTCTCTCTGTTAAGACAGAAGTCAGAGGACTCATGAAACGCAGCGCCTCCGTAGAGGTCAGCCCCACAAAGCCCCAGGGGACCAGGGCTGCCTGTCTGCCAACGGGACCTGCAGAGCCAGGGATGCACCAAAGCACTGTGAACATGAAAAGGCTCCTGTGGTGGTTTCAAAATATGTCCGCTGATGCTTCGATGTGCCTCCCTACCACCAGGGGCTCCCCAGTCACTGTGACCTTCAAACCCTTCACTGAGCCAGGGCCAGGCTCCCCCTCACTCAGCCCACCTGAGGGAGAGAAGACGCCCCCTGCCTCCCAGCACCTGCCTGCCCCAGGGGAGCGGCAGCCACTCCCGCCCATCGGCCGAGGAGTCACAAGGCTGGACATTGGCCCCCTCCCCAGCACAAAGTGACAAGGCCGAAGTTCAGTGTTGATTTCTCATAAATAACAAGCACGTTCTACATCCAGGAGGTGAAGTGACCATCACCTGCAACCTTCTCTCCTCGGACACGGCCCAACCAGGACACTGGCTGGTCTGCTCTGCCTGCCCTGCCCTGTGAGTCTCCTCAGTGGATGTTAGGGAAAGAAGGCCTGGCTGCAAGTGAGTGAGCCTAGAAGAGGAGGGGAGACCCCAGGCAAAGGACGGGACCAGAGAGGAGAGGCAGGATCGCCACGCATTTCTACTGAACCAACAGCACCTCAAGGAACGAACAGCAACCGGCAACAAGTCTACACTTTATGAGGGCTGGGTGCAGGGGAGGGAGGGAGGGGTATACTTGGGAGGGAGACCAGGGCAAAGGGGTGGGCAGAACTGGAGTAACAGCATCCGCCTCTGACGGAACATCCACCAGGAGCTTCATCCAACACTCATGCCACACATCTTTCACTTTTCTTTCTTTCTCCCGGTTTTATTGAGATATAATGACAAACAGCACTGTATAAGTTTAAGGAGTGCACCGTAATGATCTGACTTACAGACATCGTGAAATGATTACCACAAAAAGTTTAGTGAATATGAATCATCTCATATTGATACAAAATTAAAGAAGCAGAGATTTTTTTCCTTGTGATGAGAACTCTTAGGGTTTATTCTCTTAACGACTTTCCTATATAACACGCAGCAGTGTTAATTCTATTTATCATGTTGTACATTACATCCCGAGCACTTATTTATCTTATAACTGGAAGTTTGTACCTTTCGACTGCCTTCATCCAATTCCCCCTCCTCCCCAACCCCCGCCTCTGGTAACCACAAATCTGATCTCTTTTCTCTGAGTTTATTTTTTGTTTTTGAAGTATAACTGACCTACAACACTATGTTAGTTTCCATTATATAACATGTTCTATATTTCTATACACTTCAAATGATCACAACTCCAGCTACCATCTGTCACCATGCAAAGTTATTATATTATTGACCATGTTCCTTATGTTGTATATTTCATACCTGTGAACCAATTACATTGCAACTGTAAGTTTGTACCTCTTAATCTCCCTCGCCTATTTCTTTCCTTCCCCCACCCCTCCCCTCTGCAACCACCTGCTTCTTCTCTGTATCTATAACTCTTTCTGTTTTGTTACACTTGTTTGTTTTGTCTCTTTTTAAATTTTTATTTATTCATTTGGCTGCGCTGGGTCTTAGTTGCAGCATGTGGCACCTTTGTTGTGGCATGCAGGATCTTTAGTTGCAGCATGCAGGATCTTTGGTTGTGGCATGCGGGATCTTTAATTGCAGCATGCAGGATCTAGTTCTCTGACCAGGGATCGAACCCGGGCCCCTCGCATTGGGAGGGCAGGGTCTTAACCGCTGGACCACCAGGGAAGTTCCTGTTTTGTTTTTTTTTAGATTCAACATATAAGCGAAATCATACAGTATTTGTCTTTCTCTGACTTATTTCAGTTAGCATAAGACCCTCTAAGTACATCCATGTTGATACAAATGGCAAGATTTTACTTTTTTTATGGCTGAGTAATATCCCACTGTATATGTATACCACATCTTCTTTATCTACTCATCAATTGATGGGCACACTTAGGTTGCTTTCATATCCTGGCTATTGTATACAATGCTGCAATAAACAAAGGCGTGCATATATGTCTTTTACTTAGTATTTTCATTTTCTTTGGATAAATACCAAGGAGTGGAACTGCTGCACTGTATATGGTGGTTTTATTTTTAACTTTTTGAGGACTCTCCATACTGTTTTCCATAGTGGCTGCACCAATTTACATTCCCACCAACAGTGCACGGAGGTTCGCTTTTCTGCACATCCTTGCCAACACTTGTTATTTGCTGTCTTTTTGATGACAGCCAACAGCTGTGAGGTGATATCTCACTGTGGTTTTGAATTGCATTTCACTGATGATTAGTGGTGTTGAGCATCTTTTCATGTGCCTGTTGGCCATCTATATGATTTCTTTGGAAATACATCTATTCACACCTCTGCCCATTTTTAAATGTTTTTTCTTTTTTATGTGACTGTAAATGGAACTGTTTTCTTAATTTCTCTGACAGTTCAGTGTTAGTGTATAAAAATGCCACAGATTTCTGTATATTAATTTGTATCCTGCAACTTTACAAAATTCATTGATGAGCTCCAGCAGTTTTTTGGTGGCGTCCTTAGAATTTTCTATGTGTAGTATCATGTCATCTGCAAACGGTGACAGTTTTACTTCTTCCTTTCCAATTTGGATTCCTTTTATTTCTTCTTTTTCCTTCTTCTTCTTTTTCGGCCACGTTGTGCGGCATGCGGGATCTAAGTTCCCTGACCAAGGATGGAACCCGGGCCCCCTGCGTTGGGAGCACAGAGTCTTAACCACTAGACTGCCAGGGAGGTCCCTATTCCTTTTTTTTTTTTTAATTTCTTTTTCTTGTCTGATTGCTGTACCTAGGACTTCCATTACTCTGCTGAATAAATAGTGGCAAGAGTGGGCATCCTGTCTTGTTCCTGATCTCATAGGAAATGCTTTCAGCTTTTCACTGTTGAGAATGATGTTAGCTGTGGACTTGTCATATATGGCCTTTATTATGTTCAGGTATGCCTCTTCTATACCTACTTTGTTGAGAGTTTTTTAAAATTACAAACAGATGCTGAATTTTGTCAAAAGTTTTTCCACATCTACTGAGATGACATTTTTATTCTTTAATTTGTTAATGTGGTGCATCACATTGATTGATTTGTGGATAGCGAACCATCCTTGCATCACTGGGAGAAATCCTACTTGATCGTGGGGATTTTAATGTATTGGTTTTTTTGTTTATTTTTTAAAATTTTTGGCTGTGTTGGGTCTTCATTGCTGCGCACAGGCTTTCTCTAGTTGTGGTGAGCAGGGGCTAATCTTTGTTGCGGTGTGTGGGCTTCTCATTGTGGTGGCTTCTCTTGTTGCAGAGCACGGGCTCTAGGCATGCAGGCTTCAGCATTTGCAGCAATGTGGGCTCAGTAGTTGTGGCATGCGGGCTCTAGGGCGTGCAGGCTTCAGTAGTTGTGGCTCATGGGCTCTAGAGCACAGGCTCAGTAGTTGTGGCACATGGGCTTAGTTGCTTCCCAGACCAGGGATTGAATCCGTGTCCCCTGCATTGGGCAGGTGGATTCTTAACCACTGTGCCACCAGGGAAGTCCGGGATTTTAATGTATTGTTGAAATCGGTTTGCTAATGTTTTGTTGAGGATTTTGGCATCTATGTTCATCAATGATATTGGAATGCAATTTTCTTTTTTTGTGATATCTTTGTCTGGTTTTCGTATCAGGGTGATGCTGGCCTCACAGAATAAGTTCAGAAACATTCCTCTCTGTAATTTTTCTGAATAGTCTGAGAAGGAAAGATATCAACTCTTCTCTAAATGGCTGGTAGAATTCACCTGTGAAGCCATCTGGTCCTGGACTTTTGTTTGTTGGGAGTTTTTTTAACTTACTGACTCAATTTCATTACTGGTAATTGGTCTGTTCATATTTTCTATTTCTTCCTGGTTCAGCCTTGGGAGATTTTACATTTCTAGGAATTTGTCCATTTCTTCTAGGTTGTCCATTTTATTAGCATACAGTTGTTCACAGTAGTCTTTTATGATCCTTTGTATTTCTGTGGTATCAATTGTAATGTCTCCTTTTTCATTTCGGATTTTATTCGGGCCCTCTCTTTCTTACTGATGAGTCTGGCTAAAGGTTTATCAATTTTGTTTAACTCTTCAAAAACACAGCTCTGGGGCCTCCCTGGTGGCGCAGTGGTTGAGAGTCCGCCTGCCGATGCAGGGGATATGGGTTCGTGCCCCGGTCTGGGAGGATCCCATATGCCGCGGAGCGGCTGGGCCCGTGAGCCATGGCCGCTGGGCCTGCGCGTCCGGAGCCTGTGCTCCGCAACGGGAGAGGCCACAACAGTGAGAGGCCCGCATACCGCAAAAAAAGAAAAAAAAAACAAACAAACAAACAAAAAAAACACAACTCTTAGTTTCATTGATATTTTCTATTGTTTTTTAGTCTGTATATTTTGTTTATTTATGCTCTGATCTTTCTTTCTATTAACTTTGGGTTTTGTTCTTCTTTTTCTAGTTTCTTTACGTTGTTTGAGATTTTCTTATTTCCTGAGGTAGCTTATATCATTATAAACGTTCAGAACTGCTTTTGCTGTATCCTATAGATTTTGGATCATTGTGTTATCATTTATTTATCTATCTATCTATCTATCTTTGGCTGCATCAGGTCTTAGTTGCAGCACGCAGGATCTTTTGTTGCAGTGTGTGGGCTTCTCTCCAGTTGTGGCGCGCGGGCTCCAGATCGCAAGGCCTCTGTAGTTGCAGCAGGCAGGCTCTCTAGTTGTGGTGCACAGGCTTAGTTGCCCCACAGCATGTGGGATCTTAGTTCCCCAGCCAGGGATCGAACCCACATCCCCTGCATTGGAAGGTGGATTCTTAACCACTGGACCACCAGGGAAGTCCCTGGATCACTGTGTTTTTGTTTTCATTTATCTCCAGGAATTTAAAAATTTTATTTCTTCAATGATCCATTGGTTGTTTAGCAGTATATTGTTTAACCTCCCATGTTTGTGTTTTTTGTATTTTTTCTTCTAGTTGCGATTTCTAGTCTCATAGTTTTGTGGTAGAAAAAGATGCTTGATATGATTTCAGTCTTCTTAAATTTACTGAGACTTGTCTTGTGGCCTAGCATATGGTCTATGCTGGAGAATGTTCCATGTGCACTTGAAAAGAATATGTATTCTGCGGCTTTCAGATGGAATGTTCTATATAGGTCTATTAAGTCCATCTGTCTAATGTGTTGTTTAATGTTGTTTAAGACCAGTGTTTCCTTCCTGATTTTCCTTCTGGATGATCTGTCCATTGATGAAAATGGGATGTTAAAATTCCCTACTATTATTGTGTTACTATCAGTGTCACCCATTATGTTGTTTTACGTACTTATGTTGTTCCTATGTTGGGTGCATGTATATATATATTGTTTAAGACTTTTTTTTTTAAATGTGGACTGAATTTTTAAAGTCTTTATTGAATTTGTTACAATATTGCTTCTGTTTTATGTTTCGGTTTTTTGGCCCTGAGGCATGTGGGATCTTACCTCCTTGACCAGGGATCGAACCCGCACCCCCTGCATTTGAAGGCGAAGTGTTAACCACTGGACCGCCAGGGAAGTCCCTGGGTACATGTATATTTACAACTGTTATATTTTATTCTTGGATTGATCCCTTGATTATGTAATATCCTTTTTGTCACTTCTTACAATCTTTGTTTTAAAGTGTATTTTGTCTGATATAAGTATTGCTACCTCAGTTTTTTTTTCATTTCTATTTGCATGAAATACCTTCTTCTATCCCCTGACTTTCAGTCTGTGTGGCTTTACATGTGAGGTGAGTTACCTTTAGGCAGCATATATATGGGGTCTTATTTTGTGCATCCACTCAGCTACTCTCTTCTCTGTCTTTTGATTAGAATATTTAGTCCATTTATATTTAAAGTAATTATTCATATGCACCTACTTAATTGCCATTTTGTTGACTGTTTTTGAGTTGTTTTGTAGTCCTTTTTGGTTCCTTTCTTTTTCTTTTGCTCTATTCCCTTGTGATTTGATGAATCTTTCATGTTATATTTGGATTCTTTTCTCTTTTTTTGTGTATTTATTACAGGTTTTTGGTTTGTGTTTATCATGAGGTTTATATATAGATATAGATAGATACATAAATAGATAGATACAATTATTGTAAATTGCTGATCTCTTGAGTTCAAATGCATTCTAATCTTTTTTTTTTTTTTTTTTTTTTTTTTGTGGTACGCGGACCTCTCGCTGTTGCGGCCTCTCCAGCTGGGGAGCACAGGCTCCGGACGCACAGGCTCAGCGGCCATGGCTCACGGGCCCAGCCGCTCCACGGCATGTGGGATTCTCCTGGACCGGGGCACAAACCCGCGTCCCCTGCATCGGCAGGCGGACTCTCAACCACTGCGCCACCAGGGAAGCCCCTCTAATCTTCATTTTTACTGCACCCCTGCACAAAGTTTACTGGTTTGACATCATATTTTATATCTTTTTGTTTTGTGTATCCCTTTACTTATGATGGATATAGGTGATTTTACTACTTTTGTCTTTTAACCTTCCTACTGGCCTCATACATGGTTGACTTACTACTTTTACTGTATATTTCCTATTATCAATTAGATTTTTCCTTTCATTATCTTCATATTTCTAGTTGTGGTCTTTTATTTTCCACTAGAGAAGTCCCTTTAACATTTTTTGTAAAGCTGGTTTGATGGTGCCGAACTCTTAGTTTTTGCTTGCCCGTTAACATTTTGATCTCACCATGAAATCTGATGAAAGCTTTGCTGGTTTGCAGAACTGGAGTGATAGCTATCTCACATCTTACGTAACATATATCAGCAATTTCATACAATACTCAAAACATATTCTGATGACAGCCATGGTATAGTATAGCCAGTACATCTCAAGAGAAACAACAGCAATAGCAAAATCAGATTCTTGAAAGTTCATTTTGCATGTGCCAAGCAGTGTATAAAGTGCCTTGAATACATTTTTACATTTAAATCCTTCAGACGAACCCATTAGCTCCTTCAAACAACAGAGCCTTGTGCCTCCTGGGGGCCAGGTACTGTGCTGGATGCAAGCGAGAACAGAAGAAGAAGTACAAGGTCTCTGCCCTCACAGAGCTCAAAGTCTAGTAAGGAGGCAGATCTTCCCAACCATGGAGTAGGCAAAGATTACCATAAAAGAAAAAACTGATAAATTGGACTTCTTCAAAATTCACAATTTCTTTGATCAAAAGCTCAGTAAAGATACCTAGTTCAGTGGAACAGAACACAGAGCCCAGAAATACACCCACACTAATGTGGCCAATTGATTTTTGACAAAGGTACAAAGACAATTCAATGGAGAAAGAATAATAGCTCAGTAAGTGGTAGTGAAACAACTGGGAATCCACATATCAAAAAATGAAGCTCAACTCACAGACATACAAAACAAAATTATGGTTACCAAGGGGGAAAGGGGTGGGGGGCAGGAGGGATAAATTAGGAGTTTGGGATTAACAGATACACACTACTATATATAAACTAGGTAAACAACAAGGACCTATATATAGCATAGGAAACTATATTCAGTATCTTGTAATAACCTACAATGGAAAAGAACTTGAAAAAGAATATATATGTAATATAAATATATGTATAAACATATTTCTAAATATATATATACATATATATATCTGAATCACTTTGCAGTACACCTGAAACTAACACAACAGTGTAAATCAACTATACTTCAAAAAATAAAAAATCCCAGTGCTCTACCGCTCAAAAACAAAACAACAACAAAAACAAAAACCCCAGAAAAACAAACCTCAACCCATACCTTAATATTAACCCCAAAAAGATCAAGGTCTTAAATATAAAACCTAACACTATAAAACTTCTAGGAGAAAATATAAGAAAATCTTTGTGAACCTGCGTTAGGCAGAGTGCTTACATTCATCACCAAGAAGAAAAATTATTATAAACTGGACTTTACCAGAAGACAAGTGGTTGCCAGGTGGGACCTCAAGGCAGAGGAGGCACTGACCACAAGGTGCACAAGGGAACTACGGGGGGATAGAAGTGTGTTCCGCATCCTGAGTGTGGTGCTGGTTACATTTGTCAAAGCTCAAAGAATGATACACAGAAAGAGTGAATTTTAGTGTACTAAACAAATAAACATGTTTTTAAAAGTACAGTTAAGCAAATGAATGGGTAAGTCACTGACAGAAAATATCTGCAACACATCTAAGAACTTTTGTATACCTGGAATACAAAAAGAACTTCTACAACTCAACAATAAACATAAATAACGAAAAGGCAAAAAACCTCATACAAGTGAGCAAAATATTTGAAGAAATACTTCTCCAAAGAAGATACATGAACAGTTAAAAAGGACACAAAAAAGGACTTCCCAGGTGGTCCAGAGGTTAAGACTCTGTGCTTCCACTGCAAGGAGCATGCGTCCAACTCTTGGCAGGGAAACTAAGATCCCGCACGCCGTGTGGCATGGCCAAATTAAAAAAAAAAAAAAGGACATGAAAAAGTTCTCAACATCATCACTCACAGGGAAATGCAATTAAAAAGAACCACCTGGGCTTCCCTGGTGGCGCAGTGGTTGAGGGTCCGCCTGCCGATGCAGGGGACACGGGTTCGTGCCCCGGTCCGGGAAGATCCCACATGCCGCGGAGCAGCTGGGCCCGTGAGCCATGGCCACTGAACCTGTGCGTCCAAAGCCTGTGCTCCGCAACGGGAGAGGCCACAACAGTGAGAGGCCTGTGTACCGCAAAAAGAGGAAAAAAAAGAACCACCTGATGGGACTTCCCTGGTGGCACAGTGGTTAAGAATCCGCCTGCCAACTGTTGGTGGGAATGTAAATTGATACAGCCACTATGGAGAACAGTATGGAGGTTCCTTAAAAAACTAAAAACAGAACTACCATATGATCCAGCAATCCCACTACTGGGCATATACCCTGAGAAAACCATAATTCAAAAAGAGTCATGCACCACAGTGTTCACTGCAGCACTATTTACAATAGCCAGGACACGGAAGGAACCTAGGTGTCCATCGACAGATGAATGGATAAAAAAAAATGGCACATGTATACAATGGAATATTACTCAGACATAAGAAGAAACAAAACTGAGTTATTTGTAATGAGGTGGATGGCTAGAGTCTGTCATACAGAGTGAAGTAAGTCAGAAAGAGAAAAACAAATACCGTACGCTAACACACATATATGGAATCTAAAAAAAAAAAAAAAAAAGGTACTGATGAACCTAGGGGCAGGACAGGAATAAAGACGCATACATTGAGAATGGACTTGAGGATGTGGGGCGGGGAAGGGTAAGCTGGGATGAAGTAAGAGAGTAGCACTAACGTATATACACTACCAAATGTAAAACAGATAGCTAGTGGGAAGCAGCTACATAACACAGGGAGATCAGCTCGGTGCTTTGTGTCCACCTAGAGGGGTGCGATGGGGAGTATGGGAGGGAGATGCAAGAGGGAGGTGATACGGGGATATATGTATACATATAGCTGATTCACTGTTATATAGCAAAAACTAACACAACATTGCAAAGCAATTATACTCCAATAAAGATGTTAAAAGAAAGAAAGGGAGAGGGAGGGTGGGAGGGAGAGGGAGAGGAAGGAATGAAGAAAGGAAAGAAGGAAGGAAGGAAGGAAGGAAAGAAGGAAGGAAGGAAAAAAGAAAGATAAAGAAAGAAAGAATCCGCCTGCCAGTGCAGGCGACACGGGTTTGAGCCCTGGTCCAGGAAGATCCCACATGCCACGGAGCAACTAAGCCTGTGCGCCACAACTACTGAACTGGCGCTCTAGAGCCCACAAGCCACAACTACTGAGCCTGCGTGCCACAACTACTGAAGCCCGCGCACCTAGAGCTCGTGCTCCGCGACAAGAGAAGCCACTGTAATAAGAAGTCCACGCACCGTAATGAAAAGTAGCCCCCACTCACCGCAACTAGAAAAAGCCCACGTGCAGCAACGAAGACCCAATACAGCCAAAAATAAATAAATAAAAATAAAATTTAAAAAAATAGCACAAGCACTCTGAAAAAACATCTGGCAGTTTCTTATCAAGTTAAATCTTGTTTTATTTGATAGAGTATTAGAAGCCTTAGCTAGTGCAATTAGGCAAGAAAAAGAAATAAAAGGCATCCAAATTGGAAAGGAAGAAGTAATATTATCTCTCTTCACAGCTGACGTGATCTTGTAGGTCATGTCTAAAGATTACACACACACACACACACACACACACACACACACACACTGTTAGAACTAATAAACAAATTCAGCAAAGTTGATCACAAAATAAACAAATTCAGCAAAGTTGAAAAGCAAAGTTGCAACACATAAAAATTAGTTGTGCTTCTATACACTAACAATGAACAACCTGAAAAAAAAATTAAGAAAACATCTCCATTTACAATAGCATCAAAAAAAAAATTCAGCAATAAACTTAACCAAAGAGGTGAAAGACTAGTACACTAGTAAACAAACTACAAAAGATTGCTGAAATTAAAAAAGACACAAGGGGGCTTCCCTGGTGGTGCAGTGGTTGAGAGTCCACCTGCCAATGTAGGGGACATGGGTTTGTGCCCCAGTCCGGGAGGATCCCACATGCCGCGGAGAGGCTGGGCCCGTAAGCCATGGCCACCGAGCCTGCACGTCCAGAGCCTGTGTTCCGCAACGGGAGACCACAGCAGTGAGAGGCCCACATACCGCCAAAAAAAAAAAAAAAAAAGACACAAGGGGCTTCTCTGGTGGCGCAGTGGTTAAGAATCCGCCTGCCAATGCAGGGGACACAGGTTTGAGCCATGGTCCAGGAAGATCCCACAAACTGCGGAGCAACTAAGCCCGCGAGCCACAACTACTGAGCTCACGTGCTACAACTACTGAAGCCTGAGCGCCTAGAGCCTGTGCTCTGCAACAAGAGAAGCCACTGCGATGAGAGACCCGTGCACCGCAACAAAGAGTAGCCCCCCCGCTCGATGCAACTAGAGAAAGCCACATGTAGCAGTGAAGACCCAATGCATCCAAAAATAAATAAATAAATAAATAAAATTTATTTAAAAATATATAATAAAGAAGACACAAATACGGACTTCCCTGGTGGTCCAGTGGTTAAGACTCCATGCTTCCACTGCAGGGGGCATGGGTTCGATCCCTAGTTGGGGAAGTAAGATTCCACATGCTACGTGGTGCAGCCAAAAAAAAAAAAAAAAGACAGAAATAAACAGAAAGACATCCAATATTCATGGACTGGAAGACTTAAGAGGTCAATACCGGGACTTCCCTGGTGGTGCAGTGGTTAAGAATCCGCCTGCCAATTCAGGGGACACAGGTTTGATCCCTGGTCCGGGAAGATCCCACATGCCGCAGAGCAACTAAGCCCATGCGCCACAACTACTGAGCCTGCACCCTAGAGCCCATGAGCCACAACTACTGAAGCCTGCGCGCCTAGAGCCCATGCTCCACAACAAGAGAAGCCACTGCAATGAGAAGCCCACGTGCCGCAACTAGAGAAAGCCTGCGTGCAGCAAAGAAGACCCAAAAGAGCCAAAAATAAATAAAATAAATAAATTTCTAAAAAAAAGAGGTCAATACTACCCAATCTACAGATTCAATACAATCCTTATCAAAATGCCAATGTTTTTTTTTGCCAAAAGAGAAAAATTCATCCCAAAATTAATGTGAAAACTCAAAGGACCCTGAACAGCAAAACCAATCTTAAGAAATAAAAACAAAGCTGGAGGCCTCACACTTCCTGATTTCAAAACATAGTAAATTACAAAACTACAGTAAACAAAACAGTGACTGGCATAAACAATGACATATAGGCCAATGGAACAGAATAGAGAGCCCTGAAACAAATCCTCACATATATGGTAAAATGATCTTTGAGAGAGTAGCAAGGTTACACAATGTGGAAAGGATAGTCTCTTCAACAAATAGTGCTGAGAAAAGTGGACACCTACGTGCAAAAGAATGCAGCTGTACCCTTACCTTATACCATATAGAAAAATTAACTCAAAATGATTAAAGACTTAAATATAAGACCTGAAACTATAAAACCCCTAGAAGAAAACATAGGAGAAAAGCTTCATGACATTGGATTTAGCAATGGTTTCTTGGATATGAAACCAAAAGCACAGGCAACAAAGGCAAAAGTAGACAAAGGGGACTACATCAAACTTAAAGTAACAACAAACTAAAAATGCAACCTACAAAATAAGAGAAAACATTTGCAAATCATGCATCTGATTAGGGGTTAGTAACCAGAATATACAGAAAACTCCTAAAACTCAACAGCCTAAAAACAAACAACCCAATTCAAAGACAGGCAAAAAGACTTGTTCCACTAACGTCCTTTTTCCATTCCAGGATCCAATCCAGGACACCACATTGCAGTTAGTATTACAAAAGAACTTCTTCTCTTTAAAAAAAATATTTATTTATTTATTTATTTATTTATTTATTTTTGGCTGCATTGGGTCTTAGCTGCGGCACGCAGGACCTCTCGCTGCTGTACACAGGCTCTTCGTTTCGGTGCACAGGCAGTGCGCGGGCTTCTCTCTAGCTGTAGCGCGCAGGCTTAGTTGCCCCACGGCATGTGGAATCTTAGTTCCCTGACCAGGGACTGAACCGGTGTCCCCTGCATTGCAAGGCAGATTCTTAACCACTGGACCACCAGGGAAGTTCCACAAAGTAATTTCTAATATGCTCCATCAGAAGATTTGAAGGTAACAAAATAAAAAACATTCATTAATAGCATTTATTAATGCTAAAATCTAAATAATTTAATTGTAATAAATTTTACTTGGCCTTTGTCTCCAGTGATACTGACTGGTTGTCTACTCAACATACATAATTCTCTTCATACCATAAAAGCAAAACTGGAAAAAATATTTTAAGCAAATAGCAATATATACTAATGAGAGTTGACATGTTAAAACTATAAATATCTACTCCTAAAATGATACTTTAATTTACCCAGGCAAATACTACAACCTACTGGAAAAAGAAATGTTTCCTTACCAATTAGTGTGATGAAATAGAAGCTTGGTATAATAATGAGATTATAGTAAATACTTTTCTCAATATTATTTGTTTCATAAATGTGGTTTCAAATAAACACAGTTTTGAACCTAACTGTTTAACAGACACACATTAGAGAAGAGAATTAATCCAAATAGCTTTTGGACCCAGTACTTTGAGTACATACCATCAGTCTAAAGACAAAAAAAGAGCTGGGGGAAAAAAAAATTCCCAAACTCTAACTCAGTCAGTCTGCTGTTGTTAGTGGTAACAGGTATAGCACTCCTGAGATGGTTCTCTGTGCACTGTGGGAATAAGGAAATAGTAAATCTACTGATGTTGTTGGAAGCCCCAGTTCTACTGTAGAAAAAGGGTGATACCAATATGAACCAGGGAAAGGAAGCAAGACCCTGGGATGCTGGGTTGGAACTAAAGATACAGTATGAACTTATAAACAAAGAGACTCACATGGACACACCCATACGCCCACACTACAGAGAGGGACGCACGCCCCAGCTGGACTGAAAGGTCTAGCAGCAGCAAGGTCCTCTTGGCGATGAACACACCTAGCACCAAAATCTTGGTTTCTCCAAGAATACCATCTCCCACTAAAAGGAACCAGTGCTCCGTGGAAAAATGCTGGGGGCAGGAAAGATACAAGATGAGCCTGGTAATGAGGAATGTTCAACAGCGCTTGGGGCATGTCAGAAGGATACAGAAGCCAGCCTGAAGGGGTTCCCACTGCCCAAAACAACTGCAATATAATCACCAAAATGAATGACAATAATGACTATCACACATTGAATAAGAAGAAGAATCCATGAGTCCACACCGATGTTAAAGAGGAAGAACAAGCTTTTTTACAGTAGACTAGTACTAAATGAAAGAGGAATAAGAGAAAAACATCATTTAGCAATCATCACAGCAATAACTGATTCAGGCAAGAATCATCAATAGATGCTTAAAACCACTGGGCCAGGGCTTCCCTGGTGGTACAATGGTTAAGAATCAGCCTGCCAAAAAAAAAAAAAAAAGAATCAGCCTGCCAATGCAGGGGACGTGGGTTCGAGCCCTGGTCTGGGACTATCCCACATGCCGCGGAGCAACTAAGCCCATGAGCCACAACTACTGAGCCCATGAGCCTAGAGGCTGTGCTCTGCAACAAGAGAAGCCACCACAATGAGAAGCCCACACACCACAATGAAGAGCAGCCCCCACTCGCTGCAACTAGAGAAAGCCCGCACGCAGCAACAAAGACCCAATGCAGCCAAAACAACCCACAAAAAAACCCCACACTGGGCCAGGTGATCTGTCTCCCTAACGAGTACCTGCCGACCACAAAGGGGGAAAGAAAGCCACCTTTCCAGTCGAGAAATGCAGTCAAAGCCACCTCACCACATGGCCACAGTTAACAAGGCCATTCCTGGGACAAGCTGCCAGCTGTGCCCAGGATGCACGCGCTGAAGGGGACTCAATGTCTCAGGGGATCACTCCTGCCAAAGAGGCGGCAACTGAATCTGACCACGAGGAAACAATCTGATAAACCCATAAGGAGGAATATTCCAAAAAATGGCCAGCCTGTACTTTTTAAAAAGTCCACACCACGAAAGACAAAGAAAGCTAGGGAACTGTCCCAGATTTCAGAAGATTAAATGCACATGACAATTAAATGCAGCAGATGATTCCGGGCTGGATCCTGGATTGGGGGGAAAAAAAATGTGTGGTGAATGGGACAACTGGCAAAGTGGGGATATGGCTCATGGTACTACCCCCGTGTTAGCAGTCCTAAACGTGCTTCCGGGAGAATGGCTTGTTCTCAGGAAATAGGGGAAAGGAACTTAGAAATGAAGGGTCATGTCTGTGTGTGCAGATACATTTCATCTCTGGACGTGCGCGCATGCGCGCACACACACACAAAAAGCGTGCAGATGTGGGACGAGTCAGATGTCACAATCGGTAAATTTAAGTGAACTGTATACAGTTGGAGTTCACAGTACTATTTTTGCAACTTTTCTAGAAGCATGAAATGTTTTCAAAGTTAAAAAAGTTTTGGAAAAAGAATGAGGTAACCCTCTGCCTTCCTCTGAAGGAAGATACTTTGAAATCTTAATTCTTTTTGGAATTAAGGCTTCTTCATGCCAATAAAACATGCAGATCATTGGATCTTAGGATTTGGTTTCGCTTTTGCCAGTAAGGCACCTCACAAATGAGTAATTTTGTTCATGTCAAAGTTCCTCTAAATGGTCACTCTGAGTCTAAATTATCCTTGGTGAAATTATGTCATTTAGGTAAATAAGCACACGAATTAGAGTTATAGCATAAATACATGTAAAAACCAGGAGTCGACCTGGAGCTGCTGCAGATGGTTTTAGGTTGAGACAAGCCCACGATATCAGATCCTCAGCACCTGCCACCATCTCCAACCGTGCAGCTCTCTAAATTGCAGCTTCGGGTTGAGGAAAAGTTGTGATAAGAGGTCGCCTGGAAGAAGGCCCCACGGGCAAAACAAGACTGAGGAAAGTTCTTATAAAGGCTTGTCTAAAAAAAAAAAAAAAAAAAATGAAGTAAAGCTGTATGGACTTACCCACAAAGACCTCCAAAACACTGTCAAATGAAAAAGTAAAAAAAAACTTGTAAAAAAAGTATAATTCCATTTACATAAAATAATCGATGTATGAATTTTTATAAGTGTGAAAAAAACCCCGCCATCATATTTCCACTGTGCTGGGCTTTCCCACAGCTCACACACCGGTCTGGACCCACATCCTTCGCACGGATGGGGTGGAGGAGAGAATCTGAAGAACATCTCCCTTCCGGAAGTGGCCAACAGACCCCCAGACGGCTGCTGCAGAGCCCGCCGCATCCTTTCCAGGCCCTTCCAGGCCTCCCGTCCCATCTCATATGACCATGAAGCTCTGTGGGTAACTGACCGACCCAGGGACCCTAGGAAGTCGCCAGTGACACATGAAAAGGCCTCCACGTCAGTAGACCCGGTGGCAAGTGCGCAGGGGGTCCTGGAGCCTTACGTCTCCAGACCGACCCTCCGGGACGCCCTCACGGTGGCTCCTGCCCCCTGTCCAGTGCCTTGGGGAGCCCCAGGCAATCCTCCCCACAGCGACCAACTCCAAAGGAGGGTCCCCAGGGAGGAAGGCGGCTTCCCAGCAGGGCAGGGGCTCAGGGTAGACCTGGAGGCCCTTGCAGTACAGCATCCACACAGGGCTCTGCTCTCAGCCCCCACCTGTCCGACAAGGAGCTGTCAACAGCTGAGGACACAAAGACAGACGACAAGCTGATTGGACTGACAGCTTGCTGCCAGGGGCCTGAAAGCCAGCCTACAGCAAGGGACCAGAAGGGGCAGGGGCATGAAGGACAAGAGCCAGCCCCGGTGACTGGAGCGACGGCCACGCCAGGTGGAGAGGAGGGAGAGAAGGCAAGAGGCGAGCGTGTGCGGCCCCCACACCCGCCGGCTCTCGAGCGAGGCCAGTGTAGTGCGCCAGCCTGGGAAGGGCGGGCCACGTCCTTGGGCAGAGGGCACGGCCATCGGTGGGGCAGGCTGCCCCCCAGCCCCTGGCGGCTGGTGAGCTTCTTCATTGAGGACCCACAGCGATGAGAAGCCTCACCTGCCCTCACCTCTCAGGGCAGCTCACGCCTGCAGGAACGATCCTCCCCGCAACAGCGTGAGGCCCGGGCCAGCTGGCTCTGCAGCAGGCCCCCCCGAGTCCCTGGTCCTCGCCACCCCCACTGGGGCAGCTGCGAGGCCCGCTGGCAAAGGGAGCCGTTGCTCTTTATGTCAAAATATAAACAGCCATTTGTGCATTTGTTCAATAACTGATTTCTGAGCGCCCACTCTGTGCCAGACCAGGCCCGGGAGACCCAGCATGCATGTGACAAAGAGCAAACCATGTCAGCGTGAACAATCCTGGCCCTGTCCAAAGTGCTGTGACTGTTTGGGGGGCTCTGGGTAAGCCACCCCCACCTCCGGCGGCAGCTGGACTCAGAGCTCACGAAGCATCAGGCACTGGTCACAGCCACTGCACTCCCTGCCTCGGAGTCAGGGGGCTCTCCTGAGAAATATGTCCTCATGTGCTGGCACGTCCACGCTCTCAGGGGGTCCTACACTCCCTGAATGCAATTCATGGATAATGCTCACAGCTTCTATGGAGCATTTGCTTTACATCTTTACACTTTTTAGAACTTGATACCAATCCACTTTCATTCTCACATCTCCACGAAGTACATACGCTCTGTTATTACGTCCATGTCACAGATGAGGAAACTGAGGCAACGAGAAGGCACACACTGGGCAGCAGAGCGGGGCCAGACTCCGGACAGTGCAGCACTAGGCTCCTTGCTCTCAAACCACCACCACGGACTCGCCTGGTGCTCCAGGGAAGCAACCCCAGACCTTGGCTTTCCTCTCTCCCAGATGGATGCCCAGAAGCCCCAGAACACTCTGGGACCCCGGGTCACCACGCTCCGACCACGGCCCACAGGCCATTCACCCTCCCCTGGACTTGCCCTGCAGAGGCCGACAGGGCCAAGCTTGGAGCGGCAGGACAAGATGTGACTTCTTTCACAAAACATCCCAGGTCAATAACCACACTGCAAGCCCACCCATCACTCTGACTGGCAAACAAACTAACAGTCCAAAATTGGGCTCTCGGGATCACACTGGCCTGCTCCGCAGCCTGGAAGGGGAAGGGGCCGCTCACCAACTCCTCAGCACCCAGACACCAAGCACAGGGACAAGGGAGCAGCCCAGCAGCAGCTGGAGGAAAAGACGTTTAGTGGGTCCCCTGCTATCTCCCAGCTCCTAAACACTGTCACTGACACACTGCACTCAGAGTCAACTACCAGGTGTCGCCCTGTGCCCAGTGCCAGGGAGGCAGAGGACAGCGTGAACTATGGGATCCCCACCGGTGCAGGGCAGCCCAGTCAGTGCTGCTGCTCATGGGTGGGGGGAAGCCAGGCCTGAGAGGGACCAGGGAGGGCTGCGGCGACAGCAATCTGGGCCAGAGAAGCTACAGAGGTGCACACACATGTGCCAAAGTGCAGCAGCCACGCACCCCTCACTCCTGAGACCAGAACCACCAACTGAAACTCTACCCCTGACTCAGGCTCCAGGGCCAAGCAAGCTTTGGCTGCAGTGCTGCCTTTCCCCTTTGCCATGGCGACACGGTGCCCGCACACAGCAGGCAGCAGGCAGGGAGGCATCACTGCTCATCTCTGCTCTCAGCACTGGCCAGAGTGATGGGGGGGAAGGGTCATGACATCTTCCACTTACTCTCAAATGGTTCAGAAAACAACCACGTGTGCACCTGCATATATACACACGTGCACACGTACACACATGCCCTCAGGGCGGGGAGAGTGGGGGTAAGGCAGATGAGGCAATATGCTAACAGGGAGGTCTGGGCAGAGGATGCGCAGGGCTCTTTGCACTAATTTTCTCCCTGCAACTCTTCTGTAAGTATGAAACCATTCCCCAGCAAAATATTTCTTTATAAAAAAAAAAAGAACAATTCATTAGCTAGTGAGATTGGAAAGTCTATTACGCTACTTTCCAAGTAAAAAGAATCCAAGTGTTAGGTCCAAAGCCCCATCTGTCAGCAGGACAAGCTCGGCAGTGCTGTGGGTTGGGGCTGAGCAGGGGCTCCAAACTCGGGAGGTGCCTGGCAAGCCCTGGACAGACTCCACTTTCCAGCTCCGTCTGTGAGCTTTGGCCACATCTGCTTGTGAAATATCCCCCCTCTTCCTGTTCACTAACCCATGTGCCGCTCCAGAGGCCGCAGGCGCTGGCCGGCTCACTGAGAATTTGTCAGTTCGGCACAGCCAGCAGGAGGGGTCCCGAGTGGCATAGGGGACAGAACCCTGAACTAGGAGCCAGCCCCCCACACACGCCCTTGTCTGTGCCCCAGCTCTGCTGCTCCTCCGCTGTGTGACCTCATGCACATCACTGGCCTCTCCCAGCCAGCTTCCCAGAAGCACAAGGAAGACAGCGTCCAGTCCTGCTCCTCTATCAGGCCAACCAGGTGAAAACAAGCTCTTCCAGAACTGCGGCCTCAGCTCACTCAGTGAAAGCAAGTACATGGTGGGGTCCTCCTGGATGGAGCTGTGGCCAAAACCATGGCAGGATTTCCTTTCATAACTGAAGCCAGAAAAACACGGTTTTAGAAACAGCACTTGATGCTACATTCCCTGAGAATGGGATGCAGATGGAGAAAGGTCACTGCGATGGTATCGCAGTCGGTGGCCCCCAAATGCCCCTCCATGTTTGTCACCCCTCGGAGAGGTCCCCACCCTCTTTTTCTCACCACAGCCCCAGAGTATACAACACACACCACTGTCATTCATGATGCCTGATCACAGCAGGGACCTGAGAGGAGGGCTGGTTCTACCCCTCAGATCAGAGTATTCAGATGGAAAAAGTTCTGCACCCTCACCTGGAGAACCACTGGGTGGATCAGGGGAACGGAGGTGGCCTGGGGGTCCACAGCTGGGGTTAAGGACAGACAGGGCAGGACATAGACAGCTGGAAGGGAGAGAGCCAAGGATGCATGATGGCGGACAGACCAGACTTCTAGGACTGAAACCTCATCCCAGCCACCTGGTGTCATGAGTTCTGTTTCATTTCCCCCATCTGTAAAATGGAGGTAGCAACAATATCTAACCCACAGGGACCACCTGAGAGCCCCTGGCATATAACACATCCTCAGTCAACCAAGATCAAACATGCATTTAAAAGACATCGTGGGGACTTCCCTGGTGGCGCAGTGGTTAAGAATCCGCCTGACAATGCAGGGGACACAGGTTCGAACCCTGGTCTAGGAAGATCCCACATGCCGCGGAGCAACTAAGCCCGTGCGCCACAACTACTGAGCCTGAACTCTAGAGCCCACGAGCCACAACTACTGAAGCCCGCGTGCCTAGAGCCTGTGCTCCACAACAAGAGAAGGCACCACAATGAGAAGCCCATGCACCACAATGAAGACTAGCCCTTGCTCACCGCAACTAGAGAAAGCCCGCGCACAGCAACAAACACCCGACACAGCCAAATAAATAAAAATAAATAAAAATAAAAAGACATTGTGGCGGAAGGTCAAGTTCAGCACTTTCCTGTTGCCCCACTCTGTGAAAGGCCTCACACCCTAGCCTGCATCAGGGGAGCTAAAAGTGCTCCATCTGGCAGAAAGCCTCCTGGGAAGCAGGTCTGCCTGGTTCCCTCCTCACACCCCAGTGCGGGTCTAACCCAGGACTCTGAGAAAAAGCATGCAGACTAAGACCAGAAAAGCCTCCCTCCCAGGCGCCAGCCAGCAGACCCCTGCCTGGAAGGACACAGCACATACAGGTACCCAAGGAGAACATCTGACCCAGAGTGAGACCCACCTTGCTGCCCAACCAAAAGCAGGGAGCCATTTGGAGCCCCCCATGTTTTGCAGGGCAACTCAAGACACCACCAGGGGCTGCTGCAAAGTTCTGATGTGGGGAGTCATGGAATGAATAGGATAACTTTGCTCCCTCAACCAGAGCCACCCCCTGCCCCAACTCAGACCTGAGTGTGAGGCCTCCTGAAGCACACCCCTGCTTTGCAGGGGCACACGGTTAGCCACCTCTGCCACTACCTCATCTCTGCTTCCAAACCTGAAAAGCACTCCTACAGGGAGGGTATATTCTCTTCATTTGAGCATCCCTAGTGATGGGCAGGTGGGGAGCCACGCCAAGACACTTTCTGAATTGCTGCTGGCCAGCTGGCAGGATATGTGGACAAATGGAAAAGGAGTTGGGGACATCAGTCACATCCATCCACCCAGGCAGGAGATGCTGGACCCGGAACCAGAGACACCCTGAGAAAGACATGTATGACGTGTGGCTTCACCCCTCAGAATCCACTGACATAATGCGCAAAATCGGGACCCAGAAGTCAAACGGGATGACTCTCACTTCTCCACAGGTATAAACATGTTTTCTAAAGGACGTAATCACAAGAGCCCACAAATCCATTGGCTCTGGTCCCCAGGAGCCCATACAGCACTATCCTCCACAAGTGCTGGCTTCCGTTCCTACCAAGGCCACCCCCAAGCAGTCACCCCACCGTCCAAGAAGCATCGCTGGACACTCCAGCTGAGTGGGGGCCAGGGTCCTGGCTACCAAGTGGACACTGGGGAGGAGGCAGAGCACTCCATACAGATGGCAGAGGCAGCGAGAGGTGCAGCGTGCCCAGGCAGGAGCCTGACTGGGGAGCCCGCACACCGCTATGCTCCCCTGCCTGCTGTACACACCCAGGTCTTAACAACACCCACACAAGGAGCCCTGGCCACTTCTGCCTTCATGGGCCCCTTCCTCCATTTAAAAAAAAAATCAAGAACCACACTTTTCAACCGCACCGGTATAAAAACTAATGTATTTATATGAGCAGGTTACAGTATTTCCTTCAACCTGAAAGTTTAGGGCTTTTTCCTGCTGACTGTAAAACATTTTTACAGTCCACCAAAAGCACCTTGGGTCCCCGGCCTCCTGTGCCTGACGGATAAATCGGCCCTGCATTTGGGGTCTTGATTTCTCGCTGGAGGAGGAGGTACATCAGAAACAGAGATAAGGATCGTCCAGGACTTTCTGCTGCCGCGATCCCGATTCCCCACCACAGGCTTCCTTCAGAAAACGCAAGCCCCCGGGGGCTCCAAAAGCATCTGAGGGTCACAGACCAGGAGCACCCCCGGTGCCCGGCTCAGCGGCTCCCGGGCCGAGCGACCGTGACCAACCAGCGGCTTCCAGGTGCCCCGAGCCGCCCCCTCGGCCCCCGGCCTGACCCCCATCGCTCCCGCTCCGTCGACCGCCGAGCGCGAAGTGAGGGACCGGCGAGGTGGGGGTCCCGGCCTCCCCGCCCCGCCCGCGCCCCCGCCCCCACCACTGCGCACCTGGCCGCAGCGGCTCGGTGACCGTGAGCACCAGCAGGAAGAGCAGCAGGAAGGCACCGCTGTCTGCCTTGGGCACCATTTATCCTCCGTTCATCGTCCCCGGGGCGGCCGCGCGACCCCGCGGGGAGGCCGGGCCGGGCCGGGCCGAAGGTCGGGCCGGGCCGGGGCCAGGCCAGGCGAGGACGCTGCGGGAGGAGGGTCAAGAGGCCGCGGGCAGTCGCGCTCTCCGAGACTCTGGTCCCGCGCAAGATGGCGGCCGTCTTGCTCGGTCCGCACCGCCCCGCCCCCGCCCGCGCCGCCCGCGCCGGCCAATGAGCGCCGGGTGGGGGTGGGATCTGCGTGTTCCCCATGCGCAGTGGCCGAAAGGGGGCGGGGCCCAAGGGCGGGGCGGTGGCTGAGGGGTGGGCCCTTCGGGGGCGGAACTACGAGGAGTCAAAGGTGCCATTGGCTGAGCAGAGAGGAGAGGCTCGTGGGCGGAGCCTCAGCGGCGGGGCCTCCGAAGGGCCCCGCAGAGCCCGGGCGGCGGGGCCTAGATGACAGACACGGAAGGGGCGGGGCGTGGAGGGGCCGGGGCGGTCCGTGGGCGGGGCCTGAAGGGAGGGGCGGGGCGCACGGGAGCCGGTGGGCGGGGTGGGGACGGGCACCGGGTGAAGAGGGCCCTGGGACACCTAGCGTCTTCACACCTCGCGCACCTGCAGCCCCAGGTCCGGTCAGTGGCCCAAGAGTGCGCCCCAAAGTCGTCTTTTAAAGGCCGAACCGCTGCGGAGAGGGATGAGGAAAACTGGAGGGACCAGCCTAACCCTGAGGAGGTTCCGGAGGTGGTTCCACCTCGTGAGGAACACGCAGGTGTGGCTTCATCGGCACATACAACTGAAACGTTTCAAACGGATGAGGGAGTAGCCTCAAGGAGGGTCACACAAGGAGAGCTGACAGGGAAACCCAGATCCTAGAGACGGAGCAAAGCCCCCCTCTGGAGGAAGGGCCCTGCCCGCACAGCGGGGACAGGAGAACGCAGCACAGCTGCCGCCACAGCAGGCCCGTCTGCACAGAGGGAAGCCGCCGGGGACAGCGCTCCGAGCGCTGACCGCGCACCTGTCACCGTGGGAGGGTACACAGTAGGTGGGGTGTCCCCGACGAGAGAGGAGCAAGCACTCCAAAGGAGGGACCACCAGCCGCGCACACAAGGGCTTGCCCAGGGTGTCAGGGTGGGGAAGAGGGTGGGGAAAAGGGTGGGGATGGGAGCAGAGAAAAGGGGGAGGGCCAAGGCTGGTGGGCACCCAGCCCAGCCCTGCCCACCTCCAGCCCACCAAATCACTCTCCAGGAGCAGTCACCCCAAGCCCCTTCAGGGCATGGTCCTCCCGAGCATCCCAGCATTCCAGCCTGGGACATTCAGGGTCATCTGAGAGAGGCACCCACTCCCTCTGGACGGATATAGCCAAAGTCAACCCCAAGGTTAGGCCAGACCTGCCCACTCCTGTCCCCTCAGGGCGTGGCACACAACAGGGGCCCACAGCAGAGGGGCCTCACTGCTGGTGGAAACGGCGATCCCTGTCCAATGCTGCCCTGTTAGCACATCCTCAGGGAGCATTCCCAGGAGAAGCTGCTGCACTGAGAGAAGTCCAGGCCCACCTTCTGCCCCCCAGTCCCAGCTCTGCCCTGGGAGCCCAGCAGGGCTATGGATGGTCAGACCCCCGGGAGGGAACTCACAGCCAAGAGCAGAAACCCTTGCCAGTTGTACCCCACAGAGCCAGCCAGCAAAGGTTCAGATGAGGAGAGCAGCACAGGAAAGTGAAAAGTCCAGCAGACCACGCAGCAAGCGGGCAGAGCCCCCGCTTCCTAAACTGCATTGACCACTGGGCCAGGATCCTTGCCCCTCCTGACCTACCTCCCCCTTCTCAGCCTTGCTGTGCAGCCAGCAGGCTGCCTGCGTGGACATTATCAAGGGCTTTCAGGCCTGCAGGGAGGGAGAAGAGGCCAGGGACATTTCCCCCCCCACCCCGTGGGGTCCTGTGGCCTCCACCTGAGATCACTGCTTCTGTCAAGGCGGCCCTCCCTGTACTCCTCTTCCCAGGTCCCAGTGACCACCCTTCTTCCAGCGGTCCATTACTACTCAGGGTTCTCTACACTCTGCTCCATGTTGGTAAATCATCCCCTTATTAAACCCTCCTCAGACAGTCCTAACTTGAGTGTGTCTCCTGTTTCCTGCTGAGACCCAGAGTGAGGGGACTGCCTGCCCTGGATTTCCAGGGATACCCCGGGTTGCAGAAATCAACCCGCTGCTCCACCAGCAGGCCTGGCTCTGGTTTGGAGGCTTGGGCTGACCAATACACTCTCCACAGCCCCCTCCTACCTTGGGTCCCAGCCGAGCATGAGGCCATGCTCCGCTGACCTTCTGTCTGCTGCAGCCCACTGGCCAGCCTTCCAGGGTTCCGAGTCTTAGTGGCTCAGGCCAGAGCCTCATTCCCCAGGGCAGTCCTCCTTTATGACTTCATCCACTGAAGTCACCAGGGAGACAATGCTGAATCTTCCACCCCAGAGTCTTGGCCTCTAGGAGGCAGGCCAGAGGACTTTCTGTCCACAGTGTAAATGAGGACGCCGCTGGCCCATGTCCCGCAGGGATGTAGAGGGCAGCTTCAGGGGCACTGGGCGCTCCCGGCACCATGGATGATGCTGCCGTCCTCAAGCGACGAGGCTACATCATGGGAATCAATTTGGGAGAGGGCTCATATGCGAAAGTCAAATCCGCTTACTCTGAGCGCCTGAAGTTCAACGTGGCGGTCAAGATCATCGACCGCAAGAAAGCCCCCGCAGACTTCCTGGAGAAATTCCTTCCCCGGGAAATTGAGATTCTGGCCATGCTAAACCACCACTCCATCATCAAGACCTATGAGATCTTTGAGACCTCCGACGGCAAGGTCTACATCATCATGGAGCTCGGGGTCCAAGGCGACCTCCTTGAGTTCATCAAGACCCGGGGGGCCCTGCAGGAAGATGATGCACGCAAGAAGTTCCACCAGCTGTCCTCAGCCATCAAGTACTGCCACGACCTGGACGTTGTCCACCGAGACCTCAAGTGTGAGAACCTTCTCCTCGACAAAGACTTCAACATCAAGCTGTCTGACTTTGGCTTCTCCAAGCGCTGCCTGCGGGATGACAGCGGCCAACTGACACTGAGCAAGACCTTCTGTGGGTCGGCAGCGTACGCGGCCCCCGAGGTGCTTCAGGGCATCCCCTACCAGCCCAAGGTGTATGACATCTGGAGCCTAGGCGTGATTCTCTACATCATGGTCTGCGGCTCCATGCCCTATGATGACTCCAACATCAAGAAGATGCTGCGCATCCAGAAGGAGCATCGCATCAACTTCCCACGTTCTAAGCACCTGACAGGCGAGTGCAAGGACCTCATCTACCGCATGCTGCAGCCGGACGTCAACCGGCGGCTGCACATCAGTGAGATCCTCAGCCACTGCTGGGTGCAGCCCAAGGCCTGGGGCCTGTCCTCTGCAGCCATCAACAAGGAGGGGGAGAGCTCTCAGGCCACCAAGCCCCCGTGGACTCCTGAGCCCAGCTCCGACAAGAAGTCTGCCACCAAGCTGGAGCCCCGGGAAGAGGCCCGGCCCAAGGCCAGGGTCGAGACAAGACCCAAGGAGGAGGCGCTGGCAGTGCAGGTGTTGAGGCAGTCAGAGGCCATGGGCCTCACCAGCAAGCAGCCCAGCAAGGAGATCGAGGAAGGGGCCCCCCCACAGCCTTCAGAGACACACACCTAGTCAGCTCTCGTGGTCCAGGGGGCCGGCAGAAAATGAGGCAGAGTTCATGGCCTCAAGCCTGAGCTCCAAAGCCGCCAAGGGACAAGCCGAGAAGGAAGACAGTTCCAGATGAGCCGCTATTTTTGTCAGTTTCTTCCCCCTCCCTTTGACCTTGGTAACTCATGTAGCTAAAGAAGCAATAAATCACTATATTACTGCAGACCCCGAGGTCAGTGTCTTTGCCCTGCGGTCTTTGGTCGCCCAGGGAGAGGATCCTGCACTCCCCCCAACCCCACTCTCAGACCACGCTGCGCTTCACCTCCCACTTGGGAAAACACAACCCTGTGTGCCCAGCCCTGACAATGACCTCAGGCCCTGGACTGGAGCAGAGCTGAGTAAGGAAGACATTGCTTCAAGAGGGAGGCCCATGAGTGCGATGCCGGTCTGGAGAGGGGCGCGAAGAGCAGGTGGCTGCGGGCAGACGAGGGCTGGGAGGCGGGGGCCTTCCCCCCAAGGTCTGGGTCCTCAACAGCCCCACAAGGCTGCCGGTGGGGAGAACCTGTAGAGGCAGGCGGACCAGCCTCCCTCGAGCCCCTCCCCGTGGGCAGCTCTTTCTGCTCTGGCTCCAGGGTCCCCCACGTACTGCCAGCACCCAGTTCCCGACAGCGCCCTGAGTCATGCTGCCTCGTGGGCATCCCCCGGCAGCAGGGGCCCTGCTACATGGCCAGCCCCTCTCCAGCCTGCATGTCCCGCAGTCACTGTGTGGTCTGAACACATCTTGTTCCCCTCTGGTCCCAGTCTCTCCCAGGGGTGACGCTCCTGCCAAAGCAGATAAGCGGACACTGGCAAGCAGGAGGGCACAGGCGTCCTCACACGCGTGCCTGGCCTGCGGCCATGGTGTCTGCAGAGGGAGCAGGCCCGTGTGCGCATTGCCAGCTGCTGGGCACTGTGGGGCCCGCCGTGCCGGTTCTCACGCTGTCCTCACCTCGGCTATGCCGCGGCAGATGCTTTCTCCTCCTGATCTGCACGTGCGCCTGACAACCTTGCATGGACCTGTGGGTTTAACACACCAAGAGAACAAGAGCCTTCAGGCTCGCCTCTCCTCCCGCCCCTGCTGGTGTCTTGGGAGATGTGAGTTCCAGTGAGTGCCCCAGACGTGGCCTCTGCCTGGCTCCTCCGTCTCCCCACAGCCACCTCCACACATCCTGTGTCCCCAGAGCTGCGCATCCCCATGTGTCAAGGCTCAGCCACCACCTAGGCCCCTGTCCTTGTTCTCCCATCGCTGCCCATGGTGGCCAGAGCCCTCCTTCTGCACCCAGTCTGGCTCCCACTGCCTGCAGGAAGGATCCCCACACCTAGCCCTTGAGGTCCTCCCAGGTCTAGCCTCCTCTTGGCCTCCCAGCCCCCTGCCATGTGCCATAGCCCTGCTTGTGGACGCATCCCTGGAGCCCTGCCCATCTCTCCAGGTTTGGCCAAGGGGCCACGGCCTCCACACAAAGCCTTCTGGGGGCCTCTGCCAGGGCAGGCCTACGAGTGCCCAGGGCCCAGGACAGAACCTCTGCAGAGTAGTCCTGGAGGACCCGGGAGCCCAGAGTCACACAGCTCGCCTAGTCCTAGCGGTAGAGTGGAATTCCAGAGCCCATGGGGCCAGCGGGGGTGGGGATGTCCCAGGAGGCTTGTGAACCTCCTCCGTCATCAGTGCGGTCATTGCGGCCGAGGGCAGCGCAATGCAAGGAGGCCTGGGAGCGACTCATTGCAGCCCAGCCCGGAGGCAAGCCTGGGCAGGAGGGACCTCAGGAAGGTGCACCTACTGTGTGCTTTACAGGTGGGGAGATGGCTCAGAGAGGGTGGGGCGACTGCCGGAAATCACACAGTGCGGAGCAGAGGCCCAGGGGTGTGAGGCTCCCTCCTCCCCAGGTGGCCTTAGATGCTGGCCTATTCCTGTGAGCTGTTCCACTGCACACGGCCTGGGCTCAGACCCTTTCAGCCCCTTGATCCTGAAGCTTTAGGATCAAGACCCTCAATGTGGCCTCCGTGCTCCCTCCCACCCCCGCATGCTCTCACCACGCTGACCTTTCAGACCATCACACGCACTGCAGTCCCCGTCCTCTTCCATGTGGCCTGACCTCAGATCTCAGCCTTCCAGCCTCCCTGAGTCTAGCCCCAGCTCTCTGACCTCACAGCTCCATATCCCTGTGTCACGGCCCAGCCGCAGGGCATTCATACTGTGGGTGACACTGAACCTCCCTGGCCTCCAGACTCCAAAAAAGCAAGGTTCTGTTCATGTCACCCAGGGCCTGAGGCCGACCCTCGAATGCCATGGAGTGGAGAAATAGAGGCCAAAGCTCCGCGGGGGGCGTCCCAGGGTCTGCAGGTCTGGGACCCACAGGCCCGTAGCCGGGAGCACCCTGAGCCCGCATCCAGTCTAACATCCCACCAACCCAGCGCACCAGCAGCCCCTGCCCCTGCGTGCACATCCTGGGCAGAGCCGCCCACTCCACACCTGGTAGGTCCACTGGCCTGATGCTGGCACATGCCTCCTCCATCCATGTCCCCCAAGAACCAAAGAAGCCACACTGTCCTGGGCGAGGGCGGGTGTGGAGGAGCAGAACCCACAACAAAGGGGAAAACAGGCAGTGGGGTTGGCCAAGAGGCCAGACGTGCAGGGTGCCCCCGACAGAGACCTGGGGGCAAGGGAGACAGGTGGGGATGGTGCCTGGCTTCCGGGGCCTGACCTGGGGGCCTCGCAGCTGACCCCTCTGTGACACAAAGGAGTGAAGTTCTGGTCATTTCTACCAAATCCCCCAGGAGAAAGGCAGGCATCAGGCTAGTCACTCCCGCTGGCATCTGGACCCGGCTGCCCTGCGCTGAGATCTTCCACACAGACCTCTTGCCAGGGAGCTCTCCACGCTCCAGGTGTGTCCACGCACTGTGCTCTGGCCAGGACAACACACCTCCCAGCACCTGGGGGAGCCCTGCTGACCCCCTGCATGCGGGTTCCACAGTCACTCCCCCCCCCCCCACAAACAGGACTTCCTCTCCCCCAACCCCCAGAGAACTGAGCACACACACGGCACGCCTCCTGTCCTGGCAACGCGCTACAGAGGACAGACAAGTGGACAGCAGGGCTTGCGAAACACCCGAGGAGATGCTACAGGAGGCCACGTTTCCCAAAGCAAGAACAAAAGGGTTTCCACATTGTTTCCAGGGGCAAAGACAGTCTGAGATGCAAAGATGTTGTGCCCTCCCAGGGTTCCAACAGCTCACAAAGGTCCCAGCGACATAATTCAGGATCCCCCCTCACCCAGGTGCTTGCTCTTCACTGTCAGGGGTGCTGCTGTCCCCCAAGAACCCTGGGACCGCAGCACCAAGGCTCCACCCGAGGCCCTGCCCACTCACTGGCCAACGCACCAGAACCCAGTCTCCCTCTGTTGCCGGTCCCCCTCCCCACGGGCCTGCCCGGTCCAGCCTCCCTGTGCCTGGTCACAGGCGCTAGCCTCCGCTCACCCCAAAGCCCCTTCCCTATGTGCTCTTCCAGGACCCATCTTAAAACAGGACTTGGGTTCTGGCTGCTCCTGCCCCGGGACCTGCAGCAGCTGTCTCCCCTCCCTCTCCTCCACCTCCTCCTAACTCTGGGACTCAGCCATTCTCAGAACGGCCTTCCCTCCCCCACGCCCTTCCCTGCCTGGACCTATCACCCCCCCACCCCCGGAACGTGCATCTGCCAGCCCACTGGGGACTGGGCCGCCGGGCTGGGCACTCATAGCCTCTGAGCTGCCCTCTGTCCCAAGCACGCCCTGCTCGCCGTCACAGCACTGACCCACCCCCACCCCACCCCCGCTCCCCGGACAGCTGGTCTTGTCTCCCAGGCTTGGAACCACCACCAGCCTGGCGGACCAGGGAAGTCCCTCCCCAGCACGGCGGGTTCTGAAGACACAGCCCCAGAGGGGGTGCTCATCACACCTCAAAGAAGGGGCAGGAAATTGGCCCCTGTGGGACAGAGGCCATTGCAGAGTCAGTCCCCACATCCAGGAGAGGGAAACGGGCGTGGGGCCCACACGCTGGCTGGACCTGGGCGGTCCCCTGGGCCTGACTCGGGACAATGCAGCACAGCGAGGAGGAAGAGCAGTGAGGGTCACCACAGTCCTGGGCACCAGCTTCCTTCCAGCAGGCGGGGAGCAGCACTCCTGCCAGGCCAGCCTGACTTCCAGGGCTCCAGGGCCTGTCCCCCACCCAGTCCCCAATCCGGGCAGCCTGGCTTTATGACTTCACAGGGGACAATGCTGGGTGTTCCACACCTCCAAGTGCAGGCCCAGACCACAGTGCAAACGAGGACAATGCCTGCTGGCCCAGGTGGGGAGGGGATGTAGAGGGCAGCGGCGCCAGCTGCTCCTGGCACCATGGATGATGCCACAGTCCTAAGGAAGAAGGGTTACATCGTGGGCATCAACCTAGGCAAGGGCTCATATGCAAAGGTCAAATCCGCCTACTCTGAGCGCCTCAAGTTCAACGTGGCCGTCAAGATCATTGACCGTAAGAAGACGCCCACGGACTTTGTGGAGAGATTCCTTCCCCGGGAGATGGACATCCTGGCAACCATCAACCACCACTCCATCATCAAGACCTACGAGATCTTTGAGACCTCTGATGGCCGTATCTACATCATCATGGAGCTCGGAGTTCAGGGCGACCTACTCGAGTTCATCAAGTGCCGGGGGGCCCTGCACGAGGATGTGGCACGCAAGATGTTCTGGCAGCTGTCCTCAGCCATCAAGTACTGCCACAACCTGGACGTCGTCCACCGAGACCTCAAGTGTGAGAACCTTCTCCTTGACAAGGACTTCAACATCAAGCTGTCCGACTTCGGCTTCTCCAAGCGCTGCCTGCGGGACAGCAGCGGGCGCGTCATCCTCAGCAAGACCTTCTGTGGGTCGGTGGCGTACGCGGCCCCCGAGGTGTTGCAGGGCATCCCCTACCAGCCCAAGGTGTATGACATCTGGAGCCTGGGCGTGATTCTCTACATAATGGTCTGCGGCTCCATGCCCTATGACGACTCGGACATCAAGAAGATGCTGCACATCCAGAAGGAGCACCGCGTGGACTTCCCACGCTCCAAGAACCTGACAGGCGAGTGCAAGGACCTTATCTATCGCATGCTGCAGCCGGATGTCAACCGGCGGCTGCACATCGACGAGATCCTCAGCCACTCATGGCTGCAGCCCCCCAAGCCCAAAGCCATGTTTTTGGCCTCCTTCAAGAGGGAGGGTGAAGGCAAGTACCGGGCTGAGTGCAAACTGGACACCCAGCTGGGCTCGCGGCCCGAGCACCGGCCTGACCACAAGCTGGGGGCCAAGACCCAGCACCGGCTGCCGGTGGTGCCTGAGAACGTGGACAGGATGGAGGACCGGCTGGCTGAGACCTCCAGGGTGAAGGACCATCATGTCTCCGGAGCCGAGGTGGGGAAGGCGAGCACCTAGCGGTGCGGAGGGCCTGGGGGGCATGGCGCGGTGAGCACCCCATAATCTAAGTAGGAGGTAGAAGCTGAAGAAGGCACAGGTGCAAGAACAAGTAAAATCCGTCAATTAAACCATTATTTTGATTACGTTCTATTAGCTTTCTTCCACTTAGTAGCAAAGACTTTAAATCCTGACCACCAAATAAACCAGAGTGTATACAGCAGAGAGGCCCGTGAGGAGTCATTTTCTCTAGGACTCAGCACTCCCCTCCCTGCGGCGCAGGGGATCTGGAGTGGGGCCAGGCCTCATGGGCAAGGACTCCGCGGCCGCCTGCCTGCCTGGCCCCCACGTGCCTCCCCACCCTGCCCAGCCCCCACTCAGGCAGCCCTTCCTCAACACCCCCCTCTCCCTTCATTCCCGCGGTTGGGCTGGGAGACCCCAAAGCCGAGACCTTCCAGTGGCATTCCCCCTGCCCCTAGCCCCGCCAAGCAGCCCTCATGCTTTATCAGCCATCACCCCCATCGACGCCAGGTGGTCAGCACCTGGTCTTCTGTGGCCTTGCCTGGACAGCGCCCCACATCTCGTTCACACCCACCCAGACCTCCACCCCCTACTTGCTGGGGGCTCCCTCAGGGCCAAACGCACCCTTCTCTATGGAGAATAAAGCACCCAAAGCGGCCCTTTCCTGATCCTGGACGGTCCCAGCCCTGCCCCCTTGGTGGGGCACAGGGCACAGCCGGGACTTGGCTCCCAGGAACTTGCAGGACTTCCCTGAGGAGGAGCGCGGGTCAGCTGGTGCCCAGGCAGCCTCCAGCGAGCATGAGGATGGCCCACTGCAGGGTGTGCGTGCTCAAAGCGCGAGGGGCTCCCATCTGAGCAGACCCCAGGCTGCCTCTCTGAGCACAACCCGAGGCCTAAAGAGCCTGTCTGGGAGCCAGCCCACCTCCCTGTGAGGGGCTGGCCCCAAGACTTCTGGGGTCAGGCACCAACACCCTCGGGCCCAGAGGCAGGTGCCCGCCCGTGGTGCCCACGGCACTCTCGGGTCCAAATGGAGCCCAGCCCCACTGCTTGTGACACTGTGGCCCAAGTTACTGTTACATGGGGGTCTTGCTGGTGGGGTGACAATGGGGTGAGGCCAGCAACCCAGCAGCACGTGGCAGGCAGGGCCTGGAGCCCCGAGCAGAGGGAGGGAGGGGACATGGGGACGGCCCTGCTCACCTGAGCTGGAAGCCAGGTGCTTGGGAGGTGATGGCTGAGGCCACTGGGAAGGTGCCTTCCACGGGAGCAGCCTCACATGCAGGACCCGTGCAGCTGCATCATCAGCAAACCACACAGGTCAGGCCTGGCCAGGGAGGCTGTGGACCTGGGCCCAGAGCCCGGGTGAACCTGGCAGCAGGGGGACCAGGGACCAGCTCTTCATGCAGGAAAACCCGGGGCACAACTGCCAAGGGCTCTGCCCTCCCCAAGGGCGGACCGAAGGGCTGTGAGCTCAGCTCAGAGGCAGTTCCCCAGCCCTGGGGGCACCACCGGAAGCAACGCAAGCAGCAGCAAGAAAGGCTGGACACCCCGGCCCTCCGAGGGTCACCACCCAGCAGCCTCTTCCCGGGAGGTCCACAGTCCTGAGCGCAGGATGCAGGTGAGATGCAGGCACGAGGGTGACCCCAGGGCGCACAGGCCACAGGGCGGAGAGGCAGCCCCGCTGAGCTGTAGATGTTCTTTAATGAGGATTAAATAGGAACAGGTTGGGGTTTGATAGAAAAGCATGTCAGCAAGGCCCTGGGATGCTCCCCAAGGCCACGGGGCAGGTCCTGTGCCAGCCCAGCACCTGTCTTCTGGGTCTCCTGGGATGCTCGCTGCTTCGGGCTCAGGCCTGGGTCCCCAGAAAGCCAGAGTCCTCTGCTGGGCAGAGAGTTGCCCTGAGGGCTCCATGAAGCTCCCGCGGGCCCAGCCCAGGACGGACTAGAAAAAGTCCGAGGCTTTGCGCCGGGCGGGGAGCTGCAGCAAGTTGTCCGTGATGCAGGCCGGATCCTGGCTGAGGGGTGTGTGTGTGGCAGAGCCAAGAGCCGGTGTGCTCGTCGGGGTCTGGGGCCCGCCGGCTGGGGTCTTGAGGAGGGTAGAGCGTGCTGGGGATGGTGTGTAGCTGGCACGCAGGGCCCGGTCCGTGTACTTGCTGGCCGTCCTGCTCACGAGGCGCTGCAGGGCTGGGGACATGGCTGGGCTCAGGCCTTTGGGGGTGAGGCTGCAGCGGAAGGAAGGGGTGGGTGAGAGGCAGGATTAGGCCCGCTGCAGGGCCTCCCTTGGCCCCACAGGAAGGCTCCCGGAAGATGCGTGATCATTCTGGGTGGGGACCTGGATGGCCTGGCCCAGACAGTGAGCCCGAGCCTGCAGTCGAGGGGTGTGGCTGCCCTTGGCTGAGAGGCTGCAGTGGACCCCAACCCTCTCCAAGGGCAGCGATAACACCGACTCCATGGGGTGGACAGGAGCTCAGTGGGGACAATGGGCCTAAAGGCGCCCCGCAGGTACGTGGGAGGAGGAGGCTGCACACAAGGCGGAGGGCCCCGCTCCGGCCGGAGGGACGGCCACAGGCCCCGGCCCTGAGAGCGCCCACTGCAGGGGCCGGGCCACCCTCACCTGGCTAGGTTCTCCGTCGCCCTCCGCAAGGCCTCCTGCTTCTTGGCCCGGTTCTTGGCAGCAGCCTCATTGGCCATCTTCAGCCCCAGCCGCTCCCTGCGGCCCGGCTCCAGGATCTAAAAGACAGCAGGCGTGGGGGAGCTGGGCCACTACCCAGCCAGGGAGTCCCTGCCACGGGGGCGCCGGCCTCTTCCCCTGGCCCCTGTGGTCCCAACAGCCCATCACCACTGCCCCTGAAAGCCCCCAACCAGCCTGAGCTGCCCACCCACCCAAGGCCCTCCCGGGTTCTTCATGAAGTCGGCACTGCCCGGTCAGGCACCTGTGGCCCCCTTCCAGGAAAAGGGCGTTTCAATATGCTTCCATCTGACTGCCAGGGTGTACCAGCCTCTGCGCTTCCATAGAGAACTTCAAGAAATGTTTCGTGGGCCTGTCTTTCTGTTTGTTTGTTTTAAAGATTTATTTATTTTATTTTATTTTATTTTTGGTTGCGTCAGGTCCTAGTTGCAGCACACGGGATCTTCGTTGAGGCATGTGGGATCTTCATTGTGGCGCACGGGCTTCTCTCTAGTTGTGGCATGTGGGTTTTTCTCTTCTCTAGTTGTGGCGTGCAGGCTGCAGAGTGCGTGGGCTCTGTAGTTTGCAGCACACAGGCTCTCTAGTTGAGGTGCGTGAGCTCAGTAGTTGTGGTGCGTGGGCTTAGTTGCCCCGCAGCATGTGGGATCCCAGTTCCCCGGCCAGGGATCTAACCCGCGCCCCCGCATTGTAAGGCGTACTCTCCACCACTGGACCACCAGGGAAGTCCCTGGGCCTGTCTTTCTATTGTTTTTTTGTTTCCTTTCTCACTTGCAGGAGTTTCATCTATGTTGGCTACGTTAACGTACACTGTTCAGATTTCTCTTCAGTTATCTGCTTGTAGTTTTACTTTTGATGTTTTCCGCTGTACTCGAGGTTGTCATCTTCCCGTAGCGCTATCCAGCCCCCACTCCCTTCGTGATTTCTCCCTTTGCTGTCGTGTTTAGAAAGCCTTCCTGCCTCAACGTCACATTAAACGCTGACTGGTATGTTATTCTGAGGTTTAACATTTGCTGTTTTAACATTCAACTTTTCCATATTTCCGGAACTCATCCTGCTGTGTACACTGAAGGCCTGGCTTGTTACCCTAGCTCCACACACTCAGCACGGTGCTCCAAATCCTGCCTGGGCGCTGGGACCAGGCTCAGGCCTCACCCACCTGCCAAGGGTGGCTCGCTTCAACGCCTGACGGCACACATCCCCCTGCAAGTTTTTCTCAGCTGTCGCCGCATCCCAGGCTGAGAACCAAGGTGCCCAGGCCCCGCGCACGCTGTCTGGCCACACGTCACCCCTGCACTGGGGAAGCGCCTGCCCCTCGGCCACCAGGTTTCTGCCGCACAGGTCTGTGCTTTCTCTCCAAGCCAGTCGCTCCTTTGATTGTATGTTTCTGTTGCTACAGTGACTGACACTTTTGCCTTTGCATTCCACATCGGTGCTGCCTGTGTTTAAAGAGACCCGCGACCCTGTCCCCTCCGCAGACCTATGTGAATTCCAAATTCCGTGCCCCATTCTTTGGGGTTTCAAAGCAGATGACATGACCCTGCAGCCTTCAGTCTCTGTGGCACCACCCACCTCTGCCACCAGCACCCCCCCGAGCACCCGACAGTAGGCGCAAGGCTCTGGGGACCTCCCCCACTTCCCCCCCAAACCACACCCATCGCTCAGTTTCTCCACAAACTGTGTGCAGACCAGGGACCTGCCTTCCCAATGTCGCTCTGGGGCCCCACCTGCCTGCCTGTTCGCTGGCGCCTTCCCGGGCCACCCCATCCCTACAAACCACCTGCCATCCGGCCCCCTCGCCTGCCTGCCTGGCCCACAAAAGGCCTTCCTCCTGGGCTCCAGGCCTTGTGAACCTCAACTCTGACTGCTCCTATGACACCAGGCTGGGGGCGCCTGATCTGGTTCTCCCGTAACCAGAGGCCTCTCTCTGCAAGGACACAGCCCTCCTGAGGACACAGCCACATCCCACGGACACTAGGGTTCTGGGACCCTTCCCGCCCTCAGGCTGCAGCACAGCAGGAGTTCCTGGCCCACCTGAGACCGCCTCTCATCTCTGAACAGCCCCATCCTCCAGGCCTGCAGGCTCAGAGCGGCCCCGGCAGCTCCCTGCCTTGGTGCTTCGAACCCCCCCGCCCCAGTCTCTCCCCGAACCCAGCCACCTGCTCACTCCTGTCCTCAGTGCCCGGTTCTACGTGGAAGTGCAGTGCCTGCCCAGGTGTGCAGCCCATCCGCTGTGCACGGAGCTATGGGTGCTCAGGAGGCCCTGCGTCCACCCGTGCTGCTCCCACCGCGACCCACCTTGAAGGCTGGCCCTGGCGTCCTGTCCACGTAGGGCGTTTCAGATCCTTCGACTCTCAAGGGCGTGTTCTCAACCTCCCCCCAGGTCATCAGTGGGGACTCGTTCACACCTGCGGATGGAGAGCCCACAGCCAGCTCAGGCCTGGGACCCAGATGGGGGTCGCAGCTCACAAGCACCAAGGCCAGCAGCTGCCCTCTCTCCTTCCCAGGACCAGAACCCGGCACTTCTGACCTCTGGGAGGGAAACATCAAGGTCAGCCCATGTCCCTGCACCATGGGGTTTAGCCTGGGGTAGGCAGCTTCGCAGAGAAGCTGGGCTGGGTGAGTTAGATCCCCATCCTAGCACAGGGCCAGGGGGCCCTTGGAGGATAGTCACAGGACCCCGCTGCAGGGAGGAGATCCAGGGCCTTCCAGGGCTCCCAAACCTCCCAGGATCCTGGGCAAACCGTGGTGCCTCCACAGGCCCTTGCCATGGCACAGCCACTGGTGACCCTGGGTGCAGAGAGAGACCAGCGTGTGCCCAGGAGGCCACCCGAGTCTCATGCGCCCGCTGTGATCTCTGGGCTTAGGTTTGTGAGCACCGCACACCTGCTGATGTGAGACCCAGAACTAGGAAAAACTACCCAAGACTGACAGGGACACCCAGCCCAGGCCAGTGGCACAAGGCAGGTGGCCTGAGGGAAGTGCACATGGCCCTGTAGGACCTCTCAGGCCCGTCCTGCCCACCTGCATGGGCCAGGCACGGCCCCTGGAGGCCCAGGTGCACCCAGTCTCCTGCAGACTGAGCTTGGCTTCCATGCGCAGGATGGCTGCCCAGAGGCTTCCCTGGTGGCGCAATGGTTAAGAATCCGTCTGCCAATGCAGGGGACGTGGGTTCAAGCCCTGGTCCGGGAAGATCTCACATGCCGTGGGGCAACTAAGCCTGTGCGCCACAACTACTGAGCCTGCGCTCTAGAGCCCACGCTCCACAACAAGAGAAGCCACCGCAATGAGAAGCCCATGCACCACAATAGAGTAGTCCCTGCTCTCAGCAACTAGAAAAAACCCACGTGCAGCAGCTAAGACCCAATGCAGCCAAAAGTTAAATAAATAAATAAATAAATAAAAATTTTTAAAAAAGGACGCCTGTCCAGCGCCCACTGGACTCACTGGCCTCCCCGCCAAGCCCCTCCGCCTGCTCACCAGGCCAGTCTGTCCCGCTGAGCTCAGGGCGATCCACAGGAACCACCCAGCTAGACCAGCTAAAACAGCTGGCCCCACACGTCCCAGGTCGGGCCTGCCTGAGAGCCCAGCCACCCACAGCCCTATTCAGCCCTGGCACAGATGGGACCCTGGGCCCGAGTCACATGAGGCACGGTGCAGACCCAGGGGAGCGCCAGGAGTGCCAGGCCAGCCGGGCAGCCCACCTCCCCCCAGGCCGTCCCACCAGCGGGCGTGTTTCTCACCAGGGGCAGGAGAAGGTGTGGCAATGAATCCAAATCCGCCGACGCGAGGGGACTCCTGGGGGATAAGCTCCTTGCCATCTGGGCCCACCTTGCCCTGTTTGTGCTGGAGCGAGAGGAGAGGTGGTGTCAGGGGCCTAGGCCATCCCCGCTGGCTGACGGGAAGAGGCTGCCCACCCCCCCTTCCTGGGTGCAGACCCAGGGGAAGCGGGGAGGACCCTGGCCCTTGCAAGGACCTTGAGGACCCGTCAGAGCAGCAATCAAGCAAGGAAGCACCTCCGCCTTCCATGCCGAGCCACACCTTACATGCGTTACCTTCAGGGGCTACTGACTTCAGGGCCCTGTGGGGAGCTATGCTAACTGGGGCAACTGTGCTTGATGGCTCCCACAAGGCACCTGTAAAAGCCTCCAAAACAGTCCCCCCACCTCCCACCTCCTCAACGCCATGACCACCGGAGTCACCGCCCTGCAGTAAATCCAGGGTCAGGAACCTCTGCTGTCCGCCACACCGAGCCCAGCCCACCCCATGAGAACTGGAACAGACCTAACCCACAGAATGTGTCTGATCGAAGCCTCCACGAATGGAGAAGAGACTCAGACCCCGCCACATAGGGACCCAGACACACCCCCACCGCCGAGCCCTGCTGAGCCCAAGGATGGTCCTAACATATGGGGGTGGCCAGGACCAGAAAGGCGGGGATGCCCATGCCACCCCGCTGGCCCATACCCTTACCTGGGCATTGAGGGCAGCGGCCTGCTGCAGCTGGGACCTGCTGAGGGCCTGGCTAAACGGGTCCCTGAGGAAGCGGGTGTTCTTATGTACCACCTGCCGTGGCTTCTTAAAGAGCTGCTCTTCGTCGGGGACGCCTGGCAGCGGGAGCAGAATCGCCTCAGCGTCAGGGTGGGCAGGCCCCCCGCCCCTTGCTCAGGGCCTGAGGGAGAGGAGCTGGTTCCCCATGGAGCACAGCCTGAATGCAGCTGGGGGAGCCACACGACCGCGCAGACTCCACAGGCGAACCTGCCTGCCCTGAAACGGACCGGGACCCCCAAAGGCCCAGAGTACAGGGGGCACAGACACACACTCCCAGAAACCAATCCAAACCTTCAGCCCCAGCCTGCACCCCCACCCGGCCCGCCGCTCACCCTCTGGGTAGTACATGAGGGAGTTCTTGGCCTTGTACTTCCAGGTCTCCACACCAGCCTGGCCACTCTCCACGGCTTGACACTCTGCCGACGGGAGCGCGAGATTATCCTTCTGCCTCTGCGTCATGGTGGAAGCACAGGTCAGGGAGGACCCCCGGCCCTGGGCCCTGGCCCGGGGACCCCCACCCCGAGTGGGTACCACGGACCCTGCACCAGGGCACCTTCTCAAACTCCTCCTCGGCCTGGTAGAGCCATGCGTGGCGCGCCCGGCTCTTCTCCTTGGCCACTTCCATGATCTCCTGGAAGGAGGCGTTGTCCTCACTCGTGTGCCGGCTCAGGAAGACGTCCAGGCTGGGCAGGGGTTCCCTTTCCTCCTCCTCTGTGGCCTCTCCTGTGCAGGGGTGCAGGCAGGTGAAACGAAACCATCATGCAGTCACTCGGTCCCAGGAACCCTGTCTCTGGCCTTGGGTCTGTCCGTGAGAACCCACACTGCCAGACAACACCCCCTTGGGGGGAATCAACTCCTCCAGCTGCCCAGGGATCCCCCAGGGGCCCTTCCCATCTGCTGGATACCAGTGAAGAGTGCACTCTGACTCAGGCCGGGAGGGGGCGTCAGGCCTTAGAGCAGCATGATCACAGGGGGTCCTCCCACAGCAAAACAGTGCCTGTCCTGTAGGCCCTGCCTCCAAAACCCTGGGCTGTCCCCCTGTCCCTTATCCTGACTCCCTCCCTTCTTGGTATCTGTGCTAAAGGGGGGTGACTGTCACCTAAGCCTTGTGACCCGCTAGCGGACCTGATGGCAAGGACCCTGTATTATCTAGCAGTGGGCGAGGGGGCACCTAACAGGCACTGGGCCACACCCCGGGCCGCCCTGGCCACTGCCAGTGAAAGGGCAGCCCGCTGAGGTGGTGCAGCACCGCATACAGCGGTGCAGGTGCGGTGGGGACGACGGGGGAGGGTCTCTACTCCACCCCCGACCACCTGCCAGGCAGCGTGCAAAGCACTGTGCCTAAAAGGTCAAGACGAGTGTCAGAAAGGTGGGCACTCACACCCCGTCCCACCACCGAAAGCTCTGGGACCTGCAGAGGTTACTGCCCTCCTGAGCCTCAGTCCCCGTGCCTGCAACCGTGAACTACATGGTGCCTACGCTCAGGTTACTCAGGGGATTCCTGCATTTACCGAAAAGTAAGGGGGATTCAAAGGAAAGGAATCTGCCAACAGTCTGTGATTCTCGAGCCACATCGCAACGGAGAACCACGCTCTGAGGACACACAGGACGCGCTGTGACTGGCAGGAGGCTGGGTTCTGGAGCAGAAAACGTCACACATGTGCTCGCACAGGGCACCAGTGCCAGCGGAGGACACTGTGGATGAGACGCCGGTAGAGAGCAGCTCATGGCCATCTACACACACACGTCCACCCCTGATGAAGCAACGACTGAGAGGAGGCCCAAGGCACACTGTTCACAGGGCCCAAGATGCTCCTTCTGGGGAAGGCTCCCCGGAAAAGTCAGGATGAATCTTTACACTCCAGTAAGCGTGCTGGAGACCCGGAGGCCCAGGCGCACCCTAGGTGCAGGACATGCAGACGGGAGCAAAAGGACCTGCTCTTGTGGAGGGAGAAACAGTAAACAAACAGAAACGCCTTTTAAACTGGCGTGTCCTCCAGCAAGAAAACAGAGCCAGGTGGCAAATCACAGAGAACAGGGTGAGTGACTGCGCTGGGAGGTCAGGGAAGGTTCCCTGACAGGCAGCATCTGAGCAGAGACCTGAAGGAAGAGAAGGAGCAGCCATGCAGTCACCCACAGGGGGCGACCAGCTCAGGAGAAGCAAGTGCAGAGGCCCTGAGGCATCGGAAGGAGGCAGTGAGGGAAGGAGCCCCCGCCCCAGGCTCATGACGCCCCCCCGGACAGAGGTTGGTACAGTGAGCAGGCCAGCAAGAGGGGAGGCGAGATTCCCATGCCACAGAGGAGGGCCGGAGGCTCAGATGACCCCCATGTTTGGGAGCTGGACCCAGATCTTCTGCCTCCTAGACCCCATGGGTTGCCCTTTAAGGAGAGACCCTCAGGGACAAGAAGGAGTCTTCCCCTGAACACCCCAGGGCCCCACAGACAAGGTCCCCAGGCAAACCCAACAGTGTGAGGGAAATGGGGCGCTCACTCACCATCGCCGTCCTCCAGGCTGTGGCCCCGGCCCCGGGCCTTACTGCCCACCACCCCGGTGCCCGTGTGCACCTCAGGGGTTTCAAATGTGGCTGGAGTCACATCTGGGGGAAGAGAGGGGACGGGGATTGAAGGGAGCCTGAAACAACAGTTCAGCGGGGGTCCCCTCCCGCCCCCCAACAGGACTCCTCTTACAGGGCGGAGGGGGCTCTCGGGACATCTTGCCCAGGGCAGAGCCAAACTTGATGGCAATCTGGCGCATCCGTTCCAGGTCTCCATTCTCCTCGGCCTCCAGGTACTCCTTCTGTGCCTGCAGCTTCTCCACATCAGGAAAGAAGTCCCTCTGGATGACCGTCTGGAGGCCCTAAAGGCGCGATCAGAACACAAGTCAGAGCTCCCGTCTGCCTCTCCCCTGCCACTCAGCCCACAGGGTACGTGTGAGGCCCCCAACCTCTGTCCAGACCAAGAATCCCCAGAACTTGGGGGAACACAGTGCTGTAATTTTTTTTTTCTTTTTTGGCCACGCTGTGCTGCTTGTGGGATGTGGGACCTTAGTTACTCTACCAGGGATTGAACCCAAGCCCTTGGCAGTGAGAGCGTGGAGTACTAACCACTGGATCTCCAGGGAACTTCCACTGGGTGCACTTTCAAAGCCTTCTCTCTCCCTCACTAACTGGTCACTTTCATTCTCCTTTGCTGGCTCCACCTCCACACCAGCTGGACCAATGTGCGTGTTGCCACCTTCATTCCACCCATGATCTCCTATTTCCAGTCTGAATCCTTCACCGGGATGCCTTCAGCCAATCACCCCACCACCAGCACTGGTGGAGATTCCCAGCTTCGCACCTCCAGCCAGACTTGCCCCTGAGCTGCACGTCTGCACACCCAGCTGCCCATTAACGCCACCTGCCTGCACATCCCAGGAGCTTCCCAAACTTAACCAACTTCCTCCCAGCCCCGTGCCAGCTCCTCCTACTTCAAGGGCGGTGGGATGCCCACCCGCTCAATGATGCTGCCACAGTGGCAGCCCGTTTCCAGGACCCCCAGCCTTAACACTTGCCATTATCGCTCTCCAAGAAACCCTCTTTGTCACCATCCTCCCAAATTCCTACTGACCCTTTAACAGAACCTTGTTTTCCTGACACCCGCCCCCCCCCACCGCGTACAGACACATCCGCCCCTTCTGCTCCCTGACAGCAGGGACACCTTGCTCCACACTGTTCTTATTTGTCCCCCCGACTGTCCACATCCCGAGGGCAGAGACTCGGGCTGCTCCACCTTCGCGAGCGTACAAGAGCGTCGGTACCCAGGGAGCGCGGGGCGGGGGAGCGCGGGGCAGGGAAGGGGCCTGGAAATCGCTGGCGTCCACGCCGAGTCCTACCTCGATGTACTCCTCCTCGTCCAGGACCCGCTGCCTGCTCGTCGGAGCCCCGGCCTCTCCGGCGGCGCGCTTCCTCCGGGGCCCAGACGCCGCGGGCACCAGCACGGCCCGGACCGAAGCGCCAGGCGTCTCCATCGCTATCCCAGCACCGCCCCGGCGGCTCAGGCGCGGCGCAGGCCGGGGGCGGGGCGCTCCAACTGCGCATGCGCCTGAAACAGCCCTACCAATGGGGTAGCCGCGCGTTTCGAAGGCCGGCCCGCGCTCCGTGTGACGTCACCATAAGCCCTGACCTTTATGGGAGTTGTAGTCTTCGTCCCGCCCCGCTCTGGTCTTTAGTATCTGGGCTGTGGGAGCCACGGGGCGCTGCGGTAGGGGCTAGGGGCATGTTGCTCCCGCTAGTCGTGAAAAATTAAAGCACTACGGAATTGGAAGACTTGGAATTCCAATTTCTCGCAAATAATCAATATACGCTTCTATGTTATTTAAAAAAATACGCTTCCGAAATTTTGGTTATATATGAGTTTCAAACTTTTTATTCAAAGTTTATGCAAGAAAATAAATGTCTGGTGCCTAAGTGCCAGAGTTGGCTTCCCAGAAGGCTAATCCTCATTGAAATGGACAAGAAAATTGTCTAAGCATTTCTCACGAAAGATCATTTATTCCCCAAAGGTTGTAAATTATGTCAAACAATTTCTGCCCCAGAACGATTCAGTACAATTCAGTGGGGACTCCATGGTATGATTCCTCCCCTTGTGGAGCTGACAGTTGAATGCAGAAGACAGACACTAATCAGATCATCCCACAAACAAGCATAACCCTGCAGCGGGCAGGTGCAAAAAAAAAAAGAATCCTACCTAGGGGCCATCCTACCCAGGGGGCATCTTACCTAGGGAGCATCCTACCCAGGGGACCTCCTACCTAGGTTGTAGCCTACCTAGGGGACAGCCTACCTAGGGGGCAGTCAGGTGAAGTTCCCCAGGAAGGAAGTGGTTGCAGATCCAAAGGATGAACAGGCATTGAACAGGTGGAGGGGGAGAGCATGTGCAAAGTTCCAGTGGGAGGAGACCTTTGGATACACAAAGTGCAAGGAGCAGTGGGGTGGGAGCTGACGCCAGAAGGGCAGGGCCAGGCTGCATGGGGCTCGTGGGTCATGGGTCACAGCGAGTTTTTTCTTTGTTCTGGGAGTAGTGGGAGCCCTGGGAGTGCTGTAGGCAGGGGAGAGGCATGTTCAGAGTTGCAACCTGACTTTTATGGAGAATGAATCACAGACGAACCAGAGTAGGTACAGGTGGACCAGTTGGAGGCAGCTGCAACGGTCAAGGTGAGAGATGACAGCGATTTTCATCAGGATGGTGCAGTCGAAGCTGGGGAGAAGGCAGATTCTGGGATTGTTTGGGGAGGTAAAATCGACTTGCCATTGGCCTGGGTTTGGTGGGTGAGGGAGAAGAGGGGTCAGGGCGCCTGCCCCTAGCTCTCTGGCTCACGCATTGAGGATGCACAGGGAAACAGCCTGCCATGGACAAAGTGATCTAGAGGAACACTGGGCTTCCAGGTGGAGTCATCAAAGGGACAGCTGGACATAACTGCCTAGCACAGGGGAGAACCCTGGGCTGGGATGTAAATGTGAGACGGAGATGGGACTCAAGCCTGAGGGTGGATGAGATAAACCAGGGTGAGAATGGATATGAGAGGGGAGAGTCTGGGCTCGGCCCAAGGACACCTGTGTTACAGGCAGCTGCGGGGTGAGCCTGCCCAAGATAGCTGGAGAGGAGGGAAAAGCCAGGAGGGCAGCATAACTACTGGTCCCTTGAAAGCAGAGCACTGATCATGGGTGCCCCACACCATGACATAAAGCCACTCAGCCAAAGAGGGCGAGCTTTCTGGGACCAGGGGGATGAGGGTGTCCCAGCTGTGGGGAAGCTCCACAGGCAGGCTGTGCCATCTCCAGGGATACGGTTAGGATTCAGGAAAACGGGCTCTGTGACAGCAGGAAGTGTGCATCCTGGAGGGTGAGCGAGAGCTGCTGTCCTGCCCAGGGACCCCTCGTGCTCTGTGTTCTCTGACCTGACCTGCCTCAGAGAGTTCTGCCCAGGAGCTGCCCTGGCTTCTGCACCTTTTGTGGAGGGACTGTGTCTCCTGCCAGATACCCACTTGCATCCCTCCAGAACCTGTGAGGAGGCAGAACAAAGTCCCCACACCAGGTGAGGGGGGTGTTAGGTGCCTCGCGCCCACCATACAGGCCAGCTTGGGGAACTGAAGCCTTGTTTTCATGCTGTCCTTGCTGGGGCCAGGATGATGGAGGGGACAGCATTTTCCAAGGCAGTGGAGGGGGGGATTCTCCTAATTGAACCTGGTCCCGCCCCACAGGGTGGCAGAGATTGGCTGCTGTGAGGGAGGCAGACACTCCTGCATGGAAACCCCAGAGCTAGGAAACCAAGGATCCCCACCCAAGAAGCAGCTTCTAGAGGCCAGTGCAGGGTGCCGGGCCACGATCTGTGGGGCAGTCTGCTCTGCTGGGCCCACCCTGGCACAGGGACAGAGGACTCACTGGGCTGTGACAAGCCTGCCCCCTACTCCCTGGGAAGGAGAGGAGGGGCAGGTCCCGGCTGGGTGTGGAGTGGAGCCACGGAGGACTTTGAGTCTGGACTGCTTTCTCAGAGCTTGTAGTAGCTTGTTTATTTCTCAGTATCCACACAAGACTCACAAGATTGAACAGCGGGAACGGGGCTTCTGGAGATTACCTCACTCAGCCTTCTTATTCCGCGGGTCAGGACGTCCAGGCCCCTGGCACCAGCCCCGGGACGCAGAGACCCCACCCGCCCAGCCTCTGGAGGGGTCTAGGCCAGTCAAGGGGGCTGCGTCCCTGCTGAGGAGATAACTGAGGCCAGCAGGAAGTGGGCGGGGAGGAGGACGCTGGGTGCCACTGTTGACAAGGGGTGGCTCCTGTCCTGGGGTGGCTTGGTGCCTCCTGGGGTGTAGTGGGGGTTGAGGAAATTGATCTGCTCTGTGCCCCGCACCCCACCCCCGAATCTCCCCGGCCCTCCTGCCCGCTTGCGCTTGGGAGGGAAGGCGCATGGAGCACGGAGCATCAGTGCGCTCTCCTTCCGCGAGGCGGGTGGGGCGGGGACACACGCAGAGGGGCTCCCGCGTTGAGCTCCAGGGCGCAGGCAACTGGGCAGACACCAGGTTAGAGGCTGGCGTCCTCTACCAACTCCTATTAGGGTAGGTCTGTCCTCTCCCTGAGCCGGCCTCAGAGGGTGCCACCGAGCCCAGGAGTAACTCTGCAGCCGTCAGCAGCTCTCCTTCGGGGGCTTCTTGGCTCCCGGCAGGAGCCTCGCGGACGCCGATGTGCGCTTCTGGTGTCGCCACTTGGCACGGCGGTTCTTGAACCAGACCTGAGGAGGAGGGGCGCTCAAGCAGGTCCAGCCCCGGACCCGCGTCCCGCGCGTTTCCCAAGTGGACCGGCCGGGGCTTCGGGACGGACGCGGGCGGCGGGGCCAGCCCCGCGCAGCGGCTGCGCCACCGTCCCTCATCCGCTGCCGATGGGGACCGGGGCTCGGGCCGCGGGACCGGGACCCCTTTCCCACCCGGAGCGTTCTCCCCGCCCGCCCCTTCCCACCCCCGCCTTCGTCCGACGGCGCCCGGGACACCCCTTCAACAGCTTCGCGCTCTTCCGAGTTCCCCAAATTCCGGAACAGAAACGCGCGCCTCATTTGTCTTGGGCCGGGGTGGGGGATTAAAACTAAGGAAAAGAAAACGAGCCCGACCTCTGCTCCAGCCCGCGCCCTTCCTCCCGCGCCATCCCCAGGCGCCGCTTCCAGGGACCCACCCGGCTCCCCTGCTTTCCCGGGGCCTGTGCGCCTCCGCCCATCACGCGGGGCCGGCTCTTCCAAGGCTGCAGGCACCCACCTCCACGCGCTCTTCGCGCAAGCGAATGCGGCCGGCCAGGCGCTCGCGCGTGCCCACGTCGGGGTACTGGTTTTGCACGAAAAGCGCTTCCAGCGCCTGCAGCTGCTCCTCGCTGAATATGGTGCGGTGGCGCCGCGTGCGCCGCTGTGGGCCAGGGCCGCCCGCGCCGGGCGGCTCCCCGGAGCCCTCGGTGGGTGCGGCCAAGGGCAAGGGCGCCGCGGGCCCCAGCCTCAGCGGCCACGGCAGCCGCGTGCCTGCGGGACGAGGGGGCGGTGAGGCGCGGGCCGGGGGCCGGGCTCCGCTCCCCGCCACGCCGCCCCGGGTCCCTCAGCTCCCGCACCCCGCGCCCACTCACCCAGGCCGGCGGCCGGCTCCGGGGACCCGCGGGGCGCCGCGCGGGGGCCGCAGCAGCAGCAGCAGGCGCAGGGCACGGCCTCGGGCGCCCCAGGCTCCCGCGGCTCCGCGGGGCTCTGGCGGCCGGCGGGCGGCGGCGGGCGGGCGACCCGGGCCGGGGGGCTGCTCTCGGGCAGGCCGGAGAGGATGTGCTCGATGGAGAAGGGGCAGGGCCGCCCGGGACCCCTGCGGCCCGCCGCGACCCGCGCCGCCGCCATTCCTCACGCCCGCCGCCGCCGCCGCCGCGGGAATATATCCGTCGGGGGGGCGCGCCGTAATCCCCGAGACGGGCGCCGCGTCCACGCGGGTTAATCCCGCCGCGCGGCCAGGAGCGTGCTAATCCCCGGCGGCGGCGGAGGCGGGCGGGAGCGGTCGCAGGAAGCCCTGCGCCGCTAGTCCATGCCTCCGACTCGCAGGGCTGGCAGAGGCGCGCCGGGCCGCCTCCACTGCCCGCCGGCACCCGGTCCAACCCTGCGGCGTGGGCAAGGGCCCGAGGACGCCTGGACCACGGCAGCCCCTGGGCGCGGGGCCGCCTCCTGGTCCAACTCCTGGGTGCCCTGGTCCTGTAGCCACCGCGGCCAGGGCTGGTTCCTTGTCCCCTTCGGGGACCTACCAGGTGGAGGAGCAAGTCTGGAGAACAGCCCCCCCCAAACTGCACAGTCTCCTGGCCCCCAAACTCCTGAGCCCCAACCTCAAATGGGGCCCAATACCCTCGGCAACCCCGCGGTCCCACCGCACTTCGGCCCAAATTCCCCCGCCCCCTCCACACACATACTTAGGAGCCCGGGTCTCAACCTCGTGGAGGATACGGGGGTGCGGGTGGGAAGCTATCTCTGCTCATCACTAAACCCGCAGCCCCACTGCCCTGAGCCCCCAATTCTTTGCCTTTTCTCCTGGGCCCCATCGGAGGCCCCACTTATGTGCTCTGGGGAAACTTATCATCTGCTTTCCGGTACTTCCCAGAATCCACCCCAAACCATTACCACCCCCTCCCCATCCTCATCACAGCCATTCTTCTCAGGAGCTGACTCCTCCTGTGCCCACACCCCCACTCCTCAGCTCCGTCCACACCATCCCTCCGGGTCATTCTGCCCAACTCTGTCGGTGGCCTGCACTTTGCCAAGTTCCAGGAAGACCATTTCATCCTCATCTAAGCAGTGTCAGACAGCTGGCCAGGACTTCTGCTGAAGGCCTTCTCTGGACCTCTGAAAAGTTACTGTGTGGCTCACAGGACAGAGCAGCAGACGGCCTGGCTTCTGCCCCAGCTGTCACTTCCTGGCTGTGGGATAGGTTCCTTCACCACCACCACCCCCCTGCCGTGCCTCAGTTTCCCAATCTATAAACTGGCATAATAATAGCGACCTAACTCTCAGGTGCTTGGAGGGCTCAACCAGTTACTGTGTGCGAGGTTAGAACCCCGCTGGGCAGGGGCCTCCATGAATGGCAGGTACCATTAGGGGGGCAACACACGGTCTCATGCTTCTCCTCCCACCTCACACACCTTTCAAGCTCCCTTGCTGACTCCACTCTGGTGTCAGTGAGGACTCTGGACTTCAACTGACAGAACCTGCTGACTCAACTGTCATAAGAGTCCTGACACCAGCTGCCCAGGATCTGTTAATCTGGAAGCTCTGTGAGGGAGCCACCACATCTGTGAGTGGGCCACCTCATGGTCACAAGATGGCTGCCACTGCCCCAGAGCTCCCATCTCTTCCCACGTGTCCCTTTGGGTGACCCTGGAAACCTCGCCCAGCCAACTTCCCTCGCAGAACCATGTGCTCACCATTAGATCAGAGAGGAACCTGGGGGTCAACTACCCATCGAAGTCAGTTCCTCAAGGATGGGGGCTACAGGGTCAGTGGTCATAAAGGCTGGGCCCTGGTTGTTCCTTTATCCCTCCCCATTTCTGAAGCTTCAGACACCACCTCTGTGCCAAGGACTCCCCAGTTGATACCTCCAGCCTGACTTCTCCCTCTGCTCCAGGCTCTCATCTCCCTAAGTACCTGCTCCATGTCCCATTTCAGCCACCAATGAACATCTCCCAGTCACCATGCCTGGGGCAGACTCAAGATCTCAAAATCCATCCCTTGCTTGGTATTCCCCACCTTGATAAATGGGTCGCCTACCCACCTATCCACCTTGGTAGATGCACCATCTCTCCACCTGTCCACCTCTGCATACACCCTATGTCTCCACCAGTCCACCTTGATAAGCGGCCCACCTTGATAAGCGGCCCACCGTGATGCATTTCAAAGATGTCAGCAAATACTTTGACACTCCTCCCTCCAGGAGGTGAAATCTAATCCCCTCTCCTTGAACGTGGGCTGGCTTAGTGACTCGCTTCTAACCACTAGGAGGCAGCAGAAGTGACACTGTGATTTCTGAGGCCAGGTCCTACAGCTGGGTGACAGAGCTTCTCTCTCTCATCTTGGGATGCTTGTTCTCCGAGCTCAGCCACCACGCTGAGAGGAGGCGCCTGCAGCCACAAGGAGAGGACAGGCAGAGCAGTTCCCGCCAGCAGCTCCAGCTGAAGTACCAGCCAACAGCCAGTATGGAGCACCGCCAAGGAGTGAGTCAGCCTTCCGGTGGCTTCTGTCCTGGCCACCATCTACTGCAATCGCAGGAGAGGGAAAGTGAGAACGGTGAAAGGCAACAGCAGGAGGTGACTGTGGTGTCCTCAGCACTGAGTGTGAGGTGGCTATCATGGGCTCTAGGTAACCAGACGGGTCCTGGTACTGGAATGCAATGCTGCAGATACAAACCCTAAACCATGGGCACTGGCTTTGTGACCAGGCAGCCGGGGGCGGGGGGAGTGGGAAGGACCCTGCTGAGACTGACGGTGGGTCTTAGGGAAGGTGAGGAGAATGTACTGGAAGATGGAGGGAAGGAGACCCTTGTTGTGGAGTGGCAAGAAGTTTAGCAACATTGTCACCTGTCATAGAACAGGAAATAGGAAATGTACCTGGTGAGGCAGATGATGTAGCTATGGAGATGCCCAGTGGGGGTGTTGAAGGAGCTGCCTGGCTTCCTCTAGCTCCCTACAGAGGAAGGAGAAAGAGATGTTCAAAACAAAGCAGCCAGAGTTAGATTTACACCTACAGCATGTATCAGCAATTCCATCCCTGGGATTCACCCTGGAGAAATGAAAACTTGTGCTCACATGAGACGCTGCCCATGAATGTTTAGAGCAGCTCTAGTCATTATCGACAAAGCTTGGAAACAACTCAGACGCTCATCAGCTGGTGAATGGATGAACACGCCGGGGTCCGGGGTCCACGCACACCAGGGAGGAGCCCAGAGTGACAGCGACACGTGCAACAACACGGATGGACCTCACACACATCGTATTTAGTAAAGAACAACTTTCAAAAGGCTACATACTGTATGACTGCATGTACTGGACACTTTGAAAAAGGCAACATTGGAGTGATGGCGATGTAATCAGTGTTTGTGGTGGGGGAGCACCCGAGGGAGTGGGGGTGGGTGCTGAGGGGAGGCTGGTTCCACTCTAGCCCAGGGGGTCTGGGGCCCCCTTGAGTGAGGTCGGGGTGCACAGCCTTCTTGGCCAAGGCAGCTCCCACCAGTGATGCTCCAGGAAAGGGGCAGCTGCAAGTCACCAGCTCACACCGCTAGGGCACTTCCTGCAGCCCTGCCACCCTCAGCCCACCCACTCTCACGTTAAGTGCACTGAAGTCAACTTCCCCAGGATTCTGGTTGGGCATATTTTCTGGATGTAAGTGGGAGAGGAAAGCTAGTGGGACAGGCTGCGGCTGCCATGGTCCCAAGGCTGTAACCTGGCGCCATCCCCCTCTCTTTATCAGATATATAATGTACAAATATTTTCTCCGATTCTGTAGGTGGTTTCTCCCTTTCTTGATGGTGTCTTTTGAAGCATAAGATTTTAAGATTTTGAATAAGTTGAGTTGTTTTCTTTGGTTGCTTATACTTCTGGTGTCATTTCTAAGACATTGCCAAATCCAAGATCATGAAGATTAACCCTGATGTTTTACAGTTTTATAAACTATGTTTTCTAGTTTTAGCTCTTACATTGATCCATTTTGAGTTAATTTTTGTGTATGATGTTAGGTGAGGATCCAATGTCATTCTTTTGCATTTGGATATCCAGTTGTCCCAGTCCCATCTGTTGAAAAGATTATTCTTTCCCTCCTTGAATTGTTCCCCACCCCCCAGTTGCAAATCAATTGACCATAAATGTGAGGACTTACTCCTGGATTCTGAATTCTGCTCCATCGATCTATACATTTATCCTTACTGTCTTGATTACTGTAGCTTTGCAGTCAGTTTTGAGATTGGGAAGTGTGAGCTCTTCAACTTTGTTCTTTTTTTCAACATTGATTTGGCTATTCTGGTTCCCACAAACTTTCAAGTGAATTTTAGGACCAGCTTATCAGTTTATTCGAAGAGACCAGCTGGAATTTTGATAGAGATTACATTGCATCTGTAGATCCATTTGGGGAGCCCTGCCATGTTAACAACATTAACTCTTCCAATCCATGAACATAGGATGTCTTCCATTTATTGAGATCATCTATAACTTCTTTCAGTAATGTTTGTAATTTTCAGAGTATACATTTTTTACTTCTTTAATTTATTCTTCAGTATTTTGTTCTTTTTGATACTATTATAAATGGAATGATTTTCTTAATTTCATTTTCAGATTGCTCACTGCAAGTGTATAGAAATACAATTGATTTTGTACATTGATCTTGTATCTTGCAACCTGCTGGATTTGTTTATTAATTCTAATAGTTTTTTGTGGATTCTAAAGGTTTTCTATATACAGGGTAATGTCATTTGTGAACAGAGATCTTTACTTTTTCCTTTACAACATTGGTGCCTTCTGCTTCATTTTCCTGTCTAAGTTCCCTGGCTAGAACCTCCAATAAATCACCGAACAGCAGTGGTGAGAGTGGGCACTCTCATGTTGTTCCTGCTCTTAGAGGGAAAGGATTCAGTCTTCATCATAATGTATCATGTTAACTGTGGATTTTTTTTATAGATGCCCTTTATCAGGTGGAGGAAGTTCCCTGCTATTTCAAGTTTGTTGAGTGTTTTATCACAAAGAAGTGTTGTACAATCCATCTGGTTTTTTCAGGAGCTAGACTAATGAACTAAATCATGGGTTTGTTAGAGACCATCACCTGCATTCTTTAAGTCTTTAGCCATGACATTCGACTCTGCTATTCTTCCTAAGAGGAAGCATTTTTTTCATCTTGGTAGGGGGCAGTTCAGGAGCTCTCACTTACAAAATAGGTCTTACTCTAAAGATCAGAAACCACTGAGGAAGTTCTGCCAAATGTTACATATGTCTATTCCAATTATGCATTCAGAAACTGGAGAATAGCCAGTGGGTAGGTTAGGAGCCCCCCGGGGTCCCCTGTGAGATGGAGTTGGGTCAGTACTCCATTTATCACCTGCCCTCCCTATATTCCCAATCCAACGGAGAGGCCATGATGGCACATTGGGTCCCAGGGACCAGTGTTAACATGGAGCCTGTATCCAATGGCTCTGAGATGGCCTGGGTTCTCCTCTTCTCCAGCATAAAATTACCTGAGGAAAGGGACATACGTACCTTTGCAGAGGATTAGGGGCATCAAGCCTACAAACACTCTCCACAGTGTTGCCGGATCCTTCCTCACGGGAGGAGACTTCAGCAGATGAGGTCTGGGTCTGAGAACTGGCTGGAAATTGAGCAAAGGATTGTGCCACTCCTTTGGGTCTGGTGATTTCAGTCTTTTGCTCTTCTATTATTTTACTTTTTAATGTGATAAAAAATACATAGCATAGAATTTACCGTTTTAACCATGCTTAAGTGTACATTCACAATGTTGTAAATCATCATTATCATTTCAAGAACTTTCCCATCATCCCAAACAGAAACCCTGTACCCATTAAATGCTAGGTCCCCATTTCCTCCTACCCTCAGCCCCTGACAACCAGGGGTTATGGCTGAGTACCATTGCATGTATACATCACATTTTAAAATCCACTCATCCATCAGTGGACATTTGGGTTGTTCCTACCTTCTGACTATTGTGCATAGTGCTGCTGTGAACATGGGTGTACAAGTATCTGCTCGAGTCCCTGCTGTCACTTATTTAGGGTAGATACTTAGGAATGGAATTGCTGGATCGCATGATAATTGTATGTTTTACTTTTGAGAACTGCCAAACTGTTTTCCATTGCAGCAGTACCATCTTACATTCCCACCAGCAAAGCACAAGAATTCCAATCTCTCCACATTTCACCATTTGTTATTTTCCCTTTTTTTAAAAAAAAAGTGTAGTCATCCTAATGGATGTGAAGTGGTAGCTTATGTTTTTGTTTTGTTTTGGTATTTTGGCAGCACGTGGGATGGTTCCCCAACCAGGGATCAAACCCAGGCCTCCGCAGTGAAAACGCTGAATCCTAACCACTAGGCCACTAGGGAACTTCCCAGTAGCTTGTGGTTTTGATTTACATTTCCCTAGTGACTATTTATGTTGAGCATCTTTTCATGCGCCTATTGGCCCTTTGTAGAACATATTTTTTGGGGGGAAATACAATCCAACCCTGCTGATTTCATGTATTAATTTATAGACCTCAATTTGATTTTGTATATACTTTAAGGCTTTCTATGTAAACGATGATATCACATGAACATATTATCTGCTAGTGTTACTTCTCCATCTACAATCTTTATGGCTTTCATTCCTTTCTTCCTTTCTTTCTTTTGGCACAGCATGGCTTGCAGGATCTTAGTTCCCCAACCAGGGATTGAACCTGGGCCCCGGCAGTGAAAGTGCTGAGTCCTAAGCACTGGACCGCCAGGGAATTTCCAGGCTTTCATTTCTTTTTCTTGTGTTATTGAAATGTCTAGACCTCCAGTAGATCGTTGAATAAAAATTGAGAAATCAAACATCTTTGCCTTGCTTCCAGTCTTAGAGAGAAACAACTCAGTCTTTAAGCACTAAGTATGATGATAGATGTAGGTCTTTCATAGATGCAGCAAAGGTTATATTTTTCATAGATGAAGGAAAACCCATCCCCTTGATTTTCCCAGTTTCTCAAGGCTCATAGCCTGTTCCTCCATCTTCAAAGACGGCAACAGTGGGTCAAGTCTTTCTGACCATTGTATCATTCTGACCTCTTCTCCCCCCTCTTCCACTTTTAAGGACCCTAATGATTACATTGGACCCACCAGAAATAATCTCCTTATCTCAAGATGATAAACTTAATCACAATTGCAAAGTCTCTTTTGCTATGTAAGGTAACATATTCACAGATTCTGGGGCTCAGGATGTAGACATCTTCGAGGGGACCATTATTATGCCTAGCACAGCTCGATCCCTGGTCGGGGAACTAAGATCCCACGTGCCACGCAGCACGGTCAAAACAAACAAACAAAAACTAAAAAAACCCAAAAAACAAAAACACGGTATCTAGTAATTTAGATAAGACTCAAAAGATATTTTAAATGAGTGAGCAGAGTTACACTTCTCTTAATGGTAGAGTCACTTGCTTTGGACTAATCCTCCTATGGATAACAATGATAAACTCTGAACAATATATTTTTTTAAAAACTGAAAACACTGTATATGAACAGGTAGAAACTAGAAGGAGAGTCAACACATGTACCAACACTTAGGACTTCAACATCTCTTTTTGGGGGGACACAACAGAAGCATAGGGGGACTAACCATCCCAGTTGCACACTGAGAGTCCTGCTTCCTGGGAAACTGATGAATAGGGTGACATGGGTGAGGGGTGGAGTGTTAAGCGACAAGGCATCTGGGTCCGTGGAACCCCCCCAGGGAAGCACTGGGGCAGACACAGGCTGCTTCAGTATTCAACTGTCTCCGAGGAAGCAGGGACCAGCCTTTTAGTCCCTATGCCGGTCAGCCCTTGTCTGCTGTGTAGGTGGCTCCATCCAACATTCCAAGGTGAAGGCAGCTGTGCACCATTGGTCGCCAACACTCAGAGGAGCAGGATGGGTGAGCTGACCACTGAAGGGGTCCACGACACCATCCGCTCGTCCACACCCACCCACTGGTCCTCCTTGGTAAACGGCCTGCCTTTCCACCTCACCACCTAGGTAAACAACACCTAGACTTCTGTTCACCTTGGTAAATGCACACCTGTCCACCCAGGTAAGTGGCCCACCCACCCATGTGCCTCCATGACACCCACCTGCCCTCAGAGCTGCCCAAGCCTCAAAGTGCATGCAGTGCTGGACAATCCCCTACTGCCACCCCCAAATCTCACCAGTTCTGCCACCCCCTCAGTGCCAATGCAGATGCCGGCCACCTGGGCCCCCACAATGGCCTTTCTACATACTCCCGGCTACTCTCCTGGCCTGAGACTCTCCCCAAAGTGAGCCTGCTGTGGTGGCTCAGGTGCGCTCTGCATACAGATCCAATCACGGCACTCCCCTGCTCCAAACGCTCAGGATAAGAGGATCAGCCGCCTCATCTCCGTGCTCCCCCAGCCCCTGGACCCTGACACCTCTGTCCACCTGCCCCAGCTGGCCTCTGCCTCCTTCCCCCAGCTGCCCAGGTTCTGGGTCAGCTCCACCACTGCGCTCAGCTCGCAGCCAGCCCGGTGCTCTCAGCTCCATCCTGGGGTTCAGCGTGGCTTCTGCAGAGGGGCCTTCCCTGTGCACCCCACCTGCCCGCCGCCAGGGGTCTCAGGCCCCCTCCCCCTGCACACGCTCCCTCCACAATCCCAGTCGCTCCCGGCTGCCCTCCTTTCTGTTTCCCGTACTAAAGAACAGACCCAGCTGCTTCCAGGACTGGTCAAAGCTGGTCAGTGCCAAGAGACAGGGGCAGATGGGGGGCAGGGGCTCCGGGGGGTGAGGAGGGGCCAGAGGAGCGTCAGGGGCCAAGGGAATGGATCTGCAGGTAAGTCCTGAGGAACCACGGGCTTTGGACAGTCAGAGGCCGGAGCGCAAGGTAGGCCCAGCAAGGTCCAGGGCCGGTTTGGGGGTTAGGTCCCAGCAAGTGCGGAGGTGAGGCCAGAGGGGAGGCGGGGAGCTTGGTCCCTCGGCAGCCAGGGTGGGGGCGGGGAGGGGTCCTGGGCGCAGCTCGGGGCTGGGGAAGGCGGACTCGGGATGGAGGTGGGAAGCGGCCCCCACCCTCCCTCTCCCCGCAGCGCCCACCCGGGCCCCCTTTCCTGCCCCCTCCCCGGCGGGAAAGGCGAGGCCATCAGGATTCCCCTGATTGCTTTCTTTCATGCCGGTGCCTTTCTCAGCAGCAAACGCCAGCTAATGCCTCCTTTATCACGGAATTAGGGGATTTAGGGCCCACAGCACAAAGAGGCCCTCGATAGCAGCCGTAATCAAGGGCCAATCGGCCGATCTCGAGCGGGCCCGGGAAGAAAGCGAGCGCGGGGATTAGCGCGGCGGGGCCGAGATAGCATCGCGCGGCCGCGGGCTGAGGCCGCCGGGGAGGGCCGGCCGCGCCGCGGAGAAAGGCCGGCTTAGCCACTCGGCGCCGGGGATTCTGAAACCATTAGCGGGGATTAGCACGAGGGTTAATCTGCTTTGGCCGCTCAATTGTCAGCGGGACGCGCGCGCGGGGGACCCCTCGGTGGACCGACCGCGGTACCTCTGCAGTCCAGGCCCCGGGCTGGTCTCGGTTTCCCCAGCGGTGACTGGGCCAAGCCCGGTCCCGAGAACCAGAGGAAGGGATGAACCCTTCGGTCCATCAGGCCAACGGGTTACGCGTGCACCTGGCCCAGCAGGTGTGAGTGGAGCCTGGGTCTTGGCTGCAGCCTCCACCTCTGCCAGCCTCTGCGGGAGGTCCGGACACAACCCCTGCCTGTCCTCAGGGACCCCTTCCCTTCTCCTGGTCGGCTCCTCCCCCATCCTGTTCCCCTCCGCACTCCACGTCTGGCTCCGTTCACCCCTTGTGGACTTGGTGCCGGCCTCCCCACTGAGCTCGGGTTCCAAAGCAAGGCACACACCCCTCCCCATCCCACAAGGCCAGGAGGCAGGTCGCAGACCAAGGGGATGCTGTTCGAGGCCAGGGAGGAGCCACTGCTTGCAGACCCTCCATCTCTCCCTTGGAATCCCGTCCCAGGGTGTGGACCCCTGAGCCGGCTGACGTGATGCCACCTGCGGCCTCCCCAACCGCTTATCTTCAGCTCCCTCATTAGGTGGAACAGGGTGAGGACTGTGCAGACCTGGGCCTCCATAGATCCCAGAGAGGTCCTCTGTCTCTGCCTGGGTTTTCCCATCCGAGAAGTGAGGCTGACTGAGAGTAGGAAAGGTCCTGGCAGGAGGCCCACTGACCAGAGGTGCCACCTGTGTTTACTGCTGCCTTCTGGAGGGACATGCCCCAGGCCCCACTTCTTCTCCTGGGTCGGTAATGACAGGCTCCGGGAGTGGGGGACTTAGAGGGGTGTGCCTGCACCATATGGTTGCCCTGGCCTTCTCTTCCATGGGGATGTGCCATGGTCACCGTGCCTTACTTGAGCCCACGGCTGGAAACAGGTGGCTGGGCTGGAGATGGCCAGGCAGGCAGGACTGGGCGGCACCATCAGTGGAGAGGCTGGTGGACCTCCTGGTCCCATCCCGCGACCCCATCTCCTTTCCCGTGGCTGAGACTGGGGACTTGGAGCAAAAAGCTGCACGGGGAGGAAGACACAGAGGTGAGCCTCAGGCAGGCGCGTCAGGAGCGCCCGTGGCAGCGTCCAGCGTGGGAGTTGGACGTTGGGGAGGGTGGGCGATGGTGGCTGCGCCGGCCAAGCGCTGACTGTTGGAGGCTGCAGACGAGGTCGGGGCACAGGCGATCCGCTCCGAGGACCTGGGTCTGACGGCAGTGAGCAGGAGGGGGCCTTCAGATTGCGGGCCGAGCGCATGCGCGGGCCTGCGCCGGCCGGGCGCGCAGTGACGCCATCAGCGCGCGCCGCACGAATTCCGGGCGTGAGCGGCGCCGCTCCCGTCATCCTCGGCTGCTCTCTCTGTGAGGTCAGGCCCCGACCTCCCTGCCGGCGTCGCGGGTTCCCGCCCCGGCGAGTTCGGTTCCTCCCTCACGAACGGGTCCGGAAAGCTTCCTGAGTGTCTCCGGATTTCCGAGGCTGGGAACTGAGTCGCCCTGAAGGTCTGCGGCCTTTAGCTGACGGCACGCGGGCACAGCCTCTCCCCGCGCTCCGGCCCCGGTCGCGGATGTTTCTTTATCTCCCCGATCACAGCCCTGGGTCGGGGGGTGTTCCCCCGGGCCGCGAGGATAGTGGGCTGGAGGCGGGGCTCCAGGGTGCGGTCAGCCTGGAGGGCCGCCAGGGGCAGACAGGCCTGTTGGCCCGAGAGCTTGGGCCCTAGACCGCTTTTCAGCGGGGGGGAGGGGGGGGGTTGGGCGGCAGGCCACTGCCGGCTGCTGAGCAGGGGCGCTGGGATGCCCCGTCTCTGGAGGTCACTTGGGAGATGACAGTCCTGTGGCCAAGTGGGGCCACCGGGCCAGGCCCAGCCAATGGAGGAATAAGTGGGAGTGGCTGGCCAGGCCGAGGAAACAAAAGTGACAACAGTTGGGGAGTGTCATGGGTCAGGGCCTAGACCAATCTGAGCAGAGGGGAGGTTACTCTTAGGGATATTCGCCAGATGGGCGTGGGAAGAGGGGAGCTACAAGGCCACACCAGGGGCCACCATGTTTTCCATGGGTCACCCACTCTGTTGGCCTAGGCTACGTTTGTCCACGATCCTAGGTGTTCTCTGTGGTCCTCCCATTGTCCTTTTCGGCTAGTTCTCCGCTGTGCCTGCATCTCTCTCCTTGGCTCTGTTGCCAGATCTTAAGGAGGCAGGAGATCCTCAGACCCCCCCGATTCTGTGCCTTATACAAAGGATCCTGGTCCAGGGAATCTGAGAACACGTAGAAAGTAGAATGTCAGTGAGGAAAATACTCTGGCATCCTCAGCTCAGACTGTGTTTGCTGTGAAGGCTGAGGGCACAACCCGAAAAACAGATTTCTCTTTGTTGGCTAAAAGGAGAGAGACCCATTTGTCAGGAGTGACTCTGTGTGTGTGTGTACTAAGCTCTGATTGCCATTCATCACCTACACAAGGACATGGAAAAACCAGAGGACGCCTGTGCAATAGTGGGTGAGGAGAGGCCTCAAGGAAGTGGGGGCGGGGGTACCTGGAGGGCAGCTGCCTGAGGGCCTCTGTGATGGGGCTGGAGGTTGGCCAAGCCCTGTCCCAGGAGTGGCCACCACCTCACCCTTTGCTCCCTTGGCCTGTGTCTGAGGCCATTGTCCAGGGCACATTTTGTGATGATCCCAGGCTCAAGATGATGCCAGATGGTGAAGGCTGCCTGAGGCTGAGTGGCTTCCAGCTGGGCACAGAGGCTCTGGCTGTGGGCAGCATATGGTGACCTGGAGTCTCCATGCTCAGCTCACATCTCTCCTCTGATATGCAGACCCAGTCACCTCCTGGTGTTCTCCCTGGCCCTGGCCTGTGTGTCCAGGTTGGTGGGGGATCACACTGGAAGTTGATTCTTTCGCCTCCCGACTGCTCAAAGATCTGCCCACGTCATTCTGCCCCTTTGCCCTAATGCTGCAAAGGCAAGTTCCCCTGCCATCGGCCTCCTCCCTACAGCCTTCAAGATCTTGGTTAAATGCAGCTGGGCTCCCTCCAGGCATCTGCCTGCCTCTCTAGCCACTCTCCACCTGCTCACTTCCCTCCAGCCTTGCTGGTCTTCTCTCAGCTCAGAGACCCTGCCCCTCCCCCTCCCCTCCCCCCCTCCCTCAGGTCTCAGGTCCAGGAACTGAGGCTGCTCCAGCTATGTGTGAACAGTCGGGGCCAGGGTGGGGGACCAGTGGTCCAGTGGGGCTGGTGGATTCTCCAGGCTCACAGCCCCAGGGGACACAGGCCCAGCTCAACCAACTTTTCTGGCTGGGCTACCTGCTGTCCACCTTGTGCTGTGTGGCACAAGAGAGGGGTCCCTGCCCCTCCTGGGTACAGGTCCCCATGCCCTTCTTTCAGTTCAGTGTAGCCTGTCCCCTTCCTCCTCGTGAAAGGTGATGGGGACAGGACTCAGGGTGCAGCCAGTGAGCAGACGCCATTCCTAGAGGTCAGAATTCCAGGACACTTAAGTCCCCTCAGGGCCCAGCTCCTGGGCTCTGCCCGCTCTAGAACTACCTGGGACCCTGGGGCACTGCCAGTAGTCTCCCGTGAGGGTTCACTCTGTGCAAAGCATTGTTCTAAGTGCCTTACAGACATGATATCATTCCAGCCTCATAGTCCACTGGAGTGGGTTCTTGTGTCACCTCATTTCACAGGTTGGGAAATGAAGATTAGGTGGCTTGCCTCAGCCTGTCAACAGGCAAGCTTTGCTGCTGGGCCCTTTCTCCTGCATCTCCTGTGAGCACTGAGGGCACACACACAGCCTGGCCCTTCAAAACCACATTCCCTTGCACCCTCAAGCCCACCCTCGGCCCCCAGATCTGCCCCAGACACCAGGTGCTGTGTGAGGTTGCTGGGGTGGGGAACTCTCTCCCAGAAGGAGCAGCTCCAGGAATGGGACCTGCTTGCTGGGAGTCTCCTGCGGGCAGGTAATTTCCCAGTCTGAGCTAAGCCCTTTGTGTGGCTTTTGCCCTGTAGTCCCTTGGACAGGAAGGTCCTTCGCCCCCTCACAGCCTGGGGCACTGGCTTATCCCATCCTGTTCACACCTCCTCCACCTGGCTTGTGGGTGGTGGTTCCCAGCCAGATCTGGGCCACAGGGGCCCTCCAGTTCAGGGTTCTTTGGCCCCCATGCTGGGCTGAGCTCCCAGCTGGGCCCCGGGATAGGGGGTCTTCAGCAAGAGGGACACCTTCCTGAGGTTGTGCTGTGGAGTGAGGGCTCTAAGTGCCCACCCCTTCCTGCCCCAGGGCTGCTACCTCCCAGACTAAGTGAAGGATTAAGAAAGGACCTCCTGGACTTCCCTGGTGGCGCTGTGGTTAAGAATCCGCCTGCCAATGCAGGAGACATGGGTTCGAGCCCTGGTCCGGGAAGACCCCACATGCCGCAGAGCAACTAAGCCTGTGCGCCACAACTACTGAGCCTGCGCCCTAGAGCCCACGAGCCACAAGTACTGAGCCCAAGCTCTAGAGCCCACGAGCCACAAGTACTGAGCCCGCGTGCCGCAACTACTGAAGCCTGCGTGCCTAGAGCCTGTGCTCCACGAGAAACCACTGCAATGAGAAGCCCGTGCACTGCAACAAGAGTAGCCCCGCTCCCCGCAACTGGAGAAAGCCCACACGCAGCAATGAAGACCCAATGCAGCCAAAAAAAAAGACCAAAGGACCTCCTGCTCAGAGTCTCAGGGAACCAAAAGTTGGTCACCCCAAAGCAGTGCCCCTCGAGCAGACCATCACAGGGAAACCATGAGGGGGTAAGCTGGGCTGGGCCACAGGCTGCAGGACAGACAAGAGCCCGAGAGCACTGTCTCCAGGCGCAGCCACCAACGTGGGGCAGCTCTCCTCTGCCCACTCAATGTTGCCTGCCAGGTGACCCTGCAGGATCTTGCCCGCAGGCCACAGGCAAGGCCTGGATGGAGGCCAGATGTTCCTTGGCCTGGTGCCAGGCCTCCCAAGGGGCTAACACTGTGGCCACAGCTCGCTTGCCCACCAGCCTGCCTGGCCCCAAGTGCCCTCGGGTGAGGAGTGGGCCTGCCCTTGGCAGAGGCGTGGCCACCACTGCCCACCCACAGATGGGCTGACACAGGGACAGGAGGCTGCAACAGGATCCAGTTTATTCTGCCTTGGAAGGGTGGTCCTGAGAGTGGCAGGTGCCACCCTGTCCTGGGCGGAGGGAGGGCCCAAGGGCTGGTTAAGGCCAGTGGCGGGAGAAGCGGGGGGTACGCAGCCCCTGGAATGCACTGAGGCCAGGCTGAGGCCCGGAGGCAGCTGTGGTAGGCCGGGGTGATGCCCCTGCTGCCCAGGGTGGAAGGCACCGGGCTGGGACCAGGCCATGGCTACAGGGCCGTGACCCAGGCCACACAGGCACCCCGGGAAGTGGGGCACAGGGTCACAGGACACGAAACATGAAACACAGGCATACGAGTAAGCACGTGGACAAGTGGGCACAGACTCACAGGCCAGAGGAACACCCGGTCTCAGCTGAACACATGGACACCATGGTGATGTCATACAGACCACAGGGGACACATGGACTTGACGGCCACAGGGGACAGCCCTGGGCCATGGACTGTACGGGGGAAGGGGGAGGGGGCCTTTTGGCACGACTGCACTGGAATTGTGAGAAGGGGGCGCTGGGGGCAGCCCATGCGCAGACCCCAGGGCTCAGTCCGTCTTCCACACTTTGTTGAGCAGCTTCACCACCTCGTCGTAGATGACGAACACGATGGCCACGTCCAGGCACACCCGGCCCAGGCGTGGGACAGTGCCCTTGTAGAACCTGAGGGGGGAGGGTGAAGAGAAGATGAAGCCAGCATGTCTGGAAAGTGCGGGTGGGTCCAGAGATCGGAGGGAGGAGCAAGAGCAGAAAGAGCAGACTCCCTGGAGACAGGACAAGGGGAGGGCCTGGGGTGGGTGGACAGGAGGTGGGGTGTGGCCCAGGTGGAAGGCGGGGGGCCTGGGGTGGAGACGGCAGCACTGCCCCTCCCCCACTCACGCCTTGGGCCCCTCGTTCCTCAGGATCTGCAGGCCGCAGTCCCACGTGTTGCGGTACTTGTGCGCCTCCAGGCCCTGCAGAACACCAGCAGCTGCGGGATTCAGCAGCCAGTCCCACCCCTTCCCGGCCCCGCCCCCGGCCCCCGCCCCCACCTGCATCCGGGTCTTGATCACGTCCAGAGGAGTGTTCCCGAAGACACTGGCTGCGCCCGCGATGGCTCCAAACACACCAGTGATGAGCGGGTTCATGGGCTTGCTGGGGTTGTCCCCTGGATGGGCGTGAGGGCTGCGGTCAGAAGGGGACGGAGGACAAGGGCTGGATTCCAGGCCTGGAGGTAGGGTCTTGGGGAACAGACGCACCTCGGTACCAGTTGCGCAAGGAGGTCATGACGAAGAAGCGAATGGCCTGGTTGGATCCCTGCTTCAGCACAGTGGCCGTGAGGCCCTGGTACGTTCCCTTCAGCCCTGGGGCAGGCAGGCACTGTGGTCACACTGACGCCTCCAGGCCCCGGCCCGAAGGAGCGCCAAGGCAGGAAGGGGAGGTGCCAGTCCTTTCCAGCCGGACCCAGGTCCCTAACCCTACCTGAGGGTAAGGCTGAGTGGCTCACCTTGTTCCCGCACGATCTCCCTGACCCCGTGGAAGAATCCTCTGTATTTGGGGCTGGGGGAGGTCTGGTCATGGATGAACTTCACCTGAGAAAGAGGGAAGCAAAGGCGCTGGCTCCCAAGGGTCAGGGCAAGGGCACACCTGGCCTCTGAGACACGTGGCCCCAGGATCAAGAGGGCCGCCTTACCGAGGAGCCTCCGCCGTCATGTCTGCTGGTTTTTCCCACAACTTAGGCAGCAAACACGTGTTACCTTATGGTTTGTGCTCGTAAGTTTTTTAAGACCTTGTCTTCCCACTGCCTCCAGAATAGAGTCCAGTCCACAGAAGGCTCTTCCAGCGGGCCTCCTGCTCCAGGCTCCCCAGGCAGACCCCTGCCCACCTTGATGGTCTCCACCGGGCACAAGACCACTACCCTGGCCACCCCAGCACTCTCTCACGCCTGTCCCCTACCGAGACCTGCCCACCTTGATGGTCTCCATGGGGCACACGACCACCACGGCCTCGGCCACACCAGCGCCCAGGCCGCACAGCAGCCCGCGCGTGCTGTCCAGCCGTCCCTGGGCGTCCCGCATGTGGTTGCTGAGAAACTCGAACATCCCGAACCTGGGGTGGGAGGCAGAGGCATGAGAGGGGCCGCCGCGGGGCCGGGACTCCCTCCCGCGGCCCCGGGGCCCCGAGCCCGCCTCACCTGACGGCCGCCTTCGGAATGGAGCCGTAGAGCAGGGAGCTGAGGCCGCGGTACAGGCCCAGGACGCCATGGTTGCGGACCGTCTGCCGCACGCAGTCCCCTGGGGGAGGGGGCGGTCAGCGACCCCACCCGCCGGCCTGCCCGCCCCCGCCGGCCGCCCCCACTCACCGATGCCCCGGTAGCGCGGCGGGTGCGAGCGCTCGTCCAGCTGTAGCTGCGTCTTCACATACTCGGTGGGGAAGGTGATGCAGATTTCGATGCCACCCGCCAGGCCGCCTGCGGGGAAGGACCGAGACCCGGACCGCGCTGAGACCCCTCCCCCTCCCTGCCGGCGTGCCCCTCCCCCTCCCCCGCCCGGACTTTGCCCGCCGCCCGGGAGCCGGGCCCACGCCCCTCCCGCGGTCCTAGCGGGGCGCCCGGGGGGACACGCGGAGGGGCCCGGGCCCGCCCGGAAGCGCGGCAAAGCCGGTGTCCCGGGCCCACCCGGAAACGCGGCGGGGTCGGGTGGGGGTCGGGGTCCGCGTGCGCGTGCCCCACCTGCCAGGATCGCCTTCCCCGGGTGCGTGAGTGCGGCCTTTCCAGGCGCGGGCGCGCCGGCCGCGAGAGCGCGGGGCGCGGGCATGGCGGGCGGGGTGGGGGGCCCGGCGGCGGCCTCGGGTCCGAGCTCCTGCGCTCGGTCGTGGCGGCGGCGGCGGCGCCGGTTATGGGCCGGGGCGGGGCGGCCGCGTCGCTCCGGGGCTCCGCCCTGCGTAGTCCGAGCCCGGCCCTGCCCCCGGGCCGCCCGGAGCCCGCGGGAAACTAAGGCCGGGTGGGCCGGCGGCCCAGCCAATGACCGCGCGGGCCCGACTAGGCACCGCCCCCGGAGCCCCGCCCCCGGGGCGCGTGGGGCCGCCCCCTCCCTACCGGGAGGGCGGGGCCGCCCCGCACCCAACGCGCTGCGAGGCCGCCGCGGGATTCCAGGCTCCGGGCGGCGCACACGGTGGGGAGAAGACCCCTGACAATCCCTGCTCACCGCCCTCCCCCCCACAAGAGTCTCCGCAGCTCTACGGGCCCCTTCCGTCCACGCCAGCACCGGCGGGGAAGCTCGGCCCGGATAAACAGACTTTCATTTAATGTGCGAGTTACATGTTCTGTCCAGCGGGTCCGCGAAGTGGCCCGGGGGGTGGGGGCAGCTCTGCCAGCGCGGAGTGGACTGGGCGCCGTTCCCCTGCGCCTGGGAGTACTTGCGCTCGACTCCCCAAGAGTGTAGGCTCCATCCAGCCTGAGGGCCCGGAGGTCGGAGTCCACCTCCTGCGCGGCTGGCCGCAGCGGTTGCCTCGGGCAGTCAGTGGCCGCCCCCGGCTCCGGGCGGCTCAGAGGCTGCCATCACTGGGCTCCAGCAAAATAAATGATGTCCAGGCGTCCCGCCTCCCGTGGGTTCTCTGCGCTTCTGGGGTGACGCGCTCCTTGGGGAGGTCAGTGACCCGTAGAGGGTGCTGCACCCGGCGCCCTCCCCGCAGAAGCTGCACAAGGGAGCCGGCGGGGAATCCGGCAGGCCGGGCCTGCAGCGGGCCTGCTGTCAGCGAAGGGTCGGCCTGCGTAAGGAGAGGCCCAGGGTGAGGACTCCTGCTGCCCCCGAGTGGCCAGGGGTCCAAGGAGCAGGGTTCAGGCCAGCCCAGACCGCAGAGAGGCTGCAGGGATGGTGGGAGTTGCTGTTGTGGGGCCCCTGGAGGGCTGGCTAGGCTGTAACCTAGTCCCCACACAGACACCTACTTAGCTCAGTGGGCTGCGTCCATGCATGCCCATCAAAATATTAAGAAACAGACTGACATTAATGCTGGGTAGGCCTGAGTATGGAGGACACAGGTGTGGGAGGCCTGAGGCTCCGTGCTGCCTGCCCACACACTTCAGGCCTGTGTCCCTCCTGCAGCCTCTGTGCAGGGGACACCAACCGCTCTGTCTGCTCACGGCCAGGCCATCCAGGCAGCTTTCCAGTGCAGAGCAAGCGCAGGCTTGTTGCCCGGGGCCAGGCAGCGGGGGGAACAGCAGTATTTGTAGCTGGGCAACCGCCAGGCATGCATATCTGGGAAGATGAGGCCATGCCAGTCCAGCAGTCCTGGAGCACTGACTTTTGTCCTCCCCGTCCATCCCACCCTGCCCGAAACCCAGCCAGGGAAGGGCAGGCGGTGTCAATCACTGCCCCACTCTCCTCCCCTCCCCAGGGGACAGGGGACTAGGGGCTACGGGCTGCCCCCTACCAAACAGGAGAGGGACAGGTGCCACCATGTGCTCCTCTCACTGCCACAGGCTCTCTGGGGCGTCCAGTCTGTCCACCTGCAAAGAGGAGGGAGTGCCGAGTGCCCGCCTGACAGGCTGCGTGCGGGCTGGGCCTGGGGTTGGTGGGGGGCTGTGCAGCAAGCACATAGCCTCCAGGAGAGTTAGAGCTGAGGCTGGGCACATGGGGCACCCACCATGACGTCTGTAACCAGGCAGAGATGGGGCGGGGGACCCTGGTGAACCCCAGCCGCCGCTGCAGCCCTGTGCCTTCAAGTGGGAACTTGGCTGCCAAGGCACCAGAGTGGTGGACAGCAACAGCAGTCCATGGGTGCAGCTGAGTCCTCTTCTGGACATGGGGACACTGCCAAGACAAGGCAGTGCTTCCTGCTTTCAGCCAGTCCAGGCTGCCCATCCCTCTTAAGGAGACCAGTCACCTGACACCTGGGACTCACCCCCCCGCCCCCACCCCCACCCCCCGCACCAGCCATCTGAGGACAAGCTGCCCCCCGCCCTTCCTCCAGGAATTCCCAGATGCTGCCCGTGCAGTGCTCACAGGCCTGTGCAGACACATGGACAGTGAGGGAAGAGGGTGAGGCGTAGCCATGGGGCTGCGGGGTGGACACACTGTGTTCTCCAGACAAGAGCAACTGTGTGTCTGGGACTCCAAACAAGCACCTGGGTGAGAAGAAAGTCACGTGTCCGGCACATACTCAGATCTGGGAGAGACCAGCCCAGCCCGGACCAAGCAGAGACAGCCCTCTACTCCCTCCATGAGACCAGGGCTGAGGAGAGGAGCCAGACAGTCTGAGCTGGGCCCATGGACTCCCCTGGGAGAGCCCAGGGGGTTGTTCCAGGAGGGTTGGCCCTCAAGCTTCCCGGATGAGCCAAGAGGCCCAGGGCCCGGTTTTCCACTCGGGAAGGGGCCCTGGCCTTCTTGTCCAGGCCCTCAGCCTCACAGCACTGTCCAGTTGGCCAGGCCCCCCACCGCCTGAGCAGCCTCACTCGAACCCCCTCAGCTTGTCCCAGACAAGCTCCTGTCCTGCCCTCCAGCCGTCTCTGCTTTAGTCTTCCCCATCAGTGATGATAACCCTCTGTTTCTGATGTTCAAGTACCAAAGCAGTCATCCTTGGCTTCTGTCACTCCACACCCAATCCATGTGCACGTGGGGATGGCCGCCCACTCACCCCGAAGGATCACTGATGGCCTCTCACTCGAGTCAGTACCACCCGAGGGCTCCCGGCTCCCACCCCTGAAGCCCGTTCTCAGCAGCAGGCCCCTCACCTCAGGTCCCAGGTCCCACTGCGAGTATGACCTGAGGCCTGACGACAGCCTGTGCCCCCCGCCCCTACCCCCAAGGCCCTTCTTTGAACACTTGGCACGTTCCTGCCTTTACCTGCCCTGGCCGCTGACCCTCCCTTCAAATGTCCCCAAGACCTTGCCCCTGGATTCCTCTGGGCTCTGCTCAGGGCCGCCTTCTCACTGAGCTGCCTTGACGGCCCCACTGTGAAGCTCCACTGGCACCGTGGCCCCCGCACCTGCCCCACCCCCAAAACTCATCCCTTTCAAACACTGTGTCTGTCGCCTGTCAACCTCACTGAATGTGAATTCAACCGAATAGGGTTTTTGTGTTTTGCCCACTGATAACCATTACCTGGAATAATGCCCAGCACACAGTAGGTGCTCAAACATTTGCTGAACGGTGAGTGTTCTATTTGCCAGCCTCCGGGCTGCTTCAATACCCTCCACTGTTTGCTTTACAATTCATTTCTAGAACTTCTACGCAATAGGAAATCTCATGTCACCGGACCTCGGTGGCACGCACCTTCACAGGCTCACAGGTCCCCGAGTCCTGGGACTCATTAAGCCCCCCCAGGCTCCTGCCCCGCGTAACTACAGCACCAGCACGAAGGCCCGACCCTTCCAAAGGTCTCCCGGGGTCCCCCTCCTGGACTGTTGCATGGCCTCTGTCCCTAAGGCCCCGTGGGTGTGGCTATGGCTCTGTCACCACCAGCCCAGTGGTCTCAGTAAGTCACCCAAGGGTGGTCCCATGGGGACTGACAGGGCTTTTGAAGGTCCCAGGACACAAGAGAGGGGAGGGCACTTGGAAAACCCCAAATACCAGCTGGCAATGGGGCCCAGGATGTCTCATATGCCAGTTGGGGTTCATTTACAGAGGGGTCATCTGCCTACCCTCTGGGTGACAACCGCCCCTTTGTCTGCAGTGCGTAAGCGCCAACGCCGGAACACCAGCACTGGGGCTTTCGCAGGTGGATTCTGAACAAGCGGAGACCTGGTGGGCTGCACGAAGCTGGGGGTGGGGGACGTCGGGGTGCATCTGACCCACAGGCCAGGCGGGTGTTGGAGAAGTGGGGTGAGGAGGACTCCCTGTTCCTGCCAGGCCTGCTCAGGGGACGGGGGTGGGTTTGGGGTGTGCAAAGGGTTTGACGGGGTCCCCAGGGCTGTCCATGCGGGTGGCGCTGATGATTATCTTAACTGTACTTGTGCTCCCGGCACGTACTGTATGCACCCACGATGCTGATGTCAGGAAGTGAAGAAAGAGCCCCTTGTTCTTTATTTGGTTTTTTTTTGAGAGTTCTGTTTTATTCAGTGGAAATTTTTAGGACTTCAAGCCCAGGAGGCAGCATCTCAAGTAACCCTGAGCCAACTGCTCTAAGGAGGAGATGGGGGAGTCAGGATATATAGGAGTTTTGCAACAAAGGGCAGGTAGTCTGCACATCAAAAGATTACTGTTAACTAAAGGAAACCAGATATCTCAAGTTAAGGAATTTAGTGCTTTTCCATGTATGGGTAGATGCAAGAGTCTGGAGCCCCTTGTTCTTGAGCAGAAGAGGCTTCTGCTCCAAAGGGCTCTGGCGAGGCCGTCGGGCTGCAGGCCTCTCCAGGGCTGACCGGGAGGACCACCGCCAGCAGAGCCAGCTTCTTGGAGCTTTCCCACCTCCCCGCCTGTGGCACACAGCACAAGTTTTCTTGGAGCGAGAGGCAGAAAACGCAGATAAAAGTAATCAGCACCCAGAGATAACTGGTTGCTACCCTGGGGGGTGATCTTGGCCCGTGTTTTCTGTGTGATGTGTCACCAGAAACCCCTGGACCTGCACACTCACACAAACAGATGGGGTTGTGCTGTTTCCCACTGAAACTGGAAACACCCTCTCCTGTAGCTCTGTCTGTTCATTCTGGACAGCAGGGTAGGTAGATTCATGACATATATACTGTTTAATTAATGCCTTGCTACTGATTGGACATTTTACTCTTTTATTAAACAATGCTTCACACATTCATTGAAGCTAAACCATGTGCACATCTTTACAAACTTTTTTCCACTCACAGATGATTCTGATATTGTCAGAGAGCTTCGAGAATCTTCCTGCCAACCGACCACAGAAAACCAACAACGCCAACTGACACTGATTATGCCAATAAGGTGATACGATTTTAGAAAATACTTTAAGTTGGGATGCTACTAATAACACTGATAATTCCATGCTATTAGGACAATTTCCAGAGCCGATTAACCAACACGGGGTTCCCCTGAGCCTTTGCTTACAGGGTTCTCCTAGTCATCCCAGAGGACAAGGCAGGCTGAGGGTGTGGGGGTGACCAGGGTGGAAGCCAGGTGGGCATGAAACCAAGTTCCCCTACAACCCAGGTCCTCTGCCGAGTTTATTTAATTTATTTTTAAGGAGTGTTTGTTTGTTTGTTTGTTTGTTTGTTTAGGGCTGCATTGGGTCTTCGTTGCCGCGTGCACGCTTTCTCTAGTTGAGGTGAGCAGGGGCTACTCTTTGTTGCGTTGTGTGGGCTTCTCATTGCGATGGCTTCTCTTGTTGTGGAGCACTGGCTCTAGGCGCGCGGGCTTCAGTAGTTGTGGCTCACGGGCTCTAGAGCACAGCCTCAGTAGTTGTGGGGCACGGGCTTAGTTGCTCCACGGCATGTGGGACCTTCCCGGACCAGGGATTGAACCCGTGTCCCCTGCACTGGCAGGCGGATTCTTAACTACTGCACCACCAGGGAAGTCCCCTCTGCCGAGTTTATGATGAACCTCTCTGTCCAAAATGTTATTCCCTTTTCTTGTCCAACACCTGTTCCCTCAAGATTGACACGTATCAAAGAAAAGGGGGAACTGAAACTGAGCATGACCCTGTGGGGCCCTCCCAGGTACAAAAGCCTGTCCGTGTCCCTGCTTCTTGTTTGTAGGAAAATGGCTTCAGCCTCCTAGACCTTCCCTGAGTTCCAAAAGGCAGATTCAATTATTGGTACTAATTAGGGAGTGAGGGAATGCAGAAAGCAGCAACAGTGCAGCATGGGGCAGGGGCCCAGCTCCTCCTCATGGGAGGCACATAACAGTCTGACATATACCTCTGAGTGCTTCTGCAAGGACTAAGGCCCCCACCCAGGTGGAGGATGGTGACTTCAGGCTGAGCACAAGCAGTGGACCCCAGACTGGTTAGAACCATAAGACTGATGATTGAGATTCTGGGAACGCCACCTTGTTACCTCCCCACCAACCAATCAGAGGAAGGTCACACACCCTGCAGACCTCCCCCCAAATTTTACCTATAAAAACTCTTACCCAGGACTTCCCTGGTGGCACAGTGGTTAAGAATCCACCTGCCAATACAGAGGACACAGGTTTGAGCCCTGGTCTGGGAAGATCCCACATGCCATGGAGCAACTAAGCCCATGTGCCACAACTACTGAGCCTGCGAGCCACAGCTACTGAGCCCATGTGCCTAGAGACTGTGCTCCACACAAGAGAAGCCACCACAATGAGAAGCCTGCGCACCACACCAAAGAGTAGCCCCCGCTTGCCACAACTAGAGAAAGCCCACGTGCAGCAACAAAGACCCAACGCAGCCAAAAATAAACAAAAACAAACAAACAAACAAAACAACTCTTACCTGGGGGAGGGATGGATTGGGAGCTTGGGATTAGCAGATACAAACTACTATATATAAAATACATAAAAAACAAGGTCCTACTGTATAGCACAGGGAACTATATTCAATATCCTGTGATAAACCATAATGGAAAAGAATATATATATAACTGTATCACACTTTGCTGTACAGCAGAAGTAAACACAACATTGTAAATCAACTATACTTCAAAAAAAAAAACCCAAACCCACTCTTCCCCAGAAACCAACAGGGAGTTCGGGTTTTTGAGCATGAGCTCCCCATCTCCTTGCTCAGCCCTGCAATAAACCTTTCTCTGATCTAAACTCCCATGTTTCAGTTTGTTTGGCCTCACTGTGTGTCAGGCACATGAACTTGTGTTTTGACAACAGGTGTGGTTGGGGACATTGTTGTACAGCACTCAGCGGCCTCAAACACCCCCTACTCCTAACAGGGGTCTCCAACCTATAGACAATCAGGTCTACTGAGATCTTCTTAAATGGGATGCCCCCCAGAGTTGGTCGGAAGTTCCCAGGTGGAAGCGGTGTTTTCTGTTTCAAAGCAGGTGAGTATCTCTCTGATCACACAGCAGCCTGGGCCTGCAGAGCCCTGGAGGAAGGAGCGGCTCCAGCCTGGCCCCACTCCTAGTGTGTGACCCTCATGGCCCACCTGCTCCCACGGGCGGTACAGGTGTGCTCCAGGTGTGCTGGCTGCATCCAGACCGGCCTTCTTCCCGCTATCAACCGCCGACCAGGGATCTTGTGCTGTGATCCCCCATCAGCCTTCTTCCCTGGTGGCTTCAGCTTCTACGTCCTCTGCTCCGAGGCCCTGGTGTCCCCCACCTCAGCAGCCACGTCAGAGCTGCGCCTGGGGAATGGCCTCAGCAGACTGCAGCTCCTGCCCCACCGTCCTCACTCCCTCGGTGGTGCTGGCTCTCTGGCCTTGCGGAGAGCCATTCTCTGCTGAGTTCACACCAGGGGCGTGGGGTGAACCCCGATGCTGACCGTCTGCCTTGAGCTCCGACGCCAGCCCTGGAGGTCCCCCACCAGCAGCCATGTCTGGTCTCGTCTGCTCCTCAGACCCAGCTGAGAACCTGGCCTCCCACTCCCCAAGGAAATGGATGCAGCCAGAGGGGCCGCATGTGCTGGAGGCCCAGAGTCAAGTGTAGCCTAAGAAGTCTGAACTCTTTTTTTTTTTTTTTTAAGGCCGCACCATGAGGCTTGCAGGACCTAAGTTCCCCAACCAGGGAAAGAACCTGTGCCCCCTGCAATGGAAGTGCAGAGCCTTAACCACTGGACCTCCAGGGAAGTCCTGAAGAAGTCTGAACTCTTAATGAACCACTTTGTTTTTCTTGCATAATAGTTTATATACAAAAGTAAATATATATTAAGTGGTTTATAAAGAAAAACCAAAAAGTTACTCAGTAATTTTAAAAGCTTACTTGATCTTTTTTTTTAAATTTTTATTGGAGTATAGTTGATTTACAATGTTGTGTTAGTTTCTGCTATACAGCAAAGTGATTCAGTTATACATATACATGTATCCAATCTTTTTTAGATTCTTTTCCCATATAGGTCTACTTGATCTTTTTTGTACTTTTCTGTTCTGTGCCGGATAATCCCAGTACCCACAGTCTGTCTGGGCAGGTCTAGCTCTTACTAATGGGGCCTCATTTCCTTACACATTTTGTCAGCGTTTTTACGACGAGCTCAGTTTTTCTTGGAATGGTATCTGTCAGAATTCTTTGAAGCCTTGCTTGAAGGTAGGTTCTCCTTAAGAGGACTTATGGGGCTTCCCTGCTGGCGCAGTGGTTAAGAATCCACCTGCCAATGGAGGGGACATGGGTTTGAGCCCTGGTCCAGGAAGATCCCACATGCTGCGGAGCACCTAAGCCCGTGCGCCACAACTACTGAGCCTGCACTCTAGAGCCCGCGAGCCACAACTACTGAGCCCATGTGCCACAACTACAGAAGCCCGCATGCCTAGAGCCCATGCTCCACAACAAGAGAAGCCACCATAATGAGAAGCCTGTGCACCGCAACGAAGAGTAGCCCCCGCTCATCACAATGAGAGAAAGCCCACGCGCAGCAACGAAGACACAACACAACCAAAAATAAATAAATGTATAAATAAATTTATTTTAAAAAAGAGGACGTGTTTGTCTCTGGCAGAGATTGGAAATTGTTTTAAAATTAAATTCCTTACTTGAGGGTTTTTTAATACATGAATTTGTGCTACAACCATCTGAGGGCCGGCTTGCCAGGCCCAGTTTTGTCCTCTTAATCTAGCACCGTGGTTGCAAAGAGCTCTTTCTGTTCCTTTTCGCCCAGTCTCTCAACAGAGGGCTAGGCAAGGCTGGAACAGCCTTACTCATCCTTGCACTGACCAGGGACACTTTTGTCGGCCTCTGCGTCCTGTAGAGAGTGAGAGCCACAGCTCAGTTCAACAGGGTTGGGCAAAAGTCAGTCATGTCCCTCTTCCTTCCCGGAGTTTTTTACCTCAGGCTTCTTTGCTTACTTGCCAGTCCACTGATTCACTTTGTATGTTTCACCCTACATTTTATTGATTCACTTTGTATGTTTCACCCTACATTTTATGTTTTTCTGGTGACAAGTTTGTGGGTGCCTCATCTGCAGCATGGACAAACCTAGGCTATTTTCGCCTGCACAGAAAACCACGTCTGTGTGAGGCTGTCAGTCACAGGAAGGACCACAAGAATACGAAGGTCCCTGCGTGTCCAGGAAGTACTGTGCCCAGGGAGGCGACACAGAGTCAGGACCACCTTTCAGTGCTTCTTGTGCTAATATTTATAAAGGAGGTTGGCCAACAGCAGGACAGAATATCCTGGTCGCCTCAGGCCCCTTAATGCCGGCTTCCTGTAATCAATCAGGGTTTACGATTCCATTAAAATATAATTTCACATTCTGTAATTTACTGAACAGCATCTCCAAGTTTAAACAGACACACAGCCCTAACACAATACCACAGGCCTTGGAAGCCTTTCTGGCCTACAAAATACACCTTTCAGTTAAACCTTGATAGCAGGATTTTAAATGCACCATAATCTGTCTAATCAAGATTTTAAAGTGAAGACAAGTACTGGTGAGGCAGTGTGGAAGCACGCTGCCAACCCCGCAGGGTTGCCATGTGGTTGCTTCTGCCCTGCCCACCACTCCCCACTACATCTCCAGGGGGTCCTCCCTGCCATAGGGTCCAGTGTTTGTTCACCGTGATTTCCAGAGTCTAACACACATGGGACATACCAGCCCTGACATGTGCTCGCTCCCTTGCTGGGGACTCGTGGGCAAAGAGAAGTCGGGAGGGCGGCTTCCCAGGAGGAGCGGGACCTAGGCTGCAGGACACAGGCAGGTTCAAGTGAGGGGCAGCGGCAGTGGGAAGGGTTGGACTGAAGGCTCAGGAGGGCATGGGAAGACCGGCCCCGCCTGTAGAGGCTGGTGGGGGCAAGATAGGTTGTAAGGGAAGGTCCGGTGAGTTTGGGATCTGCTGTTGTGGCCACGTTTCTGGGGCTTGTCGGAGGTGGGTGAGAAAGAGCAGCCGGCTCTGAGGTGGTCTGACTGCTGACCTTCACCCCTGGCTGTGGACGTGAGTGGCTTCAGGGGAGCCCACCCTGTAAGAGGCCACCTGTACTCCAGGTGCCCTGAGACGCAGGGCCTCCCTGAGGCATCTCTAATGATCCGATAGGACCACTGGGGGATGGCGGGGGCAGCATGGAGGTAAGCACTGGGGGCACCGGACTGGGAGGGGGACGGTGGCATAGAGAGTGCCCACCGGGGTAGATTCCTTCTCGCCATCCTGCCATCTGTCACCTCCTGAACCCTCACAGCATTTGAAATACACACTAGCTGTTTTGAGGGCAAAAATGAATTTCTACCGTCTGAGTGGACACTGGGTGCCCAACCCAAGGTCAGCTCAGGAAACTGCTTCCCTTAAGGGGACCTTCCGTAGTGAGCTTCCACTGCAGACCTGAAGCATTGGCCGCCCCCAAAGCACTGCTCAGAGGGACTGTCCCAGGGCGGGGCAGGGGTGGGGGGTGGGGCACGGCTTTGAGTACCAGTCTCGGTGACAACGCGAGGGCTAGCTTTCTCTAGTTGTGGCGAGCGGAGGCTACTCTTCATTGCAGTGCATGGGCTTCCCTTATTGTGGAGCACGGGCTCTAGATGTGCGGGCTTCAGTAGTTGTGGCACACAGGCTCAGTAGTTGTAACTCGCGGGTTCTAGAGAGCAGGCTCAGTAGTTGTGGCGCATGGGCTTAGTAGCTCGGCAGCATGTGGGATCTTCCCGGACCAGGGCTTAAACTTGTGTCCCCTGCATTGGCAGGTGGAGTCTTTTTTTTTTTTTTTTTTTGTTACTTTCACTTTTTTTTAATTAAGGCTATTCTAACTTTATTCAAAAGGTCTTTATGTTTTTCTACAGTCTAGAATTGGTGGACTAAAAAAATTATATATTCATTAGTGTTAGAATTAATTTCTAAAACCATCTGTGCCTGGTGTCTCTTTTATTTTTTTTATTTTGGCAGGTGGATTCTTTTTTTTTTTTTTTTGCTGTACACGGGCCTCTCACTGTTGTGGCCTCTCCCGTTGCGGAGCACAGGCTCCGGACGCACAGGCTCAGCGGCCATGGCTCACGGGCCCAGCCGCTCCGCGGCATATGGGATCCTCCCAGACCGGGGCACGAACCCGTATCCCCTGCATCGGCAGGCGGACTCTCTACCACTGCGCCACCAGGGAGGCCCTGGCAGGTGGATTCTTAACCACTGCGCCACCAGGGAAGTCTCCGTGTCTTTAGACCTCGGCTGGGAGAGGTGACTTGGGGAGCACAGCACCTGCTTCTCCAGGCCCCATCGCAGGGGCTCCATGCTGGAGGGGAGCTATGTGTGCTCATGGCTGTGGCGGGGATGGTGCGGAGAGGCCAGGGGGGACTTGGAGGAGGTGGGGGAAGAGTTCTTTTCAGCTGCAGGGGGCCTGCAGGTGGGCGGAAAGGGAGGTGAGCCCTCAAACTAAACGCCTGAGGTCCACGCTCTGAAAGGCTGAAGTTAACACCGCGTCTGACAGAACAAGACAGTCTCTGTCAGAGGCTTGCATCACTCACTGACCCACTGAACAGCAAGAGAACATTAAGACCCAGCGCCAGGACCCCTGGGGACGGCCAGTTCCGGCACGTTGGCTGGGTCCCTCCCCGTCTCTGGGCTCCACTGGGATCTTGGATACTCTTCCAGCCCCACTGCCCTGCTCTCCTGGAAACGCTGCCAGGGCAGGCAGCAGACAGGATCTCATAACCACAAGACAGTTGATCGTGGCAAAGGCCTGAGTTGTTCAAGGTTGTGCTGGGGACGTGAGACTCTTCAAGAATCGGAGAAAGGACAGTGGACGAGAGGCCACCCCTGCTCTCATCAGAAAAGCTTCAAGTTCCTTTCATCGAGTGGAGAGGTGCCGCAGCTAAAAAAGTCTGGGAAACTCACAAGCAGAGGTGGGTTGGAGACACGGAACAAGGGTCAGGGAGGCCAAGCAGAGGAAATGGGTGTGAACTTGGGGGACAGTGGGTCCGGCTGGTCAGAGAGAAGGGGGAACCCCAGAGATTCAGGCAAGCGGAGGGTGACCAGGCAGGAAGTGGGGCTGATGCAGCGAGAGAAGGGGCTCCTGCCGGTCAACATGGGGGGCCTGGAATCCCCGCCTACGGGCACCTTAGGTAAATGGGAGCTTAGGAAAGTTCTTCTCGATGGGTGGGTGGGGCCGAGGACCTAACAAAGGGCTGTTCCTGACCAGGTGACGAGGGCCTAGTGCACCGCAGGCGTGAGCTTTGCTATAGCTGGGCGGTGGCGACAAGAACAGAATGGGGGCGCGGACGGAGGCCTATTAACCTACGAGGCTTCTGATGAAATAAAATTCATATTTTAAGGCAAGACAAGCAACATTTAAATAAAATTTTTTCTCTGCTCATTTGAGCCTCCTCCCTCCCCTCCACTGTACATTGTGCATCTGCATTAAGCATGAACCAGACTCCCCAATGGCAGAAATACCTGCTCAACCACAAAGATCAATTTTTCTCCTTCTGGTGCCAGCCATTTAACTCCTTAGGAGGTAACATTCCTTTCTCAGTTCTGTAAGGGGTCATGATGATCCAACCCTGGCCTTGTAGGTACAGACGTCTTTGGTGGACTTTATGTACAAGGCCACTATATCATTTCCCTTAAAGACAGCGATTGGTGCAGAATAGACTGGTCAGATGACCTAGGGAGATACTGGGCTGGAGTTCTCAGCTTAAATACTTGCTGATGACCTTATTAATGTCACTAGTTATATTCTGCCTATTTTACAAGATTATTGTTTCTTTTCTTTTTAAAATAAATTTATTTATTTATTTTTGGCTGCGTTGCCTCTTCGTTGCTACACACGGGCTTTCTCCAGTTGTAGCAAGCGGGGGCTACTCTTCGTTGTGGTGCATGGGCTTCTCACTGCAGTGGCTTCTCTTGTTGCAGAGCACGGACTCTAGGCATGCGGGCTTCAGTAGTTGTACATGGGCTCAGTAGTTGTGGCTCATGGGCTCTAGAGCGCAGGTTCAGTAGTTGTGGCACACGGGCTTAGCTGCTCTGTGGCATGTGGGATCTTCCTGGACCAGGGCTCGAACCTGTGTCCCTTGCATTGTCAGGCGGATTTTTTTTTTTAATATTTGAATTTTATTTTATTTTTTTTATACAGCAGGTTCTTATTAGTTATCTATTTTATACATATTAGTGTATATATGTCAAACCCAATCTCCCAATTCATCACACCATCACCACCCAACCTGCCACTTTCCCCCTTGGTATCCATACGTTTGTTCTCTACATCTATGTCTCTATTTCTGCCCCGCAAACCGGTTCATCTGTACCATTTTTCTAGGTCCACATATATGCATTAATATACGATATTTGTTTTTCTCTGTCAGGCGGATTCTTAACCACTGCGCCACCAGGGAAGCCCAAGATTATTGTTTCTTTCATGACCAAATGTCTGACTGAGCCTCTGATAAAAATAATGATGACCAGAAGACCTGAAACAACTGACCAAATATATAGTTCTGTAAGATCAGGAATTTCAATAGTGTAGCTCTAGATGTGGAAAGAAGCAACAACAGGGCAATAACAGACTAGTAGGACAGGCGGCCCAGAGGCCTTGGGCTACTGTTAGTTAACAGGGTCTAGTCTGGTAACAGCACATTGAGGGGCCTATCAAGGAAATCCTCACCTGACCTGGGAATGAGCATTCCTAACACCATGGGACAAATCCGTCATGAAATGCCTCCCAAACCTTGGTCTAAATTAAGGCTGAAAGGGAAGGGACCGTAACATAGAGAATGTTGCCCACTACCCAATTCTACAAGAATCAAGTCATTAACCACTGCAGTCGCTGACCTACCTGAAAGGAATTCAGGGTGAAGATCGGGATGAGGCACTTTGTGCTCTGGGAAAACTGGCAGAACTGGCCCTCAGAGACTTAGATATTTTCAGGAGAAAATTTTTTAATGAATTTTTATTGCCTCTTCCCATACTTAGAAAAGCACTAAAACTATTAACTAAGGTAATGTGTTCCTCGAGAATAGTAATAACCTTCTACCAAGCTGGGTGCTTGGATGCACATATCCCTTCACCAAAATCACATATATACTGGCCTCCCCTCTTTCCTCTTTTTAAAATTTTATTTATTTATTTTTATTAAAAGCTTAAAAAAAATTTTATATTGGAGTATAGTTTATTTACAATGTTGTGTTAGTTTCAGGTGTACAGCAAAGTGATTCGGCTATACATATATATATATATATTCTTTGTCAGATTCTTTTCCCATTTAGGTTATTACAGAATATTCAGTTCTCTGTGCTATATATAGTAGGTCCTTGTTGGTTATCCATTTTATGTATAGTAGTGTGTATATGTTAATCCCAAACTCCTAAATTATCCCTCTCCCCTTTCCCCTTTGGTAACCATAAATTTGGTTTCTAAGTCTGTGAGTTTGTTTCTGTTTTGTCCATTCACATCCCCCCTTTCATCTTTGGAACAGTCCTCAGACCTTTCTGAAAGACCGTCTCTGGGTTATAATCCTCAGGTTGGCTTGACTAGAAGTTTCCATTTCTTTCTTAGATTGACTATTGATTTTTTTTTAACAACAGATCCAATCATTCCATATCCCCACAAATACTTATTTTCCATTTTTAAAAAATTACCACAATTCTAAGAAGTAGTTCATTGTGACTTTGATTTGCAATTTGCTAGTGACGTTGACCATCTTTTCATGTGCTTATTGGCTATTTGTGTATCTTCTTTAGATAAATGTCTATTCAAGTCTTTTTGCTCATTTTTAATTTATTTTTATTTTTTAATTTTATTCTATTTTTTTACATCTTTATTGGAGTATAATTGCTTTACAATGATGTGTTAGTTTCTTCTGTATAACAAAGTGAATCAGCTATACATATACATATATCCCCTTATCCCCTCCCTCTTGCATCTCCCTCCCACCCTCCCTATCCCACCCCTCTAGGTGGACACGAAGTGCTGAGCTGATCTCCCTGTGCTATGCGGCTGTTTCCCACTAGCTATCTATTTTACATTTGGTAGTGTATATATGTCAGTGCTACTCTCTTCATCCCAGCTTAACCTTCCCCCTCCCCATGTCCTCAAGTCCATTCTCTACGTCTGTGTCTTTATTCCTGTCCTGTTCCTAGGTTCATCAGAACCATTTTTTTCTTTAGATTCTGTATATATGTGTTAGCATACGGTATTTGTTTTTCTCTTTCTGACTTACTTACAGTCTCTAGGTCCATCCACCTCACTACAAATAACTCAATTTCGTTTCTTTTTATGGCTGAGTAATATTCCATTGTATATATATATGCCACATCTTCTTTATCAATCCGTCGATGGACACTTAGTTTGCTTCCACATCCTGTCTATTGTAAATACAGCTGCAATGAACATTGTGGTACATGACTTTTTGAATTATGGTTTTCTCAATCCCACTAGTGGGATTGCTGGGTCATATGGTAGTTCTATTTTTAGATTTTTAAGGAACCTCCATACTGTTCTCCATAGTGGCTGTATCAATTTACATTCCCACCAACAGTGCAAGAGGGTTCCCTTTCTCCACACCCTCGCCAGCATTTATTGTCTGTAGATTTTTTGATGATGACCGTTCTGACCGATGTAAGGTGATACCTCATTGTAGTTTTTTTTTTTTTTCGGTACGCGGGCCTCTCACTGCTGTGGCCTCTCCCGCTGCGGAGCACAGGCTCTGGACACACAGGCTCAGCAGCCATGGCCCAGCTGCTCCGCGGCACGTGGGATCTTCCCAGACTGGGGCATGAACCCGCATCCCCTGCATCGGCAGGCGGACTCCCAACCACTGCGCCACCAGGGAAGCCCCCCTCACTGTAGTTTTGATTTGCATTTCTCTAATGATTAGTGATGTTGAGCATCCTTTCATGTGTTTGTTGGCAATCTGTATCTTTGGAGAAATGTCTATTTAGGTCTTCTGCTCAGTTTTGGATTGGGTTGCATTTTTTTTTGATATTGAGCTGCATGAGCTGCTTGTATATTTCAGAGATTAATCCTTTGTTGTTGCTTTGTTTGCAAATATTTCCTCCCATTCTTAGGGTTGTCTTTTCATCTTGTTTATAGTTTCCTTTGCTGTGCAAAAGCTTTTAAGTTTCATTAGGTCCCATTTGTTTATTTTTATTTTTATTTCCATTTCTCTAGGAGGTGGGTCAAAAAGGATCTTGCTGTGATTTATGTCATACAGTGTTCTGCCTATGTTTTCCTCGAAGAGTTTTATAGGGCCTTACATTTAGGTCTTTAATCCATTTTGAGTTTATTTTTGTGTATGGTGTTAGGGAGTGTTCTAATTTCATTCTTTTACATGTAGCTGTCCAGTTTTCCCAGCACCACTTATTGAAGAGGCTGTCTTTTCTCCATTGTATATTCTTGCCTCCTTTATCAAAGATAAGGTGACCATAGGTTGTGGGTTTATCTCTGGGCTTTCTATCCTGTTCCATTGATCTATATTTGTTTTTGAGCCGGCACCATACTGTCTTGATTACTGTAGCTTTGTAGTATAGTCTGAAGTCAGGGAGCCTGATTCCTCCAGCTCTGTTTTTCTTTCTCAAGATTGCTTTGGCTATTTGGGGTCTTTTGTGTTTCCATACAAGTTGTGAAATTTTTTCTTCTAGTTCTGTGAAAAACGCCATTGGTAGTTTGATAGGGATTGCACTGAATCTGTACACTGCTTTGGGTAGTAGAGTCATTTTCACAATGTTGATTCTTCCAATCCAAGAACATGGTATATCTCTCCATCTATTTGTATCATCTTTAATTTCTTTCATTAGTGTCTTATAGATTTCTGCATACAGGTCTTTTATCTCCTTAGGTAGGTTTATTCCTAGGTATTTTATTCTTTTTGTTGCAATGGTAAATGGGAGTGTCTCCTTAATTTCTCTTTCAGATTTTTCATCATTAGTGTATAGGAATGCAAGAGATTTCTGTGCATTAATTTTGTATCCTGTTACTTTACCAAATTCATTGATTAGCTCTAGTAGTTTTCTGGCAGCAGCTTTAGGATTCTCTATGTATAATATCATGTCATCTGCAAACAGTGACAGTTTTACTTCTTCTTTTCTGATTTGGATTCCTTTTCTTTTTCTTCTCTGATTACTGTGGCTAAAACTTCCAAAACTATGTTGAATAACAGTGGTGAGAGTGGGTAACCTTGTCTTGTTCCTGATCTTAGTGGAAATGGTTTCAGTTTTTCACCACTGAGAACCATGTTGGATGTGGGTTTGTCATATATGGCTTTTATTATGTTGAGGTAAGTTCCCTCTCTGCCTACCTTCTGGATGGTTTTTGTCATAAATGGGTGTTGAATTTTGTCAAAAGCTTTTTCTGCATCTATTGAGGTTATCATATGGTTTTTCTCTTCCAATTTGTTAATATGGTTTATCACATTGATTGATTTGCATATACTGAAGAATCCTTGCCTTCCTGGGGTAAACCCCACTTGATCATGGGGTATAATCCTTTTAATGTGCTGTTGCATTCTTTTTTAAATTTTTATTTATTTATTTATTTATCTGATAAGGGTAAATATATTTACTATTAAATATAAATAAATTTATTTATTTATTTTTGGCTGCATTGGGTCTTTGTTGCTGTGCACAGCCTTTCTCTAGTTGTGGCAAGCAGGGGCTACTCTTTGTTGCAGTGCGCAGGCTTCTCATTGCGGTGGCTTCTCTAGTTGCAGAACATGGGCTCTAGGCACACAGGCTTCAGTAGTTGTAGCACATGGGCTCAGGAGTTGTGGCTCACGGGCTCTAGAGCGCAGGCTCAGTAGTTGTGGTGCACGGGCTTAGCTGCTCCACAGCATGTGGGATCATCCCGGACCAGGTCTTGAACCCCTGTCCCCTGAATTGGCAGGCGGATTCTTAACCACTGTGCCACCAGGGAAGTCCCTGTGCTGTTGGATTCTGTTTGCTAGTATTTTGTTGAGGATTTTTGCATCCTTTGCCCATTTTTTTTTTTTTTTGCTGTACGCGGGCCTCTCACTGTTGTGGCCTCTCCCGTTGCGGAGCACAGGCTCCGGACGCACAGGCTCAGCGGCCATGGCTCACGGGCCCAGCCGCTCCGCGGCATATGGGATCCTCCCAGACCGGGGCACGAACCCGTATCCCCTGCATCGGCAGGCGGACTCTCAACCACTGCGCCACCAGGGAGGCCCCTTTGCCCATTTTTTAATTGGGACATCTTTTTGTGGCTGACTTGTAAACTGTCTCTGTTTATTCTGGATACTAGACTCTTATCAGATGCATGATTTGCAAATACTTTCTCCCATTCTGTAGGCTGCCTTTTCACTTTCTTGACAATATTCTTTGATGCACAAAAGTTTAGTTCTGATAAAGTCCAATTTATCTATTTTTTTCTTGTTGATCATGCCTTTGGTGTTGCACCTAAGAATCCATGGGCAAATACAAAGTCATGCATATTTCCCGTTTTCTTCTGAAGATTTTTATAGTTTTAGCTCTTAAATTTAGATCTTTGATCCTTTGAGTTAATTTTGTATATGGTGAGGTAGAGGCTCCACTCCATTATTTTGCACGTGGATGTCCATTTGTTACAGAGAACAAATGGATGGTTTGAAGTTTACCTCTCATAATAAACCATTCGTAAGTAAAGCGCCTTCCTGAGTTCTATGAGCCATTGTAGCAAATTACTGACCCTGAAGAGGGACTGTGGGAGCCCCTGATTGACAGCCTGTAGGTACAGGTGGCCTGGAGCTTGAGACTGGGGTCTGAAGGGGTGGGGAGTCTGGCAGGAGTATGCACCAACCCTGGGTGTTAGCATCAGAACACAGGTGGATTCTTGGACACCCAGCTGCTGTCCACAAAGAACTGGAGAATTGTCTGATGTAGAAAACCCAACACCTTTGGTGTCAGAAGTGGCGTGAGAGTAAAAGAGGTTTAGCTTGCATTTTTTTAATCATTGGTTTTAATTCTGTCAGCAAAGCATAAACAAGTGACACTGTGATTTATAGTCTTTTACTTTAAAACATTTTATTAAACATGATGATCTCCCTGTAAATATGCATGATTCCCAAAGGTATTAACAACTTTATTGAGATATAACTCACACACCACAGAACTCATTTGTTTAAAGCACGCCATTCAAGTTTTTAGTTTTTCACAGGATTGTGCAGCCATGGTTATAATTTTCAACACTTTCATCACTTAAGAGGAACCTCATTGGCCATCAATCTCCATCCGACCTTCACACTCCACCCCAAGTCTAAGCAACTACTCACCTATTTTCTGTCTCTATAGATAACTATTCTGAACATCTCATCTAAGTGGAATCGTACATCTTTCCCTTAGCTTAATATGTCCAAAGTTAATCATGGTATAGCATACATCAGTACTTCATTTCCTTTTACCATCAACTTAATATTCCATTGTATGGACATACATTTTATTTATGTACTTAGCAGCTGATGGACATTTGGACCGTTTCCACTTTTTGGCTAGAATAAACAGTGCAGCTATGAACATTCATGTATAAGTTTTTAGTAGTAATTTTTATCTTAATGTCTATTTTATCTGATATTAATATGGCCAATCCAGCTGTCTTCGGAGTACAGTTTGCATGGTATATCTTTCCCATCCTTTTATTTTCAATCTATCATGTCCTTGAATTTATTGACTGATTGATTGATTGATTGTTTCTGTTTTGTTTTTTGGCTGCACCATGTGACTTGCGGGAACTTCTCCAACCAGGAATTGAACCTGGGCCACAGCAGTGAAAGCCTGGAATCCTAACCACTAGGCCACCAAAGAACTCCCTATTTTGTCTTTGAATTTAAAGTTTGTCTCCTGTAGACAGCATACAGTTGGATCATGTTGTTTTAAAAAATACTTTGCCAATTTCTGCTTTTTTATCAGAGTGTTTGATCCATTTAATACAACTATCAATAAGGTAAGATTTACTTCTGCCATTTTGTTATTTGTTTTCTTCATGTCTTACATCTTTTTTGTTTCTTTATTCTTTCATTACTGCCTTCTTTTGTGTTAAATAGATATTTTCCAATGTGTCATTTCAATTACCTTGTTATTTCTTCTACTATTTTTAGTTATCTCCTTAGTGGTTGCCTGAGTATTACAATTAACCTCATAATTTGATTTGGATTCATACCAATATCATTTCAACAGCACACAAAACCTTTGCTCCTGTATAGCTCTGTGCCTCCTCCCTCCTTTGTACTAGTACTGTCATACAAATTACATCTTTATATACTCTATATACGTATCAACACAGATTTATAATTATTGCTCAATGTAGTTGTCTTTTAACACAGACAGGAGGAAAAAGAGTTATAAACAAAAATTACATTTACAGTCTTGTATATTTGCCTATCTAGATACTTATATCAGGACTCTTTTATTTCTTCATGTGGGTCAAGTTCTTACTTGTGTCTTTTCATTTCCACCTGAAGGATTCTCTTTAGTATTTCCTACAAAACAGGTCTGTTAGAGACAAGTTCTCTCAGTTTTTGTTTACCTGGAATGCCTTAATTTCCCCTTCAATATTTGAAGGATAGATTTGCTGGATACAGAATTTCTGCTTGACAGTCTTTTTTTTTTTAACATCTTTATTGGAGTATAATTGCTTTACAATGTTATGTTAGTTTCTGCTGTATAACAAAGTGAATCAGCTATACGTATACATATATCCCCATATCTCCTGCCTCGTGTCTCCTTCCCACCCTCCTCATCCCACCCTTATAGGTGGTCACAAAGCACCGAGCTGATCTCCCTGTGCTATGCAGCTGCTTCCCACTAGGCAGTCTTTTTTTAAAAGCACTCTGAATATCTCATCCCACCACGCTTTCTGATGAGAAATCAGTTGTTCATCTTATTGAGACCATTGTACAAGATTGGTTTGCTTCTCTTTTGCTGCTTTCATGATTCTTTGCTTTTTGATGGTTTAACTGTGCTATGTCTGGGTGTGGATTTCTTTGAGCCTCCTGGTTATGTACATTAGTGGGTTTTTTTTAAATCAAATTTGGCATGTTTTGGCCATTATTTCTTCAAAAATTCTTTCTTCCCCTTTCTCTCTCTTCCGTCTGGGACTCCCATTACGTCTGCTGGCCCACTTGATGGTCCACAGATCTATGAGGTTTTGGCTTTTTTTTTTTTTTTTTAATACTTCCTAGTTCTTTATTGCTAATGATCTATGTGGTGAGACGTTGGTCTCATACTTTAGTTTTTTAGATATGGTTTCCATTAGTTATTTAAACATATTTAAAATAGCTGATTTAGTCTTTTTTTTTTTTTTTTTTTTTTGGCCACACCATGTGGCATGCGGGATCTTAGTTCCCCAACCAGGGATTGAATCCATGCCTACTGCATTGGGAGCGTGGAGTCTTAACCACTGGACCGTCAGGGAAGTCCCCTGATTTAAAGTCTTTTAAAAAGTAACTCTAATGTCTGGGCTTCCTCAGAACAGTTTCTATTGACTGCTTTTTTCCCCCTGAATATGGACTATGCTTTGCTTCTTTGCATATTCCGTAATTTTTTTCCCTGAAAACTAGACATTTTAAATGCTATGATGTGACAACTCTGGAAACCAGACACTCCCTGCCTTACCTGAGCTTACTGCTGCTGTTCGTTGGTTTAGGAAATTTCTTTTTTCTTTTTTTTTTTTTTGTGGTACGCGGGCCTCTCACTGCTGTGGCCTCTCCTGTTACGGAGCACAGGCTCCGGACACGCAGGTTCAGCGGCCATGGCTCACGGGCCCAGCCGCTCTGTAGCATGTGGGATCCTCCCGGACCGGGGCACGAACCCATGGTCCCCTGCATCGGCAGGCGGACTCTCAACCACTGCGCCACCAGGGAAGCCCCAGTTTAGCAAATTTCTTGAACTAATTTTGTAAAGTCTGTGTTATTTGTCATATGTGGTCAGTTAGTCTCTACTCAATTAGCTTAGTGCCCAGTTAATGAACTGAAAGAGATTCCTTAAATGCCTTGAATCTCAGCCTTTACTGAGAGGCTCTGCGTGTGCTGAAACATGTCTTCAGTGCCCCGGAAGGCAGTTTCCAATTTTGCCTTGGCCTTCAGCCTACACTTCTTCCTTGTGCATAGCCTCAAGGTCAGCCAGAGGTAAGAGCTCAGGGCCTTGTCAATTCTCTCTTGGATGCGTGCACAGCCCTGTGCATGCACAAGGCCTTCTAGATTCCCAAAAATATGTTGAAGCTTTTGAAAGCCCCCCTATGAACATCTCATTCCACAACCGCTTTTTAATTTTTTTGCACCCTCTGCCCACCATAAGGGCCAGCAACATCCAAATCCTTTCAGAGGGAAGCCAAAGGTAGATAGTAATTCAAGGTAATAGATGATGCACCACAGAAAACGTCCTGGTATAAAATTACTCCTTTCACATAAGCCTTGGCAATCAGACCCAAACAATCCCTGACATGGGTGACAGCATAATGTCATTTCATGGGTAGGAGCAATGGGAATGTCCATTATCCCAGATGTGATGTGAGGTTTCCCACAAATACACTGCCACTCCAGCTTCACCCTCAGCCCTGACAACCAGAAATAACTGAGGCTATAGGACCTCTCACTGGAAGGTTCTGTGATGCTAAGTAAGTCCCTTAAATTACATCAAAGAACCTCCAGGTCACCCAGGAAGAAAAACTTGTCCGTACATCACAGATGAAGGGTTAGACCCCAGGTACGCCAACTCTTCTGAGGCAAACGCCAGGCCACCATCTCACTCTCCTCTCCCCGACAGCAGACGTCCAGCCCAGCACCAAGTCCTAGCCACTTCACCTCTAAAATCTGAAGTTTTGCCTCTCCTGTTCATCTGCAACACCACCGCCTCCAGCTAAAGCACACAGAGACTCCCAAGGTAGAGAGAAGTATTCCTTCCATCTCTGTTCACTCCTCACCTGTCTCCTTCATGTCTCTGCCCCACATCATGCTGCATGGCTTTATTCCGATATCTGCCCGTCAACTAGCCTCTCGGCCTCCAGTCTCACAGTGGCCCATCTCAACATCACCCACTGCAAGAGGGAGGATGAATCACAGGACTCTCACTTTAGAAACTGCAGCAGAATCCCCACCGCCTGCAGGACAGAGCACCCCCATCTCTCCTGCTTTGCCCGCTAGCTGCTTCTTATACTCCCTACAGGTACAGTCATAGTGGAGGACCACAACCTCCCAGAAGGAGCAACACTCTTCCAGTTCCATGCCTTTTCACACATTTTCCTCTCCAAGTGAACTTTTACAGCTGGCAAAATGCAGCTTTAAGGCCCCCTCTACTGTGGGCCCTCCCTGACTTAGGGTATCATCTGACACCCCCGCAGCACTCTCTTCAAATGTCTGACAGTCGGCTGAGTACTAGAATCCTGCAGTCCCACCTTCTCTACTGGGCGATGGAAGACCGATCAATGGCCCAGATTGGCTAATAACAATCTAAGACCAAACACTCTACAGTCGTCTAATATCTGAGGACTGGATTAGGAATGAAAAAAGAAACGATGGCAGACAGTTGCTGTTTTCATTATAAAAGGACATGGGTTAGCAACATTCCACTAAAACTCTTAAAATAGAGACCCCCAAACTTCATCCTATAAACTTATAGGTTCTAAGTAGTTCTACCAAAAATCCTCAACAATTCACTTCTTAAAACTGTGCCAGAAATAATTTATAGATTTAATATTAGTAACCTGATGGGATACAGTAGCTGATGAGGCAAAGTTGAATTTAAATACTTATATGATCCGGGACTTCCCTGGTGGCGCAGTGGATAAGACTCCATGCTCCTAATGCAGGGGGCCCGGGTTCCATCCCTGGTCAGGGAACTAGATCCCACATGTATGCCGCAACTAAGAGTTTGCATTCCACAACTAAGAAGTCCATGAGCCGCAACTAAGGAGCCTGCCTGCTACAACTAAGACCCGGTGTAACCAAATAAATAAATATTAAATAAATAAATAAATACCTATATGATCCAAAGTTTGGATTTCTTTGTAACCTCTACTTCTTTCAGTCCGGGGCCTACTTCTCCTGCCTTACACCTACACCAACTTAAATATTAGACCTTGATGGTCCGTTACGCCAGGCCCTGAAGGCAGCCAAAGCTCACCTGGGCTGAGATGCCAAGAGGAGCAGTCCCTTCGGGTATTCACCCGTGCGGCAGTGGATGGCCCAGTGCCCCGTGAGACCGGCGTGTCCATCCAACATCTTGGTGGGCTCGGAGTCACCTCATGCTCCGGGGTAGACTGTGGTCTCCGTCACCAGGGCAATGGTGCTCGCAAAGACCCATTTCCATAAATCCCCCTTTCTGCCATTGTCTGAGACTTCGCTTTACTCTTTGTCTCAATATTAAGGATCTGAAGCGTCTTCCCAGCTAGTATTTAATGTGAGGGAGATTAGAGAAAGATCAATTAAAAATCAGAAAGACAAATTCTACACTCTTAATTCTGTATCCTTCTATTACTTTAAGATGTACTACTTACAGCTAATCTGATTAAGAGGGAAAAAAAATGTCTCGAGTAGTAATTAACCACGTTAACTTCTAAATATTGACAAGAGCCTCCTAGGCATTACCTCCTTCTCAGAAAAGTGTAAAAGTGTGTCAGTATTTATACTCATGTTAGAAAATATGTTGAAGGACTTCCCTGGTGGCGCAGTAGTTAAGAATCTGCCTGCCAATCCGGGGGACACAGATTTGATCCCTGGTCCAGGAAGATCCCACATGCCATGGCGCAACTAAGCCGGTGCGCCACAACTACTGAGCCTGTGCTCTAGAGCCTGAGAGCCACAACTACTGAGCCCATGTGCCACAACTACTGAAGCCCGTGCGCCTAGAACCTGTGCTCCACAAGGAGAGAAGCCACCGCAATGAGAAGCCCGTGAGCCGCAACTAGAGAAAGCCCGCGCACAGCAACAAAGACGCAACACAGACCAACGTAAATAAATAAATAAATAAATAAATTAATTTTAAAAAAAAATCACTTCTGTGGTGTGATGCCCAGGGTATGGCATTTAAAAAAAGAAAAAAAGAATAAAGGAATTTTATGGCCTTTAAATTCCACCTGCATAAAGTAGTCAGACACAGAAACAAAGGCTGGGCTGCAAGTGCAACTCCAGGATAGGGCTGCCTTCCAGGGTGAAACAGCCCAGGCTCAGGGGAAACATCCTCCAGCTGGAAACCTGGTCAAGCTGTCCTCAGACTGGCTAAAAATAACTTGTTTTACATGTAGTACCAACTATCTAGCATCACAACAAAAAACAAAACAAGGACCAAACCCCTTTGGGAATCAACCTCAGGACTGAGGTCCTGGCGGTGAAGGGGTCCCGCCACGAGGGGGCGCCATCCACTGCCCTGCACGCCCACCTGAGCCCGGCCAGCAGCCTGCACCCCACGTGCCTCTAAAAATGATGGGAAAGAGGTAACATTTGTGAAGAGAAGCACACGCGAATGCTCAGAGGACAGTGTTTCCTAATAACAGCAGGAATATCACACTTGGGCCGTGATACAAAGTCACAAACTCTACAAAGGGGCACAAAGACCCCGGTCACACATTCATGTTTTGTGTTTACAACTCTTTAAAAATATAAAAACCACCCTTAGCTTGGGAGCTAAGTCTGCTGATCCCGCAGGTGATCCCGCAGGCAGAGTATTAATATTCCATGAAAACAGCAGCAGTGAGGGATTCTACCCGACTTCAGGCTCTTTGGGTCAAGGGTGAAAATGCATCTCTGAAAATATCCACCAGGAATCCATCAGTGGATGGTCTGAAGGGCCCAGGGTGAGCGAGTCTGCTTGGACAGCTCCAGAAGGAACTCTCAACCAGGTGGGAGCGGGCTGCAAAGCAGAGCTTTTAAACAAGAGCCCGATGGACTTCCCCGGTCGTCTAGTGGTTAGGGCTCCGTGCTTCCACAGCAGGGGATGTGGGTTCGATCCCTAGTCGGGGAACTAAGATCCTGCATGCAGCATGGTGTTGCCGAAAACAAAAAAGAACCCTGTTCCCCAACGAGCCCTCAGCCAACATGGGCGCCTGTGATCGTCCAGGCTCAGACCCCCATCCCCACGAGTTCACACCAGCCCCCATGGAAAAGCCCAGGCTTGTGAAACAGTAACAGTGTAATTCAGTTACCTGTGTAATGCTATCACTGTACAAATACTTTTTTAAAGACAACTTTGCTCACTTTGGTGTGGCCTCCATTTGCCAGTAACATGTACTACAGGGTCCAGGATCCTCCTGTGGCCACAGGGTTGCAGTAAGAACAGGAGAAAAGCCTTAAGATGACATCACATTGGTCCTACCGCCTCATGCTTCCTCATGCAAAAGAAAACAGCAAAAAAAAGAAAAAGAAAAAGAAAAAGAAAACAGCGCCGCACGTGGTTCCAGCTGCAGCAGCTCATGTGAACACGGAGAGAAGAGGGGCAGCCGGGCACCTGGAGGCGGGTCACGCTGCCCTCCCGGAATGGGAGCCACTCACAGAGCCCCCGGGACCGAGATGCAGTGAGATGGGAAGGCCGCTTCAGGGCGTGATCCAAGCACAGACGACAACCAAGTCACTGTGCCTCCCCTGAAACACCAAGAGCCCCCCCTTGGCTAAAATGAGTGGCTGCTGTCTCTTCACCCATCCCAGCTTCACGCTCTCCAGTCTGCCCCCACCGCACCCCACCACTGCCATAGGGAGGGTTCCTGAGATGCCCAATCAGAGAATCACTCCTCTCTCTGACAGCGTCCAAGCTACAGCAAACTCTGGCTTCCTTAGACCGTCCCCCAGACTACCCAACGGAAGCCCAGATCCCATCAAAGCTTCTTCTTAACACCCTCCTACCCAGGCCCACCTCCCATGGTGCTCCTGGTGGTCTCTGGATGGAGAGATGGACAACATGCAGATGCCATGTTCTCTCTGCCCCCACGCCCACACCTCAGGAGAGCCACACGTTAAAGGGCCCAGGAGACCAACAGGCTGGGCATCGCGAGACCCGTGGAGCACACCAAACAGCAAACAGCACACTAGACAGGGTCTCTCGACAATACTGTAGAAACAGAAAACGCAGAGGAGCCAAAAGTATCATTAAGAGTTCAGGAAGTTTAATAACTTCAATTAAACTTAAAACAGTTTACAATGCTTACACTACATGTTCAAAAAAATAGTGACAAGAAATAGAGCTGATAACAGACAAAACATCATTTTGAATAAAAATTACTCAGCTATTTCTTTTCGAATAGAAAGGTCTTCACTTCCACATGTCCCTCTACCTACTGAAATGACCAAGTAAACCCTCTTTCTGTAAAAAAATAGAAGCAACGCAAAGCTAATATTTGGCATTCACAAATTTTAGGTCCAGAAAGCGCTTTCACTTTTCAAAGTAAGTGATAAAGATTTCCACGTAAAACACTAGCAAGCCCAATATATACATAATCCTTTCAGTCCCTGAATCCTGGCAGTAGGGAAAGATTCTATGTCCTCAGAGTAACTAGATTTCAAGCACCCGAGACCCCAAGTCCAGGGAAGTGAAATTCTACTAAACGCCCGACGGCCCCGTCATTGGCACATTTCCCAAGTGAAGCAGGATCTGGATGCACACTCCAGGATGCCTGGACAACCTCCCTCCCCGCCATCACCCAACCTTCCCCTCTGAGGTCAAGAGTGCCTGCAGGGTGAGGCATGGTGTTCCCTCCCTCGCACGCATCTGGACGCAGTGGTGAGGGCACCAAAGCTCAGGGCCTCTTATTGAACAGGACGCGCAAGACACAGCTTCTGCTAAAACTTCAGGAGTTTAATGCTATTGATGACACTTTGCTGTGAGTGTCTGACACTTGTTCAATATAAAAGGTAACAAAGCAGGTGAGGTAAATGCCTTTCTGAACATCCATCAGGAGTACCTTCCAGAGGCTGGATGCACGGTGGCTCTGTCTGCAGACTGGCTGTGCAGCAGGCGCCGTGGGTCACTCATGCCAGCATTCACCACCTGGGCCGGCTCGTCCTGGGCACACGGAATCCTGCCAGGTCCCATGGTCAGTATGCTGAAGCCAGCGTCAGCTGGATTAAGTCCCAGGTTTCGGAGCTAAACAGAAAAGCAGCATTTGATTAAAGTAAGTTTTTCCTCTCTGAAACAGATCAGATCTAGACCAGATAAGGGATCACAGCAAGTGACTACTGGAGGCCAATGCGAACATGCATCTCTGCCTTTAACAGGTACAGCCAGCACAGCAGCGACAGGCTTCCAGGAGCCCGCAACCCTGAGGGGCTGAACACACGGGAACCCACGGGAATAAGGATGACACCAGTAGGCAGGAGCCCAGTCATGACCATGGCAAGCCGGCGGGAAGGAGGCCTTGGGGATGGGCCCAGAAACTGGTTTCCCCAAAGGAAGCAATAACAAAGACCCGCCCAAGAGCTTTTGCTTAAAGCATTCCCCTGCACGTCACAAAGTCTAAATCTACTTCCATGGGGCTTCCCTGGTGGTGCAGTGGTTAAGAATCCGCCTGCCAATGCAGGTGACAAGGGTTCAAGCCCAGGTCTGGGATGATCCCACACGCGTCGGAGCAACTAAGCCCGTGCACAACTACTGAGCCTGCGCTCTAGAGCCCACGAGCCACAACTACTGAAGCCCGCACGCCTAGAGCCTGTATTCCGCAACAAGAGAAGCCACCACAAAAAGAAGCCTGTGCACCGCAAGGAAGAGTATCCCCCGCTCAACGTAACTAGAGGAAGCCCGTACGCAGCAACAAAGACCCAATGCAGCCAAAAATAATAAAATAAATAAATTTAAAAATACATATATTAAAAAAAATTAGTGATTTGAGTCCAGTTCCTCACGTAAGAGCTTATACACACATTCGTGGCACTGGGAAAAGTCCAGTACCTCACAAACATAAGATGGTGTCTTAACATCTGGGAACCATGGACGCAAAAATTAGCCAGAGACCATTAGAACCAGAACAAATGAAGACGGTGGTTCCAGCCGGGTGGGATCCTGCAGTCTCTGGAGACAGGCAGGGACAGCTTTAACTCCAACGACTCGAGAACCCTGAGGGCTGGGGCCCGGGTTGCTAAACACAGCACAACCCCACAAAGAGTACCTGATACCCCTGAGTTTTACTCCACGTGCAAAAAGAGTCCCAAGATGCAGTTTTCCATTAGTCAGTAGAAATAACCAAGGACTCTGATTCCCAGAATAATCAGTCTGGTAGGTAACCAAGCTACACATTTAAAATGGCCCGTATCAGAGTTAATACAAGTAGACAAGGGACCTCCCCAGCAGTCCAGTGGTTGGGACTCTGCCTTCCAATGCAGGGGGCACAGGTTCGATCTCTGGTCGGGGGACTAAGATCCCACATGCTGTGTGGTGCAGCCAAAAATTAAAAAAAAAAAAAAAAAAAAAAAAAGACATTCTCACAATCCTTTCGGTTCTCTAGACCTGCGATGAAACAAACCCATATTCGAATCTGACGCTGAGGAAAACATAAAAGAAACTGCGCATCTGAATGTCCTGTGGCTGCTCTACTGAAGGGACTGCAGCCTGGCCGGCAGGGCCGCAGCTGTGCTCACACAGGTCGCTGGTGACAACACTAGCTTCTCGTGTCAAAGAGCCAGATGCCCCACGGGGTCAACACCTGGGCTGTCACCTCCGGGCCTTGTTCCTTCTGCACCTGTCTCCTCCCCAGGCTCACTCACTGCCGATCCCAGGGCCCAGAACATGGATGTTATATAATTAATTAGTAGAGAGGTTTCTTCTTCTAGGCAGTCAAGAAAATATGCAGTTTAAGAAAATATATTTTATATTTCAAACTTATTAGCAAGCCTTTTCCTATGTTAGAGGAAGCTCTGTAAATGAGGGCCTATGAAAAAATGGTGATACTAAGGTCTTTTCTGGAACTTACCTAAATTTTAGGAGTAGGTTAGTTCAGGATAGTTTAAAAGCTACATTTTTAGTGCATTACAGACTTCTCTCAAATTACACCACAGCAAGTTTTCTCTATTTTAAAACCAATGCATAAGACCCTATATTTATCCCTGTTAAATGTCATCTACTTGGATCCCAGTCTGTCAAGATCTGCTTGGATTCTAATTTTGCCCCTGAACTTTGCCATCCCAGCTCCGTGGCGCCCTTCCTCAGCCAGCCCAGGGGGATGGTCACCTCCCCTGGCACAGAGGGTCCAGCGGGCCTCCAGCAAGAGAGGTGGCAGAAGAAAATGAACAGGCTAAAAGCAGCGGAGGAGGTGAAGCAGCAAGGGAAAGAAAAATCAGGATGAGCAGGGAGGCGAGGACACATTTCTAGGATGGGGTGACAGGGAGCCAACAACTACCATCCCAGGGGATGTTAGTAAGCAATTCTGTCAAATACATGCTGGGATCTGTATGTGATTTTTTTCCCCCTTGGCCACACCATGCGGCATGTGGGATCTTAGTTCTCCGATCAGGGATCGAACCCACGCTCCCGGAATTGGAACTGCAGTCTTGACCACTGAACCGCCAGGGAAGTCCCAGTACAGTATGTGATTTTAAAAGAAATCTTCAAATCGTGTTAAGTTACAAAAGCAAAGGCCAGGAGAATTTATTTATTTATTTTTTTTTTGAAGTAAGGGGGCCTCTCACTGTTGTGGCCTCTCCCGTTGCGGAGCACAGGCTCCGGACGCGCAGGCTCAGCGGCCATGGCTCACGGGCCCAGCCGCTCCGCGGCATATGGGATCCTCCCGGACCGGGGCACGAACCCGTATCCCCTGCATCAGCAGGTGGACTCCCAACCACTGCGCCACCAGGGAGGCCCAGGAGAATATTTTTAATATAATTCTTTTAATCATTTTTTTGAAAATATAATGCTTTCCTTAACAGTTTCTTATGGGGAGAGAGACCCCCCTGATTGCACAGTTTCCATTCATACTTTTTATTTGGGGCAATTCTTCCATGCACACATATTACTTTAAAGCCTGTTCCAAATACTTCTGCCCCAGCTACAGGACGCTGAGGAGCCTGGGGAAGCTTGGCTAAGATCACGTAGGACATGACACCTCCATCGACCCAACAAAACTCAAAGAGCACCGGGAAGCATGTGCGGTTTGGGGATCTTGAAGATTTAAATTTGTTTTTCCAAAGATGCCCGACTCTAATCCACCCGATACTCGGTCACTCACCTGCCACACACTCACTTTGTAAACAAGAAAGTCAGACGCAAATGATGAGCCCAGCATCTACCTCCAGTATAAGGACCATCAGTCAGCCAACAGGTAAAATTTAACAGCTTACACAAGACCTTACAAAAAGCTTCATATAGACGTAGAACAACAATTCTAGGACACAGTAAGCCCATTGTTGTGCGTCTTAGAAACTGAAAAGTGGCAGAAATAGAGACACAGATGGAGAGAACAAACGTATGGACACCAAGGGGGAAACTGGGGGGTGGGGTGGTGGTGGTGGGATGAATTGGGAGACTGGGATTGACATATATACACTGGTATGTATAAAATAGATAACTAATAAGAACTTGCTGTATAATAAATAAATAAATAAATGAAAAAAAGAATCTGAAAAGCGAGGCAGCAACATAAACCAAGCATGTTCTGGGCAGACATGTCCTCCCCAGAGCCCTGCCAGCACACTCGGATGCTCAATGTCTTCAGTTCAAGCTCAGCCCCCACGTGAAAAAGGCTTCGAACATCAACCTCTCTAACTATGAATAACGACTAACCTCTAGAAGACTGGTTCTCAGCTTCGTCTAGGAGGCAACGCCACAGCGCAGAGACTCGGATTTCCACCCGAGGTGGCCCCGCCGGGTGCTATGAAGTCCCAGCCGCGCCGAGAGGTGCTAATCAAGACCAGAGACTGCCGGGCTCCTGAAACTTACACGGGTTCCCTTGGCCAAGTCCGCGTCTGTTAAGAACATCACCTCTGAGCTCCAAGACCAGACCCTGAGGGACCAATCTGTATGCCTCTGTGGGGAGCTGTGCCACGTTTCAAAACTCTCACACACCAGCAGCTGCTTCCTGACGCAGCCGGGAGAGAATTCCTGGAGCTCTGAACAGAAATTCTCTGCCACCAAACGGTCCAGCCAGTCCTCTTGTGAATCAAGGCATACCCAGTTCTTAGCCCTTTTAGTTTTTTGCCGTTCTCGGATATCACAAACGGCAACCGCCTTCAAACTCAGGTATCTGATTTTTTTTTAAGTTCAAACAGTACTTATGAGAAATGTTTCTGCAGCACCAGTCCGCCCCTCCAAACTAGGGTGACAGGATAAATAAAGCAAAATAACTCGCCACTGTCTGAAGCCCAAGTGGAGGGAACACCTTATTAGGATGCAGGAGACATAACACGTGTGGCCTCTGCCCACTGCGTAATGGAGAAGCTGACCATAGAGTAACGGTCTGCCCACTGCGTAATGGAGAAGCTGACCATAGAGTAACGGTTCCTGCACATGTATTTGTTTCCCCACCGACCGTTATAAAAGTATTGTCGGGCTTCCCTGGTGGCGTAGTGGTTGAGAGTCCGCCTGCCGATGCAGGGGACACGGGTTCATGCCCCGGTCCGGGAAGATCCCACATGCCGCAGAGCGGCTGGGCCCGTGAGCCATGGCTGCTGAGCCTGCGCATCCGGAGCCTGTGCTCCGCAACGGGAGAGGCCACGGCAGTGAGAGGCCCGCGTACCGAACAACAACAACAAAAAAAGTTCTGTTTTTCTCTGGGGAAAATCATGTGGAACAAACTAAATTTAAAAACAGAAAAAAAATATTGTTACAATTAGATCACTTGTAAAGTATCTAGAATTACTTTTCTATAGGTGACACAGAAACCAAGATCTAGAGGAAAAACAGTTTAAACGAATAGAACTGATATTTTATAGTCACAAGTCTACATCCTCCACTTCCTAATATTGTACAACTGGAGAACCGATGTCCACTCTCTTAAAGGATTTTTCGTCTGGGGAGCGATCAGGTGGGGTGAAGGGCCCCAGGGGAGCAAGCTGGGGGCCTGGAAAAGCCCACGAACCGCGTCACCAGACAGTCCTCGTGACACCTGGTCGGTCACCGACTATCCAAACATCTTATTAGGAAATCGCTTTCACTCCTTCACGGATCTGAGGGCCTGCTCGGCCCCGGGCAGTGGGTTCCTGTGCTTGCAGGCCGGAGGGAGAGCAGCGACCACACCACGGGGTGGGGCGTCCTCAGGGAAGCTCCCAGACCACGGGCGCAGAGAAGGGGCCCCTCACCCTGAAGGTCAGGGCCGGCCTGGGGTGGGGGGCGTCGTCTGAGCAGAAACCAGAGGCTAAGCAGCTGGTGGCTGGGAAAGAGGGGGCGAGGGGGGAGCATGTTCTGCAAAGAGACAGTACCACGTGCCGAGGCTCACGGGCCATCGTGGGGGCTGCAGACAAGGTGCTGGAGGACACGTGGGGGGGCAGCGAGAGGGGCTACCGGGGCCCCGCGGGTCCGGCATCCTCACCCCGGCGCGACGGGGCCGCTCACCAAGGGACTTGAAGCGGACGGCTGTCCTCTGGGAAAACGCCTCTGCCCAGGTGCTGGGCAGGGACCCGGGGCAAGACCGGAGGACGAAACCCAGGGACAGAGTCGGCGCCGCCCCCACCCAGGGAGGAGCGCGAAGCCCGAGAAGGACACTCGGGCCCTCCCCGAGAAGGACACTCGGGCCCGAGGGCCGAGCAGCCCCCGCTGTCCGCGCACCGGGAGGCGACGTGTGGTCGGACCTTCGTCCTCTGCCCGCGTCCAAGTCTGAGCCCCGGGGGTTTTCTAGCCCGCGAACGCCGGGCGGCCCGCACGCGCGGCACCCGCGCCCCCACCGCACCGGGCTGGGGGCTGGGGGCTTGGGTCGGCGGCGCCCTCTGGGACCCGCAGGCGGCTGGGACGCGGCCGAAGGACCGAGCGCAACCCGTCCCCGCGCGGCTCCCGGTTCTCACCTGGAAGGTCCTGAGAGAAGTGCACAAGCTGGCGGGCAGGAAGGCGCGGAGCCCCACCGGAGACACGCATGCGCACTGATTGAGGCGCGCATGCGCACTGATTGAGGCGCGCGCCGAGACATCTCTGCCCGCGCTCCCTCCGCCGGCCGACCGGGGTGGGGATGGGGGGTCTGCGAAAAGTAGTCCCGGTTGTTGCTGCCGGTCCTCCCAGTCCCCCGAGCAGGAACGAGTCTGCGCTGCCCCGCCGGTGCCCAGGGAAGGTGAAGGGGTCCCGGGTTGACCCCCGGCAGGTGTGCGCGGGCAGGTGAAGGGGTCTCGGGCTGACTCCTGGCCGTGCCCAGGGCAGGTACGCTCGGACAGACTAGGCACGGGCTGCCCTCAGCAAGTTCCCCGAGTGACGGGGTTCCAGGCGAGAGAAGCCCAGTTCCGGCGCCCTTCCCTCGAGCCCTCCATGTGCAGAGAAAGGGCAGAGGGGGAAGGTCTGGACAGTTGAGTTCAGGGACATTTTTAAAATTCAGGCACAGATGGGCCAAAAACACTGTAAAAGGAGTCTTGGAATTACGTGTGATGTGTTTACATGCAAGGCGCTCCTAAACATCTTTCCTGGCTTTGCATGTAAACATTTCTGGACACTGTTGGGTCAGAACATCGGTGCGGAGAGCTGAGAGACCGCAAAGCAGCAGGTGGGCCACCGAAGGCGCGACGGTCACCTGGGTGGCCGGTGGCTGCACATCTGTAGTGGCAGGTCCGGCACGGAAAGCACACCTCGTTCGCCCAGCGGTCATTGTTTCCCGAGGCACCTTTTGAAGGTGTTTTGCGCACAGGTGGCTCGGCTGCATACAGGATGTTCGTCAGGGAAGGGGAGGCCTGAGCTGTCTGCGTTCCCACGCTCGGGGTAACCGATCTCCTCTGCGCTCCGCCTTGCTCCCCGGTAATTTTAAGAAATGAATAGGACACCGTGAATAACACAGTGATGGTGCAATTATTTGCACAACAGCTTCACAATCTAGCAGCCAAAAATATGTTAAAGAAGAAAACAGACTGTTCACTTTCAAATTAAATCTCTTTCCAGTGTTAGGCGGGACCTCTGCAGACTGCAGGTTCCACGTCTGCAGCCTCATCAGCTAACAATATGGACTCTGGCTGTGGGTAGTACTACATTTCCCAAATCTCTCTATTTTGGCAGTAATGCCGATGAACCAAAGCACCCTTCACCCCGAACACTATATAAAGTCTTTAGTATTTGTAGTATTTCATTCCCTACATCCCCACCCTTCCCCCCACCCCACCCCTCCTCCCACCCCAGGGCTTTTGGAGGTCAAAACTAAAAATTTACAGCCTAGAAGAAAGGAATTTTAGGAAAATTGTAGTTAAGCAAAATGACAGGATTGTTAATAAGTCAGGACCTCGCCCAGTGTCTTTACGTGTAAAGGAACTAAACGTCTGACTTGAAAAGGATTCTAATAACCTCACTACTGGTAACTTGCCAAGTAATCCTGAAAAAAATCTTTAAATCCTTTGTGATGATTTCCCATCTTCACAATAGAAATGATGAGCTCCCACAACTCAATAAGATCAACAACTAAATAGAAAAATGGGCAAAAACATATGAAAAAATAACGCATAGAAAAGAAATATGACTGATTCTTAAACATGAAAAATAAGAATCCAACTTCACTCATAAGCAAAAGGCAAATTCTAGCTATCCTACAGTTATTCTTGTAGACCTTCATCCTACAAATAAAACTCTAAGGAAAATTAGTTCATGTTAAAAAATAAATAATAAATAAAAAATTTAAAAAACACTCAAGGAAACAAGTCACCACAAGAAAGAACAAGGAGAACCAAGAGACAGATACTGTCACAGAAGTTGTGAAAATGAACTTATCACAGACTTTAAATTACTATATTTAATGTATTTAAAGAGCTAAATGACAAACTTAAAAATACACGTGGGAAAGAAACTGTAAAGAATGACCAAGCATTGGGCTTCCCTGGTGGCGCAGTGGTTGAGAGTCCGCCTGCCGATGCAGGGGACACGGGTTCGTGCCCTGGTCTGGGAAGGTCCCACATGCCGCGGAGCGGCTGGGCCCGTGAGCCATGGCCGCTGGGCCTGCGCGTCCGGAGCCTGTGCTCCGCAACGGGAGAGGCCACAACAGTGAGAGGCCCGCCTACCGCAAAAAAAAAAAAAAAAAAAAAAAGAATGACCAAGCAGATTTGAAAAAGAACCAAATAGACATTCTAGAAATGCAAAATGTAACAGAGTATAGTAAAGCCTTGGCGTAACATTCTAAGTGGGTCCAAAATAACTAATCATGTTGTTGTCAGTGAATAAAATGAGACTAGAGGAGGGAAGGTTGGGAATTCTGTCCGTCAGAATCCAGCCCGGTGACAGAAACCACACCAGCTGCTTGAACAGAGGGAACAGAATGTAAACAAGAGGTAAGGGAGAGCTGGAAGGGTAGGACCAGAACCCAGGTGGTGGTGGAGGGACAGGTGTAGTTAGGGCCATGCCCCCAGAGCTCGGGGTGAATGGGAAGAACCTGGAAACATTGCACCTTAGAAGAAGGGTCTGCAGAGCTGGAACTCAGCCCCTGGGGGGAGGAGGTGGACGGCTGGGGCCAGAGTTTCCAATCCTAGAGGAGGGGTCCCCAGAGGCTGGGATACAGACCTCGGAGGAGGAGGTGCGTTGAGGCTGGTTCTGCAAGTCTTGGAGAAACTGCAGCCTGGCTTCAGCCTCTTGGGCGGGAAGACTCTGCTCTGCCTGTTGAAGAGGTGGGGCTGGGGCGATGCCTCTGGGATCAGAGCCCGCAGGCGCCCTCCAGCGCCCCTGGGCGGACGCCGACTGAACATCTGCCAGCGGTTTTCAGAGCCTCAGCCCCAGCACCACATGGCCGTTTATGGAAGGGGGAAGGAAGGGAGAGCTGAAAGACAGAAGACGATAATGGGCACAGAAAACGTGTCATATCCAAATCCAAGTTCTCGCGGGCTTTCCGATACGTGAAATTAAACCGTCTCTGGAGAACTTCCGTTTCCGGAAAGCAGCAGCGAACCAACAAGGCGATGACTGACAACTGGGTCAACATCCGGGAAACAGAGGAAGTGAGCAAGGTTAGCCGGGTATCAGGGATGCTTCTCCTGAGGGGCGTTAGCCAATTCCAGAGCAGGGCCAAGAGGGCAGCAGCACCTTTAACACCCTCGCAGCCCTGGGAGGACAAAGTTTGGAGTCTGGGAACCACCACGGAGGTACCCTCATGTGGTATTTTGGACCCCAGGTTGCTTGGGACTCCGTTCAAATAATGTCAGTCCTTGCCAGCGGCAAATATAGGTTCTTTCGGGAGAGAGAGAACCTCATGATAGAGCTCAAATTATTTCTACAGTTGTTCATGTGCAGTGATCAGCATTCAGTCAGGAATAAGCAGATGTCCAAGGAGAGAAGACAAATGACTGTAAATGAAGAGAAGTAACAAACAGACCTGCAGCGGGTCCAGATAACAGACTTTTTCCGAAGACTTAAAGGGCTATGCTTTATATGGTAAGAGGATGAAAGACAAGATTGAGAACCTTATCACTGACCTGCAAACTATGAAAGAAGAACCAACTGGACGTTCTAGAACTGAAAAATATAACTGAAACTGAAAATTCAATGGATAGTGTTGTTGGTAGGTTACACACAGCTGAAAAGAGAAAAGTAATGAAGGTGGAGTTAGGTCAGAAGAATATACCCAAACTGAAGCACAGAGAGAAGAGGGTAGAAGATACATAATACAGTAAGACAATCTGACCTTCATGGAATTGGGGTCCTAGAAGTGGAGAGAATAGGCAGAAGCAGTGTCTAAAGAGATAAAGACTTGAAGTCTTCTTAAAATTGATGGAATACGTCAAGCTTCAGGTTCCAGAAGCCTTACAGATTTCAATCAGAATTCATAAAAAACAAACCACACTTAGGCATATCATAGTAGAACTGCTGAGAACTTAAAAAAAAAATCTTAAAAGCAGCCATACTGAAAAAAAATCACTTTCTAAGAAGCAATAATTAAACTGAAAACTGACTTCTCAAACTAGAGAAGCCAGAACACAGAAGAATCATATCTTCAAAGTGGGAAAGTAAAATAACTGCTAACCCAGATTTTATATCCAGCAAAAAATTCCTTTAGGAATGAAAGGGAAATTATGACATTTGCAGACAAATGAGATCTGAGAAAATCCATTACTGGTAGACTTTAACCAAAGGAAATACTAATGGATTTTCTTTAGACAAAAATAAAATGATTTCTAATTGGAGGATCAGAGATGTAGGAAGAATAAAATTCAACAAGAAGAGTGTGTTGGTAAATCTAAATGGAAGTCGACTGTATAACACAAAAATAACAATGCCTTCAGGGATTAAAAACATATCAGGGCTTCCCTGGTGGCACAGTGGTTAAGAGTCCGCCTGCCGATGCAGGGGACATGGGTTCGTGCCCCGGTCCGGGAAGATCCCACATGCTGCGGAGCAGCTGGGCCCGTGAGCCATGGCCACTGAGCCTGCGTGTCTGGAGCCTGTGCTCCGCAACGGGAGAGGCCACAACAGTGAGAGGCCTGTGTACTGCAAAAAAAAAAAAAAAAAACATATCAGAGGGGCTTCCCTGGTGGTGCAGTGGTTGAGAGTCCGCCTGCCGATGCAGGGGACACCGGTTCGTGCCCTGGTCCGGGAAGTTCCCACATGTCACGGAGCGGCTGGGCCCGTGAGCCATGGCCACTGAGCCTGCGCGTCCGGAGCCTGTGCTCTGCAACAGGAGAGGCTACGACAGTGAGAGGCCCGCGTACCGCAAAAAAAAAAAAAAAAAATCGGAATTAAAATATATGAAAACTATAGTGTGTAAGTTGGGGTGGAATAAATTGATTTAAGGTTCTAATTTCAAAACCCAAGCATCGTCTGAGAAAAGGGTGCACAAAGGCTAGATTTGTAGTACATTGAATTATCGATCCTACATCTTAATCCCCTGCAGCGGTTTGTTCATCCACCCTCTTGCTGTGGCTTTGTGACATGCTAAGGGGACCCCTTCACCCCTTGGGTCCCAGCATGGCCCTGGGACTCGCTTTGATGGACTGAATGTTAGCATCATGATACCAGCAAAGGTTTCAATGCCCTGCGCTGTCTGGCTTGCACTTCGGCAGTTGCGCTGTGTCCGTGAGTACATGTCCCCAGTACCCACTGCCTTTCCAGCCTGAAGTTCAGATTGGAGCACGTGGAGAAGACCTGGGCCCAATCTGAAGCCTTGGCACAAGATTAGCCAAGTTCATCCAAACCCCAACCAACCCACAAGTGAGTGAGGGAAAAAAAGTAAATGTGGTTATAAGCCACAGATGTTGAGGCTGTTTTATACGTGGCATTATTTTGGTAAGGAAGTTAGTACCCAGAAACAATGTACTTCCATAACAAAAAACAAATATGGGGCATTGCTTTGGGACCGGGTGGTGGGTAGTAAGAAACTGTTATACAAAAAAAAAAAAAAAAGAAGAAGAAGAAGAAGAAAGAAAGAAAGAAAAACTGTTATACAACCCTGAGAAAATGAAGATCTGTATGACTGACAAAATTACCTGTGGTAAATGTTATGGGTTGAATTGTGTCCACCGCAATTTCATGTGTTAAAGTCCTAACCTCTAGTATCTCAGAATGTGACTGTATTTGAAGACAGGGTCTTTAAAGAGGTGATTAAGTTAAATGAGGTCATTAGGGTGGGGCCCTGCTCCATATGAGAGGAGGAGATTAGGACACAGACACAGAGGAAGGACCATGTGAGGACACAGCTGGGGAGATGGTCATCTCCAAGCCAAGGAGAGAGGCCTCAGGAGAGAGAATCCTGCTGAGACTTTGACCTTGGAGTTCTAGCCTCCAGAGCTGTGAGAAAATAAACTCATTGTTAAACCACCCAGTCAGTGGTATCCCTAGTGGCAGCCCTAGTAAACTACAGTAAACCTACAGTAACTTGTAAGAAAGAAAATATATCTAATGAACATAAGGCATCACTGGGTGAGGAGAATGAGGCAAGTGCTGAAACCATGAACTCTTGCCTCTAGCTTCACTCTGTAAGGCATGCCCTCAGAAAGGAACGGATCCATCTGCAAGCTGAATTTAGAAGCCCTGGAGAGAGCGCAAAAGTTGCAGCATTGGAAAATGAAACTATTTCCAAATCAATCAAATGTGAGCCTCTCGGGAAGACATCCGTATCCAAAACTCGGCCAGCAGGACAAGGATTGGGGTAAACGGCAACTCAAGGCATAGCTGTAACACACTTCGTTGGGGTGGCCCCTGGTAGAGCCTTTCGGTGGGATAAGAGCACGCTGTACTTCAGTGTGATTCTGTAGAAGCCTTCCCTGCTCAAAGTAAACTCAGAGGCATGTCGTGAAAAGAATTTGGGTTGTGGTTTTCGGCACGTGAAGTTGATTCATGACTGTGGCACAGGAATCAAGGAGGGAAACCCACCGCTGTGGTCTGAATGCCTGTGTCTCCCCAAAGTTCATCAACGTGATGGCATGGAAGGCGGGGCCTTTGGGAGGGTCATGAGGTCATAAGGGTGGAGTCTGGGTGAATGGTGTTAGTGCCCTAATAAAAGAGGCCTCAGAAGGCTCCCTTACCACTTCCACCCTGTGAGGACACAGCCAGAGTTTGGCAGTCTACAGCCCGAGAGAGAGCCTTCACCAGAACCCAGCGATGCTGGCACCCTGGCTTCCAGCCTCCAGAAACGTGAAAAATAAATCTCTGTGGTTTAGAAGCCACCCAGTCTGTGGGCATTTTGTTATAGCCTCCCAAACAGTCTAAGACACACAGAAAGTTTTTGAGAGAGTGGTGTTGGCAAAAGCATCACCCAGACTAGACTAAAAGGCAATGATGCTGTTTGAGATGAAACAGATGACTGGGCCCTGAGCCCTCTGCTGGCTGAGGGTACAGAGAGAGCTGACCAAACACTGCAAGGGAGTGTTCCTTCATCTGTCTTCAGGAGCGGCCAAGGAGAATGATGGAAGGGAATGTCCTCCTGGAGCAGATGAATAAATTGTAGTTTGATCACACAACAGAATGCTGTAAACAATGCAAGTAAATGATCTAAAACTCTACACCATATTATGGAGGAATCACACAGACAGAATGTTGAATAAAAGAAATCAGACCTAAAAGAGTACATATTATAGGACACCACACAAAATACGCAAAACTAATTTATGTGTAAAAGGATAGGGTGGCACATGTGCTTAGTGGGTTTTGTGACTGGGAATGAGAAGAGGGGGCTTTAGGGATGTTGTTACTGTTCTGTTTCTTTTTTCTTTTCTTTTTTTTCTGCGGTACATGGGCCTCTCACTGCCATGGCCTCTCCGGTTGCGGAGCACAGGCTCCAGACGCACAGGCTCAGCGGCCATGGCTCATGGGCCCAGCCGCTCCATGTCACGTGGGATCCTCCTGGACCGGGGCACGAACCCGCATGCCCTGAATCGGCAGGCAGACTCCCAACCACTGCACCACCAGGGAAGCCCTACTGTTCTGTTTCTTGATCTGAGTGTTGATTATATGAGTAAGTTTGGTTCGTGAATTGTCACTGAGTTATTCAATTGTATTGTTTGTGGTTTTGTAACAGATTTCCCCAAAACTAAGCACCTGAAAATAACAAGTATGGATTAACAGACAGTTCTGAGGGTCAGGAGCCTGGGATCTGTCATGAGGTTGCAGTTAAACTGCCAGCAGGGCCTGAGTCATCTGAAGCCTCAACAGGACCCTCGAATTCGCTTCCAGGTTCACTTGTGTGGGGTCTGCAGCCTGTTCCTCCATGGCTGTTGGCTGAAAGCCTGCTGCTCTGCATGGGCCCCTCCATGTAGTGCCCAGTGTCCCTGCCACATGGCAGCCGTCTTTCCCCAGAGCGAGTGATGAAAGGAGATGGAGATGAAGAGGAAGGAGAAAGGCCCAGTGTCTTTCATAACTGGGTGTCAGAGGGACGTGTTACTTCTGCCTTATTATATTCACAGAAAGTGAGTTACTAAGAAGGGCTGGGACTTCCCTGGTGGTCCAGTGGTAAAGAATCTGCCTTCCAATGCAGGGGACGCAGGTTCAATCCCTGGTCAGGGAACTAAGATCCCACATGCTGCGGGGCAGCTAAGCCTGTGTGCCACAACTACTGAGCCCACGTGCTTCAATGAGAGTGCCCTTGTGCCACAAACTACAGAGCCCACATGCCCTGGAGCCCATGCACCACAACTACAGAGAGAAAACCCACATGCCACAACTAGAGAGAAGCCCGTGCCCTGCAATGAAGACCTGACGCAGCCAAAAAAATAAATAAATGTTAAAAATATATATATACATTAAAAATAAAAAAAGGAAAGAAAAAGAAGGGCTGGGAAGTTGAGGTCCAGTTCTTGAAAGGAGGAGCTATATCAGTCAGCTTGGGCTGCCATAGCAAAATACCACAGACTGGGTGGGTGGCTGAAACAACAGATATTTATTTCTTACAGTTCTGGAGGCTGGAAGTCCAGGATCAAGGTTCCAGCTGACTGGGCTCTCGGTGAGAACCCACTTCTACTGCTCACAGATGGCTGTCCTGCTATGTCCTCACATGGCAGACAGAGCGAGAGAGGGAGTTCTGTCTGGTCTCTGCTTACAAGGGCACCAAGCTCATCATGAGGACCTCACCCTCATGACCTCATCTAAATCTAATCACCTTCCAAGGGTTCCCATGGCCCAATATGGAATTGTTTCACGTGGTCATGGAGTCTGGGAAGTCCCAAGAGCTTTAGTCTGAAGATCTGATGGGGTAAGTTCCAGGCGGGTCCTAAGGCACAAGGAGACTGATGTCCCAGCTTAAGACTGTCAGGCAGAGAGAGCAAATTCTTTCTTGTTCAGTTTTTTGTTTTATTCAGGCTTTCAGTTGATAGGATGAGGCCCTCCCACACTGGGGAGGGCAATTTGCTTTGGTCCACCAATTCAAATGGTGACCCCATTTAGAAACACCCTGCAGACACACCCAAAATAATGTTTAATCAGATACCTGGGTGCCTTGTGACCCAGTCAAACTGATGCATAAAATTAACCATCACAAGTAAAAAGGAATTTGTGGACATATTTTAAAAACCACTATAACATGTTCATATGTACCTTTTTTTTTTTTTTTTTTTTGCAGTACACGGGCCTCTCACTGTTGTGGCCTCTCCCGTTGCGGAGCACAGGCTCTGGACACGCAGGCTCAGCGGCCATGGCTCATGGGCCCAGCTACTCCATGGCATGTGGGATCTTCCCGGACTGGGGCACGAACCCGTGTCCCCTGCATCGGCAGGCGGACTCTCAACCACTGCGCCACCAGGGAAGCCCCCATATGTACCTTTATATATATAAATTTAAAATTTGTTGAGCAAACTAGAAATCAATAATGGAAAGATAACAGGGACATCTCCAAATACTTGGGAAATAACATATTTCTAAATAATCAATGGGGGAAAGACAAGGCTCAAGGGAAATTTAAAAAATATATTGAACTGAACAAAAATGAAAACATTAAAAAAATTTGTTGTTTGCAGCCAAAGCAGTGTTGAGAGGAAAACTTATAGCAGTAAATACTTACATTAGAAAAGAGGGAGTGATGTCAGCAACATGGCTAAATATGACAACCCTCATTTGTGTGCCCCCCCAACAACAACAATTTGGCACCCATCCATCCATGCCCAAATGATACTTTGTGGGAACTGTAGAACCCTGCATCATATACCAATGGATGCAGGAGGAGTCTTGCACAGCAGTGCACCAGGTAATAGGCAAAAGACCTTGGTTCATGGCTGTGGACCCTTCAGTGGCCTGAGAACTGGCTCTAGCCCCTCTCAGCCAGGAGCCCCTGGAGAACACTGTCTTAGACAATCACTCACAGATGAGAGAGTCTTCGTGGAACTCTGGATTTCCAGCAGAGTAGTTCTAGCACAGCACTGGAGCAAAAAAAAAAAAAAAGTTTGGACACACTGGAGAGGGTAAGAGGACAGCTCAACTTACCCACATCACCCCTTCCCCAAGGTGGCACAGTTTAGGGCCAAGAGAGATCTTCTCTGCCCATGATTTCTCCTGCAGGGAAAAGTGAGAGTGTAGAGTGAGTGCCTGGCTTCCCCAACTGTGCAGAATGCTGCCAAAGAGGCCTGTTTCTCCCCCACCACCTCCAGAGTACTGAATCATGGCCTGTGTGACTGCGGAGCTGGGAAGAGGCTGGGGGAGCAGGAGATAGGACTCTTGGAGGGCATTGAAAGTATGTGAACTTTATTAACCATATCACAGACTCCATCAAGAAGCTGCCTATGAGCTGCTAGGTATGCCTCACCCACAAATTCTCCCAACTGGTTCATGGCACCCCCAGCACTCTGCATGCCTCATCTACACCCCCACCCTGTGGCTGGCTCCCTGTGTGCGCTCCCAATGACAGTGGCAAGAGCAAGCTTTGGCAGACAACTGCTGGGCATGCACAGAAAGCCAGCCCAAATCTGCAGGCCAGAGAGAGACATAAACGTGAGTTTTACTGCCACACTTGGGAAAGAAAAAGGGAGGCTATCAGCACCCAGCCTGCTGTGTTGCTGGATTGAGAGAAGGCGTACAAGCTTAAGAATTCTGCCACAAGAGGGAGCAAAAAATGTGGAGCAGATGTATCCATAGAAGTTCTGAGAAAGCCTCAGAATCACTAGCAGGGCCGATAAAAGGTATTTTTCTCCTGAAGGGAGCTAGTAAAGATTGGAAGAGGTGACTGCTACTTCAAATGCAAAGACATCAGTGCAGAAACTTCAAGAAACATGAAGAATCAAGGAAACATGACACCCCAATGGATTATAATAATCTACCAGTAACCAATCCCAAAATATGGAGATCTGAGGTTTACCCAATAAAGAATTCAAAATAGCTGTTTTAAGGAAGTTCAGTGAGCTACGAGAAAACACAAAGACAATTCAATGAAACCAGGAAAACAATACACAAACAAAATGACAAGGTAGCAAAGAGAAAGAAGTCATAAAAGTGACCAAACAGAAACTCTGAAGCTGAAGAATTCGGTTATTGAAATGAAAAATGAAACAGAGAGCGCCAACAGCAGCATGGATCAAGCAGAAGAAACAATCTGTGGAAGACAGGAACTTTGAAAGTATCCAGTCAGAGGAGAACAAAGCAAAAAGAAAGAAAAGAGTGAAGGAAGCCTACCTGACATATGGGATAGCATCAAGAGAAACAATGTGTGAATTACTGGAGTCCCAGAAGGAGAAGCAAAGGATAAGGGGGCAGAAAGTTTACTTAAAGAAATAATGGGTGACACTGTCCCAAATATGGGGAGAGACTTAGATATGCAAGTTAACGAAGGTCATAGGTCACCAAACAAACTCAGTGAGATAGTCTCCAAAACACATTATAATAAAACTATCAAAATTCAAGGATAAAGAGAAACTTAAAAGCAGCAAGCAAAAAGAAGCTTGTAACTTACAAGGGAACCCCCATAAGGCTATCAGTGGAGTTTTCAGCAGAAACCTAATAGGCCAAAAGAAAGTGGGATAATATATTCCCTGATATATTCAAGTGCTGAAAGGGGAAAAAAAGGCCAACCAAGAATTCTATATCTGGCAAAGTTGTCCTTTAGAAATGATGGAAAGATGAAGATGTTGGGACTTCCCTGGTGGTGCAGTGGTTAAGAATCCACCTGCCAATGCAGGGGACATAGGTTCAAGCCCTGGTCTGGGAAGATCCCACATGCCACGGAGCAACTAAGCCCGTGCGCCACAACTACTGAGTCTGCGCTCTAGAGCCCACAAGCCACAACTACTGAAGCCCGCGCGCCTAGAGCCCGTGCTCTGAAACGAGAAGCCACCACAATGAAAAGCCTGCCTGCCACAACGAAGAGTAGCCCCCGTTCACCGCAACTAGAGAAAGCCCACGCACAGCGATGAAGACCCAACGCAGCCAAAAATAAATAAATTAAAAAAAAAAAAAAAAAAAGATAAAGATGTTCCTAGACAAACAAAAGCTGAGAGAGTTCATCACCACTAGACCTGCCTTACAAGAAATGATGAAAGGAGTTCTTCAAGCTGAAATTAAAGGATACTGATTAGCAACATGAAAACATTTGAAACTATACAGCACACTGGTAAACTATACAGTCAAATTCAGAATACTCTAATACTGTAATACAGTTGTGTGTTAACCAGTTAACTCTAGTATAAAGGTTAAAGGACAAGAGTATTAAAATAACTATAGTTAAAATAATTAGTTAGGGCTTCCCTGGTGGTGCAGTGGTTGAGAGTCCGCCTGCCAATGCAGGGGACACGGGTTTGTGACCTGGTCCGGGAAGATCCCACATGCCGCGGAGCGGCTGGGCCCGTGAGCCATGGCCACTGAGCCTGTGCGTCCGGAGCCTGTGCTCCGCAACGGGAGAGGCCACAACAGTGAGAGGCCCGCATACCACCAAAAAAAAAAAAATTAGTTAATGAGTACACGGTCTAAAAAGAAGTAAATTGTGACATCAAAAATATTAAATGAGGGCAGTAAAAGAGTAGGGTTTTTGTATGTGATCAATGTTCAGTTGTTATCAGCATCAAAATAGACTGTTATATCTGTTAAATGTTTTATGTAAGCCTCATGGTAACCACAGCAGAAAAACCTATTGTAGATTCACACAAGATAAAGAGAGGAGAATCAGTGCATATCACTAAGGAAAATTATCAATTTACAAAGAAAGGCAAGAGAGGGAGAAAGGAACAAGGGAACTATAAAAAAGGCAGAAAGCAATGAATAAGATAGCATTACCTATAATTACCTAAAAATTCCTATTACCTAGTAAGTCCTTACATATCAATGACTACTCTAAATGCAAATGGATTAGATTCTCCAATCAAAAGGCATAGAGTGGCTAGAAGGATTAAGCAAATACTAACAGATCTGCAGAGAGAAATAGACAACAATACAATAATAGTAGGGGATTTAAATACCCTACTTTCAACAATGGCTAGATCATTCAGATAGAAAAGCAATAAGGAAATGTTAGACCTGAAATATAGTTTTAAATGGACTTAGCAGACATATACAGAACATTCCACCAAATAGGAGCAGTATACACATTCTTAAGTGCACACAGAATGTTCGCCAAGATAGATCATACGACAAGTCAAAAAACAAGTCTCAGCACATTTAAGAAGATTGAAATCATACCAAGTATCTTTTCTGATCACAGTGGCATAAAACTAGAAGTCAGTAGTATGAGGAAAGTTAGAAAATTTACAAATATGTGGAAATTAACACACTCCTGAACAACCAGTGGGTCAAGAGGGTTGCCAATTTCATTGATCTTTCAGAAGGATTATACCTAAACATAATAAAGGCCACAAATGATAAGCCCATAGTCAACATCAAATTCAATGGTAAAAGGTTGAAAGCTTTTTCTCTAAGATCAGAAACAAGACAAGGGTGCCTACTTTCACCACTCCTATTCAACATAGTACTGGAAGTCCTAGCCAGAGCAATCAGGGAAGAAAAAGAAAGAAAAGGCCTCCAAATTGGAAAGGAATAAGTAAAATTGTCTTTGTTTGCAGATGATATGATCTTATGCATAGAAAATCCTAAAGACTCCACCAAAAACTGTTAGAACTAATCAACAAATTTAGTAAAGTTGCAGGATACAAAATCAACATACAGAAATCAGTTGCATTTCTATACACTAACAATGAAATATCTGAAAAAAGAAATAAAACCATTCCATTCATAATAGCATCAAAATCAATAAAGTACTTAGGAATAAATCTAGTCAAGGTGGTGAAGGATCTGTACATTGAAAACTATAAGGCTTCGATTAAAGAAACTGAGGGAACAAATAAATCGAAAGGTATTTGTGTTCATTAATTGGAATATAGATATTGTTAAAATGTCTATACTACCCAAAGCCAGCTACATACTTGAAAGTTACTAAGAGAGTAGATCATAAATGTTCTTACCACAAAAAAGAAATGGTAGGGCTTCCCTGGTGGCGCAGTGGTTGAGAGTCTGCCTGCCGATGCAGGGGACACGGGTTCGTGCCCCGGTCCGGGAAGATCCCACATGCTGCAGAGCAGCTGGGCCCGTGAGCCATGGCCGCTGAGCCTGCATGTCCGGAGCCTGTGCTCCGCAATGGGAGAGGCCCGCGTACCGCAAAAAAAAAAAAAAAAAAAGAAATGGTAATTATGTAAGGTGATAGAGGTGTTAACTAACCCTGCTGTGGTAATCATTTTACAATATATACGTGTATCAAATCATCACACTATATAACTTAAACTTACACAGTGTTTTATGTCAATTATATCTCAATAAAGCTGGAAAAAAAGAAGAAATTCTTAGGTCAGTAATCTAAGCTCCCATCTCAGGGAAAGCAAAGTAACACTAGAAAAGCAGAAGTAAGGAAACAAGGGCATAGATCGATGAAATGGAAAGTGGAAAATAGAGAAAATCAATTAAACAAAAGTTCTGAAACTGAAAGATCAATAAAATTGGCAAACCTCTTGCAAGATGCACAAAGAAAAAAAGAGGCAAGCCACAAAATACCAATATTAGAAACAAAATAGGGGATAAAATACGAGTTATCATGACAAACCCTGTAGACCTGAAAAGAATAAGAGAATAGTAGGTACAACTCCACAAAAGTAAATTTGACAACTTAGATGAAATGGACCAATTCCTCAAATAAATACAAACTATAACACCAAACTAATATGAAATAATCTGAGTAGTCATAAAACGATTAAAGATGTTGGACTTGTAGTTAAAGAATTCTTGAAAAAGAGATATCTATTGCCAGATGCTTTCATGAAGAAGTCTACTAATTTGTTTAAAGAATCAACACCAATTCTATATAATCTCTTCCAGAAAACAGAAGAGGAGGGAACACTTCCAAATTTATTTTATGAAGTTAGTATTACCCTGTTATGAAAGCTAGACAAGTACTACGAAACAGGATACTACAGGCATGAATATACATGTAAAAATTCTTAACAAGGTATTGTCAAATGGAATTAAGTAATACATAAAAAGAACTAAATACCATGACCAAGTGGGGTTTATTCCAGGCATGTAAGGCTGGTTCAGTGTTCAAATATTAATCAATGTAAGCCACCATACTAAATGGCTAAGTAAGAAAAATCACATCATCTTATCAGTTGAATTTATGCAGAAAAACATGTGACAAAGTCCAACACTTATTCATGATAAAAATTCCCACAAAGCTAGGCATAGAGGGTGATTTCCTCAATTTGATAAAGAACATCTTCAGAAACCTACAGCTAACATTGTACTTAACGGTGAAAGACTGAATGCTTTGCCCCTAAAATGAGGAACAAGAAATCTATCCTCCTGTTGTTAGATGGCTTTTTTTTTTTTGCGGTACGCGGGCCTCTCACTATCGTGGCCTCTCCCGTTGCGGAGCACAGGCTCCGGACGCGCAGGCCCAGCGGCCATGGCCCAGGGGCCCAGCCGCTCCGCGGCACGCAGGATCCTCCCGGACCGGGGCACGAACCCGTGTCCCCTGCATCGGCAGGCGGACTCTCAACCACTGCGCCACCAGGGAAGCCCTCAGATGGCTTTTTATTCAGAGACGTTGTAGAGACTCTAAAGGGCCCAGGACCGTCAGATATGCTGCTTTCAAAACAATGGCTGCTACGGTTGCCTAGCAGGCCTCATGTCAATTCTAGGCCTCAGTAACCTGTGCAAGAAAAGAACCATGATATTAAATCACTAACTGGATTTTCGAATAAAGTGCCTGAAGTAAAAAAAAGCAAAAAACAAAATACAAAACACTCAACAAAATACTGGAAATTCCAGCCAGTGTAATAATGTAGAGAAATAAAAGGAATACCAATCAGAAAGGAAGAAATAAAATTGTCCCTATTTTCAGATGACATGATTGTGTGGATAATCCCAAGGAATCTACAGAAAAATCCTGGAACTGATAGTGAATTTAGTAAGGTTGCAGGATATAAGATCAATATATAAAAATCAATTATATTTCTATATACCAGCAATGAACATGTGGACACTGAAATTAAAATACAACATGTTTGTAATTGCTCCAAAAAAATTCTTTGGTGTAAATCTGACAATACAGGTACAGGACTTGTATGATGAAAACTACACAGTGCTGATGAAAGAAATCAAAGATCTAAATACATGGAGAAGCATACCATGTTCATAGGTTGGAAGACTAAACACTGTAAGGATATCAATTTCCCCCAAAATGGTGTACAGTTTTAACACAATTACTATGAAAATCCAGATACTTTTTAAAAGATGCAGACAAGCTCATACTACAATTTACATGGAAAGCACAGGCCCTAGAATAGCTAAAATAGTTTTGAAAAGGAAAAACAAATTTGGAAAATTACCCAATGTTAAGCCTTTCCATGTAGCTATAGTAATTAAGACAATGTGATATTGACAAAGAGACAGACACATAGATTAAAGTAACAGAGTACAGAACCCAGAAAAAGACCCACACAAATATGTCCAATAGGTTTTCAAATATTAATAGACAATTATTGTACAGCAGTTTTAGGTTTACAAAAAAAAAATTGAGTAGTTACCTCAGAACCTTTAGAACTCTCCCTCTACAGAGAGTTCCCATATACCCCAATGCCCCTGTTTTTTTTTTTTTTTTTTTTTTTTTTGCGCCTCTCACTGCCGTGGCCTCTCTCATTGCGGAGCACAGTCTCCGGACACGCAGGCTCAGCGGCCATGGCTCACAGGCCCAGCCGCTCCGCGGCATGTGGGATCTTCCCGGAGCGGGGCACGAACCCGTGTCTCCTGCATCGGCAGGCGGACTCTCAACCACTGTGCCACCAGGGAAGCCCACCCTTGTTTTTCAACATCTTGCCTTAGTATGGTACTTTTGTTACAATTTATGGACCAATATTAATACATCATCATTAACTAAAGACTAAAGTCTATAGTTTACATTAGGGTTCACTCTTCGTGTTGTACATTCAGTGAATTTTGACAAATGCATAATGTCATGTACCCACCACTATAGTATTGTACAGAACAGTTTCACCACTGTAAAAATCCCCTGTGCTTCACTTATTCATCCATTCCCCTCTGTCCAAACCCCTCCCCCAGACACAGAATCTCTGGCAACCAGTGACATTTTTACTCTCTTTATAGTTTTGCCTTTTACGGAATGTCATTTAATTGGAATCATACAGTATGTAGCCTTTTCAAATTGGCTCAGCAATATCCATTTAAGATCTCCACATCTTTTCATGGCTGTGTAGCTCATTTCTTTTTCTTGATGAACAATATTCCAACACACAGATGTACAACAGTTTGCTCATTCACCTACTGAAGGACATCTTGGTTGTTTCAGTCTTTGGCAACTATAAATAAAGATACTAAAACATTCATGTGTAGGTTTTTGAATGAATATAAGTTTTAAACTCATTTGGGTAAATATCTAGGAGTGCAATTGTTCAATCATATGTAAGACTATGTTTAATTTTGTCAGAAACTACCAGAACTATCTTCCAAAATGGCTGTACCATTTTGCATTCCCACCAGCACTGAATGAGAGTTCCTATTGTTCCACATCCTCACGAGCATTTGGTGGTGTCAGATTTTTGGATTTTAGCCAATTTAATAGGTATATAGTAGTATTTCATTGTTTTTTGAATTTTAGATTCCCTATCGAAATATGATGTTGAGCATCTTTTTACATACTTATAGCCATCTGTATATCTTCTTTGGTGAGGTATCTGTACAGATCTTTGTCCATTTTTTGTGTTGCTTGTCTTCCTATTGCTGAAATTTTAGAGATCTTTAAAGAGTTTGTGTGTATTGCATTGAAGTCCTTTATCAGATAAATAATTTGCAGATATTTTCTCTGAGTCTGAGTCTTGTCTTTTCATTCTCTTAAAGCTCTCTTAGAGCAGCATTAAAACAGGCTAGATCCTTTTTTCTTTTTTTCTTTTTTTGCATGTGGATGTCCAGTGCTTCCAGCAGCATTTGCTGAAAAGACTATTCTTTCTTCATTGAATTGCCTTTGTCAGATTACTGAAAAGTTACAGAGTTCCCTGGTGGTCTAGTGGTTAGGACTCAGCATTTTCACTGCCGTGGCCTGGGTTCAATCCCAGGTTGGGGAACTAAGATTCTGCAAACCATGCAGCAGAGCATGGCCAAAAAAAAAAGAAAGGAAAAATTTACACCTGCATCTACTGTATCATGCAATTGTCCTCCTGGGCATTTATCTCAGAAAAACAAAGATTTATGTTTATATAAAAACTTTAATAGCAGCTTTAATTGTAATAGCCAAAAACTGGAATCAGCCTGATTGATGTCCTTCAACAGGTGAATGGTTAAATAAACTATGTAGCAAGACCATGAAATAGTATTCAGTAATAGAAAGGAACGAAGTATTGATACATAAAACAATTTGAATTCATCTTCAATTATCCTGAGTGAAAAAGGCCAATACCAATAGATTACATACAGAATGATTCCTTGTATTTTACATTCTTGAAATGAAAAATTGCAGATGTAGAGAACAGATTAGTGGTTGCTATGAGTTAAGGAGATCATGGGGTGAAAGGGAAGTGGCGTGGCTGTAAAAGAGCAACATGTCTGCACTTAACAATAGACTATATGTTCTTCTCAAGTGTATATGGAACACTTCTGGCATAAGCCATAAAACAAACCTCAGTAAATCTAAAGGATAGAAACAATACAAAGTGTGTTTTGACTACAATGGAATAAAGTTACATCCATAACAAAATAAAATTGGGAAATTCACAGATATGTGGAAATTAAACAGCACACTCTAAAAGACCAATGAGTCAAAGAAGAAATCAAAAGGGAAATTAGAAAATAATTTGAGATGAATTAAAACCAGAACAGAACATACCAGAACTCATAGGATGCTCCTAAGGCAGTGCTTAGAGGGAAATTTTATAGCTTTAATCACATAACGTTCCATCTTAAGACACTGGAAAAAGAGGAGTAAACTAAACCTAAAGCAAGCAGAAGAAAGAAAGTAATAAAGATTAGAGCATAAATCTATGAAATAAGGAATAGGGAAGCAATAGAGAAAATAAAGGAAACCAAAAGCTGGTTTTCTGTAAAGATCAACAAAATCGTTGAACATTTAGCTATATTGACCAAGAACACAAGAGAGAAAACTCAGATTATAAGAATCAGAAATGAAAGAGGGGACATTACTAACTTTACAGAAATAAAAATGATTATAAAGGAATATTATGAACAATTATATGCCAATTAATTGGATAACTTAGATGAACAAATTTCTAGAAAGATGAACTATTCTAACTGATTGAAGTAGAAATAGATAATACAAATAGACCTATAAGAAACAGAAAGATAGAATCAGTAATAAAACAACCACCCACAAAAACAGCACTAGCCCATAGGGCTTTACTGCTGAATTCTACCAAACATTAAAAAAAATTATTACTAATTCTTTACAAATTCTTCAAAGAAACAGAAGAGGAGGGGATACTTCCCAACTTACTCATTCATTTTGCAACACCCTGACACCAAAACCAGAAAAGACCTCACAAATAAACTGCGAAACAATCTTATCTTATGACTATGGACACAAAAATCCTCAAAAATACAGTGACACATAAACAAATTATACACCATTACCAGGTGGGATTTATCTTGAACCAAGGATGGTTCAATATACAAAATAAATTAATTAGCATTAGAAGGGAACTTCTTCAATCTGATGAAGGGCATCTATAAAAAAAACCAGAATTAGTATACTATTTAATGATGAGAGACTGGATGCTTCCCCCTAAGATCAGTGACAAAACAAGGATGTCCACTCTTGCCACTTCTATTCAATGTTGTACTAGGTAGAGGGTCTGGCCAGAGCAATTAGGCAAGAAGAAGAAATAAAAGGCATCTAGGTAGGAAAAGAAGTAAAACTATATTCAAGATGTCATGACCTTATATATAGAAAATCCTAAGGATCCCAGTAAAAGTTATTAACACTAATGAATGAATTTAGCAAGGTTGCAGAATACAAGAGTAATATACAGAAATCAATTGTATTTCTATACACTTGTAGTGAACAATCTGAAAGTGTAATTTTAAAAACACTTCCATTTATAATAGCATTAAAAGGAATTACATAGAAAATTTTTATAGAAGAACTGTAAAATTTATATACCAGAAACTATAAAACATTACTGAAAGAAATTAAAGACCTAAATAAATGGTAATCTGTTTGTATTCATCAATTGGAAGATATTTTAAGATGGCTTTCCCCAAATTGATCTACAGATTCATTGTAATCCCTATCAGAATTGCAGCTTTCTTCTTTGCAGAAATCGACAGATGATTCTAAAATTAATATGGAAACTCAAAAGGCTCCAGAATAGCAAAAAAAAAATTGAAATAGAACAATTAAGTTGGAGGAGTCACACTTCCTGATCTCAAAACTTACTGTAAAACAACATTAATCAAGACAGTGTGATATTGGCATAAGAAAAGACATATAGATCAATGGAATAGAATTGAGTCCAGAAACACCTCGTGTGTCTATGATCAACTGATTCTCAACATGGGTGGCAAGACCATTCAATGGGGGAAAGAACAAACTTTTCATAAATGTTGATGGGACATTGGATAGCCTCAAACAGAATAGTGAAGTTGGATTCTTACCTCACACCATATACAATTATTTACTCAAAATGGAACAAAGTTCTGAATGTAAGAGTTTAAACTATAAAACTCTTAGTAGAAAACATAGGGGTAAATTTGCATGGTCTTGGATTTGGCGATGGTTTCTTAGATGAGACCAGAGAAGTGCAAGCAACAAAAGAAAAATAGATGGACTTCATCAAAACTGAAAACTTCTATGCTTCAAAGATACTATCAAGAAAGTAAATATACAGAATGGGAGGAAATATTTGTAAACCATATATCTGATAAGGAATTTGCATGTAGAATGTATAAAAAACTCCCACAACTCAATAATAAAGACAAATAACCCAATTTAAAAGTTAGCAAAGGATTGTAATAGACATTTCTCCAAGTAAGATATTCAAATGGCCAATAAACACATTAAAAAATGCTCAACATGTTTTGTCACTAGAGAAATGCAAATCAAAACCACCCACTCAGGGGGAAGGGTAAGCTGGGACTAAGTGAGAGAGTGGCATTGATATATATACACTACCAAATGTAAAATAGTTAGCTAGTGGGAAGCAGCTGCATAGCACAGGGAGATCAGCTGGGTGCTTTGTGACCACCTAGAAGGGTGGGATAGGGAGGGTTGGGAGGGAGACACAAGAGGGAGGGCATATGGGGATATATGTATACGTATAGCTGATTCACCTTCTTATACAGCAGAAACTAACACAACATTGTAAAGCAATTATACTCCAATAAAGATGTTAAAAAAAAAGAAGAAGAAAAAAAAACAACCACCCACTCAGATGACTATAATAAAAAAAATCAGACAATAAGAATTGTTGGTGAGGGAATTCCCTGGCGGTCCAGTGATTAGGACTCCACACTTCCACTGCTGGGCACCTGGCTTTGATCCCTGGCTGGGGAACTAAGATCCCACAAGCTGTGCGGCGTGGCCAAAAGAAAACAAAAAGAATTGTTGGTGAGAATGTGGAGAAGTCAGAATCCTCATACACTGCTGGTATGAATGTAAAATGGTGCAGTCATTTGGAAGGCAGTACAGCAATTCCTCAAACAATTATAGTCACATTATTACCTACTAATTCTACTTCTACATATATATCCATGAGAAATGAAAACATGTCCACACAACAACTTGTTCACAGATGTTTAGAGCAGCACTATGCATAATCAGCAAAAATTGGAAACAACCCACACATCTATCAGTGGATGACTGCAGAAGCAAAATGAGGTATACCCATAAAATGAAATATTATTTGACCATAAAAATGAGTGAAGTACTGATATATGATTGAATCTTGTAAACATTATGCTATATAAGAAGCCAGTCACAAAATACCACAGTCTATGATTCCATTTGTATGAAATACTGGAATAGGCAAGCCTATAGAGACAGAAAGTAGACTGGTGGTTGCTTAGGGATGGTAGGGATCAGGGGATGGAGCATAATAAAGGGCATGAGGTTTCTTTTTGAGGTGATGAAAATATTCTAATAGTAACTGGTGATGGTTGCACCTATGTGTGACTATCCTAAAAACCACTGAATTGTACATTTTAAATAGATGAGTTACATGTTATGAGAATTTTATCTCAGTAAAGCTGTTATTTTTTTTTAAAGGGAAACATGAGATATCCTTGTGATGAAAAATGTTATGTATCTTTAAAAACAAAACAAAAGCAAAAACCTAAGAGTGGAATACCTGGGTCCTCTGATGAGTGTATGTTTAACTTTGCAACGAACTGTCAAACTATTTAAGGTGACTATACTATTGTGCCTTCCTGTTGGCAATACATGAAAGCTCCAGTTGCCCCACATCCTCAATACTCAGTATTTTATACATATTCTTAACTTGATGACATTCTAATAGGTATGTGCTGTTATATCACTGTGGCTTTAATTTGCATTTTCTAAATGACTGGTGACACTGAACATCTTTTTTTGTGCTTATTTTAATTGCCATCCATGTATCTGGTGAAGTGTCCTAAGGTTAAAAAAATAAGTTACAAAAGAACAAAAATTAGGGACTTCCCTGGTAGTCCAGCAGTTAAGACTCCGTGTTCCCAATGCAGGGGGCCAGGGTTTGATTCCTGGTCAGGGAACTAGATCTCACATGCCACAACTAAAAGATCCCACATGCCACAACAAAGATCCTGCACGTGGCAACGAAGATCCCATGAGCTGCAACTAAGATCCGGAGCAGCCAAATAAATAAATATTCTTAAAAAATTATATTAAAAAAGGACAAAAATTAAATTTCACAAAAATTAAAAGCTTAAATTAACACACAAATAAAATTTAAAGATGAAGAACTGAGAAAATATTTGCCATATATGTGAGAGAACAGGAATAATAGATTTAACATGGAAAGAGATGATGGGTTTTGCCTTATCTCCTCAGTGTACCTGCTGCAGGTATATACAACCTCCCACAGCACCAGCTTAATGTGTAAAGGGCTCTGACTCCTCTCACAGATGATCTGGAGGCTGAAGCTGGGAGGGGCCTAAAGGGGATCAGGTCAGAACTTGGAGAGAGGCAGGGAGATACAGCCCAGGAAGATACACCCAGTGCTCTGTGTGCTAACAAGTTCAGCAGGCAGAGGTAGTGGGAAGGTGTGGAGCATCAGTGGACAGGGGTAGGGAGGTCAGCAGGCATGGCATTATGGGTAGGGATGAGGGCACAGTGGCACAGAGGTTGCCTGTAGGGGCACAAGGGACAGCAGGAAGGGTGGGGCAAATTTTTGGCTGTTATTTATTCAAATATTTTTTCTTATCACCACCTTCTCTCTCCGTTCCTTTGAGGACTTCAGTTACCTGTGTATTAGGCTATCTGACGTTGTCCCATGGCTTACTTACTGATGCTCTTTTCTGTTCTTTCCTCCTTTGGATTGTCTGTTTTGGAGCATTTTTATTGCTCTGCCTTCAAGTTCACTTATATTTTCTGCAATGTCTAATCTGTCATTAATCCTATTCCACACATTTTTCATCTCCATGTTACAGGTTTTCATCTCTAGAAGTTTGATGGCAACTTCCTTTTTATGGTCTTCTATGTCTCCACTTAACTTTTTTGAACATAGGGAATAGTGTTATAATGACCGTTTTAATGTCCTTCTCTGCTAATTCTAATATCCGTGTAACTTCTGGGCCAGTTTTAACTGATCAGTAAGATTGCTTATTCTCATTTTGCATTGTGTTCCTGCTTCTTTGTATGCCTGGTGTGGATGCCAGACACTGTAAACTTTACCTTGTTGGATGTTGGGTACCTCTGTATTCTTATAAATTCTCTTGAACTTTGGTTTGCAATGTAATTAATTACTTGGAAACAATTTGATCTTTTTGGGTCTTGCTTTATTTTCTGTTAGATGGATCTGGAGCAGTGCTCTAACTATTCTCCAAAACTGAGGCAAGACTTCCTGAGTAACTCTTCTATCCCAAGCCTGTGAGTTATGAGTTTTTCTAGTCCTGTTGGTAGGAACAGGCACTATTCCCAGCCCTGGGTGACAACTGGACAATTTTCACCCTAATCCTTTCAGATGGTTCTTTGCCTGGCCTCAGCCATCTCCTCATCACACAAGCACTGATCAGTATGCAGCTGAATATGCAAAGGCACTCCCTCTGCTGAGCTCCAGGGTTCTCTCTCCATGGAGCTCCCTCCTCTCTGGGACTCTGTCCTGAAAACTCTAGCTGCCTTGGTATTCCTGGGCTCTCAGCTTCATGTCTTCAACCCAAGTATTCTGCTGGGCTCTACCTCAGCTTCCCCTCCCTTTGCTGCAGCCTGGAAACTCTCTCTCCAGGTAGGAACCTGGGGCAGTCACAGGGCTCATCTTTGTTTTCCATCTCCCAGGGATCACTGTCCTTTGTTTTCTGATATCGAGTGCCTTGAGACCATTGTTTCATGTTTTTTCTTCTTTTTTTTTTTGCGGTACGCGGGCCTCTCACCGCCGCAGCCTCTCCCGTCGCGGAGCACAGGCTCCAGACGCGCAGGCCCAGCGGCCATGGCACACGGGCCCAGCCGCTCTGCGGCACGCAGGATCCTCCTGGACCGGGTCACAAACCCACATCCCCTGCATCGGCAGGTGGACTCCCAACCACTGCGCCACCAGGGAAGCCCCTCATGTATTTTGACTGGTTCCTTTGGTTGTTTCAGGCAGAAGGGTCAATTTGGTCCCTGTCAATCCATCTTGGCTGGAACCAGAAGTTTCCAACCAGTCTTTCTGCTGCTTGTGTCCTCTCCTGTCCAAATAGTAGGGTATAAAAACACTTGATTGTCAAAGTTTTATTCACAGGAGCATGTGCTCAGTGCCATGACTTTGCCTCCGTGATCCCAGTTGGTCCTCACAACCATGTACGTTTTCTTTTTTTTTAAATTTATTTATTTTTGGCTGTGTTGAGTCTTCGTTTCTGTGCAAGGGCTTTCTCTAGTTGCGGTAAGTGGGGGCCACTCTTCATCGCCGTGCGCGGGCCTCTCACTATCGCGACCTAGCGGCCTCTCTTGTTGCAGAGCACAGGCTCCAGATGCGCAGGCTCAGTATTTGTGGCTCACGGGCCTAGCTGCTCCGCGGCATGTGGGATCTTCCCAGACCAGGGCTCGAACCCGTGTCCCCTACACTGGCAGGCAGATTCTCAACCACTGGGCCACCAGGGAAGCCCCCATGCACGTTTTCTTAACCTCACCTCCCTTTGACAGCTGAGAAGTGAGGCCCACGTTTTTCCTGGTTTGGATCCCAGGCAGGCATGCCAGTTCCGAGGCTGCGTGCATCCTGGGGCTCCAGAGTTCTCAATGCCTGCGCAGCATCTCTGGCTTATTCCTGAGAAAAGCTCACACTTGTAGTCTGGCTTCTGGGTGTTCATGCCCAGATGCAGCGTGTGCACTGGCTCTGTTGGGCATGCACATGTGCCTGGTTCTCATGCAGCCACGTGACTTCTGAGTGAGACAGGCAATGGGATGGCCACCTGGCAGGGAGGTGCCGAGGAGGTCCAGGACCCAGGGGAGAAGGTGCTTGGCCCTCACCAGGCTTGAGGATTCTGTGATTCTGGCTGTCTCTTCTCCTGTGGGTCAGCATCGGGACCACTTTCTAAGAAAATCCCAGCTTCCAGATAATTCTTCAGAAAACTCAAGTCTGTATTTATGGATTTCCTTGGTGCCCAGCACAATCAGGGACCCGGAGCACAGCACAGACAGAACCAAGGACCTCTCCACCTGGCTTGGGAGAAGACAGGTGCATGGTGGCCAGCCCACTCGCCCAGCTCAGCCTGAGATGCTACACGACCAGGAAAGTGACTCCATGCCGTGAAATGACTTTTTGCATGGAGGGGCTGGGGGGGATCAGATGACATCAAAGGCGAGGGATTCACAGTGCAGGGGAGGGAGGTGGAAGTTAGAAGGAAAAGGCAGGGGAAGTCAGGACCATTTGGTATCCAATGCATGTTCATTTATTTTACACTTACAAAAGAAATCACCCACCCTCTGCCCCATCCCCCCAAAAAGTCTCTTTTTACAAACATTTAAAAATTAAAACTAAATGAAGATAGACAAGTTAATTTCAGTACAATTATTTTTCAATGTAGCTGTCATAATTAGAGTTTAAATTTCCTACAAGTGACCAATGTCCAAGTGACTTATAGGGAAATCCTGATTATTGGCCAAAAGGAAAATTCCATATTACAAGTTAGCAAATTCTAGTACAAAAATAGTCCATGTGTTGGAATAGGCTTTCTTTTTACATAGGTCTCAGGTCAGTCTACTGACTGCATAATACGCTAACGTCTCAGGGTTCTCTTTCACAAATGGCTCATTCGTCATAGCTGGAGCAGCACGGCGCCTACAGTAGCAGGGCTAGTATCCATCTGGGGACCGTGCTGAAGACAGCAGGCCTGGGCTGCCTCACTGGCCCCGGGGCAGTTGGGCAGAGCCCCAGCTCTGCACCAGGGTCCTGGAGGGAGGACCGAGTTGTGGGCAGAGCTGCTCCCCCTGAGGGAGAAACAGGCCCAGGACACGGGAAGTGTGCCCAGGGGCTGGGCCGGTACTGGTGCGGGACAGCCCATCTCCTGCCAGTGTCTCCTCATCCTGTAGCCCAGCGAGATAAGAGGCCGACCTGTGTGTCCTCATTGGCGAGAGTGTGGCCCTGCCCTTGCTGCGGCTGGGCAGGCTACTTGTCCCTCAAGATGTCGAGCTGTTCCTGACACTCGGTGAAGAGGCGCTGGAAGCGGAGGTTCTGCCCGATGACTGGCAGCAGCTCCTTCAGCAGGTCCCTCTTCCGCAGACCCTGCGGATACAGGAGTGACAGCTGAGTGCAACTGACAGTGAGGAGAGCTAGACTGGGGGGGTTTCCCTGGCCCAACAAAGACCCTTGTGCCCATCTGCCCCATGGGCACCCCCTGGAGAAACCATAGATGGATGAGAACAATTTCTCTATATGCTGGGAGGCCTGGGACAGCTAAAAAGCTGAGCTTGGGCACATGGGGTGGAGTGGCAGGGCCCAGGGAGGGACACAGTTCAAGGGTGGGTACCAGGTAGGTTCTGCTCTTCCGTGTCCCCTAAGTCTGCTGGCACAGTCACCGCTGGCCTCTGATTGCACTGGTTAGTGGCCAGAGTAGCCTGACCTTCCAGAGCAGGATGGAAGTAAGGCTACCAGGGCAGAGGGCCAGGCAGACGGCTATCCTGGAGGGGCCACTCCCTTATGTGGATGTGCTCCAGGGACTTGAGGTCAAGGCCAGGGGCGAGGAGGTGCCTGGGTGACAGTGACTGGCCTTGGTTTTACAGTCCTGGAGTCTCTGCCCTCAGCTCTTGCCTATGCCTCCTCCACCCTGGGTGGCACCATGTCTGCCTGGGCCCTCCTGCAACATGCACTGCCACGCAGGGTCTCCACCGCACAGACCCTTGAGGAGCACGGCTGCTGCAAAGGGAAAACCACCAACTGACAGCACTGACCACTGGAAGAGGAGGGCCAATATGTTAAAACAAGTGTGGTAACAAGATGATGAATTATAGAAAAGAACCAAGTGTAGATACCAAGTTTGAGCAACACAGTGGTTGAAGGAGATGGGATTAGCAGGAGACTGGACACTGCTGAAGACCAAGTCAGAGTGAGGTCAGATGGAGGAGCAGCCCACACTCAGCAGGGAGGCAGGCAGAGGGGAAACTGTAAGAGGAGAAACTGTACTGTTGCCTACAAAGGCAGGTGGAGCGCAGCAGGTAGGCCCAACATCCACACAATGGATCCCACAGGAGACAGAGAAAGAAGAGAGAAGGAAATATTTACAGAAATAATATGGGTATATTTCACATAATTAAACAACAACGAATGGCCTTAGGTTGAAAGGCTCCACTGAGTGCTGACCAAGTAATATATGGGAAAACTGAAAACCAGACACATTAGAATGAAATATACAGAATTTTCAGATATAAAAGACAGAAAATTTCTAAAGTACAGGAACATATTACTTATAAAAGATGACATACCAAGATTCACAATAAAGTTTTTTTTTTTTTTTTTTTTCCTGGCTGTGCTGCATGGCCAAAAAAAAAAAAAAAAAAGATGGCAACTCATGACCAAGTACAGTTTATCCTGGAAATCAAGGAGAATTTAATATTAGAAAACTTAGAACTGGAAAATAGGAAATAAAAAGATTATCTGAGATGACTTCATTGTTTAATCCACATAGGAAATGTAAAACAATTAATGGACAAATTAATAAAAATAATAGAAATGTGTAGAAAGATGGCTGGTGATTAATATACCAAAGTCAAATGCATATGTACAGCAGCAATGAATAATCAGAAAACATAAAACAACTTATCACTCAGAATAGCCACAATTATAAAAATCTAAGAATAATTCTAAAAATGATGCGTATGGCCTATGTGCTGAAAATTTAAAAACTTTACTGGAAGGCATTAAAGAAAACCTAAATGAATGGAGAGTACTGATGGGAACAGTAGCATAGTATAGATATCAGGATGGAGGCTGCAAAAGGCAGTGGTGAGCAATGTGGCATGTGAAAGCTGCAGGGGAACTGCAGACCCTTGGGAACCTGGGGTCAAGAGATACAGGTAGAATACAACAGAATGTCTAAGGTTGTGGAAAGAAGCAGGAGTGAAACTTTTAGGGAAATTAAAAAATTTAAAAGCAGTCTTGTATAGCATAAGTGGAAATACAGCACATGTTGAAAATGGATTAAACTCCTTAATCAAAAAATGGATAAAAGAACAGGATCCAACTATATGCTGCTTACAAGGAACTCACTTAGATCTAAAGGAGGATATACACAGGTTGAAAGTGAAAGAATCAAAAAGAGAGCCCATGTAAATAATAAGCAAAATAGAAAAGAGATGGCTATACTAATAATAGACAATATAGACTTTATGTCAAAAATTGTTATAAGACACAGGACACTGTATAATGATAAAAGGGTCAATTGACCAAGAAGATGTAACAGTTATAAACATATACCTACCAAACATCAGAGTTCCTAAACACATGGTGCAAACATTATCTGAATTGAAAGGAGAAATAAGATAGTCCTACAATTTGCAGAAGACTTCGATATCCTATTTTCAATAATGGATAGAACAACCAGACAGAAGATCAATAAGAAATAGAGAGAGGGGCTTCCCTGGTGGCGCAGTGGTTGAAAGTCCGCCTGCCGATGCAGGGGACGCGGGTTTGTGCCCCGGTCTGGGAAGATCCCACATGCCGTGGAGCGGCTAGGCCCGTGAGCCATGGCCGCTGAGCCTGCACGTCCGGAGCCTGTGCTCCGCAACGGGAGAGGCCACAACAGTAACAGTGAGAGGCCCACGTACCGCAAAAAAAAAAAAAAAAAAAAAAAATAGAGAACCTGAAAAGCAGTATAGACCAACTGGACCTAAAGGACACATATGCAGAACACTCCACCCAACAAGAGCAGAATATACATTTTTCTCAAGTGCATGTGGAACATTCACCAGGACAGACCACATATTAGGCTACAAAACAAGTCTCAATAAGCTTAAAAAGACTGAATCATAAAAGTGTCTTTTCCAATCACAATGGAATGAAACTAGAAATCAACAGCAGAAGAAAAACTGGAACACACACAAATATGTGGAAATTAACACACTGTTAAACAATCAATGATTCAAAGAAGAAATTACAAGGGAAATTTAAAAATATCTAGGGACAGGGGCCTCCCTGGTGGCGCAGTGGTTGAGAGTCCGCCTGCCGATGCAGGGGATACGGGTTCGTGCCCCGGTCTGGGAGGATCCCATATGCCGCGGAGTGGCTGGGCCCGTGAGCCATGGCCGCTGAGCCTGTGCGTCCGGAGCCTGTGCTCCGCAACGGGAGAGGCCACAACAGTGAGAGGCCCGCGTACAGCAAAAAAAAAAAAAAAAAAAAAAAAAAAATCTAGGGACAAATGAAAATGAAAACACAACATACTGGAATGCAGCAAAAGCACTGGCTAGAGAGAAATTTATAGCTATAACAATCTACAAAGGAAGATTCACAAATCAAATTAATAACAGAACATTGCATTTAACAAAACTAGAAAAATAAAAGCAAACTAAACCCCAAACAAGCAGAAGAAAATCATACATATCAGAAATTAAGTAAAATGGAGAACAGAAAAACTATAGAGAAAATAATAAAACCAAAAATGAATTCCTTGAAAAGAGCATCAAAATTGGCAAGCATTTAGCTACATGGACTAAGAAAAACAGAAGACTCAAATAATGAAAATCAGAAGTGAAATAGGGACATTGCAACTGATGCCACAAAAATAAAAGGAGTATAAATAAGAGAATACTATGAACAACTGTACACCAACAAACAGGATGACCTAGATAAAATGGACAACTTCCTAGAAATACACAGCTTACCAAGACCGAATCATGAAGAAATAGCAAATGTGAACAGATCTATAAGTAACAAGGAGGTTGAATCAGTAATCAAAAAGCTCCCAACAAAGAAAAGCCCAGGACTGACCAGATGGCTTCACTGGTGAATTTTACCAAAAATTTAAAGAAGAATGAACAACAATCCTCTACATACTCTTTCAAAAAACTGAAGAGAAGAGAACATGTTTAGATTCATTGTATGAGACCAGCATTATCCTGATATGAAAGCCAGACAAAGACACTACAAGGAAAGAAAATAGTCCAATGTCCCTTGTGAACAATGATGAGTGCTGAACAAAATACTACTGCAGGGGCTTCCCTGGTGGTGCAGTGGTTGAGAGTCCGCCTGCCGATGCAGGGGAAACAGGTTTGTGCCCCGGTCTGGGAAGATCCCACATGCCGCAGAGCGGCTGGGCCTGTGAGCCATGGCCGCTGGGCCTGTGCGTCCGGAGCCTGTGCTCCGCAATGGGAGAGGCCACAACAGTGAGAGGCCCACATATCGCAAAAAAACAAACAAACAAACAAAAAAAACCTACTGCAGTGGTCCCCAACCTTTTTGGCACCAGGAACAGGTTTCGTGGAAGACAATTTTTCCACGGGCCGGGGGTCAGAGGTGGGAGACGGTTCAGGCAGTAATGTGAGCAATGGTTCAGGCAGTAATGCGAGTGATGGGGGGATGGTTTAGGTGGTAATGCAAGTGATGGGGGAGATGGTTCAGGAAGTAATGTGGGTGATGGGGGGGATGGTTCAGGTGGTAATGCAAGCAATGGTTCAGGAAGTAATGTGAGTGGTGGCGGGGGGCATGGTTCAGGAGGTAATGCAAGTGATGTGGGAGATGGTTCAGGTGGTAATGCAAGTGATGCGGGAGATGGTTCAGGTGGTAATACAAGTGATGGGGGGGGTGGTTCAGGAGGCAATGCAAGCAATGGTTCAGGAAGGTAATGGGAGTGATGGGGGCGATTGTTCAGGCAGTAATGCAAGTGATGGGGGAGGTGGTTCAGGCGGTAATGCAAATGATGGGGGGGATGGTTCAGGTGGTAATGCAAGCAACAGTTCATGCAGTAATGGGAGTGATGGGGGGATGGTTCAGGTGTAATGCAAACAACAGTTCAGGTGGTAATGGGAATGATGGGGGGATGGTTCAGGCAGTAATGTGAGCGATGGGGAGTGATGGGAGCAGCAGATGAAGCTTCAATCGCTTGCCCGCCACTCATCTCCTGCTGTGTGACCTGGTTCCTAACAGGCTGCGGACTGGTACCGGTACTGGTACTAGCAAACAGAATTTAACAGCAAATGGAAAGGCTTATATACTATGACAAAGTGTGATTTACTCCTGGAATGCAAGGGTGGTTTAAGAAACTAAAATCAATCAATGTAATACACCACATTAATAGAATGAAGAAAAAAAAATCTCAGAAGATCATCTCAATTGATGCAGAAAAAGCATTTGACAAAATTCAACACTCCTTCACTACTAAAACAATCAACAAACTGGTAATAGGAGGAAACTATCTCAATAAAATTAAGGCCATATATGAAAAGCCCACAGCTAGTATCATACTCAGTGTTAAAAGACTGAAAGCTTTTGCTCTAAGGTCAGGAACAAGGCAAGGATGCCCCACTTTCACTTCTATTCAGCATAATACTAAAAAGTCCTAGCCAGAACAATGAGGCAAGAAAAAGAAATAAAAGACACCCAAATTTGAAAGGAAGAAGTAAACTTATTTGTTTGCAGACAACATAATCTTATATGTAGAAAACCCTAAAGATTCCGCAAAAAAACCCATTAGAACTAATAAATGAATACAGCAAGTGTGCAGAATATGAAAGCAACACACAAAAATCAGCTGCGTTTTTATATACTGCCAACCAACAATCTGGAAAAGAAATTAAGAAAACAATTCCATTTGCAATAAGCTCCAAAAGAACAAAATACTTAGGAATAAACTTAACCAAGGAGGAGAAAGACTAGTATACTGAAAACTACAAAATGTTGCTGAAAGAAATTAAAGAAGATATAAATAGGGCTTCCCTGGTGGTGCAGTGGTTGAGAGTCTGCCTGCTGATGCAGGGGACACGGGTTCGTGCCCCGGTCCGGGAAAATCCCACATGCAGCAGAGCGGCTAGGCCCGTGAGCCATGGCCGCTGAGCCTGCACATCCAGAGCCTGTGCTCTGAAATGGGAGAGGCCACAACAGTGAGAGGGCTGTGTACCGCAAAAAAAAAAAAAAAAAAAAAAAAAAAAGATATAAATAAATGGAGAGACATCCCATGTTCATGGATTGGAAGACCTATTAATATGGTTAAGATGTCAATAATACCAATAATAATAATACCAATAATACCAAAGCAATCTATAGATTTAATGCACTCCCTATCAATATCTTACCGGCATTTTTCACAGAAATAGAAAAATCCATCCTACAATTCTTATGGAATCCCAAGGGACCCCAAATAGCCATATGAATCTTGAAAAAGATGATGTAAGGTGGCAGTCTCATACTTCCTGATTTCAAAACTTATTTCAAAACTACTGTACCTTTTAATTTTTGAGATATGTGACTACATTATCATTCAAAATAAATTTAAAATAAAAAAACCTGAAAAGCGCTATTTAAAAAAATGAAAGGGAATGAAATAAACTGCTATAAGCAAAGCAAAACATTCTGTCTGCCTGTGGCACCAGGGGCAAACTACCAGACAGAGGATGTGCCCTCTGGCTGGAAGGCTGGTGTGGCTGGTATCAATACCAACAGCCACCAGTACCACCTCCCAGCCTGGGCTCTCAGAAATGGATGGTGCTGCCCACTGTTTCAGGCATCAGCCTGGACACAGCTCATCACCACTTCTCAGGTCAGTGTCACAGGTCCTACAATGAAGACCTTGGCGGACGGAGGCTTCCCAAGAGCAGGGTCCAGCTGGGGATTCAGAGGCCGGCAGCCACGCACGCACCTGAAGGATGGCTGCTTAGTGCCCAACCCTCTGCTTACTGTCTCCCTCCTGTACACACTGAGCCGTGATCTTTGAGGGAAAGAAACCTGGATTTTGGGGGTCTCCTGAGATGCGCTGGCAGCTCATATCACAGATTTTCCCAAAATATAAAGAATTCCTACAAACCAAAAAGAAAAACAAATGACACCAACATATTTCAACAGGAAATACAAGTGGCTCTTAAATCTAGAGTCAGCATTGCTCGTTGGCAGCACGCTCCATCCCCACAGCTCCATTTCCCAGCCATCCTGAGGACCAGTTTCATTTGAATGGTTTCAGTTTCATTCTCACCATGAAAGTGTTCACAAAGAAACTCAACAAGAAGGCAGAGGGCTCATACTCAATTCACCCCCTCTGCTTCCCATATCAAGATGAAGAGACAGTAAGGAGCTCAATATCAAAAAAACAAACAACCCAAATAAAAAGTGGGCAGAAGGGCTTCCCTGGTGGCGCAGTGGTTAAGGATCCGCCTGCCAATGCAGGGGACACGGGTTCGAGCCCTGGTCCGGGAAGATCCCACATGCTGCAGAGCAACTAAGCCCGTGCGCCACAACTACTGAGCCTACGTGCTGCTAAAGCCCGCGTGCCTAGAGCCTGTGCTCTGCAACAAGAGAAGCCACTACACTGAGAAGCCTGCACACCACAACGAAGAGTAGCCCCCGGTGACTGCAACTACAGAACGCAGCAATGAAGACCCAATGCAGCCAAAAATAAAATAAATTTTAAAAAAAATGGGCGGAAGACCTACATAGACATTTTACCAAAGAAGACATACAGATGGCCAAGAGGCACATGAAAAGATGCTCAACATCACTTAATTATTAGTGAAATGAAAATCAAAACTACAATGAGATATCATCTCACACCGGTCAGAATGGCCATTATCAAAAAATCTAGAAACAATAAATGCTGGAAAGGGTATGGTGAAAAGGGAACCCTCCTGCACCATTGGTGAGAATGTAAATTGATACAGCTACTATGGAGAACAGTATGGAGGTTCCTTAAAAAACTAAACATAGAACTTCCATATGACCCAGCAATCCCACTACTGGGCATATACCCTGAGAAAACCATAATTCAAAAAGAGTCATGTACCACAGTGTTCATTGCAGCTCTATTTACAATAGCCAGGACATGGAAGCAACCTAAATGCCCACTGACAGATGAATGCATAAAGAAGATGTGGCACATATATACAATGGAATATTACTCAGCCATAAAAAGAAATGAAATTGAGTTATCTGTAGTGAGGTGGATGGACCTAGAGTCTGTCATACAGAGTGAAGTAAGCCAGAAAGAGAAAAACAAATACTGTATGCTAACGCATATATATGGAATCTAAAAAAAAAAAAATGGTACTGATGAACGTAGTGACAGGGCAGGAATAAAGATGCAGATATAGAGAATGGACTTGAGGACACGGGGCGGGGAGGGGAAGCTGGGGCGAAGTGAGACTAGCATCGACATATATACACTACCAAATGTAAAACAGATAGCTAGTGGGAAGCAGTGGCATAGCACAGGGAGATCAGTTTGGTGCTCTGTGACCACCTAGAGGGATGGGATCGGGAGGGTGGGAGGGAGGCTCAAGAGGGAGGGTATATGGGGATATATGTATACATATAGCTGATTCACTTTGTTGTACAACACAAACTAACACAGTATTGTGAAGCAATTATACTCCAATAAAGATGTATTAAAAAAAAAAGGCATAAATTCAGAAGAGCGCTGAGGCCAGAAGGGGATGTGGCAGACAGGAGTTGGCTCTGTCCAGACCTGCTCCAAGACTTCCCTGCCATACTCTTCACAGCTTGCCTTCCTGGCCTCCCTCCCAGTGGGGGTGCCCAAGTGGTCTGCTGGCTGCTGTGAGGCATGGGCTGGCTTTCCTTTTAAGAGGGTGGATGCTACTGGTACCGGTTTCCTTCTGTCTTCCTTCCTTCAATTGGACATGAAAGCCATCTTATGACGTGAGGGAGAGGCCAAGAGAATCAGAGATACAGACCTCCACTTAACTCCAAAGGACTTGTTTTGGAGGACAGAATAAAACGACTTCAGCCACCACTAGACAGGGTGTCATTTACCTGCAGTTGAAAGCATTTGTCATGGATACTGGGGACCCCGAGCAGACCAGTGGTTTTAGGCAGCTGGCAGAGGTAAACAGCAGGTAGCACTGCACTGATGGTGTTCCTGGGAAGGGAGCCACAGGCTCTCCTGGACAAAGCTTGGGGTCAGCAAGAACAGCAGGAAGGAGGGGGACAGGAGGGTGCATGGCTGGTAACCGGTGGCCTGCCTGTGCTCCCCGCCCCATCTTGGCCTAGAGTGCCCACCTTCAGGCTGAGACAGAGAACCTCTATGTAGAGCTCTGGCTAACGTCTTGGGCTCAGGCCCCCAGAGTGGCAGCTGGGCACAGAGTGAAGCCCCACAACCCGGCCAAGGGTAGGGCTTTGTCAGACACGTGCTCCCCCACCCCGCAAGCAGATGGCCTGTCAGGCTGCCCAGAGGTGAGGTGTGCTGGGAAACAGCTCGATTACTGCAGGTAATTCAGAACACCCTTCCTGTTGAGGACGGGGGACAAAGCTGGTTAAGCAGAAGCAGAACTCCAAGAGCTAATGTGCTGGGGTGAAGGACTGAGCCGGGGTGGGGGAAGGCAGGAATCCAGAGGGACACCTTGGCCTTGGGAACATGTACTGATGAGGAAGAGGCTGAGTGGGCTTCTGTCAGAGTTGGGAGCCTGGGGGACCAAAGCAGGGGCCTAAGGCCCATGAAAAGTGGGGTCCCTGGTAAAGCACCTCTTCTTTGTGCTGGTATCCCCAAGGGATGACCCAACCCTAGAATAAGGGTAAACTGGAAGGAAACCAGCCCCTGCACCAGCCAGTGCCCAGCCCTGAAAAGTCCCCAGGCAGCCCAGAAAACCTCCATCCTGACCGGGTTGAGACCCTGCAGAGCGGGTGGCTTAAGAGTTGGCACCGAAGCAAATAAAATGCTCTGTGCAAAAGCAACATCACCTGAGGCTCAAGCCATTTCTACAAGTAATTTTTCAAATACCATGTCCAGCAGACAGTTGAAAATAACCAGGCACTTAAGGAGATAAGATAACGTGAACGAGAACCAGTAGAAACATTTATAGGCAATAGAGACAGACCCACAAGGGCTCCTGATACTAGGACTATCAGACATGCAACTTTAAAATAAAATAACTAAGCTTACTGTGCTCGAAAGACTAAAATGAAAATTTCAAGGAGAATTAGAACTATAAAAAATGATGGAGCAGATTTTAAGAAGGGAGGACATGCTATCTCTCTGATGATGAGGGAAATGAAAGGGAAGCTATAACCAAAGACAGCCTCTAAGTAAAGTCCACAGAATGAATGAAAGACATAGACCGAGAGCTTTGTGAGACTTGAAAGCACCAAGGCAGGATCCCGAAAGAACTTACAAAGCAACGGAAATCGGACTGGCGGCAGTTTTAGCAACAGCAGCAAATGCTAAAAGTCTGTGGCACAATACCTTCAAAACTCTAAAGAAAATTGATTTTGAACTTAGGATTCTAGTAACCAACTAAATTAACATCTACAGCAACAAAATAAAAAATGGAGGCCAAGTACACACCGAGACCTCCAGAGTCCTCCCAGGACCGACCCTCCAGTCTTTCACCTCTTTTACCCTCCCATCACCTCTGCTCAGCTGCTCCTTTTACACTCGAGCCCTCATACCTCAGGGCCTTTGTCCTCACTGTTCCCTCTGCCTGGATGTTCTTCCCCCAGATATCTGCGGGGCTTCCTCCCTTACCTCCTCTGATCTCTGTCAATCAGTCAGGGCTTCCTCGATCACTGGATGTAAAACAGCACCCCATTAGCACTCCACACCCCTGCCCTCTTCATTGGTGTTCATAGGACCCATCCCCGCCAACACGTTACATGTACTTGCTCATTTGTCTCCAATCTGCCTCTGTCTGCATGAAGGCGGGGCCCCTGAGCCTTGCTCGCTGCAGCCGGCTGCAGAGCTACGCCTGGCCAGAGTGGGGCTCCACCGGCAGCTGCCCAACGGCTGAGTGAAGCAGTGGAGTGAACCATGCCCCCAGTTCCCCGCCAACCTGTTCCTTGCCGAAGTCAATCAATGCACTCTACCCACTTGTGTGAGCCACAGTCTCATCTGTGCAATTTCATTATGTTCATTATTCTCTTTCCCTCACCTGCTCCACATCCAACCACCCACCCGCCCAGTCTTGTAGGTTCTGCCTCCAAAATACATCTTGAATCTGCTTCCTCTCCCTTCTCTGTGGCTGCCACATGGATCCAAGCTGTCTTCAGCTACTGCCAGGTCTGCCTTGTCCCAACTGCTCTGCTACATCAGCGCCAACTCCTCTGCCGGCTCCCGCTGCCCTAGACTAAACCCCAGCTCCTCACAAGGTTCCAGGGATCCACCTCCTGCCCTCTCTGGACTCACGTCACACCCTCTCCTCTGCCAACGATGTTCCAACCACATCGGCCTCCATGGGCCAAGCCCTCTGCACTTCTGTCACCTCTACCAGCACATTCCCCGGTCTCCACGCAGCAGGCTCATTCCTGTCCTGGGGTTTCATCCTGCAAGTCCTCTTCCGAGGCCTCCCCGCTGCATTCTCCCAGGCACACCCATCATTGCCCTGTTAACTGAACTGCTTACTTGCTCACGTCTGCCTCCTGACCGGACTATGAGCCTCACTACTAACAAATCCACAGCCCCCGGCAAGCGGCTTTCCCAGCACAGGCACGTGGCTGAGTGGACACTCCCTCAGCCCCTGATGCCAAGGGCTCCTGCCAGGGTGGGTGGGCTGGCAACTCGCCCTCTCTCTGATGCCGGCAGTGTGCTGGAAGAGTGTAACAGGGAAGAATTTCAAAGCACTTTGGCATACTTTTCAATTTCCACCTTTATTTTTCAGGAGAGATTTCTTGTGGCAAAAAGGAAAGTGGCACTTACTACTACTGTTGACTCCCATTGGCTTCCAGTGGAGGAGTGAACAGGCCCCAGTAAGTCCTTGCATATTTCTCGGAGTCGGTATTCAAACCCTAATTACAGAAAACAAAAAACAAAACAAAACAGAAATAGGAACACATTACAAAAAGAAATAAAGTCAAGAACAGGCTCAGTTGTTGTGTACATCAAAGCAGAAAGAACAAACACTCACTTTGTTGCCTCCTTGTCTCAGTTCAGCGCTCAGAGGCCATAGCGAGAGGCTCTGACTCACCCCCCCAATCCCAGGAAACACACGCAGTGGCTGCTGTGTGCTGGGCCAGGGAAGACGAGACGTGGAAGCTCTGGGACAGACCCCCCAAGGGGGTGGAGAATGTGGGGGCTGTGGGAGGAGGGGAGTGGGCTGAGGGGGCCTATTGGAGAGAAGAGGTGGGGGCAGACGTGCAGGGTCAGGTGGTGTCCTTCGGGAGAAGATGGGCGTGGGAATGAGTTTGGGCGGAGGAGGTGGGGCTACGGCACAGCCGGGGGGCGGGGGGGGCGGAGCGCCAGCCACGCTGGAGGCAGAATCAGCGACAGCCGAAGCCACAGGGAATGGAGGAAACCAGCCAGTGATGAGGGTGGAACCTGAGGACGCTTAGAGGAGAGCTGGTGTCCCTGTGAAGCTCGAGTCCTCCTCCCCCGAGGGAGGAAGGAGGGACAGAGAGGGTAGGGGAGTTATGCGCGGGCCCTGGGCCATACATGCGTGAAGATGGAGAAAGAGAAGCAAGAGGTTGAGGTGAGGTGTCCCCTACGGGGGCAGCCCCAGTGAACTGACACCCAGGATGGAGGAAACCAGAGAGGAGCTGGAGGCAGGCTTTCCGGGGGTACGGGGGTGAGGCCACACGTGACCCGAGTGCCTGGCAGAGGCGCAAGGTTGCAGGAACACCGAGTGTTCAATAAGTCTGGGCAGGATGAGTCCATACCGAACTCATCCCTGGGGTCTGTGGGGAGGGGTCTGGCAACGTGATGGGCGAATTTTGCGAGTTACACCCGTAGAGGTCAGGCAAGTTTTTCTCTGTCTTTTCCGTACTTAATTTGTTTTCTCTAAATCATGAACAAAACAGGGGAGGAGTTGAAAGCAAAGCAAGAAAGGCAGGAGAGGGTGTGGGGGTGCCAGCTCCGTGACCAGGCCCAGGCTGCGTGGTGACACAGGGAGAGCTGGGGAGGGCCATCCCCAGGCCACGGCCCTGGAGGCCAAGCTCAAGCGGAGGGAAGCTGGCAAGGCTGGAGCCCACGCCTGCCTCACAGGGAGTCAAGAGGCTGTGGGAGGTCACGTCTTCCAACACCCTGCTGTCTGCTGACCCACAGAAGGAGCGGGGCGGGGTGAGGAGGGGGATGCTGGGACAGGGATATGGGTGTAAGAGCCCTGGTGGGGAAAGCTGGGCTGGAGGGCCGAGGGGAGGTGCTGGACAGCAGGCTGGCCCTTCCAGGAAGGAGAAAGAGAGGGACAGGCCCACTGATGCTCTGAGGGGGCAACGAGGTCAGGGGGAGTTGAGCCTGTGTCTGTGAGTCCTCTGCCCCCACACCCTCCTGCCACCAATCCTTGTGGCCTCAGGGGCTGCTCGGTTCAGCCCGTGGTGGGGCTGGACACCTGCTGGGCTGCCCACCTCACTGACTTGGGAGCAGGAGGCCAGGGCCCCAGGGGGCGACCACGGGAAGCCGGGAGGAGGGAGGACAGAGCCCAGGCTGCTGCACCTGGGCCCTGACACTCGGGCCCTCGGGAGGGTCCCATTGGGATGGGGACTGAGTGGGGCCCGGGAGGACAGAAGGACCACCGGGAAGCTCACCTTCGTTCACGAGGTATCGCACGTAGAGGAGGAGCCAGTGGCGGTACTCGTGGCTGGAGCGCAGGGTGAGCGCTGCGGCGACCTGGCTCTCCAGGTAGGCCAAGGTGGTCTCCTGCTGCACCATGTGAGGCACGGAGAAGAGCCGGGCTGCCTGCCTCCCTGAGCTGCTGGGGCGGGGAGGGGGCAGGTTTCAGACTCCACGGCAGCCCAACCGCCCCCAGGTCCTGCTGTTCTGCACCTCCCATCTAGCCCCCGAGGGGACAGGCCAGCAGCCCAGGCCCCCACCCAAAGTGCAGCCCAACATGGGGATCCATGACCCGCAGCCCCTCAGACTGCCGCCCAGGTCTTGAAGTGACAGAGCTGTGACCGTGCACCCTGAGACAGTGCCCAGTGTGGCTCCCAGCCCTCGGCAGCCCCAGCCCAGCCCTGTGAGTGCCGCTGGGCTCAGGCAGTCAGAAGGCAGGCCTCGGAGGGACCACGTCCACACAGCCGGCCGGATGCCTCCCCTGCACCCGGGTCACCTACGTGGAGGCGCGGCCCTGGACTATGGCTAAGGGCCCCGAGCACAGCATGGCGTCCTGGGGTGGCAGGCTGCTCCTGAAGTCTGCACACTGGGCCAGGGAGTCCTGCTTGTCAGAAACCAGGTTCCTGGGGAGGCAAAGGCAGGAGCGGAACTCAGGGAAACCAGGAGGCCCAGCAGAGGCAGGCAGCAAGGGGCACTGAGGGAGCTGAGGTCCCTGTATGCCCATGTAGGGCCTCCTTACTCGGACACTCCGGCCCTGGGTCTCAGGTCCTGGGGGCGGGGGGCAAGTATGCCTGGGATGCTAGTCTGTCTGGGAGCCCATGTGCTGCGGCCCTCGGAAGCAGCTGAGGAGTCCCGGCGTCCAGCCTCCCAGAGCTCACACAGCATCCCAGGCATCAGTGCTTCACATTCTCTGGACCCTTCACACAACTTAAAAACAGCCTGGTGCCTAGAGTCCACATTTCCCTTCTCAAATAACCAGCTTGTTTCCATTATTATACTAATCACATACAATACACGATATTTTGCAATTTGGAAGAGCAGGGAGTGGGGATCTTGAGGGTTGCTGTTTTTTTTTTTTTTTTAAACTCAAGAACGAGATCTCAGTCTGAGGCTGAACTTGTGTCTGGCAACCCTTAACAGAGACGGGCTGGATGGCGGCACACTTGGGCCTGAAGGAGCAAGGTGCAGGCAAGTGAAAACTTCTGATCGGCTGGTACATGAGGTACACGCTTCCTAACTCTGGGTTAAGATCTCTGATGTACAAAGAAGTTTTACAGGGACTTCCCTGCTTAGGACTCCATGTTTCCTATGCAGGGGGCCCAGGTTCGATCCCTAGTTGGGGAACTAAGATCCGCGAGACATGCAGCGCGGCAGAACAAAAAAAAGAGGTTTTACCAATATAGAAAAGGACTCCAAAATAGACAGAGCAAAGGTACAGACCTCACATGTGGTGAGTGACAGTGCAGCCTCACTAATGCACCAAGCCAGTCGGAAGTGTCCCTTGGCTCCAACTAAGCTACAAAACAGCAGGGCTGGATGAGGCTGCCGTGAAGCTGATGGCACCTACGGAGGCCAGGCTGGAACTACTCATCTACAATCATAAAAGTTCAAATGTCTGCTCCAGACAAAGTGACCCCCAGGGAACAGTGCAGGGGAAGGACAGCGTCCCTGTGTACGGGTCTGAGGGCAGAGAGGCAGGGGGCCGGCAGGGATGGGGGCTGCACTGCGGCCTCCACTCTGGCCAGACTCCCAGGAGAAGTGGGCCAGGCGGGGCCCTTGCTGGCTGTGCTGGGTTCTGGCTCAGATGGACCCTCCACGGGGCAGGGCTCAGGGCAGCGTGCTTACCACGCAGACAGTGACGGGTTGAAGCAGTAGGCTTTCCCGTCCGACAGGTTCATCACGGGGATTCCATGCTGCGTCAGCAAGATCTGTGACACCGTCATGTCACTTCCTAGGGAGACACCAAGAAGGGGTTCCAGCGTATTCCCGTCAGTGGGTGCCATGGCTCCCGCAGCCCTAGCCACGCAGAAGGGACCCCAGAGCCTGCTCTCCGTCTTGGCTGAGAGGAGCCCTTTGTGCCACACCTGGACTTGAGCTGCCCGCCCCCAACCCCACCCCAGCGACGGGGCGGCCCCCTGCCAGGCTCACCTGCCAAGATGGAGTGTAGGGACTCTTCCTTCACCACCACTATCTGCCTGTGCACATCCCTGGGGGAGACAGGAGCAGCTCACCCTCCAGCCGGGCCCGAGGGCCTGTGTGCCGGCGGGGCGACCCTCCCTGCAGCAAGGGGCACCCGCACAGCCGCTCCCGCCCTGCCTCTCACCAGACGGACAGCGTGGCTGTGGCGGTGAGGGCCATGACGTAGGAGCCGGTGCAGTGCAGGGTGGAGATCGGGGATGGCAGCAGGATGGGAGGGAGGAGGCGTCGACCACAGGTGGAGAACACGGACAGCATCCGCTTTTCACAGGCGACACACACCACGTCACTGGGGGAGCAGGGGGCTGGCGTCAGGGGGGCTGGGAGCTCTGGTGGCCCCGAGATGCAGGGACAGAGCCAGGCCGGGCAGCAGAGCTGATGGTGCCTACTGGAGACCTCTGCCTGGAGATGGAGTCCTCTCCCCGATGCGGTGGCTCAGGCTTTTCTGGGCTCACACGGAACTACCCCCAGGGAGCACATGCCCAAGGACCAGTGGCCCTGACAGTGAGCCAGGCAGCAGGCCTCACTGTTCAGGAGCAGCTGCAGAGCACCACCCCTGACAGTCTCCTAGCTGAGACCAGCCAGAGGGGCCCTAGGAGGCCTCTGCCCAGACAGGCCGGGGGGAGTATGGGGACGACAGGGTGTGTCTCCCACAGGGGGCACCCAGCTGTGCTCAGAACGCCTTCGAGACCGGGGTGAGAGACATGTCGCTCCCTGAGCGAGAAGGGCTTCACCACGAGTGTGTCAGCGCAGTCTCGTGTCTCTCCTCTGAGCACCCACTAGGTCCCTTGGCTGTGCCCGGCACAAGCAGGCTCTGCCTTCCTAGTGGGGCCCCCTGGGGTGAGAGCGGGCCTAGAGTGAGGCCAGAGCCTCAGACCCCAGGCAGTGGGAGCAGGCGTGCAGCCAGCACAGCAAGGTCCGGCCCAGCAGCCCACTGGAGCCCTGTTCCAAATCATTTCTGGGCCGCCAGCCGGCGCCTACGGTCTGCACGGGCAGCCAGCTCACAGCGAGGTCAGCCAAGGAAGAGGCCGTGGGTCCCTGTGTTCTGTCTGCTCGTCCCCGTGGTCAGGGTGCACCTGCAGCCAGCCCACTGTCAGGGATGTCGAACCTCTGGAGCTGCGGCGCCGGGGGCAGGTCTGCACGCTGGGCTGGGGCCTGGCTGGCCACTTGGCTGGACTCCCCGGCAGCCTCTAGGTCACACGGGGAGGCTGTGCTGACACACCTGGCTCTCAGCTGGGGCGTGCCGGCTGTCTTGGGACCAGGGACGAAGGGGGAGCCCCAGGGGATGGAGGGAGGAACAGAATGGTGGTTCCGTCCAGGCCCAGCACCTGGCTCGCTCAGGGCCAGGGTCACAGACATTTGTGAGTGTTTCACATGCAGTCTCATGATAAAGGATTCCGGGTCTAATGAAAACGACCACATATAAGCTGAAAGCTCTGTAAGACCCTCGTAGGGGTACTGAGCACACAGTCCCGACTGGGGCCATACGTCCCTGGGTCCTCTTTCCAGATGGAGCATGTGCGGGGCCACCTCCAGGGGTGGTGGAAAGACACTGGGTGACTGACCACCGAATTCAGGTCTCCCCCAAAAGGGCAGATCTGGAAAGGGCTGGCCTTGGGACTCTGAGGACAGTCAGAAATCCATGCTGACTTCCTTGGATGAAAACCTGGGGTCCAGAGAAAAGGCCAGCCAAGGTCAGAGAGAGGCAGGCAGAGCTCGGCCTGGAAATGGAGACTTCAGGAATCCGACTAGAACACCCAGGGGGCTTAGGTGACCCTCCAGGACTCAGTTTCCTCTCCTGTAACACGGGGGTGATGGTGCCACCTTCATGGGGTGCCCCAGTGACTTGGATGACTCAGGCACCAGCTCAGTCCTGAGCGAGGCTGGGTGTAGGCCTCCCTCAGACAGGCCACCTCCCAGGACAGCCCCGTGCCCCACAGCCCAGTGCAGGGTCTTGCTTTACGTTAAAGGCCGGTGGGGTGGAGACCCCTGCTCTTACCAGCTGCCGGCAGCGGTGAGGATCCGGCTGGTGAGTACTGTCTCCCATTCCTTCCCTTCCCGGCTGCACTTCAGGCGGCTCAGCTTTATGCCCCCTACGGCCGTCACCTCGTTCTCCACCTCGATGTACATGGAGGGGTCGGAGCTCACCTGGGGGAGAGAAGCAAACAGAACGTTTTCAGCAGCAGTGGCCTCAGACGTGGGCCACGGACAGGGGGAAGGACACGTAAGGGTGGACAGAGCTGCCGGCCAACAGCAGGCTGGGGTTGGGGGTGGTCACAGGGCAGGACAGGGGGCCAGAGGTCCCAACGTGCAGCCCCCAGGGCAGGGCAAGTCCCAGGAGCTGGTGTCCACCTTGTCCTCTGTGCAGTGGAGCAGAGAATCAGTGTCACAGCTAAAGACCTTGAAGCCTCCAGATCCCACCACCTCCTCTCACAAGGGAGGATGCAGAGAAGGCAAGCAACCGGCCAAGAGAACACGGCACAGAAGGACCCCAGCCCGCTCAGGGGGACAGGGGTCTCCTGACTCCTAACTGAAGGATCTTCAAAGACTGTCAGGTTTGGCCAGAACAGAGGCTGTGTCGGCACTTGGAGGAAAGGTCTGGAAAGCCCTTAGGGTCTCCAGCTCCTTGACAGTGCACCTTGGCATGCACACTGGAGCCCAGTGTCACTGACAGGAGGGTCCCCAGAAAAGCGTGGGGAAACGTGTGCAGTTCAGCACCAGCTCCACACGGGCTCAGCCTCGTGTTTTGTGTCTGGGGAGTGGACAGGCAGATACCCCACATGGGACCTAGGTGAGCGGTTCGTACTTGTGTGGCCACACAGTGGGTGAGCTGGGGTGGAGGGTCAGCTGTGGCTGGGGGCTGGGCCCCCAGAAACCAAGAACAGCTCCACACAGCACCCCGCAAGGAAGGCCCGGGGGTGAGGGGGGCTGGGTGAGTTTGGGAGGGGGATTTGTGCGAAAAGAGCCAGGGGGCCCCACCCTTAGACCCAGAAGGACCTGTCCACCTGCCCCCTGGCAGCCCTGAGGGGCAGCCTGGGCTGGGGCAGCGTGCAGCCCACCTGCATGTGGGGTTCTAAATGGTTTCCCAAGGACATGAATCTGAGCTGAGGTATAGAGGGTGGGAGATGACGGTGTGTGCAAGGCCTGGCACGGGTGCTGGGCTGAGCGGCCAGAGGGCCTCTGGGAATAAAGGACTACTTGCTGTAGATCTGTGTTTTGAACAAGCCTGTAGTTAGAAGACTCCACTAGAGACCTTGAAAGGCCCTGATGATGACCCCACGCTGGGCACTGGGAAGTGGATGGGCCGGCAGGCTGGTCAAGAGACAGACCAGTGCCACACGGTCCCATGGGCTGAGCCCACGGCCGAGAGTGGAGATCGAGGAGGCTTCCAGGAGAAGGAATACCTGGGACAGGTCTTGAAGGAGCTGGGCACCCAGAAGATGGAGGGCAAAGCCATGAAGGAGAGGCGTGGGAGCTGGGGAAGTGAGGGGTCCCAGAGAAGAGACCAGCCGTCTTGTTAAGATTGGGTGGCTGCTCTGCTCAGCCACAACTTCCCCCAGAAGGTGATGGAGAGCCACTTGAAAGCAGCCCCAAGTCTGTGACAATTCAAGGTTTACAGCTCCCAGAGGGTGGGGGTGGGCAGGCGGACAAAAAGAATGTGCAGGCTCGGGAGGGAGGGAGGCGGAGGCCTGCTCACCTGCAGGGTGAAGGCTCTCTGGGGGCCCGGCATGGGCAGCTTCAGCGCAGCTGCTGGGACAGACAAACACACGGCGTCCTTCTCTGCGGTCAGGGCAGCTGGGGACTGCAAGAGCAGAGATGTCCCTGAGCCCTGCCCGGCACTGGAGGGCAGTGCCAGGTAAAGGTGAGTCACCAGAGGTGAGGCTGGGCCTACTACCTGGGCGTTTCCACCCTCTGTGAGGGCAGATGAATGCTACAGAGACCCCTACTGCAGAGACGAGGCAGCTAACCCCAGGGAGGGGCTCAAGGACTCTGGGTGGGTCGGGGCAGTTCTGGAGGTATACATGTCCACGCCAGCTGTCCCCACACCGATGAGGCATGTGGGGCCCCCCTTCTTCCCCAGGGCATATGCAGGCCCCCACACCAAGCTCAGGAGGTGGGCCGGGGGCAGCACCAGCCCGCCAGCCTCACCTGCAGAGACAGGGACATGGGCATGAGCCGTGAGTCCTTCCGAGGCCGCCCTTTCTTCTTCTTCTCCACCGTTTCCACCTCGAGCTCCAGCTTCCGCTTGGAGAGTGAGGAAGGCTTGGCCACAGAGACCTTCTCATCGCTGTCACTGCTGCTCTCCAGGACATCCCGGGGCCGCAGCTCCTTCACAAGGCTCTGCTCTTTCAACCTGCACAAACACAGACACCCGTGGCTTTTCCACAGGACTACTAGTTTCATGATCATCAATAAAATCCATACTCATCCCCAAAAGTTAACAAATTTAAAAAGTAGGAGAGGACTTCTGGTTTCTGCTCTAAGATGCAAACAGCTTGGGAGTCGTCATTCTCACTCTTAAAATAAGAGGAAAACTGAAAACCTGTATACCAACAACTCTCCTTAGACCCACCAGAGAAATCACTGCCCTGACAACTGGAGACAAGGCGAAGACATAAAACCGCCTGGAGCCCCACCAGGGAGGGAGGAGGGCACCCACACTTGTGTTAGTTTTACCTCCAGGAGCTCCACCAGTTGTCATGGGTGGAGATCAGGAATGGAGTGCTCCTCCCATATGCTTTGGGCTGAGGAAGGGGAAAGCAACCACTCTGAAACACACCCAGAGTCCTGTTCTCCTTAACAAAAGCCTTCCCCCAAGGAAAACTACTTTACTGAGTATGATGTGACCTGGGGGCAGGGCAATCAACCAACTCCAGCCTAGCCCCCCTCCACATGCACTAAGAAACTCTCTTGAAGTTGGGACTCTGGCCCAACAACAACATAGGAGACTTAATCATGTGACTAAAGAGTGCTTCTCCTCCCCAATACCTCACAAAATCAACAGGGCCCCTGTGTAATAAGAACACTAGATCACAACTAAGAGAACTGCAAGACACAGACTCCATTTAACAAGGAGTTTCTAGGGAAACTCAAGGAAAATGGGGAGAGAAAAGCAAGGACACCAGAAGAAATGGAAGCCTCTGACACCTGCAGCTTCAGGAGACAGTAAACAAGACCTAATTCTTACCAGGTAAACAAAACCTCACATTAAAGACCTTTTACCCCCAGTTCCTATTATTTAGTACATTATGTCCAGGTTTCAACAAAAATTACAAGACATGATAAAAGGCAAAACAAAACAAAATCAAACAAAAACCCAAAATGAAACACAGTCTCGAGATGAAGCAGGATCAGAACCAGAGTCAGACATGGCAGCAATTTTGGAATTATGAGGCCAGGATTTTTAAATAACTATTATTAATATGTTAAGGGCTCTAATGGAAAAATTTGAACACACAACAACAGATGGATCATATAAGCAGAGAGAATTTAATAATAATAATAATAGCTAAGACTTTTTCAAAATTAATGAAAGATACCAAACCACAGATCTGAGCTGCTCAGAGAACACCAAGTAGAATAAATACCAAAAAATTCACACCTACTTACACATAACATAAACTGCAGTAAACCAAAGACAAACAGAAACTCTTGAGAGAAGCAGAGGGAAAAATACACTTCAGCTAATAAGGGACAGAATAAAGATTACAACAGACCTCTCTTCAGAAACCGTTCAAGCAAAAACTGACTGAAGTGAAACATATAAGGTGTTAAAAACAAACCCACCAACCTAGAATTCTGTATCCATTGAAATTATATATCAAAAATGAAAGAGAAATAAAGGTTTTTTCAGACAAAAATAACAAAAAGACACTAGAGGAAATGTGTTGCCAGCAGAACTGCCTTGCAAGAAATGTTAAAAGAAGTTCTTCAGAGAGAAGGAAAATGATACAGGTCAGAAACTTAGATTTGCATGAAGAAAGTGCTAGAGAAAGAATAAATACTGTAAGAATTTTTATTTGTCTTATTCTTAATTAAAAGATAACTTTTTGGGGCCTCCCTGGTGGCGCAGTGGTTGAGAGTCCACCTGCCGATGCAGGGGATACGGGTTCGTGCCCCGGTCTGGGAGGATCCCATATGCCGCGGAGCGGCTGGGCCCGTGAGCCATGGCCGCTGGGCCTGCACATCCGGAGCCTGTGCTCCGCAACGGGGGAGGCCACAACAGTGAGAGGCCCGCATACCGCAAAAAAAAAAAAAAAAAAAAAAAAAAAAAAAAAAAAAAAGATAACTTTTTGGGAATTCCCTGGCAGTCCAGTGGTTAGGACTCTTTGCTCCAAATGCAGGGGGCCCGGGATTGATCCCTGGTTGGGGAACTAAGATCCCACATACTACAATAAGCACGTGTGCCACAACTACTGAGCCCGTGAGCTCTAGAGCTCAAGCGCTGCAACTAGAGAAGCCCGAGTGCCATAACAAAGACCCAGTGCAGCCAAAATAAATAAATAAATAAATAATTTTAAAAAAAGAACAAAACACATTCTCTAAATAAGAAATAAAAAATAGAACCTAATCATATTAAAAAAAAAATCCCTAGTCGGGGAACTAAAATCCTACAGGCCACACACACACACACACACACACACACAAAAGTGAAAGATAACTTTTTGTTCAAACTAGTAACAGCAACAATGTATTGGATGATAAATGAAATAAATAAACAGTAGCAATGTTATATGTCTTGGAAAGAAAGAATGGGGAATACTTGGTTAACAGGCACCTGCACTACCCTTCAGCATTATAACATTATTTGAAAGTGTACTTAGTTACAAATGTTTATTTCAAACTGTAGGGCAACCACTAAAAAAAATTTAAAAAGCAGTACAGTTGACATGCTAAGAGAGACAATGGGGGAGATACATTATCTTACTATCTAAGATATTCTTAGATAATGCTAAGAGATAATATAAGAGAGAGAAAATGGAATCATACCAAAAACATGCTCAATTAAAATCAGAGAAGGCAGAAGAAAAAGAGGGAGACCAAAATCGTTAAGAATATGGTAGATACTAATTCACTATATCAATAATCACTTTAAATATAAATATTCCAAATATACCAATTAAAAGAAACTGACAAAAAGAATGAAAAAGAAAACCCAAGTATATGTTGTCTACAAGAAACTCAGCTTAAATATAAAGACACATAAATTAAAAAGGCTGGTTCCAACTATATGACATTCTGGAAAACAAAAAACTATGGAAATAGTAAAAAAAATATCAGTTATTTCCAGGGGTTGGGAGGAGAGAAGGATGAACAGGCAGAGTGCAGAGGATTGTTAGGTCAGTGAAACTATGTTGTATGATACCATTATGGTGGTAGATACATGTCCTTATACATTGTCCAAACCCACAGAATGCAAAACACCAAAGGTGAACACTTAATGTAAATTATGGACTTTGGGTGACAATGATGTGTCTGTGTAGTTTTATTGGTTGTAACCAATGTATCACTCAGATGTGGGATGTCAACAGTTAAGGCAGAGGGCTACATGGGAACTCTCTGTACTTTCTGTACAATTTTTCTGTGAACCTTAAACTGTTAAAAAAAAATAAGTCTACTCTTTATTTTTTTAATTTTTTTATTTTTTTTTTGCGGTACGCGGGCCTCTCACTGTTGTGGCCTCTCCCGTTGCGGAGCACAGGCTCTGGACGCGCAGGCTCAACGGCCATGGCTCACGGGCCCAGCCGCTCCGCGGCATGTGGGATTTTCCTGGACTGGGGCACAAACCCGTGTCCCCTGCATCGGCAGGCGGACTCTCAACCACTGCACCACCAGGGAAGCCCCTAAGTCTACTCTTTAAAAAAAGGGATGGAGAAGGACATGCCACACTAGCACTAAGTAAAAGAAAGCTGGAGTAGCTGTATTAATCTCAGACAAAGCAGTCACCAGAGTAAGGAAAATTATCAAGAATAAAGACAGGCATTGGGCTTCCCTGGTGGCGCAGTGGTTGAGAGTCCGCCTGCCAATGAGGGGACATGGGTTCGTGCCCCGGTCTGGGAAGATACCACATGCCGCGGAGCGGCTAGGCCCGTGAGCCATGGCCACTGAGCCTGCATGTCTGGAGCCTGTGCTCCGCAATGGGAGAGGCCAAAACAGTGAGAGGCCCGTGTACCAGAAAAAAAAAAAAAAAAGACAGGCATTATATGATGATAAGAGGGTTGATTTTCCAAGAAGACATAGCAATCCTTAATATGCATACATCTAACAATAGAGTGTGTCAAAATACATGTGGAAAAACTGATAGAACTGGAAGGAGAACTAGACAAGTCCACTATTATAGCTGGAGATTTCCATATACCTCTATCAGTAATCAACAGATCCAGCAGACAGAAAATCAATAAGGACATAATTAATTGAACAGTACCATCATTCACTGTATTTAATTGACATTTATAAAATACTTCATTTATCAATAGCAGAATATACATTATTCTCAAGATCACATGGAATATTCACTAGTATAGACCATATTCTGGGTCATAAAACATACTCTAACAAATATAAAAGAACAGAAATCATACAAAGTATGCTTCAAGACCACAACAGAATTAAAGTAGACATCAATAACAGAAAGTCAGAAAACTCACACATCTTTCATGATTAAACAACATTTCTAAATAACACATGGATCAGAGAAAAAGTCTCAAAAGAAATTTTAAAAATATTGAATTAAATGAAAATGAAAACACAATGTCAAATTTTATGGGATACAGTGAAAGCAGTGCTTAGAGGGAAACTTATTGCAGAGAATGCATAAATTAGAAAAAAAGAAAGACCTGAAATAACTTCACCTTTAGGAACTAGAAAAAGATGAGCAAGCAGTAGAAAATTAATAATAAAAATAATAAAAAATAAAATAATATTAAATAATAAATATTAAATAAAAATAATATTAATGCAATAATAAGCAAAATAATGTAAAGCAAGCAGAATAAAGTAAATAGTAAAAATTAGAGCATAAATCAATGAAATTGAAAAGGGAAAATAGAGAAAAATCAATGGAATAAAAAGTCGGTTCTTTGAAAAGATCAATAAAATTGATAAACTTATAGTGAGGCTAATCAGAAAAGGAGAGAGAAGACACAAATTACTAATATCAGAAATGAAAGGGGAGGAACTTCCCTGGTGGCGCAGTGGTTAAGAATCCGCCTGCCAATGCCGGGACACAGGTTCAAGCCCTGGTCCAGGAAGATTCCACATGCCGCGGAGCAACTAAGCCTGCGTGCCACAACTACTGAGCCTGTGCTCTAGAGCCCGTGCTCCACAACGAGAAGCCACCGCAATGAGAAGCCTGCGCACCTCAACAAAGAATAGCCCCCGCTCACTGCCACTAGAGAAAGCCCATGTGCAGCAACAAAGACCCAATGCAGCCAAAAATAAATAAAATAATTTATATAAAAATAAAGAAATGAAAGGGGAGGTAAGCAACAAGGATTTACTGTATAGCACAAGGATCTATATTCAGTATCTTGTAATAACCTATAATGGAAAATAATCTGAAAAATACATAACTGAATGATTTTGCTACACAAAATATATTGTGTGAGACTAACACAATATTGTAAATCAAATACACATCAATAAAAAAAGAAAGAAATGAAAGGGGGCCCTCACTACTGATCACATCCCTGGACATTAAAAGGATCATAAAGGAATATTATGAACGACTTTATACCCATATATTTGATAAGTTAGTTAAAATGGACCAGTTCTTTGAAAAAAAAAATCCACATAACTCACACAAGGAAAAATAATCTGAATAGACCTGTATCTATTAAGGAAATTAACCAACAATTGATAATCTTCCAAGAAAGAAAGCACCAAACCCAGACAGTTTTACTGAATTCTATCAAACATTTAAGAAAGAAATTATACCAATTCTCCACAATCTGTTCCAGAAAACAGAAGTAGAAGAAATAAATCCTAACTCCTATGAGGCCAGCATTACCCTAATATCCAAACCAGATTACAAGAAAGAAGAACGACAGACCAATATCTCTCATGAACAAAGATTCAAAAATCCTCAACAAAATATTAGCAAATTGAATCCAACAACGTGTAAAATGAATTATACACCATGACCAAATGGGATTTATTCCAGGTAGGCATACTGATTTAACATTCAAAAATCAATTAACATAAGCCACCACATCCAACAACACTAAAGAAGAGCATTACGACCGTATCAACTGATGCAGAAAAAGCATATGACAAAACCAAACATCTATTAATGATAAAAGCTTAGCAAACTAGAAATAGAGAACTTAACTTGATAAAGAATAACCACAAAAAAAACTTACTGTTAACATTGTACTGGAGGACTTAGCTAATGCAGTATGACAAGAGAAGGAAATAAAAGGTATAAAGATTGGGAAGGAAGAATAAAACTGTGTTCAGTGAATAAAAACATCAGTGATGACACTATGTCATTGTAGAAAATTCCAAAGAATCAATAACAACAAAATCTGTAACTAATAAGCAATTATGCCAAGGTTGCAGGATACAAGGTTAACATACAAATGTCAATTGCTTTTCTATATACTAGCAATGAACAAGTGGTATTTGAAATTCTAAACACAATACCACTTATACTGGTGCCAAAGGAGCAATAGTTTGATAGAAATATAACAAAATATGTACAAATTTTATATGAGGGAAACAAAACTCTGATGAAAGAAATCAAAGATCTAAATAAACTGAGGTATTCTATGTTCATGAATAGGAAGACTCAATATTGTTAAGATGTCAACTTTTCCTAACTTGATCTAGAGATTCAATGGAATCCCAATAAAAATCCCAGGAACTTATACTGTAGTATCAACAAACTTATTCTAAAGTTTATATGAAAAGGAAAAGACCCCCAAATAGATCTAAACAAATGTAGTCAACTGATCTTTGATAAAGGCAAAGACATAGAATAATCTTTCAACAAATGGTGCTGGCACAAATGGACGTCCACATGCAAATACTAAATCTAGACACAGACCGTACATCTTTCACAAACATTAACTCAAAATGGATCATAGATCTAAGTGTAAAATGCAAAACTATAAAATGAGAACTCAGAAGAAAACATAGTAGGAAGTCTAGGCGAGCTTGGGTTTGGCAATGAGTTTTTTGTTTGTTTGTTTGTTTTTTTGCGGTACGTGGGCCTCTCACTGTTGTGGCCTCCCCCTTTGTGGAGCACAGGCTCCGGACGCACAGGCTCAGCGGCCATGGCTCACGGGCCCAGCCACTCCGCGGCATGTGGGATACTCCCGGACCGGGGCACGAACCCTTGTCCCCTGCATTGGCAGGCGGACTCTCAACCACTGCACCACCAGGGAAGCCCTGGCAATGAGTTTTTGATACAACACCAAAAGCATGATCCATGATAGAAAAAAAAAAAAATCTAATGTGTTGGACTTCATTAACATTAAAAATTTCTGCTCTGAGAAAGACACTGTCAAGAGAATGGAAAGCCAAATCAAAGACTGGGAGAAAATATCTGTGAATCACATTACCTGAATAAAGACTTGTATCTAAAATATACAAAGAATTCTTAAAATTCGGCAGTAAGAAATAACCAGTTGGGGCTTCCCTGGTGGCACAGTGGTTGAGAATCCACCTGCTAGTTCAGGGAACATGGGTTCGATCCCTGGTCCGGGAGGATCCCACATGCCGTGGAGCAGCTAGGCCCGTGCGCCACAACTACTGAGCCTGTGCCCTGGAGCCTGTGAGCCTCAGCTACTGAGCCCACGTGCTGCAAATGCTGAAGCCCACGCACCTGGAGCCGGTGCTCTGAAGCTAAGAGAAGCCACCACAATGAGAAGCCCGCACACTGCAATGAAGAGTGGCCCCCGCTTGCCGCAGTTAGAGAAAGCCCACGCACAGCAACGACCCAACATAGCCAAAATAAAAAAAATAATAAAAAAAAAGAAATAACCAATTTAAAAAAATGAACAAAGATCTGAACAGGCACTCACCAAAGATGAGATGGCTGATAAATGTATGAAAAGATGTTCAGCATCATATGTCATTCAGCAATTGAAAATTAAAACGATACCACTAAACACTTATTAGAATGGCTAAAACCCAGAAAATTGATGATACCAAACGCCAACAAGGATGTGGATCAAAGGAACACATTCACTGTTGGTGGGACTGCAGTCATTTTGGAAGACAGTCTGGCAGTTTCTTACAAAGCTAAACCTAGTCTTACCATACCAACCAGCAATTGCACTCCTAGGTATCTGCCCAGTGGAGATGAAAACATATATTCACACAAAAACCTATACGTGAGTACTGATAGCAGTTTTATACATCATCTATATATAATTGCCAAAAAATGGAAGCAACCACGATGTCCTTCAATGGGGGAATGCTTAAACTGTGGTACATACAAACTATGTGCATCCATACAATGGGATAACATCTGTTAATAATAAGAAATAAGCTATCAAACCATGAAAATGCATGGAAGAACCTTAAATGGATATTACTAAGTAAAAGACACCCATTTGAAAAGGCTAGGTACAGTATGTTTCCAATTATATGACATTCTAGGAAAGGCAAAACTGTAGAGACAGTAAAAAGATCAGTGGTTTTCAGCTATTCAGGGAGGACGGAGGGAGGGATAAACCGCTGAAGCAAGAGGCATGTTCAGGAGGTGAACTTACTGTGCCTGATACCAGACCCTCCTGCTGCCTCGGAAGCAGGAAGCTTGGCCCTAAGTGAATACTCACTCGCTGCCACTTCCTTTCTTATTTTTTGGGGTTTTTGATTCTTTTATTTATTCACTGCCTTTTCAAGGGAGAAGCTGAGAATGGCAAACTTGATGAGCCCTTATTCTATAGTTCCTGCTGGAGCTGTATGTGTGGCTGAAAGGCCTTATGAGATGTGGGTAACACAGCTACTGAGGGACAATCCCTGGTGGCATCAGGGCCCAGATCATGCATCAAGACTTTGCCCTCTAGCAGCCTGATTCAAGGGGTAGCCTCTGCACTTCTCAAAGCAGGGTCTGCACTCCCCGAGAGCTAGGAATTGACAGTGATAAGGGCCATGGAGACCTGCAAGGTGAACATCCTTCCTCAGTGAACAGAAGGAATTCCTAGCTATGATGACCTGTGGTTTCACTAAGGTGGAGATTGTGTTTTATTCTGGCTATTCAGACCTCACTCCATTTCCAAAACTGAGATTTCAGTACTTGCTTAAGCCTATGAAACATCGGTTGCTCCCTCTTGACCAATGCCCCACAGCCCGCCCTCTTTGGGGAACTCCTGTTAGGTGCACGAAGACCCTACCCTCTGCCCTCCAGACACTCCTCCTTGGGCTCCACCTCTTCACCTCTGCAGCACCCAGGCCATTTCCTCAGATCAAATGCGCTCCTCAGCTGGGCCTCCTCTGCTGTCAAATATGCCCACTGAGGTTTTTTCTTTTGGATGCGTGGCTTGCAGGATCTCAGTTCCCCGACCAGGGGTTGAAACCTGGGCCCCTGGCAATGAAAGCACTGAGTCCTAACCACTGGACCGCCAGGGAATTCCCTCTGCTGACTCTTCAATTGCAATGATTATTTTTTCTTTTCCAAAAGTATTTTTGGGTTCATTTCCAAATCTATCTGGTCTTTTTGATGGTGTATTATTTCTTACTGAGCTATAATTCATGTACCGTAAAAGTCACCATTTTAAAGTATAGAATTCACTAGTTTTTAGTATATTCATAAGGCCATCAATCATCACCACTAAGCCTTGAGCCTTTTCATAATCCCCAAAAGAAACTTTGTATCCATCAGCACTCACCCCATCCTGCCCCGGCAACCACTAATCTACTTTCTGTCTCCATGGATTTGCCTATTCTAGAATTAAATATAAATGGATGTGGTCCTTTGTGACTGGCTTCTTTCACTTAGCATAACGTTGTCAAGGTTTTTCCCTGTTGTGGCATGTATAAGCATTCCATTCCTTTTTATTGCCAAATAATATTATTGATATATTGTATGGATGTACCACATTTTAAAAATCCATTCATCAATTGACGGACATTTGGGATATTTCCACTTTTTGGCTATTATGAATAATACGGATATGAACTTTATTGGGTCTTCATGTGGCGTGTGGATCTTTCATTGCAGCATGCAGGCTTCTCTCTAGTTGTGGTGTGCAGGCTCAGTATTTGCAGCAAATGGGCTCTCTAGTTGTGGCGCTCGGGCTTAGTTGCCCCGCAGCATGTGGGATCTTAGTTGCCGGACAAGGGATCGAACCCATGTCCCCTGCATTGGAAGGTGGATTCTTAACCACTGGACCACCAGGTAAGTCCCCTGATATGAACTTTTGTGTACAACTTTTTACATGAATACGTTTTCAGTTCTCTTGGGTATCTACCTAGGTGTGGGATTGCTGGCTCAGACAGTAACTATTTTAACCATTTATGGATACGCTAGATTGTCCTCTAAACCAGCTGAACCATTTTACAATCCCACCAGAATCTGAGGGCCCTGATTTCTCCCCATCCTCACCAACATTTCTTATTATCTGACTTTCTGATCACGGATCCTAGTGGGTGCGAAGTGGTAGTTCACTGTAGTTTTGGTTTGCATTTCTCTGATGACTAATGATGTTGAATGTCTTTTTATGTGCTTATGGTTGTTTGTGTATCTTCTTTGGAGAAATGTCTATTTAAATCCTTTGTCCATTTAAAAACTGGGTTATTACTCTTTTTACTGTTGAGCTATAAGAGCTCTTCACTCAGACGTGATTTGCAAATATTTTCTCCCATTTAGTAGGTTGTCCTTTCATTCTGCTGACAGTGCTCTTTGAAGCACAAAAGTTTTAAGTTTTGATGATGCCCAATTTTTCTATTTTTTCTTTAGTTGCTTGTGTTTTAGGTGTCACATCTAAGAAATAGTTTTCTAATCCAAGGTCACATCTATGTTTTCTTCTAAGAGTTTTACAGTTTAACTCTTACGTTTAGTTCTTCAATCCATTTTGAGTTAATTTTTATACATGGGATAGTATATGAATCTTTCCTCACGTTTTATCTTTCTTGTCTTTGACCATCTTACGCATGTTTATTTTACAGCCACCATCTGACAATCTACCATCAGAAGTACAGAGGTCTACACCTTCTGCTCCTGGTGTCTCCTGACATGTGTGGATGACCAGGGTTTCTTCACGGGCTTTGTTCCTTTGGATTCTGAGTCATCTCAGGCAGTGTTTCTTTAGTGGGAACACAGTACCCCCTGGGGTCAGGATGGATTTATATTTGCTTTGCCAAGTGCCTCTGGGGTGTTAATTAGACTAGAATCTTCTTTTGTGTCCAGTTCTTGGCTTGGTGATTTCCAGATGACAGAGGTAGTGTTAAAGTGACCTCCAATCCACTTGAGGGCAGGCCAGTGGTGACACAGCCTCGGGGGAAGACTGTTTTCCTAACTCAGAGGGCAGGCTGAGACATTCCAGGCTCTGGCCATGTTCCTATGCTGTCAGTCAGGTTTCTTCTAGTCCCCCTCTCACTGGAGGTACACTTTTTTTAGCAGCTTGACTTCATGCTAGTGTCTTAATTCCAATCTCTACGTGGCTCAGGCCTAAGGCCCTGTCTCAAATCTGTGTGGCCATTAATACTCAAGGTCCTTGTTCACCAGGCCAGTAACCTCCTGGCCTAACACCCACTGCTCTGGTTGTTTTGTTCACTCTTAGATTTTGGCTCCTAGGGACTTCACTTACTTTCTTGTGAACTAGTCACATACTTTAGGGACACATGTTACGTTTCATCCAGCATTTCAGAATGTTTAGCAGCAGGGAGGTTTCAGATCCTCTATATTGCTGGGCAGAAAAATTGCTGGGTAAAAAGATCACATGAAACACCCGTATAAAACAGACGTGACCACACTGCAGACCCCATGCCATAGTCACCGCTGACCTGAAGGGACAGTCATCCCATGCTGGCTTCTGAGGCCTATTCTCCAAGGATGAATCCCACTCAGACAAGCAGTTTTGAGAACGTGGGTGAAGCCCCGGGGACAGTACAGTGTGGCTTTAGCTCCAAGACACCGTCCATGGCAAGGACAGGTCTCATGCCAGATGCTTCCTCCACTGGGCACCTTCTGGCCATGTGGCTCCTGCAAGAGTCTCTGGCCCACGTCCCTGATGTGGCTAATGGTAATGCTGAGCCCAATCACCTTGCAGTGGGTCACAGCTCCAGGTTGGCACTCAAGGCCCTGGCCTGTGTGGAGGAAGGTGGCCCGGCCCCCCCTCAGACTCTCTCAGCCTTCGACTTGCTGGACCAGGCAGTGAGCTCCGTGCCACAGCAGGCTCGGCAGGAGGCCCTCCCAGGAGGCAGAGAAACTGTGTCAATAGCAGAGGCTGAAACACTCAGTGTGGCTCCTCAGGAGGACTCCTGCCACCCCATGACTGCTGCCTGTACTCAGGAAGGTGCAGAGGACATGCTGCAGGGGCTCAGAAGCCCGTTGGACCTCACAGAAGCCTCCCCTCCATCACTTTAATCTCAGCTCCCGACCTCCTGGTCAGTGTCTGAGCAGAAAGCCAGGACCAGAGCCTTCCACCCTCTGACCATCTCAACACAGCCTCTGCACCCACCAGCCCTCGTGCCTCTGCCCTTTGGTCCCCCACTCCCACCCCATGGCTCTGTGAAGCAGCCACACCTTTCTCCTCAGAGTGGTGGCTCCTGAATACAAAGGGACAGGAGTCTGCACCCTCACAGGAAGGCGGACGTGGCACGGCTGGCCCAAGTCTGTACCTTCCCCATCTCTGGGGCCCCACACAGCCACCACCTACCTTTCCATAGCTGTCGGGGTCAAACCGGCCAAGGCAGGAGCCCCCGGCGTGGCTTTGGAGCGCTCCGTGAATCGGGAGTCGAACGCTTTCATAGGTTCGATCTTGGACGGGGTTGTGAGGATGGAGGGGGATGGTGCAGCAGGAGCAGAGGCCGCATTCACGCTGGGGGTGGGGTGGAGACGGAAGGCCACATCAGCACAACCCACTGAGGATCCGGGAGTCCGGGATTTGTGGGGCTTGGAGCCAAGTGAATGGGGCACAAATATCAAACTTCCATAAATAATTTCAAGACGTAATCGACTATTGCCAACTTTCTTTAATACTTTCACATATTAAAGTTCTGGGAGTTTGGCTTTCTGAGAAGACTGTGAGCAAATGCACTCACACCCGTACCACTTTAGTGTTCTCAGAGCTTCTGGGGGCAGCACAAGGCCTCAACAGCGGTTCCTACAACCCCCTTTTCCTCACCATAGAGCTCTGTCTCCACAACCTGAATACAGCAGCTCCACCCAACCCACTCTGACCACCAGCTCTGACCACAGTCTCACAGGGACAATCACACACCCTTTATGCTCTCCTCCAAGTGCTCCCTGTGTCTCTGACTCCACAGAGAAAAGGGAGCTCAGGCTGGAGCTTACCAGCTCCGTTGTCCCAGCACATCCCACACGCTGGGTCAAAGCCATGGGGACTCCTCTGCCCACATCCGGGCTAACTTCCCTCCCCGCCGCTGGACCCCAGGCCAGATGCCCGCAGGCACCTGTATGATCCTCCCCTCCTCTCCGGGGACCTGCACGGCCAACTGTTGAACATTTTGCAAACCTGGCGTCCTGTCCTTCCCCAGACACCCTTCCTCCCAATGCTCTGCTTCCTGACTGGTCTTGCTGCTCCATACCCTTCTCTTCCCTCAAGGGAGAGGGGACACTCAAAGCCTGGCACATGCCTCCACAGCCATGACACCAGAGGCAGGAGCTGTGATAATGCACAGCCCTGTCCCTGGTGACAGAGGGTCCCTGTCTGGTGACAGAGGGTCACGTTGACAGTGTCAGTTGTGTGCTAGTGCGGCAGCTAAACTTGGGCCCCACTGTTGGTCGTTTCCTAAGGTGCAAGTCCCAGCGCCTGTGTGTCCACTCCAGGGAGAAGCCAGCCTTCCTCCCCTCGCCCACCACTCTTCAGGCTCCAGGCCTCTGCTCTCGTTGTTGCCCCTACTCCCCAGCCCCGTCCCCTGGCTCAGCCTAAATGAGAAGCCTTCCTGAGACCTGCCTGCCAAGGCCCTCAGAAGGCCAGTCCCGCACCCCTGTGGCCACCTCTTCCCCTACCAGCCTAGATCCTCCCCAGAGATGAGGACCCACCAATCAACCCCTGCAGACGTCGGGCCTGGCACAGCTTGTCACTCAGAGCAGGCGCTGGGCAAATGGCTCCTGGCTCTTAGTCATGCTCCTCTGGTCCTTTCAGACTTCTAGTTTGGTTTCCAGGTGATGGCCAGTGAAGACATGGGCTCCCCGAGCAAATGTATTCTGAGTGTGAGGGGAGTCTGTGCCATGGCACATGAGCAGGCCAGCCGAAGGTGGGCTGGCCCCGTGGCAGATGACGCGTCACGGGCCAGTTGCCACCCTTAGTATTCCCATCCTGGGACTGCATCTCCCCCCAGGACATGAAGTCCTCAGGGCCCTAATCATCAGACTCTCCTGATCAAGGCTCCCTTCTGAGCAGGCCCTCATCTGAAACCAAGCACGTGTCTCTTTTCTTTACTGAAGAGGCCACGAAGTGTCCCTGCAACTGTCCAGACCGCACTTGCCCAGGTACAGGACCAAGCTTGGCACCTACTCACCTGTCCTTACTGACAGAATCGCCCACAGGCCTGGTGCCGGTCGCTGCCACAGGATCTGTGGAAGGCTTCGAGGTGCCGAAGGGGACGGAGGTACTGGAGTCCAGCGGCAGCAGCTGTGGGCTGCTGTGAGAGGTGAGCATGGTGCCCGCCAGGGAACCCGAGAGCGGGATGCTGTTGAAGAAGGCCGTGGAGAAGTCCCTGTTGTCGAGAAGGAGAAAAGTCAGCCTTGGACGTGGAGCACCACGTTGAGTACTTACACATCCTAAGCAAATTTTTTTCTGGGTCCAATGGCAATGTATTTTCATGGCAGAATTTTTATGTAAGTTACAGAAAAGTAAAAAGGAAATTAAAATCACTTCATACACTACATTTAATTAGATCTAAGATGAACTGGTACTTTATATACCACTAAGAAAGAAAAAAACTGCGACCGATTGTAACTGTCAGGTGTCACTGATAAGATGCACCCTGATCTCAAGAGGTGTTATCATGTGCAAATGTTGTCTTGGGGCTGGGGAAACACAGTGCACAGAGTGGGCCTCTCTTTCATTATGGGCAGCGTGGACGTGCCATGGTTTACCCAACCAGCCTCTCGTGAGGAACAGCTGGACGGTTTCCTGGTGTTTCTGTAACACACACTGCTGTGTGCCGGCTGAGGGCCCTGGGTATCATGGCTCAGCCATGCACAGGCTCTGAGGCCTTGGGCACCTCAGCCACCATGTCTGCAAAAGAGATGACAGGACCCTCCCCACAAGGCCGCTCTCTGGACTAATGTACTTCCTGTAGTGCATGACACGGGGAACACACAGAGACGCCTGCTGTTATAACTGTCATCCCACTTGTTTCATACGTTACGTGGGATAAATTCCTAGAAGGAACTGCAGCAGCAAATGGAATGTTCATCGACGATTTTGGATAAATAGTTCTCAAGGGCCCTGCTTTGAGGTTCACCTCACAAGCCGTGCATGGGTGCCTATTTCCCTAAACCCTCATCAATGGTTTTATCAACTTTTTTTTTTTTTTGCAGTACGCAGGCCTCTCACTATTGTGGCCTCTCCCGTTGCGGAGCACAGGCTCCGGACGCACAGGATCAGCGGCCATGGCTCACGGGCCTAGCCGCTCCGCGGCGTGTGGTATCTTCCCGGACTGGGGCACGAACCCGTGTCCCCTGCATCAGCAGGTGGACTCTCAACCACTGAGCCACCAGGGAAGCCCTTTATCAACTTCTTGATACCTGATAATCTGAGAGATGAAAAATGGTATCTTACTACAATTTTAATTTGCTATTATTTTGATGCAAGGTTGAAATATTTTCATCTAGAAACACCTGATTTCTCTTTCTTGGGAGCTGTTTGGTCATATCTGTCATCCATTGTTCTATTTGGTTACTGGTCTTTATTATTGATTGTAAGATCTATTTACATATTCAAAAATTCCTATATGGACAGGAAATATTTTCCCCAGGATGTTGTGTTTTGACTATTTATCATGTAATTTTCCTTGCAAAAACATATTATTTTCGTGTGGTCTAACTTTTGTGTAATTTGTAGAAGACTTTTTTTACCTCTGAGGTTATGAAAGTATTCTTCTATGGAATATTCTAAAATTTTAAATAATAAAAAAGTTAAACATTAAAAAAAATCTCTGAGATGTTCAGAATGTTCTCTGAAAAATTTCTGAGCTGTGCAAAATTTTAATGCGTGAGATAGGGCTCCAAATGTTTTTTTAAATTTATTTTATTGAAGTATAGTTGATTTACAATGTTGTGTTAATTTCTGCTGTACAGCAAGGTGATTCAGTTATATACATATACACACACACACATTCTTTTCCATTACGGTTTATCATAGGATCCTGAATACAGTTCCCTGTGCCATACAGTAGGACCTTGTTGTTTATTCATCCTATATATAATAGTTTGCATCTGCTAATCCCAAACTCCCAATTCATCCCTCCCCCACCACCTCCCCGCTGGCAACCACAAGTCCACTCTCTATGTCTGTGAGTCTATTTCTGTTTTGTAGATAGGTTCATTTGTGTCATATTTTAGATTCCACATATAAGTGATATCATATGGTATTTGTCTTCCTCTTTCTGACTTACTTTTACTTAGTATGACCATCGCTAGGTCCATCCATGTAGCTGCTAATGACATTATTTCATTCTTTTTTATGGCTGAGTAGTATTCCATTGTATAGAAACCACATCCTCTTTATCCATTCATCTGTCGATGGACATTTAGGTTGTTTCCATGTCTCAGCTATTGTGAATACTGTGCTATGAACATTGGGGTGTGTGTATCTTTTTGAATTATTGCTTTCTCCAGATATATGCCCAGGAATGGGACTGGTGGACCACATGGCAACTCTACTTTAGTTTTTTGAAGAACCTCCATACTATTCTCCATAGTGGCTGCACCAATTTACGTTCCCATCAGCAGTGTAGGAGGGTTCACTTTTCTCCCTTTCCAGCATTTGTTACTTGTAGACTTTTTAATCATGGCCATTCTAACCAGTGCGAGGTGGTACTTCACTGTAGTTTTGATTCGCATTTCTCTAATAATTAGTGGTGTTGAGCATCCTTTCATGTCTCTGTTGGCCATCTGTATGTTTTCTTTGGAGAAATGTCTGTTTAGGTCTTCTGCCCATTTTTTGATTGGTTTTTTTTTTTATTATTGAGTTGTATAAGCTGTTTCTGTATTTTGGAAATTAAGCCCTTGTTGGTCGCATCATTTGCAAATATTTTCTCCCAGTTTGTAGGCTGTCTTTTCATTTTGCTCATGATTTCCTTTGCTGTACAAAAGCTTGTAAGTTTGATTAGGCTCCACTTATTTATTTTTGTTTTTATTTCTTTTTTAAAATAAATTTATTTTTAATTTTTGGCTGTGTTGGGTGTTCGTTGCTGTGCACGGGCTTTCTCTAGTTGCAGTGAGCGGGGGTTGCTCTTCGTTGTGGTGTGTGGGCTTCTCTTGTTGCGGAGCATGGGTTCTAGGCGCGCAGGCTTCAGTAGTGGGCCCAGTAGTTGTGGCTTGCAGGCTCTAGAGCTCAGGCTCAGTAGTTGTGGCACGTGGATTTAGTTGCTCCGCGGCATGTGGGATTTTCCCAGGCCAGGGCTCAAACCCGTGTCCCTTGCATTGGCAGGCAGATTCTTAACCACTGTGCCAGCAGGGAAGCCCTTGTTTTTATTTCTATTGCCTTGGGAGACTGACTGAAGAAAACATAGGTACGATTTAGCTCAGAGAATGTTTGCCTATGTTCTCTTCTAGTAGTTTATGGTGTCATGTTTTATATTTAAGTCTTTAAGCCATTTTGAGTTATTTTATTTTTTTTTGCGGTACGTGGGCCTATCACTGTTGTGGCCTCTCCCGTTGCGGAGCACAGGCTCTAGACGTGCAGGCTCAGTGGCCATGGATCACAGACCCAGCCGCTCCGTGGCATGTGGGATCTTCCCGGACCAGGGCACAAACCTGTGTCCCCTGCATCGGCAGGCAGACTCTCAACCACTGCGCCACCAGGGAAGCCCGAGTTATTTTTGTATATGGTGTGAGGCAGTGTTCTAATTTCATTGATTTACATGTGGCTGTGTAGCTTTCTCAACACCACTTGCTGAAGAAACTGTCTTTTCTCCATTGCATATTCTTGTAGGGCTCCAATTTTGTTTCTAGAGAGTATCACTTCCTCACTTCATTTACTGAATTAGGCAATGATTCATCACAGATGCAAAATATTACCTTTAAAGTTCTCATAAATATTTGAGTCTATTTCTGAGTTTTCTATTGTATTCCACTGTTCTATTCATGTGTCAGTACCTCACTATTTTAATTATTATAGCTTGTAAGATTTAATTTCTAGTGGGGCTAGTCTTTCCTGATTAATCTTTTCCAGAAATATTTTAGCTACTCCTATATACTTTTTCACAGAACTTCAGAATCAGTTTGTCTGCTGCTGAAAACTCCTGTGGTTATTTGTACTGGCTCATGTTACATTTATAGGCTGAGGGAGATTTGTCATCTCATCTTTATGATATCGAGACATCCTATCTAATAAATGGTATGCATTTCTAGTAATTTCTGTGAATTTTCTTTTAGGTATCTCAGTAGAGTTTAAAATTTTTTCTTCATAAAGATCTCCATTTCTTGTTACATTCTAGGTATTACATTTGTGAAAGTGATTTCTTCCTTTGCATCTTCTAAAGGTAACTGGTGCTACTTGATCTTGCTATGTTGCACCCAATCATCTCATTGTCTTCTTTTACTGTCTATGGTGGTTTTTCCAGTTGATTCTCTTGCAGATTATACCATCTTTGACTAATGACACATTTACCACCTCCTTTCTAATTTCTTCTTTCTCTTTTTTTTTTTTTTTAAAGAAGATGTTGGGGGTAGGAGTTTTTATTAATTTATTTATTTATTTTTGCTGTGTTGCGTCTTCATTTCTGTGCGAGGGCTTTCTCTAGTTGTGGCAAGCGGGGGCCACTCTTCATCGCGGTGCGTGGGCCTCTCACTATCGCGGCCTCTTGTTGCGGAGCACAGGCTCCAGACGCGCAGGCTCAGTAGTCGTGGCTCACGGGCCTAGTTGCTCCGCGGCATGTGGGGTCCTCCCAGACCAGGGCTCGAACCCGTGTCCCCTGCATTAGCAGGCAGATTCTCAACCACTGCGCCACCAGGGAAGCCCTCTTCTTTCTCTTAACTAACCATAGGAGCTGGGATCTCTAGAACAATGTTAAATTACAGTCACAGGTGTAGACATGTGTTCAGTTTTTAAATTTAATTTGAAATAAGATAGTTTAACAAGTTTAACAAACATCTATCTGTCCCCATTTAACTGAGTTTTAAATAACAATGATGTTGGGTTTAATAAAAATGCCTCTTAAGCATCTACAGAGATGATCATATAATTTATTTATTTTGATCTATTGACATGTAGGAGTAAATTAAGTTTCCCCAAATCATTTGAAGCATCTCGCTTTCCTGAAATAAATTTTACTTGTTTATAGTGTATTAGCCTTTTAACACATTGTAACATGCTGTTTGTTATGATTTTATTTAGGATTTTGCATTGACATTTGGAAATAAGATTGATCAGAAATTTATTATATCTTTGTCACATTTTGATTATGAAATTTCAATATTGTGTTCATTAAAAAAAAAGATTTTGCAAGTTTTCCTTCTTTTTCAAAGCACTAGAATATTTTCAATAGTATTAGAATGACCTGTCTTTAAAAGTTTGTTAGAATTTTCCTCTCAAGCCATCTTAGTCTGGTGGCCTTTGATAGGTTAACTCTTTGACAGTGTCCTCTATTTCTTCTATAATAATTCATCTGTACAGATTTTCTTCAATTTTGGTAACTTTTGTTTTCCCCAAAATAATTCACTTTCAAATTTATTTGCAGAGTTCAGCAAAGATGTCTTTCACCCTTTTGATTTATTCTTCATCTATGATTATTTCCCATTTATGTCTATTTTAAATGTTTGCAACTTTTCTTTTCTTTCTTGATTAGATAAGCTAATAATTACCTCTTCCATTGCTACTTGTTTTGACATGGGAATCAAGAGGAAAAAAAGAATCAAGTTCTGGTGCCAGAAATATGTGCCCCGTGGCAGAAAGCTGGCTCAAGGCCAGGCAGGAAGTCATCTACCACCTCTGCCTCCTCACCAGGTGAGGCCTGGAAGGATCCACAGAACAAAAGTGCCACCACCACTTCTACCACCTCTACAAGCCTCATTCCCATCAGTTCTGAAATGTTCAAGCACTGTCACATACTTGGTTTCACTTGGTTCTAATAAAGGCGGGCAGGTGACATTCTCTGCATAGGTTCATAATGGGAAAAAGGTTTGATCAAGGGAAAACCACTCTATGGCAGGAGTCTGGAAGTTGGTTCTGGCTCTACCTGGTCAGGTCACTGCCATCCAGGGCCTCGGCACTTGCACACCTGACATGAGGAGGCCATCAGCACATCACATGACTGAAGGTCTCCGCAGACTTCAAGGGAAGATATGGAACAGCTCATGGAGGAACTAGTGGGAAATGCAGAGGACTACTGTGTGTGGTGCCCTGAGTAGACGGGCTGAAAAGAGTGAGTCATCTTGATGTTCGGCCTCTTCCTCTCACATGGGGCCTTATCATCCTTTGAATCAATATACCTCACTTTGGGGAGAATGACCAATACAAAAGCAAGCCTGACGACAGATGCCAAGACAAGGACAAATCCAGCTGAATCCACTGTCCTTCTCTGCTCTGTCAGGGAAATCTATCCCCCACCCAGCAAGTCCACTTCTGGGAAGTGTCCTGAGGGAACAGTCACAGGTGTGCTCAGAGATTCATTTACAATCACAAAACACTGTACAAACTACACGTCCACAGTTAAGGGGCTGGTTAAGTAAATCATGGTGCGTTCACAGGCAGGGCACCTGGACCGTCAGCAAACCAATGCTTCAGAGGACTAGTTATTAAAATGGATGCAAGGTCAAGATACAGGAACAAACAGGAGATACGGACACGAAAACGTTAACAGTCATCGTATCTTTGTGCTTTTACTGTTTTCCACAATGTGTACATATTCCTTTCTTAATCAGAAAGAGAAGGCTATAAAAGTGGAAAGAGAAACAGAAAAAAAATCAGTCTGACTTTTCTGTCCCTGGTATCTTCAACAAAGCAGGGCCAGCCTCCCCGCCCGCCTGCACTACCATCAGGTGTGCACAGGGCTCTGCAGTAGCGCAAGGCTTTGAGGCTGCTGGGAAGCTGGAATCAACTCACTTCCAGACTCTGTGGGTGAGGCTGGCCCAAGAGCCTGTGAAGTCCTGGTTATGATAGTGCTACCTGGCGAAAGGAGAGAGGAAGACCTCCCAGAGAAGGCCACAGAAAGCTCGGTGAGTGAACGAGTACCCGGTGTCCAGCTGTGCTATGCAGAGAGGTGTGATTCTCCTCCGACCATCTGCTGTCCGAGTCTCAACTTGTTTCTTTAAAAGATTCTGGCAAAGTAGAGAGACATAAAGGAATGGAAACATTTCTGAATCTCCGAATACCAACAAATAAGACTTCTAATGAAATGTATTCTAACTCCCCTGTGGCCTTTCAGATACAACTAAGCTAAGCCACTCATCAAAGAATAAACGTTTTTATCAGGGTGTGTGCTCGACCTCCTGCACAGTAAGGCAGCAAGGACAGACGCTCCCAGGTGAACCAGCTCCAACATCTTCCTTTCTATCTCCAATTCCCACCTGGCCAGGTCCCCAGAGCAGCGAGCACATGCCCAGACGGCCACACGCACCCAGCAGCCATGGGGCTCAACAAAGGAGCTAACAGATGAGACCCCTGTCTCTAAGCCACAATTTCAAACTTTCTTTCAATGAAGGCTCACAACCCAGGGTTTGTCACACACTGTGTCTGAACCACCTGGGGAGTGTGACACCCTGCACGAGCTCCCGGAGAGGGTTTTAGCTCCTAACATCTGTCCTGTTCCCTTCCCATCTCCACCCCGACCCCCCAGGGAAACATGGGCTTCCAGAGGAAGAAGGGGGAGTCAACAGACACTCTTGAGGGCAGAGCCTGAAACCCACTGTTCTCAGTATCTAGAATCTCCTAGAAAGGCTAGAGGTGAGGTATGAAGTTCCCCCAAAGGATGCCCTCCTCTGGATCTCCTTGGGGCGGGGCCTTTGATAAGGTGCCCTGGGCCCCGCTGCTGCCGCACGTAGATAAGGGCAATAAGGCCGAGTGCCCCACTGCTGGCTCCCAGCTCCCTGCCCATGTCTGTGCACTGTCTAGACGGCCTCTGGCCCTCCTGGCCTTGTGCCGCCCCTGGGCACGTGCCTGTGTCCTCAGTGCTGCTGGGCCCAGCCCTCACCTTCCTGATGTCCTCTAGACTCTCCCCGTTGACGACGCCAGCAACCGAGGTAGTGGAGCCTGTCTCTCTGGCCGCAGAGCCCTTCTGGTCCAGCTGCTGCTGCTGCTGCCTCCGCTGGTACTTGAGCATCTCGGGGTTCTCGATGACGGCAGTGGAGAGCTGGGTCTCGGTCATGATGGCCAAACTCTTGCCGTAGGTGGACTGATGGATGCGGCTCTAGAGAAGGCAGAGAGAGGGAAGTGCAACAAACTGGCCGGGACACTGCCCACCAGTGGGCGAGCTGTGTGCTGGCCCCCGGCTCAGAGCGAAAGACCCCTGGGCAGGGTCCCGGAGCCCTGGATGCGCTGGCTCTCTGAAACCTCCCACCCTGTTTGCCTGTTTAGATGACTCAGGAGAGGCCTTGTACCCTCCCTCGATGTTTACAGCCTTCAGGGATGAAAGTAGATGCGTAACCCTCAGGAAAACACCTACAGCAGGTCTGGTGCAGAACAAACAGCAACAAACATTTGCTGAACTGAAATTATGACATTCAAATTGCTAATGTAAGGCTATTAAATCACTCCAAGGACCCCAAACACTTCTTGGGAATCAGACACTGAAACCCAGAGCTGCTTTCACTGCTCCAGCTGTAGCCATCAGCCCTACGTGGCTGGAGGTCACCATGGGGCCGCTAACAGAGCCCCTAAGAGCAAGGAAAGGCTGGCACGCAGGCCTAGGGGAACGCTTCTCTGCCCGCATTGCCCCCAACACATCCTGACCCTTCCAAGCAGGGCCAGCCCCACCTTCCCCGGTCTCAGCAGCCCTGTGCCACAAGCCAGGCTGTGTGAGGGCAGGGACGGTGGCCCCAGCACACTGGAGTGGCCAGTGTGACAAGGAGCAGACTTGCACATGGTGTGCTAACGACCAAAGCAGAGGTCAGTAGGACACCTGCCTCGCAGGAAGGATGCTGGGCGGGCAGCCTTGGGGCCCACTCTGCAGGACCTGGAGTGCCTGCCTGTGGCCAAAACTCCCTCCCCGGCACCCTTGGAATCTCGAGGCAGGATTCGGAGTTCGGCCCTACTGTTCCTCAATTGCAGGGGCCCTGCCTGCATCCAAGACGGGTTACAACTCTCTAAGGAGAGGGGAGGTCACCTGACGACAGTGACCAGTGGAGGGAAGAGCTGGGGCTGTGGACACACTTGTCCCCACACCGACAAGCGACCGTGGGTGCCAGGCCAGTCCACTGTGGTGAGTGAGGCCGACTCTGAAGCCTGAGGGGTAACATTGTAGTGGGGGTCCCCATAGAAGCCTAAGAGGGGTCTCCCAGCAGCAATGGCACCCTGAGGGGAGAGCTGCCGCCTGCCCAGGGCTCTCGGAGCCTCTTGCCCCCACGTACTGGTGTGGGCCCACTTGCGGGAAGGCAGGCTCCTAGTCTGAGGCAGGGAAAGCAGTGCCTGTCACCAAGTCCCCGAGGACGAGCACTGGCCACCCTGTCCTGGGCAGAGCATGGTGGAGAGGAGGCCTGGCCCCAAGGCTGTGGATGGGCTCATGCTTCCGCTCTCAGACCTCAGGGTCACATGCTGTTCTCCTCAGGGAAACAGGACCAGCCCTGCCTGGAGGGGTGTTGTGTATTTAAGTGAAGAAACAGTAAGTGCCAGGAAAGGGCTGCTATCGCTGTTGTAACTGCTGACCTGAGGCCAGTATGTTAGCGAAGGACAATGGGGGAAGGGACGTGAGCAGCCCTGGCAGTCACTCCCACTCTCCCAGCGCGAACACCTCCCAGGGTGGCTATCAGCTCAAGAGGAGATGCCCAGGTTTACTCAATTCTATTTTCCACAAGATGTTACGGAAAAACCCAAAGGAATTTTTTTGCCAACCCAATAGAATGGATTTCTGACATGAATAGAGGTTCATTTTAAATTAAATCTCTCTTGTAGAGAAGACAAGGATTATAATCTACAAGAGGCAAAGGACCAGGAATGCTTTAGGAAACAATGTGTCTGTGTAGGTCACAGGAGGAGGTCCCTCAGAGCCGCCACGGCCGTGCTCCTACCTTCTCCTCCTCGCTCAGGGGGTCTCCGAGCTCGTCCTGGGAGAAATCCAGGAACGCCACAGAGCCGTCCATGGAGCACACCAGGATGCCCAGCCCGTTCAGAGTCCTGGAAAAGATGGCCATCAGCAGCCAGGCGCAAGCCCCGCAGTGCTCGCCCGCCACGGAGTGGCCCGGGGAAGGCAGAGCCTGGGGAGAGGCCCCCACGTGCTCATGGGGAGGCGGAGGTGGGGGCGACAGTCCCATTCTACAGAGCTCTGGGCCCTTTAGTTCTCAGCACGTGTACAGAGTATCTCTCACCCTGTGCTTTGTAAGAGTTTCATGTTCATTTATCTCATTTTTGAAAGCATTAAAAAACAAACAACTGCGAGGGAGTGCACATCTAAATGAGGTCGCTGAGAAGCATGAAACGGCTTTTACAGCCGCACTACTCTGATTCACGCAGTGACAGAACCAAGTGCAACCAGGATCATGCACTCTCCTTCCCAGACGAACACCAGTCTGTCTGAGCAGGGGTTTCCAGTAGCGCCAGGAGCACAGCACCCTGGGGTCTGTCCTGGCTGCGACACCTGGGATCCTGGCTGCCCAACCCTAATCACACCCAGGAGGCCTTGAGCTCCAACATGTGGCTCCTCCTTTCCTAGACCACGCCTCAAACCGAGAATCCATCTTACCAGGAAATGTCCATGATGGATTTGTCAAACAGCTCATGGATGACAACCAAAGGCCGTTTTAGACACGTGAGCTGGAAGGAAAGGGCGGCAGAGGTTAATGAATGAATGAGGCCCTCCGTGTCCACTCTGCTCAGCTGCCGCCACCAGACCCAGGAGGCTTGGTCTGAGCTGGGCTGACACGTAGGGCGTCTTCAGCTCTACTCAGACGGCCACCACCGAGACTCCACCGAGACTCTGGAACCCACGCCTGCCAAAGACACGTGTGCCAGCATGGGGTCTGCCCCTTCGGGCCTGGCAGGGCAGACAGCTGTATACACATAAGACCAGCCATGGAGGAGGGGGTTCTAGAAGGCCTACCCAACAGGGATGGGATGCCAAGGCCTGGGCAGGGAATGCAGCAGCAAAGGCAGGTCCCAGGACAGGAAAACAGCCTCAGAGAGATCCTAGCACCCCTTCTCAAGGCTCACGTTCGGGTGCATACACATATCCAAGGCTCCATGTGACCAGCGCCACGCACCACACAGGTTCATGTTGCCCTGACCCAGGCCCCAGGGTAGCCACTATTAACACTCTTCCTCTCTTCTGTCTTGGACAAATATTTTATTCTTTAAAGTTAGGCACACGGTTGCCTGCTTTTTCATTTAATGCAGAATGAGTGTGTCATCAACATCCTATGAAAACCTGTGTCTGGGGACCGTACCCGCCACCTTTCCCATGCGCATGTGGGTCATCTGGTCCCCTCACGTGGCCGAGCACTTGTCCACACTCCCACAGCAGCAGCAGGCATAGCTCTCACACACAGGGTCTGCCTGTCCTGCCCACTGGTCCTGGGCCCCTGGGTGGCGGGCTGGGGTGGGAACACACCTTGAGGGCAGGAGGCGCTAAGGCAGCCCTAGTCCTGAGGATGGGACTGGAATCTGAGCGCCTGGAACCCATGAGAACTTTGCCCCATCCTAGTTCCACTCCCCAAAGAGAACCAGCCTGGCCTTCCTTCCACAGACATGCCTACAGACCCCCCAGAAACCTGGGACCTCTGTCAACACCTGACCCGTCAGTGATGTTTTGGTCTAAGTGCCAGGGATGGAGCCCAGGCCCAGGGGAGCCCGGGAAGAATGTGCGTGGACCACCTAGGACGCACCAGGTCCAGGGTCTGGAATGGGGTCACAGGATTGCTCTGCGAGAAGCAACTGTCCTAAATGCAGCCAAAGGATAACCTCCCAATCTGCAACTTCAAATCCACTCTGCTTATGGGGAAATCAATGATAAGGAATAAACTATTGGGTTTTTTTTTTTTTTTTTTTTTTTTTGCGGTACGCAGGCCTCTCACTGTTGTGGCCTCTCCCGTTGCAGAGCACAGGCTCCAGATGCGCAGGCTCAGCAGCCACGGCTCACGGGCCCAGCCGCTCCACGGCATGTGGGATCTTCCCGGACCAGGGCACGAACCCGTGTCCGCTGCATCAGCAGGCGGACTCTCAACCACTGCGCCACCAGGGAAGCCCCAGAATAAACTACTGTTAACGCAACACACACAAAGCTCAACCACTTTATGCCAAGTGAAAAGAACACAAGATGCAAAAAAGTAAACACTGCATGACTCCATTCATATAAAGTCCAGAAACAGGCAAAGCTCATCTACATGACAGACATCCTTAGTGCTGCTGCCCTGGCTGAGGGGGGGCTGGGGGCAGGGTCCTGACAGGGAAGGGGCAGGGAGCGTTCCGGGGCAATAGTTACACGGAAGTAAACACGTCTGACAACAGATGCACTGAGCTGTGTACTTCAGGTAGATCCACTATGGAGGTTCTATATCTACACAAAGTTCTTTCAAAGGAAAGCCAACACAATATGCCAACTGCGGCCCTGACTACTGAAGGTGTGATCTGGGTCTGGACACAAGAGCTACTCTGGCTGGGTGGCAGGGTGGCCTCTCCTGGCCAGGCCCTGGTTCAGGGCAGAAACACTCACTGACCACCACCAGAAGTGGGGGGTCTCTCCTCTTTCAGGCAACCCCTCCCCGCGGAGCAGCGAGCTCACAGTAGGGCTCACCCAGACAGAGAGCGAGCGGTCCTTGCTGCCGACAGCACAGCAGCAGTACGGGCAACTGGGCTTCGCAGAGCTCCCATTCTTCTGCTTCTTCTTGAAGATTTTTGGGTTGAATTTCTAAAACCAAGTAACAAGGGTTAATTAGTAATTAATCAAGCATCAAGCACGCACCCTACGCCAAATATGAGACATACCAGGATCCCAGCCCAGGTGTCCCCCAGCCCCGGGCACCAGCACGCATCATTGCGCCTTCACAGCTACCCAGCAGGCCTTGTGCCGAGGATGACACGTGTCCTAATCAACGTCTGGTTCTGGTGACATTCATCATGTTAAATAAAATATTAACTTCATATTCATCACGTCCATTTGCCAATAAAGCACATGGGTATGTATTCTATTTTGTATAACTAGTTTAAAAATATTGAAACATTAAGTATTTAAAATGAACCAAGAACCTAACAACGTGTGCTAAATTTCAGAGGCCACCATCTCAGTCCAACACGTGACCCAGGACTGGGGAGCACAGCACTGCCCAGGTTCCGGGGGTCCCACTTAGGGCAGCGCTGATGGCCGGCCAACCTGAGGCCAAAGGGACTCACCACGACAGTCACAGCTTTCCGGTGCCCGACAAAGTCCATGTTGGTCTTCCAGCCCTCCCGTTCGATGATCTGGGCGGTGGGGCCGGAGTTGTTCATGGCGTGGGCAGACACCAGGTAGTGCCCATCAGGGGACCAGCTGAGCCGCAACACGTGGGTCGTCCCTCCACACTGCAAGAAACGTCTGTGCTTGAAAAGAGCCCAAGGCCAACTCTGTGACCAAAATTGGCCCCAGGAATCAAACTGAGCTCTGATGTACAAATGCACGATGGTGGAGCATGCCCAAGCTGCCGGCTACACGGCCAGCTTGACTCCAGTCTCTCCGGGTGAGCTGATAGCGGGGCCGTCAGGAGACCGGTAGGGGCGCCATTCTACCCTCCCCCACTGCACGGCAGCACAGGCTGAGGGGACGGCTGGACAGCCACCTCTTTCCACTGTCAACCCTGTCTGGGCCCAATTTATCTGACCACAGACACTTTCTCCTACCCAGCACCGGGGAACCACACAGGAGGTTTGCAGACCACGTGTTGCTGCGGAGAAAGAGCACTGCTGACCCTCGGAAGCCTGGTCACAAGTCTCTCTCTGCACTGCAGCCAGTGACCACCAGGCCCCACCTGCTCTCTGGAGCCTGTCTCCTCGCCCAAAGCCTGGTGACGCCACCAGCCAAGGAGAAGAGGTTTGTAAAGTCCATAGAAACCATAAATGGCACAACAGAAAGGTACTGTTCCCCTGACCCAGGCAGAGGCAGGGCACCCCTTCACACCATGCCTCCTGCAAAGTGAGATGACATTGGCTAAAAGCCAGCCCCTGAAGGTCAAGGTCAGTCCAGGGCAGCCCGAAAGGCTTAGGGGTTAAGATCCAGGCTGCGCAGCCCTTGGGGAAGGCAGGACAAGGCAGGGCCCGAGCGCAGCATGGGGACACACCTGCCTCCACTGCCAGCCAGGTCCAAGCCAAGGCAGGACAGCCCCCCCAGAGCCTGAAGAGTGCTGCCAGCTCCTGCCGGATTCTAAACATTCCTGTCCTGCCCACCCCCCCACCCCCCCACCGCAGCCGCCCCAGGAGCCCAGTGGCTCTCCACAAGGCCTGCAGCCCATGTCCTCTCACACTAGGTGGCTGCCAAGGAGGGCAGAACTAATGAGGTAAGGACCAGGCTCATGGATCCAGTTCAGGAACTTCTGTGGGTTGGGGGACAGCTGAACATGTGATACCCACTTTTCTCCACAGCCAGCCCTGATCAGTGGGCAGGCGTCTATTCTTCCTGCAGAACTTCGTACTCAGGTCCCTTCCTCCAAGAAGTCCTCTCTGACGTGACCACCACCTACCCCCGCCCATTTCTGCCCACTCTGGATAACTCCATCTCAATCCACGTTCATTTCCTGTACTCAGGACAGCCGTACACACAGGAGGCACTCAAGAAATGTCCACTGAATAATGGCGACCTTGAGCTCTGGTCCCACATGAAATCAGACTCAAATGAGGGAAGAGATGGTAAAATACTACACAAGCCAGTGCAGTCCAAGCTCCAGATGTTTTGCAAACTGGATTGTTAACACCTTCCACAGGAGCCGGCCAGCCTGCAGAGCGAAGGTCAGCAAGCATGGCCCAGTGCCCTCAGGAAGACAAGAGCCTCCTCCACCCCCCACGTCCCCCACACCCCAAGGGGCAGTGTGCTGTAAACTCTTCAGCTTTAACACCTACAAGCCTTTTCACTACAAAGGTGGACGTTTAATAGCTTCTGAGAAGTGAACGATTTTCATCACCTGACTCTGGGCTCCCCGACCACGTGTGGACCCCAGGCAGCCCCTGCTCCGTGTGGGAGGCAGGGGGTGGGGGGCCTGCTGGGCCTCTTACCTCATCGAAAGGCTTGGTGATGCTGGTCTCTAACTGCCAGTCCAGCGTTCTCCACACCTTCAGGCTGCGGTCGTCGGCTTGAGAGGCAATGTATTTACCAACAGGGTCCCAAGTCAGGCCCTTCACCAGGCCAGAATGGCCTCTCAGAGTAGCTAGGATTTCTGTGAGGACAAATAAGTGAGGTTGGAAAGGCATTACCAAGGGGTAAACAGTGACTCTGTCTAGAAACGGGCCACGGGCCGGCCGGCCAACAGAAGAGGCTTCAGGAGTTGCCCTGACCAGCCCCACCCCTGGGCACAAGCAGAAGAGTCTGTTCTCACCCAGGAGGTGGGCACCACCCATTTCCCTCCAGCCAAGCTGACACATATGGGTTGAGGCTGCACGTGCCCTCAGAAGGGCAGGCGGCCAGGGCCAGAGCTGAAATGCGCCGCCTCACCTAGCTGGCAGGCGCAGCCCTGCCCATGATTTCCTTTCCGGACAGGAGCCTGTGCCCATCTGAGCCCTCCCGATGTGACCCTCCCTGGGGGACCGGGCCCTGCGCTGAGTGAGTCTTCTGCTCATCACCACTGAGGACAAAGGGGAGGGAGCTTGGACCCCACAGAGCTGTAAGCTGAATGCCACCCCAGCCACGGTGGCTGGGCCGAGTCCCCACGCACGGTGGAAGCTTATGAAGAGAGCAAGTGACCGGGACCGGAGCCTATGAGAAGAACACGCTCCCGTCACCAAGCAGGGACTAGAAGCATCTCACTGGCTGCAAACCGCAGTGCCATCCCAGGCTCTGCCATCAGTAGGGACTTCAAACACGTCAATAGAAAAACTGATCTTCTGCAAAACTGGATCTATCAGCTTGCTTATGCTCGAGGGCATCACAGAGGAGATGGCTACTGGGCTGAGGCCAGAGCCCGGAGTGGGAGGGCGCACCCTCGAGGGCGCACCCTCGAGGGCAGCTGGCCGGGCTCCCAGTGCCAGGGGTCCATCCGCACAGCCTGCAGCAGGGACACCCATGCCGGCACTTGGTTACTACCATTTTTCTTTAACGTAAACTTTTCTTTAAACCTTAAATGTGATTGATAAAGAAGACCTGAGTTACTGACAAGACAGGTTGGCTGCCACCAGCCGAGGAGACCCAGCCCACCCGTTCCGGACACCGCCGGGCAGTCCCATGGACAGGCCACCAGGGCAGAGGTGCAGACCTGGGAACTTCACTGCGTTCCAGATGACCACGGTGTTGTCCACACTGCACGAGGCCAGCCAGGCGTCATGGGGGGACCACGCTACGTCCATCACATCTGGAAGACAATGGCCAATGGTGAGTCTCTTACCTGGTGGTGGATATGGACACGGCGCAGCTCCACCCTGCCAGCTGGCCAGTCAGCAGCCCCCTGGCATTCTCACACCTGAGGAGACTTGACCTGGGACCATCATAACTAGACTTTTCCAAACCAACCTGAAGAACTTCCCCACTAAGGTTCTGCAATCAGTCCTGAGATCAGAAACATCTAATGGCCCCACCCCACTCCCTTCTGACAAAGCACTGAGGGCCTGGCCAAGAGCGTGGCACCCGTGCCACTGCATGGCCGGGTCTGCAGCCCTCGGGCCGGCTGAGCCACCTTCTCCAACCCTAACCCGGCCTCATCAGAGCGCGGCGTGACAGCCAAGGTCTCCCTGGTTTCTCCAACCTCAGTGCTTGGTGCGGCACCGGGAGTGTGGAGGGATGGCTGGTGAGGTGAAGAAACAGGAAGAGCAGCCAGTCAGGAGCCATCTAGTCCTTTGCTCACAGGATGATTTAAATCTTCAGAGTCAGCTCGACAAGACCGCCCATGCGGGCAGCACTGTGATCTCCCGTGTGTGCGCCGGCGCTGAGCACGAGCCCGGGCCCCGCTGTCCTGCTCCGCGTTGTGTGGCTGAGGGCACTCGAGACCCGGAACAGACCTAACTCAGCAGCGGACTTGGACCAGGTTCCAGTTCCTCATGCCCACGAGCACACGTGCCCACGTCGTTCTGCACACCCCGGGGCGTTTGTTTGAGACGGATGCCCCACCGTGGGAACCTGGGCGGAGCACCTGGGCATTTTCATGAGTCTGGATTCTTCCCATTTCTACTAGCAGAATGTCCTTTTCAAAAGTCCCTTTTTAGCTTGAGGATTATGATTTTTTTCCCTTCTAACTTATTGAGTACATTTTTATGTTTGAAGTTCCACCTTAATTCGCAAAGTGAAGACTGTGCACATTGGTGTGTCTGAAGCTGTCTTCAGGGACTCCTCTGTTCCTACCCCGTCTGTTGGGAGGTGATTTGTGCTGGCAGGTCTAACGAGAATGCAGTGCCTGCTAAAGGAGGCACAGGAACCTCTTCTGGGGCCCAGAGTGTGGGTGGGATTGGGGGGCAGCCGTGCAAACCACAGACCCCCCTGTGCTTCCTGAGTCCTAGAGCAGAGACATGCTCACCTGGGACTCCAGAAAGGAGACCGGTTTTCTTAGCAATTTCCATGGACTATGGACAATACAGACCTTAGCTGCAAATTCCATCAGTTTACCTTCCTATGCTGTAGAAGGTTTATGTAGTAAAGTCAGTTATTCTCCTTTGTTGTATTTTTAAAAATGATTTCTCTTATTGCTTGTTAACTTTGAAAAAATATTCCCTCTGCTGGAGGTCTAATAAATATTCAATTCTGTTTTCTCTTGCTTTATTTAGAACGTTTCTTTAATACCTGGAATTTATCATGCTGTCTTTAGCTAAGGCTCTACATTACCTTCCTTTCACCCACGAACTGCTGAATGGCTGGTTACCCCGTCATGTGTGGGGAACGAATCTTGCCTTCTGTTATTGGTCATCAGTGCCATCTTCACAGCACACCAAGCTGTCAGGAGCACTGTAGCCTCCTTCAATGTTGTTAACTTTGTTTGAATGAGTTCTCCCACGTCCTGACTCATCCTTCCAGACACCCTTTGGAGTCACTGCTGAGTTCTGCAGTAAATCCACACACATGACATGACTTCCTCCCCAAACCCCAGGTTTGGAGCTTCTGTCTTCAGACCATACAACGCCCTTTCCTTCTCGCCACAGCTCTACACACACCTGAGACCCTCCCTGTCCTTGAAGATGTAAGTTTCTGGTCACTGTCATTCCCGCCAACTCTCCAGCATCATTCTTGGTGATTCCAAGAGGATGATTTTTCTAACGCCCTTAAAGTCCTCCACCTACTCCAATGACCTTGGCTTCTGGCCTCAGCCATCGTTCCCACAGTCATGCCCAGAGACCCTCCCTGACAGAGCACTGCGACCCCTCCCTGGTCTTACTGCCCCCCTCCCTGCCGCCACGTCCCCCGCTCACTCTCCGATGGGTCTTCCAGCCGCTATAGCCCTTCCGTCTCCTCATCGGGCCTGGAGTCCATCCTCCCCTCAGCTCTTCTGCTGTCTTTCTTTGCAGGCGCCTGACAAGACCAGCTGGGTTCCGTCCAGCTCTCTCCCCTGGTCTTTCCTGAGCGCCTGTCAATTAGGCCTTTACTCGGCTTCACCAACAGGAACCACGCTTGCCAAGGCCACCGGCGGCTTCCATGCCATCCAGTCCAGCGGCCGATCCTCGGTGCTCACTCGACCGTGAGGCAACGTGGGGCACACTGCTTGCTCTTGCCTCCTTCAAATGTTCTCTCCACCACCTTCACTGGCTCCCCGGCTCAGCCGCACCCTAGGATCCTCCCCTGTGCTCCAGGCTCACCCCCCAACAGCCAGCCCGCAGGTCCACTCACCCTGCTGCCAGGCACTGTGGACCCAACATGTCCACTCGCCCCCACACCCCCTCCCACCTCAAGGGAGGCACCTGCATCCCTCCTGCTGCTCAGGCCACAGTCTGGGAAGCCGTCCCACCTCCTCTGGGGCCTCACCTCACTTCCCACCCCAGGGAGTCTGTGTGACCACCTGCCCTGATTTCCACCATGACGACCCACGGCCTCCGACAGGCTCTCACCTAGATCACGTCACTGGTCTCCCCAGTGCGGCCTCGGCCCCCCACCATATGGGCTCCATACTGCTGCCCAGGCCTCCACACTGCTCTGCCTCACTCAGAGGAGAGCCCCTCCTGGCCCCCTCCCCTCTGCACGCCCCCCACCCTGGTCCCAAGCCCACATCTACACTCCATCTGCTGCCCCGGTGGCTCCCTCCACCTGGATAGCTCTCTGCAGGTCCACACGGTTGTCCCCTCATCGCCATCTGCTCAACCCCTGGACGCCACCTTCTCAGTGAGACCCTCCTTGGGAATCTGAGTAAAACTGCACTTATCTCTTTCTATCATTAGATATTCCAATTGGCTATGACTAGTGAAAGACAGATAATTAAAAATCTTCTTATATGAGGCCAATTCAAGGACTTTTTTTTTTTTTTTTTGCGGTACGCGGGCCTCTCACTGCCGTGGCCTCTCCCGTCGCGGAGCACAAGCTCCAGACGCGCAGGCCCAGCGGCCATGGCTCACGGGCCCAGCCGCTCCATGGCATGTGGGATCCTCCCGGACCGGGGCACGAACCTGCGTCCCCTGCACCGGCAGGCGGACTCTCAACCACTGCGCCACCAGGGAAGCCCTCTCAATGACTTATTTTTATTAGTCTGAAGTGCTTTTCAATGCTTTATAAGTCCTAAAAGCTTTATTCCTCACATCATCTCATTTTTCTATTGTTTTCCAGTTTGTCAACCTACTTCTTCTTTTTCTTTTCTCTCTTTTTTTTGGCCACGCCACATGGCTTGTGGGATCCTTGTTCCCTGACCAGGGATTCAACCTGGGCCCCGGCAGTGAGAGTGCTGAGTCCTAACCACTGGACCGCCAGGGTTATTCTGCTTAACTTTATTCTGCTTAACTGTATGGCAGAAATTCCAAAATAACAAATGCGGTGATAGCACCCATGTTTGTCTTTTCTCAGTATCAATGGGAACAAGGCTCAACTGTGAACTATAATATGTGCCCGTGGTTTGAAAGACACAGGGCTCTATCATGGTAGGGAAACAGCTTTCTATGGCCATTAAAAAAAACTATTTTTATTAGCAATTGATGGTGTTACCAGGACCACTGCAAAAGGAGTGGCAGGTATCCCCACTGAAGGTGGGCACCCCTACCTGCCTGGTCGAGGAGAGCCCCGGGGTGGTGGGCCAGGAGGGAGGGCGAGGTTATGGCTCAGTCCAAGTCTCAGGTTAGGGGCCCCGTGAAAGTCGTCACTCAGGCCCCACCCCACTTGGATAACCTCATGGATACCTTGTCCAAGTTCCAGAGAAGCCTAAGTAGACTCCACTGTGAGCACCTGCCAGCAAGTTAGGGTAAGTTACACATTTTTACTGTTATCAAAGATAACACAATGTTACACTATCAGCTTTCAAAGATGTGGACTCAGTCTGTGGTCTCTAAGAGGTGGGTCTGTTCACCTTTAAAGTGTCGTCTGCAGAGTGTGTGTTGAGCACAGACTGCAGTGGACCACAGCTGATTCTCTCCTGCCCCATCTCCGCCCCCCCCAGCCCCCAAGCTGCAGGCTCAATTCCAACCAGCTCGGGACACCCCCAACTCCTACCCCCAAAACCCAGCACATCCTGCACTGAACTGGCATCCAGCCCCGTAAACCCATGGTCGTATGGTCTCAGCAGAGGATACTGCTGGCTCCCCAGGTACCCAGCTAGGGGTCTCCCTCACGCCTCCTTTTGCTCAGCCCTTCGAAGTCCCCAGGTCAGTCTCCTCCTCTATCTCAATGATCATAGGCCTAGTTTGGGCCCTTGCAGTTTTCATCTGAACCCCTGAAACTGCCTTCTTTTCCACAGGGCTGTCAGATGATCCCCCTCTCAGGCCTCCATGACAAAGGGCACCCTCATTAGCAGGAGCGCAAGCCCTCCATGACCTGCCCCCACACACTTAGCCAGCCCCACCCCGCGCCGCTTGCTGCCGTGCAGTACACGTCCAGCGGGGTGAGATGCTGCCAGCTCACCATTGGCACCAAGCCTTTCTGGCTTCTGCTGGCCCCTGCCTGGTACACCCTCCCAGCTATTCCCGGCTAGACCGCAGGCTCTCCGAGGAAGACTGAATTGCACTGACTCTGGTATCCCTGGCATCTGACCAAGTGATGTCAACTTCAGTCCAAATCTGAAAAATGAATTTCTTTCCATACCAAGCCTATTTAAAACACTTTGCAAACTCTCTCAAAGTCAAGTAAAAAGCTTTACAGTGGGCCCCCGTGTGCGGGTTTCTGTGGAATAAAGAAAGTGCGCTTACGGACTTAGCGATCCACTGATGGAGGTAGTGACTCAGTTCCCAGGATAAACAGCGGAACGTGGGGAGTTCTACATTAAAGATATAAACATACAGCCCATGAGGGCAGGAGTGGGGACTGACGCAGCTGGAGGCAGGCAGCGGGGAGGGGAGGGGTGGCCCAGACACAGGGCTGCTCTAAGGACCCACAGTCCACAGGGGCCGTGGAGGTGCCGCTGCTGCTCTCGGCCACCGCCGGGGCGCCCACCCCACGGGCAGCCCACTCACCGCCTGAGTGACTCCGCAGGATGGAGACACATCGCCACTGCTCCACATTGGCAAGCTTGCCACTGGAGCCAAACACGGTGCTGGGGCCGATGTACCTGTGTGAGAGAGGAGTCAGAAGGGCACCCGGGGACTTCCGGGCATCGCAGAGACAAAGCAGACAGACAGCGGCTGGCGAGGGCCAAACGGGTGAACAATGGGGGCTGACTGGGCAAATTATATCTGTTCACTGGATGGAACACTACACAGCCTACACCGATCTTGGGAAAATGTCCATGGGATAGAATTAAGTGAAGGCAACAGGTCCAAGAATGTCATATACAACACGATACCACACGTCACCTACGCCGGAAAATGGACCAGAAGGACATACGTGAAAAATACAAAAATATTAACAGTGGCTTCCTTTAGATGGTGGGATTATGATTTTTTCTCTTCAATTTTCCAAACTGTATACTAAATACGTTATTTATGTTGGCTAAAGCAGCAGAAGCAACACTATTTTTCAAGCCCTCCTGTAAGGACTTGAACGCCTCTGCCTTAACACCGGGACAGGGAAAGCACTGGAACTGGGGTGCTCGCTCCTGGGTCTTGAGCAGTCACGGAGCCCTGCAGACATGGCACCAACACCTCGGACCCCCAGAGGCTCTGTTAACACCCTTAGCTCCTGTAGAATTCTTCCAAACCTACAGGAAGGGCTCATGGAGGCAGCTGGCTGGGCTGAAGGAGACAGTGTGCGTCTGCTCGCCAAGCCACAGCCTTGGGGACACTCTAGCTGAGCAGGAGGGTGGGGTCTGGTCCCCAGCCTGGCTGGCCCCAAAGGCCCAGGACCTACCCTAGGAGACTCCAGGAGATGGTCAGTTCATTGTGGGTGCAGAGCAGGGGCTTTCAGGGAAGGTGGGGCTCCTGGAAGCCCCAGTTAAGGCTGACAGAGAACGAGGTGAATGGCAAGAGGGCCGGCTCTGGATCCCCCACCCCAGATCCCATCAGAGCACCTTGTGTGTTAGGAAATTTCACTTGAAGGACAAAACAAATGAAGCCATCAATGTCAGCCCTGGAAGGGACGAGCCCTTCTTTTTCAGGTGAAACCCTGCGGCCCTGTGAGGAGAGCTGAGCAGGTCCACAGTCAGGTGGGTGGCCACCCACCACCCTGGTCAGGCCCCGGCTGCCCCGCCTACATGTGCTTCCTGGTACTCATCGAGTCAGAGGTCTGGAGACCTCAGTGCCAGGGTGGGGAAAGCGACTGTGATAAAGACCAGCAAAGAAGCTTCTAAAAATAAAATGCGAAGAAAAGAAAATGATGCTTACGTAGCCCGCTTCCACACCATAATCAGTTTGTCATCTCCCCCAGAAGCTAAATACATCCCACTGTTTGACCACCGCACACAGTTCACACAGGCTGGGAAGAAAAGAAAATAGGGTGATGAAAATCCAGTCGACATGCTCATTTGCTTTGTGCAGTTTGGCAAGATGCAGAGGGTTTACAAAATCTAATCTATCTGATCTATTCAAGGTACCTACTGTGTGAGAGCCCCAGAAGAACAATTCAGTTCACGCACCAACCTACTTGTGCTGTAAGAACAAATACCAGAGCAGAGTCTGGAGGGGAAACGCTACGTCATCTGAGAAGCATTAGTACTTAATCAAACAGTCAATAGGAGAAGTCTTTCCATGAAAACTGGTAAGTAACTAAATCTCATTATTTCAAAAAGGCTGTCAAATGATGAGGTGTATTTCTGAGCAGGGCTAATTCTCAAAATGAGGGCATGTACTAAAAAGGCCAAGACGCCTTTCCCAGAACTTTCAGGGGAGCAGCTTGGTAGAGCATAAAACTCTGACTTCAAGCCACCTACCAGCTCTTTTTCCAAACTTGTCAACACTGCAGGTAGACTGGTCCTGCACTTATAAACTAAGGCCAGGAGAAATCCCTGTTGGCCCTGATGGGTCAGAGCCTCTGGAGCCCCACAGCAAAAGGGACATTATCCAAGAAGTGGTCCACACGTGGCCTGCAGGCACCTTGTGTTCTGGGGTGGGGGACGCCAAGGGGTGTGTCAGGAGAGCAGGAACACATAGCACACAGGGAGGGGGCATAACTGATAGTGGAGCATCTCGGGGGGCAGCTAGGTTGGAAACCAGAGCCAGGTATGGTCACCCGGATGCTCAAGGGCAGGAAACTAAGGCACTACAGCAGGAAAGGAAACTACAACACTGTCCAGTGGCCACAAGGGCCTGGCAAAGGGCCCCAAGTGACATGGCGGCCATCTGAGACATTTGGTGAGCTGTCTTTTGTGTACCCTTCCCCGGAACCCTACTGCTTCCAGGTCGCTGGCCCCAAAGCCCCATGGAATCAGGCAGTAACGACTCATGAGCAGGAAATCACCAGAGGTACCTGCAGACTGTCCAAAGATGGTTCTGTGGGCAGGCCGAGTCTTCTGCTGAATAACTCACCCAGGTGTGCAGCCAACATCTGTGCCTTCAGACAGCAGGCCGAGGGGAGCTACCGCCGCACGGGCCTTATCTCTCTAATTACAAACACACGTGCTAACCTTGGGCACTGTGCCAACACGCAAAGCCTGCAAAGGGCCACCCTGTAATACCTAAGTGATTGTCCATCTGGCAAAGCATCTTGGGGACATTTTCATCCTTCTCGTCATCCTCCTGGAGGACTGGAGACATATTCCAGATTACAACCTTCCCAGAATCCTGTCCTGGAACGAAGGAGCAGAAACAACTCAATGTGTCAGGAGTGTCAATAGGAGCCTGTGACCCGCCCTCACCTAGCTGTCAGAAGTCAGGGCTGATAGATCAGCGGGATCTGAGTTACTATTACGTGTCACAGGGAAGGTGAACAAAAACAAGTGCCACTGGGGACTGGAGGCAGTGGGCTCAGTAGGAGGCTGAGGCCAGCCTGGGTCTGCACTGAACTCTGGCCTTGTCTCTAACACAGGTCCACCAGGGGCCCCTAGGAGGTCCTCGTGCCCACCCAGAACCCAGACCCCTCATATGGAACCCAAAGAGGCTGTGCACAGGCACCCCCGCAACCTCCCCTCCCCTCTAGGTGCTGCTTGGAGTCCATTGCTGTTCCCACAGCTGACTGGACCCTTTGAGAACCAAGCCTGAAATGTGCCCTCAACACAGGAAAAGGATCGTTACCATCTTACCTGCCCTTTGCCATCACCTACAGATGGGAGGTCAACTAAAAGAGGGCATTTGAGGTTCCTGTGGTCATAAGCAGATGTAGTACTCTGCTAAAAATATACATCTATGCATTTTAGTAATGTTTTCCATTACTGATAACTAAAAAAGGGCAGCCTCTCACTAACTTTCTGTTACCGAAGGCAAAAACTAGTAAGTGCCTAGAAATGGACATGTCAGAATTACTATAAAGCATGCTTGAAATGGCCTCTTGGCCAGTAGGTAAAAATATTTCCTCAACAGCTCCCAAGACCTCACTGTGCCAAGTCGGGCGGGAAGGTGTGCCCCCTCTCGTGGACAAGGACAAAACTCCGGCCCCCCAGCTAAGTCCAGAGCTCCTGAGTGACACAGTTGAATTCTTTTGAGCCCAGAAAAATAAGCTTCATGACTACATGACTAACTTCATAATTTAGCCACCTCCTCCCTTTTTCAAGGTGAGCAAATGCTACCAGAGACCTTGCCTCAGGGGCTGGGGCTTTGTCCACAGGACCACCGGCCACTCCCCGTGCTCAGTAAGGTGGGGATGCAGACTGATTGTAATATGAACCTAGTCAGCGGGAATCTGCTGCCAAAGTAGTTTCAGAGAGTATGCAAGAGCCACAAAGGGCTTAGATGTGACCTGCCACATCCATGCTGACGAGCAGCAGGCCCTCTCCCTCCTCCCAGCTCCTGGGCATCAGGAGACATGGGGTGAGGCGCAGGGCTGTGAGCGCTCCCTCCACTACCTGTGAACATACCTTGTCCTCCAGTTGCGAACTTGGTCCCATCAGGGTGAATATCAACTGAAAAAATTGGCTTGCCTGGGAACAAAGAAAAAAAACACATAACATCTCTCTTGGCTTTTATTCACTGGAAAATAGCAGCAAGCTCAAACATTTAAAATATTGGTTATTCATGTAATGTCCCTAATCACTGCTCCTAGAGAAAAAAACAGGCTACCAATAAATCACCTGTGAGTTAAAAGACTCTCCAAGGGACATCAAATAGCTTAAAGTCTGAAAGTGGGACAAAGCGTCCTGTCACTGCGGGACTGAGCCCGCAGACTCCGGCACTTACACTGATGTCCACCGGATGAAAGCCCGCCACCTGCCAGGTGTGCATGTTTGGAAAGACCATGAGCTACAGGGGACAAGAGCCCTGAGTCACAGGGGCTGCACCTCAGGCATCTCCCCATCCCAGGGATTTGTACTTGGCTGCAGCTGGGACACAGGTAGCCTGGCTCTTCTGCCTGGCCATCCGACAGCTGCGCAGGACCAGTTGCTGCAATGCATAGGCATCGCCTCTCTCGTTGTGACCCTGCTCCCCAAAGCCCCCCCACCCCGTGTGTTCTTGCTGCATTGACATCCATGGAGAGTCGCCTTCTCAATGTCTCCTCCAGCTGAGCCTCCAGGGATGGCCCCACGGTGTGGTCAATCAGACAGTCAGGGAAGGGCTGTGGTGCAACATGGGCCCAGTCCCCCACCAGGGGCCCATGAAGCTGGATAGCCAGCTGGGCAGACCTGGCTGGCAAAGGCGCCACAGCAGACTGTGCCTGTGCCGGGTGGGTGTTTGTCCAGCTCCCTGGCCTCCTTCAGCTTCTGGCCTGGGCCTTGGGAGGGTGGCTCAGAAATATCTGCTCAGGGACAAATGAGACGCTTGACAACGAACTGGACATCAGCGGTCGTTGATACAAAGGGCTGTTGCCAAGGGGTCTCTTAGTTGAGGATGCTCTCTCTGTCACCCAAGAGGTGGTGGCATGGACACTAGCATGAGGGTCACGAGCTCTGGAATCACGTGGCAGCAAGCGCGGGTTGGGCAGGGCCGGCGATGGCTGCTTGAGAGCTGAAAGTCCTGCCAGGGCTCCCATGCGAGCACGGAAGATCAAGTGCTGGGACCAAAAGGCCAGCGTGGCCCGAGGCGGCACCCAGCTCACCCCACCTTCTTCTGGAGGGCCCACCCCCACTGTCAAGCTGAAAGTGAGCTTCCACAAGACCAGGGAAGTGCCCCCTCCCTCTATTAGTCATTATGTGGTCCTGGGGGAAGCAGCAGTGCAGGGCTATCAGCAAGCAAAGGTGCCAAATGCAAACGCCCTACTGCGTCTCTAGTAGCAGGGCAGTCACTCCAACAGCAAAGCCTCTACAACAGGCCCCAGTCCCTGAGCCAGAGCTCTACAGTGACAGGTCAAGTTCAGCCCGGCAGCTGCCAACCAGTCTTGAGCACACACAGTGTGTTCAAAGTCATCCCCCTCACACAGGAAACTCAGTCCCAGGCCACTGTGAGCACTTGTTCCCGGGGTACATGGGACGAGCCCCAACACAGCCGCACTCTCTCCAGCGCAGAGCAGCTGGCCCGCCAGAGCTCTTCCTCAGTAGGCCAGACCCTAACAGTCCCCTCTTAACCTTCAAGAAAAGAGCCCAGAAACCATCCCCCGGGGGGCCCAGGAAGGCAGGTGCAGAGAGCACGGGTGAGAGGACCTGAAGGGCCCACACTCAGGCAGGTGGGGACGCCTGCGCCCTCCTGGGTCAAGTGGCTGCCACCAGTGACACCAGAGTCCCACATGCACTGCTGCGAACGTGCCACCCTTTCCCACAGGCTGAGTGGGTGGAGGGAAGCCGTTGTGAAGGTGGTTTCCTGCCACCCGCGCTGTGAGAAAGAGAAAGGACAAGCGGGGGCCATGGGCCCAGCCACCCAGCGCCGAGACCTGGCGGGGCCCTGCTGGACGCCAGGGGAGAGGGAGCAGCTGGCACCGCTAAGGCCTCGTGAAACTCAGAAGAGCAGGCGTCTCCAGGGGCAGGGGCTGCGACCCGGCCGTGCCTTCCTCCAGGGCCAGGGCCACGCGGGGGTCCGTCTGAGGGGCGCTGCCTTTCCAGGGCCAGAACCGCTGCACCCCGGCCCCCCACTGCTCCCAGGCTTTTCTCAAACCAGCAGGCAGCATGGTCCGGGGCCTTCCCTCACTCATTTCACCACGAGGGGGAAACGGAGGCATGCAGAGAGGTCTGGGAAGTTGCCCAAGGCCACACAGCTGCCTGGTAGAGGCCAGGTATCTGGCCCCAAAGCCCAAGGTGTAAACTACCTGCCTGGGGGGAACCCATCCCCAAAAAGCCCAGAGGGGAGAAATGAGGGCTAGCGAGCCAGAGGGAGGGCGGGCGAGAGTGTAAGCGTGAGCGTGCAGGACGGGGCCTGCTGCTCTGAGCATCGCCCTGGACTCCTCGGCTCTTTGAGCCTGGGTGTACCCCGCCCCCTGAATTTGGGCTGGCCCTGGACCAGTCTTTAACTAACAGAATGTGTGGCAGGCTTGTAAGGAAGCTTCGTTCAACATCTGCCCTCTGGAGAGAGCCTGCTGCCACGTAAGAAGTCCAACCCCGCTGAGACCACCCTGTTGAGACGAGGCCCCAGCTGGCCATATGGAGTGAGAAGTGGGCCTCAAGGCTGGGCCCCGGGGCCCCAGGTGAGCTGTTCCAGCCCCGGGCTGCTCAAGCTGCCTCAGCAGAGCCCGTGAGGAGCTGGGATGAGCTGGCCCCACCGAGCCCTGCCAAGAGCAGCATCACAAACGATAATAAAGCCGTTGTTTTAAGCCAGCAAGTTTGGGGGTGGTTTGTTATACACGAGATAACCCAAGATGCCAGTTCATTCACTGTTCTGCTTAAGCCAACCCAAGCTGACCATTTATCATCTTAACCAAGAAAGTTCCAGCTCAGCCAGCATCAGTCTTAAGTGACCACCAGTGAGGAGCATCCACCGGCCCCCGGGGTGCTAGTTAGCTCCTGAAGTCTGTATTCCCTCCTGGAGCACATCAAAGTCACTTGCCTACAAGTCACAGGCCAGCCTGACCTCCCAAGAACACAAAGAGCCCAAGGGCTCCACTGCACAGGTATCAATCACAGCCCATCCCAGGAGCTGACACTGGGCTAAGCAGACAGAAAGATACAGAAGCCCAGCCCTGCCCAGGGAGCGCCAAAACGTAGACAACATGAACCTCATAGCTAAGTCCAGTGACAGAGGTCTGCAGGGGTGGGGAGCCACCTAACTCATCCTGGGTCTTCCTGCAGAAATCACAACTGCCCCAAGTCCCCAAGGTTGAGGAGTCAGCCGAAAGAGTGGGGGAGGGGACCCCCAAGCTGAGGGGACGTGGCATGGAATCAAGAATGGGTCCGACCTGCCACTGTGCAGTGCAGCACGGGCAGAGTGGGGAGGGAGCCGGACAGATAGGCAGGGTGCCACCAAGGAGTGCAGACCTTCCCAACTGCCACTCTGGGGCGGGGGCATTAGCTGTTTAGACGAAGAGGGAATTGTTAAGCTGGAGGGCAGTGGGATGGCAGAAATGGGGGGTGGGAACAGGCCTGGGCTTGGGCAGTAAGCGCCCACGGGTTGGATCCTCAGCCCTGCTGCTCACCAGCTCCACAGCCTCAAGTAAGTTACTTCATCTTCCTCTGCAAGTTACTTAATCTTCCTCTGCAGTTTCCTAATCTACAAACTGGGGAGGCCACAGTCACCCTGACCAGCACCTTGCAAGATGGATTAAGATGCCGAGTCACATGCTTCTGAGGCCTAAGTCTCACGTCTGTTTCTGAGATCATGGTGCGCCCCGGTGAGGGGCGTGGCTGGCATAACTGTCTCCTTTTGCAGTGACGCGCCCCAGATCAGAGGACACACAGAAGTGGACCTACAGGAGGCCACCGGCATGGTGCTGGCTGTCCACCTGCTAAGGCACTGGACCTTCCAGCCCCAAGGAGAGCAGTGGCTCACATGTCCTCCTTTTTCTAAAGGGCTCTTGGCGGTGGAGCTGAGGGAAGGGATGCTGTGGCTGGACTAGTTCGAGGACTTTCCATGTGGCCCAGCACAAGGACAAAGATGAGCTCCCAACCCCCTCCAGCGTTCAGCTCTTCTTTGTACAGAGACAGAGACAAAAGTTAAATTAACACACTCCCTGGACCCTTAGAGCTGTCAGCATCCAGCACTCTCTCCCCCGGCACTCTCTCCCCAGACACCCTCTCCCCAGACACCCACCAGCCCATTCTCCTCGGCTGTTTCCAGGTCGCCCCTCCCTGACACCTTTGGGGACCCCTCCTCAGCGCACATAGAGCACCCCGCTTCCACACTCTCCTGTCTGTGTGTGCTGATCTGAGGACTGCAGCACAGATGCTCGTCATGGGGCAGAAGAGAGTGAGTTACAGAAGCTGGGTTTTAGCCAGGGTGCTCAGATAGAATCCTCCTTCCTGGCTTCAGGGAGCTTCCCAGAGGAGCGGAGTGCTGGCGGGGAGAAGTGGGAGGAAGCACGGAGGGCACAGGCCAGCTGCCTGCTATGCAGCCAGAGGGCCTCCGGCTTTTATGCTCCGATGGCTCACGGGGTAGAAGTGACTGGAAGTTCCTTAGTGCATCGTGCTGGCGAGGAGTTTGGGGAAGGCGAGGCCTCCATTCACTGTGTGCTGTGCCCATATGGCCCAATAATACTTGGTTCTAACAAATTTTGGTAAATTTGTAATTAAATGTGAAACATGAGAAAATATTTGAAACATTTATTAAGTGAAAAAGAAGTTACAAAACAATATTAAAATATAAGGTGGGTGCAAAAGACATGATCTTATGTGTAGAAAACCTTAAAGATTCCACAGAATAAACAAATTTAGCAGAGCTGAAGGATACAAAATCAACAAGCATCAGCTGCAATTCTACACATTAACAGTGAAAATCCAAAAGAAACAATTCTATTTAAAATAGAATAAAAAAGAAAAAAATATTTAGAAGTAAACTTAACCAAGGTCAAAGACTTGTATGTGAGAACTAGAAAACAGTGCCAAGACAACCAACAGAAACACAAATAAATGGAAAAACAGCCCATCTTCACGAATCGAAGACTTAATATTGTTAAGATGTCAGTAACATCCAAAGCTGTACAGATTTAATGCAATCCCTGTCAGAACTGCAATGACGTTTTTTTGGGGGGGGGCAAAAACAGAAAAACCCATACGAAAATTCTTATGGAATCTCAAGGGACTCCAAATAGCCAAACAAATTCTGAAAAAGAACAAAGTGGGAGGTCTTACACTTGTTGATTTCAAAATTTACTATGGGGCTTCCCTGGGGGCGCAGTGGTTGAGAGTCCGCCTGCCGATTCAGGGGACATGGGTTCGTGCCCCAGTCTGGGAAGATCCCACATGCCACGGAGCGGCTAGGCCCGTGAGCCATGGCCACTGAGCCTGCGCATCCGGAGCCTGTGCTCCGCAACAGGAGAGGCCACAACAGTGAGAGGCCTGTGTACCACCAAAAAAAAAAAAAAAAAAAAATTACTACGAAGTTATAGTAATCAAAAGAGTGTGTTATTGGCGTGAAGACACACAGACCAATGAAATAGAATACAGATTTTCAAAAAGGCTGCCAAGGCCATTCAATACAGCAAAGGACAGTCTCTTCAACAAGTGGTTCAAGGAAAACAATATCCACATGCAGAAGAATGAGACTGGACCCTTACCTAACACCATCTACAAAAATTAACTCAAAATGGATCAAAGACCCAAATGTTGAACCTAACACTATAAAAATTCTTAGAACAAAACATAGGGAAAAAGCATTGGATTTGGCAATGATTTTTTTAGATATGATAGCAAAGGCACAGGCATTAAGAGAAAAAATAGACAAACTGGATTTCTTGAAAACTTTCGCCCATCAAAGGATACTATCAACAGGATAAAAAGACAACCCGCAGAAAATACTGGCAAACTACATATCAGATAAGGAATTTATGTCCAGAATATATAGAGAACTCCTAAAACTCAATACAAAAAAACAAAAAAAGAAAAGTAAAGTAAAAATAACAAGTGTTGGTGGGGATGTGGAGAAATTGGAACTCTGTACTCTGCTGGTGGGAATGAAAAATGGTGCAGCTGCTGTGGAAACCAGTATGGCAGTTCCTCAAAAAATTAAAAATAGAATTACCTGTGATCCAGCAATTCCACTTCTGGGTTTATACCCAAAGGGATTGAAAGCAGGGTCTTGAAGAGATATTTGTACACCCACATTCATAGCAGCTTTATTCACAACAGCTAAGAGGTGGAAGTAACCTCATGTCCATCGATGGATGATGGATAAGTAAAATGTGGTATGTCCACACAATGGAATATTATTCAGCAATAAAAAGGAAAGAAATTCTGACACAAGCTACAACATGGATGAACTGTGAAGACATTATGTTAATTTGCATAAGCCAGTCACAAAAGCACAAATACTGTATGATTCCACTTATATGAAGTCCCTAAAGGAGTCAAATTCATAGAGACAGGAAGTAGATGGTGGTGCCAGGGGCTGGGGGAGGGGGAACTGGGGAGTTACTGCTTAATGGGGACAGAGTTTCAGTTTTGCATGATGAACAGGTGTGGAGACCGGCTGCACGACAATGTGAACATACAAAACACTACTGAATTATACACTTAAAAGATGGTTAAGATGGTAAATTTTATGTTATGGTTTACTTTGCCACAACTTAAAAAAATGCTAACCAAAACCAAAGCAAACCACATAAATATGTATACAAGCTGGAGGGGCGTGGGAGGGAGGTGGGTATGGTTGTAAAGGTGTTCGAACCATTTGGTCTTGACTGCTGTGGATACATGAACCCACACAGGTGCAAAGCTGTGTGGGACTCAGCAGCCACCCCACGCAGATGAACGCTACAAGTGAGAGTGGGCTCTGAGTGAGGCAGGTGGGGTCTGTCAACATCATCGTGACATCAGACTGCAGCTTTGCAAAACGTCACCCCTGGGAGAAACTGGGCAAAGTGTACAGAGGATCTCAGCTGCGTGGGAATCTACAACCATCTCAATAAGGAATAAATGCACATACGTACACATGAAGCCTGTTTTCTAAAAACTGCATATATATCTGTGTCTGATAAAGGTAAACATCAAAACACCAGTGGCTGTCATCATGAAGCAGATGCTTTTCTCGTGCAGGTGACAGTGTGCACGTCCCACAACCAGCAATCTCTCTGGAGGGAACCCTGCACCTGAGCTCTCTGCTCTCTGCGGAGCAGGAAACCCCTCCGTCCAGCTGCCCGCCTGCCAGGCCTCTAGCCCTCACATCGCCACAAGCAGCTCCTGGTCTTCCCGCCCAAACCTGCCATCTTGGTCAAGGTCTCACAACAGCCACACGACTCGCGACTTCTCCGGCCTCAACTCCAGACCAGCCCCTGCCCCCACTGGTGGTCCAGTGCCCTCTTCCTCTCCACTCCCACCCAGCGCCCACCCTGGCTCTTTCCCTCCTGCCTCCATTCCCTGCACTGAGGCCTCCCCTGACCACCCAGCTTGGCACAACAACCCCACTAACACTGATCTACTTTCCCACGTACTGTAGGTGTCGCTTCCTTTATTGCACGTCTGTCTACTCTGCCCACCAGAATGTAAAGCCCGAGAGCTGAGCCACTTTTGTCTGCTTAGTCACGGGGTCTCCCCAGGGCAGCGGCACACAGTAGGCACTCCATAAACACTTGATGTTGTGAAAGGCTGGGCAGAGGCCCCCAATTCTAACACACATTCCGTGTCACTAGCATCCCAATCCTGGGAAGGCCGGCTCCTCCTGACTGAGGGGGGGACTCATGTCGGCGAACCCCTGCAGGGGAAGCAGAGCCCTGGCTGCACAGAGCCGTCTGCAGCTGGGACCTCCACTGCTTCAACCACAACTTCTTGGTCTCCCTAAGTCAGCACCACTGCAGGGACACCTCAGGTGTCAGGTGCCTGAGATGTTCAAAACACAGCACAGGAAGGAAGCTGGAGCAACCGTTGTTGGGTTGGGTGTTTTTTTTTTTGCGGGGGTGGGGGGGGCGGGCCATGAACTAGAGTTGAAGAAAGTGCAGGTATATCATTTACAGACCTCGTCACGTCTCCTGCAGCATTTGCCAACACACAATCAAGAAGGCTTTGGGGGCTTCCCTGGTGGCACAGTGGGTGAGAGTCCGCCTGCCGGTGCAGGGGACACGGGTGCCCTGGTCCAGGATGATCCCACATGCCACGGAGTGGCTAGGCCCATGAGCCATGGCCGCTGAGCCTGTGCGTCCGGAGCCTGTGCTCCACAACGGGAGAGGCCACAACAGTGAGAGGCCCGCGTACCACAAAAAAAAAAAAAAAAAAAAAAAAAAAAAAAAAAAAAAAGAAAGCTTTGGTGTTTTTTCATACTCTTTTCTCCTCTAATTTTACAGAACAGAGATATTCCTTAAAAGGTATCTGCAAGATGGATTTCTATAAATAGAGTCATCCCTCCTTATCTAGATCCATTAGAAAATTAAGAGCAGTTAAGAACAACTTTCCAGGCTTCCCTGGTGGTGAAGTGGTTAAGAATCCACCTGCCAATGCAGGGGACACAGGTTCGAGCCCCGGTCCGGGAAGATCCCACATGCCACGGAGCAACTAAGCCCGCGCGCCTAGAGCCCGTGCTCCGCAAAAAGAGAAGCCACCGCAATGAGAAGCTCGCGCACCACAATGAAGAGCAGCCCCTGCTCGCAGCAACTAGAGAGAGCCTGCGTGCAGCAATGAAGACCCAACACAGTCAAAAAAAAAACAAACAACTTTCCCATAGAGGAGAAAGTTTGTTTAACAACAACCACAACTAAGAAAATAACACTATAGTTAATACTGTATTGCACATTTGAAAGTTGCTAAGAGAATAAATCTTAAAAGTTCTCATCAAGAAAAAATAATTCTTTAACTATGTGAGGTGACAGATGTTGACTTATTGCGGTGATCATTTTGCAATATGAACAAATATTGAATCATTATGTTGTACACCTGAAACTAATTAATGTACATCAATTAAAAAAAAGAAAAAAGAAAAATAACAACCCTACAATATTATTTAAGTGGAAAATGCATGGTAACACTTCAGCTGTCTGAAGGGAGGCTACTCAGTAAAAACACTGGATTTACTATGATATCGGGCATTTGGCTAAGATCTTGAACAACCCAGGTACCTTTATAATGTGGTATACACACTAAATAACATGTGTGTGTTTTTAAAAAGCACTGTTACCCAGTTATTTTTTCCAAATGGTCTAAAAGACCATATTAAGAAGTTTTAACAATGTGTTCTCCTTTTTGTATTTTCTAACTTTTTCTAAATTGAACAGGCATTACTTTTATAAGAAAAATTACATTTTGCACATTACAAGCATAAAGTCACAAAGTGCTCCATTATCCAGATCCTCACACACCATTAATGTACCCTAGAGCAATCAGATTGGCAATGGACACAGCCAAAAATAAAGCAGCCGTCCTGTTCCTCAACAGCAGCTCCAGCTCAGAGCCCTGGTGCTTCAGGAGGAGGGTGAGGCCCCTCAGCATACAGGCTCTTCGGGAAGGCCTCTCACGGGGCCGGGCTTGGTCACCCCGCGTCACTGAACCTGGCTCCTCCTCCCCATCTGCTCCTTCACAGTCTTACTGATCCCACGGGCTCCCCTTCCCCCCCATCTCACACCCCACATTCAACCTGGTGACTACATTCACTACTGTAACTCTAATTTTCTGGGGAGGTGCAAACATTCTGTATCTTGAGTGGGGAACAGGTTACAGAGTGTACCTGTTTGTCAAAACTCACCATGTCTGTGCATTTCACTATGTAAATTACACTTCAACACCAACATGTGTGTATGTGTTTATATATACCCCCCCACCACACACACGCTCGCTGTGCCACCACTGCCCTGGCCACCTCTGGATCACTGCCACAGCCTCTTCCCAGGTCCCCCAGCTCCCGCCCTTGCCCCCATGCCCGCTGCCCGGCCGAGTCCTAGTGCAGCAGACAGCAAGATCTCTGAGAGCACGCCAGGCATGGGACTCCTCTACTCGAGCCGCATGGAGGGCCCGTACGTGCGGGTACTCCAGCCAGTCCACTGCTCACTTGGCCTCACCTCCTGCTGCTCATGCCTCCCGGTGTTGCTCCCACATCCTTGCTCTTCCTCAGACCCACCAGGCAAGCTTACTCTGGCCATTCTCGCTGCCTGAAATGCTCCTCCCACAGAGGGCCGCCTTCCTCACCTCCATCAGGCCTAGGAGGTTGCCATGATGCCCTGTCCAGGTGCCCTCCCTCCAGGAATGAAACACGCCCCCCCACCCCCTACCCCCAGCTGTGGGAGTGTTTACAGCCTGTGACAGCTCCTCAGCGGAAGAACTGCTTCGACCAAGATCAGGCCTCCTGGCGGGGACAGCCTGCGCCCGATGACTTTGGATGTGGGAGCATAAAGGCCTGAGCCCCTCATCCCTATTCGGGACAACTCTGAAGGGCTCACCCAGCCCCCCAGCAGGGCCAGTTGCAGCTTCTGCGGTACCTGCATTACCGACCAGCTCCTACCTGTCCAGCCCTGCTTCCCTCACACCCCGCAGGCGGGGAGTCCAAGAACACCCCAGGTATGTCTTGGGCACACACACATCCAGCTCACCGTCTGCTTCCTGCAACGAGGTCTCTGCTCACGTTACCTTCTCACTCAGGCTTCCCCAAAGAACCTTATTTAAACTCCTCCCACCCTACCCCTACCCCAGGGCTTTCTCCCGCACTCACCCACCTACCACTCTCGTTTATGAGGCCTGCCCTCTGTCACCTCAGTAAGCTCCCCTCCTACATCTCCTTTTCTCCTTACAGAAACTTACTGTCTCAGTTCCCATCTGCCAACTGTACTGTCAGGAATGTTTTCTTTCTGCAGCAAGTCATAGAGAATTTCAAGGGTAACCTACTAAGTCACGTGACAAGTCCTGAGAAGGGTTGGCTTCAAGGTTCATTCATAGCAGCGTAAGCAGCCAGCCACTCCTTCCACCTTCCCCTCCTGTCATCCTCGGCGCGAGCCCCATCCTCAGGGTCACAGGCTGGCTGCCACACACAGACGCAGTGAAGTCCAGGAAAAGAGAGATGGGCCTCTCAAGCATCTCTTCTTACCTGATTATTCCCCAGAAACCCCGAGCAGACATCCCCTCCCAGTCCTACTGGCTAGAACGGCATCACATGGCTGTTCCCCAACGAGGCCTGGGCACTCACCCACACTCCAGCTCAGGGCTATCAAGACCCTGAAGAAGAGGGCAGACAAGAGGAAAACCCTGGGGTTCTGATGGAAAGGAAGAAGTGGGTGGGCGTCCAGTGTCCACGACACGCCCTTCCTGCTCTTTAATGACATGGATGAACCGATGGCCGGCTCCTGCCTCCAGGTGTTGCTGCTCGTCTCGGTAGGGTAAAATGTGCTTGCATCAACGTATGGTCCCCAGGGCTCATTCCAGACCCATGTTTCATGAGCCAGACACCTCTGCAGTCCACAGGCAAACACCCTGGATGAACAGGGTAGCCTCGTACCTCTGGGGAAAAGGAGAGGTCAAGGCAGGCAGCAGGTCCCCTCCATGGCCAAGGCCAGGCACTGCCCAGAGGTCCCTCCCAGCTGTGTAACTACAATTCGACTCATAAGGTGAAAATATCTTTTTAACCACTCATTAAATTAAAAGAAATATTTAAGAAAACCTCATTTCCTAGCCCTAATCTCTACTCTGTTCTCAGCGTACTAAAGAAATCAACTCCGAGCGTCTCCAATCTACACAGCCACCTGCCTCTACCCCGTGTGTACCTCTACCACTGACCTCCCTGCCTCCGTCAGGGCCTCTCACCCAGGCCCAGGGAATGCCTGCCAGCTCCTCTGGGGCCTTCCAACCACACCCAGCCTCCTCAGAAACGCCCCATGCTCCCCTCTCGCAACCCCCAGAAGGAGTCCAAGCTTCTAGGCAGGTGCTCATGGCTCTGCCCTGCAGCCCCACCTGCCATCACCCGCGCAGTCTCTGTGCTAACATGCTCCACACGCCAGCCCTCCCTGGGCCTCCACTCCTGATGCTCCCACAGCAGCAGCACCTCCTCTGCCTCACAGTCCTCCTGTGGTCCAGACCCAGCCCAAGGGCATGGCGCACCCACAGACCACGCCCTCCTCCCCAGGCTACCCTCTGCCCTGCATTCTAGAATGTGGTCTGTTCCTCTCTCCCACCTGGCGCAGTTTTCCATGCACAGGGAGCATCTTTTTACCTCTGATCCCCACAGAACTTCTCACCAGAAGGGTTCAACGTTCAGTGCATAAATCAGTGTAAATCCCACAAGTGTATTATCTAAGGCAAAATCCCACCCGGTTTTCTTCCGAATTCTCTTCAGATGTATTCTGGTTATTTTTAAAAATCACTCTACTGTCTTCAGGTGTTAAGTCAGTGTGACACTGTGAAGAGAGCGTGCATTTCCAGAGCCTTCGCAGGTGAGCAGGGAGCAGTCAAGCCAGCTGTTACCCGCTTCACTTAACAGACCAGGATAAGAGATGTAAAGAACCTTCTGTAACACACTTTGGTGAGCAGCAGAGCACAGAGACTCAAGAACAGGACTATCTGACTCCAAAATAATAGGCAAATTCCTTGTCCTCAAGAAGCTTACAATCTAGTTGGATGGATGAAAAGGCCAAATAATGATATAAAGGTATCTCACCTAGAGCAGTCTCCCAGCCTCGGCACTATGGACGTTGGGCCAGGTGACTGTTGCAGAGGAGCATCCAAGAGGCCGCAGAGCATTCTAGTTCAGCGGCATCCTGTTCTCCACCCACACTCCACTCCCTCCAGCTGCGAAAACCAAAAATGTCTCCAGACTCTGGCCTGTTTGAGAAGCCCTGATCTGGGCCAACTGCACAGGTTACCTGAAAGACCAGGGCAGTCACAAAACGTCACTGCCGGGATCCCTCCTGGCCTGTTCTCAGAGCAGCTGTGCAGAGCCTTTCCACACCCAGGCCAGCTTCATTACTGGGTCATCCTTCCTCGAGTTTCCCCTTCAAACTGACATTCATTTTCACTAAGGTGCAGGACATGCCTCAGTAGAATGTCTTAAATCCTTTGTGGAATGAGAAGAGGTAGGGAAAAGAATCCAATCATAGGACAGGAGAAAAAACACATGCCATAAAGCAATGCAGTTAACTGACAAATTATCCCATTATTGAAAATTTGCCAAACACCTTTTTACAACATTGCCAGAAACCAAAGGAGAATGAGTGTCCTTTCAGTCCTGGCCCTTCTGGTTAGAATGGGCTTCACTAAAGAGCTGTGCATGAACACCACAAGAATTCCAGAAAAACTCTCAGGGACAAAGGCCCAGCTATGGGAAGAACCATGAATCTCAATGATTCTCAACATACAAACTGCATTTTCCTACAACCAAAAACCCAATTGCTTTCAGTTTCCAACAAATATATGGTCATAACCTAACTTAGAAATAAACCTTATTTTGGCCAAGCCTAAAATAAAATACATAAGGAATGCCATATCCAAGAACACAGAGTAAAATATATGTGTGTGTGTGTGTGAGTGAAGATGCTACTGGCATCTGGAGGGCAGAGGCCAGGGATGCTGCTAACATCCTACAACACAGATTGGTCTCCACAACAGTTATGTGGCCCAAAATGTCAATAGTGCTGAGACTGAGAAACCCTCCCTTACAGGAAAGGTCTCACTACTATCATCAGCCAGGAAAACGAAGACTGAGAACACACCTGCACCCAACAGACACTTCTCTCTCTGCTTTCAACTTGCCTGCTTTATACTATTTGATGAATCCCGCCACCTCAGGGAAAACGCAGGGCTCTCTGCTCCCTCCCTCTTCAGGCTCTTAGACCCCAGAAGAAGTATGTTCAAGCTGCATAATCAGTCAGGAGACTGAATGCAGAGTCAGGAAGCCAGAAAGTGCAGTGATGCTCTCTCCAAACCACCACGATCTTTTGGGTCCCTTAATCCAAAGCACGTTCGACTTTACTGGCCACCACCCACCACCTGGGCTCCTGGCTAAGCAGCGCTCACCACCAGCAGCTCCCCCTATTCACCAGTCTTTAAAGGACAGCTCAGTACTGATCCAGACCATCAGTATGTCCTTCAGGAGAGCAGTAATTTACCCAACAGTCCTGAACACTCAATGAAATGGGCGATTCCAGGAGATTTTAAAAGAAAGGAAACTTGACAAAGAACAGGTTTAAAAGAGTCTCAATTTCTTCTATTATCTCGGGGGGCACTTTGTCTTCCTTCCCAAGCAAACACCACAATCACCCTACGAAGAAGGCAGGGCAGATACTATCAGGTTCTACTCCAGGACAGTGGAGAGGCTGCAGCAACAAGAGGCCCCAGGCCCACAGCTCAGCCCACCCTGCCAGGCAGGGACTACTGGCTGCGGCCTGGCTGCAGACTCTCTCTCGTTTGTGCCTAAACAATAGGTTAAGCATCCTGACTTACTTGTGCCTACACAGCATAAAACTTGTGTCCTACAAAGGAGCTTATCACGAAGTTATAAATTACATGGTAGAAGGAAGGCTGGAGGAGGGTACACAACACACACAACCTTATCTAGGCAGTGTCAAAATGAAAATTCCTTCACACCTCACTTGCACAGCAAACTAGCTCATCGTAAAAACTTTTCCCTTCCTGATTCACAAGCACCACAATTTATAATTACTGAACATTTGCCCAGTTCTCCAGGGAAAGATCTCACACTACACGTCAGGAAATGCGCTTGGAGACCAACACAGGAGAAATGAAACCAGAGTTCACTGCTTTTGCTTTCACATACTGTCAACCTAGCTGTCTTAGTAAGTTATTGCAACCTCAGCTCTCTTACCTGCGTCAGCCAACGTTTATCACAGACCCTCTACGTGAAAGGCATTGCTGAGTGTGGCAGGGAATGCAGAGGGGAGCGAGGCAGTCTGCGCCCTAGGGGCACAAGGAATGTACACCCACAGGGAGAGAGCGTGTCTAGTGGAGTAACTCAAGAGGAATGGTAACAAAAGGAAAAGGGGACCTCACCCGGGCCCTGAAAAACGAGAAGGATGTCCTGCTAGAAGATGGAAAGGCTGCAGCAATAGAAAGCAAGCATCCTGAGATCAAGTTCAAAACTAAAAGGCAACACACTTAAGAAAGGCAAAAGCATCTACCCAACTTGTTCTAAAAGAAAACTAGCTCCCTCTAGTCGCACAGCAAAGTAGAAATGAGGAACAAGACAGAATCAGGGTGACTCTTTGCCTACCAGCAGTCGGGCCATCCAGGCTGCGGGCCCTCAGCTGGAGTATGCTCCCTGGGCTCACTGCTACCGGCAGGGGATGGCGGCTCGCTCCCCTCACCTTCCTAGGGGGCGAAGGCCAACTCCTGCAGCAAGTGTGCGGGCCAGGTAGAACTACAGCAAAACTGCTGGTTACCGCGCTTCTCTGTACCAGAGTCTCTTCTCAACCAGAGGACTGGATGAGTCCGCTCCCTGGGTGTGCTTTAGGGCCGCTGCCCCAGAGCTAAGGCAGGCCCTCTCCGAGCACACATCTGTACCCCGTGGGCCCCATCCGAGTCGCCCTCATGCTCCAGCTCAGTGTGAACGTAATTCCTCGGGCTGGGGGATCTCAGCCCAGAATCACGGTCCCCCACCTAGAGCACTGTCACCAGATCCAGCCCCTCTGGCATGGCAGGACGTGCCTATTTCATGTCTACACCCCGCCACTGAAAGGCCACTCCGCTCCAGTTTCACACACTGGACCGTCCTGGCACATCCCGGCCGGTGCCCAGGGCCGCTCCCCGCGCCGGGCCGCTAACCCTGCCCGGACCACGGGCGGGCGGCCGAGGGCTTGGAGCAAGGGCCGGGGCGAGGGCGGACGTGGCCGAGCACGTGCCCGGCTCCCGGTCTCCTCGCGCGAGGACAAAGTCCGCGACCGCCGGCCCCGCGGCGCGGGCACCGGGCACTCGGCGTCGGAGCGAGGCGGGCAGGCCTGCGCGCGGCTCCCACCTGGCTCCAGACCACGGCTCGTCTCCGGGCTCGGCCCCCCGCAACCCCCGCGCGCACTCACCATTGTGGTTGACCCAGGTCGGCTTCAGGAGCTTCATTGTTCGGCCGCCGCCGCCGCCGCCGCCGGGCTGAGGCGAGAGCCGCGTCCCTCAGCGCGCCCGGGCCATGGAGCCGCCGCCGCCCGCGCCGCCCGCCCTCCAGCCGCCGCCCGCCCCCCGCCCTCAGCGCCGCCGCGCCATTGTCGGCCCGCGCCGCTCGCCGCCGCCGCCGCCGCCGACCCCCGCGCTCGGCCGCCGCCGCCGCCGCCACAGCCGCATCCCCCGCGCCGCTCCTCCTCTGGCGGCTCCCGGGCAACGCCGGAAGTCACGGCGCGCACCTGCCAAACAGCCCCGGCGGGAAACCGCTCCCCGCGCTCACGGGCCGCCCGGCTCCTCAGCCGGCCGGGCGGGAAGGCGGCTCCTCTTCGGGTCCGCCCCGCACGACCGCGAGCGAGGGGCCGGCCGGCAGGGAGCGCGCGGACGGGCGAGCAGGACCTGGGGTGCGCCCCGGCCGGGCGGGGCCGGGCGGCGCAGACGGTCTGGCCGCTCCGCCCGCCGGTGTGGAACCGACTAATTAACAGGCTTCCACCGCCCCCAGCGCGTGTTCATTTGTCGCCCGCGAGCGCAGGCCACGTGCCGCGCCGGTGCAGCCACCGCGGCCCGGCTCCGACGTCGGCGAACGAGCCGGAGCGTTTACTGGACGCCCAGGCCGCCTCTCGTGCGCGGACTCTTAGCCCCCTCGGCCCCGCCGGCCTCACTGCTGGTCTCGGCCCTCGCGGGGCGCAGGCCGAGCGGCAAGGGAGCGGCTAGGGAGCGGCGCCCGCGGGAAGGAGGCCCCCGATCGGCGCGAGGTGCGAGGCGCCGGGCGCGGGGCGGGGCCACGTCGGAGGCAGGGCTAGACGCGGCGGCCGGAACGCGGGAGCGCGGGGCTGCGCGGCTGTCGGACCCGAGAGCGGCGCACCGCGGGCCGGACCGCCTAGGGGCGCGCGCCCGGAAGCGGCCGTCGGCGACCGGGAGGCATGGCGGCCGCGGCGCTGGGGGCGGCCTCGCGCGCTCTGCTCCCGCTGAGCCGGTGAGCGCGGAGGGGCGGGGGCGAGGATGCGCGGGGACGCGGATTGAGAGCTTCCCTGCTGGCCTTGGTGGTCTCACCCCGCAGTTACGGGGCTCGTGAGTGACCTTAACGGGGAAGCGGGCGTTGATACACACTCGCTCTCTTCCAGGCTCCTGGGAGCGCGGCCGACGCAGACGAGGGACGCGCACCAGCGGGCCTCGTTGCTGTCCTTCTGGGGACTCGTGCCCATGAGGTAACCCGGCCGCGGGCCCGGCCTGGGGGGTCGCGCACGGGAACCCAGCGAGCAAGGATGCTTGATGTTCAGTCTGCGAAGTTTCTCAGTTAAATGTAGATGGATGCCCTTATGTCTTTTCATATGAAATACTGTTATGTCTGTAATCAGAGGTCACAAGTTAAATGCAAAAGTGGTTTAAAGAAAAGTTAATTAGCTCTCACCCCAGGGATTCTTGTGTAAAATTTTAAAGAGCACAGACAGCACTTCCGTTTCTTACTCTCCGGAAAGGTGGGAGGAGGTGAGAGGATTCTTTTTTCCACCTGGGACCCTGAATAATTTCTAGGGACTTCATAAAACTCAATCTTGATGCTAGAGATTCGGTTGTTCTGAATAGTAGCTTATCAGCATAGGAGATGTGTTCCTGAGGGTAAATCAGACTTTGTCCGTGTTCGAGGATAGGGAAATTTGTTAAGAAATCTCAAAGTATAAACAGGAACTTGACAGTTATTTTTATTATACTGTCTCTCTTAGTCAAATCATTTTTATAAATCACAAATCCATTTAAAATGTGAGTAACGAGCTTCTAACAGATAAACAACAAGGTCCTATAGCGTAGCACAGGGAACTATATTCTATATCCTGAGATAAAGCATAATGGAAAAGAATATTAAAAAGAATGTATATATGTATAAATGAGTCACTATGCTGTACAGCAGAAATTAACACAACATTGTAAATCAACTATACTTCAATAAATAAATAAATAATGTAAGTAACGAGCTTCTAATTCATCAGTTTGGTATTTTCACTTTTCAGTGCTATCCCAAGGCCCACCTCACTAAAGATGAGCACTTCCCTTTAATTTATACCCTGACACCCCATGGAGTTTTTCCATGCCTTCCTGGGTTGACCGTGCCCACACAGTTCTCATAAGGACCCCCCATGGAGGCTGTCTCCCTGCCACACTCAGCATGGGAGGCCAGGCCCACACGGTCCTTTCCTGCGGGAGAGCTCAGTACAAGTTTGCAGGCACTTTCCCTAGCGCCATGTCTCTACACGTTCACGAGGCCAAAGAGGAAAATGTTTAGTGTTTGCTTTATCCTTTAGAGCAGAACCTCTGCAAAAGAAGAAGAAGGTGGACCCTAAAAAAGACCAAGCAGCAAAGGAGCGCTTGAAAAAGAGGATCCGACGACTGGAAAAGGCGAGCCAGGAGCTCGTTCCCATTGAGGATTTTATCACGCCCGTCAAGTTCTTAAATAAAGCGAGGTACGGGCCCTCTAGGGTTGAGGTCTTCAGAGCAAAGGAGTTCTGTGACCTTCAGGAAGTTCCATCTGTACTTCACACCTGTAATGGGTAGGGGTCATAGGCTTGGGCTGGCTTGGCCCTGTTCTGAGTCCTCTTCTCCTGGATTGTCTCGTGGGAGGTGGAGAAAGCATTCCTGGGCGCTGCTCCTGAATGGCTGATTGTGGGAAGGAAGCTCAGGGCAGATGCTGGAGCGAGTTTGGAGTGTTGCTCTTGCAGAGGAGTTTGGCTGTGACTGACGACTGGGGCCCTGGGCCTGCAGCTCTTACCCCTTCCTGCTGGTAGGAAACCCTTAGCCTCCTGCTCTAGGATGCAAATGCTCAGCTGGGATGTGTCGTGTGTGGGGTTGGTGGGATTGCTGCCTTCTTGTCAGAAGTGCGTACCATTTATAAAGTAGTACCTCGCCATGTAAGTGGGACAAGGCAGGTGCTTCTTTGGGTCTCCAGGGCTGACAACAGGCTCTTGACTCCCTGGGATATTGGTGTCCGTTTTCATAACACCATTTGACTTTTCTCCAAAGCCACGTTTCCCCACCAGCAGGCTCTGCTTGGCACAGAGGATGTGCTGCCTCAATCTGCTGAGAGCACCGTTGTTTCTTTTCTTCACGTAAAGAAAATGGCAGTGGTTCCAGGTGTCAGTTGCCGCTGCTGCCACATCCAACATTCTGTCCCTTAATTTGTCCCTAAGTTCCATCAGCGTCTGGCAGTGGGGACACTCGGGTCCCATGCAGTCGGTCAGCGCCCCCAGGTTCATGCCTTTGGCTCTGTGTTCGCAGGCAGCGGCCGCCAGTGGAACTCCCCTTTGAAGAGAACGAGCGGAGAGCCCTGCTTCTGAAGAAATGGGCACTGTACAAGCAGTGTGAGCATGAGATGGAGAGGGGTGCCATTGCGTCCCTGCTTGAGGCCCAGCAGGAAGCTCTGCAGGAGCTGAAGCTCACGGCCCCAGAACTCCATGCCGAGGCCACCAAGCGGGACCCCAGTCTGTTTCCCTTTGAGAGACAAGGGCCAGACTACACGCCGCCGATCGCCAACTACCAGCCCCCGGAAGGCAGGTACCACGATATCACCAAGGTGTATACACAGGTGGAGTTCAAGAGATAAAGCTGCAGGCAGCTGCCCTCAGGATGCTGCCCTCGGGAGCCTGCACCCCCAGGCTCAGGCCTGCTGTGAATAAATGCATTTACCCAAGTAGACACTTGGTCTTAGGTCAGAGTCACAGTTAATTCACCTGAGCATACACAGGGGTTGGGGAGGCTGCCCTTCTTTGCATGGTACTGGGAGAGGAAGGCCAAAACATTGACCACTGCCCTCCAGTGAAAAGGAGGATTCCAACTGTGTGGGGCAGACGCCACCAGGAAGAGGCACAAAGTGACCCCAGGAACGGAGGTGAAGGACATGCAGCTGTGCTGTGTGTCGCCTGCACCCGGAGGAGAGGCAGGGCTGGCTCTGGGTTTCAAGCTGGGGGGTATGGGGGAGGCTGAGGAGAGTGTCGAGTGGCAGGGACCCCACTGCGTGAGGCCATGTGTCCTCCAGGAGGGTATGACACCTGGCCAGGTAGAGGCCGCTGTTAGTCTGGAGCAGGGAGTATGTGAGTGAGCTCTGGTGCCAGAACAAAACACCACAGACCAAGGAGCTGAAACAACTCACATTTATTTCCCTCGGTTCCGGAGGCTGGATGTCCCAGATCCAGGTGTCAGCCGGGCTGGTTTCTCCCAAGGCCTCTCTCCTTGGCCATCTTCTTGTGTACCCACGTGATCATCCCTCTGTGTGTCTGTGTCCTTATTTCTTATAAGGACACCAGTCATTGGATTAGGGCCCACCCACGCGACCCCATTTCACATTAAGCACCTCTTTAAAGATCCATCTTCAAATAGAGCGGCAGGGGGTTAGACCTTCCCCGGAGGAACCTGGGGGTACATAATGCAGTCTAACAGTGAGGGTGCAGTGTAGGCAGAGGTCCACTTGTACCCCATGCATCACCACCTCAGAAAGGCTTTGGTTCTTCACCACCTTAGTGCAAACAAACCAGCGGAACACTCCACCTGAGTAAGAATTCAGATTATCCATTTTCCCAGAGGGCCCTGGCTACCCAACCCTGGAAAATCACCCCGTCCCCACCTCATCAGCATGTGGCCCTTTCTCTGCCTAAAGCTTCCAGCCTCCTCCTCCAGGTCTAGGCTCGGACTCTGAGCCTCCCCCACCTCCCAACTTATAGATTTCATCCACGAGGTTGTATGATCAAGTCAGTGGGTCATGGCCAGCTGTTTTGTTTTAACCTTTTATTTAGAAGTAATCATAGATTGACAAGAGGTTGGAAATCAACAGGGAGGTGCTGTGTGTGGTTCCTCCAGCTCCTCCCAGTGTCACATCTTACAGGGCCAGTCATGCCAGCACCCAGAGATAGACCATGTAGCCAGAGTAGGTTCAGGCTCCTAGATGCGGCTGTGCTCATGTGTGTGTCTACGTGTCACAGCACAGCCACCCCTGCGGTCCTGTACTACAGGATGCTGCCCCATGTCCCTGACCCCCGGCCCCATAATTGTCCGCATCCCTGTAATTATGTCCTTTCACGGCGTCATGTAATGGAGCCAGGCCTGGCAGCAGTATCTCACAGGGTGGGGGCAGGTGCTGCTCCATGAAGCCCAGCTCAGTGACAGTGTGCCATGTAACAGGATGCATCAGGTCACGACGCAAACTGCTTATCGTTGTGGGCTCTGTCCCCAAAGTTTGAAAGATGATGCTCTTCCTTGTCACTGTGCATTTTCTTCACAGCTGATGTTTGAACGTTCATGTCTGTCTCCTGAACTCAACGGGACTCTGAGGCCACTTGTCTGTTTCAAGCCCAGGGTGTGCAGACATGAGGGGTGGACATGGGTGCACAGAGGAACATTTTCCAGGGTGACGATCATCTGCGGTGGAGTTCGCTCAGCATCCAAGAAGTTGTGGGACTCCTGATGGAGCCAGCACCTGGCCACAGGCGCCCACGGCCCTAACCCAGCAGCAGCAGGAGGGTGGCTCCACCAGGAGCGGCTGACGGGCTCCCTGCCTAGGTCTCAGAGCAAGGAGGACACAGGTGGAACTGTAGCAGCCTCCCTCCTCCTCCTCGGCCAGAAACGCCCGTGAACGCAGCCACGGTGGACGGACCCCGGTTGCCTCAGACACACCAGGGCTCCCCCCTGCGACGGGGACCCTGGGTCTTCTTTATACTCACCTCTGCTGCGGGAGTCCTTTGTGCGCACCCCACCACTCACAGGTACACAGTCACAAAGGACTCTTGGGGCGCACAAGAGCAAACACACGATGGGAGATTTTACTCTCTTAATGTATGCCCTTCTGAAGTGATGGATTATTTTGTCCCCAAGAATGAGTAAAATGGGGCTTCCCTGGTGGCGCAGTGGTTGAGAGTCCGCCTGCCGATGCAGGGGATACGGGTTCGTGCCCCGGTCCGGGGAAGATCCCACATGCCGCGGAGCGGCTGGGCCCGTAAGCCATGGCCGCTGAGCCTGTGCGTCCGGAGCCTGTGCTCCGCAACGGGAGAGGCCACAACAGTGCAAGGCCCGCGTACCACAAAAAAAAAAAAAAAAAAAAAGAATGAGTAAAATGATGTTGAACCACCACCTCTGGCCAGATCGTGAGGGAGGCACTGAGATGCTGCAGGTCTGACCCTCAGCACCACATGGTGGGGCCTGTTAGGCGGCACAGATGCTAAATCGTTTCACTCATAATAAAGAGACCTCTGAAGAACTCGTGTTCTCGTTGGTTCAAATACATATATTTTTAAAACATCTACAAGAGTGTAAGCATACAAAATTCTAATACTGGCCAGCACAACGTCAGGTTATAAATCTAACCCTTTCAAAATTAAACTGGATTTAATTTTCAGCTTCTGTTTGGAATCAAACCTGTGAAATGTCTTTTGATATATTCCACATTTTCAAAAAACGACCAGGGGAAATTCTGAGGGAAAGAGACCAAAATTCCATGTGTCTTCAGCCAAGAGTCTAGGAACCCTCTTTACACAAGGTTGTGTGTCCTGGAGCTGTGGGCCGAGGAGATGATGCCGCCCGCGCCTACAGAGGAGCAGAGGGAGTGGCCGCGGTGGGAGGACACCAGGACACGTGGCCGTCACCAGACCAGGGCCAGACAGGGCCACCTGCGATTCCACACGGATCCGGGCTGCCCCTCAAGTGTTCAACTGAGGAGCCCAGCCCTTGGGACGGCCTCTCCTTGCTGCTGTCCCCAGGCCTGCCCGTTGGCCACCCACAGGGACACGCAGGGGTGCCTGGCTTCCTGGAGCTGCACGCTGAGTGAACTGGCTCTGAGTGTGGTGAGGCAGGCGAGGCTGGAGACGGGGACTCTGTCCCACGCCAGGCGGAATCTCCCAGGGACCTTCTGGACTATTTGGGCCTGTCACCGGTCGTTGTCCTGGGGCAGAGGGAGGTGCCAGTCTGCAGGGGGGCTCTGCCTGGGGGCCCACACCAGGCCGTACTTCCGTGTAGCCCGGACTCTCGCCTGCTCGCTCTCACGTAGGGACCGCTGCAAAGGAGACCTGGTCACCTGGGGCCTCATGGGTGCCCTGTACCTCCCTCCTCTCAGTGCCCACCCACACACATGACAAACGCAGCCCAGCAAGCCCTGGTGAGTGCGGGGTGGGGTGGGGTGGGGGTGGTTACCACACACACATCTAGATCATTCTCCAAGCTACTGTGAAAAACCTACTGTGCAGATGACCATTTTGAGGATATTTTTAATTCTCCTGGGCCCCAGGGCTTGATGCCTTCGGATGACCTAATCAGATTCACCAGATAAGAGGGGCTGGGGGCTGAACCAGGAGGAGAGATGAGCCTGAAAGAGCGGCCAGAGGAGGGAAGAGGCCAGAGACAGGCACACACACACACACACACGCACGCACGCACGCACGCACGCGCGCGCGCGACAGACAGTGGGCACCACCACCCCGGCCAGTAAACCCAGGGCAGCAGGTCACAACCATGACGGGGCCTGAGGGGGTGCCAGGTGCTATGCTGGCCACTTTACACGTAGAATTTCACCTCTTCCATCTGTTTTCGCTCAAGCTCTACTGTCTCAAATGTAATGTATTGTTCTTGTTAAAAAGCGATCAGAAATGCAAAGTAAATATGAAAGCCCTGCAGACCTCCCTCCCAGAGGTGAAGTTCACAGCTTCCCCAATTCCATTTGAGGCCCGCATTTCAGGGCTATCACCCATTTCCCTAAAGAAGGAATAATCTTCTCCTTGCTGGTGCCCGTCCTGCTTTTCTCATTAAGTGACATATTGCGAGCACCTTTCCACATGGGGATAGGTTACTATCTATTTTTCTTAATGGCTGTGTAGTTCTCCGTGGTGGGGAAGACGTTATCTGGTCAAATATCTATTACTGGACTTTAGGTCACTTTCAGTCTTTGCACTATTACAAATGGTGACACAATGGACATTTTGAACTTTCAGTTGTTACCCAATTATCTCCCTAGGATAAACTGAATGTATGGACCACAACCCCCTCCTTACTGGTCTCTAGCATCTCCACAATATCCTCTCTCAGCGTGGCAGCCAGACTGACCTTTTAAAGATATAAATCAAAGCACGCTCCCCAGCACACGTGGAGGCTGGAATCGAACCCCTTTTTTAAGGCCCGCCCCCTTCTCCCAGCGTCTCGTGCCCCCGGGCTGGTTCCTGGTCTTCCAGGGCTCGGCACGCCTGGTCGGGTCACCTGGGCCTCGGCGCTGCGGCGCTCCTCCCACTCGCGGCAGCTGTCCAGGTCGCGCCGCCACTGCCCGCAGGCCGGCCGCTCGCCGTGGACGTAGTAGTGGCGCAGGAAGTGGCCGGCGCTGCTGCAGAGCTCCCACTCGGCGCGGTAGGCCTCGCACGGGCGCGGCGGCTGCGGGGACGGGGACGGAGGAGTGAGCTGGGGACCCGGTGCGCGCCAGCCCGTCCCGCACGGACGGACCCGGTCTCCGTCCTCCCGACCTGGCCCCGCGGGTCCCCGGGTCCAACCGCACTTACCTGCCAGCCTCCACTTTCCGCCATGTCCCGGGACTGCCTAACTCGCCTCCTGAGCCCGCGGACCGCCGCGTGACTGATGGGCGGAGGGACTAAGGAGCCCGGAGATCTCACCACTAGCTCCTCGCCCACCTCCTTGAGACGCGCCACTGAACAGGACGTCCGGGTTGGCAGCCAATAACAGTCGAGGGAGGGCGGGGCCTGGAGGCCTGTGTGGGTGGGGCCTGGGGGCTGAGGCGGAGCCGAGCTCGGTGTGGGCCGGGCATGCCCCCAGGGTCACCAGACCCGGCTAGCCACGTGGCGGAGGTGACCTCGGCGTCCCCTGGGGCCGGCGGGTGCCCGGCTGCACATTCACGTCCAGTGGCCGTTTCTGACGGAACCACGCGGCTCGGGCAGATTCTTTCCAGCAGCTTTATTTTCATAATCTCAAAGATCGGTTCATTTCGTCAGCACGCACCGGAATCAGCGCCGCCACGCCAGTCCTACGGCTGCATTGGTCCCGCCTGTGTCCCCCTCGAGGGCGGGATGACTCCCAGGTAGGAAGCGGGGGCCCACAGGCGCGGGCACAGCGCAGGCTGGCCAGAGGCGTGGAGGCTGTATGGCCTGGGGGACAGCAGGACCTGTGGGTGGGCGTCCGGAGGTCGCGTTAGGGTCGAGGCTGTACTAAGGAAGGGAGACGTTTCTCCATGGGGCGATGCGCACGAGGCAATGACAGCGAAGGGGAGGAGGCTGGTGGGCCCGCAGGACCGCCCTGCGACACCCCTGCAGTGGTTCTCCAACTGCCGCCAGCCTAGCCACCGGCCCTGGGGCCCTTGCAAGGCGGGTGCTGGGCCCCCTAGGAGTGAGTCCGGGTCAAGCCAGACAGCTGCAATTTCACTAGGAGTCCTGCCACGCTGGGTCACAGACCAAGCTTGGAGAAGATGCTGCCTGAGGAAGGATGCAGGCCAGGGTACAGGCCAACAAGTGGCACCCCACCGTGTCACCAGAAGACCCACCAACAGGGTCCACCCCTGGCCCAAGCAGGGAGTGCTTTCCTTGTATACACTGTGCGTGTGGCTCAGGGAAGACAGAAACCAGGGGCCAGCACACTACATAACATTCATCATGTAATTGAATGACGTGGTAGCCAATGTGATCCGCAAACAAGGCTGCCCACCCACCAAGGAGGGTGACTACTCTACCTCTGCCAGCAACACAAGACTCCTGAAGTGGAGGGCCAGGTAGGTCACAGAGTGCTCATGCCTTCCAGAACCACTTCCATTGCCATGGGTGTGGGTTTGGGCCACAGGGCCCAGCCCTGGTCATCATGATGACCTTTGATGCTCATTCTCTGAGGACATGTGGGTGAAACCTGGGCTGGCATCCTGCAAGGGATCATCTCCTGAGTGTTGAGGGGAGCCCTGTCCAGAGGTGGACCCCTTGGCCTACAACAGGAACAAGGGGAGCCCCTGCTGGGCCCAACCACCCCCACCCCAGGGGTCAGAGAGCCTCATTTCTCCCTACGCTCCCCAGAAGCCCCCAGAGGAGCTCTTTCCTAAGGGCAGGGTGGAACGAGGGGCCCCTGCCAGCAGGCCTTCCTCCTGCCCAACTGTCAATCCATGTTGGAACCTAATCTAACACTTAGAAACAATTCAGGTTTTAGTCACTACCTGTTTTTATTTGAAATTCTTGATTCAGAATTGTTTTCAAAGAGAGGAAAATGATTGAATTAACATGTCGAAAGAGCTCATATTATAGAAATTGAAGACCTGAAACTAAATTAATACTAGTAAAAAAAATAAAGACAGGCCAGCAGAACTTTGGAAAATTTAATACATTAAAACTGGGAGTGGGGGGTAGGAAAGGAGAAAGAATGTATCTTTAGCTTTCATTTATTCTAATAGTCACATTTGTGCTTCACCACAAAGTTGTTTTACAGTAGAACAGATTCATTAAGGAGCCAGTTATTTCCAAATGAAATCAAAGTTAGAAATGCTTTCAGGTCAAGTTTTCCTTCTGAGGAATGGTTTCTTGGGGGGAAAAAAATCAATATGTAAAATAAAAATGGAAACACCCTTCCTCAAATACTTAAATTGCAGCCAGAGTAATGGGATGACCACTATTTATAGAGCATTTATCTGTTTAAACCACTTTTTTCCAGGTCAAAGGCAACAGCTAAGCTATGACCTGGAGAAAGAAAAGATAAATGAAAAAAAGAGAAAGACCACCACAACTTAGAGCAATTCAATCCCTTCACTGGTTTTTAGCAGGAATCGGGGAACTCTGCTCCAGCTGAGGCTGTGGGCATGCCCCGAGGGCTGAAAGCAAGGAGCGTGAGTAAGGGACCTCAGAGACGGCCTCCTCGTTCCCCAAATCACGCACACAAACTGCTGTCCTGTTGTCCACTTGCAGGTGAAACCTGGTAATTCTTAGGTAACTCTAAACAGACCTAAAGTGACAGAGTGTCCCTGTCAGAGCCAGTAACTAAAAGCCAGCATGTTGCAATTATTTTATTTTCCAATCAACCAACGGTCCCAACCTATGGCTTTCTTCCCTTTTTACGCAGCGACTGTCCTTCTCCAGAGAAAGCGACGAATCTGCCTCCAGCTTCATCCTGAGTGTGAAGAGAAAATACCATTTTCAGAAACTCCTTGGAAGTTTAATAAGAAATGCTTTATTCTGTTGACTCATGTACCATCTGCCTATTTTCCTTACTCCCACATTCATAATAAGAAATGTCTTTGAAATAGAAATGCAAGTTATAATCTACTGAAGTGAAAACAAAACCATGGAATCACAACTCTGTCTATCACAGCCTTTTTTCTCAGGTTGAGTATATATGCTTTTGCAAAGGTTATCACATTTTCAATGTAAATAATACAAAAGACACCCCCTAAAAGAAAAACCACGCCTAAGAACATTTCCAGTCACTGTTCTGTATATGCTTACATAAACTATTTTCCTACTTAATTCCCCAATGTCAAGGCAGTGCGCTGCTCTCGTTCCCTCTAATTCCATTCCGTGGGCAGGCAGTTCTGCCATCAGCTGTTACTTCCAAGTCTGCAGTGTTCAAGCTGCCCCGGTGGGCAGCTGAATGTCTCTGCACACAACTTTGATTTTCCCTAGAGGTTGAACTCCTCGTTAGAAGGCTGCTCTTATTTTTGAGGCTTTTTAAAATGGTGACTCAGCAGCTCTCACTCTACCAAACTATCCTCCCACCAGCAGAAAGACGGCTTGTTTTTTCTGAACCCTCGAAAACAGCAGGCATCTTTCCACGAGCTTTGCTGCTAGTCAGGGGAAGCGTTGTCTGTGGACGAGGATCCAGAGCTCCCCAGCACGCCCTCCCCCCACACCCGGCCCAGCGCCTAACGCAGCTGGTGTTTCCAGTGGGGCCCATACAAGGTTCACATGGTGGCGACCACGCAAAGGTGAGTTGTGGCTGAGCCAGGCAGCCTTCCCTTCCCTCAGGGCCCTCCGTGTGTCCTGCTATCAACACCGGAGCCTGCTTTTTCTCTTGTGAACACTTCACCCGCTTGAGGAAGGTGCATCTTCTGGGACCTTCGGGCTGTCCCACCTGGACGGGCCGCTGCCCCAGGGCTGCACATTGCTGTGGGGATGCCCTGCTTCCCGCGTCTAAGGCTTTCTGACTTCTTATTCCTTCAATTCCGTGGGTATGTCTTCAGTAGCTTCCTGAGAAAGGGTGCGTGAAGAGATCTTCAGGGACTGAGAATACCTACCTCTCCTCTCACATGGCTCACTGACAGGGTGGTTGATGTTAGATTGCTGGGACCACCAGAACAAATCACCACAGGCTGGGGGCCTGGGGAGACATTCACCTCCTCACAGCCTGGAGGCCAGAGATCCAGGTGCCGGCAGCGTGGTCTCTCCTGAGGTCCCTCTCCGGGGCCTGCAGGGGTTGCCTTCTCGCTGTGTCCTCAAGCCTTTCCTCCGTGTCCACATCTCCTCAGAGGGGAACATGGCCCATCTTAGTTCCCTCCTTTTAACACACTTATGTAGAGGCCTTATCTCCAAATACAATCACATTTTGAGGTGCTGGGGTTAGGGCTTCAACACAGGAATCTGGGGGACACAATTCAGCTCATATAATTGGGCAAAGAATTCTGAGGACCCTGCTCCACTGTCTTGGCTTGTGTCTGGCTAAGATGGTGCCATTCGTGACCTGTGGTAGAATCTCCACCTCCTGGAGACTTTAGCGTCTTTCCTTTGCCCCAATTTGGAGTTGTTTCCATCCACTGTGCTGGATGCTTGGTGGCCCCTTCTGACCTGCCAACGCGGGCCCCTCCGTTGGAGCAATTATTTCCCTGGTGGTTTCTGCCCCTCTGGTGTCTCTGATCTCCCGTGACTGGGGTGTTGGTACTGGAAACCTGCCTGTGGCCTTCACTCTGGGGTGAGCAGGCTGGGGCCTTGCCTGGGCTCGACTGGCCAGAGAAAGCTCCTCCAGCTGCAGCCAGCCCACCCGCTGCCAGTGTGTGGGAGCTGAGTGGGGAGGGGACGCCAAGGGTGGCGGACTGTTACCGCCATGCTGAGGGCTGTCTGGGGACTCTGTGATGCCATCCTTTCTCCTGGGGGTGAGGCCAAGTGCTCTGGGACAGATGCTCAGCCTTCACCCCAGGTCCTGCCCCCTGGCTGCCCCACAGCCAGCTTGGGACGGGACATGGCTCTCCGTGGTCTATCAAGTCAGGTGCCCTTGGCCTCCTGCTCCGGGGCTCCCAGAACTCTGCCTCACTGTCCCCGTCACCTTGTCACCTGTGCCCCAGGACAGGCAGCGTGAGCGTACCTGAAGGCCCACCTCAGTCACATGTCTCTCCCTGGACATCTATTCACGGACACCCCAGCCTCCCCATCCCTGCAACAATCAAGGATGAGGGGGCCCGAGGACACAGGCCCGAGCCAGCAGCCAGACTGGGGGCAAGCAAAGGCCTGGTGGGGACCACGTCAGCTCCTGAGACTGGAAAGGTGCCAACACGGTGTCAACTTGAGAAACGTTAAAGCCAGGAGGGGCTGTGAGTCTCTGAACCACCCCCCTTGGTCCCTGAGGGACCGAGCATCGAGAAAAGCAACCAGGAGAGCAAGGATTTGAGGTGGGGTGTTCTAGAAGCACCAACAGAGTTACGGCTGCCGGGTGGGGTGGGCAATCTAATGGCAGGCTGTGCCGGGTCTTTCGAGCAAGTTTCCAGCACCTGGGAGAAGTGCCCACAAGATGGAACCTCCCCTCCCTGCCCCCCAGGCCGCAGGAGGCCGTGTCTGGAGTGCAGAGGCACTGAGGTGGCCGTGCAGTGGTCAGGAGCTCTGCCCCTGACCTTCATGCACCCTCAGGCTCACTCCTGGGAAATGCAAACAATCACAGCAACTGCCCCACGAGACTGTCCTGGGGATTAAATATTTCAGTATAGAGCACGTGGCCTGGGGCCCGACACCCGGCAAGGGCTCAGGGAGCTGAAACCTTGCTGGTCACTGCAGCAAGGGGACACCAGAGCCCGCACAGCCTCAACAGTTGGACCACTGGGGAAAGGAGGGGCCCCAGAACGGAGAAAATGACAGAAACACCCTCATTCAGAACGGAAAGACTCTCCTCAGTCACCAGTAGCCAATGAAACTTGTCATGACCCATGAAACATACTCACCTCTTCAACCTTTTTGACCAGTGGACGTGAATTTCTGATGAACGTGATCTTACCAAGTTTAAATTCATAGTTGGGAATTCCTCTATAAAGAAGACAGAGCAGAAGAAATGTTAGTGTCAGAAGGCACTAAAATCCATTTGTGACCATCTGGTCCGTGGCTGTACCCACCCCCCAGCCTCAGGCCAGCCCATGGGTGCCCCCTAGCACCCCCCAGGAGGGAACAGAAGGCAGCTGGGGCAGGGTCTGCAGACTCAGGGCCTCACCGTCTGTGTCCTCCAGCCTCACATGCCCCCCTGCAAGGGCTACACATGCACTGAACTCACTTCACTCCCTAAGAGGCTGAGTGCAAACCCGTTTCTGGCATTCTCTGTGTGCTCTCACATGGTCAACAGGGGACAGATCTGATCCCTGCCACAACCATGCAGGCCACCAGAGGAGGGACTCTGCTGAGAGTCCCTGGACCAAACAATACAAACACAACTAAGTGAGGCAGCTCCTGCCTCCTCCTGAGGGAAGTGGATCAGTTATTTGAAGTCACAAAGGAGGAAAATGGGCTTATTACTAAGTTGGAATCAGAAAGGTCAGAAGTAGGAGAGAGATCCAATCGGGGGCCGGTGGGGCTGGACTGAGGGTCTTGGGGAGAAGCCTGGCGATGATGGGGGGGGCACCGACGCGCTTCTGCCACGCTGTGTTCCAGCCCACCGAGGAGGGCAGCGGGGCACCCACGCCCCCACAGAGCTGAGTGAGGCTGCCCCAGTGTGGGGTCTGGGTCAGGTGGAGCAGAGCCAGGGCAGACCCACCTCTTGATGTCTCCGGGCTTGATTGGGGAGGGGCTGGGCTCTACACCCTTCTTCTTCCCGTCCAGTCTATTCCCGGAGCCGGAGAAGGCCTAGACAAGCAGGCAGGGGGGCCGTGAGCTGAGCCCCAAAGGTAGGAGAGAACCACCTCGGGACTGCAGCGCCCATGCCCTCTGGGGGCTGCTGGGAGCTGAGGGGAGCTTCCTGGCCCAAGGATGGTACCTCCACCTGCCTCAACCCCTGGGCGCCAGCTGCCAAGGAAGGGGTGACAGGTCCAGCTGGGCCCACGGCTCAGCTCTGCAGACCTGCCTCCCAGCAGTAGGCTGAGCCACGCCCACCGGCCCCTCCCCATTTCCAGGGAGGACAGCAGTGCCTGAGCGTCAACATGCAACTGACTTTCCAACAGTGCAGGACACGGTTTAGAGAGAAAGCAAGAGTGATCACATCTGGTGAATCTACGTGAAGAGTATACGTGTCTGTTGTACTAGTTCAGCTTTCCAGTAGGCTATAAATTTTTAAAAAGAAGTTGGGGCTGCCTGGCAGTTGTTGGGAGGATCCAGGAGAAAGTGGATGGAAAAGGGTTTGGAAACTCAGAAGGCGCCGGGTACACGCGTACGGGGTCCCCCAGGCCTGCTCCCAGCTGAGGTTCCCAGGGTGTCACAGACAACGTGGCAGGAGGACAGACAGTCGCATGGCGGCACTCACGCGGAAGCCCAGCTCCCCGGCATAGCTGCTGTGGTCAGCTTCGCCTTCCTGGAAGGGACAGAAAAACGGGGATGAGCTTCTCAGTGGGGCCCCCAGCTCTTCCCTTGGGCTCCCTCACTGCTCCTGCTGTGCCCGCACCCCAACAGCTGGTACACACTGGGCCCCGGGAGCGGAGCTGGGAGGGAAGCAGAACATGGCTGCCTCGGTACCAGTGGAGGCCAAACACCGCAGGGCGGCCAGGACACTGGGATGCGCTCCAAAGACCAATACCGGCGGTGGGGAGCTGTGCAGAGCTCGGGAGGGACACTGAGAAGCGACTTACGGCTGCCTCCTCATGCTGGGCTTGTCTCTCCGGCTCCTTGTAGCCCAGTGGAGCATCAAAGTCCACCTGTGTCTCCAAGAAGAAAGCATGATGAGACAGGGCCACACTCAGCCTCCGTGGCTTTACTGTTCTAAGTTGGGACAACTGTGGGTCCACGTGCAGTTGTCAGAGCCGATACAGAAGGGGCCTTGTACAGTCCGCCCATTTCCCCGATGGTCACGTTTTACAAAATCACAGCAGGACAACGACAAAGACAACCCAGCCCTCGTCCAGACATCCCCAGTTTACATGCACACGCGGGTTTGTGTTTTGTTCTCACAATTTGATCATCACTGCAGGTCGGTGCACCCCCTCCCCCCAACCCCCGGGTCAAGATCCTGAGCAGTTTCAATTACCACAGGGACCCCTCCTGCTGCCCTTTCATAACCACGCCCTCTGCCTCCAGGCAACTTCACTGCCCTGGACCCCGGCAACCACTCCTCTAAACAGACCCAGACAGAACGGAACCCTTCTGCTGGGCATCCTTCCCTGAAGACCCAGCACGCTGGGCTGTCATGCCCACTACTCGGAGCTGAGCAACCTTCCTCAGCCTCCAAGAAGACCCAGCCCCTCGCAGGGCTGAGATGCTGGTGATCTAGCCATCTCAAGAACCAGCAGCAACCCTGCCACCAATCACAAGGTCAGCGGCCTCCTCACAATGTTCCGTCACCATCTTCCTCCCCGTTCCCCCAAAGAATCCCAGGGGTTGCATGACACCCGCCCAGGGCCCCCAGCCGCCCTTCCTCCCGCGGCCACTCACGTTCATGTCACACTCGATGATGGACACAGCCCTGTCAGGCTTGGTCTCCATCACCCGCAGCTCATAGATCTGGGGAGAGAGAAAACAGTCGGTTTTGTGGCAGCACTGGGCCCATCCATCACCACGTGTCGCTGCAGCCCCCTACCCGGCTCCTGCACACACACGTCATTCACCTCCATGACACCCTCCCCAGCCACACCTCCTGCTGTGGAAAAGCGCCTGTGGGTGGCTGCCTTGATGCCTGTCACTTAGCTGACCACCTCTCATAAGCGATTCAAATCAGACAAGGCAGTTATGCAGCAAATTGCAAAAGATTCAGTGTTTACCCCAGCAAAGTTCACTTCTAAGAATTAACCCTAAGTAAATAACTAGCTAAATACTGAAAGTGCTCTAAGAACACCTGCTCCAGCACTGCTCACGGCAGCGTAGGCCGAAGATGCCCATCACTAGCATGGTTACATGAGTGGGGTGTATTCACGTGGGATCCTAGGCAGCCAGCATCCAGGAAAAGATGCTGAAGACCAGTTATGCTGCTGTGTGTCGAGGATGATCTCATGCGTGTAAAACACGCACAAAGTCCAAAGGATAGGAACTAAAGGTGGCAGAATGGACTTTTTCCTGCATTGCTTTAGGTTCTTTCTCTCTACCTAGAGTATGTCTTGCTTTTATAATGAATGGTCGGGACAGTCCCACCATTGAAAAAACTGAACATAGGGAGAGGGTCCCCCAAGTACAGTGAGAAGGCTTGATGTCCCCCGTCTGGCTTTACGTTTACTCACTAATGACTAATAGAAATGAATGGGTGTCGCTGTGTGGATGCCCCACCACCTCTCCACACAACACGGGCTGCCTCCAGTGGTTCTGCTGCCACGGACAAGGCGGCATGAACAGCCGTGTCCGTGGCTCCTGGGCATGTGGTCACCTTTACCAGTCAGCGTGTTTTCAAACTGCAGGTTGCAACTAACTAGTGAGTCATAAAACCAACTACGCTGCAACCAGAACTAGAAAAGAAAAATACTAGAACACAGTACAGTAGAAATACTAGACTATGTTGCATGTAGTTAAGGCTAAGGACTTTTGTGATATTTATGGTATACTAGTTGTCACGCTGTATCTAAAACAGTAATCTTAAGCTTTTACACATTCAACATGTATTTTTACTGATTTACCTTTATCGAAGTGTAGAGAACACCTGAATTCTAAATAACCCTCGAGACTTATTCTTTTCCAGTGTTTCAGGTGCCATCTTTTAAACTGCATCTATTAAATCCATTTATGGATTTAAATGGCAATGTTTACCACAATTTACCTCACATTTGCTGGTTTATTGGTTCTTCCCACACCTTACTCTTTTCTTCTAGGCTAATGCTTATTCCTAAAGCACATGCTTGTTAAGTTTCACTGGTAAATAAATTCTCTCAGATTTTATCTGAATACATTTTGATTTTACCCTGTTCTTTAAAGGTTTGACGACAGTTACTTTCTCGCAGCCTCTGGAGCTCCTCTGCCACCGGGGGAGGCAACATTTGCTGTTGACAGGCCTGCCGTGTGCTGTTCTTCTCTAAGTGCTGGATCTTCTCTGCTCATCTCTCCACGTCTGGTGCTCGGCACCTGTAACTACCCGGCCTGGTGGACACTAAACTCCCTGTAAGCGTGGGCTGTAGGCCAATTCTAGAACAACTCCACTCATCTCTTCACAGTAGTTCCACCCTCCGTTCTCTTCCACTGGGGTTTTCACTGAGCACGTTTGGTTTTCTCAGGATCTCCCAAACCTCAGCTGCTCCCGTTGCTGCTGTGCTTCTCTGTGCAAACACCTAAGTCACTCCTGCAGATTCAACTTCCCCTTCGCTAATTCTTTGTTGGCTGTTGTTTAACCCTCTGACTGCTTTTCAAATAATCCTGGATATTTGGGATAGACTTTTGCTGCCTGCTAAATTTTATGATTCCATTAAAAAATTCTTTTTGAACATTTTTTACAGTTATTTTATCTTTGCACCTGAAGGTCCCAATTGTGATTTCTTAAAGGCCTAAATCTGCTTTTGCTGTCTTTGCTTTGGGTGTTTGGTGGTCTTATAAGGAGTTCCTGTTTGCTGGTTCAATCTATAGCAACCCTGAGGGCTCAACGAAACTGGGGGTGCTGTTTTCAGAGAGCCTGGGATGAGGACAGCACCCACCTCTGCATCTATTTGGCCCCTTTAAGGGCCCCAGTTTCATGTGGATGCCTTGATCCAGACCTTCCACCATGCACAGATGTGGTCATTTGCCCTCGGCACACACCTGCTGAGTCTTCTCAGAAGGGTCCTTCAGAGCGTCTAGTCTTCCGTACTTCCAAAAGCAGAAGCCCAGACGTGCATTTCAATTCTATGTACACCGGAGTAACTCACCTTCCCTTTCAGTGCAAAAAGGTCAACGATATCTTTCATCATCAACTTTTGTTTCAGCATTTTTTACTGCCTTAATATTTTAAGAACAATGACATTAAGGCTACCTATAATTAATCAAGAAAGCTTGGGATTCCCTGGTGGCACAGAAATGAAGAATCTGCCTGTCAATGCAGGGGACGCGGGTTTGAGCCCCGGTCCAGGAAGATCCCACATGCCGCGGAGCAACTAAGCCCGTGCTCCGCAACAAGAGAAGCCACCACAATGAGCAGCAAGCACACCTCAACAGAGTAGCCCCTGCTCGCCGCAACTAGAGAAAGCCCACCCGCAGCAATGAAGACCCAAAGCAGCCAAAAAAAAAAAAAAAAGAAAAAGAAAAGAAAAGCTTAACGTATTCAGCTAAGTTAGACAATACCTAAAACGTCCCCACGAAGGTAAAGGGAACCAGATTATTTCTTAGTTTATGAAAAAATATAAAAGTGTGTTTCAAAATCCACAAAATTGAACAGTAGGATTCTTAGTATCGGATGCTTCAAACAGAAGGACACTGTCAGAGAACACGATGGATCCCTACATGACACCGGGGAGTAACTGGCGTCTGATCCTGTGTGTGAGAGCGAGCGAGAGAGCGTATAGGCTCCTGTTCACAGCTGTGAGGGCCCCGGCATCCGAAAGGCTGAGACACTCACCTTCTCGTTGTAGTTGATGGCAATCACATCCCCGGTGGTCAGACACGCAAAGTTTCTCAATGCGTTTTCTAACCTGCAGACACACACTGTCAAGGCAACATAGCAAGATGGAGCCCTCAAATCTGAAACAAGTTTCCACAAGGCATTTAGAGGATTGGGTCACACCGTGTAACGGACAGACATGTGCCCAGCTGGGGCTCAAAGACACGTGGCCATTACTCAGCAACGAGAAGGAAGCAGCTCTAACACACAGTAATGGGGTGAACCTCACTCTGGGGAAGAACCAGCCACAGAGCGGTGAGACCCCCACCAAACACCGAGAAAGTCAGATCTCTGAGGTGGGAGGCAGCCAAGGCTGCTGGGGCTGGGGGTTGGCTGAGGATGGGCATAAAGGGGCACAAGGGCCCTTCTGGGAGGACGGCCAAGCTCTGAATACACAAGGGATGCATCTGTCAAACTCGCTCAAGTGTACATTTTACTGCATGTAAATTACACCTCAACAAGTTGATTTTAAAAATCCTATGGGAGCACAGGGGGAAAAAAAATTGAAAAACATAGATAAGTCCCCTCAAAAGTCCCCCAAAAGCAAAGATGTTTTCATTTACACTTTTGTTGCTTCTATCTTTTGGGTGATAACCCATATTTAGTGGTATGTTTCAAATAAAAATATTTAATAATAGGGCTTCCCTGGTGGCGCAGTGGTTGGGAGTCCGTCTGCCGATGCAGGGGACACGGGTTCGTGCCCCGGTCTGGGAGGATCCCGCGTGCCATGGAGTGGCTGGGCCCGTGAGCCATGGCCGCTGGGCCTGCACGTCCGGAGCCTGTGCTCCGCAACGGGAGAGGCCACAGCGGTGAGAGGCCCACATACGGCAAAAAAAAAAAAAAAAAATTAATAATAAAAATTTAAAAGGGAAAAGTAGCCTGTAAGCCCTTTTCATAAGAGTAAATAATACTAAGTTCTTAAAAACTGAGTAACCCAAATGCCCAGACCATGAAATAATGCCCAATCAAATGGAATATTTTAATCACGTCATCCTCGTCAATTTACAGAATTGTTTTAAATACAAAGGTCAAACACAAAATGTGGCTCCAGATGTGCCACTGAGACGCAGCACACCTGGGTGAGAGGCTGAGGGCAGAGAAGCCCATGTCTACATTCACTTCTGTCAAACGGCCTCCCGGGCCGCTGGCAGCTTCGTGAAGAGTCTGGGGTACACTCCCTCTCTGCCCCCCTGTGCGCAATGCCAGCTGTAGGGGTGCCCTTCCCTCGACTCCTCCTGGTGACCCTGAGCTGCTGGACGCAGCCCCCAGGGCCCAAGGGCAGAGCCGGCTCTGCACTGTCTGGACTCAGACCCTGAGCAGAGCCTGGCGCACCGCGGCCCATGGAAGGGGCACCCTTTCTCTGCGGTCACGAGTAACTGTGCCAAGAGACACTGTCTCTGAAAGCAACCTGGTATGTGTGTGCTGCAGCACAAGCAAAAGGACTCCATACTGGAGAACATACAAGGGGCTGCAGTGCAGATGCCGGCAGGCCCCAGTTACGGGCATGGGCACTGTCCACACCTGCTGTAAGCAGAGCGCCCAGTACCCTGTATGCCCAACACAGGGGGCTCGACATGCCCGTCCACAGACACGGCCAGCGGAGGCCTCCACACAGCCCAGTGGCATCTGGGACATGGCCAGCAGCAGCAGCATGCTCCTGGCTCTGGCTGGGGACAGGGTGCAGGTGGGGAGGGTGGAAGTAGCTTTTTCTTTTTTTTTTTAAACAATCTGTGTTGTTCAACTGAGTTTTTTACAAGCATGCCTTTTTAACAATAAATAGGTGGTGGAGTGACCACACACACGGCTAGCTTACGTTCAGAGAACACGCAAAAAATCACTAAGACCTGATGCCTTTGCTTTCCTCTGCTGAGAGACAGAAAACGTACTAAGACAGGGCTCCCCATGCCTGAGCACAGGGGAGCTGAGAGGCAGATGAATTGCCCTCCGACGAGAACACACTGGGCTTTTTGCCAGCATCATCGGCCACCCAGAGGAAGGGCTCCACCTGCCCTCCGGGAAGCGTCCAGAGAGCGCCCAGCACGCTCGTGAGGCACGAGCCATGTAGACAGGCTGGCCCCACGCCATTGTTCTCATGTCACAATGTCAATCACGACAAGTGTGTGGTCCCCAAAGCAGGCACAGACCCAACCAAGGGCTCACTGTCACCCGCCACCAGCTGGCACAGCCCTCCCCGGCTCAGAGGAACACGTTCCACTTCAGAAGGATACACGGCCTTGGGGTTGGTGATGTCCAGGAAGTCGGGGCTCTGGGGCTGGAACTTGGAGTACGTGGCTACCTGCAGGTTGACACTCTCTACCTGAACCAGGCCCCCCTCCTCCAGCAGCAGGTTCTGCATCATCTGTAGGGGGAAGAAGACAGGAGGCAGTAGGGGTGCGGCCGGGGCCACCACAGTGGGAGCACCTGAAGAAACCACTTGCTGGAAGGGTGGCAGGTGCGTGCTCATCCGCCAGCTTTAGGCCTCCCAGGGCCGGAGCGTTTCCACACGGACACCTCCCCCACCCTGGCGCCCACAACTTCACCTGACTCCCAAGGCCCCAGGGCCAGCTGGGCTACACTGGAGGCGGGAGGATGACAGCCCCAGGCAGGCTGGCCTTGCCAGGGACGGCCCACAGCCTAGGCCTTGGGTGTCTGCTCCAGCCTAGGCGTTGGGCGTCTGTGGAGCCACCCTACCAGGTAGAGGCCGGATGAGAAATGAGACAGAGAGACAAACATGGGCCCAAGGTCCTGGGGTGCAGGGAGCCAGGACCTAGCAAGGACCTGAAGCTTGGGATCCGAGAAATGAGCACCCCTGTGCATCCTGGAATGGTTTTTTGCTTTTCTTATTTCAAACCTTCTTAAAGAAAGCTTCAAACGTATACAGCTAGCAAGGGCCACGTGGGGAGCTCCATGCACCCACCCAGGTTCCATGGCCTTCAGGTCATAGCTGACCTCGTCCGTCCACCAGCGCCTGCTCCCTGCCCATCCACCAGGGCTGCCTGGAGCTCAGGGTGGGATGGAGCCTGCCACTCATCCGACAGAAAGAAAGCACCTGCTCACACACTCACTGGGGTCGGGAGACCCTCGAGCCGGCTCTGCAACAGCAGCTGGGAAACCCCAGGCACCACCTGCTCCTGGCAAGAGCTGCAAGGCCAGCCCAGGAAGAGGACGGCAGGTAGCTCCATGCTAGCTACAGAGGCTTCCCCAGGGATGGGATGTTTTCAGGCAAAAGGATTCAATTAGCTTTCTGGCCCAAAGTGGTCTGAGAGCCTGGACACAGGTCCAGCCAAACTCCAAGTCTGCAGGTTGGAGGAAAAGCCTTACAGGAACAGTGTCCCCCAATGTCCCCCCTTCTCTTTCACTAAGGATGGGCCACAGAGGGGCCTGGGGAAGCTTTCACTGCCCAACACTTCAGCCACCCATGGCGCTCCACAGATAGTGGGACAAGGCCTGGTGCCTGTGATGCGAGGTGCGGGCACGTAAGCAGGGAACCGGGTCGGGTCTGGGCTTTGAGGAGTGACTAAGAGTTCCCCTGTGGTCAAGGAAGCAGCACAGGACACCAGCTGGGCTTAGCACTCAGGAAGGATCCAGGCTCAGGTGGGGGGATGGCCCAGGGGAAATGGGCAAGGTCACCACTGCAGGAGAGGAGAAACCTTCAAACTTCTATTCATATTTAATCTCAAAATATGAGTTAAGGCCACTCCTTTAGAAGGTCAGCCATTGCTGCAGCGGGGACCCTTGGCTGTGCAGGAGAGGTGGGACGCTCTTCAGAGCATCTCCCTAGTGGCAGGGAGGCTTTGGGGTGTGTTCCCAACTCCGCCCGCAGACTGAGGGGTCTCTGAGCACCCCGACATAAATGAGTATGAAGAGAAGGACACAAAGTCCCCTCTGTGGGTTTCCCAATGCTGAGCGTGCCAGAGCTGGCAGAGTGGGGGCTGGGCTGAGGGGGGAGGGAAGGAGAGAGCCAAGCCAGCCTTTGCCTGGAGACCCTCCTCTCTACACGGTCTAGATCACTGGGTTTCCGCATAAGACCTTATAAAGACAAGGGCCCTCAGGCACCTTCGAAGCACCTACAACACTGACTGCGGCCAGCTGTCACAGAAGACAGTGCTTAAGGTCAAAGGGACACGCCCAGGCCCAGGATGGAGCAGGGCAGCCGTGGGGCCCTCACACTGGGGGGGGTGGGGCCCGGCCCCCCCCCAGCCCCACCCCCGCGGACTTCCGGCTGCTGTGGGCCCCACCCTACAGTGCAGGCGCGCCTGCCTCTGGACATGGATGGCATCGGACCAACCTAAGGGCAGAGAGCCTTCATTCCCATGGCAATGAGGCTGAGTGCTTTAGACAGACTCAGGTACAGACAAGTGTGTACACACACACACACACAACTGGGCAAACTACTAAAGGGGTGAGAAAACTTATAAAAATCTAAAACTCTGTACTCAGACCACATGAAAAATACTCCTGCTCCATGGTCTTAAAAAAAGCCTGACACAGAAAATGGCAGTTAAGAACAGCATGGCTGTGGGTTCCAGGCCACCAGGTGAGCAGCCATCCCCAGCTCCAGGCGCACCCTGTGTCCACAGCGGCACGTGATGTTTGCAGCGAGGCGTGTCGCTCTGCTGCGGGGGTAGGACTGTGCACAGGCGGAGGGTGTCCCTGCCACCCCACATGGCAGCCAGGGGCCACTCACCCAATGCGGGAGGTAGCAGATGCCCTCGTCAGCCACAAACTCCAGCACGCCACAGTGCGTCATGCGGTCTGAGTTCTTGTTGGTCAGTTTGAACAGCATGGGGTAGGTGATGTTAAGTCGGCCTGAAAAGAAGAGCGAGGCATGAGGCTCGGCTTCTTCCAGGGAGGGAAACCCTGTCCCCAGACCCTCCCCAGGGAAGTGCCTCCCTCCCCCAGCAGGCACTGGGACCTACGTGGTACTGAGCCCCTGGGTGTCTAACCACTCAGCAGACCCCGCGCTCCTGCCAGACCTCAGGAACGTTCACTGAGTCAGGAACGCAGCGCCAGCTTATACTTTTGAATGTCGGAAATCCCACTTTTAAAATGTGACGTGTTCTTGCATTTATTCACGAACAGTTTAAGTGCCAACTAGGTGCTGGGCAAAATCCCTCCTTCAGAGGTTTCCAGTTAGAAGGCCAGAGCGTGCCCAGATGCTCGTGCCGGGGAAGGGTGGGGCCGGAGGCAGGGCAGCCAGGATGGATGCTGGTGGATGTCCTCCAGGGGAGGAAGTCCAGGCAAAGGAAGCAGCCCAAGCAAAGGCATAGAGGGAGGGGAGCCAGGCTGGTTCGGGAACTGCTGGCAACCAGGCGAGACTGGGCACAGGGACCGGGTGTGCGAGCAGTCGGGGGGGAGCAGGCAGGGCAGAACCGGTCAGCAGTGTGGGCTTGCAGCAGGGAGCCAGTGTGTCCCGTCCCGCCAGGGGTCCTGAGGTAGGGGCCATGTGTGGGGCTGGAGGCCTGCTGACTCAGGAGTGCAGGGGGCGCAGAAAGGAAGGGCTGGCGCTGCAAGGCAGGAGGACCCAGGAGTCAGTAACCGGGGGGTGGTCCGGGACAGATCGACAGGACCGTGTTGCCTTGTGCCAGGCCCTTGCTCAGCCTTCACGGGACAGTGAGGTGGGTACTGTCCTCGCCCCTTTATCTATGGGGGACTAAGACACACAGGTCTGGCTACGTGCCCCAGGGTCACACAGCCCAGGAATGGCCATGCTGGGGGTCAACCTAGGCCGCTGGCCCAGGTCTGGGGCTTGACCACTGAGACCAACTTTAGCCTATAGATTTAGGCAAACGTGGCAACAGAAGTTGACTCAGTGGCAGGAGGTACGGTAGACTCCATTTGGGATCTCCTGAAAAATTTGGAGAAGCAAATTGGATAATGAGTCTGGGTGGGAGGCTGTCCCCCCATCACCAAGGGCGACTGGGATACTGGCAGTGGTGGCCAAGGGCCTGGATGCCAGGCCCTCCATCACCAGTGCACCTCCCGGCTGTGGAGCCGTGGAGTGGACTGAGGTGGGTCAGGGTGAATGATCAGGCTCCAACCACGGGTCCGAGATTCTTGCCACTGGAAGAGACCCCCATGTTCCTCAGTCCAATAGTTTTCAAACTGCATTTTTTTGATTTAGAGAAGTGCCTTGGGGAGTCCGAGCCTTCCACACACCCTCACCTCCTCCGCCCTGAGCAGCGACCCTTTTTACAAACCAGGACTCCCCGTGAGATCTCATCTGGACAGCTCCTTCCATGATTTATGGGGTCTGCACAGCACCGAACTAAGCCCCACTGTCCCAATCCCCCAGTCTCCTCTCATACCCACATGCCAACACACCTGGTCTTAGTCCTGGGTCAGCTCCACCCATGAGGCAGACTCTCAGGGCCCTGCTCCCCACTCTGGGACGACAGGGGCCTGCCTGAGGGCCGTGCCCCCCGCTCTACCCACCCTCTGGCAGAGCTAAAGGCCTCCCTCTGCGGGTGCAGCCACTGCTGCCGTCAGTTAGGCCCTGCTGGCTAAGGGCCACCTCCTGCCCCTGCCTGGTGCCACAGGGCCCTGGCTGTTTACACACACAACACAAGTACCATCCAGGAGGCACTCCTGCCGCAGAGCAGTCCCCAGAGATAGCGTTATGCCCCCATTTAAAGGTGAGGACACCAAGGTTCAGAAAGGCCCAGTCACTAGCCTGGAGTTAGGCTGGGCAAGGTGCAGAGCCCAAGCTGGAGCCACACCAGAGCTGGCGCCCGGCCCTTACCGAGCTGCCCAATGTGCACCCGACACAGAGCATGGACCCTCTCGGCCCAGAGGCCACCACATCTCCTGCCTCAGAACCCACACCAAAAAGACCCCCAAGTCTCAAAAGGCAATGACTGTGCTCATGGTCGGGGCATCCTAGTCCGGGTGGAGTGCAGCCAGGGGTGTGAGGTCTCCGAGCTGCTCCCGTGGGAGTGAGGAGTCAGGGAAAGGGGGAAAAGTGTGGCCAATCTCCCAACCCTGGGCCTTTCTTGCTCCTGGTAAGAGGCGAGACGGGGCAAGGGGAGCAGCTCCTGGGGCAGAGGGGTTAGAACTGCAGCTGGAGCTGAGGCAAGAGGCTTGGGGAGATGAAAGACCTGTGTGCGGCGTCTTCTTGGGGGCCGTCACCATCCTTTAGGGGAAAATTCAGTGCGTCCAGCCAAGGACATCGGCTGCCCCAGCAGCGTGAAGAGCACCAGTGCTCACACCTTCCTTTAGTCCTAATAGGACCCAGGGTGGGGTGGTGGTGCCAGAGGAGTGGACCCAGAGCCGAGCACCCACTGGCCCTGGCCTCCCAGCCCAGCGAGCACCCTCCGGAGACAATTCCCAACCAGTCTTGCTGAAAGACACCTCTGCCTGGGTGGCGAGGGGTCTGTGCCTGGTCCCAGCACCCACGTTCACATCACCTCCGTTCTCAAGTCAGGTAGAAAGTACTTACTGAGTTGGTCGAGGGCTGAGGGTGGCATAATTACTGTGGAAAGAACATTTAGGAGATATTAAGAAAAGAAAATTTAAAACAACAGAACAAAAGTCAAATTGCACTTTCTGTTATAGCTTAATGAAAGTATTAAACGATACCTGTGGGGCAGCCGGAATTTCATGATTGTTCACAACAAGTTTTACGAGCTATAATTTATTTGGTGAAAACAAATGGCTATCAGCCATAAATCTAATTATAATTAGGACCCCTCCCCGCACCCCTTAGCCAGGACACCTTGACGACATCTTGACGGTAACTAGTCTCCGTCACACATGCAAAATGAGAGCTGCCAAGGACTATGAGCACTGCAGGCCTAGGGCAGGAAAGGTTACGATTCAAAATAAAAACAGCACATACTCTTCCCTCCTTTCTCCACATCTGACCTGTCATTAGGCCCCGCGAGCATGGACACGGAGAAGCAGCGGTACTGCGTGGAGAAGCGGTTCTGGAAGACCCGGGGAATCGGGTGGTCGAACATGTTGAAGGAGAACTGGAAGGAGGGAAGAGATGCTGCAGTTAACACAGAACGAAGGCACATTTCTTCTGTCAACAGCTAGAGTGGGTCAGGGTGTCAACGCTCAAGAGCAAGACACACCTGCACCCAGTGAGCACCTCCTGGGAGCAGGACACACCTCACAGCAGCTTCTGCCGGCTGGTGCGTCCAGTCTGTCCCGGCAACCTGGTCCCCACCATTTTCAGACGGTGCATCTTACTAAAGTATAAAACTGCCCCCAGCAAGCCTGTCCTTCACCTCTTTCACCCCCCGCCCCCCATCCCCCAGGCCTCCCGTCCCCCAGGTCTCCTACGACGGCCGCGACCCTGCCGGGCTACTCCCTTGGCCTGGACCACTTTTCCTCTCCTCATCCCGTTTAGGAGTGACACTATCTGCCAGGTTCTGGTCTCCAAGCACCAGGTAAACATCACTAACAAAAGAGCTGCAACCTCTACCCTGGCAGAGATAACATTCAAGACAAGGGAAACAAAAACAGAAAACCATCTGTGTGTCAGTATTCTGAGCACAAGAGAGGGTAAAGGACCAAGAGCTCCTGGGAACGCTGTTTTAAGTGGGTGGTCAGGAAGCACTTCTCTGCAGAGACCTGAAGCCAGGAGAGGGAGCAGGCAGAAAACAGGGAAAACTGATAAGAGCGGGCGCCCAGGTCTGTACCCCTCCCCCTTCCCCTGGCTTCCAGGACCACCCTTTCCTTGCTCTGGGAACCTTCCCTGCTCTGCCCAGGGCCAGGGCTAGCACCCCTCCAAAGTGCTCTCACGTGGCGCCACACCACGGCACTCCCTCCATGCCTTTCATAAGTAAAGCCTAGACATGGTGCCATCACAAAGGTAAGATCCCAGCTCTTACATTGTAGGTTATGATGAGGTTCAGAACACATGCTGCCAGCAATCTAGGGTCTTCCCAAAGTACTGCAATTACTGTGACGTGTCAAAAAGAAAGGATATAAAATGGTACAATAGGGTATATACCCAAAAGAATTGGAAGCAGGGTCTTGAAGGTATATTTGTACACCCAGGTTCACAGCAGCGCTCTTCACAATAGCCAAGAGTTGGAAACTACCCAAATGCCCATTAACAGATGAGTGAATAAAGAAAATGTCCATCCATACAATGGAATATTGTTCAGCCCTAAAAAGGAAGGAAATTCCAACACATGCTACAACGGTGATGAACTCAGTGAAATAACTCAGGACATAATGCTCAGTGAAATAAGACGGACACAGAAGAACAAACACTGTAGGATTCCATTTATATGAGGTACTTAGAGTAACTAGTCAAGTTCAGAGACAAAAAGAATGGTGGTTGCCAGGGGCTGGGGGGAGGGGGAATTGTTTAATGGGAAGAGAGTTTCAGTTTTTCAAGACCAAAAAGTTCTGGACATCCATTACACAACAACGTGAATATACTTAACACCACTAAACTGTACACTTGTAAATGGTTAAAATGGTAAATTTATGGTACATGTTTTTTTAACAAGCTAAAAAACTTTTAAACAGGCAAGTATTTCCTGACTTGATTCTAACTGTACACTAAGTAGAGGAAAAGTCAGGTACTGATGAGACAGTTTAGTAGCAATTCCAAAATCAGCAAGCTGAGCCAGCTGTCTTCCACAGATGCAGATGCAGCTCCTGCTTAAACTCTCCAATGGTTCTCCACTCCCTGGAGCGCCAGCAAAGTAGTTTTCACACCCGTGCCTCTGCTTTTAACCAGAATTCTGTTCAACAAAATCTTGGCCAGAAGCAGCGTTCTGGACGAAAGAAGGGAGAGGAGCGGGGGCCTCCTCACTACATTCCCCCCATCTAAGCCCTGTCTTCTCTTTGCAACACGAAAGACGGAAATGGACACAAAGTACTGAACACCGGGTGCCACTCTGCCCAGCATCCACCCACAGACCTGACCTCCCGCCCCGGTCCCACTTCCCTCTACAGCCCCGGCGCCAGCACACTGCCCGGCGCACGGCTGGTGTTCAGCTGTTAGGTGGCTAAACCTAAGGAGAGAGAGGGGACCCGACACTGACACACTAAAGATAAACTCTCATGCGATAAACCCGTGACACCTGCAGCGCCCGGCGCGGTGCTGACACAGCTCTGCAGGCATACCCGGCTTCAAGTCCCCACTGCCCGCGTTCGTGGCCTACACTACGCGCCTCCCTAAACCTCGTGGTTCTCGCGCCGACGCGGCGGCCACCACTCTCCCTTCAGGGGCGCCGCCAGGGCCCAAAGGATGAAGGGTCTCGGGGCCGCGGTGCCTAGGGCAGCGGGGCGGGGCCGCAGGCCGGCAGGACCGAGCTCGCGGGGCTGGCTCATGAGCTCTCCCCTCCCCCCTACAGCCCCCAGCCGATCCGGGGTTCGCGGGAAGCCGTCTCGGGTCTACACACGCAAGACAGCGTTCAGTCCCGAGCGGCGGCGGGCTCAGGCCGGTGACTCGGCACCTCCGCGGCCGCCACGTCCGCCCGCCCGGCCCCGACCCCGACCCCGGCCCACCCTGCCCGCCCGGCCGCTCACCATGGTGGACGCCTCCGCCTCGCAGGTGCACTTCGTCAGGGAACGTTACGGTGGGAGCCGCCACCGCCCCCTCACAGCAGACACCGCCACCGCCACAGCCGCCGCCTCGCGCGGACGCTCGGGGCTCACCGGAAGTCTGGACCTGCACTTCCGGTGGGGCGCGAGCGCAGCCAATGCGAAAGAAAGCCAGGCAAAAGCGCGAGGGTCCAAAATTCCCGGAGAGTGAGCGCTCAGATACCCCTTCCTAACGTGTGCACTCTAGAGCACCTTACGTGATTATTTTAAATTACAGTTTGATAGCGGCCCCCTCCTGACGAATTTGGTGCGGCCCACTCCCCTTACTGCCTACACTACCCAGAAGGCACGCAGACCTTCCGAACTCTGCTGCGGCCATCGAGGACTCGGGCGGAAGTAAGCCACACTTCCGCCCTCGAACTAGGCCGAGAGCCCATTGAAATCCTAAACTGACGCCCTCCTCTGACGTATACATGAATTTAATTTGTGGCGAGAAGGTTTCTTTTCCTTACAGGTCCGAGTTGGGGGGAGTATTCTTCTCTTCCCAAAGTAAAGATGTCCGCCGAGCGTAGGTTGTCTGAGTAAACGGAGTCAGAGTTGAAGTGCGCAACCGCGAATGCTTCCGGCCCGTGGATGACGCTTCTTTGGGGGCGGACTGGACTATTCCAGCCGTAAATGGCGGAGCGCTAGTGCCCGCCCCCAGAGTGGACCAATCAGAAAGGAGGAAAGGCTGGGAACGGAGTCCCTGTTGGTTGGCCCCCGGGCCAATCGGAAGAGCGCTGATTTGGCGGGAGTCTTGACCGCTGCCGGGCTCGCGGTGTTTCTGCGCGAGCTAGGGTGGTGTCCCGCTGCCGTAGCCATGTTCGTGTCAGATTTCCGCAAGGAGTTCTACGAGGTGGTCCAGAGCCAGGTGAAGCCTTCTTTGGGCCCCGAGGCTTGGGGGAAGGGACGAGGGCGCGCGGCCGTGGGGGCGGGAGGGGCTGGGGTTCGGGGCGCCGCGTTCAGCCCTCTCTCCCCCGACAGAGGGTTCTTCTTTTCGTGGCCTCGGACGTGGACGCTCTGTGCGCTTGCAAGATCCTTCAGGTGAGGCCCGCGGGCCGGGCGGGCTGGGGGCGCGGGGGAGGAGCGGGGCGAGGACCCCATCCCGGGCGAGAGCTCGTCCTGGGGCGGGGACTCAGAAGGCTGCTTCCCTGGCGGGACGGCGTTGGATGGGTTAAAGGAGAACTAGGTAAACGGCAGGGAGACTAGTTAGTATCTCTGTAGCAACCTGGGCACAGAATGGTTGCATTCGAGAGACCCGTAGACCTGTGGCGGCTTCTCACGTGTGGGGTTTGAAGCGGAGGAATCTTACAGCCGAGGGCACAGTGGTGTCATAAGCGATTCTGGAGATACTCGATTCTTTAGCCTGTTAGGGAAGATCGTTGGTTCGGTTTTGAATATGGTGCAAGGTTTACATGAGCTTTGGTCAGAGGCCCTTGGGTCAAGAACTACTTCTCAGGAGACATAGAAATACCATCAGCGTTTCAGTTTTCCTTTGGTGATTTTCAGCAAAGTTGACCAGATGATTCAGTGGATATTCATGTCCCCATCACCTACTTGCTGACACAAATATTTCACTAACCTTAGATTATCACGTGTTCTTTGTCTCTCATCTTTTTTTTTTTTAAGTGCATTTCAAGGTAGATTGCAGACATCCTAAATGCAATAGGTTTTGAAAAAAAATCTCTCTCCAGGCTCTGTTCCAGTGTGACCACGTGCAGTATACGCTGGTTCCAGTTTCTGGGTGGCAAGAACTTGAAACTGCATTTCTTGAGCATAAAGAACAGGTATGAGAGATGCATTTGAGAATATTAGGCTTTTTTTTACTCAATTACAACTTAACACTGAGCATTCTTTCTGTGTATACAATAGCTTGCATGTATTTCTAACTACCGACTTTCTTCAGAAGAGAAAAGTGAGCTATATGTCCAAGTGACTTACCCTCAAATTGTGGAGACAAAACTGACAACAAAATAGAGATAGTGAATGTGGGCAGCCTCTAACTTTGAACTTGTGTTTCATTGTAAGGTGCTTGGAATTTGGCAGGTTGTTTTTTATATGGCCTAGTAAAAATTACTTTAGATTAGACTACTGTTTCATATTTATCTCTCCAAGAAAACGTATCCAGGTTTCCAACTTGAAATTCAGGAACATACCGTCTCCCTTTGAAATTTAAGCAGTAGAGGCCAGGCCTCCTCCCACCTCTGCATGGAGCTATAATGAGAGATGGGACATCTGAGACCCCACAGCCCCACAGGGAGAGACTGGAGTCTGGAAGAGGGTCCCTAGAGTTTCTGGCCACATCTAGGACTGTCTGGCAGAGATAAGTCCTCACCCGGTTCTCCTGTCATCATGAGAGGGACCTCTGCCAGTTCGATATTTATAAGGAAAGGGTTTTCTATAGTGATAGGATGTAATTAAAGGGTTAACTTAATATTTAGGTGCTTGTTATGTGTGGGCTACCTAAGACTTGCTAGAAATTTAACCCTGTGCCATGCTACTAGCAAAGAGAGGCCATTTGTCACAGTAGAGTGACAGATCAGAAGAGACCCGGTTATGCATTTGAACTCTTGGTCCATCCACATCACCTTCTTGACCCCAAGCCCGAGACTCGGGCACACTCATCCTTTGCCTGCTCCTCGTTGAAGCCAGGACAGGCATGGAACCCACCTCACAATGTCGCGGTGGAAATGAAATGGTATATGGAGTTGTTAAAGCACTTGCACAGGCCAGCTGTGGCCGTGTTTGGAGCCCCTCACTGTCAGCGCCTCGCCATGCATCAGGGGCTGTGTGTGTCTCAGCGGGACTCAGGCCTAGTGCTGAAGACAAACGGCCTCCCCCATGCGCTTACTCACAGGGTCCCCGTCCTTTTCTCAGTTCCACTATTTTATCCTCATAAACTGTGGCGCTAACGTGGACCTGTTGGATATCCTTCAACCCGATGAAGACACCGTATTTTTCGTGTGTGACACTCACAGGCCAGTCAATGTCGTGAACGTGTACAATGATGCCCAGGTAAGCAGGCCTTCGGGGTCCACGTCTCCCCTGAGTTCTCCTGTCCGTCTGTCTGTTCCTTTTTATGCTGCGGACAGTGTCACGCCTGGTGTTCTTGACAAGGCCCGTGTCCACCTCCCCTATAAGAGCTGGAGCAGCCTGAGGACAGACCCTGGTCTTGTCCATCTTTGATGAGAAACACAGCACCTAACCTTGGAGGTGCTCAGAGGGTGTGTGGGGGATTCGCTTGGCCTGGAAGGTGTAGGGACCAGAACCTGCCCTGAGTCTGCACTCCAAGCTCAGGCCAGCCCAGCTTTATTGAATATTGGGGGACCTCAGAGACACCTCCCCTATAAATGGGGCTAGGATGCACCCTGCCCATCCAGGGTGGTGTTGGGAACAGCAGGACAGTGGTGTGAGGCTGCTGTGAGCCTGCCATGGCTCTGTCACACGTGCTGTTTGACCCATCAGCAGTGGGCATGCATCCACAGTAACAAAGCATCAGCCCTGAAACTCTCACGTGAAGGGCCTCTTTTAGAGACAGGAGCTTTGCTCGCTTCAAGGTCACCGATCTCCATGTCCTCTGTCAAAGGCCGAGGTACAAGGCATTTGTTTTGTTGGCTGAGTATGTGGCCTAAGAGGAAGCTTTTTTCCAAACTTAATGACTGTAGGTAGTTTTCAAATTCCTGTAGTTTCTGTGCACCGAATAGCATGCAGATTCCAGCAGCTTACTGTGGCCAATTGAGAAATAAGACTATGAGAGAAAACGTGATGGATAGTTTTCCATGAATGACAGAGGAGATTGATTGCTTTTTGTTTTAATCTTAGATCAAACTGCTCATTAAACAAGATGATGACCTTGAAGTTCCCGCCTATGACGACATTTTTAGGGATGAAGAGGAGGATAAAGAACATTCGGGAAACGAAAGTGACGAGGGGTCAGAGCCTTCCGAGAAGCGCACACGGTTGGAGGAGGTGGGTTTGGGCCTCTCAATACGATCTTGTGGAAATGATCACTCCCCGAGGTCAGGGGTCAGCCCGGAGCCTGTGGGCCCAGGCAGAGATGGGAGGCAGCAGGTGTGGGTGCCAACTCTGTGCTCTGCCATCCCCTGGCTGTATGGCCTCAGGCAGGTTTCTGGACTTCTCTGAGCTGCGGCATCCAGCACTGGTGGCTTCTGCGAGATGTGGAATTACAGGCGGGAGGCGCTGCTCCTCCCACACAAGGGACAAGATTATTCTAGTGCTCGGTGTTGTGAGGAAGCTAATGCCCTCTGGCCCCCGGTCCTTGGTGTGCAGGCTGAGATTTGCCTCTGGAATGTTTGGGGTCCTCCCTTCATCCTTGGCCTGACCAGGGCCTTGGGAGGAGCCCTTCAGGGCCATGTTTGGGATGTTCTGGACACTGTCCATCTCGGGGGTGTGTCCTGCTTCCTCACCTGCCTCCTATTTCTAGAGTCTTGGGTCATCCGATTGGGACCTCTCAGACCCACTCTGAGATTTCTTTCCTCTTGCCTGCCTCTTTATCTGTTCTATTTTCCAGCCAACTTTTGTTCTTTATCTTCTAATCTTTGATTTTTTAGAGCTCTTTCTTTTTATTATATAGGTCCCAGGTGTACAGCATTATAATCCAACATCTGTGTACACTGCAAAGTGCTCACCACCATGAGCCTAGTTATCACCCACCACCATATGCTGGATCCTGATCCCCTTCACCCATGTCCTCCACCCCCCAACCCCCCCTCCCCTCTGGTAACAAATCTCTGTATCTATGAGTTTATTTTTGTTTTATTTTGTTTGTTCATTTATTTTGTTTTGTTAGATTCCATGTGTGAGTGAAATAATATGGTATTTTATTTTATTTTTTATCTTTCTCCATCTCAGTTCACTTAGCATAATACTTAAAGGTCTATCTATGTTGTCACAGTGGCAGAATTCCATTTTTTTTTTTTTATGGCTGAGTGGTATTCTATTGTATATACACACCACATCTTCTTTATTCATTCATCTGTCGATGGACACTGAAGTTGATTCCATGTCTTGGCTATTGTAAACAGTGCTGCAGTGAACATTGGGGTACGTGTATCTTTTTGAATTAGTGTTTTTGTTTTTTTCAGATATATGCCCAGGAGTGGAGTTGCTGGGTCATATGATAGCTCTATTTTTAGTTTTTGAGGAACCTCCATACTGTTCTCCATAGTGACTGCACCAATTTAGTTCCCAACGACACTGTAGGAGGGTTACCTTTTCTCCACATCCTAACAACATGTGTTATTTGTGGTCTTTTTTGATACTAACCATTCTGACAGCCATGGAGTGATATCTCATTGTGGTTTTGAATTGCATTTCCCTGATGATTAGTGCTGTTGAGCATCTTTTCGTGTGGCCTGTTGGCCATCTGTATGTTTTCTTTGGAGAAATGTCTATTTAGGTCTTCTGCCCATTTTTTGATTGGGTTGTTTGTTTTTTTTTTGCTACTGAGCCGTCTGAGCCCTCCTGATCAGCCCTAGAGTTCCATAGCCACGAGGGGAGGGGACAGGACTCCACTGTGCGTCGTGGGGAGGGCCAAAGAATTCTTGGGCCCTGGGGGTTTTGTTAGTCAACTTTACTAAGGTATAACTTCTACACAATAAAATTCACCGGGTGTACAGTTCAATGAGATTTGACAAATGTGTGAAGCCATGTGACCCCCACACATCATAATAGAGAACAGTTCTATCATCCCCCAGAATTTCCTTCATCAGGACCATGACTTACCTTTTTAAATTAAACTTTGAACTTTGAGATCATTGTAGATTCACATGCAGATGTAAGAAATGAGTTGAAATCACTTACATACATTGCCCAGTTTCCCCCAGTGGTGACATATTGCAACACTACGGCACAACATCACAACCACTGAAATAGGCGAGACACAGGACATTTCCGTCACCACAAGGACCCCTCCTGTGGCCCTTCTATAGCCATACCCACTTCCCTCCTGCCCCCACCCCCTCCTTAGCTCCTGGCAACCACTATACTTTTCTTCATTTCTATAATTTTATCCTTTCAAGAGTTATATAAATGGAATCATATAGTAAATAACCTTTGGGGATTGGCTTTTTCACTCAGCATAATTCCCTGGAGGTTCAGCCAGGTGTTGGGGTGTATCGGGTTGGTTCCCTTTAGTTACTGAGTATGTTCCATGGTGTGGACCGGCCTCAGTTTAGCCAGTTACTCACTGACAGACATCTGGGCTGTCTCCAGTTTCTGGCTATTGTGAACAGAGCTGCTATAAGTATTTGTGTGCAGATTTGTGTGTATGAACACAAGTCTTCGTTTCCCTGGGATGAATGACCAAGCGTGCATTTGCTGGGTTGTGTGGTAGTTACGTGTTCAGTTTTTTAAGAAGCTGCCAACCTTTTCCGGAGCGGCTATACCATTTTACATTCCAACCAACAATCTGCAAGTGACTCAGCTTCTCGCGTTACCACTAGGTAAGGAAGCTCCAGGCTCCCTGCCTGGCCTCTGACTACCCTGGCGAGGGTGTAGGGAGTGCACAGGTAGAAGGAGGAGGTGTTACAGATGGGAGGTGTTCATCGGGGGAGGCTGGGCTCCATGCGGCCTGCGCTGGGCTGGAGGGGGCGGACCTGGAGTCAAGCACTTATCCTCTAAAAGTTTCCTGTCTTCTGAGGCTGTTCCTTCATGGTTCTTTGGCTTTTGTTGGGGATGTTTTTCTTCGTACCTGTTGGTGTTTCCAAGTGGCTGGCTTCTTCAGCTCCAAGTCTGGGATGTATGAACAAAAAAGAAAACCCGGGGAACTCATGCTGTGACATCCCTCAGGTCCCAGGATCCCTGGCTGGTCAGCCTTCCTCTCCACCTTTCAGAATCTTTTTTTAAATATAATATGTGATATTGGGGTTTCTAAGTATATTTAATGAACGTATAGAGAAAAATACACGTATACCATCTTTCCAGAAGCAAGATTTTAAAACTGCCATCCCTGGGCTTCCCTGGTGCCGCGGTGGTTGGGGGTCCGCCTGCCGATGCAGGGGACATGGGCTCGTGCCCCGGTCCAGGAGGATCCCATGTGCCGTGGAGCGTCTGGGCCCGTGAGCCATGGCCGCTGAGCCTGCGTGTCCGGAGCCTGTGCTCTGCAACGGGAGAGGCCACAGCAGTGAGGGGCCCACGTACTGCAAAAAAAAAAAAAAAAAAAACTGCCGTCCCCCTACCCCCGTGCCTTTGTTGTGGGAACTGAATGAGGTTGAGCCTGTGAGATCAGAAGAGTCGCTGGAAATGGTGGTGTCTGGATGTAGAAGTGTGAGCTCTTTTTAATCTGGTGGGAAAGCCAGCAGGAGGCAGTGGCAGGCTCTTGGTAGATTGCACGGTGCTGGGATGAAGGACTCTGGGTGTGGCCTGAGCAGGCGCCAGCGGTGGGGGTTGGGGGGTGGCTGACCACATCCACGCACCCGCAGTGGTGATGGGCCAGAGGGCCCAGCTGCCCCCTCAGTGCCTCCCTCCCCAGGAGCAGGCTTCGTGCCCCGTGCCTTCTGCCAGATCAGAATCTTCTCGGGCTGTGGGGTGAGTTCCTGGCTCCTTTGCTCAACCCTTTGTTCTCTTTGTCGTGGATCAGGAGATCGTGGAGCGAACCTTGAAGAGGAGGAAGCGAAGAGAATGGGAGGCCCGGAGGTGAGGCTGCGTCCAGCAGCGGGTCAGCGATGCCCCTTTCTTTTCCATTTGAGGATCACATGTTCGGTTTAGAGCCTCTGCGCCAGTGTCTGCAGGATTGAGCGGGTGGCCCTGCACTGGGGAGGAACTCAGGGCCCCTCTGTCTCGCCCTCTGGTCCCACGAAGGCCGAAGGCCGGGCCTGGCCTGAAGGTCTCCCAAGCACATGCCATCCATTAGGGGTGAGGGCCCTGGTCCTTTGTTTTCATAGTTTTCTAAATGTAGATACTTTTATTTACAAATTCGAGAGATGGCAATTGTGTAAAACTTTTCATAGGAAAAAAGTATGAAAAGGAAACTAAGTTACACACACCTTCTCTTACTGTTGCAAATTAAAAAACAGAAGTGCTTTAAAATGAAAACATTGGAGAGGTTATCCTAGCTTGAGGCGAACCGTGGAGCAGTTCTCTAGAGCTGGGAATTCCTTGCTACACACAGTCCTTGGAGGTCTCGCAGGGTCTGAGTACCCAGCCCCTGTCCTGCTGTGCCCCCAGCCGACCCCTGTGGAAGGGCAGTGTAAAACCATTTCAGGAAGTGTAAGGAAAGAAAACTGAATATAACCCACTTTCACTAATAGGAAGAGATTCTGGCTTTGGATTGATTTTCCTGGGTTATCTGTACTTGTGCACATTTTACATAATCACACCTAATTTTGCATTTTTCCTCTTAATAGGATCATAGTTCTGATGGTTCCAAAAGCCTTTATCAACTGCCCAGTGCTCAACTGACCGGTTCCCCTTCTTTGTGAACCGGAGGCTGGGTCCAGCATCCTCCTGTGACACATAGGCTGCACGCAGAGCCCCGTCTTGTCTTGCTTGTTCCGTGAATTCCCTTCTGGGGATCATTTCTTGGGGGTGGTTCTGGGGCTGTGCCATTTCACATATTCTGCAGCCACACGAGGTTTGAGCCCGTTTACTCTCCTCCCAGCCATTGTATGTCTACACTCCTTGAAGAGTCAATAAGTGAAAACAAACTATTTCAGTTGTGTTTCTTGGGTACCGTCCAGTTTTAGCATTTTTCCCAACATTTGTCTTCCTGTTCTGCTTCCTGTTGAAGACCCGCGTTTTGTGTCATTACAGAAGAGACATACTCTTTGACTACGAGCAGTACGAATATCATGGGACGTCGGTAAGTACAGATAGGCGGGATTCATGGTCACGTTTGGACTCTAGGGGTCACTGTCTTAAAACAGGAGGAGGAATGAGCACAGGTTTTAGAGCCACGAAGGCCTGGTATGAATCCCAGCCCCACAGCTTCCTCTTTGTGATCTTGGGCAGGGGATGCAGCTTCTCTGAGCCTCTGCTCCTCAGTAAAAGGAAGAGAGCAGCCCTCACTCCAGAGGCAGTTGTTGGGACGGTTCCTTTTACCTAGAGGTACTCAAGGAACAGCAGCTATTATTTCTGTTCATGATCAAAAGTACAGAACAAGGGAGTTCCCTGGCGGTCCAGTGGTTAGGACTTGGCGCTCTCACTGCCAGGGGTCTGGGTTTGAACTAACATCCTGCATGCTGCGTGGCCAAAAAAAAAAGTGCAGAACAGGTCTGTTAGTCTCTGTGCAAGAAGGTAGAACTCTGGACTTACACAGGCCCACCAGCATATGTGTTACAGGAAGAGTTTCGTACAGAAAACCCAGTGTGTCGACTCTAGCATCACTGAGCAGAGCTCAGGGCCTTGAGGACCCCTAGAAAATAAGTTTCCAGTAAAGCATCTTGTGTTTAGCCTTAGAATTTGGCTCTGGGGCCTTGGACCCTGAGCACGGATTTCCAGAGCCCCTTTTCTGGTCAAGGCCCCGTTGCCCTTTGTGGGATCATCTCTCTGCCCTGGCAAGTGGAGGATCCTAAGCTGCAGGAGGGGTGGGTGGTATGGGCAGGAACGGATGCCCGGCCCCTCAGATGCTGGAAATTCCTGCGGAAACCAGTCTCCTTGGCGCTGTTGAAGGAAGCCCAACATCTCAGGGCAAACGGGATTTAGAGTCTTCTGGTCAGACCCTGATCCTTCCATCTCCTGCCAGAACCCAGCCCGTATGCTCACGGGAGCTGGATGCTCCATCCACAGGCAGCCCTGTGGGAAAGACCCTTCTTGCATGGTCCCAGGGCCCCGGGCAGCACGGGCCTGGCCCTGCCGTGAGCACGGCTGCCCGGCCTTAAGCCTCTCTCTCTTGCAGTCGGCCATGGTGATGTTTGACCTGGCGTGGATGATGTCCAAGGACCTGAGCGACATGCTGTGGTGCGTGAGGCCCTCCTATGAGCAGCTGCATCCTCACAGCCAGGGCGGGTCCCCACTGCCAGGGGAGTGCCGAGTGCGGCCCCTTTCTGCACATGTGCAGGCCCTGGTCGTCTTCCTGACTGGGGCCCCTGGCTGCACACAGACTCCTGGGGGGACTGGGGAGTGTCATGGGGCGCCGAGGGTCTGAGGGAGGGGCCTGGGCCTCTCCACCCTTCCCAGCTGACCGCCCAGCCTTGCTGCCCAAATCAGTTTGAGTGTGACGTTTGAACAAGGCTGCTGTCGCCAAGCATCTTTGCAACCCTGGCAGGGGGGTAGTTCTGGTACAGGAGTAGCCGCTGGCCTGCCTCTGAGCCTGCTGCTGGGGCTTCCGGCAGGGGTGCTTGCCCACTGCGCTCCTGAATGCGGGTTGATTTGGGGACTAAAGGCTCAGAGTCTAGCGAGGAGTGTGTGGATCTGGCCTGCTTCACCCTCAGCATTCTGCTCTTGATCCTGGTTTTCTCCTCTGCGAGGTGAGGGTCTGTGCTGAGTCAGAGCCTCAGGACGGCCGGGGCAGGGCCAGGCACTGGCCACATCAAGGCCCAGAGGTGCCCTGTCGCCCTGAGCCGGCAAGGGTGGCGTGCGGCTGGGCAAGCCGGGACACAGGCGGTGTGGGGCCTGCCGCTCTTGTCATAGGGGATCCCTGCTGGGAACCGAGAGCCCCACAGCGGTGACACTGCAATGGGAGCCTTGGAACCTCTCCACCCGCAGGGCGGGACCGCTGATCCAGCAGAGTGTCTGGGTCAGGCCACGCTGGCAGGTCATGCCTGTGAGTGCCGCCCACCCATTCACGGCTCCATTCCTCTCCTTCCAGGTGGGCCATTGTTGGACTAACGGACCAGTGGGTGCAAGACAAGATCACCCAGTAAGGATGCGCTCCCCCGGGCTGTCTGAGGTCGGCCGCAGCCGGGTTTGCAGTGGTGGGCTGGGGGCAGTGTCCCTGCGGCGCCCTTTGAGGAGGGGCTGCCTTGGGCCTGGGTCCTTGTCAGGACTGGACCTCTGGTGCAGTCATGTGTGGCCTTGTGTGGATGCTTCATCCACCTCGGGGGCCCAGCAGGTGGAGCCTGAGGTGAGCGGAGGGGCCCCGCTCCCAGCTCTCATGGTGTCTGTTGACCCCTGTGCCTGGTGGACACAGGGCTGGGAGGAGGGGCCAGGGCCCCGAGGCCTGCCAGGGCGGGCAGGCGTGACCTCAAAGGTTGGGGGAAGGCTGGACAGGCCTGCAAGGAGGGCTGGTGTGGACCCGAACCCTTTTTGCCCTTGGTGGGTGGGCTTTGCTGTTACTGTCTGTCCGACTTCAGGATGTAGACACGTGGGTGGGGGGAGCCGGTGCCCCTCTCATTCCTGCTGCTCTGGTGCCATCAGGTGGGAACTGTAACCCCGTCCAAGGGCCCCGTGCCTGCCTCCTGGCACAGCCTCCGCCTGCACTAGTTTCAGAGGCCCCTGTGCCCCGGTAGCTGCCCCTCCCACCCTGCCCACTGGAGGGTCCCGAGTCTCACGGCCTGGGCCTAGCCTGTTCCCCTCCTGTGTTGCCGATGGCGTCAGGTGCACAACGCTGGGCACCGTGCTGGTCTGGGTGGCCCCTCAAGTGGACCTGGACGGGGTCTGCCTTCTCCTGCTCTCCTCTCCAACACTTCCTGTGCTGGGCGTCTTGTCACTATGGGATCTGTCCACTGACTGTGGCTGGCAGGTGGGCCATGGCACCCTCTGTGCCCACCCTAGGGGGCCTCAAATAAATGACGCGGGGAAGCTGCTGCCCAGGAGAGAGCGCACAGGGGTGGCAGACGAGGCCAGTGCCTGGCCCTCGTTTGCCTGCAGAGGCAGCAGGAGTCCTGGGCCCTGGACAAGAGGGGCGGAGGGAGCCCCAGGTTGCGTGCTGTCTTCCAGGATGAAGTATGTGACCGATGTGGGCATCCTGCAGCGGCACGTGTCCCGGCACAACCACCGGCATGAGGACGAGGAACATGCGCTCTCCGTCGACTGCATGCGCATCTCCTTTGAGTACGAGTATCCTCACGGCTCAGCCCTGCATCCCCGGGACGAGAGGCTCTGGGCAGAGGGTCCAGTGGGTGCAGCAGGAGTCCTGGATGTGGGCCCTGCCTGGCTCATCCATGGCTTTGCCACGTTCAGGAGCATCACGTGTATTAGGGTGCATGGGTGCTGGGCGCACACAGGCAAGTGCACGCGGGGCCACAGCGGTTCAGGCAGTTGAGAGGGTTCGCAGACTCCTGCCGAGCGGGTGGGGAAGCAGCAAGCAGATGCAGTTAGAGAGTGACACTTCACGAGGAGGATGTGGCGCCTCCAGGGGGCGACCCGGGCCATCCGGCTGCAGGGCTCAGGACAGGCTTGGTGAGGCCATGTCAGAGGAGAGACTCAGCCACCCTCAGGGGAGGGAGGGCTGCCTGGGCAATCCCATGGCCTTGCAAAAGCCCTGAGGTGAGCTCCAGGGAGGGGCTGGAGCTATGGACGGGTGCAGGTGGAGGAGATGGTTCTTGGTGCTTGAATGTCCCGGGGCTGCCGAATGGGGGGGATAGGCTGTGGCAGCCATGGCAGGGGTCTCGCTGCTTTGGTGGCAGGTAGAGCGATGGCAGGGGTGGGGCCGGCCTGTGCCTGCCCTGGGACGGCTGGGGACCAGTGAACGTGGATTGGACAGGTCAGGTGGGGGTGCCCACAACAAGTCTAGGAAGAGGTTCCGGGTATGGGGCAGCCAAGCTCCGGGAGGGGGTGACCACCAGGAGCCGGGTCCTGACATGTGACATCCGGGGACCGGGGTGCGCCGGGGGTGCGGGCAGGGAGGACAGTGGCCCCATGGCCCAACCAGCAGGAGGGACATCACAGAGGACAGAGGCCACCGTGTGCCCAGAGACCCTTGGCATGGGCGAGGACCATCCTCACAGCCACACTTGTGGCCCCAGGAGTGAGGAAGAGCCTGTCAAGGAGTGGGGTGAGGATGAGGCTTTGTCGAGGGGATCCCAGGACAGACCCAGCCAGGTGGAGCCCGTGGGGAGTGGATGGGAGGCCAGCCTGAACTGGCGACGCCCAGTGGGGCCTCCCAAGTCCTGTGTGGCCACAGGGGCCCCCGGATAATGCTGTGCGTCCCATCTCCCAAGCTCTCTGTCTGGGTCATGTTAAGCTAAGGTCGAAGAGCTCCAGGTCCCCGGGGGGCTGACTGGTTATGCAGGTGGTGGTCCCAGGGTGGGGGCCCGGGTCACTATGCAGCCACAGCTCCTTGACCGCAGGCCCAGCCTCCGCCTGGCGCTCTATCAGCACTGGTCCCTCCACGACAGCCTGTGTAACACGTGCTACACTGCGGCCAGATTCAAGCTCTGGTCTCTTCACGGGCAGAAGCGGCTGCAGGAGTTCCTCGCGGATGTGGGGTGAGTGAGCGCCGAGGCCCGCCCCCCACGGCCCCCCTCCCCTGGGGGAAAGCCCCCACTCCTGCTCTATCCCACATTCCTCACTTGATCCCAGAATCTGGTCTGAAGGCCAGGCCGGGGCATCAGCCGTGACATCACGCCTCCTGTGACCAGTGCTCCTCCTTCCCAGTCTCCCCCTGAAACAGGTGAAGCAGAAGTTTCAGTCCATGGACGTCTCCTTGAAGGAGAATTTGCGGGAGATGATTGAAGAGTCTGCGAATAAATTTGGGTAAACACATGTTTCTCTGGATTAATCTTTGTCAAGGTTTCAGCTTTAATCACATTCTAAAAATAATGCAGAAAACAAGAACGCTTAGATGATTGTGACCTGACTAGCCTTCCCTGAAGTTTTGAGTTCTCTTTGGGTTAAAATTAGGGCTTAAGGTGCCTGAAAAATCTAGAATCCTTACATCCTGGGGCTGAGGTGCAGACCTTTGAGGTCAACCTGGACTGTCCGTCACTGGACCCTGGAAGGGCCCACTGGGGCCAGGTTCAGGCGAGCTCTGCCCAACCGGGTCTTCTGACGCTGCTGGAGGGACACGGGCCTGGCTGCTCCTGGCACCCTGGGGTGCAGGCAGGAGAGGACCATACCCACATCCCCGTACCACCCCCACCCCCCCACACACAGCTAGCTCCTGCCCTGCCCTGATGGGCTGACAGCTTTGTACCAGGTGCTCAGCACCCTGGTTGAAGGCTGGTGTGTCGGCCTCCTGACTCCATCCATTCTCTGACCGGAATGGCTAGCTGCAAGCATCAGTGGGGGCTGGGGAGGGAGCATTAGTGCTGGCCTGGCCTGTGTGAGAGCTCACCCTAACTCGAGGACACTCTCGGCCACGCTCAGAACGACAGCCGTGTCGCTTCCTCCCGTTGCAGCATGAAGGACATGCGCGTCCAGACTTTCAGCATCCATTTTGGCTTCAAGCATAAGTTCCTGGCCAGTGATGTGGTCTTTGCCACCATGTCGCTAATGGAGAGCCCCGAGAAAGACGGCTCTGGGACGGATAACTTCATCCAGGCTCTGGACAGTCTCTCCAGGTAGTGGGCCTGGCCGTGGGCCCCCATCCCCGCCGGCCACTCGGCCCTCAGCCCCACACTGCCAGGGAGGCAGGTCCCAGGGCCCCCGGGCACGGGGGTGACTGTGTCTTTGCAGGAATCCAGATCACAGTCCACCTGAGCTGGGGGCGCACGAGACACGTGCCCATCTTTAGTATGTGCCATGTCCTCTGGAATCCTTTTCTTCTTTCTTTTTGATTTAAAAATTTTTCTTCTTTCTCACCTCCCATACTCCTTCAGGCATTATTGTTTATTCATTCCTGTGTTTCTTCTAGTATAGTTTTCATTTCTTAATTATTTTTCTTTTACTTCTAATTTTTTCTTATCTCACCTCCTGAGATGTACTATTTTTTTTAATGTCTTTCAGCTTGTTTTGAAATACAATATTACAGTTCTGGTCTTTTGGGGGCGTGTCTTTCTAGTTAACCTTCACTGTTGAGAGGGAGACTATCCTCCTTGTTCTTTTTCCTGACAATAACTGAGAGGATTTGATCGTTGCTCATTTTTTGTGAGTTTAGTCTTCCTGACTTTTTCGGGGGAGGTATGGTTCACACAGCTTTTCCAGCTTCAGAGTGTTAGAAATGGAGGGGCCTGGTTTCTGGGGTTTCCTGGTCCATTCCCAAGCACACTTTTTTAAACAGCTTTGCTGAGCTATTATTCACATACTCTATGGCTCACCCATTGAAAGTGTACAATTTAATGGCTTTTAGTATATTCACAAGGCTGTGCAAACATCACCACTATCTAATTTTACGACATTTTTATTGCTCCAAAAAGAAACCCTGCTCCCCTCAGCCATCGCCTCCCAAATCTCCCATCTCCCCCAGCTCCTGGCAACCAATAACCTACTTTCTGTATCCATAAATTTGCTCTTCTGGACATTTCATATCCATGGACTCAGACATTAAGTGATCCTTTATGGCCTGGCCTCTTCTGCTTAGAATAATGTCCTCAAGTTTTATCCGTGTTGTAGCATGTGTCAGAATTTCCTTTCTTTTTATTGCAAATAATATTCTATCATAGGGATAGACCACATTTTATCCATCATCAGTTGATGGACATTTGGGTAGTTTCCACCTTTTAACGATGATGAAAAATGATGTGAACACACACGTGTGAGTTTTTGTGTGGACATGTTTTCCTCTCTCTTGGGTATATACCTGCGAGTCGAATTGCCGGCTCACGTGGTGATTCTGTGTGTCACCTTTTGTGTAACTGCTGAACTGTTTTCCAAAACATGACTTCACCATTGTACATCCCCACCTGCAGTGTATGAGAGTTTGAATTTCTCCATATCCTCACCAACACTTGTCACTGTCTGACTTTTTGATTGCAGCCATCCTAGGGGTATGACGTGGTCTCACTGTGGCCTTGATGTGCATTTCCCTAATGGTTAATGATGTTGAGCAGTTTTTCATGTGCTTATTGGTCATTTGCGTATCCTGTTTGGAGAAATGTATGTCCTTTGTCTCTTTTTAAATTGGGTTGTCTTTTTTTTTTTTTTTTTTGCGGTACGCGGGCCTCTCACTGTTGTGGCCTCTCCCGTTGTGGAGCACAGGCTCCAGACGCACAGCCTCAGCGGCCATGGCTCACGGGCCCAGCCGCTCCACGGCATGTGGGATCTTCCCGGACCGGGGCACAAACTCGGTGTCCCCTGCATCGGCAAGTGGACTCTCAACCACTGCACCACCTGGGAAGCCCAAATTGGATTGTCTTTTTTTTTTTTTTTGCGGTACGCGGGCCTCTCACTGTTGTGGCCTCTCCCGTTGCGGAGCACAGGCTCCGGACGCGCAGGCTCAGCGGCCATGGCTCACGGGCCCAGCCGCTCCGCGGCATGTGGGATCTTCCCGGACCGGGGCACGAACCCCTGTCCCCTGCATCGGCAGGTGGACTCTCGACCACTGCGCCACCAGGGAAGCCCTGGATTGTCTTTTAATGATTGAGTTGTAGGAACTGTTTTGTATATTCTAAATATGTCTCTCGACAGATATATGATTTGCTAATATTTTCTCCCATCCTGTGGGTTGTCTTTTTACTTTCTTGATGTTGTTCTTTGAAGCACATTTTTAATTTTGATGATGTTTGGGTTATCTATTTTTTCTTTTGTTTCTTTTGTTGGTGGTGTCATAGCTAAGAAACCATTGTCCAATCCAAGGTCACAAAGATTTACACCTCTGTTTTCTGTAAGAGTTTTATAGTTTTAGCCTTTATGTTAGGTGTATGATTCACTTGAGGTTAATTTTTGTATCTGATGTGAGGAAGGGATCAGCTTAATTATTTTGCATATGGGCATCTGACTGTTCTAGCACCATTTGTTGAAAAGACTTCTTCTACCATTGAATTAATTTGGCACCCATGTTGAAAATCAGTTGACCATACATGTGGGAATTTATTTCTGGATTCTCACTTCTCTCCCACTGATCCATGTGTCTAACCTTATGCCAGTACCACACTGCTTTGATTACTGTAGTTTTGTAGCAGGTTTTGGCTATGCTGTGTTCCTTGAATTTCCATGTGAAGTTTAGGATTAGCTTATTAATTTCTGCAAAGAAGTCAGATTGCATAGAATCTATAGGTCAATTTGGGGAGTGTTGCCATATTAACAATATTAAGTCTTCTAATCCATGAACATGGATGTTTTTCTATAGACTTAGATCCTCTTTAATTTCTTTCAGCAGTGTTTTATAGTTCAGAGAATAAACTGTACACTTTTTATTAGATTTATTTCTAAATATTTTATTCTTTTTGATGCTATTGTAAATCAGTTTACTAATTTCATTTTTGGTTTGCTCATTGCTACTGCATAGAACTACAATCAATTTTTGTATACTGATCTTGTCCTGCAACCTTGCAGAACTTGTTTATTAGTTCTGACAGTTTTTTAGTGGATTCTTCAGGATTTTCTATATACAGGATCACATCACCTGCAGATAAAGATGGTCTTACTTCTTCTTTCCCAGTCTAACTGCCTTTTATTTCATCTTCTTACCAGTTGCCTGGCTAGAACCTCCATGACAATCCCAGCGTGTTTGATCAGTACCTCTGCCTTCCTTTTCTGAATTGTCCTTCTCTTGCCCAGTTTCAGTTCCACTCGTAGCCGTCTCTCTTCAGCAAGGGGCCCAGAGTGGAAAGGAGCTCTGGCTGGTACGGGGAGCTAGTCTGCTCCAGCCCCCTGGTGTTTGCCATGGCCCTCACACTCACCTGCTCTTGCATGGCGCAAAACTCTTTAAGTTTTGGCCACTGTCCCCAGTTGCCTGGAGTTTCACCTTTCTTAGGTCTCTGCTTCTCTGCTCCCTCCCACACATCTGGTGGCCAGTTGGGGATCTCTTCCCACCTGCCTATATTTTGGGGTCTGTGGTGTTCCGCATTCTTTGTGTTGTAAATGTGGGTCCTAGGTCTTTGGTTTTGTAATGTAGTTGCTCTGTTTTTATCTAGAAATATGGAGAAATAAAAAAACTATACTGCCGGGCTTCCCTGGTTGCGCAGTGGTTAAGAATCTGCCTGCCAATGCAGGGCACACGGGTTCGTGCCCCGGTCCGGGAGGATCCCACATGCCGCGGAGCGGCTGGGCCCGTGCGCCATAGCCACTGAGCCTGCACATCCAGAGCCTGTGCTCCGCAATGGGAGAGGCCACAACAGTGAGAGGCCCGCGTACCGCAAAAAAAAAAAAAAAAACTATACTGCCGACTGTTTCCGCCTCCTCTCAGAATTGATGGGCCAGTCTTAGCCATTGTCTGCTGACTTCCTGCTGTGACAAAAGAGCATTCATCCCATTTCTGTGCGCCTTCCCCTCCTGTTGGTACAGTTGTGCCACTATTTTTAGTTTCTTTGTAACCTTAACATACTTCGGTCTTGTTCTTTCACCAGCATCTCTTGTCTCCCTAGTTGGTAAGAAAAGGGTGTTGGCATCCTTCGTTTTCTCCTCCCCCATACCTCCCAGGATGTGAAAATACTTTCACATGTTCAAGGTTAACAATAGTGGGGTAGAGGACAGAATGTGAGTCGTCTCATCTTTGGCTGTAGATTGATTCTCAAAGATGAAGATCAGTAAATAGTGTTACTTGGTTGCTCTAATAAAATATTCCAGAGTCACTAATGTGCGGTGATCCTGTTCCTTTCTGGCTCAGCTCTTTGTTTTCCCTGGAGCTCTTCATTGCCTCCTTTATCATATCCGGTTTTCCCAGCTCTCATTCCCTGAGCCCCTTCTGTCCAGGAGAGCCTGGGGCTCTGTTCTCGGCTCCAGCTCCCTAGTCCTGCCACCCACCGCCACCACTGGCGGCCCAGACTGTGCTGCTGGGGTGGACCCAGCACATCTTGGGATCCTCATCTGTTTTTTTTACTCCCCCATTTTGCTAGAACATAATTCTTAAGCAACTTTTAAAGAAAGGGCACATGTGAGGTAAACATTCTGAGCTCTTGCATATCTGACAGTATCTTCTGCCCTCATCTGATTGCTGGTTTAGCTCATGCAGAATTCAGGGTTGCTCCCTGTCTCCCAGCAGCCAGTGGTGTTGATGAGAAGTCTGAGCCATTTTGGTTCTTGTTTCTCTGTAAATGCACCCTCACCCCCACCAGAAGCTTTCGGGATCTTTTTTGATTCTCAGTGTTCCAGAATGTCTAGTGGTGTGTGGAGTGGATCTTGTTTCATGCATTAGACTGAGGTTTTGGGTGAGCCCTTTTAGTCTGAGGAAATGCTTTCGTACTCTGCCTTTACTATCCCCCCCACACATATGTCTGTTTCTTAATCTTTCTAGACTTCCTAGAATGATTCTGTGTCTGGTTTTTGCTTTATATTTTCCATGTGTTTGTCTTATCTGTGGTAAGGAAGGTTTTCTTGACTTTGAGTGAATTTTTTATTTGTTGCAACCATTTTACTTTCCACAAATACTTCCTGGTTTCTGATTGTTCATTTTTCATAGCATCCTGTTCTTGGTTTACGAATATATTGCCCAAATCTCTCTGAAGATACTAATTAGACTTTATTTTAAGCTTTCTTTTGGTCTCCAAATTATGTTTCCACTAGGGCTGGTTTTTCAGGCCACAGGCATTTCTCAAATGTCTGGTGGTCCTCCACATTCAAGGAGTTGGGGGGGTTGGGGAAGGCTGTGGAAGCCTGGCAAGCCTGCTGGCCGGAAGGCATCACTTCATCTTGGTGGGTGGGAAGCCCATGTGACACTTTAGGACCCTTACCTGCTGGGTGCAGAGGCTTTGCTCAAAGACCTGACTTCTCCACAGAGGGCTCATTTTATTGTGTTCAGAAGGGAACCCTCCTTTGTGTGGGGGAAGGGTAAAAATCCACCTGTCTGGTGGCAGGATCCCTAGTGCCCCCCAAGCCTCTCCGGTCAGAGCCCTGCAGCACCTTCCAGGAGGCACCTCTGCTGGCTTCCAGTCTCCGGTCTTCTGATGCCAGCATGAACCCCGCCCCCCCTCCCCCCCACCCCTGCACCTCTCCTGTCCATCACTGTGGGCTTAGACACTTTTTATTCCTTCCTCTCACCGGAAAGGGAGCTGGGGAGGGAGGGAAGTGAACTGTTGGCTCCACAGCCCCTCTGACCCAGAAACCAGGTGTCCGGTCTGCGGCCCGTGCTGGAGCCATGTGCCTGCCATGTTTCAGGGGGAACCTGGACAAGCTGTACCGCGGCCTGGAGCTCGCCAAGCAGCAGCTGCGCGCCACACAGCAGACCATCGCCAGCTGCCTCTGCACCAACCTCATCATTTCCCAGGGGCCCTTCCTCTACTGCTCCCTCATGGAGGTCAGCTCCCCACCGACACGTCCCCAGCCCCGCCCGCTGGCCTCCCCCTGACCACCTACCCCCACTCCCTGCAGGGCACCCCAGACGTTGTGCTGTTCTCCAGGCCAGCTGCCCTGAGCCTGCTCAGCAAGCACCTGCTCAAGTCCTTCGTGTGCTCGGTGAGGGTGGGAACACAGCAGCCTGGGGCAGGGGGGAGTGGCTGGGGCTGGCAGGTGCCTCCCTTTTCCTGAGTTGTGTTCCTCCGCTGAGCCCTGAACCCTCCACTTCCCACCAGACCTCATGCCATCACTCACCACCCAGGTCATTTGGACAAGTGGCGGAGGGTGGGGGGCCTCACAGAGCACGCAGGGCTGGGGCTCATGTTCAGCGGAGGCGGGGTGGGGCAGGGGCAGGGGCTGCGGAGGGCCTCCTGCAGGAGGTGACAACTGTGTTAGGACCTAAAGGAGGTGAGGGAGGGAACAGCCAGGGGCACAGGAGGCTGGGGGCAAGCTGCATGGGGACTTGAGTGTCTCTGGGAAGAGGGAGTCCCTGGAGGCTTTTGGGGAGCGAGGGACTGGGGCTCCTGGGCACTGTGACCGAGGTGCACTTCCCTCCGCAGACGAAGAACCGGCGCTGCAAGCTACTGCCCTTGGTGATGGCCGCCCCCCTGAGCGCGGAGCAGGGCACTGTAACCATGGTGGGCATCCCCCCAGAGACCGACAGCTCCGACAGAAAGAAGTGAGTCCTGGGGCCCGGGGCTATGGGGGGTCGGCCTCAATGCCAGGCCAGGGATGGCCTTTTCCGCCATGAAGCAGGGTGGTGGGGCTTACACACGTGGGCTGCAGGGTGGAGCAGCATCAAGCATGCACTGAGTAGGGTCGGAGTGCAGGGAGGTGCAGCAGGCAGGCGAGCCTGAGGGTGGCAGGGCAGTTGGGGCCTCATGCTGAAAGCCCAGGACAGACACCAGTGCACAGGGCTCACCGGTGAGGGCACGTCTCTGGGCTCCAGGTAACCCGGGTTCCTGTGAGTGGCCTGAGGCCTCTTGGGAGTTCCCACCCCAGCATGGGGTGGGGGGTGCAGGTGTGGTGTGGACGTCCAGCTTCCAGGCAAGGGCATCCAGCTCCCTGAGGAGGGCCGGCCAGGGTCAGACGCACCCAGGGTGGGCAGCAAGGTGCGTGACCCTGCGGCTGCGGCGGAACCCTCAGCCCTCCCTGGGCCTGAACCCTCCTCCGAGGAGCAAACAGTTTGCACTGAAAATCTGGATCGGGTCTGGGTCTTACCCTGGGTCTGGATTGGTCCCAGCTGTGTCACTGTGAGCTTTGACCTCCTTCTGCGTCTGCAAAGGCCATTGAGCCGTGAGTGGGGAGACAATGGCCTCTGAGACAAGGGCTTCCCTGCTGCCGGGCTGCCTTCCAAAGCTCCCTCGAGGGTCTCAGATCCAAAGTCACATGGGTGGGAGCCGGCCAGGGTTCCCGAGGCAGCACCGTGGCTGCCTGTGTCCTCACTCGGGCTGCCGGTCTGTGCATGGCTGGCCGGCTGGTGGTGAGCTCGGTGGATGCGCACAGTCTCCTGTGAGGGCGGCCATGGAGGCTGGGAGCACTCGCTCTCCTCTGCCCGCCTTCTGCCCTCTGCTCTCCACAACAGGCACTGGAGCCCCTTCCCCACGCTCCCGCTGTCTCCACGAAACCTCCCTCGAGGCAGCTCCATCCAGGCTGCTCCCCAAGGGGCTCCTGCTCCCCCACCACCCTGCGGGCCCCTCCCCATCTCTGGTCCCACCTGCTGTGTGTGTCTAGGACCCCATCCCCACATGGCTCCATGGAACCTCTGCCTCTCACCTGCCCCAGCTGCCAGCACGGTGCCGGCGGGGGTGGGGGGGTGCCAGGGGACACGCCCACCTGAGGGCTGAGAAGGGCTGACACGGAAGCAGTGGTGAGAGGCAGTGGCCGTCCAGAGAGTGGGCTGAGGCCTCGGGGCTATGGCCAGTGAGGAGTTTGTGTGTCCCTGGCGGGGAGAGTCCACTGCAGGGACAGCCCCCAATGCGCCTCTGTGTGTCCCCAGCTTTTTTGGCCGGGCGTTTGAGAAGGCGGCGGAAGGCACCAACTCCCGGACACTGCACAACCATTTCGATCTCTCAGGTAGGAGTCCGCTGCACTGAGGCCCTTTCAAGGTCAGTGCTGGCCTTGGAACCAGGGAAGTGCCGGGGGTGCCCTGCCAGCAGTCCCCTGGCCTCGGGCCCTGCACCCCATCTGGGCCCTGACAGGCATACCTGTCTGGCCTTACGATCCAGCCCCTGAGATCACTTCACCAAGGAGCTTGGGGGTCTGGCCACCACTATGCCGTGACGCTGCTGCACGGCAGCGTGGCTTTGGGGGGCCACACCTGTAGGCCACCAGCACCCCCGCAGCTTCCCTGGATGCCAGTGTGGAACATGGCATGTTTGGCCATATTTGCTTTCTGTTCTTCAGATGTGTGGCACTTTACCCCTGTGTTAGTGAGCCCGGGCTGCTGTAATAAAGCACCACAGAGCACGGGGTTGAAATAACAGAAATGCATTTCTTACTGTTCTGTGGGCTGGAAGGTCAAGTGTCAGCAGGGCTGGTTCCTCCCAAGGCCCCTCCCCTGGGCATGTAGATGCTGTCATCTCCCTGTGTCTCCACATGGTCGTCCCTCTGTATGTCTGTGTCCTGATTCTTCCTATAAGGGCACCAGTCAGACCGGATCAGGTCGCACCCTAGTGACCTTATGTGACCTGATCACCTCTGTAAAAGCCCACTGCCAGGTACAGTCACGTTCTGAGGTGCCGGGGTTAGGCTGTCACCATAGCAAGGTGGGCACCTTCAGCCCATAGCGCCCACCTCTCAGAAAGGACCTCTCACATCACCACTGATGCCTTAATGGGGACCAGTCTCTGAGTCTGAGACCCGCCTTCACCCCTTTGCCTCTGGAATCTAGAGCTGGTGTCTTCCTGCCAGGTCCACTCAGACTGTGGCTCCGTGGTGGGGGGTCCCCTCCAGCAGTAGCCCCCCACTTCCTGTTTCATGCCTGAGACTGCAGACAGGCGGTGCTGGCCAGCCTGCAGGATGCCCTGGCTTCCCACATGGGAAGGACTGGAGGGCCGGGAGCTGCTGGGCTTCCCCCGGGGGTGGGCGGCTTGCACAGGGTGTGGAGGAAGTCGAGGCCTGAGGTACCCACAGCTTGCAGGGCCAGGCTGGCTGGTTTTGTCCTGTATGATGAGGCCCCGTGCTTGTCTGAGGCTGACAGCCCCCAGAGATGGGTCAATTTGCACCATGTCCCCTTCTACGGAAGGGACACCAAAGCTGAAAGACTAGCCAGAACAGGATGGAAGGCTGCCTCCTGCCTGACCACTCGGGTGGGAGGGAGGCCCCTCTGCCAGGGCTGTGGTGTTCAGAGTGTCACCGCTGGTCCCCTGGCTGCCCCGAGGGTCCTGCCCACAGACCACAGCCGCAGCTGCACTGACAGGGCAGCCAGGGAGGCCGGTTAAATAGGCCTCATGGTCCAGAGCGCCCCAGGCCACCAGGGAGCCAAGTGCGCCTTGGAATGTGGTAAGGGGTTGTCGCCACTGGGGCGCCGGGCAGCGGGAGTCAACTTGGTACTTGGTGGCCTCCCCCAGCTCTATCCCTGTTCCTCCCGTCCCAGTGATGTTTTCCTTTCATTACTTCAGTGATTGAGCTGAAAGCCGAGGACCGCAGCAAGTTCCTGGACGCACTCGTGTCCCTCCTGTCCTAGGGTGAGTTATGGGGGAGGGGTGCTGGCGGGTTCCCGTGGCCCTGCCACAAAGCCCGGCTTCTACCTGGGTTTGAGGCTGGAGATGGGGTCCAGCGCCTGTTCCCAGGGACAGCTGTCCCCAGGCTGGTGGCAGGACCACAATGGGCCACTTCGAGGGATCTAACTTCATTAAGCTCCTGGGATCCCTTCAGAAGGAGCTGCGTTTACCCTCCTCTGATCACAAGGCGCCGGGTGTGGCTGGGAACAGGGGCTGCCCTCACCCCAGCATCAGGCCCTGTGCTGGAGCCCACGGGGTGTCTGTCTATCTGGGCTCTCATGCGCTGGACTTCTGAGAAGGCCAAGCTGGTAGCAGCCGCTCAGTGGGGAATTACAAACCGTGGGCCCTGTGTGAGCCTGGACGCCTGCGGCTGTCACTGTGACAGTGCAGCGCAGTGCTCCCGCCAGCGCTGTCCCCTGTGCCTCACACACCACCTGTTTCTCAAGGGCCCTCGGGAAATGGGCCGGGGACCTGCTCTGTCTAGTGACCCCTTCTCAGCCCAGGCCCCCCACAGCGGATGCCCTGCCCGGCATCTCTCTGAGCCCTGGCTGGAGTCGTGGCTGTGGCACACGGGCCCCATCCAGGCTCCGGTGTGGGGGGTCCCTCCTGCCGGCCCAGGGTCCTTCCTCCGCCCCCCGTCCCTGGTGAGCTGGGAGTGTGGGTGCCCTGGTGGGCTCTGCTGAGAATGGCCTAGGGGCCTCAGGGACCTCCCCCAGCCCCTCTCTCGGGGGGCACAGGGCTCTGGGGGCAGATTGGGTCTTATGTGACGTCTGTGGGGAGCCTCACCGGGCTGCCCCTGTGTCCTCATCTGAACTGGGGCTGACACCCCTTGAGTCTCAAGGGCTGGGCCTCAGCAAGGGCCTTTGTGGGGGGGGGAGGGTTAAATCAAAGGTTACAAATGGGGGTCTTGGGCAGTGGGGCTGGCATCTGAGGCAGACCCCTCCCTGCAGCCTGCTTGGTGATGATCCCAGGGCCATGTGCGAGCTGCCACCAAGACGGCACCAGGTGGGCCAGCCTGGGAGGGTGAGGGGCAGCGTGCTGGGGGCAGTGCCAAGGCTAGACAAGCCGCCAGGCAGGGTCTGTAAGGGGAGGAGGCGCCAGGAGCCGTGTGGCCTAAGGTACTCAAGCAGACAGGAGAGCAGGTGCTACCCCCCACCCGTCAGTGGTGGGGCTGCTCAGAAGCAGCCGCTTAGCACGGCAGTGGGAAGGCCTGGGCAGTTTTTTGATTTGGGGAACCATCAGAATTGTTTGAAATTTATTTTTTCTTTTCTCTTTTCCAGAGTTTGATTTCCTCAGAAGTGACCTCCTTCTCCTTATTTATATTAACTGGCTTTTATTTAGATTGTAAGTTATGGACATAGTCTTAGATGCAGGGACAGTGTTTTTAATGGAATAAAATGATTATTTTAGGTTTGGTGCCCCAATCTTGGCTCTGGTCACAAGGCCAGTGCTTGGTTGTTCTCTGAGCCTTGTATGTCCAGAGGGACCTTGATCCTGTGCCCTGGGCACCCCGATGCCCAGCAGGAAATCAGCATGGGGGGCAGCTTCCAGGCTCCCTGGACAGCAGTGGGCAGAGGCCAAGCCCCTCAGCACCTCCACTGACCACTTTGATGCCAGCCAGGACCTGGCTCGGTTCGCCCTCCCACCACTTCCTCCTGTCCACTGGCCTTGGCAGCATCTCAAGCCCACCCTCTTGACTGTGTACCCCTCCCAGGCCCACCCTCCACGGCCATCATCTTACCCCCAGCACCTGCCTGTCCAGGCGCCCCCCACCTTCTGGGCACATGGCAGGCACCACCAGGCGAGTCAGGCAGGGATAGCAAGGGCGGGGCCCCAATTCAGGAAGGGAGGGGCTTGCTGAGGGGCTTCGGGGTCAGCTTCGCCCACGTCCTATCGCAGAAGGTCCAAGCTAGACAGGCCTCAGCAACCTCCAAAGTCTTCGGAGCAGCAAGAGTTCTCTGTCAGGGAAGCCGTGGGATCAGCTGGCCCCACCCTCCCAGTTGTCCCCAGGACACCTGCCAGGGTTGAGGGGATCTGGAGGCAAGGAGGATGCCATTTCTGTCCTTTGGCGCGGAGAGAGCCATTCACACAAGTGGCTGAGGCCATCTGTACCACTGCACAGAGCTCGGGTGCCAGGGGAGCAGGCAGGCTGGAGGGCCATGGCCACCTAGGTGTGGCACCTGGGGCCACGGGCAAGAGGTGGCAGAGTGGTCTGGGCAGCACTTATGTTGGTGGGAAAAGCCCAGAAGTCGTGTTCAGGAACTGAGGACATGGGTTAGGGGGGCCAGGTCTCAGGGTGGGCCTTGGGGAGGGGTAGTGGGCAGTGGGCTCAGCTGCATTGGAGCTGCGTTGCTCCTCCCACCTGACCTCTGGCAGTGGAGTTTTCCCCTGCCCTTCCCAGCATGGGTTGGGGACAGCAGCCTGCCCCGCCAGGGCCCTCAAGCTGCCCACCCTGGCCATCTGCAGAAGCTGAGGGCTGGGCAGCTACCATTCAGAATCCCGGCTGACGCCTGGGGCCCTGGAGTCAAGAGAGCTCTGGGCTGTGGAGGAGGCAGCCTTAGGCCTGCGCCTGGGCCAGACACCCTGTACCTGACACTGCCTGGACCCTGTGGCCAGAGCAGAAGTGGAAGGACCTCTGTTCCTACCCCACCAAGAGCTGAGGCTCCAGGATCACACACTTGCTCGCTTGGGAGCTGTTCTAGGTCAGGCTCAGGCAGGGCTGCCATAAAGGCTAAGGACCTCTGTGCCATGGGGCCCATCCCTCTATAGTCATCCCACTGTTGGGAGCTAAGGCCCCCAGATAGTTCAGCCTCCCTGGAAGTTCTGGGATTCAGGGCCATGTTCACAGTAGCTGCCCTGAGCCCATGTCCTTGGGTTCTGCCCCTCCCTACAGTGAGGAACCTGGCCAGGCCTGGGAGACTCCTTGCCATTGGACCCGGCCCAGGCATTTCTGGACATGGCCCTCAGGGTGGAGTTTGGGGGCATTTGCCAAGCCCTCTGCACTGGCTGGGCTTGGAACTCCCAGCAGCCCCTGATCCTGTCCACTGTTCTCTTCTGCCCTGGAAGCAGTGAGTTCTTGGTGGCTGTGACAGCTCTGGTCTGCTTTGCCCTCCAGGAATCCCACCCAAAGGAGGAAGGTCACATGGTGCTCCCAGCAGGGGCTGACACAGAGGTGCTGATGGTTGGCCCAAGTCTGGGCTGGCCGCCAGACCACCAAGATGGGCACAGGCCCTGTGCAGAGAGCTAGGATGGAGGGGCTGAAGCTGAATCTGGGCAGCCGGCCGAGGGTGCCTCCTCCCCATGGCAACGCACTTCTCAACCTGCAGCCAGCTCTGCTGGAGCCCAGCACACCTCCTGGATTTGCCCCTGTTCCCACTGCACTATTGGCGGAAAGGATGGAGTCAGTGTTGTATAGATGTCTAGCCATGTGAGGCGACCCAGAGATGGCCGAACCCTGGGAGGGCAGGTGGAAAACGCCCGTCCGGTGGTGCCTGGGGACCAGCCTCTTCTAGGCAAAGCCAGCAGCCTGGCAGCCCACCCTTAGCCCTACCTGCATCCCAAGACCCACACACACTGGCTGGGGTCAACCTGCATCCTGCTGGGGTCTGCATCACAGCCCCTGCTCTCCACCCCCACCCCCAGGCCCTATGACTCAGCAGTGGCCCTTCGGACTACAGGTCTCACCTCCCTGGGTTGCAGTGAGCTGTGGCCGTTTCCCACCCAACGGGAAGCTGACCAGATAGCAGGAGGGACCTGAGAAATGGCCATGGGATCTTCGGGATCCCAGGGGCCAGCCCTGGAAGGTCCCCACAGGAGCTTTTTGGGGAGAATTTGGTGGGTAGGTGGATGAATGGGGGCTGCAGAGCACAGGCGGTGACTGGACAAAGAACAGGACACAGGTGGGAGGGTATCCAAACCATTTACTAAGCAGACTCTTACCCTACCCCCCCCCCCCAAGCTGTGAAGGAGGGCAAGGCCCCAGCCCCACACCCAGGATCCGGTGCTCGTAAGCCTTGCCTGGCGAGCTGCAGGGGTGAGACAGGGAGGTCCAGACCAAGTCTCTTGCCCCCACCCGGAGGCCAGCCTGCTGATGGAGTAAAGGCCAGCTATAAACGTCCCTCCGGCAGCCGAGGGTGGGGCCCCTGGGCTCTCGGTCTGCCCCTCTGCAATCAGCAGGAGCCACTAGGGAGTGGGTGGCATCCAAGACCCTGACGGTCAGAGAGGGAGCGGCATCTCCAGTCCAGTGCCCACACAGCCAAAGGAACGCGCGCCCTACCCACGTCGGAGCCAGCACTGCACACAGAAACAGAGCGAGTCTTCCGAAGTGCACGTCGCCTTGCGAGGCAGGGCGCAGCCCGGGTCCAGCTAGGCGGCCGGAGAGGACGGGCTACGGACAGAGTCCGGTCCGTGCGCAGGACCCAGAGTTCCGCAGAGCCTGTGCGCCGCGGAGGCCGCCGTCCACGCGGGGCTCCCATGGCCGGTCCTCTCGCTTGCGGCCCTGCCGCGCAAGCGCACTCAAACATAGTTCTTCTTGTCGTAGTCGCCGCTGGCTGTAGGCCGCCGCGGCGCCGAGTACTTGACCGGGAAGCCGAAGTCGGGGCGGCCGGCGCAGACCCAGGCGCCGCAGCACACGAGGCCGCCGCCGCACATGAGCAGCGCCGAAGCGGCCCAGCCGATGTAAAGCGCGGCGCCCAGCTCGTACTTCTGCGACATGGGCACGGTCGGGTCATAGAACTCCCGGACCACGATGTTGGCGAACCAGCAGAGCGGCACGAGCGCCAGCAGCCCGCAGAGCGCGTAGAGCGCGCCGCCCGTGAGGGCCACGCGCGCCTTACCCGGGCCGGGGGCCACGCAGGTGGTGCACTGCGCGCCCGCCAGGGTCACGAAGAGCGCGACAAGCGCCAGGAGCACGGCGCCCACGGTGAGCGCCCGCGCCGCCTGCACCTCTGTGCTCAGCGCCAGCACCGAGTCGTACACCTTGCACTGCATGTGCCCTGTGCTCTGCACCACGCACGACATCCACAGCCCCTTCCAGGTGGTCTGCGCCGTCACGATGTTGTGGTCCAGGAAAGCGGTCACCTGCCACATGGGCAGCCCGCACGCCAGGATCAGGCCCACCCAGCCCACCAGGCACAACACCAGGCCGAGAATCTCCAGCGCCGCCGACCCCATGGCTGGAGACAAGACGGGCGCCCGACGGCCCGGGGCCTCCGGGCGCGCACAGCTCACTCCCTCCGATCCCCGGCCCGGCGGCACCACAACACAGCCTCGGGTCTGCGGGCGCGTCTAGGGGGGCTTCCCATTTGAAGGTTCGGGGGACGGACTATGACCCGCGGGCCCGGCCCCCCGCCCTGAACAGCCAATCCACGCCCAGGCCATCCGCCCGCAGCCAATCGCAGGCGCCCCCGGCAGCAGGAGTTAGGAAAACAACTGCGCGTGGGGGTAGCGGGTGGCGGGTGGCGGGCGGCGGGCGGCGCGGGGAACCGCAGGGCGTCCGGTGGCGGCCCCGGACCCTCATCCGCCGTTGTCCTGGTCGCTGCAGACCCCATTCCAAGCTGACCTGGGGCGGCTGCGCGAACGCTCCACGAACTACCTCCCTGTGCGCCCCCACCTCGCCGTTTCAGGAGCTGCATGACCCTGGGCCTGCACCGATTTCCCCGACACATCCTCGAACGAGCCAGTTGGTCCCTACCTCCCGGGCCAGCTCCACTCTTCCCTGGCCCCGGTCGGCGGGAGCCCCCACCATCGCCACTGCGCCGAGGTCCCCAGGTTAGCCAAACACAGCTCGGCCTGTTCCTCCAGGAAGCTCGCCCTGGAGTCCAAGCCCAACACAGTCCCCTTCTCTGCACCCCAACCACTGTGGCCCTTCGAGTGCTGACACTGTCTCCCTCACAGGCCGAGAAGCCAGGAAGGCCTGTGCGGGCCAGGCCGGGGCTCCTGCTTCGTCCAAGGCCCTGCCCAGCGCCACCACGTCCCTGGAGCTTGCGGCTCCAGCACGAAGCAGAAAGAACGCGGCCTTCCCACGGCCTCCGGAGACCCCCCCTCTGCCCCTGCTGCCGGGGCTTCCCATACCTCCCAACCTTTGCACCGACTGCTCCTCTTCCGGAGATGCTGCCCATCCCCCATCCTTTGAGGCCCAGCTGAGGCGACACCGCGTAAGTCCCCAGTGACCCAGCATACAGGCAATCCTCCCAGGAGCAGCCTGTGGCCCCAGGCTCTGCCACCTACTCCCTGCTCCAGGCCTCAGACAAGAGACACAGAGAGAAACGCAGGGGCTGTGCTCTGCCCTCCCACCAGCTGCAGTGCTACCCTGGCACCCCAGCCCCCAGGCCACCCTCCGGAAGCCAACATGGAGTTTCCTGACTGGGAGGAAGAGCCCCCATCCTCGCTGGAGGCGGGAGGCGAGGGATTTCCGGGCATTCTTCTGTACAATGGCCCAGCCATTTCTCCAAAGGCCCACTGGGATGGACAGTGGGGCCCCCTGAGGCTCAGGTAGGGGCACTAGTCCCTTTCTGGCAGCCCCCTCCCCACTCCCTGTCGGCCCCTCTGTCTAAAGCAAAGTCTGTATTCTGCCCTGGAGTGGGGCTACCAGGACCCCCACTCCTTCCTCAGGTCCCAGGTGCCTGACTGCTAGCAGGGCCTCCCCAGAGAAGGCCTGCCTTTGAGGCTGGCCAAAGCCTGGGCGCCTCAACAGATCGGTCCTTCCTGGGCCCGGTTCCTTCTCCTCAGGTGGCTAATACCCTGTCGTCCAGCACGGGGAGGCACTCAAGGCAAGTTTGCTGGGCCCTGTGGGACTGGGGAGGACAATTTTACCTCTTCTTTCACCCCAGCCCCCTCACTCCCTGCATAGATGGAGCTGCAAGGACCACTGCCTCCTCCCAGACACCCCTCACTCGCTGCTTCCCTCCTGTTGCAGACCTTTCTGGACATCCCTTCCCCCATCCACTCCAGGGGGCCCAGCCCTACCACCCACCCACCCTTTCAATCCCGCTTCCCCGTGGCCCAAGTCTAGGGACCTTGCCCAGGGTCCCCCCATGACACTCCACGCTGCTGTCTTCCCAGGTCGACTGCTGTGGCCTCCTCAGGCCATCCAGGCCCCACCCTTGGCCACTGGGGCTGTTCTCCTCAGGGCAGCTGGGCCATCGCAGCAGGCCCTGCTCCTGGGTCACACTCTGCCTGAAACCCTCTGTGGCTCGCACTGCCCATGGATGAAGCACTGACTCCCAGGAGCGGCCCAGATGACATGGGCCAGCTGCACTGGGTCTGGCCAGTCCAGCAGCATACTCCACGTTCCATTCAGACTTGCCTCCCTCTGGGCCCTCAGACTGGTCTGTCTACACCCACGCCTCTTCTGCTTGCAGTATGTATCCCTTGGGCAGGGCCTGCATCTACTAAATTGTGTTACCAAGGTCACTTCCTCTTGGATGCCTTCCTGTCCCATCCCTCAGCCTTGCTCTCGAGGCCCAAGCTGGAGCTGCCTGTCTGCTTGCTGGTTGATCCCACCAGTATCCAGGAACGAGCCCCAGCACAGTGGCCGTCTTCATGCATCTGTCCTGGGCAGGGGGCTGCCTGTGACCCATGCTGACCTCTGGCCACCCGCCACTCCTCCAGCACCTCAGAGCTGCAGCCAGCACAAGGTTCTCCCCATTCGCCTGCCCACCTGCCTCCCTCTCTCTGCCACTTTGGGCCCATCCTGGCCTGGCACCCTGGAGCAGCCCCAGTGAGTCCACATCTCTTTGGGGACAGCCTCACAGTATCTCGGGGACTTGGTAGAAGGGCCTCAGTCCCCACCTCTCACAATCTGATTTCTACCCCGACACCACTGTGTTGGTTGTAGGCCTGGCCGCAGTTGAATGAGAGCTGCCACAGAGAGGCCCAGCCCCGACCTGCAGGGGCGTAAAGACTTGCCTGCCCTTCCTTCCACTCTCTAGAATCTCCTGGCCACCTACTATATGTGGAGCATTGTGTCCGGGTGGAACACCCAGGGGGCTCCTGCCCCCAACCAGGGACTGGGAAGGGCTTTCAGGTATGCCCTTGGCTGTGAGGGAAAGAGATGGCAGAGTGACACCAAGTGATGAAGGCCTCTCTGAAGTGGTGATAGTTCAGCCCAAACCCAGGAAGAAGTTCCACACAAGAGCCCAGAGGCGGGAAAGGGCAGGAGGAGGCCAGCGGGGTTGGGGTGACATGGTGGGCCCAGGCCTGCAGGCCAAGGGTCCAGGCTGGGCAGGGTGTGGATCCCTGACTTCTGGCGAGGGGCTCTTGGGCCAGCACGCCAGCCAAGGCCACCTGCTCATCTGCTGCTATTGTTCTGCTTTCCCAGGGGAAGTGCGGCAGGATCTCATTAATTGTGTGGGGGAAAGGCCTGAGTCAGCAGAAATCAGTTTATCTTGAGCAGCTGCCAGCTGACCCTGCACCACGGTGATCCGGTGACCTTCCAGGGACAATCTAAATTTAGGCTCCAGATTTCTGAGGACTGGGGTTTGGGAAGCTCCTAGTTAAGGGATTTCGTTTTGGGGGAAGTGAGAAATAATGCCCCTTCTGTCTTTTGGCTTTGAGATAGGTAAGGATGTTTTCCTCAGGGTAGCAGCTGTTCGTGGAGCCTCTGAGCACAGAGCACTGCCTGTGCCCTTTCTTGGTGCAACCGGTGCCCCAGAGGCAGCTCCTCCAACATCGCCAGGCCTGCCCTAGGGCCCAAGGTGCCCTGCGTGGGAGGGGCATGGGTGCCTGTGCTGATGCCCAGCGTGCCCTTTGACAAAGAGCTGGTGAGTTCACAGTTCAGATGAGGGAACTCTCCTTGCCTTTGTCCCACCATTGATGCAAAGCCCTCCGTGGTGGAGACTGCAAGGTTGAAGGGGAGGCAGTCATCAATCCTGAGTCCTCTGCTGCCATTCCTGAGCGCCCTCCAGGTTCCTGAGACAGCCTCCCTGGCTCCCTTGACCTTCACAGCTCATCTGATGTCAGTTTGGTCCACAGAGCGGGCACCACTGGCTGGCTGGCAGAACAGGAGGGCACTGTTGCTTAACCTTCCCCAGTGGGTAGGGGAGTGTGAGGGGCAGAGGGCTCTGGTTGACAAGAAACCCAGGGGCTTGTAGACCCCTGTGCCCTCATGGATCGCACCAGATGGTGGTCTCTGTGTGATCTCCTGGAGGCCAGCAAAGGCTCTGTGTAATGGCAGTAGTGGCCCCAGGAGCCCAAGGCAGCCCTGACCCCACACCCTCCACCCCTTATACCTGCACTGTCTCCGTGGCCTCTCTGTCCACCTTCTCTCCCCGACCCGTCCCTTCACAGATTCAGTCCTTCTCTGCATGCTGCATTTTGCAACAATTTTATACTCTTTCACTTAAAATCAGTAGAGTCATTCTGGATCCTTTTTCATTTAGCATCATATTGTAAGCATGTCCCTACTCTGTTAAAAAACACCCTCATGATTATCATTGTTTCTAACTGCCTTGGGAACTGGAGAGCCAGGATGGAATCATCTATCTCCCCCACTCCTGAGAGTGGGTGGTGACCAAGGCAATCTGTTCCAAGGTTCTGTAAAATGGGGATGGTAATGGGCTCAACATCAAAGGGCTGCCAAGGAGCTTAGTGGACAGCACTTCCTGGCTCAAGGTGGATGCTGGATTAACATTAACAGTGATGATCATCCTGGTAATTATGCAACCATCCCTCAAGACATAATTTCACAAATGATAATTTTCTATTATAAATAATGCTGCTATGAATGGCATTATTCATGAGCCTTGGTATTTCGGGTAATTTCCTCAGGAAAAACTCCTCAAAGTAGCATTTCTGGCTCACACCCTAGAGGGTGTGTCCCTTAGACGCCTTATCTGAGTACGCATTTTCACTGCCTGTCATTAGCTCTAGGTAGTCACAGTTTTTAAAGTTTACTAATTGGATAGGTAGAAGATGGCACCTTACTTTAATTGGCATTTCTTCACAAGTAATGAAGTTAAATTTTTTTTCCAATTAATACTGCTCATTTTTATTTCCTCTTTGGTGAACTGTCTATGTATCCACATAGAGCCTTGGTGTTTTCTCACTTTATATGTTAGAAACGTTACTTGCTATCATATATACGGCATACACTTTTTGCTGTTTCCTACTTAACCTATTAACGATTTTTTTCAAATGTTATAGAAGTTTGAATTTTTGAGTATTCAACTCTATTAAGGTTTTCCCTATGGGATTTCAATCTTTATCTTTAGCCATCAAAAAGTCCTTCTATAACCAGAAAATACAAATTATGATTTCTTATAGTTTTCTTCTCTGTCTCCTCATGCCAAAGAGGGTTTCTGATTCTGACCAAGATGAATAGCACCACCTGCAGATAGAGTTTTGCTCAAGAGCAAAAAGTGGGGAGGGCATAGGAAAGAATCAATAAATTTAAAGATGGGGGCTTCCCTGGTGGCGCAGCGGTTGAGAGTCCTCCTGCCCATGCAGGGGACATGGGTTTGTGCCCCGGTCCAGGAAGATCCCACATGCCACGGAGCAGCTGGGCCTGTGAGCCATGGCCGCTGAGCCTGCGCATCTGGAGCCTGTGCTCCGCACGGGAGAGGCCACAGCAGTGAGAGGCCCGCGTACCGCAAAAAAAAAAAAAAAAAATTAAAGATAGGACAATAGGATTATTCCATCTGAACAAGATTTAAAAAAAAAAAAAGAACAGAACTTCAGGAAATGTGGGATCATAACAAAAGGTCTGACATCTATGTCATTGGAGTACCAAAAGAAGAGAAGAAAGAGGCTGGGGATAAAAATGTACTCAAAGAAATAATAACTGGAAAATTCCTAAGTTTAGAAAGAAGAAAAGAAAAAACATACAGATTCAAGATGTTGCCAGAACCCCAAACAGAATAAATCCTAAGAAATCCACACCGAGACACATTGTAATTAAACTTTTGAAAACCAAAGACAAAGAAAAATACTGAAAGGAGCCAGAAAAGAAGGACATCTCACTAATAGGGGAAAAACAAATCAAGTGACAGAATTTCTCATCAGAAACCATGGAGACCAGAGAACATAGCACATTTTTTTTTTTTTTTTTTTTTTCTTTTTGCGGTATGCGGGCCTCTCACTGTTGTGGCCTCTCCCGTTGCGGAGCACAGGCTCCGGATGCGCAGGCCCAGCGGCCATGGCTCACGGGCCCAGCCGCTCCGCGGCATATGGGATCCTCCCAGACCGGGGCACGAACCCGTATCCCCTGCATCGGCAGGCGGACTCTCAACCACTGCGCCACCAGGGAGGCCCATAGCACATTTTTTTAAGCACTAGAAGGAAAAGAAAATGTCAACCCAGAATTCTGTATCTAGTGAATATATTCTTCAGGGATGAAGTGGAAATAAATATATTCTCAGATGAAGGAAAACTAAGAGAATGTCACTGGCAGATGTACCCTAAAAGAATGGCTAAAGGACGTTATTTAAACAGAAAAGAAAACGATAAAAGGAGGAATCTTTGGACGTCAAAAAAGAAGAAAGAATATGACAAGCAAAATGTTGGCAAATACAACAGACTTTCCTTCTCCTTTTGAGTTTTATAACTTATGTTTGATGGTTGGAGCAAAAATGATTACACTGCCTAAAGTGGTTCTCAGGGTGTGTAGAGGAAATATCTAAGATAATTGTATTATAAATAGGAAAGGGTAATGGGACATAAAGGGAGGTAAGGTTTCTATACTTCATTCCAACTGGTAAAGTGTTGACATCAGTAGACTTTGATGAGTTATCTGTATAAAGTGTAATCCTAGAGCAACCACTAAAAACTTTACAAAGAGATACACTCAAAAACACTATAGGTAATTCAAACAGAACTCTGAAAGATGTTCAAGTAAGCCATAGGAAGGCAGGAAAAGGTAAACAGAGAAACAGAGAGAAAAAGAATACACAGAAAACAAAATGGCAGACCATACCGTATGGTATGGCAGCCTTACCATATCAATAATTACATTAAGTGTAAGTGGTCTAAATACAGCAGTTGAACAACAAAGGTTGGTAGAGTGCACCAAAAAAATTACCCAAATATATGCTATTTAAAAGAAACTCAGTTCAAATCGAATGACATATGTAGGCTGAAAGCAAAAGTATAGAAAAAGATATACTATGCAAACATTAACCAAATAAATAGAGCAGTGGCTATATATTTTTTTATTTATTTATTTATTTATTTATTTTTTTTTTTTTTTGCGGTACGCGGGCCTCTCACTGTTGCGGCCTCTCCCGTTGCGGAGCACAGGCTCCGGACGCGCAGGCCTAGCGGCCATGGCTCACGAGCCCAGCCGCTCCGCGGCATGCAGGATCCTCCCGGACCGGGGCACGAACCCACGTCCCCTGCATCGGCAGGCGGACTCCCAACCACTGCGCCACCAGGGAAGCCCGTGGCTATATTAATATCAGATAAAGTACACTTCATTAAGAAAATTACCAGGGACAGAGACACTACATAATGATAAAAGGGCCAATCCACCAAGAAGGCATGGCAATCCTAAATGTGTACACACCAAGCAACAGAGCTGCAAAATATGGGAAGCAAAACCTCACAAAATTGAATGCAGAAATAGACAAATTGACAATTATAGCTGAGCCTTCAACACTCTTCTCTCAACAACTGAGAGAATAAATAGACAAAAAAATCACCAAGGGGCCTCCCTGGTGGCGCAGTGGTTGAGAGTCCGCCTGCCGATGCAGGGGATACGGGTTCGTGCCCCGGTCTGGGAGGATCCCATATGCCGCGGAGCGGCTGGGCCCGTGAGCCATGGCCGCTGGGCCTGTGCGTCCGGAGCCTGTGCTCCGCAACGGGAGAGGCCACAACAGTGAGAGGCCCGCGTACAGCAAAAAAAAAAAAAAAAAAATCACCAAGAAGATAGAACTCAACAACACCATCAAACAACAGGATCTAATCAAAATTTATATAACACTACCCAACAAAAGCAGAATACACATTCTTTTCATGTGCCCAGAGAACCTATACTAGATAGACCATATCCTGAGCCACAAAAACCCCTCAAAATCAGTGAAAGCAAAAGTTGCAAAAGTTGCTTCTTTAAAAACATTACTAAAATCAGAAATGAAAGAAGAGGCATTGCTAATAATATCTCACTAACAGTAAAGTGATTTTAAGGGAATACTATGAACAATTGTATGCCAACAAAGTAGATAACCAAGATGAAATGGGCAAATTCCTACAAACAAAAACTACCAAACCTGACTTAAGAATAAATAAATCTGAATAGATCTATAACAAGTAAAGAGATTGAGTTAGTAATTTTAAAGATTTCCAACAAAGAAAAGTCCAGGACCAGATGGCTTCACTGGTAAACTATACCAAATGTTTAAAGTAAAGAAAAACTAATATCAATCAATCTTAAACTCTTACAAAAAAATAGAAGAGGGTGGCACACTTCCTAACTCACTCTATGAGGCCAGAACTGCCCTGATCCAAAGTCAGACAAAGACTTCACAAGAAAACTAAAACCAATAACGCTGGGCTTCCCTGGTGGCGCAGTGGTTGAGAGTCCGCCTGCCGATGCAGGGGACGCAGGTTCGTGCTCCAGTCTGGTAAGATCCCACATGCCGCGGAGCGGCTGGGCCCGTGAGCCATGGCCGCTGAGCCTGCGCGTCCGGAGCCTGTGCTCCGCAACGGGAGAGGCCACAACGGTGAGAGGCCCGCGTACCGCAAAAAAAACACCTCAATAATGCCTGTGAATACAGATGCAAAAATACTCAACAATACACTAGCAAACCAAATCCAGCAACACATATAAAAAATACATGACCAAATGGGATTTATTCCAGGAATGCAAAATCAGTTTAATAAGCAAAAATCAATCAATGTCGCATAACAAAATACTTAGATGTAAATCTAATAAAATACGTACAGGAGTTATATGCTGAAAACTATAAAGCACTGATGACAGGAATCAAAACACATCTAAATAAACAGAGAGGCATTCCATGTTCATGGATTGGAAGACTTTATGTGATAAAGAATAATGAATATGCACTTATTCATTATTCATTATAATAATGAATAGTGAATAATGCACTTTCCTTCAAAATCCCAGGAAGACTTCTTATAGGTATAAACTAGATTATTCTGAAATGTATATGGAGAGGAAAAGGAATTAGAATAGCTAAAAACAATTCTGAAATAGAAGAATAAAGTGGGAAGAATCACACTATCTGATTTTAAAACTTATATAGATATTAACCATACTGCTTATTGGGGACAGAGACATTGTTCAATGGTGCTGAGAACGCAGAAACAGCCCCACACAAGTACAACTGATTTTTGACAAGCATGCAAAGCAAGTCAATGACCCAAAAGAAAATTGAAAGCAGGGACTGAAACAGATATTTGTACACCAACATTCATAGCAGCATTATTCACAACAGCCAAAAGGTGGAAACAACCCAAATATCCGCTGATGGATGAATGATAAACAAACAGGTTGTATATCCATACAATGGAATATTAGTCTTAAATAGGAAGGAAATTCTAACACATGCTACAACATGGATCAACCTTGAAGACATTATGTTAAGTGAAATAAGCCAGACACAAAAGCACAAGTATTGTATGATTCCACTAACATGAAGTCCCTAGAGTAATCAAATTCATAGAGACAGAAAGTAGAATAGTGGTTGCCAGGGGGATGCAGGAGGGGATGGGGAGTTATTGTTTAATGGGTACAGAGTTTCAGTTTGGGATAATGAAAATGTTCTGAAGATGGATGGTGGTGATGGATGCACAATAATATGACATACTTAATGCCACCGAATTGTAAAAATGGCTGAAATGCTAAATTCTATGGGATGCACATTTTACCACAAAAAAGACAACTCAATAGAGGAAGGATAATTTTTTCAACAAATATGCTAAAGTGATTATATATCAATAGAAAAAAACCTCAACCTCAACCAAAACCTCACATCATAAAAAAAAAAATCTCAAAATGAATCCTAGATTTAAATGTAAAATGTAAAACTATAGAACTTTTAGAAGATAACTTGGAAGAAAATCTTCAGGACATAGACATGACATCAGAAACATGATCATAAAAGGAGAAAATCATCAATTTAACCTTATCAAAATTAATTTTTGCTTTGTAAAAGACATTTTTTAAAGGATAAAAAGGTACACAGTGGGAGAAAATATTTGCTCATGGATTAAAATGCCTAGAGTAGTAATGGCCCATAAGAAGTGCCACAGATACTATTTTTACTATATTACCAGGTTGCAGTTCTTTTATTAGATTTATTCCTGGATTCTTTATATTTTTGTTGCTATTTTATTTTATTTATTTATTTATTTATTTATTTTTGCGGTATGTGGGCCTCTCACTGTTGTGGCCTCTCCCGTTGCGGAGCACAGGCTCCGGATGCGCAGGCTCAGCGGCCATGGCTCACGGGCCCAGCCGCTCCGCGGCATATGGGATCCTCCCGGACCGGGGCACGAACCCGTATCCCCTGCATCGGCAGGCGGACTCTCAACCACTGCGCCACCAGGGAGGCCCTGTTGCTATTTTAAAATCTTTTTAAAATTGCATTTTCTAACTGATTTTTGCTATTGTATAGAAATGCAAATTAATTTTGCTTTAAATCCAGCAACCTTATCTAATTCTAATAGTTTATTTGTAGATGCCTTTGGGGTTTCCACATAGATTATCATTATCACGTGTAAATAATGAGTTCTGTGTTTTTCTTTCTAACTCTTCATACTTTTTTTTTTTTTTTTTTTTTTGCTGTACGCGGGCCTCTCACTGCTGTGGCCTCTCCCATTGCGGAGCACAGGCTCCGGACACCAGGCCCAGCGGCCATGGCTCACGGGCCCAGCCGCTCCGCGGCATGTGGGATCCTCCCGGACCGGGGCACGAACCCATGTCCCCTGCATCGGCAGGCGGACTCTCAACCACTGCGCCACCAGGGAAGCCCTAACTCTTCATACTTTTATTTCATTTTCTCATTTCACTGCACTGGTTAGGATATCCAGTAGCACATTATAGAAGCCTTCATCATGGGCATCATGTAGAGTTTCTGATCTCACAGAGCATGCTTTCATTGTGAATGTTGTCTACTATATATTAGTAGATGTACTTTACTCTATTAGCTTCGATTCCTATTTTTGATTTTTATTTTTTATTATGAAAGTTTAATTTCATCAGGTTTTTTTTTTGCTACATCTATTGAAATAATTCTGTGGTTTTTCTCTTTTAATCTGTTAATATGGTGATTTACTTCAAGTAACTTTATAATGTTACACCAACTGTGCTTTTTTTTTTTTTTTTTGGCCGTGTTGGGTCTTTTTTGCTGTGCACAGGCTTCCTCTAGTTGTGGCGAGCAGGGGCTACTCTTTGTTGCAGTGCGCGGGCTTCTCATTGCAGTGGTTTCTCTTTTTGCGGAGCACAGGCTCTAGGCGTGCAGGCTTCAGTAGTTGTGGCTCGTGGGTTCTAGAGCGCAGGCTCAGTAGTTGTGGCCCATGGGCTTAGATGCTCCCCAGCACGTGGGATCTTCCCGGACCAGGGCTCGAACCCATGTCCCCTGCATTGGGAGGCGGATTCTTAACCACTGTGCCATCAGGGAAACCCAATCATGCATTTTTGAGATAAGCCCAACTTGGCCATGAGAAATTATCTTTTGGATCAATTATTGGATTCAGTTTACATCAGTGTTTATGAGTGAGATTTACTGGTAATTTTATTCTTGTTCTACTCTTGTTCGGTTTCCATATCAAGGTTATATCAGCCTTGTAGAAATGAGGTGCGAGTTTCCTATTTTTCTATTCTCCAAAATAATTTGTACAAGATTGGAATGATCTGTTTCTTGAAAGGTAGAATTTGCTTGCAAAGCCTTTTATTTCTTTTTCCATGTTGAAAAACATTTAAAAAATTGAATTATAGTTGATTCACAATGTTGTGTTGAATTATAGTTGATTTACAATGCTAGTGTACAGCAAAGTGATTTAGATACACACATGTATATAATCTTTTTCATATTCTTTTTCCACTATGGTTTATTACAGGATATTCAATATAGTTCCCTGTGCTATACAGTAGGACCTCATTGTTTACCTAGTTTATGTATAGTAGTTTGTATCCGCTAATCCCAAACTCCTAATTTATCCCTCCCCCACCCCCTTTCCCCTTTGGTAACCATCAATTTGTTTTCTATGCCTGTGAGTCTGTTTCTGTTTTGTGAATAAGTTCATTTGTATCATATTTTAGATACCACATATAAGTGATACCATATGGTATTTGTCTTCCTCTGTCTTACTTCACTTAGTATGATAATATCTAGGTCCATCCATGTTTCTGCAAATGCCATTATTTCATTCTTTTTTATGGCTGAGTAGTATTCCATTGTGTATCTAGGTACCACATCTTCTTTATCCATTCATCTGTCGATTGATATTTGTGCTGCTTCCATGTCTTGGCTACTGTAAATAATGCTTGCAAAGCTTTTAAAACATTTGTAAGGGGAGGGGCAGATTTTTAATCACTGATTACATTTCTTTAATCATAAGACAATCCAGGTTTTTAAAATTTCTTTTGGATTCCATTCTGGAAAACTGTTTTCCCAAGAAATTACCCATTTCATCTGTTTTCAAATTTGTTGCCATGAGGTTGATAAATAGCCTCTTATATTTCTGTTCACTTACTGGGGCATCTATGGTGAGAGCTCCCTTCTTATTTGTGCCTCCTCTTTTTCTTGTGAATATTACCAGAGCCTGGCTTTGTTTTTGTATTTCCCACAAGCCACCATTGGTCTTTTCTGCCTTAAACTGTACTGCACCTGATGTTGACATAACCCACAAGTTCACTCTTGGTTACTCTTTTCTCCCTTGACCTTCAATGTTGTGTTTCTTTATGTTTTAGGAGGGTTTCTTGTAATTGCAGAAACCTGGGTTATTTTTCATAAAATGTGACAATCTTCTTAGCTGGAGTGTTTGGTCCCTTTACATTTTTTGTGATTACAGGTATGCTTGTATTTATTTGTAACAGCTATGTCCAGCTCCCCCTGCCCACTCTCCTTCCTTTCCGTTTTCTTTTGGATTAACTTTTTTTTAAATTAATTAATTTATCTATTTATTTTTGGCTGCATTGGGTCTTCGTTGCTGTGTGCGGGCTTTCTCTAGTTGCGGCGAGCGAGGGCTACTTAGTCTTGGTTGCAATGCGCGGGCTTCTCATTGCGGTGGCTTCTCTTGTCATGGAGCACAGACTCTAGGTGCGCGGGCTTCAGTAGTTGTGGCATATGGGCTTAGTGCTCCGTGGTATGTGGGATCTTCCTGGACCAGGGCTCAAACCCATGTCCCCTGCACTGGCAGGCAGATTCTTAACCACTGTGCCACCAGGGAAGTCCCTGGATTAACTTTTGTCTTTTTCTTAATTCCTTTTTTCCTTTTTACCTTTTTAGAAATTATACCTTCTGGCCCTATTTAGGCAGTCACCTTCTAAAAGTAATAACCTCTAAAGTTAATATCTTTGCCCTTCTCCCCACAACACTGAAACCTTAGAATGTTTAACCTGTCACCTGCTGCCAGCTCCCATGCTATTGTTATTGGCACCCTGCGGTTGTTTCAAACACTCAGTACTGGTGTGCAGGGCCCACCCGAGAGGATGCCCCCACCTCTTGCCTCCTCAGGCAGTGGCCGCACCCAGCTTGCTAGGTGGAAAGCCAAGGGCAGGAAGCGGCCGTGAACACAGGCCGGCACCCCTGCTGCTCCCAGGAGCTAGTCCTCAGATCCTATCTCAAGCTCACGCTGGCTTAGTCAAGCCCTCAGGAGTTGGCATCCAGGCCAGCACTGGTCCAAACAAGGAGTGGGTCAGAGCTGAACATCCAGGCCCAGGCTGACCGCACCAAGGACACAGGGAGGTGCTCAGAGCCCACAGCCCTTCCCAGGAGGCTGGCAGGGCCTGGAGCCTGTGAATTTACCCCTCAGCTGCCCTGGTTGCCCCCTGCAGACACCCCCTTCTTTTCACACTTTCACTGAAAACGCATGAGCTGGGGATGTCCCAGCTGGGCCTCCCTGCAGCGAACGGTGGCCCCCAAAATGTCCACAACAACAAGGACGTTGCCTCAGACAGTGTCTCCTGCTCTCATTCCCCACAGACCAAGGGATGGGGATGCAGAAGAGCCAAGCAGAGGGACATAGCACCTACCCAGGAGGCTGGAGGCTGTGGAGAGGAGCCACCCCTTACATAGGTTTAGAGGAAAGATAGGAGTTCACCAGGGCGAAAGTGGGATCAGGCATTCTGGGAAAGAAGAGACCATGGGTAAGAGCAGTAACAAACACCAGCAGGGCATGGGGTATGGAAGGACAACAGCAGGACAAGGAGGGACCCATGCAGCTGGGCTCTGGCTGGCTGGTGTCTTGAAGAGAGCTCCTGGGAATGGAGCTAAGAAGTAAGAGAAGCCACCATTCCAACAGGCACATGGTCATGTCTGGCTGCCAGGATGGGTGAAGTATGGCCCTGCAGCTGGGTGGCCACAGACTCAGCAGAACCCAGAGCCTCCTATTCCCAGGGGAAGGGACCATCCCCACCACATGCCGAGTTCTGAGGGCCCACAAGCCAGGGCCTGCAAGGTGGAACTGAGTCAGAGATGCTAGGCCGAGGTTGGGATTCAAGGGAGCAGACAGAGCCCATCCCCGTCCCCCCGCCCTCCCCTACAGAGCGTCCCACTGCACATACCAGTAAAGACTTTGAGAGCTAATAAACACATGGCAATACGGAAATAATAAAGAATGTCATCAGTGGGCCAGGAATTTTGAGAGACTTTTAGGAGTTTGTGGAAGAGAAGAAGGAGATAGGGTGAGACACTGGGACCAACCAGGGCTGAGGGAAAAGCCAACCCTGTGTGCAGACAAGGAGCCTCAGCTGGAGGAGGAGGCTGCAGCCTCCAGCTGTCACCCTGGGTGCCACTTTGTCCCCAAAGGGCCCACTGAGGCAGGCTGGGGCAGGAGGAGGTAGATGAGGAGGTAGCTCCATTCCCAGGAGCTCTCTTCAAGACACCTCTGAAAACACGAACCCTCCTCCAAGTAGCTGAGGGGGGAGAAAGGCAGGTCCTGCCAGGAGAGAACCCAAGCGGGGTCAGTTAAAGGCCTCCTGGTGCCCCTGGGGTGTCAGGGTAGAGACAAAGAAACAGACCTCTCACACACCTGCCAAGGGTACACGTTGGTACAACCACTGCAGGAAATAGTTTGCCGTTACCTCAAAAAGTTGAATGAGCATCATCCCATGAGCCAGAGGGAAAAGTGTCCACATGCACTGGGTACATGTGGTAGCCAATAGTCAGCATCAACTACCAGAGATGGAGGGAGGGAGCTCCTGATGTGACTCCAGCACCCATGACCGCGTGCAAGGACCTGAGCAGGAACCACCCCGCTGAGCTCAGTCAACCCAGCACGTGGGAAAGAAGAATAGAATGGCCCTTGTTTCAGGCCACTGAGGTTTGGGGTGTTTGTTATGAAGAGACAGAAAACCAGATTTCATTTCTATAAAGGTTAAAAGTAGGCAAGATTAAACCATATTGTTCAGGAATAAATATACAGGTGCTAAAACTAAAAAGAAGAACAAAGAAATGATTACCACGAGAGTGAGGATAACCTTTATCTCTAGAGAGAGGTGAGTGGAAAGGATATATGGAGCTTCTGAGGCAATACCTAGGGGTGACTATGTGAATGTTTGCTATAGAATAATTTGTGAAGCTGTATGTAATATCTTTCACAATAAAAAAGACGTGTGTGTATTTTAAGAAAGGCTAAAAGAAAGTACTCAGGTTTGGATGATGTGGGTACAGCATCTGCCAGCAGCTCCCACGTGCATCCTACAGAGCAGCCTGGCTTCGACAGGACCCCCACTGCCCACACACCCTCCCACGCAGGGCCAAGCCCCTGGGAGCAGCAGACCAGTGTACCCAAGACCAAAACGCATGCCAGTCACCAGGAAACCCCAGATGGAAGCCAGCTAATGAGAGAACAAAGGCAAACATTAGAAACCTTGACAATGTGAAATAATAGCAAAGCCCTGGGAACAAATCTATTTTCTGTCTCTATGAATGTGCCTTTCTGGACATTTCACATCAATGGAATCATACAATAATGTGGCCTTTCACGTCTGGCTTCTTCCACTTTGCATAACATTTTCTAGGTTCATCCATTTTGTAGCCTGTGTCAGTATTTCATTCCTTTTTATGCCTGAATAGTATTCTGTTGTATGGATAGGTCACATTTTGTTTATCCATTCATCACCTGATGAACATTTGGGTTGTTTACACTTTTTGGTTACTATGAATAAAGCTGCTATGAACATTTGTATACAAGTTTTTGTGTGGACATATCGTTTCATTTCTCTTGAGTACCTAAATGTGGAATTGCTGGGTCATATGGTAATACTATGTTTAACTTTTTAGGAACTGCTAAACTTTTCCACAGCAATTGCATCATTTTATATTCTCACCAGCAATGTATGAGGGTTCAATTTCCCCACATCCTCGCCAACACTTATTATGTTGATTTTTTTTATCATACTGGACTCAGTTTACTAGCATCTCACTGCAGATTTTTGCATCTACATTCGTAAGGGATATTGATCTGTATTTTTCTTGTGATGTCTTTGTCTTTGGTATCAGGGTAACACTGGCTTTGTAGGATGAGTTAAGAAGTGTTCCCTCCTCCAACTTCCCTGGTGGTGCAGTGGTTAAGAATCTGCCTGCCAACACAGGGGACACGGGTTCAAGCCCTGGTCTGGGAAGATCCCACATGCCGCGGAGCAACTAAGCCTATACGCCACAACTACTGAGCCTGCGCTCTAGATTCCGAGAGCCACAGCTACTGAGCCTGTGCGCCCTAGAGCCCGTGCACCACAACAAGAGAAGCCAGCGCAATGAGAAGCCCGCGCACTGCAACAAAGAGTAGCCCCTGCTCACCACAACTAGAGAGAGCCCACGTGCAGCAGCGAAGACCCAGGGCAGCCAGCAATCAATCAATCAATCAATCAATCAATATAATAAGTGTTCTCTCCTCTTCTATTTTTTTAAGTGCTTGAGAAGGATGGATGTTAATTATTCTTTAAATCTTTGATAGAATTCACCAGTGAAACCATCTGGTCCTGGGTTTTTCTTTGTTGAATTTTTTATTACTAACTCAAAATTCATCAAATTTGGGAAGATTTCAGCCTTTACTTCTTATTGAGAATCAGCCGTTTTTGTTTTTTAAATAAGCTTTCCCCAGGTTGCTGCAAGCCTTTGGTTAATTTTCAAAGTCCCAGAAACATTGATCCTGTCAGTTTTTGCCCATGTTTTCATTGCTTTTATGAAGGGTGGAATGTGGAGTTTCTTACTCCACATTTTTTTCTTACTTTTATTTTTTTTAAACATCTTTATTGGAGTATAATTGCTTTACAGTGGTGTGTTAGTTTCTGCTGTATAACAAAGCGAATCAGCAAACATGTACATATATCCCCATATCTCCTCCCGCTTGCGTCTCCCTCCCACCCTCCCTACCCCACCCCTCTGGGTGGACACACAGCACCAAGCTGATCTCCCTGTGCTATGCGGCTGCTTCCCACTAGCTATCTATTTTACATTTGGTAGTGTATATATGTCCATGTCACTCTCTCACTTCGTCCCAGCTTAACCTTCCCCCTCCCAGTCTCCTCAAGTCCATTCTCTATGTCTGTATCTTTATTCCTGTCCTGCCCCTAGGTTCTTCAGAACCTCCTTTTTTTTTTTTTTTAGATTCCATATATATGTGTTAGCATACGGTATGTTTTTCTTTCTGTCTGACTTACTTCACTCTGTATGACAGTCTCTAGGTCCATCCACCTCACTACAAATAACTCAATTTTGTTTCTTTTTATGGCTGTTACTCCTCCATTTTTGCTGACATCACTCCTTAGTTGGGCTTCTGACAGAGCAGACAAAAGCATCCTGACAAGAGATTTACTTAGTTATAAAGGTATGCTTTGGGATGGTGATTCTCAAACTTTAGTGTGCATAAGAAATAACTAGAGGTGATGATTATAAATGCATATTCCTAGATCCCACCACAAATCCCAACACTTATGTCTGGGGCCTGGGGATCTGCATTTTAGGCAGGTGCTTAGAGGCCCCCCTTTGAAAGCACCAGTCTCAAACAATGAACAAAGTAATAAACAAGTTGGGAGGTTGCGAGGAGAGATGGTGTTCATTTCACATTTTTCACAGAAGAGAGACAAGAGAAACCAGGTAGAGTTGAGAAATCAAGACATGGGAGAGGCTTCCCTTGCGGTCCAGTGGGTAAGACTCCACGTTTCCACTGCAGGGGGCCCGGATTCGATCCCTGGTCAGGGAACTAAGGTCCCGCATGCCACAAGGTGTGGGAAAAAAAAAAAAAAAGACATGGGATGAACGCTTTAGAGTTATGGAGGTACCCAGAGTAAGAACTGGAAACAAACAGTGAAGGGAGGCGACCTCCAGGGAGGGGCTGGAGTGGGACACGGCAACTTTGACTTTTTTCTTTACAGTTTGAACTTTCTTTTCTCAAATACAGATGTTATCTTTATATATTAAAACAAACAAACAAACAAAAGCGATGGAGAAGTCAGTAGGAGGGGGCTACTGGCCAACAACCCCGCCTTGTCTCCTCAGGGCCTTGGCCAGCCCAGCCCTGCCTACCATCCCTTGGCCAAGGGCTGCGGCTGCACCATGCAGCCTGGTACCTTGGGAAGGGCACTACAGACTGGGGCTCCTCTCCTTCAGCTTGGACCATGCCCTTGCCACCTCCCTCCAGAGAAGTGGGCACTGGCAACTGAGTGCCAACAAGATGAGGAGGACGCTATAGTATGAGGGAGTCAGGAACCGCAACCTAGAGCCATACAGCCCTGGCCTCTCTGGGCTTCAAGGGATCTTCCCAAGGTCACGTAGTGACCCAGTCCTTCCCAGAACCAGTAGTCTTTGGGGCTTAAAAACATAAGCATAAAATCAAAAACAAACTTTGCTTGGAAGCTGGCTGTGGGCAGTTGGCTCAGCCTACACCATGGACTCACCAGCCAACTGCTTCAGAGGTCTGGACAGGGGGCCACCTGACAGGATGTGCTGGGAAGCCAAATGGGGATGGCTGCTTCTGGGAGAGGGACGAGTGATGACAGTCATGTCCCTGGACAGCAGAGGGCTGTGGCTCTCACCGGCCCCCCTGGCTCTGCAGGGCTGTTTTCAGGGTGAAGGTTATCTAGCCCAAAGCCCTCCCGTCCAAAGCCAGAGACTCCCTGTCCTTTCCACAAGGACGTTTGGGAGGTGTCTCTCCCTTCCCAAACATCCTATGCCAGCACGGGGCATGCCTCCAAACAGAAAAGTCAAAAAAGCTCCCCCTCTCTGTGGAGCAGGAGTGGGGAGGGAGGGATCAATGGCGGGGGGTGGCGGGGAGCCTAGGACCAGAGCCTCTGACACCTCCAGCCAGGGTGACACTGCACTCTGATGAGCAGGCTGACCAACTGGGAAGTTAGCGTTTGGGGGTTTCTCACAATATAGTGAGAAGCCAGGGAGGGCCGCTGCGGCAGAGAGGCTGCTCAAAAGAAACCACACATGAGCTGGGCCTGGTGGCTGGCAAACTTTGGATGCAGGAAGGCAGGGAGCACCCCTGTTTTCCTCTAACAGGCGCCGCCACTCAGGCCAAGGTTGCCTCTTGCTCTACAGGCCTCATGAAATGAGCTCTGGGAGGCTCGAGGAACCCCGCGGCAACACCTCGAGGCCCTCGCCAGGTCCCAGTCCACAAGGCGACCACTAGCTCTGCTCTCACCCCTGGCGTCAGGAGTGGTGAGAACCAACTCTGCTCTTCCACCACAGTTCTTGGCCAGGTGTGGGTCAGTATCTCCCACCTTCAGCTTCTTTTTTTTTTTTTTTTTTTTTTTGCAGTATGCGGGTCTCTCCCGTTGTGGAGCACAGGCTCCGGATGCGCAGGCTCAGCAGCCATGGCTCACGGGCCCAGCCGCTCCGCGGCATGTGGGATCCTCCCGGACCGGGGCACGAACTCGTGTCCCCTGCATCGGCAGGCGGACTCTCAACCACTGCGCCACTAGGGAAGCCCCAGCTTCTTTACTTACCTGTCAAATGGCTGATAGGTGTGTCCCAGGTGTCATCAGCACAGTGCCAAAACCCATCTGAATTGACCAGCCTGTGATGTAATGATGACAGCAGCAGCAAGCATACTCACCTGCCACGTGCCAGGCGAGGTTTAGAGTGATGCACATATATGACTCTCCAATTTTGTTCCCGATTCTGATGTGTGGGTTTTTTCCCACCACCAAGTGATTCTCCACCACCAGCTAGGTGTCCTACAATTTAACTCAATTCTGGCACTATCTACCTAGAGACGGCATCAGATTCACAGGTTGAGGGCTCAATTCCACAAGACTGTCCCCACTTCAGATGCCAATTATAAGTCCAGATTGTTACCTGTGCCTCTGACCTACTGGCTATAAATCAGGTTCCCACGACCTCTCCTTTTGGGTTTGACTAACTTGCTAGAGCAGCTCACAGAACTCAGAGAAACATTTTACTTACTAGTTACCCGTTTATTATTAAAAGATATATATATCAGAGACAGCCAGATAAAAAAGATGGTTAGGGCAAGGTATGGGAAGGGATGCATGCCCTCTCCAGACACACCCACCACTCTCCCCGAACGTTCACCAACCTGGAAGCTCTCCGAACCCTGTCCTTCGGGATTTTTATGGAAGCTTCATTAGAGGCGTGATTAAATTAAGTCATTGGCCATTGTTGATTCATTCAACCTCCAGCCCCTCTCCTCTCCCCTCCCCGGAGGTTGGAGGTGAGGGGGTGGGACTGAAAGTTCCAACCCTCTAGCCTCCTGGTTGGCTTCCCTGGCAACCAGCCCCCATCCTTGTGTGCTTCCCCCAAATCACCTCATTAACATAACAAAAGACACTTTTTTACTGCTATCATCACTTAGGAAATTCCATGGGTTTTAGAAGCTAGGTGCCGGGTACAGGGATGAAGACCAAATACTTATTGCTTATTATAAACCACAATATCACAGACTCTAACCCTTGGGCTTTGCCATCAGCACACCCAGATGAAAAGAGAATACTGTGATATGTCACAGGGCTATGGAGCAGCAGAGTCGGATCTAACCAGGCGGTTGACTGAGTTGGGATTCTTGGCCAACTGGATGGAAGGAAGGAAGGAAAGAATGAACAACAGGCCCAAAATGGAGTCACCTGTGCTAAGTCCCACATCACCAAACATAGACTTAATAACTAACTTAATTACAGTGTCAACCTCTCCCACAAATGGAATCTTAAGCCAATCAATATGGAATTAACTGGTTATTACTAGTGAAGTAATTCACTCTACAGGCCCCTACACTCCCCTAAAGGAAGGTGACCTTGCCTGAAACAATCAGCTCTTTGCTAGAGTAACTTCCTTGTCCCACCTCTTTCTGTCTATAAAACTTTCATTTTGTACAGCTCTTCGGAGGTCCTTTCTCTTTGCTAGATGAGATGCTGCCCAGTTCATGAATCACTGAATAAAGCCAATAAGATCTTTAAAATTTACTCAGTTGAATTTTTTCTTTTTTTTTTTAACACTATTCTGCCCCCCCATTAAGTCCACAAGAACATGACTATTCATCTCTATAACATCAGGGTCCAGCAAAGAGCCACCTGGGAAACCTCAATAAACGTTTGCTGAACAAAAGAATGAAAATGAGTACGCACAAACCTCCAGTATATAAAATAAACTCTTATTATAACTGCAGGGGATATGTGTGAAATTAATAGAAAAGTATCACAATAAAACAAATCATAATAATTGGAGGCCCAGATGAAGACGTCAGACATTTGGAAACACTGTGGACACTCAAAAGGCGTGGCTAGTTCTCAACGTCAGGTTTCACAGGGCCAAAGTCAAGGTGTGGGCAGGGTAACATTCTCTTCCGGAAGCTTCCACACTCACTCGAGTTGCTGGCAAAATTCAGTCCCAACATAGTGTGTTTTTGTTTTTGTTTTTTTTTGGCCATGCCATGAGGCTTGCAGGATCTTAGTTCCCCAACCAGGGATCGAACCCGTGCCCCCTGCAGTGGAAGTATGGAGTCCTAACGACTGGACCGCCAAGGAATTCCCCCAACATAGTTGCAGGAGTGGGATCCATTTCCTTGCTGGCTGTCAACTAGAGGTCATTTTCAGTTTCCAGAGACTGCCTGCATTCCCTGGCTCGTTGTTCCCTCAAAGCTCAAAACGGCAAGCCAAGTACTTCTCACACTTTGGCTCTCTGACCCTGTCTGCCTCGTCCCTCCCACCAGGTCTCTGATAGCTACCTTCTGCTGTGCTTCTAAGGGCTCACGTAATTCTACTGCGCCCACCCAGGTAATCCATGATGAGTTGTCTCATTTAAGGTCGGATGATTATAACCCTCATTCCACCTGCAAAGGCTTTCACAGCTATGCAGAGAGAAGCATTTGATTGAATGGCTGGGGGAGAGGAATCTTTGGAGGTCACCATGAGAGTTCTGCCTACCGTAGCTGGCCCTTGAGAAATTAAACCCAAAGACTGCAAAAGTGGGTGATAAAACTAACGCAGACGGAACAGGCACAGAGTGATAGCTCTGTAGGAACAGGATGGGGTTAAACCAAAGTGTGCTTTGTTTTGCAAAAACTAAGGATTAAGTTGCAGAAAGTTCCAGACACCAGATGTTCCAAAAAGGTTACAGTGCATTCCAGTCAACAAGATACCACAGTGTGAACAACCAACCAGGCACCTAACTACTTGCTTGCAGTTTTTGGCAACCTAGAGGAACCTTTGCCTTATTATGATGATCGTGCCTAGCCCCTCATGAATATGCATGCTCCAGGCTTGAAACTCCCCTGGAGAGCTATCTTCCTGTCTGGTACTTGTCACAAGTAAGAAATGCTTCTGCTTTAATGGAAAGTACTTGGTGTGTTCATTGGCTAAGCACCTCAAGGGATGGACCTATTATGTCTGGTAGCAAGAGGAGGTCCGGTGCCAGCAAGGCATGAGAATTTCAGTTGCTCTGCATCCTCGTCCACACTTACTGTTGTCAGTCTTCTTAATTTGGGCCATTTGAGAGGATGAGAGGATGTGCGTGGCCCAGTGGTGGCTTGCTGTGGCTTTGTGCCTTCCTAATGACAGATGATGATGGAGCATCCTTCCTTTTCTGGTGAAGTATCTGTTCTGTAGATGCATTACAGGGTTGGGGGACTTCTTTACATATTTTAGATACAAGTCCTTTATCAGGTATGAGTTTTGATTTCCTCCCAATCTGTGGCCTGCCCTTCATTTTCTTTTTTTTTAATTTTATTTATTTTTGGCTGTGTTGGGTCTTCGTTTCTGTGCGAGGGCTTTCTCTAGGTGCGGCGAGCGGGGGCCACTCTTCATCGCGGTGCACAGGCCTCTCACTGCCGCGGCCTCTCTTGTTGCGGAGCACAAGCTCCAGACGCGCAGGCTCAGCAGTGTGGCTCACGGGCCTGGTTGCTCTGCGGCATGTGGGACCTTCCCAGACCAGGGCTCGAACCCGTGTCCTCTGCATTGGCAGGCAGATTCTCAACCACTGCGCCACCAGGGAAGCCCCCTTCATTTTCTTAATGGGGTTTTTCAAAGTTAATTTTCTCCAGGTTTCCTGAGGTATGATTTACAGAAGTAACACACCCTCTCTGGTGAATTCCACCACCACAGTGAGACATGGACTCTTCCTGCCATCCCCCACCTCCCCTTAGAGCAGGTGTGCTCGGCAGCCCTGGGACAGGCTCCGGGCCTTTCCCAGGCGGGCCGCTGAATGCCTCTGGCTGCCTCTGTGCCCCGCTCGTAAATCGCAGGATAACAGGAAAAGGCCCACTGAGCATCCTGCTACACACAATAATAAAACTAGTAATAATGACACCGAAACGCTCTCGGAGGGCCGCCCCCTCCCCCACCCCATCCCCAGCTAATCAGCCCCGTCACTGACCTCACCACATGTCTGTGAGGAGCCACCAAGACCCTTCTCAGCCGAGAAACAGCGCGGAGGAGGCCACGTGCGGTGCCCTCAGGGAGCCGTGGCTGCAGCCCGAACACCACCAGGGCCGCCGCGCCGCCCCGCGGGGGAGGTGCAGGAGATCCGGACCCGTGAGCCCCGGGCTGAGGGACACGCCTCAGCGGCCTTGACGCCGCTACCGCCGCAGGGCCCGGGTATGTGCCAGAGAGGGGGCTGCGCATGGGCGCGGCGTGCGTGACATGCGCGGCCTGTGCGTGGGGCGTGCGTGGGGATCGTCCAAGGCAGCGGGCGGCGCACGTGCGCGGGGCGCAACGGAGCTAGAGGCGCGGGCGGCTGTGGTGATTGGTGCGGCAGCTGGTGCGGGAGAGACACCTGCACGGCGCGGGGCTAGCGCCGCTCTCGAAATCCTGAGGCTGACCGCCGTCGGCCTCAGCGCCAGGTCAGCCGACTGTCAGCGAGTGAGCGTCTAACCGACGAACCAGGCCCGGCCTGGCTCACCTGTGGGTCGGCGAGGCCGGGACGGCCCTGGCTTGGCGGTGCTGCAAGCGGTGTTGGTGGCGCAGTAGAGGTCAGGGTGGGGGCAGGCGTGCGTCCTGCGTGGAAGAGGTGGTGTCAGCGCAGGTTTCTCCCGGGGCTGACCTCCGAACTGAGCCTTGGGGGTGGGCTTGGTGTGCTCCCATCAGGGCATCGGAGTGGCCTCCAGACCAGCGCTGGGCGTGTGGGAGGCAATAGGTGGGCCTGGCCGGGGACGTGGGGAGAGGATGTGCAGCGTCTTGAAAGCTCCTGCGGGCGGGAATTCTGCGGAGGGTCCTTAGGCCTGGAACTCACGTCAGATGTGTGTTTCAGTAGTGTAGCTCTGGCAGGAAGTAGACAGGAAGTGTAATTGTACATAGGGGATGTTGGAGGAAGGAAGCCAATCTCATAGTCCCGGCAGCGATGAGGCCTGAGCCTGGAAGTGCCATCGGAGATGCAGATAGAAGCAGAATTTCAGGGAGATTTTAGAGATGATAATAGACAGGCTTCACTGGGCCCCCATAACAGCTGAGCCTAGGATGACGTCTGGGTCTGGAAAATCAGGGGAACTGAGACATTAGGACATCTGAGTGTATACGAGTGCAGACCTCGTGCCAGGCGCTCAGCAACAAAGATAAGAAAAGACCTACTCTCTGCCCCCAAGGTGTTTGTAGTTGAACAGAGGAGATGGTTATATCTTTATCCATGTAGTGTGGAGTATTACAGGTGTTCCTACCTGAGCCTGAGATGGGGGCAAGGAGAGCTTCCTGGAAGAGGTGGGCCCGAGCTTCAGGGAAACCAGAATTCCCAGGCAGTGTGGGTATCTGAGGCACAGAAGGCACATCAGCAGGAAGGCCAGGCCATTTGGGATGTGCTCAGAGCACTAGAAGCAGATGCTGGAGTGTAAAACTAGATGAACTAGAACTAGGTGCTGAAGTCTGAAATGGGAGGTTGAACTTGAATTTTATTCTCTAGGGGGTGGGGAGCCATTGCAAGGCCTTATGCAGAGGAGCGCTTGTTTGAATTTGGCTTGGCGCGGCTTGTGCTGGGGGCATCTTGGTGAACAGCTGTAAAGGGAGGAGCTTGTAGGCTGTTGCAGGAAGTGCTGGTGATGAGTGGAAACAACCTGGGCAGTGGTGGTGGGGAGCAGAGTGGGCATGGTGAGTGCAGGAAAACAGCTGACGTGGGGGCAGCTGGCTGGGAAGTGGAGGATGGCGGGAAGGGTGCATGGGGCCCTGGGGACATCCCAGTGGAAATGCCTAATAGTTTACTAGCCAAGCAGAATGGCAGATCACTTAACCTTAGGAAGCTTGCCTCTTCACATGCAAATGGGCGTGGCAGTACCCACCTCATAATGTCGGACTGAGCACCTTCCAGTGTTCTAGATGCCCAGGATTCAGCTGAACTGCTACAGTGTGAAATACACAGGAAATACAGGTTAAGCTAAAAACAGAGCGCCCAAGCAGAGGTGCAGGTTTGGCTGTCATCCACATTAAGCTCCCAGAAAAGAGGCAGATGAGCATGGAGTGGGATTTCTCCAGTTGCAGGGCAAGACGGAGGCCGCCTGGTGACAGCGTGCTGGTGGCAGGGAAACTGAGCATGGGTATATGTCTGAATGGCCTTGGCAAGTCCAGCTTTAAAATAAAGGCTTAGGACTGGGCCACTAAGCTCTTCCATGGTGTTATAACCTGGTGATCACCTGCGTGCCTCCGTTTCTGTGTGTGGAGGAGCTGACTCCGAGTTTAGCCGTGTAGATCCAAGATCCTAGGGGTCTCCCGGGAGGGTCCTGGGCCTGTGGAGCTCTGCAGGGGGCCTGCCTTCTCTCAACACACTGCGAATGTTTTCAATGAATCATATATTTGATGTGTGTGAGAGGGTGAAAGGACTTTTATTCTCATCACCATTCTTTTTTTTTTAATTAAAATTAATTTATTTATTTTGGGCTGCATTGGGTCTTCATTGCTGCGCATGGGCTGTCTCTAGTTGCGGTGAGCGGGGGCTACTCTTGGTTGCAGTGCACGGGCTTCTCATTGCGGTGGCTTCTCTTGTGGAGCACGGGCTCTACGCGCGTGGGCTTCAGAAGTTGTGGCACGTGGGCTCAGTAGTTGTGGCTCGCGGGCTTAGTTGCTCTACAGTACACTTGAACCCGTGTCCCTTGCATTGGCAGGCGGATTCTTAACCACTGCTCCACCAGGGAAGTCCTCACCATTCTTCAGAGTAGACCCGTTGTTAATTCTGTTGTAGAGTTGACAAGATTAAGGCAAGATTGAGGAGAGTAGGTATTTTGCCAGAGACTGCACAGTTATCTGAAGAACTTTTTCTTTTACTTGACTTTCTGAGCTGTGTCCCAGAAAGATGTCATAGCTCCAGTCAGATCAATGTAAATAACAAATTAATTTTTTTAATGAAGTAGCAATAATGAATTATCCTAAGTTAGTTTATAAGTAAACTTGGTGTTTTCATTCACATTTTTAAACCAAATTTAAAATCATCAAAGGCTAATATAAATAGTTGTTAATATTTCTCAAGTGCTTCATAAACATAGTACTTCGTATGTACTCTCTCAATCTTCACGACCTCCTCGTGAGCTAGGTGTGATCATCATCACCATTTTTACTGACAGGCTGGAGTGAGGTGGAGTAACTGCTCCAAGGTCATTGGTCAGTGAGACAGAACCAGCTTTTGACTCAAGATCTTGGGCCCAGAAGCTTAGCTCCTGACCACTGACCTCATTGTCCCTTATTTGCTTTGTCTTTGGGATCTTACTAGGAACAGCAGTAACTCAATAGCCAAAATCATTAACTTTAAGCATTGACACCCCATCTTTGCATGCTTTCTCTTACCCTTATTGTTCAGGCTAAATCAGGGGTGGGTTTTCTCCATTTACTGAAATGGGCGTTGGCCAGAGGTTGAGGGCAGGCTCTGCAGCCTGGGGGTGCCTACGCCCAGAGAACTGAGAGGCATCCCAAGGTGGCGCAGTTCAGGAGGATGGTGCTGCAGTGAAAACTCGCCGCTTGTGAAAATGATTTGGCATTCTGCGTAGAAGATAACTTTTCTAAATTCATTTTTTTCCTGAAATATAAGGTACAGTGACGCAAAGACCTCTGAGATTCTCAGACGCTGGCTTAATCCAGGAAGGCTGAGGTCCACCTTCCTCCCGTTACCATCTCCTACTGAGTGCCTGTCACTCTCAGTCTCAGGGGTAGGGGGTGGCGGTGGAGATGCGGCTTGGTGGCGATTGGGGGAGGAGGGAGCTGGTTCAGTGTGGCCACAGACCCTGTCAACCTGGGCTTCTCTGCTGCATTCCCGCTCAGTTTATCTGGCCGAGGGAGTCCAGTGTAAGCAGCCCTGTGATCTGGATAAGGCACTGGCACAAATAAATCTCTGAATTTATTATTGGGCTTTTAACAGCCACCTTTCATGTGTTTTTAAATATTGACTATTAAAAAAATCTTTTTACTTTAACTTGTTTTTCCTTCAGACAGTGCACCTCGGGAATAGGGACTTTTGCCTGAGTTGGTGATGGAGGTGTTCCATAAGCCCGTGCTGCCTCCACAGCAGTGGCTGCCAAAAGTCACAGCTGTGAAATGACTTGTGACTGCTAAGGATAAACACATTTGTCCCTTTTCATTACATGACCTGTAAGGGCTAGCAGCTCCTACTGGTAGCTGTGGTTTACCCTCCCTACTGTATTTCTTAATTTGCAAGTGGACATGGAGCCTGTGGCCTCGTTTATCTTCTCTGGGGTCTGAGTTTCGAGTTTGAGCCCTGTGTTCTGGGGGCCTTGGTTCCTCAGTCCCTGAAAGATCGGGCTTTCCTGTTTTCGTCAGCCTCCGTTTACTCTGTGGGCGCGCTTTGTGTAGGGGAGAAAAATACCCATGAAGGAAGCTCCCCGGAGGGTGACCAGGTGCACAGTTCAGCCAAGTAGGTGACTCGATGGGGTACGTCTCTTTGTGTTTCTTCCAGTCGGGAAGGGTGTGACGGCGTGCTGTGCTCGGATATACTCGGCTTGCGGCCAAATAACTTTACCACCTGAGCTGTGGGGCTGCCCTTCCAAGGGTCCAGCCTCAGCCTCCAGGACCCAGAGCAGACAGGTCTGGGTGGCACTCATGGTGGCTGTGACGAAGTCTCGTTGTGTGTTCCGAGTACCCCATGACCCCTGAGTATCTACACAGAGCTTCTCTATACGTGCATTTGTGTGTGTGAAAGTGCATCTGTGCACGTACTGAAGCTTTCCTGAGTAGAACAAGAAGAAGGAAGAAGGTGTGGGGGGTGGATAGACAGATGGCAGCGGCTGAGTTATTGCAGCTGGATGACCGCTTTGTGGGCATACAGTCTACTCTCCTCTCTGCTTTTGTGTATATCTGAAAATTCCAAAATAAAAAGATTTAAAAACAGGTATAGTATTTAAGTACGTGTTTAAGTGTTTAATCCATGCAGTGCTTACCGCGCCCAGCTTTGCTGCAGATGCTGTGGGGAGTTTGGGTGCAGCACCGATTCTGTGCTTTCGTGGCACTCAGAACTGGGGACAGACATTAATGTAATGTCACACAAATACTGAATTTCAAACAGAGAGGAGCTCTTTGAAGCACAGCACGGGGTATTATGAAAACCTTGAGTCATGGAAACTGGGAAGGGAAGGGCCAGAATAAGCTTCACAAGTGGATTGCTGATGCATGACCAGGAGTTAACTGGGTGCTGGGGGGTGGGGAGGGGGAGGAGAGAGGGACCTGAGACCAGGGGGTTGGGGGGGATTCCTGAGAGGTAGGCCAGCGTGTGCTGCCAGGCCTTGTTCGGGAATTGCCTTTGGTCCTGGGATGGAGGGGCTCCTCAGGCTGCCATTTTGGCTGCCACTTGGAGGGTGGGTGGAGGGGCCAGGGCAGAAGTCGACCTGCAGCTGAGGGCCAGCTGTCTGTGCTACAGGCTGATGCAGGAACAAAGGTTTGTCTCAGAGAGACGTGGTTTTATATTTTACCTAAAAGTGTCCATACCATCAACTCAGCAACCTGTTTGCTTTGAATTTTTTTTTCTGATTTTTTTGGTATTTTAACATAACACAAAGTTATGTGAAAGTCTTCTCCTAAAATCCCATCCTCCGGATGCCCATTGTTAACGTACTCCTTGGACTTAGTCTTTTCTACCTGTGTAGTATCTTATTCTGTGGATGCTGCATTGTTTAATTTACTTAATAATTTATCTAATTGTTCCTCTTCTGAAGGACATTTGGGTTGTCCGTAGATTTCCTGCTGCAGTGAATGTCCTTGAGTGCCTGTGTTCATTGCTGTGCATTTGGGAGCTAACTGGAGGCCTCCAGCTGGAATTGATGGGTCAGAGTATGCATGTTGCAGGGTTTAACACATGCTGTCCCGCTGCCCCAGGGGGACCTGCTTCCCCCACACACTTTCACCAGCATTAGATTTCACCTTTCTTAGTTTTTTTCTTAATCTGTTGGGTGAATAAAGCTTGTCTTATCAATTCTATTGATTACTTGGAAATTTAAGCATCTTTTAAATGTTTATTAGCTATAGTCAGTTTTCATCAGAAAACTCTCTTTTGCCCATTTTTCTTTGGAGTTGCTTTCCTTTTTCTTTCTTGAGTTGTGACAGTTCTTTATATGATGTGGATATTAACGGCTAACACTTGAGTCCAAGGTTGCACCCAGCTTTAGACAGCAGTCTGAGAATTCCCCTTGGTCCGTGTCACCCCAGTGCCCATGTCAGGTGTCACCAGGGCCTGCTCATTCTCCTCTGAAGTTCTTGACAACTCTGCTTTTGGCCCCTTAAGATTGGGGACACTCTCCAGAGCATTCCCTGCAGTGCTCCTGCAGGGTGAGGTGACCTTCCCCGGGGGTCACACCGAGGATGGAGCCCGGGGCTCTGCTTCTGCAGCAGCTTCGGATGATGCCACAGTGGGTGTCACGCCTGGGTCAGACTTCCCCTGGCCACCCCAGTGAGCATCCCAGGACCCCTCGCCCCTGCTGCACCGTCAGTTCAGTGTCCCAGGTGACCGGTGGGGAAAGAGCTGCTGCCAACAGGCCACAAAGATGTTCAGCTGGAAAATTCAGAGCTCAGTCCTTGAGAATGTGTGGGCTCTTCCAGTCCTCAGAGCTGTGGACCCTGGGTGATTGGTTCATGACAGACGCAGGCACCTGATTTCAGGAAGGTGCGAGTCCTTACTGGAAGCTTCTTAGTGTGTGTGCTGTGCTTGTTGGTGGCACAGCAGGAGTGGGGCTGACTTTCCTTACTGCGTCTGCTCTCTGGTTTTGTGAGGGGAGGGGGGATCTGGGGCCCAGGCCATCACCGGAATCTTGGAGAGCTGGCTCTTGACCTCATGTTCCTGCCAATACCCCACGGTCCAGGCTGGAAGTCCTTGGGGGGGGGGTCCAGGCCACCTGCCCTATACCCAGCTGCCCCCAATCTTGCCCTGGCCCCTGCCTCATACTCCAGAGCTAGTTCGCAGGGCTCACAGACCTCCCTGGCCCTGGCTCTTGGGGCTGTCTGCTTCTCCCATCTCTTCTTTCTTGTTTTCTTTGTTTGGTAGCAGCTCTCTTGAGGTATAATGCACATACCGTACGCTTCACCCATCTACAGTATACAATTCAGAGGTTTTTATTATACTCACAGAGTTGTGCAACCATCACCACGATCAAGTAGAACATGTTCATCACCCCCAAATAAACCCTGGACCGTTAAGCAGTCATTCCCATTTCTCTCCCCTCCCCCAGCCCTCAGGAACCATTCATCTACTTTCTGCCTCGACTGATTTATCTTTTTTGGACATTTCATAACAATGGAATCCGACAATTTTCTACATGTTTTTAAAGTTGTGAACAGAGGCCAGGCTGCTAAACATCCAAAGTGGGAGCTCGGTGACGGCTGAGTTTGTCCTGCCTGGTGGGGCCCGTAAGCAGAGTACTGGGGGGCTGGGGTGTCTGGGATAAGACCTGATGGGTCGCAGCCACCCCAGGAGCTCCAGTCTGGGTCAGATGGGACCTGGGCAGGAACAGCTGAGGTCAGGGGTGGGAGCTTCTCAGGGCCTCTGGATCCTGTGATCTAGAGAGGCCTGGAGCCTGAGCTCTGCTCCCTGTGTCCGTACTGGATGCTGGACACACTGCCCCATAGATGCCAAGCACGGCCTGAGATTCATTCTGCCGGAAATTTCACCAGTGAGATGCCAGGTGAGTAAGCATCTTCTTAGGCTTCTCTGGAGGGCTTTGGCATTCATTTTCATTCATTTACATCTTAGGGTGAATTACAGTATTTTAATTCAGGCACTTTCTTCCTAACACCTCAGAGAAATCTGTGTAATGTAGCTGGAAGTCCCCATCACCTTAGTTTTGGTAATTGGCCCCCAAACGTGGTGAGAACCCTGCTTCCCTGGCAGTTGTCACATCGGGTACTGTGCTAGGGAAGCCTGTGGGAAATACGAGCAAAATCAGGTCTTTCATCTGAGGACTTTCTCTCCTGTTGTGTTCGAGATGAGATATGACTCTGCAGATCATGCTGCTCTTTGTTCAGACCCCTGCTGTGGCCCCGCGCAACCTGCGCTCTCCTGCTCCCACTGGCCACCTTGGTGCCCGGCACACCAGGCAGGCTCCCACCTCAAGGCCTTCACATGGGCTGTTCCTGTGGTCTGAAGGGGCCCTGTTCCCCGCCCGCTTCCCCCGTGTCTGCCCAGATGCTGCTTTCTGGGTTCCCAGCTTAGGGCCTGGCGGCGAGACGGCACCCAGTACCTGCTGGAAGAATCAGGAGGGAGTACCTCTAGCATGAACATTGGGTTCCTGTGGCCAAGAGGGCTGTCTGGCTCCTTTTGCACCTGACAGTTCTGACCCTGCTGGAGTTCAGGAGGAGAGGGGCCCCAGGAATTGGCCTCCGCCCCCTCCTGCATAGCTGGCTTCCTCAGTCTGGTAGCTCGGCACCTGTTGGCTGCCAGGCTGTGGAGGGGCCCTGGCCCAGGTTATTCCTGTCCTTGGGATGGAGCCCCAAGACCCCATTGTGTGGGGTCCCTCTTCATCCTTCAGTGAAACAGTGAACCGTGGTTGGGACATGGTTGGTGGTGAGCCAGGCCCGTGTGAAGGCCGCTGACCACGTCTCCCTATGCAGGTTGCCCAGCCCAGCCACACTGTGGCCTCACGGAGCCCCAGACCCCACGGCACACCCTCACTTTGTGCCCCCAACCCTCCCCCCAGGATACCTGCTCCTGCTGCTCCTTGGTGACAGAAGAGGACTTGGTGCAGTGTAGTTTCCCAATAAACACACATCGAGTGAACTGGTATAGAGAGTTCACTTGTAAGATGTTTTCTGGCTTAGTTCAGCTTGAGTAGAGTTGAGTCCTTTCTGCTGAGATGATCACTCTTTTGTTTTTGTTTAGAGAATACCAAGGCAGAAAAATGGAGGGAGGAAGGTTCTTTAAAAAAAAAACAACAAAAAAAACAACTTTGTAATAGAAAAATACAAATACATGCAAAAATAGAATGGTGACCCGCCCCCCATGATCCAGCCCCAACAGGTCCCAATTAACACCCATCCTGTTTCACCCACCCACCTTGCCCCCACCCCTAGATTAATTAGAAGCAAACCACAAAGATCATATCATGCCATCTGTACATATTTTAGTTTGTATCCAAAATGAGGCTTCAGAAGGAAAGGCGGAGGGAGAGATGAACAGCTAGAGCCCATGATCTGCCGGCCCGAGCGGAATGATCCCTGTCGTGCTGTCAGTCACCCACTCCGCGTGGCTGTGCATGCCATTTGCATGACATCCGAAGAAGGAGAGCCTGGCCCGAGCAACTGCACAGGTGTCCCCACTGTCATTTCCTTCCTGTGCTGGTCAGGAGCACTGTCAGTAGCTTGCAAACTCTGAGGTGTTTTCCCTTTTTTCATTTCCTGTCGCTGTTTTGAAACCGAGAGGAAGAGAGGTACCTCCATCTGATAACCATTTATTTACTATCAGAGTTGGTGCCCATATTTATAAGAAAGTGTAATAGTCAAAGTCATGAATATTGGTGATTTGAGAAATGCTAACGTTCTAGTGGAATAGGAAGAAACATGCTCATTATGTACAAGTTGTTTTGTGCCACATCACTAAATGTGGATTATTACATGAGTGACGGAGAGAAATGTAGACCTCATATCTCTCTACATCTAAGAACTTAAGTGGAATGTCAGTTCTTGTTAAAAATTATGGTCCTGGGGCTTCCCTGGTGGCGCAGTGGTTGAGAGTCTGCCTGCCGGTGCGGGGGACGCGGGTTCGTGCTCCGGTCCGGGAGGATCCCACGTGCCGCGGAGCGGCTGGGCCCGTGAGCCATGGCCGCTGAGCCTGCGCGTCCGGAGCCTGTGCTCCATGGTGGGAGAGGCCACAGCAGTGAGAGGCCGGCGTAGCGCAAAAAAAAAAATTATGGTCCTGAATGGCAATGTGGCTTTGGATACGACATATTAATTTTTCTCTTTCAGCTTCTGATACTCAAAATAAAACATGTCTCAGTCAGCAAAACAGGTAAAAGTAAAGTAATGGAATAAAATCATGCAAATATGAATTATGAGAATGCTTGAGTGGCAATCAATATCTGACAAAGTAGATTTCAGAGCAAGGACTGTTACTGGAGATAGGGATATTTCTTACTGATAAGGGGGTCAAATCATCAAAAAGACATAATTATCTTATATATATATATATATATGCACCTAGTATAGACCTTCAAAATACATGAAGCAAAAACTGAAACAACTAAAAGAATGAATAGATAAATGCACACTGTGGTTAGAGACGTCAGCATTTCTTTCTCAGTAAATGGTAGAACAGGAGGCAGAAAACCAGTCTAACGATACAGAATACCTGAGCTATGCTATCAAACAGCTTGAGTGACATACGGAGTGTTCTCTGAACAGAACAAAAATTAAATTAGAAATCAGTAACAGACATCTGGAAAAATCCCTAAATATTTGGCAATTTATACATTTTCAAATAACCCATAAGTTAAAGAAGTCACAAAGTAAATTAGAAGTTATTTTGAATGAATGATGATGGAAAAAATAACAAAATTTGTGGGATGACGCTAAAGCAGTGTTTAGAGGGAAAGTTATAACTTAAAATTTAAAAGTCAAAACAGTTTTGAAAATGAAAACTTGAAGTGGGTCATAAACCTAAATGTAAAAGCTAAAACTATAAAACTTGAAGAAAACATGGAAGAAAATATTTGCCACATTGGGAGATTTCTTAGGATACAAAATCATAAACCATAAAAGAAAAGGAATTGATTAATTCAACTTCAAAAATGTGACTTCTTTTAAACGCATCCTTAAGGAAAATATAAGTCAAAAACTATATATTTGACAAAGGGCATTTATGCAGAATATATAAAGAACTCAAAGAAGTCAAAAGACAGAACTTCATTAAGAATTGGGCAAAAAAAGAATACAAAAACACTAATTCAAAAAGATATATGCACCCCTGTGTTCATAGAGGCATTATTTACCGTAGGAAAAATATGGAAACAACCTAAGTGCCCATAAAGGGATGAATGGATAAAGATGTATATATACACACACAATGAAATACTACTCAGCTATTAAAAAAGATGAAATCTTGCCATTTGCAACAACATGGATGGATCTTGGTATTACGGTATTATGCTAAGTGAAATAAGTCAGGTGGAGAAAGACAGATACCCTATGACTTCACTCATATATGGAATATAAAAAACAAGCAAACAAAACAAACAAATAAATGAACAAACCAAACCAAACAAAAACAAACATGTAGATCCAAAGAACAAAGTCATGGTTACAAGAGGGGTAGGGTCAGGGGGAGGGCAAAATGGGTAAAGGGGATCAGCTGTATGGTGATGAATGGAAACTAAATTTTTGGTTATGAGCATAGTGTAGGATATTCAGAAGTAGAAATATAAAGTTGTACACATGAAACTTATATAATGTTATAAAACAATGTTACCTCAATAAAAAAATGAATCTTAAAAAAAACAAAAGAATCTGGGAAAAGATTTGCACAGACATTTCACAGAAGATATACAAAAGGCCAATGAGCACATGAAAAGATGTTCATTATTTCTAGTTCTAAGGGTAATGCAAATTCAAGTCATAATGAGATACCACTGGACACCCATCAGAATGACCAAAATTTAAAAGACTGACAATACCCAGTATTGCCAAGGGTATGGAGCACCAGAACCCTCATACATTCCTGGTGGGGATGTAAAATGGTACAAGTTTGGAAAAGTTGGGCAGTTTCCATTACTCTTAGATACTCATTTACTATTTTACAACACAGCAATTCCACTCCTAGATAATACACAATAGAAAACGTGTATCTGGGGCTTCCCTGGTGGCACAGTGGTTAAGAATCCACTTACCAATGCAGGGGACATGGGTTCGAGCCCTGGTCTGGGAAGATCCTACATGCCGCGGAGCAACTAAGCCCATGCGCCACAGCTACTGAGCCTGCGCTATAGAGCCCCTGAGCCACAACTACTGAAGCCCGCGTGCCTAGAGCCGGTGTTCCTCAACAAGAGAAGCCACCACAATGAGAAGCCCGTGCACCTCAACAAAGAGTAGCCCCTGCTCTCCGCAGCTAGAGAAAGCCCCCGTGCAGCAACAAAGACCCAACGCAGCCAAAAATAAATAATTAACTAATTAAAAAAAAAAAGTGTATCATTGCTAAGACTCATGTAGCAATGTTCACAGAAGCTTTATTTAATAATAGCCAAAACCGAAAAGCATCTTAAATGTCCATCAACATGTGATAAGCAAAAGTGGTATAGTCATGCAGTGGGACAGTATCAGCAATAAAAAGGAAAACCCTGATGGTGATGGACAGATCTCACCGTTATTGTGCTGAATGAAGTCAGATCAAAAAATTATGTACTGTTACTTCCCTGGTGGTCCAGTGGTTAAGACTCCATGCTTCCACTGCAGGGGCACGGGTTCAATCCCTGGTGGGGAACTAAGATCCCGCATGCCGCGTGGCCGAGGGGGAAAGAAGTACGTACTGCGTGATTTTATTTCTATAAAACTCTAGAAGGGACAAATCTAGAGTCACGGAAAACAGGTCAGTGGTCCACTGGGGCCTGATGTGAGGGGCGAGGGGGTTGGCCAGGAGGAATCACACGGGAACTTTTCCTGTGATGGGAATGTTCTGTCTTGATTGTGACAGTGAGCACTTACACAGGCACACACATTTGTCAAAACTCATTGAACTCACTTCAAACAAGTGTATTCTACTGTATGTAGCTGATACCTAAATAGAAAGGTTTTCAGAAATCCTCTATGTGAGGTAAAAAATGGATGTGCAGTGTGCTTATTGTGTATTTTCTAAAATAATATTTTATATCAGTGGAAAGAATGGAGAACTGTTGAAGATGCAGAGTGGTGCGTACAGGCTGTTGCCATTTTTAAAGGATCTATTTACACATATGCCTATCACTCAATGCACACAACATCTCTATAAAGACCCGTAGTTACTCCCGGCGATGGGAGATGGGTGGAGTGGGACAGAAACAAAAGCACCAGGTAGTGCAACCCTAGACGTCAAGTCTGTGAAGACAGTGCTCTCAGTGGTGGTGAGTCTTCCCTGGGGTGACCCGCCAAGCACAGCCCCGGGGGCAGTGGCTGTCCTGACACTGCCGCCAACGGGGCTGTGCAGCCCTGGCCAGCCTCTTATCACTCCCACCCCCACTTTGCTAAACACACCGAAGTCACAGCTGAAGTCCCATTCATTTGAAGATGAGGGTTAAATGTAAGGATGTTTATATAAGCAGAGGCTGCCTGCCTCCAAAGCAAGATGTCACATTTGTCCCCTTACGTGGTCAGCTGCAATGCAGTAAGTAATTCTAGTGTACTGGCACCCAGTGTGATCTAGAATAACAGTTATCCAAGAAATGAAATTCTGATAACTTCAAAGAATAAAATTGTACTTATTTTAGTGAATGGGTTGTAAGGAAAAGTTCACAGATTTAGAACTGCCTACATGCCTTTTTTTAAAATTCTGAACTCATTTTAAGTGATAGGTTCATAAAGTAGAAATCCATGTGACAGCAAAGATTTGTTATTAGTTCAAGTCCACGAACTTCTCTAGGATAATCCCTGCTTCAAGGGAAGAGGATGAATTTATCTAAAGGTCTGATTTTTATGAATTTTTAAAGTAAAATGTATTGAAGTACAATTTATGTACAATAAAATGCACTTTTTTTTTTTTTTTTTTTTGCGGTACGCGGGCCTCTCACTGTTGTGGCCTCTCTCGTTGTGGAGCACAGGCTCCGGATGCACAGGCTCAGCCCCTCCGCGGCATGCGGGATCTTCCCGGACCGGGTCACGAACCCGTGTCCCCTTCATCGGCAGGCGGACTCTCAACCACTGCGCCACCAGGGAAGCCCAAAATGCACTTTCTTTTAAGGGAACTGGTCAACGTAACCACCATCAACATATACAATATTCCCGTCATCTGGGAAGTCTCCCAGTGCCCCCGTCTCCCTCAGTCTCCTTGTTCACAGATCCAGGAAACACTGGCCAAGTTTCTGTCACCAGGGATCGGATTTCTCTTCTAGAGTCTCGTATAAGTGGAGTCGCTCGGTGTGCACTGTTTCTCGTCTGGCACCTTCTGCTCAGCGCTGTAATATGCAGGTTTATCCATGGTGTTGCATCATCAGACAGTTACGCCATTCGATTGCTGAGTAGCTTTCTTCAAGTGATATTTTAAAATCATTACCTGTTTCCTCATTACCTGATAATAACTCCTGGAAAAGTGATGACTGAGAGCATCCAAGCTCCTGAGTAATAAAACCAGTGAGCAGGACAGTCATCTACCCGGTTGACCAAGCCAGAAACCTGGGAATTACTTTTGGTTCCTCTTCCCATACCTTTTTCAAATCCCATAACCACCAAGTCCAGTCAATTTTAATCCCCTGATATCTCTCGAATAGATCTCTTCAGCCAGCATTTTAAGCAAATTATCATTTCTCACCTGCATTACTGCAGAAACCCATTTTTCTTTAGTTCTACCCTCCCCCCACAAATCCATTCTCCATCTTTAAACCAGAATGATCTTACTCAAAAGATCTTACTGCAATGATCTTACTGAAAGGAGAATAACTGAAGTAGAAGGTACATACATTCTGGGATTTTTCCATCATCCCAGACTGAAACTCTGTACCCTTTGAACAATCACTCCCCATTCCCCCTCTCCTGAACCCCTGGTAACCTGTGTTCTACTTTCTATCTCTATGAATTTGCCCATTTTAGGTACCTCATATAAGTGGACTCATACAATATTATGTCTGGCATATTTCAAGCCTGTTTTCAAGGTTCATCCATATCATAGCATGTGTCAGAATTTCATTCCTTTTTATGGCTGAATAATACTCCATTGTATGTACATGCCACACTGTGTTAACCATTCATCTGTTGAAGGGCATTTGGGTTGTTTCCACCCTTTGGCTATTGTGAATATCACTGATATGAACATCAGTGTACAAACATCTATTAGAGTCCTTGCTTTCAGTTCTTTTGAGTATACACCTAGGAGTGGAATTGCTGGGTCATGTGTAGTCTTGAGTTTGACCTTTAGAGGAACCACCTAACTGCCACAGCAGCTGAACCATCCTACATTCCCACCACAATGCACAAGCGTTCCAATTCCTCCAAAACCTCTGCTATATTGAACAACAATTTGGAACAATTTAAGATCTCTGTGCCTCAGTTTCCTCATTTCTAAAATGTAGGTAATGATAGTATTATCATTCTTAGAGTGGTTGTGTAATTTAAATGAACAAGTATACGTAAATGACTTAGAAAGGGCCTGGCAACTATGAATGTTATAATAATAAGTGCCATTTGGTATCTACATTGTCACCATTACTGAAGATCAATATGTCTAAAATCTATAAACTTTGCAGTGTACACCCCCCTCCCCCCAGGGTCTCTGTGGGCTCCTAGAGGCTGAAGTAGGAGGGCAGCAGAGTGGGACAGTGGCTGGAGGCAGGGGTGGAGTCGGATGGGCCCCTGAGATGTTCATGGACCTATGTGCACAGCGCACAGGTGGGAGGTGAGGGTGTCGTGGAAGGGGCCACGTAGCACAGAGGAGCAGCACAGCAACACTTTACCTTATGGAACAGGAAGGGGAGGCTCGCGGAGGCCGGAGAGGCCTCCAGTGCACACATTCTGTGATACATCCCCAGGACTTGTGAGTGGTCTCCCCACTCCCACCCTTCTCTTTGCACACGTGCTTTAGGAAGCGCAGTGGGGTGCATGGCTTCGTGCCAGGTGCTTACAAAGAGCCTGCTGTAGTCACCTTAAGGGTGAGACAAGCTCATGAAGACACTGCAGGGCCCCCGACTGCAACCTGACCGTGGGGGTTCCGCAGCTGGATTTCCTCAGGATTGTCTTCAGCAATTCAGTGACCATGGGCCCAGGATGTGCACATTCTCTCAAGATCCCTTGAGTGAGGGACTTCCCTGGTGGTGCAGTGGTTAAGAGTCCGCCTGCCTATGCAGGGGACATGGGTTCGAGCCCTGGTCCGGGAGGATCTCACATGCCGTGGAGCAGCTGAGTCCATGCACCACAACTACTGAGCCTGCACTCTAGAGCCCATGAGTCACAACTACTGAGGTCCATGTGTCTAGAGCCCATGCTCCACAATAAGAGAGGCGACCACAATGAGAAGCCCGCGCACCACAACGAAGAGTAGCCCCCGCTCACCGCAACTAGAGAAAGCCCACGTGCAGCAACAAAGACCCAATGCAGCCAAAAATTAATTAACTAAAAAAAAAAAAAAGATCCCTTGAGCGAGAGCCTGGCCCAAAGTGAATGCTGTACGTTGCCTGGTGCCACCGTGCAATCGTCAATGCTGTCCCTACAGGCTGTTCAGAGTGAAGATTTGTGGCCTGTTCCTATGATGTAGAAAGCCCTCAAATGTTATACTTCCAAGTCCATAGCCGTACAGATTTTCACTTTTTTAAAACTGACACTTACAGGGACTTCCCTGGTGGTCCAGTGGCTAAGACTCCTTGCTCCCAATTCAGGGGGCCCGGGTTCAATCCCTGGTCAGGGAACTAGATCCCACATGCTGCAGCTAAGACCTGACATGACCAAATAAATGAATAAATATTTTTTAAAAAAATAAATTGACATTTACAGTTCACTAAACCTATTGTGGTCATCATTTTATGATGTACGTAAATCAGATCACTATGCTGTACACCTTAAACTTATATAGTGCTGTGTATCAATTATATCTCAATAAGACTGGAAGAAAAATACATAAAATGAAATTGGCATTTACAAGGTGAAAATATGTGTGTTGCGTTGTGGAGGTGTGATGCATACTTTTGCTGCTCTTCATTCCTAATGCGTCTGCTGTCCTTTCCAGCTCCACTGAGGCCGTGGGCCATGCGGGCTTCACCCTGCTGGGCACACAGGAAGTCTGCCAGGAAAGGCTCTGCCCTCGCCCTTGTGGGAGCGGGCGGGTCACTTCCTGGTTCTTTCCTATTATTATTGTTTGTTATGTTTGAATGGTACCAATGACTGGGCATTAAGGTAGTTTTTCTAAAAACTTTTTAATCGTTAAAGGTTTATTACAACAACATTTGAAAAAAACAGAAAAAGATCATGTCACTCGTATTCCCTCCATCCTACCACAATAGCTGCTTTCATTCCCCCAGATTTTCTTCTAGTCTTTTCTCATGCTAATGCATATTTTACCTTGTCGTAATCAGTATATTTGGACAATTTAGGGTCTTTCTGCTCAGCTCATAAAATTTTTTCCATGTCACATTATTTTTAATAGCCATATGATAATCTGTTAGGTTAATATAATTTATTTAGACATTCCTCTATAATTAACAATTAATTTTCCCTAATTTTTCACCATCGTGAATTTTTTTGTGTGTGTGTGGTACGCGGGCCTCTCACTATTGCGGCCTCTCCCGCTGCGGAGCACAGGCTCCGGACGTGCAGGCTCAGCGGCCATGGCTCACGGGCCCAGCCGCTCCGCGGCATGTGGGATCTTCCCGGACCGGGGCACGAACCCATGTCCCCTGCATCGGCAGGCGGACTCTCAACCACTGCGCCACCAGGGAAACCCCACCATCGTGAATTTTATTTTATTTAGCTATTCTTGGTTATGTGCAGTTTGTAAAAAATATAGGTTTAGGTTTAAATGTATAATTAAAATTAGCCCCCGAGTCGATCACATTCAAATCACTGAAATGAGTCTACTGTTTTATATGTTGAAAATCCTCTTTCATAATTTATCCCCTGAACTTTGCCAGGTGGGTCAGGCCTAGAGTTTTAGACCAGGTGTTGCCACACTCCTTCATCCCTCATACCCGGCTTCTGGGGAGGGCCGCCAGCAAGAACCCTGGCAGCAGCATTTTGGAACCACAAGCCCCATAGGTGAGGGCCATGAACAGGGCTGGACACGTGGCTCTCTGGGGTGGCATCCCCCTGAGGCAGGTTGAGCATAGGTGCTTGGCTGGACTGTCCTGGGATGGACCGTGTCAAGGTCAAGTAATTGGCAGGATGGGGTAACCATGTTGCACGCACTCTGCCGCCCTAAGCAGCTGGCAACCTGGACGAATTATATGAATTAACTATCTTCAGACATCGAACAACAGGCAGCACAGAGCTGGGGTCCTGGAGAAAAGGGATCCCTGAGCATTTGGGGATTACTGAGCTGTGTGTGTGTGTGAGACCCTGCAGAGCCGGGCCAAGAACAGCTGCCAGGGAGCTGCCCGGGGGCAGATCCCAGGAGCTCAGCTGCAGTGGGTAGCTCTCGCTGACCCCCAGGCATCCTGGAGAGACCCCTGAAGGGCCCCCTTAGGTCACAGTGGGGAAAACAAGCACTAGAGTGAGGGTGCCTTTGACCCCCCTGCCCCCAGCAAAGCTTAGAAGCAAGTGTCGAAAGGATCACGCTAGCCTGCAAGTCACTTAAATGCCTGCCTAAAGAGAGGAAAGGATAACAATGGAGCAAGGTCCCGCGTGGGCCCTGATGTGAAAATCCTCAACAAAATGTATCAAGTCTATTCAGCCGTGGATAAGAAGGATAATACCTCACTGGCAGTAGAGTTTATCCCAGGAATAGAAGGGTGTTTGCACATCTGACAGTCAATCAAATGGCTTTCCTCAAGAAGGAGATGTTATGATCATCTCAGTAGATCCAGAGAGCTATATACTAGCAAAGAACCATTGGAAATAGAAATTTTAAACATTTGCATTTACAATAGAACCAAAAAAAACCGTGCAATACTTAGGAATAAATCCTACAAAATACATGCAAGGACTTTTTGCTGAAAGCTCCAAAACACCAAAGAAAGAAAGAAAAGAATTCCTAAATAAACGGAGATAGACATTGTGTCCGTGGATTGAAATAGTCAATACAGTAAGTCCCCTATATACGAACCTTCAAGTTGCAAACTTTCAAAGATGCGAACGTGCCTTCCATCAGCGTCAGGTGTGAGTGAAATTGCAGCTTGCCCTCTGTCTCCTGCTGACGGATCCTGCAGCTCTACCATCTCCCACCTCCTCTCCCTCCTCCAGTCAGTAACACTTCTTGCCTGTTCACTCAATGCCAGCCCCTGTATGCCAGCTGTTGTACTGTATTACTGTACTTTTCAAAGGACTGTACTATAAGATTTAAAATGTTTTCTTTATTCTTTGTGTTTGTTTTTATGTATTATTTGTGTGAAAAGTATTATAAACCTATTACACTACAGTACTATATAGCCGATTGTGTTAGTTGGATACCTAGATTAACTCTGTGGGACTTACGAACAATTTGAACTTACGAACGCACTCTCGGAACGGAACTCATTCGTATGTAGGGGACTTACTGTATTGTTGAAATGTCAGTTCTCCCGAAACTGATGTAGAGATTAAACTCAGTCCCAATCAAAATCCCAGCAGGACTTTTTGTAGAAATTAACAAGCTGATTCTAAAGTTCCCATGGTGGAATATTACTCAGCCATAAAAAGGAAAGAAATTGGGTCATTTGTAGAGACGTGGATGGATCTAGAGACTGTCATACAGAGTGGAGTAAGTCAGAAAGAGAAAAACAAATATCGTATACTGACGCATATATGTGGAACCTAGAAAAATGGTACAGATGAACCGGTTTGCAGGGCAGAAATAGAGACACAGATGTAGAGAACAAACATGGACACCAAGGGGGGAGAGCAGTGGGGGTGTGTGTGGGGGGGGTGATGAATTGGGCGATTGGGATGGACATATATACACTAATACGTATAAAATGGATAACTAATAAGAACGTTTTGTATAATAAAACAAATAAAATAAAAGTTCCCACAGAAAGGCAAAGATTCCCACAGAAAGGTGCCAGAATCCACAAGACTTCAGAGAAGAATGTGGCCTAAGGACACACACCATCTGCAGAGTTCCAAGACTGACTGCAAAGTTGCAGCCACCAAGACAGGGTGGTGGTGGAGGAGGATGAACGCGTGGCCCGATGGGACAGAGCAGAGCCAGAAACAGCCCACATGGTGTGTGCCATCGATTGTGACCCTGTGAAGCTGCTTTAGCAGATTGTTTGGGGTTGGTAGTCCTTGTAGGATATCTAAGGGGCGGTCAGAGGATAGAGGGTCGGAAACTCCGGAGAGTGCTTGGGCCCCCAAGACACAGTTTTTAGCGTTACTGAGTTCCAGGTGAAGTGGAGGCGTGTGGGGCTGTGACCTGCTGGGGTGGGGGGCAGATGGAGGAGGCCAGGGTGGCGTTCTGGGTCTTGAGAGGGATCGGGGGCAGACACAGATGTTTACTTGATGGGGAGGAGCCGCCCAAACGCTCAAGTGGGTCCAGGTTGGAAAGGGGTCCCGGGAGCCGATTTGGGTCCAGGTGACTCAGAGGGAAAGAGGTGGAGGGAGGGGAGCGCAGGCCAAACCGTGGAGACAACACCGTCACCTTCCCCTCCACACGGAAGGGACTCCATCACGTCAGCAGCCAGGATGTTTCCCTCTAGTGGCTTTTTTGAAAAACCCCATGTTTGGAGTGATTCCTAGGTGCCCAGAGCTACCCTGAACTCTTTCTAAGTGTTGCATCTCTTCACCTCACACTCTCTCAAGTAGGGTCTGTGGTCCCCATTTCACTGACGGGGAAACTGAGGAACAAGACAAAGCCTAGGTTTGAATTTGAAAGGAAGAAAGGCTTGATTCTAAAATGTTGAGCCATATTTATTTGAATGACTTACTCTGTGACCCGAAAGAAACTCAGTTATTTCCAAGTTATTTTCAACAGCGGTAACCTCTTTAAAATCCGTGCATGCAGGGCCTTCACATGTGAGCTAAGGGCCAGCACTGGGGGTTTTTTGCTGATGAAGAGACTGGCTCCCCATTTCAAAGTCAACCTGGTATTTTTGGTCTTCTGTACCTTTTGTAACTTCCTCTGAATAAGAGGAAATATGGTTGCCAGTTGTGTTTAATTTATTTTAAACAAATCAAAGCACTGATTTCTGCTTCCTGCCTGTGTAATACTTGAGCTGCAGGCGGCTTCAAAGGGCAGAATAACTGTTCTTGAGTGATTGTGTGTCTGTTGTGTTATATCATAAACAGGTCAAAGCTCTGCATTGTACAGGATCAAGGGCCGCAGCTTCGAGATACCGTTTTCTGGGTGAGTGGGGTCAGAGAGCTCTGCGTGATCTTTTGATTGGCCCTGTGCTAGTTAATAGATTAAATTTAGATTTTGCTAGAATATATATTTATGTAAAGACTCGGAGTTTGTTTTTCCTGTTTTCTCTAGCACTGCTCAACGTTCTCTGAGACCTTTATCGCAAACGGCAGGTTGTTGCAAAGGGCAGTAGAAAGAAAAGTAAACACTTATTCATCACTTAGTTTTCTTGCAGGTTCATGGGGTTTAGGAAACTCCACCTAGATTAACTGTTTATTTCGGACAGGCCTCTCCCCAGAGCTGCGTTCCTGGGGCCACGGGCACTTGGGCTTCAGAATCCAGAGTTCCCAGGGCAACACAGGGCAGATGCCGGCATGCAGGTTGTTACAGCAAAGATGTTATGGCACCTAGATTCCCGAAGCAAGTTCACTTTTTTTTTTTTTTTTTTTTTTTTTCCGGTATGCGGGCCTCTCACTGTTGTGGCCTCTCCCGTTGTGGAGCACAGGCTCCGGATGCGCAGGCCCAGCGGCCATGGCTCACGGGCCCAGCCGCTCAGCGGCATATGGGATCCTCCCAGACCGGGGCACGAACCCGTATCCCCTGCATCGGCAGGCGGACTCTCAACCACTGCGCCACCAGGGAGGCCCGCAAGTTCACTTTTTAAAAAACAGTTCCCTGAGGCTCTCCTGGGGCCGCTCAGCCTCCAGTCCAGCCTCTGCTGCCCTGTGCCCCCACCACACCCCCCGCCAGCCACGACAGCATCCGTGCTTTCTGCTGCTGGTTGGTAGGATGTGCCAGGGACAGAGGGAGGTTTGTACCCGCACAGCCACCGCGCTGCATGTGGGACCCATGGGAGAAGCCCTGTATCCTGCTGGACACGTGGGAAGAGCATGTGTGAGAGCCTTGGGGGCCGCTTGAGGAGGCCAGACGCCAGTCAGGGCCTGGGGTGCAGGATGTGGCACGAGGAGGAGCCCCGCATCCTGGTCTGGGGGGATCTCCCGCCACCAGTCCCCGGTGTGCAGACTCAGCAGGCGCGCATGGCACCCACCACTCGGGATTGAGCTGGGGAGAGGCCGATAGGCCCTAGAGCAAAGGCTGCAGCTCCCGTGCCCTTGTCATGTGGTGACAGGACCCGGTGGACAGGCTTACAGGAAGCGGCTGGTGCTGGGCATTCCAGTCAGCTACCCGTCTTTCCCTGTGACTGTGAGAGCTCCAGTTCCCTGTTTTCACTTCTTGGGAACTGCTGATAAGAAGGGAACAGAATAAATCAAATGCAAAGTTACATGTTTCCTGGCTGAGGAAGCAAAAATCTAAGTATGACCTTGGAAATGCTCCTGGACACTCTTTTTTTGTAATTTTTTTCCCCACGTTGACTTTTTCTTCTTGTTGTTTTTTTTATTGCGGTAAAATTTATATAACATAAAATTGACAATTCCCACCACTTCTAAGCGTACAGCGCAGCGGCACTAAGCACATTCACACATTGTGCAGCTGCCACCACCGTCATCTCCCACAATTTTCTATCTCCCCCCCCAGCAACGCTGCCCCCTACCCGCCAACCCCCGCCCCCATGCTCCCTCCCGTTACCCAGGAAGTGGGCTCCAGTGGGGCCCTGCCTCCCAGGCGCCATCTTGGGCAACATGTTCAGATGCAGGGTGGGTCCCTGGTGGCCCGGCTGAATTCCTCCTGCTGCGGGAGGACCAGGAGGCTTGGGCAGCGGTTACCTGTCGTCCCGCCCTGGGTGAAGCTCTAAGGACAGCTGTCCCCCTTCCAAGGAGGGAGGTCTGTCAGACACCAGTCTTCTTTGTAGTAGTCATGGGTGGCATGGGTGAAGCGCCTGGGTGCCAGGCACTGGCCTAAAGCCTGCTGGCTGCATGCAGCTCTCATCCTTCGGGGCCTTTGTCTCACGGGAGGGGCAGGGAGAGCCAATTAACCTGCACCCTTGACTGGGGCGGGGGTGGGGGTGGGGCTCTCCCAGGCTTTGTCCCAGTCCCCACGAGGACCCATGAGGGGCGTAGATATTTCATTCCCATTTGGCAGGTGAGAAAACAGGCACAGAGAAGCTAAATCAAGGGTGTGTTTCTGAATCCCCACCAGAAGGGTCCGCAAGTGGAGGTGCCGCTGCATTTGGCGATGGGTGTGGTCTGGGGTTCAGAGCCCCTGCGGCAGGTGTGCTCGGAGGTGGCAGGAGGGGCGGAGGGCTGGCTGCCCCATGCCTGGGATGGTGCCGAGCCTTTGTCATCCAGCGTCGTTGCGGGGCGGGGGTGGGGGTGGGGCGTCTGTGTGCGCACCTGCGAGAGGCCCAGCATGTGTGCCGAGCGTGGCTTTCCCTCCTGGGGACAGCGGCTGGCTGGCTTGTGCCATTTCTGGGTTAATTTTCTAAGGCAAAGGTCCACTGCGGGTCAAAGGTCCACTGCGGGTCTACACGGACATGAACCAGTTCTCGTGTGTTTGGGGGCAGCTGCTATCCGAGCGACGACGCCAGGCCCGGGCGCGGGGCCAGACTGCACGTGCATGGCCGCTGACCCTTGGCCCTGCAGCCTCTCGTTTGTCCACGCTGCTTCCTCTGTAGCTGATGTCACTGTGGCTTCATACTTTGCCCTGGCCGGTCCCTGGGGAGGGGTGGGGAGGGACACCGCAGGCCGGACACCAACCACCTGACCCCCAGCTCCGGAGCTCAGAGTGGCTGCTGCATCATTACATAAAAAAAACTGAAAGGAGATTTCACGACCCCTGCAAATTACATGAAACTCCGACATCAGGGTCTGTAACAAAGCCGTGCTGGGACACAGTCACACACGGCGGTCCTCTCGCCACACCTGTGGTCTGCAGAGCCGGAAACCCTTCCTGTCTGGCCCTTCCCAATCCAGGCAGAGAGGCCTCCTGCCCGTGGTGACGGGAGATTCGGGCCAGTGGTAGCATCTCACGTGGCCAGCTCTCTGGGCCATGGCGGACACTTCCTCAGAAAGTGGGCTCATAAGGAGGGGCCGGGGCAGAGGGGACTTCTGCCGCCCTCAGCCTTTGGGTGAAAAGTGAGGACGAGGACGGGGTGGGTTTGCACAGACCCTCTGCCCCCTCACTGTATGTCTTTAAAAAATTGTGGTGAATTACTCATAACGTAAAACTTATCGCCTTAATCATTTTTTCCCTCTGACAGATGTTTACTGAGTGCCTTTCATGTGACATAGAGATTTCACAGTCCACCATAAAATAATTATTAAATGTTTACTCTTAAAGTCGGGGGTAAAGTCTGGGGTCTGCTAGTCTACAACTTTGAAAACCGGGAAACTCATTTTTTTCAAGCTCAGAATGTCTGAAATTTTACGTGTAATAAAACATCATGATGCAAATTTATTAATTTACAGGGAGCCCAGTTCAGTTGTAGAATTATCTCCTCAGTAGACAAGAAAGTCAGATTATTATCAGAAGTTGCAATGGTTGCTTAATGCATTAAAACTGTACAGGATCCAGCCAGAAATCCAAAGCCGCAGCTCCTCTGGCCCTCTGCCTGGACACTAGTCCATTAAAATATCCTTTCTTCAAAAATGTTCCACACACTTGAGCACCACGGTTCCCAGGGGCCGCTGCTGGCAGCAGAGCTGGCTGTACTGCTCAGAGACATCTGTTTGCCATCACTCTGCTTTTCGTTATTTAGTTTTCGGCTTTTGTTCATGTGTTTGTTTCATTTTTTTTATTGTGGTAAAATACACATAATGTTAAAGTTACTGTTTTAGCTTTTTTTTTTTTTTTTTTTTTTGCGGTACGCGGGCCTCTCACTGTTGTGGCCTCTCCCATCACGGAGAACAGGCTCCGGACGCGCAGGCTCAGCGAGCATGGCTCACGGGCCCAGCTGCTCCGTGGCATGTGGGATCCTGCCGGACCAGGGCACGAACCCGTGTCCCCTGCATCAACAGGCGGACTCTCAACCACTGCACCACCAGGGAAGCCCTGTTTTAGCTATTTTTAAGTGCACAGCTCAGTGGCATCAAGTACATTCACATTGTTGTGCAGCCATCACCACCATCATCTCCAGAACTTTTTCATCTTCCCAAACTGACACTCTGTCCCCATCAAACACTGACTCCTCCCCCCACTCCCCTCAGCCCCTGGCCCCCACCATCTACTTTCTGTCTCTATGAATAGGATGACTCCAGGGACCTCATATAAGTGGAATCACGCAATATTTGTCTTTTGGGTATGGCTTATTTCACTGAGCATCATGTCCTCAAGGATCATCTGTGTTGTAGCCGGCGCCAGGATCTCCTTCCTCTTTAAGGCTGAGTAATATTCCACTGTGTGTTTATTTTGCTTGTTATGTTGGTACATTTTGCTTCATTATTCATCCATAGATGGACCCTTGGGTTGCTTCCACCTCTTAGCTATTGTGAATAATGCTGCTGTGAACATGGGTTCATAGGACCCGGCTTTCAGTTATTTGGGGTTATACTCAGAAGTGGAACTGTAGGCTCATATGATAGTTCTATTTTTAATTTTTGAGGAACTGCCATACTGTTTTCCATAGCAGCTGCATCATTTTTCATTCCCACCAGCAGCGCACAGGGTTCCAATTTCTCCACATGCCAGCCAGCACTTGTTATTTTCTGTTGTTGTTTTTTTTAATAGTAGCCATCTTAATAGGCTTGTGGTGGTTTTAGTTTTGTTTTTAAATAAGGCATCATTTGCATCCAGTGAAATCACTAGAGGAGTTCTGACACGTAACCACTGTCCAGAGAGAACATTTCCAGCTCCAGAAAGTTCCGCTTTCCAGAAAGTGACCTTTTCCGTCAGTCCCTCCCACCAGCCACACTTTGGCGTCACTAGGGGAGAGGAGGCCCCTCCTTGATCTCCAGGTGGCTGGTCCCACTTGGCAAGACTGAGTCGGCCTCCTTGTGCCCGACGGGGCCAGGCCCTCTCCCCACCTGGAACGAGGTGCCATCAGGAGTGGGGAGAGATGCTGTTTGCAGCAGTTTTTCTGTTTGCTTTTGGAGGACAAGGTACAGGATGCCCCGTCCTTGCTGGATGACAGGGGAGTGATGTCAGCCCAGGTGCTTCCGGGGCAGGGCGGGGGAAGGTTCCTGAAGTGAGGGCCGCAGCCTTGAACCAACAACACTTTCCCTGAATGTGCTCAACCTGGAAAACCATGCAGTCGGCTTAAGGGGCAGTAGGTTACTGAAAAGCTGTGTCCAGCCCGGTGCCCGGGTGGCTGGGTCTCCTCACCTTCTCCAAGGATTTGCTGAGTGACAGTGCACGAGTCTCTCTTTCAGAGCCTCGCTTTTTCATTTATCTGTGATTATTTCTGCCAGGCACTTGGGAGACAGAACCCAATGGGCCAGGTGGTGGGAGCGCCTTGGGTGGGGGATGACACATCATGTCAGTATTGATGGAAGTGTGTGTGGGGGGGCTCATCCAGATGGGGGAGTGTCCCTCTGAGGAAATCACACCTAAAGGATGGGCAGGATTTATCTGTGACACACGCTGATGGCGGCTGAGTCTCAGGGGCTCAGGATGCACCACGTCCAAGGCGACGCGTGTGCAAGGGCTGGGCAGGTGGCCACTCTGCACCGCGAGACAGCATGGAGACAGCATGGGGTGGTGCGTCAGCCCTGTGCTGGCTGCTCCCGGGGTCAGGGTGCAGGGGGAGCTCCTGGGGGCCAGAACTGTCCTTCTAAGCCTCAGCTGCTTCTAGGGCCTTCAACGGCTGGGGCAGGAAGAGACCAAAGTTTCCACTTCAATTCTCTTCCCTAAAATTAGCTTTTCTAACACTGGCTTTGACGATCTTGCTGGTGTTTTGGCTCCTTTTCTCGGAAGATGTTGGGTCGGGGTCAGGTCTAGCCCCCAGGAGGGCCAGGGTCACGGTCTGTGTGGTGCCAGGTCCTGAGTCGTAGGTCCCTCTCGCTGGCCACCTGCTGCCCCTGTCACCCGGCACTCACAGCATCCGTGTCTCATGTCCCCGTGTCTCCACGTGGTGGCTGGCTGCCACGCCGCCTCCTCGGAGACCTCAGTGTGCGGCGGGTCAGTGAATTGACATTCGGGGAAGACATGAAAACAGGGCGGGAGGCAGAGGACAAACCAGCTGGGATCTAAACTCGGGGTCTCTGCCTTTTCTTCTTCTCTTCTCTGCTCTTTTCTTTTCTTTTCTTTTAATTGTGGGAAATGTACACGGTGCGAGTGTGCCATCTGAACCACGTCTAAGTGTCTAGCTCAGGAGTGCAGGTTGTGTAGCCAGCCTCCGGAGCCTGCTTCATCCTGCATGAACTTGGGCAGCTTTTAAAAGATAAAATCAACAGAGCAATGCTCTGTTCAAAAATGAGCTCCCACCATTGCCCCTCTCCGGCCACCTCCTGCCCCTCACAGGCCCCGCCCGGGACTGCGTGTCAACCTGGGGCTCCAGGGGCCCACACTCATACTGTGGTTTTCTAATCATTATTTATATGAAGTAGATCAGAGCAAAAAGAAGAAAAACAGAAGACAAAAAGCTTATCTCAGAAACATAGTGTGTCCCCCATCCAGCCTAAGAAGTAAAATACTACAAACACAGGCAGCATCCCAGAGCCCCCCAGAGTGACCAGGTGTGACCTCAATTTGGTGTCACTGTCCTGTGTGTGTTTGTGCTGCTGGTTCCTGGGCTCATACCCTTCTGTGGTATGTACCCCTGGGTGTAGACCATGTGTCTGTCCCTACCTGCGCCTGCACCTACATCTGCACCTGCTTCTCCCTCTGCAGCACCCCCTTCCCCGCAGTGAGTTAGCCCCTCGTGTTCAGGGTGGGGCCGCTGGACACTCAGCTCCCGGGGCATGTGCTGGGGGCCCGGTCCTCTCAGAGCACAACAGGGTTGAAAACAAGACAACACACCCCACACCACCAGGCTGAGATCTGACTTCATCACACCCTCGGCTCTCCCAGAAATGGGATCTTAAGCCAGCCGCTCAGGGATCCCCTGATGAGCACTGGTGAGGTCATCTGGCTGAGAGACACCCGCTCTCCCCTAAAGCAAAATGACCCGGAAACAGCCAACCTGCTCCTGACCGAGTATAACTTCCTTGTCCTGCTGCCTTCTGCCTATAAAAGTCTTGCCTTGTGTGCAGCCCTTTGGAGCTCCTGTCTGCTAGGTGGGATGCTGCATGATTCAAGAATCATTGAATAAAACCAATTAGATCTTTAAATTGTATTCATTTGAATTTTGCCTGTTGACAACAGGAATGCCAGCCCTGGGCTGGGCTGCCACGTCTGTTCACTCTTTTCCCTACGGACGGGCCGACAGAAGATTCCAGTTGTCTGCCTATCTAGGGAAGCAACTCAGCCCTCTGGGGCAGGCAACAGGTTCCCGAGGGTACAGGGTACGTCTGCATTTAAACACGACTTGCCCAGCCCAGCCAGGGCTGCTCCAGGTCACCTCCCACCAGGAGGCGTGAGAGCTGCCTTTTCCTGTATTTACTGGCCATTCCGTTTCCAGCCTGTGAATTGCCAGTTCACATTTCCCCTTTTTTCTGTTGAATTGTGGTCTTTTTCTTATTCGTCTGCAAGGGTTCTTTGGCTGGCCTGGGTCCTGTGCTTTGTTGGCTCTGTCCCCTGCAGATATTTTCTCAGGCTGTGGCCTGTCTCTTCACTACTTTTTAGTGTCTTTTAATATATAGACCTTTTAAAGTTGAGTGTAGACTTCTTTATCAACTTGCTTTGTGCTTTCGGTGTTTTAGTTAAGAAGTTGTATTTTTTTCTGCCCAAAGTTATAAAGATAGCCATCCGAGTTTTCTTCTGTAAGGGGTCAGGTTTTGCATTAGGTGTTTTGGGGTAAGTTGTGAGGTGGAGATTCAGTTCTGTTTTTCCCCACGTGGGTAGCCCACTGTCTCAGGACGTCAACCAAAGTCCCTTCTCCCCCTGTGGACGGCAGTGCCCGGTGGCCCTCCGCCACGTTCTAGGAGTCCTCGGCACTGGCCCTAGACTCCATTCACCATCGGACAACTTGTCCATCCTGTGCTGGTGTGGCTTCCAGTGATTTCAGCTTCTGGGTCCATCTTTGCATCCGGTGGGGACCTCCCACCTTGCTCTTTATAACAGGCTGGGCTCTTCTTGGCAGTTTGCTCTCTCACTGCACGTTTTGGGATCAGCCTATGAAGTCCCACTGAAAATCCTATCGAGGTTTTGATGACAGTTGCTTTGAACTTAGAGAGAAATTTGTGCAGAACAGACATGATTGTAATATTGAGCCTTGCTATTTTTTAATGTTATTAGGCTGTTTATGTTTTCAGTAAAATTGTATTATTTTATTTGTAAAGGCCTTACGTAGTGTTTTTAAGATTTATCCTTAAGTACCTTTAAAATGGGTTGCTATGGTAAAGGATATATATATTTTTTAAACTACATTTTCTTTTTTTTCAAGTTAGTTTTATTTTTTTAATTAATTAATTGCAGAATAGTTGATTTACAGTGTTGTGTTAATTACTGCTGTACAGCAAAGTGATTCCGTTATACATATATATATATATATATATATATATATATATATATATACATTCTTATTTAAAATATTCTTTTCCTTTATGGTTTATCACAGAATATAGTTCCCTGTGCTGTACAGTAGGACCTTGTTCTTTATCCATTCTCTCTATAAAAGCTCACATCTGCTAACCCCAACCTCCCACTCCATCCTCCCCCAACCCCCTCCCCCTTGGCAACCTCCAGTCTGTTCTCACATATGTCTGTGATTCTATAAAACTACATTTTCTGGGCTTCCCTGGTGGCGCAGTGGTTGAGAGTCTGCCTGCCGAGGCAGGGGACACGGGTTCGTGCCCTGGTCCGGGAAGATCCCACATGCCGCGGAGCGGCTGGGCCCGTGAGCCATGGCCGCTGAGCCTGCGCGTCCGGAGCCTGTGCTCCACAACGGGAGAGGCCACAACAGTGAGAGGCCCATGTACCGCAAAAACAAAAAACCATAAAAGAAAAAAACTACATTTTCTAATCATTTGTGCTGGTCAGTACGAATGCAGTTGAATTTTGAACATTGATCTTGGGAAATTTTTCACTCCCTTTGACAATCAACCAGCCATCACCTGCCACACGAGTCCACCCTTATCTGTCCCTTTCTAACTCTCACATCCTGTAGCGGACCTCTGACATGGCCTAGGATCTTCACTGCCAGGTTGAAAAGTAGGGGGTGATGGCAGGTGTGATACAGCAGACATTTTTAAATAATAAGAGAGTGTGACCCATGACTATATGCTAATACATTTGAACATCTCATTAAAATGGATAATTTCCCAGGAAAATAAATGTTCATAACCTCATTCTAAGACATACAGGTGGCCAACATGCCCATGAAAAGTTGCTCAACATCACTAATCATCAGGGAAATGCAAATCAAAACCCCAATGAGATATCACCTCACACCTGTCAGAATGGCTGTCCTTAAAATAACACATATAACAAGTGTTGGTGAGGATGTGGAGAAAAGGGAATCTCTGTGCACTGTTGGTGGAATGTAAACTGCTGCAGCCACTATGGAGAACAGTATGGAGGTTGCTCAAAAAAATAAAAATAGAACTACCATATGGTCCAGCAAGTCCACTTCTGGACATTTATCCAAAGAAAACAAAAACACTAATTCAAAAAAATACATGCACCCCCATGTTCGTTGCAGCATTATTTACAATAGCCAAAGTGTAAAAACAGTGTAAGTGTCCATCAGTGGATAAATGGGTAAAGAAGATGTAGTATACATATGATATATATTTTTAATTAATTAATTAATTAATTTTTTATTTTTGGCTGCGTTGGATCTTTGTTGCTGTGCGCAGGCTTTCTCTAGTTGTGGCGAGCGGGGGCTACTCTTCTCATTGCAGTGGCTTCTCTAGTTGTGGAGCACGGGCTCTAGGTGCGCAGGCTTCAGTAGTTGTGACTCACGGGCTGTAGCGCTCAGGCTCAGTAGTTGTGGCACGCTGGCTTAGCTGCTCCGCAGCACGTGGTATCTTCCCAGACCAGGGATCCAACCTATGTCCCCTGCATTGGCAGGCGGATTCTTAACCACTGCGCCACCAGGGAAGCCCCACATATGATATTCATATATATATGAATATTATTCAGCCATAAGAAAAAATGAAATCTTGCCGCTTGTGACAATATGGATGGATCTTGATGGCATTATTTAAAGCAAAATAGTCAGACATAGAAAGGCAAATGCCGTATGATTCCACTTATACGTGGAATCTAAAAAAATAAAACAAGCTCATAGATACAGAGAACAGATTGGTGGTTGCCCATGGGTGTATGAAACAGGTGAGGGAGAAAAGGTACGAACTGCTAGTTATAAAATAAATAAGTCCTGGGGATGGAGTGTACTGCATGGCAGCTATAGTTAATAACACCATGCTGCATATTTGAAAGTTGCTAAGAGAGTAGATCTTAAAAGGTCTCCTTACAAGGAAAAAAATTCCATAAGTGTGTTGATGACAGATGTTAACTAGACTTGCTGTGATCATTCCACAATACTTACAACCATCCAATCATTATGTTGCACCCCTGAAACTAGTATAATGTTGTGTGTCAATTGTACCTCAAAAAAGCCCTAGATCTAAAAGAAATAAGGATAATTGTTATTGCTGCTTTTCTGTATCTTTTACAATTATTTTCATCATATCTATTCCCCCCCTTTTTAATTTTTATTGGGGTATAGTTGATTTACAATGTTGTGTTAGTTTCAGCTGTACAGCAAAGTGAATCAGTTATACATATATCCACTCCTTTTTAGATTCTTTTCCCATATAGGTCATTACAGAGTATTGAGTAGAGTTCCCTGTGCTATACACTATGTCCTTAATCATTATCTATTTTATTCTATTCCTCTTTTATAAGGGAAAATAATGTAGAGGAGCAAAAAAAAAAAAAAATTCACTCAATTTCTTGTCGCTGTCACCCTCCTTTCTCTTCCCTGCTCTGCTGTTGTTTCTGAGCCGGAGTGGAAAGAACAGCAGGGAGTCGGGAACTGTCCATTCCTTTCCATCTTCTTTTACAACAGCAAAAAGATGCCAGCATTTTCCTGTGCCCCCTGGTTATGGGCTGAATTGTGTTACCCCACCCCCTGCTGCCAAATTCATGTGTTGAAGTCCTAACCTCCAGTGTCTCAGAATGGGACTGTATTTGGAGATGGGCCTTTAAAGTTAAAACGAGGGCACTGGGGTGGGTCCTAATCCAATATGACTGGTGTTCTTATATGATGGACGCAGACACACAGAGGGACAACCACGTGAGGACACAGCGAGAAGACAGCATCTACACACCCAGGAGAGAGGCCTCAGGAGGAACTATTCCCACCAACACCTTGATCTCAGGCATGACTGTTGTTTCAGCCCGAGGCTGCAGCATTTGACACGGCCGCCCCCTCCCACCCCCTTTCTCCTAGCGTCGCTGCCCGAGTCGGCATTAACCCCAGCAGCACTGCGTCACCGGCAGTGTCCACGCAAAGCTCTCCCAGGCTGGCTAGTAACTTGGGCAAGTGGCTGAGAGCCGAGAGCCCACATCCGGCCGTGAACAGTACGATCCTCATTGAGATGCCGCTCGCAGCCCTCTGTTTCCCGGAGCCCTTGGCTGCAGCCCAGCTTTATGTTCCAAATAGGAAAAGGCGGGTTGATTTAGAGGCTCGGCAGTCGTTAGGCGTTACCTTGATTTATGTAAAAATAATATTAACCAGTTGGATAACAATGGCTCGCCGTTCACCTGTGGCCTGGGAGCCTCATAAAACGGGCACATTCATCTTCATTGTGATGACATCAATTTGTACCAGCCGTTCTTCCAAATAGAGAAATGTGTCATGTTGTTCCAAATGTACCTTTACTTGGTACAGGGTTGTGTTAAGTGGTTCCAAAAAATGAGCGTGTATATTTTCTCTAGGGAAACTCTTGTCTATTATTTCAGCTGAAAATATCTCTCGCACACAATGACTTAATCAGGACTGAAAATCAGTGCTGGCCCTGCTGGCCCACCTGCTGCCCCACGACGTGGGGGGCTGGTGGCCAGGTTCCGCTCTTTGAGCCCAAGGAGCTCCTGCAATGATGCTGGGGAGGAAGCACGGCTGGGGGCCGTTCCTGTTTTGTTTCACTGGAATTCAAGGGTATTTTGTCAGCCTTTCCCCCACTTGACTTGAGAGGGTCTGGCCTCCAGGATCACACGCTGGACTGTACAGAGCTGGCCCCGGAGAAGACGGCTCCAAGGAGTGACCTCATGAGAGGGGAACTAATATTTGCTGTTTCTTCTTTTCTTCTCATTTCTCAAGGGAAGGCTAATCTTGAGAAACACAGAGCCTCTGGAGGCCAATAATACGGAGCCCAGGAGAATCGAGATTGTTTCATTGTTGCCGCCGCGAAATAGAGTTTGTTTTCCTAGCGTTTCTTTTCCCTTCAGGAAAGCGCTGGGTTGAGAGCCCTGTTGGATTATTCTTGCACCCCTGGTCCTGGCTTTCCCCCCATTGTTCCATTTGCCTTTTTATCACCAAGATCTCTGTCAAGTTAAGTGCTGTTCTCCTCTCCTGTGCTTGTTCCCAGTGCTGGGCTGCCTGCCCGCCTTTGCCCGGGCTCTGTGGATGACAGCGTGCGGCCCTGTCACCACCCTCTCGTGTGAGAAGCCCCAAAACCCGCCCGTGGCGTCGGCAGGATGCTCAGCTGTACTGATCCCTAGGCATCCTCCAGCCTGGCGGCCAGGCCGGCATCCACCTCGAGTGAAAGCTCCTCCGCGCACTCTGTGCCGGTGCCGGTGCCGGTTCCAGTGCCAGTGGCAGGGTTGGTGGCGGGTTCGGGAGGGCCTGGCCTGCTGTGCTCAGGCTGTGCCAGGTCTGATCACAGGGCAGCATTTACCATATGGACCTGCGGCCTGAGGTCCTGACGACCGCACAGCAGGTGGGGCGCTGCCCTTGAAGGCTGAGCCAGGGTGAGGGTCCAAGAGCATCGCACTTGGAGCTGAAACGTGTGGGCATCTCGCAGGTGGGGTGCTGTTCAGATGGTGGGAAGGAAAAGGGGCGAAGAGCTGGACCAGGTGGGGGGCATGCCGAGGGCCTCAGGGTCCTTTCTGATGGAGCACCTCCTGAAGAGGGGAACTTTTTGACATTGTCATTTTTTATTATGGTAAAATATACATAACATAAAATTAACTGTTTTAGCCATTTTAAAGTGCATGGTTCAGTGGCATTAAGTACATTCACATCGTTGTGCGACCATCCCCACCGTCCACCTCCAGAACTTTCTCATTCTCCCAAACTGACACTCTGTCCCCATTGAACACTGACTCCCCGTCTCCCTCCCCAGCACTGGCCCCCACTGTCCCACTTGTGTCTCTGGGAACCTGACTCCTCCAGGGACCTCTCACACACGTGGGGTCAGTCACGCAGGGCTCGTCCTCTTGTGATGTGCTCATGGCACTTAGTGCATTGTCCTCAGGGTCAATCCGAGTGGCATGTGTCAGGATGTCCTTCCTTTCCAAGGCTGGATAATATTCCTTTGTGTGGATGGATCCCACTGTGTTTCTCTGTTCCTCTGTCTGTGGACACCCGGGTTGCCTCCACATTTTGGCTGGTGTGAATGATGCTGCCGTGAGCATGGGTGCAAAGAGGAGTGTTTTAGAAATCTGAAAGCCTCTTGCCTTTGTGAAAGTTAGCATTTTATTTATTTATGTTTTTACCCTTGGAGTAGGCTTGGCTGAAATCCGGAGTCATTATAGCCAAGAGTTTCCCTTTAGTTTCCCTCAGGATCCCGGCACGTGTGGTGGCCCCGTGTGCTCACGGGGGCTGGCACCCCGCCTGCAGCCAGTGAATCCACCAGTTCTCGAGGCGGAGGCCGATCTGATGGGGGTGCGTGGGGGCCCTGAATCCCAGACCTTGCAACAGTTTGTGAAACCAGCCAGATGCTGTGATGGGAGCCTGCTCCCCTGAGACCACAGGTAGACAGCGACCTCTTGGAGAAAACTGGGCTTACATACAGCTTCCCCTGACCCCCAGGTCACCACCCGCAGTGGCCACCTTGATTGCACCGCACAGCATGAAGTTAAGGGTCACTGAACGAGAGGCGGCATTGGGAGTCCTGGGTCAGGGGGAGGCGTGGCTGCAGGCTGGGGCAGGAGGGTCAAGAGAAGGGGCAGAAGTCCCTTCCTGACTGACTGCTGGGGCTACTAGTGATGACACCACTGCTTGGGATCACTCTTCCCTGAGTCTTTCTGGAATCTGTGCTGTGTCAGTACCTGTGATCCACCTCCAGGACACGGGGACCATCCCGCAGGGCATGTGCATGGCAGGAGCCTCTCCCCTTGCTGAGGACAGGAGGTGCCCGGGTCCGCTCCAGAGATGCCGGGTCTGCAGGCGCATTCAGTGAGGTCACAGGGCATGGAGAGGGAGAAGGACAGAGACACTCAGAAGGTCGCCTCTGAATTGAAAAAAATACATGCACCCCAATGTTCATAGTGGCACTATTAACAATTGCCAGGACATGGAAACAACCTAAATGTCCATCGACAGATGAATGGATAAAGATGTGGTACATATATAAAGTGGAATGTTAGCCATAAAAAAATAATGCCATTCGCAGCAACATGGATGCAACTAGAGATGATCATACTAAGTGAAGTAAGTCAGAAAGAGAAAGACAAATACCATATGGTATCACTTACATGTGGAATCTGAAATACGACACAAATGAACTTATCTATGGAACAGAAACAGACTCACAGACATAGAGAACAGACTTGTGGTTGCCAAGGGGCGGGGAGAGAAGGATTGGGAGTTTGGGATTAGCAGATGCAAACTACTATATATAGGATGGATAAACAACAAGGTCCTACTGTATAGCACAGGGAACTATATTCAATATCCTGTGATAAACCATAATGGAAAAGAATGTATATATGTGTATAACCGAGTCACTTTGCTGTACATCAGAGATTGACACCACATTGTAAATCAACTATACTTCAATTAAAAAAAAGAAGAAGGTGGCGTGTGCCCTTGACTGAGCGCGGAGGGTCCTGGCCTCCGTTCACGAGCGCGCACCGCCCTCTAGTGGTGATATGCGCGCGGGATGCGCGGAGTTTCTCCTCGGAAGTTGGTAATTCCTGGGCCACAGCGTGATCCTTACCCGCACACCGTTTCTGTTACACGCGTGAGTTTGTGCGTGTTGTGTGTCGGGTGCTGTGGGCGGACGAGATGAAGGTCACGTTGTTATGGGCTGTGTTGTGTCCTCCGAAAATTCATCTGTCCTGACTCCCAGGACCTCAGCGTGTGACTGCACTGGAGTTGAATGAGGTCCTCAGGGTGGGCCCTGTTCCGATATGGCAGGTTCTTTATAAGAAGTGGAGATTAGGGCCCAGACACACACAGGGACGACCACGTGAGGGCTCAGTGAGAAGGCGTAGGCACCTTCTCACAAGGGGTCTGGGATCTTCAGCGTGCCTCACCTCAGACCCGTGTCCTCGGGGGGGCTGGGCTGCTCCACGTCCCACTTGGCGCTGGGCCTTTGGAGCAGCAAATCATCAGACCCGCGGCCCCGACCCCACTCTCAGGTCAGGTGCTGCTCTGTGCCCCCGAGTGCGTCCGAGGACCCCGCCCCACCCCCACTCTGGGTGCTGGTTGGGGGCACCTCAGAAGGGCCTTCCCCCATTCCCTGGCCCACCTCCCCAAACACACCTGAGGCTCGCCCAGCCCTGCCAGCCAGGCCGGCCGGGAGCCAGACCCCAGCTGCTGAGGGCCCGCTCCCCACCCGTGTAGCTCTAGGGCTGGAGTGCGGCCGGGGAGCCCACAGGCCCACGAGCAAAGCTGATCATCAGCTCAGAGGGTGAAACCAAATCTCATCATGCAGGCCTGAGGGATTTGTATTCATAATATATAAAGAACTTCTACAACTCTGCAATAAGAAGACAAATAACCCATTTCAAACACAGGCAAAGGACTTGAATAGACATTTTTCCAAAGAAGATATAAAAATGGTCAATAAACACATGAAAAGATGCTCAACGTCATTAGCTGTCAGGAAAATGCAAATCAAAGCCACCATGAGATATCATTTCACACCCACTAGGACAGTTTTAATCAAAAAGATACGCAATAATAAGTATTGGCAAGAATGTTGAGAAATTGGAACCCTCACACATTGCTAGTGAGAATGTAAAGCAGCACAGCTGCTCTGGAAAACAATCTGACAGTTACTCAAAAAGTTAAATGCAAAGTTACCTTAAAACCCAGCATTCCACTCTTAGGCATACACCCAAGAGAACTGAAAACGTGTCCACACAAACACTTGTACACAAATGTTCATAACACTATTCCCAAAAGCCAAAAACATAGAAACCACCTAAACGTCCATCAACAGAAATACGGATAAACAAAGTGTTGTATAGGCACACAATGAAATATTATTCAGTCATAAAAAGGAACGAAGTCCTGATTCATGTGGCAACATGGATAAAGCTTGAGAACATGATGCTGAACTGGAAGAAGTCAGACACAAAAGGCCACATATTGTGTCCATTTACATCAAAAAGTCCAGAGTAGGCAAAGCTACAGAGACAGGAAGTGGATTAGCAGTTGCCAAGGGCTGGGGGAGGAGAGAATGGGGAGTGACAGCTGGTTACAGAGCTTTTTGAGAGGTGATGAAAAAATTCTGGAATTAGATAGTTTATGGTGTTGCACAACTTTTTTTTTTTTTTTTTTTTTTTACTTTTGTCTGCATTGGGTCTTTGTTGCTGCGCACGGGCTTTCTCTAGTTGCGGCGAGCAGGGGCTACTTTTCCTTGTGGTGTGCGGGCTTCTTATTGCGGTGGCTTCTCTTGTTTTTTTGTTTTTTGGGGTTTTTTTTGCGGTACGCGGGCCTCTCACTGTTGTGGCCTCTCCCGTTGCAGAGCACAGGCTCCAGACGCGCAGGCTCAGCAGCCATGGCTCACGGGCCTAGCCGCTCCGCGGCATGTGGGATCTTCCCGGACCGGGGCACGAACCCGTGTCCCCTGCATTGGCAGGCGGACTCTCAACCACTGCGCCACCAGGGAAGCCCACGGTGGCTTCTCTTGTTGCGGAGCATGAGCTCTAGACACGCAGGCTTCAGTAGTTGTGGCTCACGGGCTCTAGAGTGCAGGCTCAGTAGTTGTGGCGCACGGGCTTAGTTGCTCCGCGGCATGTGGGATCTTCCCGGACCAGGGATCAAACCTGTGTCCCCTGCTTTGGCAGGCGGATTCTTATCCACTGTGCCACCAGGGAAGTCCCATGGTGTTGCACAACTTTTAAAATATGCTAACAACCATAAATTGTACACTTAGGAATCTTATGTTTGAATCTTATGATGTATGAATTACATGCCATTTAAAAAAAATGAAAATCCAAACCAAAGAGAGAGATCTGGCTGACTGGAGGAATTGTGAGGGAACCCTGTTCTACAGGGAGCCCCATTTGAGATGTGTCTTGCAGAGCGTGAGGTTTCTAAAGAGTAGATATGGACCATTTTCCTTATAGATAAGATATTGGTAACATAAAAATCATTTAGGTTGAAATAATTTGTGTTTCTTTTTAAACTCCTCTTCCAAAGTAAAATAAATGTCTTTTTGGTTATGGGTAGGTTTGCTGGAGTGTATTTGTACCTCGTGGGGCAAAGTTCTCCCCACCCCTTCCCTTCTCCCGGGACAGAAAGAGCCACATGGGGGTGGTGTCTGACTCTGTGGCCCTCACTCTGCTCAGGGGTTAGGAGATGGGGCCTGGTCTCAGAGCAAAATGGAGTCCAGGCTTCAAAATACTTGTACCTCAAGGCAGAGGGGCGTCCTGGGAACCCCTGGGGAGAAGCTGGTGTGAGCTGATGTTGGATGATTGAAAGGAATTGTGTTTCACTGTTTTTTATGTTGTCAGATATGAGGAGGGTATTGTGATCATATCTTAAATTTTTCACCTTTTAATGTGTCCCAGAATATTTAAGGGTAAAATGTGTCTGGGCCATGCTGGAAAATACTTTAGCAAAGGGAAAAAAAGAGATGAAGCAGATATGACAAAATGTTAATAATTTAACAATTAGCTGATGAGTATATGGGGTTCCATTTAATATTATCTCATTCATAGATATAGATAAATAGATAATGATGTTAGGTACATATATCTGCAGATAATATTCTCTCACATATAGATAAATATCTCTATTTATATGAAGATTTTCCATTAAAAAAGTGGCTGAGTGGAAGTGCACATTCGGAGGTGTTTTCCCACTTAACTCACTTCTAAATTATTTTGTTCTCTTTGAACAAAAATGCCGGATATTACAATCTTGTCCTTTTAGAAATGAAATAGAATAATAAGATTTAGAAACCCTTTAGATTATCAAGATGAATACAAATATAAAATCATACCCCAAATGCCCCAGCTGTTCATCCAGTGGCCGGGAGTGACAGCCTGAGCTGGTGACTAGTTGTGAAGAGGGGTTTCACTATTGGATCATCTACGGGGTCACATCTTGGGAACACCAGCCTGTTCTCAGAAGGGGACTGGCAGAATCCTGGAGATTGCTGTGCCAGCATTTAAAGTCAGGTTGGCAGGATGCGTGTGGCTATGGGGCTGGGATCTGTCAGCACCAGCCAGGAGTGGGACAGCCTATTGCCTAAACGTGCAGAGCGGCTTGTAGGGAGGACCTGCTTGGTGTTTGGTCAGTCAGCAGCCTCCCCCACGTGAAGACAGGTCTGGCGGGTTGCTGGGTGGCCCGCGCCTAGAACACACCCCTCCAGGGAGACCCTCGTTTATCTGATGAACAGGTGAAGGGTCAGGGAATCACTAGGGATTTTCATTTTATTCTTTATGTTTTCCTTTAGGTTTTCAAATTTTCTACAAAGACATTTTATACTAAAAAAATAATAAGTGATGAAACTAACACAACATTGTGAATCAACTACACCCCTATATAAAATTTTAAATTTTTAAGAAGATACTAACACAACATTGTGAATCAGCTATACTTCAATATATAATTTTAAAAAAATTTTTTTAGGGCTTCCCTGGTGGCGCAGTGGTTGAGAGTGTGCCTGCCGATGCAGGGGACACAGGTTCGTGCCCCGGTCCGGGAAGATCCCACATGCTGCGGAACGGCTGGGCCTGTGAGCCATGGCCGCTGAGCCTGTGCTTCCGGAGCCTGTGCTCCGCAACAGGAGAGGCCACAACAGTGAGAGGCCCGCATACTGCAAAAAAAAAAAAAAAAAAAAAAGAAAAAGAAAGAAAAAATATATATTTAAAATTAATAAGTGTTGCTTTAAAAAGCAAATGTGTGTGGAGCAACAGGAACTCTCATTCGTGGCTGGTGGGAATGGACAATATCCCAGCCACATAGGAGGACAGTCTGGCAGGGCCTGACACAACTGGACACACTCTTACCCTACGATCCACAGTCCCGCTCCTTGGTATTTATTTACTCAAAGGAGTTGAAAACTATGTCCACACAAACACCTGCACATGGGTGTGTACAGCAGCTTTATACATAATTGCTGAAACTTGGAAGCACCCAAGACACGCTTCAGGAGGTGAATGGATAAATAAACCATGTACATTCAGACAATGGAATATTATTCAGCACTAAAAAGAAATGAGCTATCAAACCATAAAAAGACATAGCGGAACCTTAAATGCAAATTGCCAAGTGAAAGGAGCCAACCTGAAGAGGCTGCAGACTGTATGATTCCAAGTGCACGACATTCTGGAAGAGGCAAAACTATGGAGACAGTAAAAAGATCAGTGGTTGCCAGGGGCTGGGGGAGGGAGGGATGAACAGGCAGAGCACAGGAAGCTTTTAGGGCAGGGAAACTACTCTGTATGACACTATGATGGTGGATACACATCATCACACATTTGTTCAAACCTGTAGCATGTACTAGCATGACCCCTGATGCAGACATGGACTCTGGGTGATGAAGACATGTCAGCGTAGATGTGTCAATTGTCGCAATGTCCTGCTCTACAATAAATGTCACTAGTAGGGGAAGCTGTGTGTTGAGGGGTCGGGGACGTGGGAAATCTCTGTGCTTCCTGCTCCATTGTGCTGTGACCCTCAACTGCTCTAAAAATAAAGTCTTTTAAAACCTTTTAAAAAATAAAAGTAAATGTGAGCCCAGAGAGGCTGGGTCACAGCGCAGGCTCGGCTGCGGTGGTTCCAGGCACAGAGCAGGCGCGGGCGGGCAGGCTGCTCCTTGACCCCGCCCAGCGGGCAGCCCTGCAGCCTCACCCAGGCTCTCCGGCACAGTCACCTCCGGTCACTGGCAGGCGCACCCTTCACTTCAAACCAGCAGGAGATCCGACCTGAAGGTGGGGGTGGGCTGGCACGAGGACAGCCCAGGAGGAAGTTTCTCCTTCCAGAGACCCTGCCCCTTTCCTGCAGGACGTGTTCCTTCGAGCTGTTGTCCCCTGGGCTTGCTGCGGGGGAGCAGGAGATGAGGAGCCCGGAGCACACAGACCGGCCGGGTCGGGAGCGGAGGCCGTGGGCAGCAGAGGGAGGGCACCATGGGTGCTCGGAGGATGGCGGCCTGATTCAGGTCCAGGCACCACCTGGACAGCCTCGGAATCTCCTGTCTGTAGGGTCAGGCCAGAGGCTGTAGGTGACAGTCACACTCAGTCCACCGTGTCCTTCTCACCTGGGACACTCCCTTTCCTTTGCCCGGGATTCTGCAGCCACCAGGCCCCCTACCCCAGGGGAGCACCCAGGGAGACCAGTGATTTGCTTTCCTCCCTGGGTATGGGGTCAAGGGACCCGGCCCTGCCCAGGGTGTTCCTGGTGCCCCATAAGGACTCTGCCAGCATAAAAGAGCCTATTTGGACTGGAGTTGAGGGAGTGGAGGGCATGGGGCTTCCCAGAAGCCCCTGGAGGCAGCCAAGCTGGGGGGAGCCGGGCTCGCTGTGTGGGTGCAGGGGCAGCGTGTGGCCTGCAGGGCAGCTGCAGGCTCCTCCTCTTGGTAGACCCCGCTCAGGCACGCAGTGTGTTTGACTCGGTGTGTTTTTCTTGGCTTGAATGAACAGGATTGGTTGCACTCTTTGTAATTTTTGGAATTGAAGGTATTTTTAACAAATGCAGCCAGTATCGTGGGAACATCCTGAAGTTGCTGGCGTGTCTGGAGTCTACAGTCAGCCCCGTCCTGCCCCCTGCCTCCTTCCCTGAAGCTCCAAGTCGCTCAGTGGATGTCTGTTCTTGTTCGTTTAGGTTTCAAACTGAGGCGTGGACAGAACCACAGAGACTGGCCCCCTATAGTCACTTCTTTCTCTTGCTCCCGACCTGTGAAAGTCAAGTGGACAGTAGAAGGGGCCAGGCCATCTGGCATGTTCCAGGCGGGCAGGTAGAGGCCTCCTGGCCCCTTGTCAGTTAACTGCAGGTTCTAGCTGGGAACAAGCAAAACAAAAGTGAGGTACGTCAGGAGTCATCAAGTTAGGAAGGTGAGGAATTCCCTGGTGGCCTAGTGGTTAGGATTCTGGGCTTTCACTGCCATGCCCCAGGTTCAACCCCTGTTTGTGGAACTGAGATCCCACTAAGGAAGTTGTATTAGTTATTTACTGCTGTGTAACAAAGCACTACAAACTCAGCGGCTTAAACAGCACAGTGTCTGCGGGTCAGGTCAGGTGCAGCTTCACTGGGGCCTCTGCTCAGTGTCTCTCACAAAGCTGCCATCAAGGTGTCAGTCGGGGCTGTGGTCTCATCGGAAGGCCCCACTGAAAAGGAAAGATTCTGTATGGACTCTGCTCCCAACGCTTCGCCTGTTATGTGTGTTCCAAACATTTTCTCCTGGCCCATCAGTTCTCTCGTAACTTTCATTTTGGTGTCTTTTGTCTTAGAGAAGTCTAAGTGTTTATGAAGTCAAACTGATTGGTATTTTCGTTATGGCTCCTCAGAGCTGCATTTTGTGTATGCTGCTCCATGTTTCCTCTGTTTCCTCAGTTTTCTTCTGTCTCTCACCAGCGTCAATGTCCCTCAGACAGAGATCACCAGGGGCTATCTCTGGTCAGCAAGGCAGGAGGAGCCTGCACACCTTGGGGTCTGAAGGGCGTCTCTGGGAGTGGGGGAGGGACTTCCAGGGTTTGGGGCTAGAGTTAGTTATAGGACGTCTTGGTGGCGGGAGGTACAGAGCTTGCTGGAAGAGTGAGTGACCATCTCTAGAACACACAGCTCATGTGGTGTCACCGTCAGGCAGTCTGTCCAGGGCCATCTGTTCGTTCCAGCTGCCATAATGGAATACCACAGGCCACCCAGGCTACAGCGGACAGAAATTTGTGTCTGGTGGGGACCACTTTCTGGTCCATGGCTGGTGCCTCCTTGCTGTGTCCTCATACAAGATGAGGGAGCTCTTGGGTCCCCTCTATGAGAGCACTAATCCGGCATGTGGGCCCCACCCTGATGATCCGGTCACCTCAAAGACCCCTCAACACCATCACCTTGGGGGTAGGATTCCCACCCATGAATTCGGGAGACACGGACATTGAGACCATCGCAACAGCTTATTTTAGAGCATCTGGCATTACACAGGGTGCCCGCTGTGCTTGGTCGGGCAGGTTCGTGTTTGCTAGTTGGGGACCTTATGTTTCTGTTTCGATTCTCAGTTCCCCACAGCCTGTAGGCAGCAGGGCCTCAGCAGTCCCTCTCCCGGCCGTTCTCCTGGTCACCTCTGGATGGAGGACATTCTATTCTGGGACCACAGCTTATCCAGACCTGCACCACTGGTCATGCATGTGTCAAGTCAAAATGGCTCCAAAATGATTGTGACACCTGTGATGTTGGGCCATTTGCTGGGACAGCAGCTGTGTCACCTCCTTCTAGAACCCAAGCTCACATTCCCAGTGACGGCTCCACAGTAAACACTGAGACCAGGGATTTCTTCACACGTGAAGCATGTCACAATGAACTATCATCATGATCATTCGATGTGGCTCTTTCTCAGATGACCAGGCCTCCTTTCCTTTGACCCAGATACAGTTTGCTCAGCTTTGCTGGAGTTTGAAGAATTTGCTCTACACCTGGTGACTGTTGGTCAGGGTCTCGGGCTAAACAGCAGGTGTCCACTGGCTGTGCAGGACCTGGGCCACTGAGGGCCATTGAGGGACCCTCAAGGAGATAAAAGCAGTCACGGGTGGAGCCCACAGCAGTGAGCAGGAGCAGGCTCACATGTGCTCTGCTCTGGGCCACCCGCTCCTGGGAGCCACACACGGTCATGGGGCCATCAGCCCCGCCTGGAACAGCCGTCACAGTTCCCAGAAACGTCCTTCTGACACCTCTTCCACAAGGTCCAATTCCTGACCTTCACAAGGAGCAGGACCCCTGAGGTGAACGTAGGTCACAAGCAGAAGGCCTGTCGATGAGACCAACTGGCCCAGATTCGTTTATTGTAATAACTCACTTTATCAGAACAGAGAACCCAGTTGAAGCATAGTTACTCACTTAGGCTCTCTTTGGGGAACAAGAAAATCTCTAGGTCTTTGATTTATCCCTTTAACTGAGTTATAAATATCAGCAATTGATATAAACCCATATTTAAACCCAGACACAATAGTTCTGTAGACAGTTATGTCTGTCTTTGGACAGGAAGGTGAGTATTTTCTTAACCTGAAAGGCACACTTACCTGGACTAGCAGAGCAGGGGTCATCTGAGCCACCTTGGGCCATGCTTGGACCCGCTGCCTTCTGGCTACTGCACCATCCCAGAGGCTGTGGGGGGTGAAAGGGAGGAGTCCCTGGAGGAGGTGGGCTTCCTCAGCCTGCATCACACTCCGTGGGCTGGAGGCAGGGTGCTGAGGGAGGGCCTTCGTCGACTCCAGAAGGTGTCACAGGACACCCAGGTGTCTGGCGCCAGTCGGGGTCCTGAGCCCAGCCAGCCTCTGAGGGTCGGGTGGCCCCTCCCTGGGCCCCAACTGGACTGAATGTCCAGCTAGACCCTCTCAGGTGTAACTCCCTCTCAGGTGTTCTGAGAGAGTTATGGGTGATCTGGAGTCCTGCCACCTGGACAGCTTGTCTCTAAGACGGGCTGGAGTCCCCTGTGTGTCAATGAAGCCTGGAGGAGGGTTTCTGGGAAGTACATACCTCCACCCCCAGGACCTGCTCTAGAGGTCACTCAGCCCTTAGGCCCTGGGGGTGCGGGGCAGGGGACAGTGCAGCCAGCAGGAACCTCTGGTTCCAGCCCAGGTCTGAGCCCCTTGGGTGGACCATGCCCCAGGCCCGGCGGACACTCGGCTCAGATCTAGAAGTAGTTTTCTATTGTCCAGCGTCTAACACACCGAGGCCTCTCAGGCATGTGCCGATGGCGCAGGCCACAGCACAACCCCCAAGCCCACCAAGAAGCTGTAATAGGCACCCAACCCCTCCCTGTGGGGAGAGGTGTCAGAGGAGGCCAGGTGGGAGTCAGGACTTGTGCCACCCAGCAATCAGGGGCCACCCCCATGGGGAGTCAGGGCCCTTCCCAGAGTAGAGGAAAGGGTTCGCTGTGGGTGTCGGTGGAGCCTGAGTGAGGAACCTGGACATCACAAGGTTCCAGAGCAGTGTCAGAAGACAAAACTGGACAAAGAGCAGGACACTTTTGGAGGTGATGGATATGTTTATTACCTTGATTGTTCATTAAACTGTACACTTTAAATGTGTGCAGTTTCTTGTATACCAGTTATACCTCAGGAAAGCTGTTTTAAAATAAAATAACTAAAGCAGAAAAGTTTTAAGATCCAGAGTCTCATAACATGATAATTCCCAGGTTTCAATAGAAAATCATTCATCATACTAAGAACCACAAAATTAGTTCTTGGTACAACAAGACTCTTGAATGAAACTGAATGAAAAGACAGAGGTTGGCAGATGGATTTAAAAACATGCCTCAACTCTATGCTATCTACAAGAAATTCATGTCAATCTATTTTATACAAATATTAATCAAAGGAAAGCATACGGGGCTACATCAGGGGAAGTAGACTTCAAGGCAGAGAAAATTACTGGGAAAAGAGACTAACATTATGTAATAATAAAGGGTCAATCCACCAAGAAGACATAGCAATCCTAAATGTGTATGCATCAAACAACAAAGCTACAAAATATGTAAAAGAAAAACTGATACAACTAAAAGGAAAAATAGACAAATATACAATTGCAATTAGAGACTTCAACACTCTTCTGTCAACAATTGATAGAAGAACTGGACCAAAAAATCAGCAAGGAAATAAAAGAAACAGCAACACCATCAACCAACAGGAGCTGACTGACATTTAGTGAACATTTTATCCCAACAATAGCAGAATACACATTCTTTCCAAGTGCCCTTGGAACATACTCCAAGATAGACCATATCCGGGGCCATAAGACAAACCTCAACAATTTCCTAAAGTTTGAAGTCATGAAGAGTAGATTCTCCAACCACAGTAGATACAAACTAGATATCAATAAGAGAAAGAATAGGAAAACCTCCAAACACTTGGAAATCAAGTAACACACTTATACATAATCTATGGGGGAAAAAAAAAAGAATCTCAAGGGAAATTTTAAAAAGTACATTGAACTGAGTGAAAATAAAATACCACAGGTCAAAACTTGTGAACAGATAAAAAAGTGCTAAAAGAAATTTATAGCACTAAATATATGTGTTAGAAAAGAGGGAAGGTCTTAAATCCATAATCTAAGCTCAAACCTCAGTATGCTAGGAAAAGAAAAACAAAATAAACCCAACACAAGCAGAAGGATGAAAGTAATAAAAATAAGAGCTGAAATCAATGAGATTGAAAACAAAAATAATAGAGAAAATCAATGAAAAAAGAGTTGATTCTTCAAAAAGATCAATAAAATTGACAAAGCTCTAGCAGCACTGACAAAGATAACACAAATTGCCAATATCAGGAATGAAACGGGACATTTCTAGGATGCTGCAGACATCAGAAGGATAATAAGGGAATAGTACAAACAACTCTATACACATAAATTTGACAACTTAGGTAAAATGAACCGACCACTTAAAAAAAAAAAAAAAACCACAAACTACCACACCTCGCCCAATATGAAACAGATCATTTGAATAACTCTATTAAGGAAATTTAATTCATAATTTAAAAACTCCCCCAAAAGAAATCTCTAGGCCCATATAGTTTCAATGAGGAATTCTAAAAAATTGTTAAAGAAGAATTAACACCACTTCTATACAATCTCTTCTAGAAAATAGAAGAGGAGGAAACACTGCCCAGTTTGTTTTATACTGCTTGAATTACTTTGCTCTCAAAACCAGACAAAGACAATACAAAAAAAAATAAAATCACAGAACACTATCCCTCATAAATAATCCTTAACAAAATATTAGCAAATAAAATTCATCAATGCATAAAGATAATTATAAACACCATAACCAAGGCTGGTTTATTCCTGGGATGCCAGGCTGGTTCAATGTTTACAGAGCAATCACAGTAGTCCACCCTATTGACAGGCTAAAGAATAAGAATCACATGATCATAGCAATTGATGCAGAGAAAGCATTCAGCAAAATTTCTCTGCAATTGATGCAGAGAAAGCATTCAGCAAAATACCACACTCATTAATGATAAAAATTCTAAAAACAGAAACAAAGGAGAAACCTCCTCAACTTGATGAGGAGCATCTACACAATACCTACAGCTAGCATTATGCTTAATGGTGAAAAACTAAGTGCTCTTCCTCCAAGGTCAAGAATAAGACAAGGGGGTCTGCTCTCACCACTCATTCAACACAGTGCTGGAAGTAACAGCCAGAGCAATGAGGCAAGAAAAGGAAATAAAAGGCATCCAGATAGGAAAGGAAGAAATAAAACTGCTCCTGCTTGCAGATGACCTGACTGTAGATAGAAAATCCCAAGGAATCTAAAAACAAACAAACAAATAAAAATCCTCCTAAAACTAATACTTGAGTTTGGTAAGGTGACAGGACATAATATAAACTTTCCAAAAATTAATTGTATTTCTGTACATTAACAATAAACACATACCATTTGAAATTCTTCACAGGGATTTCCCTGGTGGTGCAGTGGTTATGAATCCACCTGCCAATGCAGGGGACACAGGTTTGAGCCCTGGTCTGGGAAGATCCCACGTACCACAGAGCAACTAAGCCTGTGTGCCACAACTACTGAGCCTGCACTCTAGAGCCCGCGAGTCACAACTACTGAGCCCATGCACCACAACTACTGAAGCCCGTGAACCTAGAGCCCGTGCTCTGCAACAAGAGAAGCCACCACAATGAGAAGCCCGCACACCACAAAACAAAGAATAGCCCCCGCTCGCCGCAACTAGAGAAAGCCTGCGCACAGCAGCAAAGACCCAACACAGCCAAAAATAAATAAATAAATTAATTAATTAATTAATTAATTAAAATTCTTCAGAAGATGTTGCAAGTCTAACAAAACAGATACAGAATTTGGACACAGAAAACTGTACAACACTGATGGAAGAAACAAGAAATGAGTTATTGATACGCACAACCACCTGGATGAGTCACCAGAAAATTATGCCGAGTGAAAAACACCAATCCTAAAAGGCCGAATGCTACAGGCAGACCTCAGAGATACTGAGGGTTTGGTTCCAGACCACTGAAATAAAGAGAATATTGGAATAAAGTGAGTCACACATGTTTTTGGTTTCCCAGTGCAAATAAAAGTTATGTTTACACTGGACTGTAGACTATTAAGTGTGCAATAACATTATGTCAAAAAGACAACGTACGTGCCTTAATTTAAAAATACTTTATTGCGAGACTTTCCTGGTGGTCCAGTGGTTAAGACTCCACGCTCCCAATGCAGGAAGACTGGGTTCGATCCCTTGTCAGGGAACTAGATCCCACATGCCTCAACTAAAAGATCCTGTGTACCGCAACTAAGACTCAGCGCAGCCAAATAAATAAATATTTTAAAATAAAGATAAAAATACTTTATTGCTAAAAAGTGCTAACCATCATCCGAGCCTTCAGCAAGTCATAGTAGTAACATCAAAGTTCACTGACCACAGATTACCACACAAATATAATAATAATGAAAAAGTTTGAAATATTGCGAGAATTACTGAAGTGTGACACGAAGACAAGAAGTGAGCAAATACTGTTGGGAAAATAGCACCAATAGGCTTGCTCTACACGGAGTTGCCACAAACCTTCAATTTGTCAAAAAAAAAAAAAACAGAAAAAAAACCGTATTTCACAAGTGCAATAAAGCGAGGTGTGCCTGCATACGATTCCATTTCCATTTATATACTGTTGAAATGAAAATAATTATAAAAATGAAGAACAGATTAGTGGTTGCCAGGAGGTAGGGAGGGTGTGGGGACTGGAGGGAAGCAGTCGTGGCTATAAAAGGCCACAGCAGGGGTCCAATGTTGATGAACCGCCTTCTGTCCCGATGGAGCCAACATCAGCATCCGGGTTGAGATGTCACCACAGTTCTGCAAGATGTAACCATTGGGAGGAGCTGGGTGAAGGGTACCAGGGCACCCGAGGGATGGCATGGCACGGGGGTCCTCGCCTTGCACAGGGGCTGCTCGGCCAGCTGCCTGCCGGTCCCCCTCCCAGAGCCCGGTTATCTTCTAATCTCAGTGCAGGCCTGGCTCCCTCTTGGGTCACAGTTGCCAAAGGAATGCATTACAGCACAGCAAGTTTTCCACACATCTGAAGAGTGGGGCCCTCGGGGGCAGGGACCTGCTGAGGGGGCTGGGAGGTGCTTCTCTGCATCCCAGTCTGCACACCTCGCCACCAGTCGCCTCTCCGGGCTGGCGCTCCCAACATGCCCTGTAGAGAGAGACCCTGCCTGCCTGCAGCTGGGTGGACGGTGTGCACCAGAGGGGCCCTCTGCAAGGGCCAGTGGACAGACCCCCCCCACACCGGTCGTCCGAAGGAAGTTGGAGGAGTGGGGCATTACAGCTACAGCGCCCTTGAGCCTGCAGTTTGCTTTTCAGTTTGTGGCCACAGCCAGCGAGTGTGGAAACCACAGCAGGACGGGCTCGAATGGTGCGGCCCAGGGAGTTGCTTCACCTCCGTGTCCTCACTCTGCATCTTTCCCTCCTTCCTGCCCTCCTTCTGTCATTGGCCCCTCGCCCTTTCTTCCCTAACAGCCCAAGGACCCCGGCCGTCTGCAGCCTACTGGGTGTGAGGCATCTCCCTGGGGATCTGGACGGCTGCTGACCCCACTACACTGTTCCCCCAGGACACTTGTCTGGTCATTCCACCCCCACAAAACCACCCTGGTTTCTTTCAACAAGTTACAGTGGGACCCTTGACCTCTTCAGGGCAGCTCCCCCCCAACCCCACACGAGCGGCTCTGGCACCTGGGACTTTGTGCTGTTTCCAGCCACTGCCCTGCCCTCGGCCATCTCTTCAGCCTGCCCTTCTCCAGGTTCACGTGTCACGTGCTACATCAGGGAAGGGAAGCTCTGTCCCTGACCCCTGACCCTCTCTTTTCTGGAGCCAGGGTTTGCTGGCACGTCTTATCCCCCAGAACCAAGCCTTCGAGGCACGCCCCCATCTGGGCTACTGCTCTGCAGTTCCAGATTGTTCCATGCTTGCGATGCCTGGTAACGAGGATGTCTGTCCATGCGTCTCCCCATTGCTGGAGGTGTGTCCTCAGGACACATTCCCAGAGGTGGGGTTGCAGATCCCAGCGGAAAGGGATATGCAGTCTTGTTAGATCCCTCCTGACCCCTCCACCCCCACCGTGTGCAGCCCCGGCCTATAGGCATGTGAGGCCCACCTGTCCCCGCAGCCTCTGGCCGTGAGCTGTCCACCTCTGCGTGTCCTCTTGGCACTTCCTGGGTGTGAGTGAACCTGGGCCTCTGGCCCATTTTTACGTTGTGTGTTAGGCATGGTCTGTATTTTGCCCATTCTCCTGTTTCCCCACCTTGATTGTTAAGAGTCTTTATATGTTCGGGATATTGGCACATAACCCCCAGATGTGCCCTCCCCACTCATCATTTTCATTTCTTATGCTCCCCTTTTTCATGGGCAGGATGCGATTTTATGTCAGTGAATTTGTGTCTTTTCTTTTATTGTATGTAGAGTTTTGAATCCCCATACCCCGCCTGCAAAGGAATTCACCCACATTTCAGTGTTTAGCTCCTGTGTGGTTTCGTTTGTTAATTTTGATATGGTCCATTGCAGTTTCCTTTCGTAAAGGTGTGAGGTGTGCATCTAATTTTAGCTGTTTCTAAATGACTTCCCAGCCGTCCCAGTGTCATTTATTTTTAGGAAGCCCATCTTTCCCCTGACTTTGTTATATATTGAATCTCCATGTTATATATTGAATCTCCAATTGAACTTGGGTCTGTTCCTGAATCTTTTATATCAATGCAAGCCACGTGCATAATTTAAAATTTTCTAGGAGCCATGTTAAAAAAATAAAGAGAAACAGGTGAGACTAATTTTAATATGTTTAACTTAATATATCCAAATATCACTTCAATGTGCAGGCAGTATAAACACATGATTAATGCATTGACTGCCTTTTTGGCTCACAAGACTGGGTGTGCTATTCTCCATCAGGACCACCACATCCCAGGGCTCAGTGGCCGAGTGGACATGCAAGCGGCCGTGTGGACACGCAGGGATGTGCCATCCTGTCCCTCCCACCCATCTGCTCGGGGCCCACCCTGCGCTGTGATCATTGTGAGAGTGTAGTGGGTGTTTGCGTGTCTGGCGGGGCCATATTCCTCTCCACACTGGGGCTGCCTACTCAATGCCGGTGCCTCTCTCCCCAGAGGACATTCTCATTCTCCAGAGGGAACTGTCTTTTGGAAGCACTGGGGGCAGCTGGCATTTTGGTGAGAGAGCATGAGAAATTTCTATTTGTTTGGGAACTTGTTCTAGGAAAATTTGTCTCTCTCGTTTTGCTAACGGAGGTCTGTTCATCTGCTAGATTCCGTGAGATGACTTCTTAATTTGAATATTGAATTTTCTTCTGATTCTCAAACCAGCTTTGAGGTAACTTCTTAGGAAATTTGACAAACTGTGAAAATAAGAATAGAAGCCAGTAATATACCTTATTATTGCTGTCTAATTACGTGAATGCCTGGCTTCCTAGGCTGCTGGGATGTAATTCTGAACAAAATTGGCTGTGTTTTTCTTTTTAGGACTCTGTGTCTGTGCTAATATCTCTGACTTTACATGCAGCAAACTTTAGTTGCCTTTCTGCAAACCCTGGCTTTTTCTGTTTGTTCCATTTCACTCTTTCCGCCGTGGACGATCCTTCACTGTAAGACTCCTGCCCAGCCGAGCCCCAGACGTGGTTTTTGGCAGGGAGTTTGTGCTCCGGGCCTGAGCATTGCCGTGGGAAGGCCAAGTGCTTCCTGCCTGCCTCCTGCTCTGAATTCCAGACTCTGGTCTGGCCACTGGGGCGACCACACAGCTGGACCTCTGTGCGAGGCTGTACGAGGAAGGAAGAGGAGGGAAGAAAGCCCAAGCTGACCGGGTTTGCAGACACTCGTCACCATTAGTCAGCTCGCTGCAGAACGGGACCTTCAGGTTCTCACCGAGAGTGGGGCTCAGGGCAGGGCTGCTGCGTCTGCACAAGGAGCTGGTTTGGGGCAGGGCCACTGGCTCCTCCCTGCCCAGCAAACGCCCCTCAGCTGGGTGGGGCGGTCTCGTCCCTGGGCTCCCTCTCTCTTCCTCAGCTTGGCCTCCAAAGGCGATCTAACCTAACCCTAACCCTAACCGAGTCCCAGGATTCAAGCTTCCAGAACATGAAAGTTCCCACATCGAGAATCCCTTCCTGTTGCCCACTGATGGGCAGCTTCTCGGTGTCCCTCTGGGGCGCCTTATGCGTGTGCCAGCACAGATGTGCATGCATAAACATGTTTTCTGTTGGGCTGCCTTTTCCGCCTACAGGTCTGCAACTGTTTGTCTGTTTTGTTTTTTTTTTATTATTATAACAACACATCATGAGATCTGCCCTCTTAACAAATGTTTTACAGTTTTGTTAACCATGGGGACATCGTATAGCAGGTCCTAGAACTTAATCATCCTGCAAAACTGAAACTTTATACCCCTTGAACTATTTTTTATTACTTATTTTTTTTAAAGAATTGTAGCAAAATACACATAACACAAAGTTTACCATCTTAACCATTTTTAAGTGTACCATTCAGCAGCATCAAGTACATTCACATTGTCGTGCAACCATCACCACCATCATCTCCAGATCTTTCCATCTTCCCACACTGATACTCTATACCTATTAAACACTGACTACCCCCTCCCCCAGCCCCTGGACCCACCATCTACTTTCTATCTCTGTGAATCTGATGACTCCAGGGATCTCATGTAAGTGGAATCACACAGTATTTGTCCTTCTGTGTCTGGCTATTTCACTATTTCACTGAGCATCATGTCCTCAGGGTTCATCCCCGTTGTAGCCTGTGTCACAGTGTCCCTCCTCCTAAGGCCCCACAATATTCCATCGTATGTACAGACCCCATGTGTTCATGGTGCTCCTGGCAGGACTCAGAGGTGAAGGAGTGGGGAGCGGGGAGAGGAGCCAAAAGGCCGTGCAGAGAGCAGCCTGAGGCCCTGGGAGCTGAGGGGGTGTACCAGGTGTGCCCAGGTGCACCCAGGCGCCCTCCTTTCCCTGGGGCCAGCCCAATCCTCATTCCACACACAATGGACACAGCCCCTGCCCTCATGCCTCCTTCCTCCTAGATGGAGGAGATGGACAGTAAATCCAGGTGATCAGGGAAACAGAGTGACCTTAGGGTCCAGTAACTCCACTCCGCTGGACATTTACCCCAGAGGGGCAAAAACGTGTGTCCACACGAAGACATATCCCGACTGCTCGTACCAGCCTGTTCATAATAGACAAAGAGTAGAGACAACCCAAGTGTCCATCAGCAGACGGGTGGACCACAAGGTGTGGTCCATCCACACAATGGAATGAAGTTCTGACACAGGCTGCCTCGTGGACGATCCTTGAGAGTGGGTGCTCAGTGAAATAAGCCAGACACAAAGGGCCACATATCCTGTGATTCCATTTATAGGAAACGTCCAGGGTGGGCAGACCTGTAGACCTAGAAAGTAGATTAGGGATTCCCAGGGGCTGGGGGAGGGGTGGGGAGTAACTGCTAACGGGTTTCTTTTGGGCGATGGAGAATAGTGATTGATGCACAGCTTTGGAATGTACTGAAATCCACTGAATTACACCCTTTATAAGGGTGGGTTTTCTGGCATGCAAATTATGCCTCAATAGGACGCCTTCTAAATGTGCTTGTGGTGATTGTTGCTCAGCCCTGGGAATGTCCTGGAAACCTTTTAATGGTGCACACTAGGTGGTGAATTGTGCGGTAGTGAATTGTCTCAATAAAGCTATTACTTAAAAAAAACATAGGCACACGACGAGGGGACTGGGGCGAGCTTGGTATGTTTAAGGGGAGGCGAGGAGGCCTGTTGGCTGAGTCTGGCATGAAGGAGGAACTGAGGCAGGCATGGGAGCTGGGGCTCAACTCCTCCTGCAGGGCTGTGTGCATGGCAAGGGTGGAGCCTGAGGCCTGAACCATGGTTCTAAAGGGCCCCCACTGCGGGCAGGGGTGAGTGTGGGCCAGACCCAAGGCCTGCGCTGGGGTGATGCAGACGAGGGTGGTGCTGGGTGCTATCACGGGCTGAACTGTGTCCCCCAAATTCATATGCTGAAGCCCTAACCCCAGTGCCTCAGAATGTGACTGTATTTGGAGATAGGCCTTTATTTTTTTATTTTTTTCGGCCGTGCCACTCAGCTTGTTGGACCTTAGTTCCCTGATCAGGGATTGAACCCGGGCCTTCGGCAGCGAGAACGCAGAGTCCTAACCACTGGACCGCCAGGGAATTCCCAAGGTGGGCCTTTCAGGAGGTGATTAAGGTGAAATGAGGTCACTTGGGTGGGGCTCTCACCCAACAGGACTGGTGTCCTTATAAGAAAGGAGATCAGGACACCGACACACACATGCGAGGACACAGGGAGACTACGGTGTGTACTCGCCAAGGAGAGAGGCCTCGGGAGGAGCCAGTCCCCGACAACACCTCCTCAGCCTCAGGCTTCCAGCCTCCAGACTGCAGGGAAGTAGATCCCTGCTGTCTAAACCCCGGGGCGGTGGTGCTTGTTACAGCAGCCCCAGCTCACTGCTTCAGGGCTGACAGAGCCAAGTGAGGCTTCATGAATGAATTTCAGGAGCAGAATCCATGCTGGATGTGGAGGGAGGGGGAGGGGATGAGCAGTGTGATTTGAGATTCAGATTTGAGCCACTGGTGGGTGGTGGTGACGCCACAAGTGAGACGGGAAAGCCGGGCAGGAGCGGAGCGGGCCCTCGAGAGTATCACTTGCTGCTGCCGTAAGCCGGACGAGGACACAGCCGGCCCTGGGCAGCCCCGAGCTGAGCTTGGTCTGCAGCCCCTTTCACAGGCTCCCAAGCCAGGGTGAGGTCGCCTCACTGCCTGCACTGAAGCAAATGAAAACAAAAACTGAGAGGCACCCTTGGCCAAGCAAAGACCCTGCAGTGGGAAGGGAAGATGGCAGAGCCCAGGAGGCCGCCAGAGGAGGTGGGGCCGGTGGTCCCCAGACCATCTCCCCCATCCTGGACTGGACCCAAAATGCCAGGAGTTTGCTGCACGCAGCATGGTGTCTTTGGGGAGGGTCATGCAACTTGACCCCCATCAGCAGTGAGTCTGAAGGGTCTCCCTGGATCTGTGAGTTGGGAAGGGGAGGGGGCCGTGAACGCAGGAAGAACACTGAGACGGTCTCAGATTCTCTGGGCCCAGGAGGCAGAGGGTGAGGGTGTCAATGTCTTGGAGAGAGCCCCCGAAACACAGCCAGTACCCCCTCCGCAGCTGCCCAACAGCACTGGGCCTGTCCTCGGCAGCCAGGCGGGGGCGTGGCCGCCAGCACGGAATGCACCCCCTCACTCAGCGTCTCCCAGAGCCTGAGACGCTGTTCTCAGCTCTGACGTCCTCCACGGGAACCCTGGCCAACCCAAACACGCCTGTGTGGGGCTTTCTTCCTGAGTCAGAGCAGTGTGGCTGCAGGCTTTCCTCCTCTGTCCCTGAGCCCCGTCACCCACCCAGTCCTTAGCAGTCCTCAGCCCCCGGACCCATCCCCGTACCCATGGGGTACAGACTCTGGCACCCAGCACGATGTCTCAGAGGCACATGGGGGTCACAGGTCCCCACCCCCACATCTGACCACACACCTCGGACGGCCACTCCTCCCCTCTGTCCCGCCCTCGTCCTGCAGGCCTCAAGGTAACTCACCTCGACGGGGGAGTCTCCCCACCCCTGATCCAGGTCACCCCCAACCACTGGCCCAGAGACAGGTCAATATTGATTATCCAGGCTCTGAACAGAGAGAGAAAGCATTGGCCGAAAAAGATGAGATTTTACAGACTGCATTTTCCAGACAGTCATGACATGTCTTCCAGCCCACATGCTCTCCTGGAGCCTTGATGCCCCCTTGAACGTAAGGGAACTTATCTGTATCATCGACAGTGGGTCACAGCACAAGTGATGCTGCACAACTTCCAAGGCTGGGGACTTGAGGCCCCCACAGTGCGGGATGCCGGGCCAGCCCCCTGCAGAGATGGGAAGAAGCTCCAAGACTTCATGGAAAGGGAGGCGTCCAGACAGCTGCTCCAGCTCTGGACCCTGCCTGAAATCACACGAACTACCCAGCTGAGCCCTCCTGAATTTCTGACCTATAGAAACCATGGTAGATTTAAAAATGACTAAATTGATGTTTTAAGTCACTATGTTTTGAATTGTTTTGCAACAACAGATAACCATTTCAGAACAGGGTCCAGAAAAGAGATCTACAAGATAGCCAAAATCTTGATTTTCATCAAAGGTATCATGGCAATTCAATGGAGAAAGTTAAATGTTTTCAACAAATGGTGCTAGAACTGTTGGATAAACTTGGGTGGGGGTGCATTATGACCTCTACCTAACACCATACACAAAAATTAATTCACGATGGATCACAGTCCTAAATATAACACTGAAACTATAAAGCTTATAGAAAAACAGAAAAGAATATACTCATGACCTTGGAGTAAGTAGGCAAAGATTTCTTGGAGAGGCCAAAAGAAGCTTGAGATAGAAAATGAAAAATCCATAAATTGGAATTTATCAAAATTATAAACATCTGTTTCTTAAAAGACATCATTAAGAAAATGAAAACTGGGACTTCCCTGGCAGTCCAGTGGTTAAGACTCCAAGCTTCTAATGCAGGGGGCATGGGTTCAATCCCTGGTCGGGGAACTAAGATCCCACAGGCCGTGCAGTGTGGCCAAAAAATTAAAGAAAGAAAGAAAACCAAGCCACTGGCTGGGAGAAAATATTTGCAGTGAACATACCTAGCATTGGACTTATACCCAGAATATATAAAGAACTCCTGCAAATCAATTCTAAAAAAAATCCAATTTAAACGTGGGCAAAAGATTTGAATAAACATTTTATAAAAGAAGACATACAAATGGCCAATAAGCACCAAAGAGACACTCAGCATCATTAGTCATCAGGGAGATACAAATGAAAAGTACAGAGAGAGACCCCTATGTGCCGATTAGAATAGCTAAAATAAGAGACTGATAAGTGTTGGCAAGGATGCAGAGCAACTGGAACTCTCATACTCTGCTGGTGGGAATAAAATGGTACAACCCCTTTGGAAACAGTTTGACAGCCTCTTATAAAGTTAAACATTCAGCTATATGATTCAGCCATTCTACTCCTAATTAGGTACCCAAAAGAAAAGGAAATATATGTCCAAACAAAGATTTGTACATGCACGCTCATTGCAGCTGTATTTGTAATAGCCAGAAACTGGAAATAATTCAAATGTCCATCAGTGGTGAATGGATAAAAAATTGTGGTATATCTATACAATAGAATATTACTCAGCAGTAAAAAAAAATAATGAACTATTGATACACTTATCAACATGGATTAATCTCAAAATAATTATGCTGAGTTAAAGTCAGATTTTAAAAATACATATTATATAATTCCCTTTATTTGAAGTTCTACACAGGCAAAATTAATCTATGGTGACAGAAAGCAGATCTGTGGTTGCTTGGGGCTTGGGGGGCTGATAGTGGTGGTGGGATTGACTGGGAAGGGGCACGGGAAACTATACGGGGTAATGACAGTGGGCTCTTGATTGAGGTTTCAGTTATATAGGTCTATACATTTGTCAAAATTCAATGAACTGAGCACTAAGATCTATGCATTTCATTGCATGTAAATTTTACTTCAATAAAATAATTTAAAATAAACCAAAAAAGTGAAATGAGTGACCAATCTGTTAAATGGGTTAAAATAACAATGTTAGCTATTCTAGTTCCTTTGCTTTTCCATAAAAATTTTAGAACATCCTTGTCCATATCTACAAAAATTCATGCAGGGATTTTGATAGTTTTATATTTTGATATATAGGAATTTGATAGGAATAACTATATATCAATTTGGGGAGAACTAACATCTTTACAATGTTGAGCCTTCTTATCCATGAACATGGTACGTCTCTCCTTTTCTTTAGATATTCTTTGATTTCTTTCGTCTGCATTTTGCTGTTCTCAGCATATAGATCCTATACATGTTTTGTTAGATTTACACCTGTCTCATTTTTTTGAAAGATTGTAAATGGCATTTTATTTTTAATTTTGGTTTCTTTCTTTTTTTTTTTTTTTTTTGGCTGTACCATGAGGCTTGCAGGATCTTAGTTCCCCAACCAGGGATTGAACCCAGGTCCTCGGCAGTGAGAACAGGGAGTCCTAACCACTGACCACCAGGGAATTCCCTAATTTTGGTTTCCATGTGTCCATTGCTAGTATATAGGAACACAATTGATTTTTGTATGCTGATCTTGTATTTGGCAACCTTGCTGAAGTGAGAAGAAACAGTTTACCTGATTTCTTACATTCCATGTATGTATATATATTCTATAGCCAAAGTTATTAAAACTGTATGGTAGTAGCAGAGGGATAGACACTTAGGCCAGTGAAACAGAGTAGAGTATCCAGAAATATCTACACATGCCCAGGTGATTTTTGACAAAAGTTCAAAAGCAATCAAGGAAGGAGGCAACAAATGTTGTGGGAGCAAGTGGACGTTCACAAACAAACAAAAACTTCGACCTAAATTTTGTACTTTATATAAAAATTAACTCAAGGTCTTCCCTGGTGGCGCAGTGGTTGAGAATCTGCCTGCCAATGCAGGGGACACGGGTTCAAGCCCTGGTCTGGGAAGATCCCACATGCCACAGAGCAACTGGGCCCATGAGCCACAACTACTGAGCCTGCGCGTCTGGAGCTTGTGCTCCACAACAAGAGAGGCTGCGATAGTGAGAGGCCCGCGCACTGCGATGAAGAGTGGCCCCCCACTTGCCACAACTGGAGAGAGCTCTCGCACAGAAATGAAGACCCAACACAGCCAAAAATAAATAAATAAATAAATAAATAAATTAATTTAAACAAATTAACTCAAAATCATGGACTTAAATTTAAAATGGAAAACTAAAATTTTAGGGGAAAAAGAGAAAATCTTTAGGATTTAGGGCTAAGCAACAAATTCTTAGATTTGACCCCCAAAGCATGAGCCATGAAAAGAAAGGTGGGCAGGGTGGTCGAAGCAGGGACAGTTAGGGTATCGTGGCACCCAGAAGGTTCTCTGAAGATGGTCCAAGGTCCAGGGTGTAGGGCGGCCCATGGGGGGCTGGGCGTGAGGACCAGGTGTGGCAAGGCTGGGATGAGGTGGGTCTCAGGAATCCTCAGCCAGCTCCTCTTGGGAGAAACATCAGTTCAAGTTCTTTGCCCTTTTTGAATTAAGTTGTCTTTTTGTTGTCGATGGTCTCTCTTTTTCATTCTCAAAATAACCTCGAGGACTAGGTGCAGCTAAAACAGTCCCACTGGGCACTGGGAAACTGACGCCAGCCCACTCCAGACCTCAGGACAGCTGGGCCACAGCATCCGAGGGCTTGGAGGGGCTCTGGTTGGACCCCTGGTTAGACTCGGGTTGGTTGTGGGACCTGTGGACCCAGGCCCTGGGCAGGAGGTCTGGCAGAGCCTTCAGGGCTGTCTTGGCAGCCAGGCCCAAACCTGGTGTGCTGGGCCCACTCCCAGCAGCATGCAAGTGGAGGACCAGCCCAGCAATGCCCCACGATGCCCTCACCCTTCTCTGCTTTTCTGGGGCCCCCCTACCCTGCTCCAGCCCTCATGCCCAGCCTCTCCTCTCTCCAGGCCTGGGTCAGCATCTCACAGGGGCCTGTGGCCTACTGGACCCCCAGTGTGAAACCCAGGGAAGGAGGGAGGAACCCCCACTTCCTCCTACCTGTGCTGCTGTGTGATGCAGCCGGGCAGGGCAGCAGCCGTGGGGCAGGTGAGTGGCACAGTCCTGCCCACCCAGTGCCCTCCGCCTGTTGGGAGGACAGGGTTAGCCATCAGTGGTACCTCCTGCCTAGGAGACCAGGCCCAGCTGTCCATCAGGTGACAGCTGGTGGGTGAGAGCCTGAGGCAGGAACCCCCCCAAGAAGGTGCTGGCACCCAAGGGCACTTATGAAGAGTCATGGTTGCAAAGATGAGCCTTTGGCAAGAGCTTGAGGAAGGGGAGTGAGGCCCAGTGACTCCTTTCTCCCTCGTGGTCCCTTTGGGTGGCCCCAGGTCCAGCTCCCAAATGCACCCTGGTGATGCTTCTTTGGTCAGAACGTGCTCGCCCAGCCCTGATGGGATGCTGGCTGGAAGCGTTCAGGCTTGGCAGCTGAGTGGGTCCCTCTCCCTCCATTCCGAGCCACTGGTGATTTGAGGCTCAGGGGCTCCTGTCGCTGCTCCCCCACATAGAGGGGACCCCGGCTGTGGTTCCCCTCAGCCTTGGAGCAGCCCCACGGTCTCAGCAGTGTGTGCCTCGGGTGGGCAGAGCTCTGCAGAGGAGCCCCTGGCGGCCTGCAGCCAGAACCAGGGGTGGGGAGGGGAATGAGCTGAAACCCTGGATCCTTACCCTTCCCTGGAGTGGCCAGGGCCTGCTGCCCGTGTGCTTGGGGCGGGTGCTGTGGCTGGGCAGGGGGAGCTGGAGCCCTCCCCACAGCTGAGTCCATCCTGTTTACTCCCGAGGGATTTTCTGACCTGTCTCTGACCTGACGATCACATGACAGACAACAGACACGGGGCTGGGATGCCGTGGGGAGCTGGAGCCAGCCTTTGGAACCCCAACACTAGGCCTTCCCTGGTGGAAAGGCGGTCACGGGGGAGGGCGCCGCCTGGCTGGCTGCCTCGGGATCTGGGTCACTGTGCACTGCCTTTCGCAAGTGTGTGCTCTCATGGGATTTTTAAATGCATGAGCACCTCTGGGAGCACCTCCGTGTTAGCGCCATTTCCCATCTCCACCTCTGCCACTCTTGAAAGCCCAGAACTGCACCGAGGACAGTCAGAGGTGCAGCATACAGTGGGGGAGGCCCTAGCCATCCCCCGGCCACTGCCACGTGCATCCCTTCAGAGGGCCAGGGGCACACGGTCAGGCAGCGCCAACTTGCTGAGTCACGCGGAACTGAGCATCCTCTCCCAGGGACCATGTCTCATCGTGAGTGGATGGAGTCCCCCCGACCCTTGCTGGAGAGGGGACGCCCACTGCTGCTCTGGGTCCCTCTGCTGGCCCACTGCCGCCGAGCACAGGCGTCCTTTGTCCCTCTGTCCAGCTGCCCAGTGAATGGGGAACGTGGTGTGGACCAAGGCTCTGCCCCCTTGGAACCCTGCTCTGTCCCCTGCAGCACATGGGCCGCTGTGGCAGGGCTGGCAGTGCCCTCCTGGCTGGGCAGCTGCTCTGGACTGTGTGTCCCTTTGATGGATGGGCCTGTCGTCCACCGGAGGTGAGAACTCACTTGTCGTGACCCCGTTACACCGATCTAACGAGAGATGAAGGAAAGCGTTCTCCTCAGTCCCTCCCTGCATACACGTGTCTCCCCCCAACCCCGTGCTCTAGGCAGCCGCCCCCAGAGCTCCCTGGGCAGGGCTGTCTGGGCAGAGGGCACCTGAGGCTCAGAGCCATGGGGTGCACCCACCAATGCGGGGTAGAAGGTGCAAGCAGGGGAGCCCAGGTGCCCAGGTGGCTGAGCCAGGGCAACAGATCTAGGGAGGTTGGGGTGAGCGAGCAGCGCCCGTGAGCAGTCAAAGGCAGGGGCGGAAGGCGGAAAGGGTGAATGGGGCTGCTTGACAGGACAGGTCACATCCCTCTGTGGGCCGAGGTCTGTGCTCTGAGGTCCCCATTCAGCTGTTTGCTCTCGCTGTGCTCTGAACCCCGCTTCCTGGTCTGTGCACCAGCACAATGCCCACTCCCAGCACATGGCAGGGCTGCCTAGAGAGGGCCGTGTAGGTGGGAGGTCAGAAGAGTGCCCTGTGTCTGCCCCCTCGCCCCCTGTGGAGTTGGGTGTGGGAAAGGTGACTCACCTTCCTGCACACCAGGAGCTACCCTGAAAGAGGAGGACCCCAGGACCCCAGCCTGGGCTCCCCCATGGCCCCAACATCACACACTGAGGAGCAGCAGGGGCCTCAGAGGGGACAGTGCCCGAGCCAGAAGCGGGTGGACACCGCACAGCAGTGTCCAGGATAGCGTGGCAGGCGGGGCTGGATGTGGAAACTGGCCAAGCAGGTGGGGGTGGGGGGCAGATCATGGTGGGTGCTCACCACGGGCGGGGCCCTGAGCAGAGCACCTCCCATCGACCAGAGCAGCAGGTCCTCCTCTTGGGCTGACACTGAGCTTGACCTGGGCCTGCTCTACACACTGGTCCCAAACCCGGCCACAGATTCCCAGGAACAACCCAGGGGACCACCTTGGGGCCAGTTGGGGTGGGCTGTGGGAATCACAACCTTGAGCCTTGTCTAGGGGAGTAGGCCTCCCCGTTGCTGGGGCTTCTCCAAGGGCTGTCGGAGCAGGAGGGCTGTCTCCAGGCTCCTGGTTTTGGGAGCCTCACGTCCCGGGAAGGGCAGGTCTGTCTCAAGCCCCACGCCGTCACCATGAGGACTGCAGTCCCAGCCACGTGGGGTCTGAGGCTCCGAGCAGGTCCGGATGCAGGGATGGGGGCGAGGTCGTCACTGCACATCAGGAAGTTTTCTCTCAGTGGATTAACTCCCTTTTGAGTTGACTAAGGTCCTTCCTTGTCCCCCTGAAGGGCAGTGTGTTTCTCCTCTTCCCGTCATGGCCCTTTCTTCAAAGAGGTGGTCTGACCTCCTCGGGCTGGCGTGACCAGCAGGCCCTTCCCTCCAGCCCCCCATGAGGGGGTGTCGATGACAAAGCTGCGTCCAGCTCAGCTTCTGCCCTCGTCCTTGGCCTCAGATGGACTGTTCTGGAGCTTTGTCACCAGTGGCCCCTGCTCCACCTGACACCCGTGTGTCACCTGGACAAACTGCTTACCTGCATTGTGTTCACGTCACGGTGAACCGTCGCCGTGGTTCACATGGAGGCACGAGCTCCTGTCTGTCCTATGTGACCACAGATGCCCACGAGCCTGTGCTGACGGAAAGAGAGATACGGCACTGGCTAAATGCAGCCTCTTGAGAATTTCCTAACTAAAAAGAGTTTTTTTTCTGAAAAGCATCAAGCTATTTGTAGCCCAAGTTGGTTGAACAGATTTTTCTGGGTGTAGCTTATTTTTTCACTCATTAACTTATTTTTTTTATGAATTAAAAAGTAGCATTTTTCCCACCCAGGAACATCTTCCTTACTTGTCTCTGTACCACAGCCAGCATTTCTGCTCCTGTGGGGGGAGCAGGCTCAGACCCCACCAGGGAGGCTGGGTTTTCCTCCAACCACAGCCCTGAAGTGGGAAGTGCAATGGCTGGGCCACGCCCACCACGCTTCTTCCCAAAGTCACACGTCCCCAGGGTTGTGCCCTTTGATGGGCAGGGGATGTGTAAGTGTTTCACTTGGCCGTCAGTTGGCAGCGTCCAGTCTCGAGAAACCAGAAAAGGCCCTTTTGCTGTCCCACCTGGCAGAGCTGGAGACACGTCCTCTGAATCCGCTGGCCAGTGCCCAGGCTCTTACTTCGCCTGTCCAGCCATGGATGCTGTCACCTGAGGTCTCCAACTAGACAGGGCAGCCCTGGTGTCTGTGGTGGGATCCAGACTGTCCCCTGGACTCACAGTGGTAGGCGACAACAGCCCCAGGGCTCGAAGCGGGCCCCTCCCCCTTCCTGGCCAGCAGACCGCAGTCACCCCACAGGGATTGCACAGGAGGCCTGACCCAGGCCTGCCTTTGACGTCTGCTTCCGGGAGCGGCTCCCCGTCCTCTTTCCATCAGCTACATGCTGGTTCTCCAGGCCTGAGATGCTGGGCTCTAGCCCAACTGTGCTTATGCACACACCCCTTTGGATACACTTACCTTAATGAAAAAGACCCTGTTTATGTGGTGCCCCTCACCCTTTCTGGTCCCATCTCCAGGATTGTTTTAAAATCCGTGATTTGGCCAAGCTAGGCCCTTGACCTGCAGTCCAGTCCCCTCAAGGCCGTGTTCAAACTCCCTGACAGGGGGCTGCCTGGAGCCCTCCCCGACCCAAGGAGGGCAGTGCTGTTGGGCACTTTGCAGGGGCACATCTGCCCTGCTGGGGACAGGCTCCTGTCTCTCCTCCTATGTCCCCACAGGCACAAGCTTGCCTGGCTCTGTCTGTGCTAAATGTCGAACTGCCATGTTTCACTGCCCGATTGACCCATTTTGCAAAGCTCCAGGTCCCCTGAGACGGGGTTCTCACCGAGCCCCTCAGGGCTGATGAAGGCTCAGAAGTCCTGCCTGGCTCTCAAAGTGTCCCCTCCGGCCCCACTCCTTTATCCACAATTCCAAATTCCCAAAAGATCTGAAACAAAGGTTTTCAAAACTTGGTGGCAAAGCCAGCCTTGAACCGATATACATTTACTAGGATCTTTATTTATTCCAGTTTGTGTGAACAGTTGTGTTTCAGTACAAAAATCTTTAAAAAAAATTTTTTTTAATATTGTTTGGCCGTGCAGAGCAGCATGCAGGACCTTAGTTCCCCAACCAGGGATCGAACCAGCACGGAGTGAAAGTACAGAGTCTTAACCACTGGACCACCAGGGAAGTCCCTCAGTACAAAAATCTTAATGTGCCTGATTACGGGGTGCAGCCCCAGGGTCCAATGAGGTATCATGTAATGTATGAGATGTACAAAAATTCTGAATTCCAAACACATGTGGCCCCAAGGCCTGGGTGAGGGGTGGGGGCAGTGGACCGTCCCCATACATTGCAGTGCTGGAGCAGGCGACAGTCTGGTAAAGGGAAATGGGCTCAACCTGGCACCAGGATTTCGCAGAGTGATGGTGCTGCTCTCGTGGCTTTTTCACTTAGAGGTGAAACAACTCTGCCCAAAGCTGGTGCTCAGAGGTGGAGGAGCCCACAGGCCAGCAGAGGGAGGAAGGGGTGCAGGAGGGCAGGGAGGGACGGGGCTTCCTGCCTGTGGAGGGGGCAGCAGGCCTTCTCCCACACAGGACCCTCCCTCACCTGGGAAGCTGGTGACCACTGGCCCGACTGTCACTTTCTGTGGGACTGAAAGCTCCAGACGTGCCTCCTGGGGGCACTCTGGGGAGGTCCAGGCCAAGGGCACCTGGGAGTGTGGCAGTGACCGAAGAGACAAGAGGCACTTATGCTGGTGAGTCCTCAGCTTCCCATCTGTAAGTGGGGTGCAGGCCATGACCTGCCCCGCCTTCGCAGTGCCCTGGGGGGCCCCCTGCAACCCTTCTCAGGGTGCTAGCAGTCTGCCTCTGGGTCTGCAGAGCAGAGGGTGCCGAGGTGAGCATTGGGGGCGCAGGCCTCAGGTTGGGCCCATCCTGTCCAGGATGGCGGCTCATGCCCCACCAATAGTCCTGGACAGGGGGCCGGCTAACGGCCCAGGTGTGTGGGCTTGCAGAGCTGCGCGCACAGCACCGAGCAGCTGCAGGAGAGGAGCTGGGGCTGGCCCCCCGCCACGCATCAAGCTTTCCGCACAGTGACCATCACCTTTCCTGCCACGGCCAGGAGCAGGACTCCCCAGGCCAAAGCCTCCGGCGTCCATCCTGATGAGGTGAGGAGGGGCATCCACTGACCTCGGTGGGCAGAGCATGCTGGTGGGGGTGACCCCAGGGGCAGGCTTTACAGGCGGGCCACACCAGGGATGGCCAGAGGTCAGGCCTGGACTGGGGTCCCACGAAGGCAGAGGAGTCAGCCCGGGTCTGGGCAGGGGGGCGGGTTGTGGGCAGGGACGGGGTGGAGGGCGGGGTACGTGGGCAGGGGCCCGGCAGCGGGGAGGGGAGGTGGGCAGGGGGCGCGGCCGCGGCGGTGGGTGCAGAGCGGGTCTCGCGGTGTCCGGGCGGCTGAAGGCGAGGGCGTCGCCCCAGGCAGCGGGCGCGGGGTCTGTAGGGGCGCCTGGGTCCCCGCCCCCGCTGGCCGCGCCGGGTCGCGCGTGGGCGCGGCGGGCGCCGATTGGCTGGCGGGAGCGCGGGCGGGGCGGGCGGCGGCGCGGAGGGGCCGGTCACCCCGCAGCCCGGCCTCGGCCTCCGCTCGTCGCCGCCCCGCCCGCGCGCACGTCCCCCCGGCGGCCACCATGAGCACAGGCCTGCGGTACAAGAGCAAGCTGGCGACCCCAGGTGAGCCCGGCGCCCGCCCGCGCGCGCGCGCGCACTCCTTTGTCCCCGCCGCCCGCACGCCTCTCACCGTGTGTCTCGGTCTTTCCCCCGCCCGCCGGCCTGGGCCCGGACCCCGACCCGACCCGACCCCCGACCCGACCCGACCCGACCCCGCAGAGGACAAGCAGGTACGTGTGCGCCGTCGCTGACCCGATCCGCTGTCACCCATTGTGCCACCAACGCGCGGCGCTCCAACGCGACCGCGCCCCCGCCGGCCGTCACCCCGCTCTGTCGCGATAACCGATAACCGATAACCGATTGTCAGCCTGGGCAGTGCCGCCAACCCGGGGCTGCAGAGGGGAGGAGCGGCCGCAGTGCCTCCGGGCCTGGCTCCTGACCCTCGAGGCATGGCGTGCGCTCCTCCCCGATGGGGGATGGGCCGGGTGCCCCTCTCCCACTGGTCCAGCACCAGCCTCTCCTTGCTGACCTGGCCCGTGGCCGTGTGCTGGGCGTCCTGTGTGAGGCCATGGTCATGAAAGGCCACGGGCTGGGGGAGGGGTCCGAGTCCACCAGCCAGGGCCAGTCCCTGAGCAGCCCCACAGGGGAGCCTCTGGCCACCCCACCCAACTTCTCTGCATCTTATGCCTCCTCTCCGCACACACCAATGTGAGTGGGCTGATCTGTGGCCAGGCCTCTTCCCCAGACTGGGAGCCTCCAGGGCCTGGTCTGAGTCATCCCAGTGCCCAGCACCAGTCTTCAGATCTAGAGGGTACAAACTGATTTCTCAAAGGGCTAGCCTGGACCCCAGCCTCCAGGAATAGAGGGCCGGACAGGAGGCTGGCCTGGGCACTCGCTGTGAACCTAGCTGAGGTCAGGTTTAAACAGCTAGGAGACCCCAAGAGGGCGTGGTGGGGGGTAACCGGGGGGAGCTGGGGGTTCTGGGGCAGCCCTGCTGGGGGCCTCTCTGGCTTGAGCTCAGCCATGTTTAGGGCAGAAAAGAAGAGCCCAACTCTGGCACCAGGGTGGCCTTGGCAACCCTCATCTGGGATGGGGGTTCACACCCTGGGTGGATGCTGGGTGGAACCCAAAGTCTTGGCCTAGGTGCGGCAGGCGGGCCAGGAGTGGCCCAGCAGGTGGGGTGGGGGCTGGGAGTCACTCCTGCCCAGTGCCAGGCCCCTAGCAGGGATACGCCCCACCCTGGGACGGGTGAGGCTCACAGGGAGGGGCCGCGACCACCTCACCCTGCCAGCAAGGGGCTCCCTGGGGAGCCTGGGCCAAGAGCTGCCTCCCCATTGTGGTGGGTCAAACAATGAAGGAGATGCAGGGACACACTGCCACCAAGCTATTGTTCAAGGGAGAGAAAGAGCGAAGGCCTGGGAGACCAGCCCCCCCCTTCTCCTGGGCCTGTGGGCACTCAGGGACCCCCCTGCTGAGGCCCGAGCCCCTTCAGGCCTGTCTGCCCCTCCTGGAGCTCAGCTAGGACCAGCCTTACCTGTCCCCTGCTCCCAGGACCAGAGGGAGAGAGCATTATGCGGGTGGGGTGTGGGGTCCCCTGGGAGCAGGGCCAGGGAGCCCGGTGTTTGGGGAAGGCTCCGCATGGGTCTGGGGGAGCCTGAAGCCTGCAGTAACTTTGCTGTTCCATTGTTGGTGTTACTGAGCCTCAGCCTGTCTGCACTCTGGGAAAGGGGGCAGGGGAGCTCTGTGGGCCCCCTCTGTGCCCACCCATCTCAGACTGTGGGGAGGGCTCTGGTGGTCCTCTGTGCCCCCTCCCCCAACTCCCACCCCACCTCTAGCAGTGGTGGGGCCTTCATTGGCTCTGGCAGCTGGGGTGATGATTCTAAGAATGGAAATGCCTCGAGAGTGTCAGGCACCAGGAGGAGGTGGGGAGGAGGTGGGCGCAGCAGCGTCTGTGGCTCGGGAAGTCCTAAGGAGTATTTGTTGTGCCTCGGGGGCCAGAGAAAGGGAGTGGAAAGGCCCCTTCCTTGGGGATACCCCAGGGAATCCCCAGGCCCCATCTGGACGAAGTCAGGAGACAGGGCAGGCAGGCAGGGAGCTGGTCTTGTCCCCCTGACCCGGACCTCCACTGAGGCTGTGCCTTACCGATGGGGAAACTGAGGCCTTCTGGGGGCAACGAGCCCATCAGGCACCAGGCTGTGGGGTGCCAGCTCTGTCTGTCCTCCTGGAGATGCCCTGGGCCCGAGATGTCAGCCTATCTGGGCAGGAAGTGGGCCGAGGGGGCCATGTCTAAATTGGAGCCGGGGGTGGAGGCTGGGTGGGACTCAGCCCCAAGGCCCCTCGCAGGTCCGCGTGGTGGAGGGCTGGGGCCAGCGCGGAGGCTTTCTCAGAGCCAGGGCTGGGGGCGGGCTGGAGAGCTGGGGCCTGTGGCTCCCCCCCACCTCTTCTCGGATGAAAGGCTCCCCTGTTCCCAGCAGTGGGCCCACCCCTCCTCCCCAGGTGCCAGCGGCCTCCAGGCCACACAGCAGCAGCATGAGCCTAGACAGGGGGACAGAGGCCCCTTAAGCGGGGAGCCAAGAAGGGAGGGCCTAGGTGGGGGAGAACTGTGGGGCCTCCCGTTCCCAGTGACGCACAGTCCAGGGACACGTCTCTTTGGATCCCCAGCTCCTTTGCAGGCCTCCCTTGCCACAGGGCTGGTGCTGGCTTGTTCAGATTCTGGTGGGTTCTGTGGGCAGGGTCAGTGAGGAAGGGTTTGGGGGCTCAGGAGACCCCTGTAGTCCCTGGGGTGGCCGCACAGGTGTGAGGGCTGAGCTGGCTGGAGCCCTCCAGGCCCTGTGTTGCCCAGTCCTGTAAGTGAGAGCAGGGTGGAAGCTCAGAGGGAGTGTCCCCCTTAGGGGGAAGGGTTCACTCCAGCACCCCCTACATCTGCTGGCAGCAGCTGTCTGGGGGCAGAGGTGGCAGCGCAGGGCTGGCCGGCGGGTTTGTGGAGCTACGCACTGGCCACAGCTTCCAAGTTTGCAGAGGTGGGGGTAGGGGTTGGGCATCTAGTGGTCTGATCGCTCCCTTCCCCCAACGTAAGCCTCCGCGGGCCTGGGTGGGGAGGTGGGCTCTGCCCTCGCAGGTTCCCCACTTCTCTCGGCGGCCACGGCGGTAAGAATTCTCCAGACACACGCGCACACACGCGAGGGGCGGGCCGTGCGTCGATGGGTAGCTGGGGGCGCCTCTGTGACACCGCCGCGGGACAGTAGGGGGACCAGGCAGGCTCCCGCGGGCGCGCGCGTGGATGGGGGCGTACTCGGGCGCCCTCTGGCAGGCGGGACGCGGCAGCGCAGACCCGGCCGTGGACCCGGCCCCCCCCCCGCCCACCCGGCTGTGCAGTCGCTGGACTGACGGCCTGAGCCGCGCCGCTCCGCGCGCAGCCGCCCGCCAGCCCGCCGAGCTGGGCCCTGCCCTCCTCCGCTCCGTGGCTCCGCCCGCGCGGCCCAATTTCCAGGCGACTGTCTCCCGGAGACCGCGCGCTCCTCTCCGGCGCGAGGGCCCGCCTGTGCCAGGGGCAGGCCCGCCTGGGGCCGGACGAGGCTTGGTGGCCTTGGGGTCCCGGCATCGCGTGAGCGCCGCCCCTCCGGGCTTCGGTTCCCGCTCCCGCGTCCGTAACATGTAACCCGTAACCCGGGGGCGAGAACAGGGCCTCGGGGCCGCACAGCGCGCAAGCCCCTGGCGCACGGCTACGCCGGGTGGGCCTGACGCACACTGGGCCCCAGGGCAGTGGGCAAGGTCCCGGGGTCGTTGCGATGGACTCGCTGGCGGCACCCCAGGACCGCCTGGTGGAGCAGCTGCTGTCGCCGCGGACCCAGGCCCAGAGGCGGCTCAAGGTGTGTGTGGAGAGGGGAGCGGAAGGTGGGTCAGCTGTGCGCCCGCCCCCCGCGCACGGACTGGGGATGCGACGGGGACCGCAGGGCCGGGGTCCTGGGGTGGGCGCCGGAGGCCGCGGGAGGCTGGGCGCCGCTGTCTATAAATAGCCCCTGCTCCGCCGTCGCCGCAGCCAGCCACCCCCGCGGCTGGATCGGGGCCAGACGGGGCCTCCCACCCCTTACACTCGGGAGGGGTGAGTATTGAGGTGGGGGCTTCTCCAGCCTCTGAGGGCCTTGGGCGTGTCTGAGGGGTCTGGGTCCTGGTGCCCTCTGCGCACCACCCAAGGGGGGACACTGCCTTGCCCGCTGTGCCTGCCACCCCCCTCCACACGCACACAGACTCCATCTCGGTCCCTGTGAAGCCCTCGCGGTCACCTCTACCCTCCACCCCCACCTGCCTTCCACCTCCAGGGCCTTTGCCCGCAGGCCCTCACCCACTTCTGCCATTGAGATGCCCCCTCCCTGGGGACCCTGCCCTGCTGCCCCCTGGCCTGAGCTGGGTAGGGGCCAAGGCACCGGGCTGCCCCAGGAACCCCAGCATGCCCCTGACCCGCCCGCCCCTGCCAGGACATCGACAAGCAGTACGTGGGCTTCGCCACACTGCCCAATCAGGTGCACCGCAAGTCTGTGAAGAAGGGCTTCGACTTCACGCTCATGGTGGCAGGTGAGTGGGCCGGCCTCCAGGGCGGGGGGGTGGGGCACTGGCAGCCAGGCTCTGTGTGGGGCCTGGGACCTGACCCAACTTCCTCACTGCACCTGAGGGCAGGGGAGTCGGGCCTGGGGAAGTCCACACTGGTCCACAGCCTCTTCCTGACTGACCTGTACAAGGAGCGGAAGCTGCTCAGTGCTGAGGGTGAGTGGGCCCCACGCGGCCCTGGCGCTGCCACCATCCCCTGCTGGGTGACCTCTCCGAGGGCTCCTTCCAGGTCCAGCCCTGCTCCTCTGTCCCCGAAGCATGGGTCTCCCGTTCAGGGTCCAGATCACCGCTGGGCCACATAGCCAGGGATGAGAACGAGGGTCTGGGCTGCCCAGGGTGGGAGTGAGGGTCACAGAGGCTGTTCTAAACCATCCCCCAACCCTTCCTGCCACAGAGCGCATCAGCCAGACAGTTGAGATCCTGAAGCACACGGTGGACATTGAGGAGAAGGGGGTCAAGCTGAAGCTCACCATTGTGGACACACCAGGCTTTGGGGACGCCGTCAACAACTCTGAGTGGTGAGGAAGCCCTGCCCGGTCTGCCCTGGCCCCCGGCCACCAGCCACCAGCCTGGCCTCATGTGCCCCCTGCCCCCAGCTGGAAGCCCATCACCGACTACGTGGACCAGCAGTTTGAGCAGTATTTCCGGGATGAGAGCGGCCTCAACCGCAAGAACATCCAGGACAACCGTGTGCACTGCTGCTTGTACTTCATTTCCCCCTTTGGGCACGGGTAGGTGGCTACCCCGGGCCAGGGGTGCGGGTCCTGCCCATCCCTGCGGCTCCCCCTCCCACCACCCCTACCCCATGAGCCCCTCGCCCCGGCTGCTTTCCACAGGCTGCGGCCAGTGGACGTGGGCTTCATGAAAGCCCTGCACGAGAAGGTGAACATCGTGCCCCTCATTGCCAAAGCCGACTGTCTCGTCCCCGGTGAGATCCGGAAGCTGAAGGAGCGGGTGAGCCTGTGCGGCCGCGGGGCGCAGCCAGGACTCTGGTGGGGCCAAGGGCACCAGCCCCTCACCTGATGGCCCTTGCCTGCCGCAGATCCGGGAGGAGATCGACAAGTTTGGGATCCACGTGTACCAGTTTCCTGAGTGTGACTCGGACGAGGACGAGGACTTCAAGCAGCAGGACCGGGAACTGAAGGTGAGGCTGCAGCACTGGTGGTGGGGGACCCAGAGGCCACTTTACACCAGGTCGGGGGGAGGGCCAGGGCCCAGGTCTGACCTGGGGGGCAGGAGTCTTTCGTCCAGGCTGTAGAGCCTTCACCTGGGGCTGGGGCTAGGGCGGCCCAGGTCCCCCGCTGGCTTGTGTAATTGGGTCCCCATGTAGTTAATAGGTCATGGAATGCTTGCCAGGATCTAAAGGCACAGCCACTGGCCAGGCCCCCACCCTGGCCCTTCTTTCAGCCCCCTCGCCATGCTTCACCCGCAGAAGGGCCTAGTCCAATGGCCCCAGGCCTGTGCATGTCCTGGCTCCCAGAATTCTGAGCTCTGGGGGGAGGGGGGGTGGCTTTGAGTGCCCCAGGGGTTAGAGTGGTGATGGCAAGCCCAAGCTGGGGACAGGTGGCCACCGAGCCAGGAGCAGTGTGGACCTTTCACCCCGAAGTCAGCAGGGGTATCACTAACAGAGGCATGGGCTCTGCCCTGGGAAAGGAATGGGGAGGCACTAGATGGAGTGGCTGTTGGTTGGGGGGGGGGTATCAGGAGGGGGGGTACATCTGATGGGCACGGCCCAGCAAAAGCCCTAAGGTGTAAGCTGCACCAGTTCTGGCTTCAGCTGGCAACAGAGAGGCCAGAGGTGGGGACAACAGGGTCTCTTTGGGGAGAGGTTGTTGATGGTGATTCTGGAGGGGCGGACCAGGTGCTTAGTGCCCATGCCCCTCTCCCACCACTGACCCCACACCCGTGCTAACTGGGAGTGAGCCCTTGCACCTGCCCCCCCAGGAGAGCGCACCCTTCGCTGTTATCGGCAGCAACACGGTGGTGGAGGCCAAGGGGCAGCGGGTCCGGGGGCGCCTGTACCCCTGGGGGATCGTGGAGGGTGAGTCAAGGCCTGGGGCACAGCATTTGGGTGGGAAGGCTCCCCTGGGCCGGCGCCTCACCCACTGCCTGCCCCTGCCCACAGTGGAGAACCAGGCACACTGCGACTTCGTGAAGCTTCGCAACATGCTCATCCGTACACACATGCATGACCTCAAGGACGTGACATGCGACGTGCACTACGAGAACTACCGAGCGCACTGCATCCAGCAGATGACCAGGTGTGTGACCCACCCGCCCTCGGACCTGCCCCGACCCCCACCCAGAGGTGTGGGAGCCACAGGGTATCGAGGGTCAGCCCAACCCCCAGCAGCTTATCCCTGGTGTCCACCCTGCAGCAAACTGACGCAGGACAGCCGCATGGAGAGCCCCATCCCCATCCTGCCACTGCCAACCCCCGATGCTGAGACGGAGAAGCTCATCAGGATGAAGGATGAGGAGGTTGGTAGGCAGCAGGGGAGGAGCAGGGGCTGGGGGTGGGGACAGGGCCAGGCCCGTCCCATCGCACTTCTCACCCCACCCTCTGTTGTTCCTGCCCCCACCCCCCAGCTAAGGCGCATGCAGGAGATGCTGCAGAAAATGAAGCAGCAAATGCAGGACCAGTGACCCCACCACAGCCCCACTTTTCCATGGATATACTGCCAGTTTCCAGGCTGGCCCTTCCCACCCCTGGACCCCAACTGGCCTGGACTCGACCCCGGATTCGTCTGGATCGCCAACAGGCCTGGACACAGCCCCAATTCCAGAGTGGCCCAGACCTGGACTTTTCCCTACTGTTCCTGAACTGACCCAGAGACGCGGGGTCGCAGCCCCCAGCCAGCCCTAATTTATTCTCAGCATCAGCCCCTCCCCTCATTTGTATCTGCTTCCAAGGGGCCTGGACAATGGCCCCCACAACCAGCCCTCTCTGGCCTTGGGGGAGCAGGAGCTAAGTTGGGTGGTGACTTCTGAGATCTCCCCCCAACCCAGAAGGTCACAGCACTTAGATTCCAGGCCCTACTCAGATGGGCGGGTAAACCAAGGCAGAATAGGGGAGCAGGTCCGCGGGATCATGGGCCTATTCCCTGCCCAGTGCTGCAGAGTGAACTTGGGAGCCCTCACTTTGTGCTGAGGTGGGCCAGGTCCTTCTTACCTCCTCACCCACTCACCAAGTAGCTCAGCGGGCAGGTTGGACAGCCGAAGCAATTAGGATCCCTCCAGACCTTAGGAGGCCAGCTGGCTGCTGGGGAGGAATAATGGGGCTGGGATGCTTGTAAATGCCTACGCCCCTCCCCCGCGGCCATGGCCCGGCTCCAGGAGCAGTGGGTGGTGGGCAAACTGGCAACCCCCATCCCTGGACCACCCTTCCCTGTTGGTCGCTGGAGGCCTGTTCCCCCCAGCAGCACTGTTGCCCCGGGTTCCTGAGCCCTTGGTCCCCCATCCCTCCACCCGCATGATCCCTGCCCCCAAGCCCCATTCTCCAGTTTGTTCAGTTGTGAATGCTGCGTCCTGTCCTGGTGACAGGAGAACAATGTTGGTGAACGTCGAAGAGGGTGTCCGAGTGCTCCGTGCGCCCCTGGGAGTGAGTGGGGCGGAAGCCCGGTCGGCCGGCAGCCTGGCGATAGCGCTCTATCTGCGCTGCCGGCTTGGCCTACGGGTTATTTCTGAAGGGCGACGGGGCTGTGGTCGGTTCGGCGGGTGCGCCGGGGCCTGGCAGGGGCGGGGCGGCTTTATCGCCCGGTTCTGCGGCTGCTGCCTGGCGCTCCAGAGCTAGCTGGACCGCTGTCCTCTCGCCATGGGCTCCGGTGAGTCTGGGGTCTGCCCGGGCCCGGCCGCTCCCTGAGTAGAGTCCGGTGGGGAGGTGCTCTGTCCTCTGGGCTGTAGTCGGGAGAGGTTTGGGTCAGACTTCGAGGGCACCTCCAGCCGGTGTGCCAGGCTGTCGGGGTGGACAGGCTCGCGGGTGATGGGGGGGGCACGCGGGTGCCCCGGGACCCCGTCCAGGAGCCCCAAGGGTCGGGCTCACCGCGGCGCTTCCCTTCCAGGGCCGCGCGGGGCTCTGAGCCTAATGCTTCTGCTGCTCGCGCCGCCAGGCCGCCCGGCCGCTGGCTGCCCGGCCCCGTGTCGCTGCGCGGGGACGCGCGTGGACTGCGGGCGCCGCGGGCTGACGTGGGCTTCGCTGCCGGCCGCCTTCCCGCCGGACACGACCGAACTGGTGCTGACGGGCAACAACCTGACGGCGTTGCCACCGGGGCTGCTGGACGCGCTGCCGGTGCTGCGTGCCGTGCACCTGGGCGCCAACCCCTGGCGCTGCGACTGCCACCTGGTGCCGCTGCGCGCCTGGCTGGCAGGCCGGCTGGAGCGCGAGCCCTACCGCGACCTGCGCTGCGCCGCGCCCCCCGCGCTACGGGGCCGCCTGCTGTCCTACCTGGCGGAGGAGGAGCTGCGCGCCGCCTGCCCGCCTGGCGCGCTCTGCCGCGGGGCGCTAGCGGCGCAGCTCCTGCTACTCTGCCTCGGGCTGCTGCACGCGCTGCTGCTGGCACTGCTGCTGTGCCGCCTGCGGAGGCTGCGCGCCCGCGCCGCGCGCCAGTGGCCGCTGACTACCCCGCTGGCGGCGGAGCCCGCGACCCCCGAGCCGAGCGACTGGCGCTGAGCCATGCGGCCGGCCCACTGACGGCCCCCGCTCCGGCCGCGTCCTCCGCCCACACGATCTCCCAGACGCGCCCCGCCGCGGCCGCGTGCAGGGGCCCCACTGCTGCGCGCGCACCGCTGGCGACACGCACACACACCCTGGACCTGGATGCCGAAGCGGGCCCGGGGCGAGCCGCTGCCCAGACCAGTCGAGCCCCCCACGCCATCTCCAGTGCGAATAAACCCTGCTCCCCATCCGACCGATCTCTGCACCGTGCGACTCGGAATCCCCCCCCTCAAACCCAGAAAGAGCTCCGGGGATGATTCAAGGGGACACATCGCATGTTCATACACCCAAAATCACCTTCTGGTGCGCGCGCAAGGTCTGGGAGTGAACTCACCTGCCACCAACTCTACCAGAAGTTCTAGTGAGAAGGCACAGAAGAGCTGGAAGTACAGTGCTCACACTGGCGGGAGTGAGGACACAGGGGACAGTGAGGACAGTGGACAGTGAGGACACTGTGGAGCAGTGAGGACACTGGACAGGACAGTGTGGGGACGGTGAGGACCCCACAGGAAGTGTAGTTGCCAGAAAGAGCAGATGCTCAGAGTGGCGGTTTCCGGGAGTCAGTGAGGGTCTTCCAGGTGGCTCTGAGGACAGTCCAGGGTGTGAGGTTTCCCTGAAGGCAGTGACTGCGCCACACAGGCAGCTTTCAGGGTATCAGGGATGCACTGGGGATGGTGAGGGCGGTCGGGTGGCCCAGCAGATGCTTCCTGGGCATCTGAGCGAGAAGCTCTGGAGGGCAGGTGAGGAGGGGGCAAGCGTTGTGAGCTGGGGTCCACGTAAGTTCCCTGCAGGGGTGAGGAGGCACCTGGGGTTGCAGGGTCTCTGAATCGTGTCCTCCACCTGGCTGCCGCCTCCTGCAGGAAGGCACCTCTGTTTCTCAGTCCCTGTCTCCCTGTCCCAGCCCTGGACCCAGGCTGAGCCACCGGGGCCTGGAAATCCTCTGTGGGTGTCCCGGTGAGGCTCAGGCTGCTAATGAGGGCCTGGCGGACCCAAAGAGGGGCTGATGCATTTCCCACTATTGGGGTCCTGCTCCCACCCTAGGTGTGGCCCCCACCTGTCTGGCCCTGTGAACAATGAAGGCTGCTTGCTGTTCACCCCAAACAGGACCCTGACAAGGAGCCTCGGGCCTGAGCCCCAGCTGCCTGGCACAGGAAGGCCCCCGGCTCCTCTGACCGGGTCGGGGAGGCTGCCACTGACATGGCCTTTGTCCTGGCCTTTGTGGGACAAGACAGATGGCCCTCCGGTCAGCCTGATGCTATCTCAGGGCTGCCGGTGGGACGTGAGGCAGGAGCCACCCCCTCCTTTGTGGGCAGGTGCATGGCATCCGGCCCATTGTGGGCTGCAGTTGACTGTCTGGCCGTCCATCCAGGCTTATCACCACATCTGGGACAGCGGCCCCTTTTGTACAAATAAACTGCCACCCTACCTCCTCCAGGGAGTGTCCCAGAGCCCCTGGTGGGGGTCAGAGGTAATAGTCATTGTCAGAGCAAGGTCCACAGGCCACCCCCTAAATTCAGCCCCAATGTGGTGCAGGAAGGGGGTGTCACCCCTACTTTCTAGAGGAGGAAACCAGATCCCAGAGGAGGGTCTCCCTGCTGGGCCCCAGAGCTTTCTCCATGGCTGCACTGGGAGCAGAGCTGAAACCAGGCCCCTGGGACCCACTCTCCTCCTCACTGAGGCCTTTGGGGGGCAAATGCAGGGCCCAGAGAAAGTGGCCTTGGGGTCCTAGGTGACCCCAAGCAAAGAGAAGGAGGCCCCCCTGGGCCATGGGACAAGGTCCTAGCAGGAGCTGTGAGAAGTGGTGAGCAGGAGCCCAGCTCCACAGTCAGTGTCCTGCTGAGAGGGTGGGCATGAGGGCCCTGAGGGCCAGGAGATGCAGAAGGCTGGAGCTTCTTTGAAAGAGGGAAAAGGCTGGCATCACAGTGTGGTCAGACTTAAGGAAGAACTTCCCACTCAGACAACGGGGCAGTGGAACCACATGGTTTCTCCAGGCTTGCCCCTCCCTCTTGCCAGTTCTCCATGATTTTGATGGGCTCCGGCCAAGGTACTGACCACAGGGGGATGCGGGCCTGGCCTCGCTGGCTGACCTGGCCCAGCCTGCTTGGAGCCCCCAGTCCCAATCCTGACCCTAAGCTGACCCTCCACACACTAACCCTGGGGCCTCAGCCTCCAGAGTGTGGGGAATTGGAACAGTCCCAGCTCAGGGACACTGAATGAATGGCCCTGTGCATGGATGGGGAGTGGACATCCCTCCCCCAGCTCCAGGGCCTATGGTGCCCCTCCCTCCAGCACTGTCCTCCATCTCATGGATGACACACCTGCCCCAGGGTCCCTTCCCCACTGATAGGCTGGTCCCGTCTGGGGCCTCAGACTCCTTCCAGATGGGAACAGGTCAGGGTCCAACTCAAAGCTCTGCCAGGGCTTCCCTGGTGGCGCAGTGGTTGAGAGTCCGCCTGCCGATGCAGGGGACATAGGTTCGTGCCCCGGTCCGGGAAGATCCCACATGCCGCGGAGCGGCTGGGCCCGTGAGCCATGGCCGCTGAGCCTGCGCGTCCGGAGCCTGTGCTCCGCAACGGGAGAGGCCACAACAGTGAGAGGCCCGCATACCGCAAAAAAAAAAAACAAACAAAAAACAAACAAACAAAAAAAGCTCTGCCAGCCCCTCATACCTGCAGCCCCGAGGCTGGCTGATTCAGGGCCCCCTGCCCTGCAGCCCCAGGATCCTCCGACCACAGACTGGTCCCCCAGCTTCCCGGGGGGTAGGGGTTGGCCAGTGGTGTGGCTCCCAGGACCGCCAGCCTTAGATCAAGGCCCAGCCCTTCCCAGGGCAGGCATGACCTTCCTGCTCTGACTATGTCCTAACTATTCAAGGCCTCCACTCAACATTTCCTCAGCAGGGCGCGTTCTGGCCCTGCTCTGCCCAGACACATGGTGCAGGACCCTAAGGCTGCCCCGGGGCTCAAACCACATCCTGGCTAGTGAGCGACGACCGAGGGGTTGCATAGAGTGAGCCCCGGCAGGGCCAGACGGCGGCGCAGTTAGACAAAACCCTGACCTGCGCGGGGAGCCTTGGTGTTTTCATCCCTGAAATGGGCTGATGCCTGTGTCTCGTCCTCCCCGGGCGCGCGACCCCAGCCCGGCAGCAGAGGGCGCTCGCGGCCTGCAGGAGAGCCTGTGCGGGGCGCCCGGGGCGGAGGGGCGCAGGGCGCAGAGACACCAGGCTCGTCCGGGAGCGGTGCTCAGAGCAGGACCTGCCCAGGCTGGAGGGGGCGGCGGGCCCCGGGATCCGCAGATCGCGGCCGTGGGGGCGGGGCGGGGAGGGGGAACAAGGGGACGCCCCCGCCCCGCGCCGCCGCCGCGCGCTGACAGCCGGTCGCGGGGAAGATAAGGGACCTCTTCCGCCGGAGGGGAGTCGGGGGGGGGGGGGCGGGTCAGCCCAGGTGAGCCCTCTGCCCTCCACCGCTTTTTGGCTCCGTAAACACTTACTGAGTCCCTGCTGTGTGCACCGGGCGGACGGGGGTTGCGAGGCCGCGTGGAGGGGACCGTGAGAGGCTGGCTGGCTCCCGGATGCCCAGGGAGTGGGACATGGGATCCACCACCTCCTGACCAACCTGGTCGCGGAGTGCGGGTCCCCCGTGGGCGCCTCCTGCCTGCGGAGGGGCCGGCCGCTCGCTGGGCTTGGACTCGAGGGGCCCACGCGGACGAGGCCCTGGGAAGGGCTGGGGGCCAAGCCCTGGCCATGATGGGGGGTGGGCGCGCCGCCCAGACAGAGCAACAACACTGGCGTGGGTGGCGGGGCCCTGGGGGCCCATAGCTCAGCGCAGAGTCTGCGCCCACCCCCAGCGTTTCCGATGGAGGACAGGCAGCGGGTGATAAATCACCAGCTCCCACCCCCACCCACCGGTGCTGCCATGGAGAAGGGGGTGCTTCGAGCGACAGAGACAGAGCCCGAGGCAGACAGAGACAGGCCTAGAGACAGAGACAACCTCAGAGACAAAGGCAGCTACAACCGCCCAAGGACACTGCCAGGTCCCCTTACCTCCCACCCCCAGACCCCCCTCCACCAGGCCCATCTGGAAACCAGCTGAAAGCCACCCCACCCAGCCTGCCAACCCCCAACAAGGAGGAAGAGGAGGAGGGAGCAAGGACTTTGCAGCCATAACTCCCCTCCCACGGAGGACCATAAATCAGCAGGGGGCTCTCGGGAAGACCTCCCCTCCAGGTTGAGGGGGGTCTTTGGGGTCACTGGCCCTGGTGACTGGGCCTGGCCCTAGCTGTATCCCTCCCTCCTTTAACAGTCCTTAGGGGATCCCCCTGCTCCAGCTCTCTCTTTCTGCAGCCCAGTCACAAACCCAGAGCTGTCTACACCCAGTGCTGTCTACACTGGATGCGCAGTCCATCCTCCCTCTTCTCTCTGTCCGCAGACAGGAAACGTCTGCAGGGAGACGTCCTGTCCTATCAGGAGACCCTGGGCTGGCCCTGCAGGAACTGGGGTCAGCGGTCCTCCCCAGCGAAGCCTCCAGGGGGTCCCCTCTGCCCCAGGGGAAATGCTATCTGTCCCTCCTTCCATCCTGCTTTCCTGTCACCACCACTCCCAGCTGCTGAGGGCCAGCTGGACAAAGGGTGCTGAGAGATGGGCCAGGTGGGCCCCCGCCACAGGTGTGAGCACCCCCTGGGGTCAGGCGAGGCTTGAGAGAGCCCACAGGATGCTCCCAGAACCTGCAGGGTGGGCCCAGACCCCAATCCCAGCCGGACCAGCCTCAGCAATCCCTGCCCTGGGCGTCTGTCCTGCAGACAACCCACTGGACCCATGTGGCAGAGATAAGGCCACCTGTACACGGGGAAACCCACAAACATCCACCATGACATCTTCCCTGGCTTGTCTCAAAGAGTGGTAGGGGCGAGGACAGGGACTTTCTTGTCTCAAAAGATCTTCGGAGCTCTGGGAATTCTGTGCCTGAGAGAGGCACTGAGTGTCCTGGGGGCTGGCCTGGGCCTCGTCATGCGGATGGTCCCCTTGACCCTCAGAACAAACCCCCTGAGCCCTGGGACGTCAAAAGCACTGACCCGGTGTGTGGAGGTGGGGAACGGGAGGGTCTCCTGGAGATGCCCAGGAGCTGCCTCACAGGGGAGGATCCAGAGAATGCAGGGGCAGGAGGTGCACTGGGCTCAGCCCGTGGGAGGGAGGGGGTGCAAAGGCCCCCTCCCCCGAGCATGCTGGGGGAGGGGGGACGCGGTCCAATCCTTCATTCATTCTCAATTGTTCTCCCACCCGTGCACCCATGTGCACCCCTGTCTGGAGGCTGCCGGCTGCATGGGAGAGGGCTGGGGTGCAGGGCCCTTGGTCCCCAGACCTCCACCCAGCAGAGCCCCCCACCCCCCAGCCCAGGTGCTTCTCTCTCTGCCTCTGTGCCAATCACACAGGACCCTGGGACCATCCCCACAGGAACCCTCAGAGGTGGGAGGGGCTGGAAGGGGATCCTTCAAGCTTTACCTGATGGACTCCCGTGGTGTGGGCATACGGACCCCAGGGGAAGTAGAGTGTTCCCATGGCAGCCACTTCTGCCCAGGTGTTTGAATGGGCCGGGCATGCCCACCCCTGAAAAGGAGGCTACAGCCTGGAGCTGGGGGTCCCGGCAGTGTGGGCATCACCCTGGGAATTGTATGCCCTTGGCCTCTGAAGGGCTTCCTGTGGGCGGCCTTGCTTCTACGTAGAAATCTATTTTGATGTGGTTTGTGTTGGGGAGTTTGCTTTTCTCTGTGCTTTGTTTATTTAAAGATGCTCTTGAAGAATTCCAGCCCGTCTGCAGATACTGAGGAAAGGGCTTCTGTCTGGGCAGGGTTGGGAGGGTCAGGGTCCCTGACAGCTGCCAGTCCCAGCACGCCCACCCATGCCCTGTGCCCACCAAAGGTGTACCAGCGACAGACCTAGAGTAGGCAGGGCCCCGGGGATGCCGCCATCCAGGGATGTCACACAGAGGGGCAGTTCAGGAGGCTTTATGAGAAAAGTGGGGCAGACATGTTTGTGCGGCCCTGGGTCTCCTGGCACTAAATGCCTCACCTGGGCAGACATTTCTTTGTGAGTCCCTGGTGGGGAGGTCCCTATTTTATGGGTCTTTCTGCTGCAGACCCCTCATCTGGGGCCTCTGCTCTGCAGGTCTCTTCTCTGTGGGTCTCTGGTGTGGGAACCTCTGGCAGGGGGGGATCAGTGCCACCTCTCCTTATTTGGGGTGACATGGCTCTGCCACAGTGGCCTCTGGGTCATCCGTCAGACCCTTCTCCCTGGGCTGAGGATCCACTGCCACCAGAATCCCTGGGGCCCACACTCCTGAGCCTCTTGTGGCGAGGCCAGCAGGAGTGACTGGAGCATGACTGTGTCCCCAGATCATCCATGGACAGGTGGAAGGGCATCAACGGCTAAGGCTGACCTGCAGCCTTGACTCCGTGAAGTTCCCTAGACCTCTTCAGCAATGCCGTTATGAGTCCACTGAATCCTCCCTAAATCCTTCCTGAGTCTCCCAACCTTCCCTGGGCCCTCCGGGTCCTCTCCAAGTGCTCCCTGAGGCTCCCAGACCCACTTGCATCTCAGGCTTGGGCTACTGTACCCGGATTGGTCCTGGCAGGTAACTGAGGTTGGTGCCAGTGGAGCCCGGAGCCTGGCACAACCCCACAGGGTCCTGGTAGACAAGGTGGGCGGTGGGCACAGTGGTCTCAGGTGTGGCAGCAGGACCATGAAGGGTCCTCCTGAGTTATAGCCTCACTCCATTAGCACCCGCGTCTGGGATGTGTTCAGTGGCTGGACAGGCGGTGCCCCTGGGCCTCAGAGACAGTCAGAGCAGGTGGGCCCCAGGCACGAGTGAGGCGTCACCACCCCATACCTGTTCCCGATCCGCCTCCTCCCAATTCGCTCGCCCTGTGTCCTCCCCATGCAGCGGCCCGGGTCCCCTCCACCAAGACCCTCCTTGTGGGCTGTCTGGGGGTGAGGGAGACCCTGCACAGAACCTCACGTGCTCTGGGTGGCAAGCCGTGTCTCTGAGCAGCCAGGCCACATCCTCACGTGTGAGTGTGCGTGTGTGGACGGGAGTTGGATGGTCCTGACTCCCTGAGTGAGCGGGTCCACGTCCTCACACCTCCCGCGGGCGCGCGTCCCACCGGCCCGCCATGCCCCTGTGTGCCCTCGGCCGCCGCCCCTCCCTGCCTGCCGCGCCGTGTGTACACAGGCTTGTTTTCCCTGCCTCGCGGGCCAGGGGTGTGCTCGTAAATCGTGCAGCCGATGACACATTTATCCCGCGGGCGGCTGGCGGTGTGAATTTATGGCTGCCCCTCCCTCCTGGCCGAGGAGGGACAGGGGCCCGAACACCCCACAGGCAGGCACTTACGGGCCACTAGGCCAGCCGGGCCATTGTGGGGGCCACCAGGAGGGACTCAGGAGTGCTCTCAAGATCTGGCCGGCTCAGAAGCCCTGCAAAGTCAGGGGACAGATGGCAGCTGAGAGGCTGGGTGGGCTCTGCCTGGGTACAGGCTGCGGTCGGGGCTTCTAACCTGCCCCACCTCCGCCTCCCACCTATGAACCAGGCGGGACAGGAGGGGCTGCTTCCCTCTGTGTGGACTCAGCCCACCCACTGCTACTAGGCCTGTTGGAGGCATCGAGGTTCGGAGAGGATTGTCTGGAAGGGTGGGGACCCCAAGGGCAGCTGGGGCTGCCTACAGGGAGGGGGGAGGTGTGGAAAGTCAGGACGGGGGGCCCAGAGCACCCCACCCTCCTCCTCCTTGTAAAGATGGGGAAACTGAGGCCGAGTGAGAAGGGCCCAGATTCCTGCTTCCCAGCATGCAATGCGGGGGTCCCAGGCGCAGCCCCCTCCCAGGGCCCTTTGTCCAGCGCAGTCTGCGCATTGCGGGGGCAGACAGGTCCGAAGACAGGAGAGACGATGGAACAGTCAGGTCCCCTTGGGCCACAGCGGGGGATGGGGGCCCACTGCCTTCCCTCTGTCTGTCTGTCTCTGAAGGGGGTCGGGTCTCCAGGGGCCCCTCTGTCGGCTCTCATGCTTGCCCCCACTCTGGTCCTCGGTCCCCCACCCCCTACCCGCCGGCCTGTCAGGATGAGCGATGGCGGTGCCCCTCCCCAGGCCCTCAGCCCCAGGCCGGTTCCCGCTCATTAGCCGCTGACACTGTTTGCTTTCCCGCCCGGGACGCCCACCCCCGTCACAGGCCATTTCTCCTGGCGCCCCCCACCCCCGTGGGCCTGCCCGGGGGTCCAGGGTGCCGGGCGGACCTGCGTTCGGCTCCCAGAGAGATGGCCAGACACAGCCCGGCCCCACCCTCACCTGCAGGCACCAGAGGACAGACCTGAATGCAATAGTCAGGCCACAGTGAGAGTGAGACTGGGCCATGCCTCTGAGCCTCAGCTGGCCCTGCGGTGACACTCGGGCTGGGTCTCTGGTGACAGGCTCACACTCCCGTCTCTGTCTCTCTTGATCATTCGTCCCTATTTCTGTCTTTGGCTCTGGTCTTGCCCCCAGCCTCACCCCATGGAATGACCATTGAGCCACCATCCCCATGCAGAAGGCACCTCTCTACCTGGTGTCCCTCTGTCCCCCAAGCAGCCCTGGCACACAGTGTGTGGGTCAGAGGGTGAATCTATGATGCCAAGGCTTGGGGAAGAAGGCAGGCGGAAGGGTGACCAGGGCATAGCTGGGGGTGCCCCCTGGGCCCTGCACCCCAGCTCCAGAGGGCTCCAAGCAGGGGAGGCTGCAGATGGACCAGGGTTGGGGGGGTTGGCGTTGGCTCAGCCTCCAGGGCAGCCTTGGGGGCACGTCGGGGGTGGCAGGCCGCTTGCTGGCCCCCCTGCCCCCTCTCCATACCCTCCCTTAACGTCAACCCCCACCCAGTGTGGCCACAGCTGGGCGGCATCAGGGCCCACAGGCCGGTGGCAGCCAGTCCTTCACTTAAAAATGTGTTTGTGATTTTGGCGGCGGGGCAGATAACGGTGACGAATGGCCCGCCGGCCCCACGGGGCCCCCAGCCCATCTGGTTTGACTTTGGCCTGTCGTAGGGTGCCCCAGGGGCCCCACCCCTGCCCTCGGGCAGTACCCTCTGAGTGAAGCCCGGGGCCAGCGTGGGCAGCCCTGACATACCTCTAACCTCTGCAGACATTGGTCCCTCTGCTGGGAACACCCCTGTCCTCCAGCGAGTGTCCCACCGGGGCGACCCTCCTGCCCCGGGCCCGTGGGTACTGGACACTGGCCGGTTCGGTGTAGAGGCCACGCCCTGATCAGCTCTCTCTCCTCCATGGAATGGGGAGCAGTGGGCACCTGGCATGAGGGTGATGGAGGTGGAGAGGCCCGTGGAGGGGGCAGGGCAGCCAGGGCGGGGCCTGGCTGCCTGGCCCGACGGGCAGCGCATGTGGTCATCGTCAGGAGGGATTTCTGACAGGCCTCCCGACCCTCCCGCAGCCGCTGAGGCCCCCAGACCATCGATTATCCCTGGAGGGCAGCTTCCGGGTCCAGGCCCGTGCTCGGCTGGGGGGCAGTGAGGTCGAGCCGAGCCCCTCGGCCCAGCCCCTCCCTTCCGCCCCTCTCTGGGCTTCTGGAGCGGGGGCAGAGGTGGAGGGCGCCTGCTCCTCCCCCCACAACCATAGGGGCACCCTGGGCCATCTCAGCCCAGGCCCTTGGAAGCAGCCGGACATGTGGTCGGGGTCCACGTAGTCAGTGCGACCCCAGAGACATGGGCTCCTGCATTCCCAGCGAGACTTCCCGAGCCCCCCTGCCCAGGTTACAGACAGGGGTTGGACCCTGCTCTCAGTGAGGAGATAGGGGAAGGGGGCGCTTGGAGGTGCCCCCACCCATCTCAGGGGCGGGGGGGTGGAGGTGGGGGTGGGGTGGGGGAGGACATTGCAGGCCCAGGAGCAGAGCTGGGGGCCATCCCAGAGGCACAGCCTAAACTGCTCTGTCCCCAGGAGCTGCATCTTCCAGGCGGCCCTGGGTGGGGACAGCTGGGGGGAGGGAGAGGGGCGGCGCTGCATCAAGACTCCTGCCCCCTCCCTCCAGGCCGGAAAATCCCTCTCCCTCAGTATCACATTGTTGAGAATTAACTTTGTTGAAATAAAAATTGGTCTTGGTATTAACTCGGCCTCGAGGATTTTCTCTGGGATCCTGGAGGCTGCAGAGGGGTCAGACGACCATTCCCAGAGCTGGCTGCTGGCTTGGGTTTCAGGGGCGCCAACGACCTCCTAAACCTCTCTGGGCTGTAACTCCCTGCCTCTTGGGGACATGGTTCCTGGGGCTGGGGGGAGGGAGGAGCTGCTCTGGCCCTGCCTCCCCTGACCCTGGCCATGAAGCCGGACAGCATGGACAGCGAGGATCTTGGGGGTCCGGCCCTGGTCCCCCCCACCCCTGATCCTCCCCACTTCTCCCCCATCTCTCCACATCACTTGGCAGCCGTGGCTGATGTCCACGGGACTCCTCCTCCACCCTCAGGGTTCTGCCACAGCCTCAGTTTCCCCCCCATAAAATGGGAGGCTTGGCCCAGCCTGGGTGCGGGAGGCCCTGCAAACAGATGGGCAGCCTGGTGGCCAGACGCTCAGAGGTGGCCCTTCTGGGAGGCGAAAGCCCCGATGTGTGGCCGTGGCCGGAGTCCTCTGGGGGTAGGGACGGGGAGGGGGCGCTGAGGGCTCATGGCCGTTCACAGCCTCAGCCTCAGATGGCATTTGGCGGCCAGGCCGTGCACATGGCTGGTGTGTGAGGACAGAAACATGGGGTCACCCAGACCAGCTCCCAGGGAGGCAAGCAGAGACATGCGTACCACTGCAGCCACCAAAATGGTGTCTGTCTATACCCGCGCAGACCTGTGTGCAGCTGATCCGAGAGCCTCTGGGGGCCTCACCTTTCACATGGCCCCCTCTGCCTGGTGCGTCCCCCTGGGGCCTTCCACTCATCTGGAGGGTGTGTCTGCCCACAGGGATGCTGAGCCCAAGGACAAGAGCAGGGGATGGGACAGGCTGGGAGGAGCCTGCTGGGGCATCCAATTCTCCCCTCCCCCATCCCCCCACCTTCTGACACAAGGACACGTCTGTGCCCTCATAGTCGGGGGTAGGCAGGATTTCCCAGCCGGTGGTCCCCTCACAGCCTCGTCCGACCACAGCCCGAGCAGTGTGTTTTGGGGGGTGGGGTGCAGCCTGGGAACAGGTTGGGATAGGGGCCTGGGAACGAAGGCGGCGGCCCCTGGGGACGCTCGAGCAGGGCCAGCTGTTGCTGCCTGGCTCCAATTCCCGCTCTGTGCCGAGGCTGGTCCCCCGGGCCAAGGCCGGTGGTCTGCCTGGGAGGGAGTGGGCAGGCTGGGGGGCCTGTGCCTTCTTCTAGGCGGTGGTTCCTGGGACAGCAGAAGTAGGAGGGAGCCACCTTCATGCTGTACCAGTCGTTCAGAAGGGCTCCCCTGTCCCCCAAGCAGCAGGTCCTGAAGCCTGAATCACCCGAGCCCCCCACCTCCACCTCACCTGGAGCCTGGGCCGACCACCTGCCGGAGCCTGTGTTCCATGCCCCTCGGGGCCCACTCCCAGGGCCCTCCATTCTACTCCCCAAGCCTGGCCCCAGCCTGAACACTCCAGTCTGGTCCTTCTGTCCAGGGAGCCTAACTACCAGGACCAGGGCCAGCCTAAAGCTCCTACTCACCCTTCAGGACCCCATGCAAGTGTCCCTGTCCCTGGGGGCCACTTGAATGCTGGGCCCAGCACCAACCTGGTGTTGTCATCTTTTCAAGACTCCTTCCTAGTGGCCCTGCCCCTGCCCCAGGGCTGGACGCCAGGGTGGACACACAGCTCCATGGCTGAGAGGGAGAGGCTTGCTCCCTGGGTGTTGGTTTCCCACCTGAACAGTCTTTGGCTAAAAGATTCCATGGGTCCTACTGGAGCAAGTTTGTCCCTCTAGGGGGACCCTGAGGCTGCCAGGACCCGTCCCTTCCCCACCTAAGTGTTCTGAGGAGGTAGAGGGGCTCCAAAGAGGTGGGGTTTGCTGTGGGCACACTGAGGGTTCCCCCAGCTGGCTGTCCCCCAGACACTCGGTTGGCTCCAGCTGAGGCCGAGGGCCTGGCACGGAGTCTACTGGGTTGAGGCTGGGGGGAATCCTCTTATTCCTGAATCCCTCCCGCCTGCCTGGCTGCCCCCTGGGAAGCCCCGTGATCCAGGAACCTGATATTTTAAGACTTAAAGCAAATGTTTCTGGAGCCCAAGCTGCACTGAGGCGCCCGCCCGGTCCTTACTGGGGGAGGGCCAGCCACAGAGGAGAGGGACCCCCGCCCACAAACCAATCCTGCCCCTCCCTGGGCCACAACTTCTGGTGACGGGAGGGGCTATGAGGCAGGAGCCCCCTTAAGGGGCCAGAGCCGGGGCCAGAGCCAGGGCCAGCTTCAGGACTGAGGTGGGGGGCCTGGTGTTGACCTCCACTCTGCTGGTCCCTCTCTCTGGCTTCCAGCACTCTGTGAGGCCCATCAGAAGCCCTGAGCCCTCTAGGGCTGGCCTTCCCTGACCCGGGAGCCGGGGATACCACTGAACTGCCCTGCTCTGCCACCATCAGGGTGGGCAAGTCCACGCGCTGCTCTGACCCACAGGCAGAAGCCACCTGGAGCTCAGGTGGGAAACCCGAAGTTTCCTGGTCCATGGAGCAGGAGATCTGGGATGGATTGGCAATGTCTACCTGGGTTGCAGGTGTGAGAGTGGGGATCCATGGGCTGGAACGGGTTTGATGAAAAAGCAACACGCCCAGGTTTCTTAACCTCAACACCAGAAGGAACTCCCCAGTGCCTGGATGACAGAGTGGCCTGAGGCTCGGCTCAGGCCCAGCAGAGCTGGTCAGGGCAAGGCCCAGGCTCTAGGCCCTACCTGGACTCAGTGGAGCCATCTTCCTTTGGGAGAGTCTCCGAGGGCTTCAAGGGCTGGAGCATCATGGGTGGAGGGCCCAGGTGGGTGGGCGGACAGTGCAGGGCAGGGAGGCTTGGGCCTTGTTAGGGCAGACAGGGATAGGGCCCCCTCTGTAAGGAGTGTTCCAGACGCTGGACCAGCCCAGGCCCAGCTGGGAATGTGGGGAGTGGGGGGCAGATGTTCTGGGGATTCTTCCTGGGTTATCCTCATGACCCCAGTCAGCCGGGCCCCTAGCCCTCAAAGTACCTGTGCTGAGTCCCTGGACTGGTCCAAGCAGATGGGGCTTGGCCACACCTCCCTCCCCAAACCAGCAAGCCCATCAGGGCCAAGAGTCTCCTCGGGGTCCTTCAACCATTTCACAGATGGGGGAAACCGAGGCCCAGAGAGGGAACAGGCCTTCCACGGCCACATGAGAGCCTACAGCCAGCCCCGCTGCGTGGACTTCTTCCCCCCAACCAGCCCCTGAGGCCCTCTTGTCTCGGCCTGTAGGAGGGACGGCACTGTGGACAGCTGTGGGAGTTCAGACCTGACTGTGAATCCCAGCATCCTGCCTCCAGGGCCTGGGTGCTGTCTGCTCACCCTGAGCCACGGCTCCCCACCTGACCACAGCCCTTCTGCCCTGGCGAATTCCTGTGCACCATCAAAAACCCAGTGGGGCCTGAAACTTGAGCCCCAGAATGTCACACACACACCCATCTCCATCCCTAGCTGCTAAAAATTCCTCTCCCCTGACAGAGGAATTTCTGTGCCTGGTGCCCCCCTGGGAGGCCAGCAGCCCCCTTAGGTATTCCCAGGTCTGGCCCTGCTCCCTTACCTCAGTGGACAAGCCACCCTCACTGCCAGGCCTGGATTCCTGCTGTGAGAACAGACACACTGTCACCATGCCTTGGTTTCTCCAGCTCTGAAATGGAGATGTGGGTGTCAGTGGGTGATGAGCCCTGGGTGTCCTGAATGCTCGGAGGGAGATCAGGGTGGGCTGCCTGGAGGAAGGGCAGCCAGCTGCTCACTAGGCCCCGGTGTCTGCAGGCAGACCCCTGCCTAACAGCCCTGCCAGGTTGTGGGGCTGGGGAGCTGTGCCCACCGGGGCTGAAGCCTATAGAGCAGCCCCTCCCAGGAATCCCGGCTGCCCGGAAGCCACTGGCTCCCGGGGGTCACAGCCAGCACCTGCAGCTGCTGCCACCGGCAGCCCAGGAGAGCTCCAACCACCCCCTCCGTCACTGCTTCAGCTCAGCGCTGCCTTCTATTCCTCGGGCCTCGGTTTCCACGTGCATCTGGGAGAGCAGCAGGCGGGCAGGATTTGGGAGAGGACAGGGCGTCCTGGGCATTTAGGGTTAGAGTGGGGACAAGAGGTGGGCCATGGGGGGCCAGGAGGCGGGAGGAAGGAGGGAGACACTATCAGTCCCCTCCAGAGGCGTGGAGAGGTCCAGGGCCCCCACAGGGGAAGCAGAGGAATCCAGTTTTAAATCAAAGGGAGACTGATGCCCTGTGGGTGGGAGGTGCCCCCAGCGGGAGCTCCACATTCTGGGGCCTCGAGCCACTGCCCACTGCTCCCGAGGGAGCCAAGAACCAAACCCCCCTGTTTTCTGGAACTTGCCCACACTCCTGACCCTGTGACCACAGAAGCCCCATGGAGGCTGGGCCCCGGGTTCCCTGTCTGGCTTGCAGCCAGGCCAGTGGGTGGAGGCGGATGGGCGCAGGACCAGGCCTCCTCTGGGATGCCCATGGGGTGACCCCAGTGGCTCAGGGTGGAGTTCCCCCACCTGTCTGCAGGTGAGGGCAGGTATGGATAGGAGGTGGCAGCGAGGCAGGGCCCAGGGATGGCCTCGCACCCAAGCCCAATCCCTTCCCTTGGCCACACCCCTACCAGGGCCCCCTCCTCCCTCACCCGCATTCCCAGGCCCCTAGCCCTGCTTGGGCTCCCAGGCTCCAAACCAGAAAAACGAGATGGAGAACAAACAAGCGGGCTCAGGCTGCAGCCTCCAGCACATCCAGCGTCCGGCACAGGTCTGGCCATGGAGCCGGGTCCCACCCTCCTGGGGCACTGAGGGTCAGGGTGGAGGGTTCGCCTAGGAGATGCAGAGTGCCGTGCCCCTGAGTCGGCCCCTCCTGCCTCCCCACCCTTCCTGCTGCCCAGGCAGCCTCCCCTGCACTAGCCCCGCTCATCTCTCCAGGGGCAGGCTCTTGAGAGCTGCAAAGCCCACTGTCCTGGCCGCAGTGGGCTCCCCAGGAGTGAGCTTCTTGTCACTAGGGGTGTGCAAACAGGGCCAGAAGACCGCAGCCGGGGGCTGCAGAGGGGAAGTGCAGGCTGGCAGGTACCGCCAGTTTCCCGAGGTCCTTTTCAGATGGAGGGTCCCCAGACCCAAAACTCCCTCCTAGAACCCGAGGTTCAGGATTCTGACCTTTGGGACCGTGACGTGTCCCATGACGAGTGCAGTGCTGGCCGTGTCACAAATGCCTGCTTACTCCAAGGGGTCCAGGGGCAGCTGGGTGTCTCCATCTCATCAGCCGCCAACCCCCTCAGCCAGCTCCTGCCCCTCCACGCCCGCTTCCTCCATGGGTCGGGCCAGACCATTGGACCCTGAAGAGGCCCCGGACAGGCCTCCCACCAATGCCTGCCACTCCTGCCCCAAGGGCCTTGCACGGGACTTCAGTCAAGCGAGGGAGAAACTGTGGGTTTGGATTCCAGCAACTGGGCTGACCCCAGCAGAAAACGAGGAAGAATCCATCTCCCCGAGACTGCTTGGTGTGTGCCAGTATACTCCAGATTCTTGGTTTGACAGTCTCCTCTCTACAGAAAGGAGTGGGAGGCAAGGCTTGTGCTTTAAGGGAATGGTAGAGGGGCCAGCTGGGCAGAGCCACCTCCAAGGGTGGGCTGGTGGGTGTCCAGGACTCACCCAGCCGGGAGGAATGTGGTGCTGGGCTCAGGACACAGGCCAGGGCAGGGCCTGGGGCCTAGAACTCAGCCTGAGGGGCTGGGGAGGGCAGCCGAGAGGTTGCGGGGAGCACCATGGACTCTGGGCTTGGGCTCTGGCCATGGACTAGGTCCCTGGCTGAGCCCCACCTGACTCCCTGGGAGCCCTGACCGCAGCGGTGTGGGGCCGGACCTCACCTGTCAGTCTGGAGCAGCTTGAGCCTGGGGCAGGAGGTGAGGTCTGGAGAGGACTCCAGAATCAAGCTCAGAACAGCCTGGAGAAGAAAGGTTTTGGGCGGGTGGCCAAAGAACAAACACAGGGCAGGATGGGGCCTGAGGGTGGAGGGCACAGGGGATCCTGCAGGAGCAAGGGACATAGAGACATTGGACAGGGCTAGACAGTGCTCTGAGCATCCACTCTTAACCCCACATGGCTGGATGGATGGTCTGTCACCACGTGGGGCCGCAGGCCCAAGGCAGAGGCTGTGGAGGCCAGAAGGTGCCCAGGGCAGAGAGGTGCGGTGCAGGGCAGGGCAGGGCCGGGTGGTGCTGGGTGGGCCCAACCTTCCCAGGGACCTGGCAGCACCTCAGACGTGGGGTGGGGGAAAGGGTAGAGGTCGGCCCTGAGCAGGACGGGACGGGCACCCAGCTGTCCTGTGAGGACATGCTGCCCCTCCCGCCCCCAGGCCTCGCCACCGGACATTCACATGACCCATGTCTGGCTGCCCGCCCAGCTGGCATCCCTGCCAATCACGCTGACCTTCCTCCCACCAGCACCTGCTGGGGACTGACAGAGGTCTCTATTCCCGGCCAGGCGCCTGCTCAGGTTATATTTAGGCCATGGGTTGGGGGGAGGTGGGCACCGGGCTGCTGACCCCCTCCTGGGGCCCAGCGCGGGGCAACTGGGCTGGGCTGCCTGCCCAGGCCCAGCCTGGTGGCTCGGGCTGAGCTCTGAGGAGCAGGTTGCTGCCTGCGAGCCCTCTGTCCATAGCTGGGAACAGGCTGGGGCCACGGGCTCTGCCATGTTTCCGGTGGGAGCTCCCAGCTGTGGGAGAGTAAGGCTGGCGGTGCTGGAAACTCGGGGAGTCCAGCCTCAGGGGGGGCGGGCAGGAGCTCCAGGTCAGGGGTGGGAGAGGCCCAGCTGGCCTTTTAGTTCCAGAGGCTCTGATGTCCATGAGGTCATTCCCTCCCGGGACCTCCCAGGGCCCTGCCTGAGGGGACGCCTAGCCCCAGGCCCTTCCTGCCTCCCCGGACTGAGCCCTCTTCCCTCCTGCTGCCCGGCAGGATGTTCCCAGGGAGGAAATGGCCCCTAGGAGGCCACCCCATCCCTGCTGGAGCCCAGGGCCACTTCCTGCCCCATGTGGGCCTTGGTCCTGCCCCCAATTCTGCTAGCCCAGGCCAGACCCAGACTTCCTGCCCCCAGCAGCGTGGAGGGGCAGGGCCATCCCAGCTTCACCCGGGCCAGCAGAGACGAGCCAGACTCCCCGGACCCGAGGGCCTGAGAGCCTCTACCTGGGACTGCAGGACCCTGCCCACAGACCCCCCCCATCAGACACCCCAGCTCTGGCATTACCTGCTGCCCCCACAGCCCACCTCCACGGGGGACTGTGACCTCAGCAGTCCCCGGCCCAGCCCTGGAAGCTGACAGCTGCTTTAGAGCATCTCCCCGGCCATGGCAGAGGTGGGTCCATCTGGCACCACAGGGCTGGCCTTGAACCAGAGGGCTTGCCTGGATCTGAAGGGTCCTATGGCAGAGGTCACGACCCTGCTCCGTGGGCAGCCTCATCTCCAGGGGAGGCCCCTCCTTGGCCCAGCCCTCCCTCTCCGCCCAGGCCCTTCACACCCCACTCGAAGGGGTTTCCTGGCCCTGCTGACCCCAGATCAGGGCAAGTTGCCAGCCACCCCCCTCCACCCTCCGCCCCAGGAAACACGCAGCTGGGGGTTGTGGGGCTTCGGGGCTGGGTTGAAGTAATCGAGGGCAGGGCTGGGGGCTCTGGAGGGAAATGGGCGGCCCCAGCCCAGCCCTCTCTGAGGTTCAGGAAGTGGGGGTCTCAGAAGCTTCCTCTTGGCCAGACGTGCTCCCGGTAGGGCTGGGCAGCCAGGGGGTCAGAGGCCTGGCCCCAGCTGCCCCTTCCTCTCTAGCCGGCCACCAGCTGGGTGGCCTGGGCTGCTACAGGCCTCGGGCTGGTAGCTGAGTGTCCCTCGGGCCCTGCAGGTGGCCGGCAGTCAGTGCCAGAAGGTCTCTGGGCCGCCCAGGCTGGAGGCACGTCAGCATGGCCTCTGTGAGTCCGTCGGCACACCCGGCCCTGCCTGGCAGGAGTCGCCATCAGATGGGTGTGGCAGGAGTGCCCAGCAGGTCCCACCCCAGCCCCGGCCTGTGTTCCCTCCTGCTGGAACTCCCCCGAGCCTTGGTTTGCCCATCTGTACAACAAGGTGACAATCCCTGCCCGGACACAGACAGAGAGGGTGCCAGTAGAGGCTGGAGCCCAGACCACTGGGGTAGAAGACCTCGGGCCCTCCGGGGCAGTGCCTGGGTCCCTGCCCTGTCGCAACCCGGAGACCCGGGGTCCACTGCCCGCCTCCCCCCCACCCCAGTGTGCCTGCCACACCTGCCCTGAGTGGGCTTCCCGAGCTGGCACCAGGCCCCACGCCTGCTCCCTGGCACGCACAGGGGCTGATAGAGGCTTTGGAGGAGCCCAGTCCGGCCAGGCCCTGAGTGCAGATGACTGAGGTGGGAGTTCTAGCCCTCTGGGAGACAGGTGGGCACCACGGAGGGGCCGGGGAGGACCCCACCCTCAGATACGTTGGCTCGCACCCCGCCCACAATGGGGGCCCGCGTCGGTGGGGAGACCGAGGCGGGGAGGAATGACTGGCCTGGGAGGGTCTCAGGGTGGGGTGAGGCCAGAACCGCAGCTCATGAGTGTGCATCTGTGGCTGTGTCGCAGGCCTCACTGGCCCCCACCCCTGGCCCACACATGATGGGCGGTCGTCCGTCAGCAAGGCCTGCCCCTCTGGCCATCCATCACCAGCCGTGGCCACGGGAGGAACGGCCTGTTTGTTTTGCCAGCTCCGTGTTGCTCCCTGGGGCGTGAGCCGGAGGAAATGGCTATTTCTGCCTGGGCGGGCGGTGGACAGCAGAGGTGTGGAGGCCACCAAGGGCGGGGTCAGGCTGGGCTGTGGTAGGACCCCTGGCCAGGCAGGGCCCCTCATAGGTGCCCGAGGCCTTGCCTTGCCCTGTGCCTCAGTCTCCCTCTGGCACCAGGGCGAGTGACACTGGGATTTTCTGACCGTTCCCATGGCAGCTGTCTCCAGCCAGGTCACTCACTCCTGCCCTTGCCACTGGGTGGGGTAGGCTCAGGTGTCAGCTGCCACCAGGTTGGGGGGTCCCTTTGTCAGAAATCCAAGACACTTGATGCTGGATGTCCACACTGGCTGCTGGGAGCTGCTCTGGGGCTGGGTTCAGGCCATACACCGATTGGTGGGGTGGGGGTGGGGCTGCCAGGAGGTCTGGAAGGTTCTAGGCACCTATCTGGAGATGTCCAGCCTCAAGATCAGATCCAGGGACACTTGGGGCCACATTAAAAGAGACAGTACATGTAGAATGGAGGAAGTGACATGCCGTACCAAGAGGACAGTGTCCAGACCCCAGGGCAGCATCCTCAGCAGCTACAGAGTGACCACCTCTGCCTGGTGAAGTATATTCATACAGGCGACACAGTGGCATGGTGCTTGGCGCCCCAGTCACCCATCTCTTTTCACAACAACCCCCAAGGCTCCAGCAGCCGGGCTGGGACGTGTCTTTCCCTGGTGCAGCCTCGGACCTCTGCCCTTATCCACGATGTATAACACGGTCACTCCTCACTGCCCGGCCCTGGGCTCCCGCTGGACCTGTGGATGAGGGAAGCAGGCTCAAAAGGCCACAGTCTCAGAGCCACGTGGTGTGGTGCCCGGCTTCCAGGGCAGGCGTCTCGCGAAGAACAGGCTCATGCTGTATCTGGAGGGCCTCGTCTGGGAAGCAATGCTAGAAGCCAAAAGCTGGAGTCAGGAAAATGCCCTCCAGACCCCATCCCCTCAGCCTTCCTCCAAGGTAGTCCTGACATCCAGACAGTTCTCCATCTGGGAGCAGCAGTCTCCTTCCAGAGCATTCCTCCCTTATACCCGGCTGCTCCCTCTGCCCAGGCAGCCTGCACATGTCTGCAGGGCATCACTGCCTCCTGTCTCCCCTGAAGCAAGGCGTTGGCTGGTCTTAGCAGATGTTAGGAAAGAATCTGCAAAAATTCCCTCCAAGGTGAGCGTGACTAATAGCGTTCTGTCCTGAGCGCGCAGGGAGGGTAGAGGCGCCCAGGAGAAGCCACGTCCGAGGCCACTTGAGGGGACTCTGGGTGCTGAGTTGCAGGCTTCTGGGGAGAGGAAGGCTCAGCAGCCAGGCCCACCTTCCCCACCAGCACAGGGTGACTCCTGGGTCCCAGCCCAGGGCCAGCACACAAGGGCAGGCTTAGCCCCACTTGTGCATCACCTTCGTGTCTGGTCTCACTGCCCCCCATGCCTGGCCTGGATGGGAACAGTGACATGACCAGCAAATGCCACCACCCCCCCGCCCCCCAGGCTGAAGGACCAGGCAGAGCAGCAAAGTAGAGCGCAGGGCCCAGCAAGCACAAGGGGGGCAGTCCTGAGACGGTGTGTTGGTCGGTGGGGGCAGAACCAGGGCACAGCACCAGGAAGGAGGGGACACGTGCCCGAGACCTGGGCAGGCAGGCGCTCTACAGAGGGGCCGGCCATGGAAGTTCGGTGTCCCTGCGCCATGCTGGCTTTGTTGGGGCTGCCTCGGTTTCTCCAGTGGGCACCTCTGAGGCTCCCATTGGCCCCAGGGCCTGGCTGTTCTCAGTCAGGCCTGAGACAGCCTGTCGCCCATCTACACGCCGCCCAGCATGGGGCGGCCAGTGTGTTGGGTTCTGGCAAACACCCTGGTGGGAGGGGCTGGGTTGGCTTAGGGGCACCAGTGAAAGCTCACATCCGTCTGTCTGTCTGCCCAGCACAGCTGATGCCAAGTCCGCACTTAGCAGGACAGGGCCTCCCTCCTGCCCCATAGCATGGGGCCAAGGCCAGTCTCATCCACCCCTCTTGGCCTCAGTTTCCCCATCTGGGAGGTCCCTCCCCTCTGCTCTGGTCCCCGGGTTGCCCACCACTGGCACCACCTTGGGGCCCCAACAGCTTAGTGGGTGCAGGGAACCCAAGAGGGGGCTTCAGCAGAGGCGAGATCGACCCAGCCCTTGCCTTGCCAGGGAAGACAGCGGGAAGGGCCAGGCCACCCCTACATGGATGCAAGCAGGACCCTCTTGGCCACATGGGCAGAAGGGGTCGGGTGGGGGGGCTTCGGTGTCAGAACCAGCTCCGAGCAAGTCCAGGCCAGGGACTGGGGGAGTGGGCCCACGGGCAGGGGCCTCAGGGCCGCCAGGCCGCCCCCTCCCCGCAGCTGTCTCCTGCTCCTCAGGCTCCCACCTCCCCCGCCGGCTGGGACTCCTATTTCACTGAGGAGATTAAGACCACCTGGCGAGAGCCCCCTCCGGCCCCTCCCCTCGCCCCAGCCCTGCCTCCCAGCCCGTCGGCCCCTTGAGGTGCCCTCCTGCTCCCCTCCCCACCCCCACATTCCCACACGGCTTCGCTGCGCGCCTCTGTGCCTGGGATCGCCCCGGCGCATTGATGCTCTGAGCCCCGAGCCCTCCAGTCCTCACCCATTGGGCTCCACCAGCCCTGCCTGGTGGCCCCGGCACCACCGCTGTCCCCACAGCGATCCCTGTCCGCGTCCTGCCTGCCAGGCCTGGGGTCCTTTCCGCTCAGCCTGTGCTGCAGCCTCCAGCAGTCCTCACAAGGTCTCGAGAGGGACCCAGGCCAGCCCCGCGCTTCAGGACAACAGCCTCTGAGCCTGGGCCCCGGGGGCTCAGGTGTGGGCCCTGTCCAGCCTGCCATGGGCGGCTGGCTGGGCCTGACGCTACCTCAGACAGACAGGAGGAATCTCAGCTCCTAAAACCGCAACTCTGAGTGTGCCTGTTTGTTTGCTTTTGAGAAATTCCAACCTGGTTCAGCAGAGCCGAGGAGGAGGGAAGGGATTTGTCTGGCTGGGGCGGGGCGGGGCTATGCTCGAGGACACGGGAAACAGAGGCCAATGTGGACACCTGGGCTGGGCAGGGAAGCCAGGCAGAGCGGGCCCAGCTGGACTTCCTGGGGGCACAGCCAGCATGCCCCCTCCCTGAATCCCCGCCAGGTCCCAAGGCCCCACAGGAGCACAGAGACAACAGCTGCCCTACCCACAGTCCTGGGGGACCAGCTGGGCTGGGGGGTGGCCCAAGGAGCCTGGGGCAACTGTGCCATCGGCTGAGGAGCCACGTTCAGGAGCTGACGGGAGTTCGCTTAAATCCACGCTGTGGGGCTTCCAGCTCTCTCCCCATTTCTCAGACAGAAACATTGAGGCTTGGGGAGGACACAGAGCACTATAGGGTGAGGCTTACGGCTAGCCCAGATTATGATGTCTGGGCCACACCATCTGCCCTGGCTCTGCCTGTTCTGAAGGGCCCATCTCCTCCAAAACATCATCCCCACCTTCTTCCCAGCAGCTCCTCCCCTAGAAGGGGAGTCCAGACAGAGCTGCTGGGGAGGGACCTGGCTGCCTCCCCTGGTCTCCCCAGGCCTCGGCCTCCTATTTGCCCACAGGGTCCTGGAGGTGGGCCTGCCGAGGGTGGTGGGCAGAGGCTCTGGACACCAGGTTGGTGGTTCTGGGCTAATGGGGTCACCCAGCAGCCCTGGGGGCTCCGCCAGGGAGCAGAGGGGATGGAGAGGGGCTCGGGCACAGAGCCAATCCTCCACTGCCTCAGACCAACTTCTACCCGGAGCTTCTCCAAAGAGAAAGCTGGGCTGTCACAACGAAAACGTGGACAACTTGAATTTTTTTTTTTAAATAGATATCTAAAGAGAGGCATCTTTTTAAAAAAATTTATTTATTTATTTATTTTTGGCTGTGTTGGGTCTTCGTTTCTGTGCGAGGGCTTTTTCTAGTTGCGGCAAGTGGGGGCCACTCTTCATCGCGGTGTGCGGGCCTCTCACTGTCGCGGCCTCTCTTGTTGCAGAGCACATGATCCAGATGCGCAGGCTCAGTAGTTGTGGCTCACAGGCCTAGTTGCTCCGCGGCATGTGGGATCTTCCCAGACCAGGGCTCAAACCCGTGTCCCCTGCATTGGCAGGCAGACTCTCAACCACTGTGCCACCAGGGAAGTCCGACAACTTGAATTTAAATTGCTAACTGAATCAAGCATTTAATGGAAATTCCAAGTCTGATATATTCGGTTATTATAATTGCTGTATCTTGAAGAAGAGACACGATACATCCTTTGATTATGGGGAGCTTGCCCTGGCGAGGCCCCGTTAACAAAGGTGCAGGAGTCCCCAGCTTGGCGGTCATTGCTCATGCCTCTGGCCCTGCCCCCGTGTCTTCCTTCCCAGAGCTTCCTTGCTCATCTTACCCGCCAAGCCCGACTCAGGGCTGGGGCCTGAGCATGGAGACTGACCTCCGAGGGGATCTACCCAGAAGGGTCCCCGCTGAGTGAACTGTTATGGCAGACTCTTCCTGTCCCCAACGTCCAGGGCATCGTCCTGGCTATCGGACCTTCTCCCAGGGGCATCATTTGAGGGTGTCACTTTCAGGAAATAATCCCGCAAGAACAGACTGAAACATTTTGATCTGCATTGTGCAGTGCCCAAGGCTTCACATGGACCTCATCCAAGCCAAGTAAGGCTGAGGACCACCTGAGTTACTGAGGTGAGAGTCCTCGACATTGATGACTTGCTACAGGGGTCACTGTAGGGGATGCACATGCACGCGCATGCGTACCTGTGTATGTGTTCTGCACGTGCCTGTATGTGCACTCTGGCCCATGTTGGTGTGTGCATGTGTACATGTGTATGGTGTGCTATACAAGTGTGTGTGCATGCACTTCTGTGGGTACGTTCACGTATGTGTGTGGTGTGTGCATGCATGTACACTTGTGCCCTTGCTCACAGTTGTGTGTGTACTCAGTCAGTGTCCCCTGCCAGCCAGAGGAGCCTGAGAAGAGTGTCTGCAGGTGTCCAGCTTCTGGCCTCTCACCCTCAGCCAACACACCCAGGGGCTTTGAGGACCTATCCCTTTCCCTGGAGAGTGTGGCTCCCCCTGTCCTGACCACAGAGCGGAAGCTGTGGGCGGCCTAAATCTAGGTCACCTGGGTCTCTGAGCCCCACTGCTGCCTGACAGCACCTGGGGTGGAGGGGCCAGTGTGGCCAGTAGATGGACAGACAGATGGACAGCCGGCTCCCCATGTGGCTGGGTCCTCCCACCAAGTGGGCAGCTAAATCAACAGGCTGAGAAATTGGAGAGGGGCCCAGGACCAGGCTGTGTGTTGGGCCGTCTGTTTGTTTGTTCTAGAGCTGTGGGAACTTCCAGCCTGCAGGGGGCCCTGGTGCCCTGCGGGGGGCAGGGGGTGCTATCACCCAGGCCCGACCGACAGCCCCATCCGGTCCGGCCATCCCCTCACTGTCTCCGCCCATCTGTCCTCCTGGGCACTGGGCCCAGAAGACAGCACCCTCAGTGAGGGGAGTACAGCCAGGCCTGGGGCGGATGGGAGGCTGCACCCAGCTGTGCATGGCTGTGCAGACCCTGGCCCATCCCTCCCGGCTCTGAGGGGCTGGTGTCACAGCAGTGTGTGCCTCTGTTCTGCCTTCTCTGTCACCCCTCAGGTGACACCCTCCAGTGTCCGTGTCTGCCCCCTCAGTTGCCCTTTGTTCAATCTGCAGTCATTGGCCCCCCGGGGTCCAGGCCCTTGGATCAGGAGGCAGGTGGCACTGGGGACCAGGAAGAGTCCCAGGTGATGCCACAGAAGGGGCAAGGGCGCCAGCCCCTTCCCTGGGCATGGCTCAGCTCACCCACCCAGCGTCATCTCCAAGCCACCAAAGAGCACACGCCAGGCTGTTTCTGGTCCCCAGCCTTTGCCAAGAACTCCACGGGTTCTACCTGGAGCCTCCTCACAGTCTTCAGTCCCCCACACATGAACCCCACTATGCAACCGGGGCTCAGGGCCCAGCACAGGGTCTCCCACCAGAGTTTGGGGTAAGAGCCCACCACCAAGGAAGAGGCCTGGGTGGGCTCGCAGGGACTTGTGCTTCAGTTGGGGGTACCCCGAGGGAAGGGCCTGGGAGCAGTTAGGGGGCCAACAGAGCCACTGCTAGTCCAGGTGCATGGAGCCCCCAGGCTGGGGAGAGGGAGTCGCCTCCTTCAACCTGCAGCCGGTGTCACAAGAGACCAGGCCAGTGGGGTAGGGGCAGGGAAACCGCCCCTGCCCGGGATGGATGCGGCCTCACTACCAGCTCCCACAGGCCCTGGTCCCAGCCCAGCACCGCCCCCCCACCAGCCTCCGCACCACCCAAGGGTCTGCAAACCCACGGTAGATCGCGCAGACCACGCTGGAGCCAGTGGGGCCACGAGCTGGGCACGCAAGAGCCACCGGCGCAGACAGCGCCCGTTCCTCCCCGCCTCTTGGGTGGAGCCCATGAGTCCTCTTCGGCTCCCCAGCCAGGGGCCAGGAGATGTAGGCCACCCCACAACGGCCCCACTCGCCCACCTCGGGGGGTCGGGGTCGCTGCCCATTCATGCCCAAGCGGGCCACCCAGAAAGCCGTGTTCGTCGGCATTGCGGGCCAAGCGCTTTCGTTGGATGGAGGCAGATGAGACACGCCCAGGGGCTGAGGTCCTGCGCGAGGCGCCCACTATGGGCGGGGAGTGGAGAGGAGGAATGGAGCTGCGAAGGGAGAATGGAGCTGCCCTGCGCACCCGCCTCTCCCGGCTCCACCAAAGTTCACCCCCTCCCGCCTCCCGCCAAGGGTTGGCCCCCCGGAGGCCCAGGCTCCCGGGCCACGGGGCTGGGGAGGAGTGGCTGCTGGCGGCAGAAAGGCAGGGCGCAGGCCGCTCCCGGTGCGGCGCCTGCCTGCGAGAGCACCGAGGCCCGTCTAGGCAGGCCCTGGAGGCAGTTCCCGGTGAATCAATCCTGAAACGAATGAACCGGGTCAAGAAAAGCCCAGCCCCTCTCTTTCTGAACCTCGGGTGGGGGAGATGGCTCTGCCCCGCTTGGTGCTCTAGTTCCTGGGGGACGGGGCCCCCAGTGCTCCACGCACTCACATCCTCCAGCCGCCCGCTCAGATCCATCTGTGTGCGCCTGTGCCCCAGATAGCGGGAGACGCAGGCTGGGGGAGCGGGTGGTGCCCCACCTTGTCTCGCGGAGCACCTGAGCACAACCATAGGTGGGCTTGGCGCCCACCAGAGATGCACAAGGGCGTGAAGGTCCTTCCAAGGGTGGGAACAGAGACGCCCAGAGTGAATTCTGAGCGCTAGGCATGGCACTGTCGAAGTGCCTTTATGGTGGCGGGAGAGTGAGGAGTGGGGTCCCCCCCAAAGCTGTGAGGGCTCCAGTCTTGAGGGCTGCCCTGAGGAAGCCACGTGCGCTCCGGGGAGGCGGAGCTGGGTGCAGCAGTGTAGCGAGACTCTCCAGGGGCCTCCTTCTGCGCGCTGGGGAGAAAACCTCCGAAACAGCGCTTGCTTCGGGCAAAACTCTGAAGATGCTGGGGCGGGGGATGAGAGAGCCTCCAAACGCAAGGTGCCAGGGGAAGCGCTGGGATGCATCCCAATGCCCACGTGGGACCCAGAGCAGGGCCCTCAGAGAGAAGCAAAGGCTGCAGCCCGGTCTGCACCCAGGATGGGCGGCTGCCTCGGCTCCATCCCGCCCCTGCCGCCTCCTGTCCTCAGCTAGACTTCTGGTCCCCGTACCTCGGGAAGGCCGGTCAAAGCCGAGCCTCGGTTTTAGGGCCTGTAAAGTGGTCTCATCCTAGTTCCCCCTTCACTGCCAAGTGGCGCAGCGAAATGCGAGTCTTGTCTTCAGCCCACGACCCTGGCGGAGGGGCACGCCGCGCCCTATGGAGGTAGAGTCCGAGCAGCGCACGACCCCCGGCAGCGCCCAGCCCTTCCGGCCCGGTCGGGCCGGCGCCCAGCCAGGCCTCCTACCTCGCGCTCCCGGAGGTGCGGCCGGCAGGGGGAGCGAGGCGGAAGGGAGCCGCGGCCGCTCCAGGTGAGGGATGAGGACTTCCCGCAGGCGGCGGCGCGCGCGGACGCGGTGTGCGGGGCGTCGCAGGACCAGAGGGCGCGAGCTCCGTCTGGGCGGTGGGGGCACTGTGGGTGGGGCGGCGGCGGGCGGTGAGGAGAGCAGCGGATCGCCCCGGGAGGGACGGAGGGAGGGTACGAGGAGCTCACCCCGGAGGCGCGGGAGGCGGTGACTCCGCAGCGTTCGTTCGGGCCTCTTTGGGCCCCTGCAGTTGGATCCCAGCGCACCGGGCGTTGACAGAGGGGTTTGGGGTCTGCAATTGCTCGGGTGAGTAGCTGCAGCCGGGGAAGCAGGGTTGCCAGTCCCAGGCGGAGCGGCGTGGGGGGGCCCTGACCTCCTCCAGCGCTCTCTCTACAAGAATTGGCCCACTAGCCCATGCCACAGCGTCCTTTCTGCTCCCGCGCTTTTCCCCACCTAGCCTGGCCTCCCAGATCCCAGCTCAGGCATGAAGGGGTTAATGAGGGGCTGGGAGGACCCCGTCTCCTGTCTCCGAGGGCCAGGGACCTCAGGACAGTGCCCCAGGAGGCTGACCCTGCGACTGCAGAAGCCCCAGGGTTTTTCACTTTCATTTCTCCTTTCTCAGCATTGGTGTCTGCCTCAGACTGGGCACCTGCCCACTGTCTTCAGGTGTTTGCCCAAGTATACAAGGAAGTCTCCCCAGGTGCACAGGACACAACCATGGGCACCCCCACATGCCAGGACAACACACATCCCAGATGGCATACAACCACACACACCCCACGCACCCACCTGCAGGTTGGATGCAGACCACCAGCAAGAGGTACCCATGGTGACCGCCCTGCATGCCTCTCTAGGTGCAGACCCTCAGCACGGGCTCCTCTCCTGCAGCACCACCACAACCTGCCCCCACCAACTCCCCTGCCAGCCGGGCTCTCCCTCCACCAGGAGCATCTCCACCTGGGGTCCTGGAGGCCTGGTGCATCACACCACTCCCTGGACCTGCTCCTGGGCCCCACAGATCACTGTCACTGTCACAGCCCCACATGGCCACTCAGGGTGGGGGGCACACCCTGGCAACAGTTTCCCTTTTCTGGCATGGTCCACAAAGCTGCAGCCACAGCCTAGGGGGTGGGGTGGGGCTCACTGTACTTGAGGTCACACACACCCACCCCAGTCACACAGCAGGGCCCACATGCTCACCGACTTGACTCCAGCCTTGTATCTTTCCTGGACCTCAGGCCCGGGAGCCAGGCGTTTCCCACTGGAGCCCACTCCCAGGTCCCCAGTTTCTGGGACTTCCTGCCTCAGAGCCAGCATCCCCTCCAGCCTGGGATCTGAGGCCCTGGGACTGTAAAAACCCTGAGAGAGGCTGCTGCCTCCCAACCCCATCCAGGCAAGCGCAGGCAAAGCAACAGAGGCCTTGGAAATGGAGGCCTGACTGCCAGAGCCTCAGTGCAGGGCCAGAGAGGATCCTGGGAGCAGGGAGGCCTGGCGCCCTGCTGGGGAGACTCTGGACTGGAAGGCCATGGATGCCCTGAACTGGGCAGAGAGGCCTCAGAGGCAGTAGGTGTGCGGAAGCGCAGGCCAAGTCAGGTCTTAGCGTCTGGGATGCCTGGGCCTGAAGGCCCAACTGGGCAGCAGGGCCTTCCCAGGCGGGCAGGCTGGCTGTGGGGTGGGTGGTGAGCGAGGGGCAGCATACGACCCGGCCTGCGGCCTGAATTCCTCCGACGTGTCCTCGGCTCCCTCGGCCAGTCAGGCCCCGCCCCCGGCCCTCCCTGCACCCGGCCGGTGCGCTGGGAGGTCGGAGGAGCGGGCACTGCCCACCCTCCGGATGTATAAGCGTCCTGGCCAGAGGCGGGCGGTGCGCGCGGGTGCGCGTGACGCTCGGGCTCCCGGGCTGCTTGGCCTGGGCGGCGTCCCTCTGCTCAGGGTCCCCAGCCACGACAGTGAGCCGACCGAAGAGGGCTGGGGGCCGCTTGCTGGGCTGGGTCCTGTCCCTGAGCACCGAGGAAAGGACGACGCCGTGGCCCTGGGGCTGTCCGCCTGTGGCCAGTGCCGGAGCCCGGACTGCCCTCTCCTCACCCAGGTGCAGGGGCAGCCGGGGAAGAGGAGGCGGGAGGAGCCGAGGGCAGGGGCAGGGCTGGTGCCCCACTGCTTCGGGCTGGGACTGGGCGCTCCCAGCGTCCCCACCTCCCCTCGGGGGCTGGGGAAGCTGATGGCTTCGCTGTACAGAGGGAACCCAGGCCTGGGGAGCAGCGAGATGTCCAAGGGGTGCTGGTCATGGAGGCCCCTGGGAGCAGAAGCAAGGGGCCCGGACCTTGAAAAGCAGGAGGGCCCACACCCCCAGGGCTCTCAACCCATCAGGGCCCCTCGGCTGCCACCGGCCCAGAGTGGGGGGCCGTGACACCATAATCCCCTGGGCCCAGGGCCGGCGGCTGTGAGTGGCACCGCAGGCCCCCGCCCCCGGGGCCCGAGGGCTGGGCCGGCCTCGGTGGGGCCGGGTGCACGCAGTCGGAGGCGGCGCCGGTCAGGCCGCCGGGCGCCTATGGACGCACGGAGCCCGCTGTCTCCCCGGGCCAGCGCGTTCAGCATTGCCTCTCTGGTTGCAGCAGAGGCCGCAGAGCACACCGCTCGCCTGGGCCTTGGGTTCTCCGACCCGGCGAAGCTTCGCAGGCTGCTGGGATCCCCGGCCGGGATGCACTTCAGCACCGTCACCAGGGACATGGAAGGTGAGCCTCCTGCTGCGTCTACACGGACTCACCCGCCAGATCCCCTGCCCCTGCTGCCGTGGGGCCCAAGCAAAGAAGGTTGGCAGGATCCGGGCAAAGAGAGGGTGGAGGGAGCTCTGACGGGGTTAGTTCCAGGCTTCTAGCTTGGACTCTAGGGTGGAGAGGAAGGGGGGCATCCTGCCCAAATTCTGTGCCCCCGTCCAGCCTGGGGACCCTCCAGCCTGGGGACCCCGCTGCAGAGACCCGCACGCAGCTAGACACAGGAGCAGAAGAGGGCGAGGGGAGGCTGGGAGGACAGGAAAGAAGGACCAGAGAAAGGCGGTGGCAGAGGGGCCGTGAGCTCAGAGAGGCGGGAGGAAAGGAGAGGAGCGTGAGATTGTCAGGGGACACGGAAAAGGCAGGGGGCAGAGGGAGAAAAAGAAATTGAGAAAAGGAGAGAAAACAGAAAATCCAAAAGAAGAAAGATGAAAAGGAAATGAAGAGGGCAAGAACGAAAGAGAAGAAAGTGGAGGAAAATTTACGAAAGAAAGTTGAATCATAAAAAAAGAAAAAGAGAAAGAGTTCAGTTTTTATTTAAAAAAAGAGAGTTAAAAGCCATGAATAACACAGAGACGCACGCAGAAAGGAGGGGGACAGGCAGAATGAAAAGAAAGACAAAGCGCTGAGGGGCTAGCAGGAAAAAGAGGAAGAGGCAGAAAATAAAACAGAAATAAGGAGACGCGAGAGAGATAGTGGAAGGAGGAAAGAGGATGCGGAGGGGAGACTTGAACGAGGAAGACAAAGGTAAGGAAATAACAAATTGCAAAGAGTCCGGAGAGAGAAGTGCAACGCGGGAGGGCGGCAGAGCGAGGGGCGGCCGGCGGGCGCTCGCTCGGGGGAGCCGGTCCGGGCGGTCGGGGGGCCGGGAGGAGGCGGGGGTGGGGAGGGGGCTGGGGGAGGCCATTGTCTCGGCGGGGGCGGGGGCGCGGCGCGGGGCGGGGCGGGGCGGGGCGGCTCCGCGGGCGGCGGCGTGGGGCGGCGCGGCCCGGGGCGCAGCGCAGCGCGCGCCCGCCACTCAGCCCGGGGCGCGGGGCAGCGCTCACCTCGGCGGGGCGGCGCGGCCCGCGGGTCATGATCTCCGCGGTGTCCAGCCCGTGGCTCACGCAGCTCTCGCACTTCTGCGACGTTGCAGCCTTCACGGCCAGCAGCCTGAGCGGCCTGGGGGCGGCGGGGGGCTTCCCGGGCGCCGCGTCGCCGGGCGCCGACCCGTACGGCCCGCGCGAGCCCCCGCCGCCGCGCTACGAGCCGTGCGCCGCCGCCGCCCCCGGCGCCCCGGGCCCGCCACACGCCTACCCGTTCGCGCCGGCCGCCGGGGCCGCCACCAGCGCCGCTGCCGAGCCTGAGGGCCCCGGGGCCAGCTGCGCGGCCGCCGCCAAGGCGCCGGTGAAGAAGAACGCGAAGGTGGCCAGCGTGAGCGTGCAGCTGGAGATGAAGGCACTGTGGGACGAGTTCAACCAGCTGGGCACCGAGATGATCGTCACCAAGGCCGGCAGGTCAGGGCGCCCCTCCCTAGCCGCGCGCCTCGGTCCGACGCACGCGAGCGGGGCCGGCAAGCTGGGTGGGGGCGCGGCCGGCTCCTCCGCTCCCGGGTCCCGGCTCCCGGCTCCGGCGACAGCCGCCTGCCGCGCGGGCGGAGGGGCCGGCGGAGGAGCGCGGCCGCCCGGGTGCACCCTCAGCCCCAGGACGCCGGCGCCTGAAGCAGGGGCCGGCTCAGCTCGCCGGGCCCTCCCAGGGGCCTCACCAACTGGCAGATCCCAGTGGATCCCAACTTTTCAGAGAAAACTGCCTTCTTTGGTTCCCTAGTTCAGTCCATCCGGGCTAGATAGAGGCGCAGCCTGGCCATGGGGCAATGGTCTGGAACGTTGTTAAGACCCTTCAAAACTGTGCTGTGTTTCAGGGGAGATTGCTATCCAGTCTTCTCAGGCCTACGTCTCGGGCGATGGTGGGGCCTGGCTCTGCTGCTGGGGCCGCCGCCTTCAATTGGCCTGTGTTTGTTTTAAGGGCCCAGAGAGAAGGGGAACAAGTTTTGCGATGCAACCAATTTGACCGGCAGACAAAGGCGGGTGCCGGTCTGTGTCTAGTGTACACAGGAGACACCAGCTCTGGGTCCACACAGCCAAGGGGAGCTCAGGGCCTGTTTGCAGAGCCTGCTCGTGGTTTCTCTTTCCGTGCCGCGGCGTCCGCCCTGGGAGCCTGGGGCCTGTGCCCAGCTCCAGATCAGGGGTCTTCTCCAGGCTCTCCTGCTGGCCCTGGGCACTTGGCCTCCCCCCGCCACCCCATGAGGACTGTGCCCCAGCCTCCGGCCCAGTCCAGCCCAGCAAGGGCCTCGGCGGGGCCAGGCTCGCCCCAGAAGCCAGCATTCTGCAGCCCTCTCCGGCCTGCAGAGGCGAGGGCAGGCGTGGCAGGCTTGTCCAGGAGGGCTGGCATCTGTTTTCTGCCCACCGCCCGCAAGGAGTTGCCTGTGAGGGGAAGCTGCAGGACCAGCAGGTGGGGGCCTCATGCTGTCCTCCAGGGCCCAGCGGCCCACACTCAGGGCAAGGCCGGCCCATGGCCAGTGCCCAGGGTAGGAGCCGCAGAATGTCCTTTCCAGAGCCCGGGTCAGTCACCGAGTCGGAGCCCAGGGGAGGGGAGAGTTAGGGGACCCCAAGGACACAAGCCAAGTCAGCCCTGAGTAGCTGTGTCTTGGGAACTTGCGTGTGTCCCCGAGGAAGGTGGGGAGACTCCAGCACTGGGTGGGAGGCAGGGCCTCAGTGTCGGGACTGTGGACTCCAAGGCTCGGCCTCACTGGAGGGACTGGGGAGCAGCCGCAGATCCAGCCGAAAGGGCGACTGGGACTCCTCAGAATCACACGGTCTGCCTCGCTTTCACTTTGTTCGAGCCGGGAGCTTAGGGCGGTTGATTAGATCGAGCAGGGGAGGCCTGCCCAAGGGCCGAGGATCCCGGGGACCGGTGCTACTGCCAGCTGAGGCTAGCTCGGGATGGGACGGCTGGATCGGCAGTTGCTAGGCTGGGTCTACACTGGCAAAGTTGGTGGAAGAAGCCAAAGGCCTATGTTCAAGAGTGGAGGCTTGGCTTGAGCACTGAGTTCGCCATTGTTGTGTTTCTAAAAAGGGGGCAGGGGGCTGTCCTGCCGTCCACTCGCCCTCGGCTGGGCAGGGGCCTGGTTGGGTTAGTCAAGCAGACGAGTGAGGGGAGATGCGATGAGGGCCCTCCCCACCCAGCACAGCGGCCGGCTGGCCGGGTGGGGAGGCCACGTCCTGGGCTGGTGGAGGCGGGCCGCCCTGCCCTCCCCTACCTGAGGTGACCGAGGTCCCACCGCCCCCAGGCGCATGTTCCCCACCTTCCAAGTGAAGCTCTTCGGCATGGACCCCATGGCCGACTACATGCTCCTCATGGACTTCGTGCCCGTGGACGACAAGCGCTACCGGTGAGCGCCTAGCCGGGCCTGGAGGGCGGTGGGTTCCTGCCTGGCCAGGCTGGTGAGGGTGGGTGGCCCAGGACAGAAGTGACCGGTGCCCCCTCCCCACTCCTGCCAGACCCCAGACCCACACGCCCCACCCCCAGCAGTTCTGGGGAGTGGCCCTCAGGGGGTCATGCAGGCTGGGCCCCCACCGTCTTGCCCCTCGCACACAGCCCCTGCCTTTTCCGTGTGCCCCTCTCCCGAGAGGTGAGCGCCGGCACCCCTTCCCTTCCCCCACCCCCCGGGAACGCTGGGCCCCAGAGCTGGCAGGAAAGGTGGGGTGGCCAGGAGAGATTATGCAGGGCGGGCCTGGCCGCCCGGACAATTAACAGCAATTAATAAAGAGAACCTGGTCCGCCCTGCGCCCTAGGCCGCCGGCGTGGCCCGATCTGGGCTCCCGCCGCGCCGGCGACACAGGAGGCCCAGAGCAGAGACCCGCGTGCGGCGAAATGTGGCGCCAGGGCCCGGCTTCCTCCCTCTGGTCGCTTCCTGCCGCTTGTGTATCAGGACGGGGAGTTTTCTCTTTCCTCACATTGCCCCTGGAAAAGCTCCCCGTTCACCTGTGGGAACCTCATCAGAGGCACCTTCGGGGTTCCCTCGGCAAGGCCCTCACCCCAGCATGCTGTGGCCCCTGCCCCGGCGTCCCAGGTACGCCTTCCACAGCTCATCCTGGCTGGTGGCCGGGAAGGCAGACCCCGCCACGCCCGGCCGCGTACACTACCACCCCGACTCACCGGCCAAGGGGGCACAGTGGATGAAGCAAATCGTCTCCTTCGACAAACTCAAGCTGACTAACAACCTGCTGGACGACAATGGCCATGTGAGCGACCCCCCCAGGCTACCGCCCTGTCCCCCAGCAGGCCCTCGGGAGTCCCTGCTGACTGGAGCCAGAGGCAGAGCTCGGGCAGCTTGGGTGTGGATGAGGGACAGGCCGAGGAGAGCTAGCCCTCCAGTCAGGGGCTCGGGGACTGGTGGGTCACACTGCTTCCCTCTCCCCACTCCTTGTGTTTTGCTGGAGGCTTTTTAACTGGAAAGGATGGGGCCGTGCGGGGTGGGGGGTGAGGGCAGCAGCCTTTGCAATCCAGGCGGTGATGCCCCACGGCCCAGCCTCCTTTTGGGAGCTCAGGGTTCTGTCGAGTTGTTTGGAAGCTCACTGCCCGTCCGGACCTTGGCTGGTTTCCTAGCTTGGCCCTCACCACCTTTCTTCCAGATTATTCTCAACTCCATGCACAGATACCAGCCACGCTTCCACGTGGTCTATGTGGACCCGCGCAAAGACAGCGAGAAATACGCTGAGGAGAACTTCAAAACCTTTGTGTTTGAGGAGACACGCTTCACTGCGGTCACTGCCTACCAGAACCACCGGGTGAGGCCCGGGGTGGCCCGGTCAACACTTCTGGGCAGGGGTGCAATTTTCAGTTGCTGCCTGGGGGACAAGAAGGTTCCATTCCTGGAAACCCTACTCGATGGAGCCCCACCCCCAGAGCCTCAGGCAGCCCCCTCCCCTCTGCTGCAGGCGGGACCAGCCTCCTATCAGGTTGACCTCTCAAGGGGGAACTGTCACTGTGGCCTGAAAGTTTGTTTTCCAAACCATTCCGGAAACTCCCCATCAGGGGCCTGATGCGTGGTTTACCCAGATTGCTAGGGCGCCCCTCCACTCTGGACCACAGCGGGGTGGGGGGTGGAAGTGACTACATTCCCATCCCAGCCGGGGGCGCAGGGTCTCTATCCTAATCACTTGGGACGGAAAAGACAGGTTCCTTAGCGAGAAAGGGGTCTCCCCAGCACCCCTGCCCCAGGAGAGAGGCACAACCCCTGCGGGGGAGGGAGCAGTTGTGGGCCAGGCATTTCTGGTCAGCCGAGAGTAGAGGGGCCCTTCCTGAGTGGGGGAGGGCTCTCCTAACGCTCCCCTCCGCTCCACCGAGGTCCGGTGGCCCCAAGAGCAGGGGCTGGAGCCGGGTGTTCAGTGCCCGCTTCCCTGCAGATTACCCAGCTCAAGATCGCCAGTAACCCTTTCGCCAAAGGTTTCCGAGACTGCGACCCCGAGGACTGGTGAGTGTCCCCCCAGGAGACGGCGAGCGCGCGGGCGCCTAGCCGGGCGCCCCCTGACCCGCCGCCCACCTCCCTCCCGCAGGCCCCGGAACCATCGGCCCGGCGCGCTGCCGCTCATGAGCGCCTTTGCGCGCTCGCGGAACCCCGTGGCCTCCCCCACACAGCCCAACGGCGCGGAGAAAGGTAGGGCCAGGGTCGTGGGATCTGGGCAGACGGCAGCGCCCGGCCTCGCCCGCGCCGCAGGGGCGCTCGCGGCCTTCGCGCGCCGGTTGCACAACGGCCGCGGCGGCGGGCAAGCGCGCACTCGCCCGCCCGGCCCGACGGCTGCGCCTGCCCGCCCCGCCCGCCGTCCCGGTGGAGGGCGCGGGCCCCCGGGAAGGGCCGGGGGCTGGGCAGGGGCGCGGAGCGGGGGCGGGCGCGGTCTCGCGGGCCTCTCCGCGGCTCAGCCCTCGGCCCTCCCCGCAGACGCGGCCGAGGCCCGGCGAGAATTCGAGCGCGACGCGGGCGGCCCGGCCGTGCTCGGGGACCCGGCGCACCCGCCGCAGCTGCTGGCGCGGGTGCTGAGCCCCGCGCTGCCCGGGTCCGGCGTCCCGCTGCCCGGCGCGCCCGGAGGTCGGCCCAGCACCCCGCACCCCGAGCTGCGCCTGGAGCCGCCCGGCGCGTCGGAGCCGCTGCACCACCACCCCTACAAGTACCCGGCCACTGCCTATGACCACTACCTCGGGGCCAAGAGCCGGCCAGCGCCCTACCCGCTGCCGGGCCTGCGTGGCCACGGCTTCCACGCGCACGCGCACCCGCACGCGCACCCGCACCACCACCCCGCCGTGAGCCCCGCAGCCGCCGCGGCCGCCGCGGCCGCGGCCGCCGCCGCCAGCATGTACTCATCGGCCGGGGCCGCGCCGCCCGGCTCTTACGACTACTGCCCCAGATAATGCGGGCGCCCGCCTGGGGGTCCGGTCCACCCAGCCCGGGGCCACCGCAGGCCCCCTTCCCGGGCCTCCAAGCAGTGGGGCCTCCATCCGCCAGCCCCAGAGCTGTCCAAGGACCTGGTTCCCTGGCCCCCTGGCCCCAGGGCCACCGCGGGTCCCTCCTCGGCCCCGAGGGCCCCGGGTCCACACCGCCAGTGCCAAAGTGCGCGGTTCGCGCCGGAAGGAAGTGATATTTATTGTTCTCCGCGAGACCGCGACGTCCCCCGGCCCGGCTGGCAGTTGCAGTGTAGACGACCCGAGAATCCGTCTGCAGGCGGTGTAGATACTTGTAGATATTTGTAGATAACTGTAGATACCGCGCCGGCGCCGCCTTGATAAACGGTTTCGCCTCTTTTGGAAGCTGCCTGAGTGTCCATTTCTTTGCGTCCAGTCACATCGCGCGGGATGTCTCCGGGAGAGCGAGCCCGGGCTGACTCGGGGACTCGGGGGTCTCCCTGCAGCCGGGTCCTGGGCGGGGCGGGGGTCCCTGAGGTACGCTCCGAGCCCCTCCTCCCAGCCCCTTCCAGGCCACGCCTCCCTGCGTCCTCTCCCCGCCCCTCCCAGCCCGGCCAGAGCGCCCCTCCCCCACTGCCACCTTGTGGCCCCAGGTGTGCATCCGGCCTTGTTAAATTCCTCACTTGGCCGTTGTCCCTTTTCTAGGACTTGGGCCCGCACCCCTGGCCTGTTTTCAGTACGGTGCCTGTCCTGTGTGTTTTTCCACGGAAGCTGGTATAACGGTCTTGTCGTGACAGGACACTGTCCGTTGGGGGCTGGGAAGGGGAGAAGCCCTGACTCTTATTGGAAAGACAAAAACAGGTAGTTCTGCTCTTGTAGCATTTCCCTGGCTGGGCCTGGCTCAGGCCTGCGTTTTCCCCTGTTTATTGACTTTATTTGCTGTGAGTGTCCCCACGGAGTGACCTGGACGGGGCCACAATGACAGTGGTCATGAGTCATCTTGAAACCTGCCTGTGAAGCGTTTTTCCCAGGCCAGGTGGTGAGGGACCTATTAGCTCAACAACAGGGATGGGGCCAGAGGAACCCTTTGATCCCTCCCTTCCTGAGTCCAGGCAGGAAGAGCTGACAGCCTGTCAACGTCAAGGCTGCTGACTTGGACACGAGAGGGACGGGAAATGCAAGTGGCCGAGGTTTTGTCCCCCTTCTGTGCCTGACCCAGTGTATTTGTGTCAATCGCTGCCAGGAGGCACCACATCTCCAAGGACACAGCCAGGCATTTCCTGATGCCTGCCCTGCGCTGGACTTTTTTCCCGGATGTATTAGTCCTGGAGGTGGAAGTGACCTAGAGCTTAGCAATTGGATGGCAGGAACCGTTCCCTTGAGGCAGGTCTAGGAAGGGAGGTGGTGACCAAGGCTGCTGAAGGGTGAGCTCTGGAGCCAGGGCCCTCCAGAGCCTCATGGGGCACCTGGTGCCCGGGCATGAAGACTTGCAGCACTGCCTGAGTGGCCAGCAGGCTCTGTGGACAGAACTTCAGGAATGCACTCCTGAGGGCAGCCCTGGACACCACCCCTGATGGACACCGTCTCCTCCCCACTGCAGATCTCCCTCTGGGTGAGCCAGCTGTGCCACTGGGCTCCCCTGCTTGGGGGCCACAAATGCACCCAGCACCCCCTTGTCCTGGGAGGCCTGCAGGAGTGATGGGCAGTGGTTCACCCTGCTGAACTAGTCTTCCCTGTGGGCGCCGGCCACCGCTTCGGGACCACTGTGGTTCTCAGGCCTCCCTCTCCCCACTGCACACTTTCACCATCCAGACTGGGGGAAAACCTTGGGTGGAGAAATCTCTTTTCTGGTTTTGTTCAAAGCTAAAGTGAGGAGATGCTCCCCCTGAACCAACGCTGGCACCTGGCGTTTGCAGGTGAGAGGACTCAGCGGAGCGTGGCCCCTCCCGAGATCACCACCCACTGGAGAGGGAGAGCCCTGCTGCTGTCTGATGCAGGGCCGCGCACGCGCTGATGAACGGGACAGAATAAAGGTCAACGTCGGGCTCCTGGCCGGCTGCGTTCGAGAGCCAGGCGGCCTGTGGGCTAGACCCTGCAGATGGTCGCCTTCCCTGGGGAACGGCTCCCAGAGGCGGGTTCTCTCTCCGCTGCCCCCACAGGTAAGTTGGCCTGGCTGAAAACTTGTCATACGCGGGTCATGAGCCGGGTGCCCAGCTGGCCACAATGCACCAGTCAGGGTTCTCTATCTCAGACCAGTGTCCAGTCTCCGGTGAAGGGTGCTTGTTTGCTCTCGAGTGGGTGCTGTGCTGCCCATCACCCCCACAGACTGCTGTCACCCTGCCTTTCATCCTGTGGGTCAGAGGGGAGGGTTGGCTTGGGGCACCCAGCCTCTGCTGTGGGCTTCACGTTTCAGAAGGGCGCTCGGGCCTCTCTTGGTCACTCATCCTGACCCAAGTGCTTGGTGAGCACCCTCAGCTGCAGGCATCCTCCCTGGGACCGTCTATCATCTTCCCTCTTCCGGCCCCTCCTCCCACACCCCGACCCTTCTCTGTGTGTGGCTGGGGTCCTGTTCACCCCTCCTCCTCGAGGGCTCACCCTCAGCTGTTGGATGCCCCCACAAGCATCTTCCTTGCATTTCCCTGTCGGCCCAGAGGCCCTGTTCCAGCCCTCTTGCCTGTCCCCAGGTTCTGGCTGCCAGAGCAGCGAGGACGAGAGCTAGGACCAGGAGGGACCTCAGAGCTCTGGTCCAGGGGCTCTGGACTCTTCAATCCTGAAGCTCTTCAAACAACAACAACGTCCACTGTGTGAAAGAGGGAAAGTCGGGAGCAAGTGGAGAAGGGTGGGGCCTTCGGGCCCCACATCAGGGGTCTCAGGAGCCCAAGGACCCTGGGGTGTGGGATGACAATGCCCAGCAGCAGGCGTCTCCCTGGGCCGGCTGCCGCCTTCCTCCGTCCCACAGCCTATGTCTGGGACGTAAAGGGCCCAGCTCCCAGGGAGGCTCGGGAACTGCCTGCCCTCCCCATGCCCCTGGCGCAAATGGCTGGCGGTTCTGGAGACTCGCCCCGTGCCAGGTGCCCCGCAAGCCCGGCGGTTTGCACCCCTTCACCTGAGTCCCCAGAGCCCCTGCTCTGGAGCCCTGCCACCCCACAGAACCGCCCCCACTGGTGTGAGGATGCTCAGGACGGACCCCCTGCACCACATTGCCAGCCGTGGGATGCAGGTGGTCTGTTTGGTGGTCCTCAGGCCCGAGTTGAGGAGGGAAGGGCCCTGGTGGTTGAGGGGCTGCAGCCCCTTCCCTGGGGCTGGGAAGGTCCAGAGGGTATGTGGGCCATGGACGGGGGTGGGGGAGGGGGAGCATGACGCACTGCCCTCCAGGTGCTGATGCAGATCAAAGCCACATGCAGGTGGCCAGAGAGAGGTGGGGGCCGGGAGCTTCTTCTAGGACCAAAAGGATGATTCCCGTGGAGGCAGGAGTGCGGCCCAGCTGGAGCTGGGTACAAAGGGGGCGAGCCTGGTTCCACCGGCCCAGGCCTTGGTTTCCCTACTGTGACGGGGGGCCCCCTCCTCCTCTGTGTGGGCCCAGTGAGGCCCTTCGGTTCTGCAGGTTCCTGGGCAGAACCTCCGCACAGGCCTGTCCCCATGTGCCTTCCGCAATATGGAAGCGGCTTCTGCGTCCTGACACAGGCCCAGCTGGGAACAGGCGGGGGACACAGCCCAGCCCTGGGTGGAGACGACGGGGGTGTTTGCTGGTCCACCTCACACGTTTTCTGTATTTAGAAAAACTCAAATTGTGCCTTTGATTCAATTCCCTTTCCTGCTTGTTGTACTACTACAAACCAGATGGGTTCACGAGATGAAACTTCGGAATCTCGGCATCTCCACTTAACTGCTGCCAGGTCTGTGTGTGGGAAACAGCAGAACCAAAGGTATTTTGTTGAAAGCAGCCCACTTTGGGAGGAGCTGAGGTCTTAATAGCAGCAATTAAATTATTTTCTTAATTATAAAGAACGTTGACATCCTTTATCAGCTCTCGACTGCTTGGAGCACACACCTAACCCACTCCTCCCAGCCCCACCACGGCGCCCCCCTGGGCTGGGGGACAGCCGGGTGCTCCTGCGGCGAGGACCTCCATGCCAGTGATCCAGAGATGCCATCTCGGACATCCAAAGGCTCAGTCTTCCTTGGTGGCATCAGCAGGAGCCTGCACCTCCGGTGGACGGGGCTGGACCTGAGGAAAGGCTCGTTTTCTCAGCCACGTGTGTGTGTGTCCACTGGGTAGGGCCCGTGCAGCTCTGGGGGCTACCCTCTTGCCCCGAAGACAGCCAGCCCCCCACCCCACCCCCAGGAGACCCCCATCCTCCGCAGCCCCTCCCCCAGCACTGGCCCCTTCAGGACAATGCCCCTCCCAGCACTCCTGTCTTCCTAGCCTCCTCCTGGCTCCTCTTGGTTGTCCTAACCTCAGTTCTTCTCCCCTTTGTTCCATCTCAGAGCCCAACCTCTATCCCAGGATGCATTTTCTAGGTTCTTTCCCAGGACCTTTTGTGACCTCATCACCCAGTGAAGGTGGTGATGGCAGCCAGGCCGATGGAGGCCTCGTGCAGGGAGAGGACAGCACTTGGGGTCTCTCCAAGGCCCCGGCTGCACTTGGACCTTCCCCCAGCAGGGGGGGCATCCCCAAGGGCAGGCAGGTTCTCCATGGCAGGGGCCGCCTGGTAGACTGGGTTGCTACCCGGAACACAAGCCCTTCCCACATGCCTTAGTGCGCTGGGACCCCTGTGTGCCCGAGGGCCAACCGGCCGCCGCTTCCTTTGAGGCCAGCAGGTGGGGCTCAGGGCTGCAGGGGCCCCACACAACCAGGTCGGGTGCGAGGCCACCACCTCCTTCCCTCCACCGTTGTGCTGGGGACTCGGAGCCCCCGGGTGTGGCTGTGAGGCTGAAGCAAAATATGGAAGTAGCCGCGTCTGTGCAAACTGTCACCCTTCTGGTAACAGTGAGTGAAATCTTAAAGGGGCTAAGAAATACAGGCAGCTTCCTTAAGACGCAGCTGGCCTGTCTGGAAGCTCTCTGGCCGGGCCCTTCTCCTGGGAGAGCCTGTGAGGTGGGGACTGGGCTGCCGCTGAGCCAGGAGGCGGGCACTCACCCACCCACCACCCCGTGGCTGGCCTGTGCCAGCGAGAAGCCTCTGGCCATTTAGGGCAAAGTCACTGTCCACGGGGGTGGCCGAGGAGAGGCCACGCCCCACGCGTGCCTGCTGCTGTATTCCCTGACCAGACAGCGCTACCGGAGAGCTGACCCAGCACCCCGAGGAGGCGGGTGGCGGCCCTGCTTCCCCTTCTGCGGGCTGGGGTGTCCCAGGCACATTTCACCTCATTGGCTCTGATGATCAAGCCCTCCCTCCCTTTGGGTGGCTGGCTGGGAGGGTCCATTTAGAGACAGGGCCCAGGATGCAGTCAGCACCCCCTTCAGGAGAGCTGGACACCGAGTCGTGCCCACAAAGTGCTGCAGGGCTGGCCCCAGAGCTGCCTGGGCTTCATCTGCCACTGTCACTGTCCTGTTATCATCTGCTTTCCTGAATCCAAGGCCACGGGGGCCAACCCCGCCCTCTCATGGGCGGGCTGCAGGCGGGAGCCGCCAGGCATCAGGCAGCCCGAAACCGTTGCTGTCAGGAAGGGGCCTGGTCTCAGGTGGGCCGGGACAGCCTCTTCCTCGTGCTGACCGGGCCAATTCACTCCCGGAAGCTGGCCCAGCCTTGTGCTCTGTGGCTGGGTCCCTCCAGTGGTCAGCTGCTTCCATGCATGTGTCTCACCCCAGGGAATTAAGTTCCCAGAAGACAGAGATCCTATCATGTGTACACCCAGAAAATAACTTAACGATGAATGTAAAACCTGGATTAAACTACAGCAAGAGATCACTTCACACCCATTAGGATGGATGGATATTATCAACACAAAACAAACAGAAAATAACAAGTGCTGGTGGGGATGGGGAGAAATTGGAACCCGTGCACTGCTGGTGGGAATGTAAACTGGTGCAGATGCCGTGGGAAACTAGAGTTTTCTCAAAAAGTGAAACATAGCATTACCATATGACCGAGCAATTCCACTCCAGGGAGTGGACCCAAGAGAACTGAGAGCAGAGACTTGAACCTGCACTTGTCTACTCATGCTCAGGGCAGCTCAAGTCACAGCAGCCGAGAGGTGGAAACAGCCCACCTGTCAATAGCTGATCAATGGATAGAACTGATGAATTGAAAAATGGATAAAAAGATATGATCTGTCCACACGGGAATAAAAAGGAAGGACATTCTGACACTACAACGTGGATGACCCTTGATGTGATGCTCGTTGAAATGAGCCAGGTACAAGGACAAATCCTGTGTGGTTCCCCCTACATGAGGTCCCTGGGCTTGTCAGATTCAGAGACAGAAAGTAGATGGTGGGGGCCAGGGGCTGGGCAGGGGTGGGGGGAGGGGGAGTTAGTGTTTGATGGGGATAGAGTGTGAGTTTGGGAAGATGAAAAGTTCTGAAGGTGACAGTGGTGACAGCTGCAGGACACTGTGAGTGTACTTGATGCCACTGAGCTGTGCACTTAAAAATGGTTAAAAGGGCAATGATTTTTAATGTATATTTATGTATATTTAACAATTTAAAAACGCTGGATTATCCGCAGTCTGCAGAAAACCATGCTGTTCATCTCAAATTGATCAAGTCCTCACCTGTCTCTAAACCAGCAGTTTTTCACACGATAGTTTTGTCACCAGGAGCTTGGGCAGCATTTGGAGACAGTGTCGGTTGTCACATGGGGTGGGTGGAGGCCGGCCCCCTGCAGTGCACAGGAATCTTCAGGGCAGGTGTCACAGGGTCTGGAGCAGCTCGCAGTGCGGCCGCAGTGTTCTGAACCCCTCAGCCTGCCTGGCACGCAGCTGGGTGGCAACTGGGTGGGTGAGCGCCCATCCCACGGGAGCCACTCTCCTGGCTACGTGTCCACGAGGCCAGGTCTACCCAGCCCCCTCCACGAGCCCCCTGGTGCCCAGGGACCCAGACTTGCCATGAGGCAGGCCATCCAGCCCTGGGCTCCAGCTTGGGTGTGGGGTCAGGACCCAGGAGAGAGCCCCTGCCAGCACCAGAGTCCGGCCAGTCCCATTGGCTCTGGAGCAGAAGGGACCTGCAGGGCAGGCGATGGTGGGATCTTTTTCACTGACCCCTGTTGCTCCTCTGAAACCACCAGGAAAGTCGCTGAGGCTTCACAGTCAGAGCCTGTGCCGACCACTGACCCCCGACATTCAACCCCAGGAGCTGGGCTCTTGCTGGCCCCTCCACCGGCCCCTCCTGGCCTGCCCAGCGTCTCTCTTTCTCTGTGGGGTTCTGACCCTCAGGGGGCCAGGCCCAGGGTGGGGAGAGGGAGGGGCCAGAGCAACACTTCCAGGTACATCTCGTGCCCACCCCACAGTGTTTGCTGAGACACAGTTTCTGCTCTAAAGGACCACATGTCCCCCAGGGAGGGACAGGGATGCCCACCAGGATCGGTCGGGGCAGCTGTGCTCTGGGGAGGGCGGGGGCTCAGGACAGTCTGAGCAGAGGCAAGACCCCTCAGGGGCGTGTCCAGCTGGCCCTGCTCAGGACCGTGCATGACCAGGCTGGTGGGTGAAGCCTCACGGCAGCACATCCACCCACGAGGGACGGATGGGTGGGGATGCACCCTAACGTCCACAAAACCAGGACACGGCCAGGTGAGCCTGGCAGGGGGTGGGTGAGACATTCATCCCTCCGTCCACAGGACCTGATGCAGATGAGGGGGGAAGGCGGCCTGGACAGCCTGGGGAGACGGGACACGGTGGGACATGGTGGGACCTGTCTCCACACTCGGAAGAGGCAGAGCTGCAGACACCAGGACAGACACGGCGGCAGGACCACGGTGCGACTACGAGGTGTGGGGCGGCCGCACCGGGTGGACTGCAGCTGTCGTGAAGCAGGTCCTCCCGCCATGAAGATGGAGCCGGGCCTGCTCACCCCTTCCTGACCAGACCCCACCCTGGTGCTGCCCCTTCCCCCTCCACGCCCCGTGTCTGAGCTCGTCCGTGTGTTGGCGTAGCTCTCGGGTCTGTTATTTATTGCTAATCACAAAACAGCCCCTTCCCCCTCTTTACTTCTCCAGGCAGTAAGAGAGCCATCGAGGGCCGGGGGTCACAGCCAGGAAGGCAAAGCTGCAGCGGGTGCGGCCGTGGCCTTGGCTCGTCCTGCCCACGAGGAGAGATGTGTATCCAGAAAGGGTCCATCCAGGTCCACCTGATGGGCTATCCCATTTTTTGGGCAAGTGGCTGCAGGCCCCGGGGGCCAGAGCTCACCTGATACCTGGAGGCCGCTGCTTCACGCTGAAGCTGGGCGCTGGCTACACGGGGCTGTGGTTTTTCCCTCCATTTTGGTCTCCGCTTGAAATTTCCAAAAAAAAAAAAAAAGTCAATTGTTCAATAAATTCTCAAGATTGATAAATTGTATGTTGTGTAATGGTAATTCCCTATATAGTCACATTCTAACTCAGTTCATAAATCAAAATTTATGAATAAAATAAAGTAAAATTTCCCCAACACTTAAACACTGGTTGCAAATTCATTAAAAACTCTTCTAAACATTTAACAAAACGACAGCCTCACGTCTACTTCTAACGTCTCAGGAGAGACTAGCGGAAGCTGGTTCTCGCCCGTTTCTCTCCCTCCAAGGCGCGTCCTCAGTTCTGGGGTCTCACTTTGTAAAGGCTACAAACACTCTAAGGCCCTCCATCAGGAGGTGGGGTCTGTGTCTCCCACACACCAGGGCTAGGCAAAGGCAGCTCTTGATGCCCACCTGGCTCGCTGGCCAAGTCCTCGGTGACCCCACGAAGAATGACTCCCCCGAGGCTGCCACGCCAAGAGCCCACCCGAAGGCACCCCATGGGCGGTGCCCCTGTGCCACCTTGTCCCGTGGAGAGAGACAAACCGCCCGGTGGGCCCTCAGCCTTCCTGACTGACGACTCACGGGCATGCCCCTGAGTCTGGGCTGATTATTAACATTCCAGCAATGGGACCAGACCAGGGACTCAACTTCTCAACATGCAAGTCTTGACAAACAACAAACACACAGGCATCCTGTCATCCTGTCATCCTGTCCTCTTCCTGCTGCTATAACAAAATACCACGGGCTGGGCAGCTTATCAACCAGAGACTCTGCTCAGTTCTGGAGGCTGGAGGTCTAAGACCAAGGCAGATTCGGGGTCGGGCAAGGGCCCACATACTGGTTCGGGCACTAATCCCATTCTTGGGGGTCCACCCTCATGACCTAGTCACCCCCCAAAGGCCCTGCCTCCAACTGCCATCATGTTGGGGGTTAGGATTCCAGCCTATGGACTGTGGAGGTGCAGACGTTTGGGGCAAAACAGTCTTCAGGCGCGTGCGGCTACCTGCTGTGACAGTACGTTTCTGGCACACTTTGTTATTAGAATGTTGATGCGGATTCTTGGCCTATTTGAACAGAACCAGTGACTGTCACTGTGATGCCCATGGCGGCCCTTGGACCCTCAGACCTGCTCCTGGCCCCTGTGAACACATCCTGGCCTGTGGCAGCTGCGAGATTCACCCCACCCCCACCCCCATCTGCCCAGTGCCACGGAAGCAGCTCTGCTTTAAGGCAGGAGCCACACACGTCTCTGTGAAGGGCAGGCAATGAACACTGGCCCTGGGGCCTGAGGTCCGGGTGCTGTGCATGCGGCGCCGGGCTGCGACACGGAGAGTGAACCTGCCCGCCAGCTCCGAGTCTGAGCGCCCAGGGAAGGTGCTGGCCGTGCACGCAGGTGGCTCCTGCGTCCTCCTGGTGGGATGAGGGAAAGGCCAGGAGCGCCTACTCATTTTCCAGTTCAGCCACCGTGAGTCTGTCTTGCTTCTTCATCTGTGGCTGTGCCTCCCACTCAGATGATTCCCCGAGTGGATCTTTTTGGGACTGGTGGCCTCTACCTGGTGGGCACGGCCCCACCACACAGCAGCCACCTTGCCCTCCCCACCTCACTCAGCTCTGTCCAGTCATGCGCTTCCTGCCTGCCCGGATCCCGAGGGGCCTCCAGATGAGCTGGTGTGATGGTGGCCGCATCTGGGCAGGGCCAAGCAGCCCCAACACACAGGAGACCAGGGAGGGCAGGGAGGGGGCTTCACACCCGCCCTGGCCCAGGTGCACAGCCTGCTCAACTTAACCCCAGACCAGGCTCCCTGCAAGGTGCCAGCTGGTTGAGCACCGAGCCTCCAAAGAACCTTGGGTCGTCTCCTCTCTGCACACCGCTCCCAGAGCTGCTCCTGCAGAGACATGGGTGGGAAACACCTAACAGCCTTGCTTGCTGGGGGTGCAGATGCTCACGGCACGCAGCACAGAGCAGCCTGCAGGACAGCCCTCCGCAGGGAACCCCTCGGTGGCAGTGTCCAGCCCCTGGGGCCGTGTTTACAGAGCACGTGGTGGTTTGACTTCTCAGACCTCTTGAAGCTCACGGAGCCCAGGAAAAGGTGAGAATTCCCAACCGTGCTGCATCCCCTGGTCATTTGCCTGGCCTGCCGCTGACCTCTTGCTTGTCCAAGAGGGGCCGGGGCAGCGTGATGCTGGGATGACCATGGGACCCACCCATAGAGTGCCAGGCAGCTGGAAGAGGGCCAGGCAGTGGCGAGCTCAGGAGAAATGCCTGTGTCCCCAGACCCACTTCCTCTGGTCCTGAGCATCTGGCAGGGCTGTCACAACCCGACTCGGCCCCATGCATGGAGATTTGGCCACAAGATGTCCGTGGGACACTGCTCACAGCATGTGGCCTTGGTGGGCAGCCCAGAGCCCAGCTCAGAGCCAGCAGCCATGATCTTCTGGGAGCCTCTGCCTGTGCCTTCAACAGAGGTGAGGGCCAGGTATGGATGGACACTGTGTCTACTGAGCCCTCTCCCCCTCTGGGGCTGAGTCACGGCAGGCAGCACACACAGCTCACCCCCAACGCTTGGGAGGCACCTCTGGCTTCTTGTGGTGCCCTGTCCTCTGCCGGGAGGACACGCTGCCACAGCTGTTTTCATGAATTCAGTGATTCTGCCAAAGGATCGCTGAGCTGATGGCGCGGATGTAAGCGGGCATGGGCACCACGTCCTCAGCCGCGGCCTGGTTTTAGAGGCTGCCCCAGCCCAGCACTCGGCACCTCGGGGTCACAGCTGCGGTGGGACCTGCAGAATGACTGGTGTGTTCACAGCTATGCTCTAGTGAGGAGGTCAAGTGGGTCCTGAGACAGAGTCCTTTGTTGTTTAGCACCGGCCTCTAATCCAGTCTCCAGGACAGACCCACGGGAGGGGACGCTGGCCTGAACACTGGCTTTGCTGGGGGTGGGGGCACATGTGAGATGCAGGAGCCCGGCCAGGCCAGAGAAGCAGAGGTCTGCCACCCGAAAGAGGCACCCAGTGCCCTACTGCCTTCCGTGGACAAGGCAGAGGGTGGGGTCCTGAGCAGACCACAGTGCCCAGAGGACGCCCCACATGCCGGGTTCAAGTCTCCGCAGCCTAAACAGAGCCGCCCATCTTGCTGGCATTTGTGATGTGGAAACCCCTCTGGATGCGCACCCCCCCCAACATCCCAGGGGCCACAGCCCCTCCCAGATGTGCTGGAGGAAACCTGGCAGCACCTCTGTCCAACGGGCCCATGGGGAGGCCCGTCCCTGAGCTGTGATGGTGCACAGCCCCCCCAGTCAGGGTTGTGCGTCTGGGGGGCCCCGGCTGGATCAGCAGCACAGGTTGCAGGCAGTGTGCTGGGCAGCTGGGCCTGGTCGTGGGGCAGATACCTGCTGGTCCAGGTGGCCCAGGTCGGACGTCTGCTTGCTGGATCCAGAATGCTCTGCTCTGCCCACGGGAACCAGGCCAGGCTTCAGTGGCTGCCCATTGGCTCCTCTTGCCGGGGCCCAGGGTCATCTGCCCACACCCGCAGCTCTGGACCCTTGTCCACCACGAGGCCCCGCAGCCCCAGGACCCGTCCCCACTGCCGCTTCTGACCTTCGGGGAAGAGTGACCACGGAGCTCTCCAAGGATCCAGGTGGCCCTCACAGCTGTGGGGAGGCACATCTTCTGGAGCCCGAGGAGGGCAAGCTAGTCTCACATGAAGCTCCCCCAACACCCTCGGTGCCCCCCTCTCAGCACCCCACGCAGTGCTGGCATTTCAACCCCACTTGTGTCCGTCGTGGTCCCTGCTTCAACCAATCAGCCAAACCTCAGAGCCCTTCAGCCCCCGAGCTGAACCTGGAGGCCAGACTCTCCAGCAGGGCCCTGTTCCAGCGGGTTCGGCATCCCGCCACCTGGATGCACACGTGTTCTCCAGATGCCTGGGAAAGCCACGCAGCCCTTCTGGAGCGCAGCCACCGCAGACCCCACCCTCTCGGGCCTGCTGGGACCCAGTCTGGTTATAAGCAAAGTGTGGAGTAGGGGGTTCCTGAGTGCCCCTTAGGGCCCCTGCCTCGGGGGAGGCCATTTAGGTCCTGCAGCCAAAGGGGGGCTGACCTCAGGTAGGGTGAGAAGGAGGCTCTCCCGGCAAAGAAGCTGATGGAACGAAGGGGTTTGTGGCCCCCAGCTTGGTCGGGCTCTGCCCACAGCCCCCAATCCAATTTTCAGGGTCCCATTCCTTCCCAATCAACAGCCCAGCCTTGAGATAAGCTGTCCTGAGGTCTGGGCTCGGCCCCACGTGGGAGCAGCCGGTGGCTGCCCTGTGTGAGCCTCTGCAACAGCGCCCTTGGTCCCTGTCTGTCTCGCTTGAGCTGCTGGGCTTTACGCCTAGAAGTCACGCTGGGACAGCCACCTGCCACTCTAGGCCTCACTCCACGAGGTGGCCCTTCTTTCCTCCTGCTGGTCCTGCTGGAGGCCTAGCTCTGTGCCCTCCCCGCCACCCCCATCGGGGGCCCTCTCCCTGCCGCGCTCCCGTCAGGACCCCGTCACCGGCTCAACCCTGTGATGCAGGAGCTCCTGGCCGTCTGCGGTGTGAGGAGCCCAGGACCCGGGGCCCACACTTGGCATCCCTGCTGGACGGACCAGCCACCCTGCCCAGTGGAGGCTCTGAGGACAGACAGCTCTGGGCTCTGACCACCCAGGGAAGCAGGGGGTCACCTGGGAGAATTCGTACCTCAAGCCTGCAGGTTTGCAAACAAGTTTATTATCAGGCGCCCCCGGGTTGGCCTCTTGCCTGGGTCGCTGGTGCCCAGTGTCTGGCCTGGTTATGCTTTAAATGGCAGTCACCATGGCACAGACGCCGTGCTTCATGAAAGGGAGCAGGTCCCATGCAGGAAGGAGGCCCGAATGACCGGCTCTTCCCATGACCAGTGGGGCCCGTGGCCCACGGCCTCCGACACCTTGCACCACTTTCCCGCTATCCAAGTGTCCTGACAAGGAGCCACGAGTCATGTGCACGGGTAGAGAGACCAGACACTGATGCGCTGATCCCCAGACCCTGTGGCCAGCAAGCCGTCAGCAGCGAAGGCCACGCAGTGCACGGTGGCGCTGTGGAAAGCCAGCACGGCCAGCGGCTTCATCGTCCGCCAGTGAAACACACGGACGCGATGGTCCCAGCCCGCGGTGGCCAGGATCCTACGGTCTGGCCGAATCTTGACGTCGGCAATCCCGGGGTTGGTGAGCACGTGAGTCCCACGCACCTGTGATCAGAGCGACACAGGGAGAACCGTTAGGTGGCTACTTAGACCCGCCTCCACGCCTCGCCCTCTACCAGGATGCCCCCGTCAGGAACAGGGAGCCAAGCGCTCCTGCCAACTTACTGCCGCCTCCTGGAGCCACAAAGGTGACCTCTGCCCTTGGCCAGACCCTCGGGTTGAGACAGGACAGGCCTCAATGGACTGCGGCCTGGGGCCCTCCCCAAGGTAATACTGCCCCCCAGCCTCCAGGCAGCACCGCCCACTGGACGGCAGCAAGGTCAGTGGGTCCTCTTTCGCGAAACCTCACCGCACCCAAAGCAGGAGGAGCAGAAGGAACGCAAACCCCCACCTTCAGCAAAGCCGGGGGAAGGGCAGCCCTGCGTGGCATGCGAGGGGGAAGGCCGCCCGGGGTTGGATGCGCAGCCCTTTAGGGGCCATCTGGCAGCTCTGCCCCACGCTGACAACACACACTTGGCCATCGTCGTGATGACCCAAATGGCCACGTGATTCCGCCCATCCTGCCTTGGCCCAGCCCTGGGCATCAGGAGTCCTTGCTGCCCCGGGGTCGCTGGTGTGCCCACAGCAGCTCCCCTTTCTCTGTGAATTCACCTCCTGTTGGGCCAGAGCAGCCTCAGGGAGAGTCATTCGTTTTTCAAAGACAACACAGGGAAAAGGAGGAAAGAAACTCAGCGAAAGATGGCAGCATTCCTCGGAAGCAACCACTCACCAGGCACTTTTGCAAATCAGCAAAACAGAACTTCATGAAGCAATGATATCCATAAAACAAGAACCAGGTGAGCAAACCCAGAGAAGGGAGCCTGATCCACAGGCACCGAGAGAAGCAAACACTGCAGAATCAAGGAGAATCGGAAGAAACAGCAAAGGCAGGCGTGACCCAACCTGGGGACAGAGGCACGGCCACTAGAGAGAAACAGCAGATGTGGAAGGCCGCGCAGCTGCTCTGACCTTTGCCGCTTAGAAAATCTGTTATTGCTTCTAGAAACTGAAGTCTTAGGATCCACAGAGAGCCTACAGGGTGGTCACAGGAAGATGCGCTTGATAACGTCATTGGACGCAAAGCTGATTAGTCCTTTTGTCAGGCAAAAGGATCAAGTCAACCGTGAGGGCAGAATAGCCCATGGCCACGTCTGGGCCACGTCTGGGCCAGACGGCGGGGTGACGCCTGCGAAGCTGGGAGGCGAGGCCCGAGAATTTTATATCCAGCCAAACTGTCGCTCAGGTATGAGAACAACAGACGAGCATTTGTGAACATGTAAGAACCCAGGGGATGCGTCCCATCAGCTCTTCCTGGAGAACTAGGAGATTAAGTCCAGTCTCTTAGAAGAAAACAGGGGAACGGCAGCAAGTGGCCTGGCAGAGAGTAGGGAACGTAGTCCCCTGCAGGATTAGGCCTGAGACAATACGGGGATCAAGGCTACAGAACCGGTTGTGTAACTAACAGAAATACAGGACGGCAGCAAAAGAGACGGGTGTGAAGTTCACTGATCTGCTCATCTTTGTCATCTGGGTCGAAGATACAACAGTCAGCCTCATTCTACGGAGATTATCTGACACCCACTGAGGTGCTGACAGAACAACCTCACTTCCTCTCCCCACCCAGGTGTAATCGTTTCCTAGTATTTGCCCTTGTATTTCTCTGAAAATGAATAAAAATATACTCAACAGACTTTTGACTGGATTCCAAAGTTAAAGCCAAATGCGTGCTGTGAACGTGAGACACCAAAAGAATGACTGGCCAAGAAACCCCGGGAGCCAGCAGACGAGAGAGTCGGGGCCCACCCTGGGGACCAGGGAGCACTCGGACAGACTGTGCCCACACTTGACAACAACAGAGTGTGTACAGTTCACAACGAGAAGCCGCAAATGTCTGCTCAGCAGACAGACACCCTTCAGGAAGCTGGGACTACAGGAGGTGGCTGTGATGGGCAGCTGGTGCCAGACCACTCCGCGTGCTGCCAACCACCACCAACTGGACAAAAGACACTGCGTGACTGCATCCAGGCACCAACACCGGCGGGAAGGGCAGCTGACAGGGGAGCCTCCCAGAGGCCCAGTAGCTCTCTGCTGGGGGAATGTCTGGCTGCAAAGTCCAGGCGGAGCACAGGGGCCACGTGAAGCCAAGGAGATGATCAGAGGGTGGGGCCGCTGGAACCCGTGGGGTGAGGCGGCAGCATGGAGGGGGCTGGGGGAGGGGCTGCAGGCCATGTGGGTCCCACGGGTCCTCGTGAGGGCTGGGCTGTGCCCACTCAGGGCACCACACAAGGTTAACCAGCCAGTGGCTGTTGCAGGGTTAAAGGCAACAAATACAAGAGATCAACAGTGATCTTGGACCCAGCAGCAGAGGGTGACATCTGTGTGTCCACACAAGGCCGCGCTGCAGGGCAGGCATCACGCCCTGGTTGGGCCTACTCTGGCCAACCATGATGAAGCTGGAAACCAAGCCCCACAAGTGGGAAGGGGAGGTACAGTTTGGAAGGTGAGTCCCACGCATTACAGGAGGCTGGGGATGACCCTGGGCCCCACATACTGCCTGATGGAGTGGAAGCCAAGCCCATGGTGCAGGTGAACAGCTGCAGGGATGAGAGTGATTGCTCTGCAAAGTAACAGAATCCAGTCTCCATCTCTATCAGTACAATGTCTGGCACAGACAAAAATTACTAGACACCCAAAGAAGTAGGAAAAAAAGCAGTTAATGGAAACCAGCCCAGAATGGCACAGGTGTGGAACATATCAAAGACTTTAAAGCAATATTTAAATATGTTCCAAAAAATGAAAGAAAATGCAAATAATTACCAAAAAATTGTCTTGATGAGTGTACAAATAGCATCTATTAGCAGAGAAATGGAAATTCAGAACCAGCTCAGAACAGCCAACACTCTGTGAAGGTGAAGAGCAAAGCGGGAGGACCGACTTCACAACTTGCTGTGAAGCTACAGGAATCAAGACCATGGATATTGGTGGAAGAACAGACAAACAGATCAGCGGAACAGAAAAAAGAGCCCAGAAATGGACCCCCATAAACGTGTGACCTTTGACACAGGAGCAAAGTAGCCTTTTCAACAAACAGTGCTGGAACAACTGGATGTCCACATGAGAAGAAACGAATCCAGACACAGACCTGCCACCTTCACAAAAATCAACTCAAAATAGACCAAAGACCTAAATGTAAATTGCAAAACTATAAAACTCCTAGATGACGACAGGAGAAAACCTAGGTGACCTTGTATTTAGATACAACACCAGAGCACAATCCATAAAGGAAACAATTGATAATCTGACTTCACTAAAATTAGAAACTTCTGCTCTGTAAAGACACTGTTGAAAGAATGAGAAGACAAGCCAAAGACTAAGAGAAAGTATCTGCAAAGACGCATCTGATAAAGGGCTGTTACCCAAAATACACAAGAAATCTTAAGAAAATGAGCAACCCAATTTAAAAATGGGCAAAAAGCCTGAACAGACACCTCAGCACAGAAGATACACAGATGGCAACTAATTATGTAAAAAGATGCTCCACATCGTATGTCATTAGAGAAATGCAAATGACAACAACCAGATACCACTGCACATCTGGACACATGTCATTATACATTCGTCCAAACCCATAGGATGTACATCACCAGAAGTGACCCCTGATGTGAACCAAGGGCTCTGGGTGGTGATGAGGTGTCAGTGTAGTTCCATCGACTGTAACAAATGTCCCACTTGTTGGGGGGGAGATGTCGATAGTGGGGGCCTGGGGGTATATGGGAAATCTCTGTACCTTCCTCTCAATTTTGCTGTGAACCTAAAACTACTCTAAAAATAGAGTCTTTTGTTAAAAAAAAAAAAAAGCACAGTAATAGAAAATGTAGAACTGAAAAGCTAATAACTGACGTGAAAAATGTGTAGGACAGGCTTAACAGCAGATTGGAAATTATTATTATTTATTTATTTATTTTTTTGGCGGTACGCGGGCCTCTCACTGTTGTGGCCTCTCCCATTGCGGAGCACAGGCTCTGGACATGCAGGCTCAGCGGCCATGGCTCACGGGCCCAGCCACTCTGCGGCATGTGGGATCCTCCCGGACCGGGGCATGAACCCGTGTCCCCTGCATCGGCAGGCGGACTCTCAACCACTGCGCCACCAGGGAGGCTGGAAATTATTTTTTTAAAGTCTGTAAACTAGGGGACATTATCAATGGACATTACCTGACCTGAAGAAGAGAGAAAACTGACCAGAGCCTCGGGGGCCATGGGACAATGTCACTCAGGGAGGCCAGACCCCTGAAAACCACAAATAAAAAGAACGTCTTGGGAGAGGCGAGGAGAAGCCCCACGAGGTGACCAGGAGTGAGGACCAGACGCCAGGAGTCCCCAGCAGACGGGGGTCACCGGAGACCACGTGTCTTCAACGCACATGAAGGAAGCAAACCAAGTGCTCCAGAGAAAAGGCAGAGGTTGTCACAAAGCATGAAAAAACAGAGCCCCACTAGAGGGCCCGACAAGACGGCCAGGCAGCGCGCACGGGACAAAACAGAACCCGTGCAATGAGGTCGCGTGCGCGGCTGGCCCACGAGGGGGACGCCTGTGTGTGAGGGAGGCTGAAGGTGAAAGATGGAAAAAAGCCACAGAAGGAAGTAGCAGCCAGAAGACACCTGGCCTGAGCCATGTGAATCGTTGCTGAAATGGGGTTTCAGGCAAAAATCCTTCCCAGAGATAACAAGTGTTCAACCCCCCAGGAAGATTCAAAATGCAGACCAAGAACACACAGGACCCAGGAAAGTCACCAAGATGGACCCAGCAAGAGCATCCCCCAGAGGCCGGGGCAGTCATGGCTTTCGACCCACATGGCCCACATGAACCACACGGCTGCCTGAGGGGCAGGCGCAGCTGGGTGGCGGGCAGCAGAAATACCTCTTTCCAAGCACGGGGGCCACGGGAACCTACTGGCATTTCAGGGAGCTGGTATCACTCAGAACTGGTTCTCCAACCACAAATGGATCAAGTTAGAAGACTAGAAATAAAAAATAACTGGGGAAAGAATCAAACATTTGGAAACATAAAAACACTCTGATCAGCTCCGCAGTCAGAGAACAAAGAAAAATCGGGCGCCCGGAAGTGAGTGTGATGAATCCCGGTCAGAGCTGCACATCGAGCCTGGAGGACTCAGGGGAGGAAAAGAAAGGTAGACGGGAAATGGGGAAAAGATGTTTAAAGAAAACAAACGTAAGCCTGGTCAGCAATGGACAGAGGACAGTCCTGCAGATAAAACAGGGACGCAATCACAAACAACTGAAAAAGGTCAGTGCAGCCAGCATGTGGGCAGCGCCCCTGCGGCGACCCATCCAGCCCCTCCACGCACGCCTGCCCTGCCTTCCTGTGGCCTCTGTCCAGTGCCCAGGCCCGTGATGTCCCGGGCCCCTTCTCTGTCCATGGCGACCAGCAGCATCCCCGCATGTCCCGCGCTCTCTGCCACTCCGATGCTCTCGTCCAGAGGAATCCAGGCGCAGTGCTTCCTGTCTGTGCTGCACACAAGCAGCCATAACCCACTCACTGGGTGGGTGCCCAGCACCGCCCTCACTCCCACCGCCCCCTCCCTCGGAAGCTGGTGCAGCCATGCCTGCATGAGAAGGCGAAGCCCACACGTGTGCCCGCAGCAGGGGTGCGTCAGCCTGAGCCCCGACTCATAGACAAGGACAAGGTGACCGTCACAGCCCACGACTCTTCCTCTCCCAGGAACTCCGCCCTGGGCTCGGAGCAGTGGGTGCGTCGGAACCCACTCGGGGCCCTGCTTCAGGGTGGATTTGTTAACAATGGGGATGTTTCCCAGGGAGTAAAGGGCTGCCCAAATCTGCTGTCTGCTGGTGGAGCCGGGAGCCCAGGTGGTGGCCGGGGAGTTGCAGAGCAGCCTGAGCAGTGGTCCCTGCGCGGCTGGCTGCGAGTCGGGTGTGGAGCGGAGCGCATCCATGCCAGTGTTGCCACCTGGGAGGGGCTGAGATACCCAGGACGGCCCAGGGGAAAGGGGACAGGAGTGATGCGCCCCCACCCTCGCAGCCCCTCCTGGAAGCTCAGAATCAAGGCACAAGGCCCTTTCTGTGGGGACCTGGACTGGAAGAGACCAGTCCTATCGGGGCCCACCAGCACCCGTGTGTGGTCAAGGCGGCCGGAGCCCTGCCCATGGTGTCCCGAGATGTGTGTGTGGGGGGTGGTGGTGGTGCTGTGCCCATAGCTCCTCAGCTCAGGGTCCCATGGTCTCCCTCGCACCAGCCCAAGTGTCCCGCTGCTGACACTTTAGAGGGAAGCCCCCGGCAGGGCTGGGGAGCAGGCGGGCAGTGGCCACGGAGCGGGGAGGAGGGGACGCCTGGCCAACCAGCCGTGGGCGTGGTGGGGGAGAGTGGTCGTCTGACTCCAGCCTGGGTTGGCTAGGGTGGGGGCCTAGTTATTACTTCAGGGCCTAGAAATACTGCTGGCTGTAAATCAGCCCCTGCTTCAAGGCCGTGGACCCTGCCCCAAGTGTGGGAGGGAGGGGCAGGTCTGTGCACCACCTGTGTCTGACGACAGCCAAGGCCCAGACCCCGGGCTCGAGGGGAGCAGAGCGAGCAGCCCCTACAGGTGGGTGAGCGTCCAACGTCCTAGAGAGGGTGGCCGAAGGCTCCAGTTACCGCCACGGCCTCTGGCCAAGCCCGTCTCGGACCAGGACCCTCCAGGAAGGATCCCGGCCACCAGTGGCTCTCGCAGCACATGACCTCAGGTGCCAGGAATGCGTGCGCAGCACGGCCCCATCTGGTTCCCATTACCCTCACTCCACGCGGGAGCCCCATCTGCGCCTCTGCAGCGCCCGCCCGCCCACCCGCCCGGGGAGATTGATTTGGGCTCATTAGAGCTGCTGCCGCGAGGTAAGGCACATCTTTGCCCATGTGGCTCCAAGGCCAGCGCCTCAGGGCCAGTTGAGACACCGAGGGCCCAGGGAGAGGTGCCTGCGGACACCGAGACGCTGAGGCCCTCGAGGCCCCAACACCTCCTCCTTGAGGCCTGTGTTCCAGGACCTAAAGGTGTCTGGGCCTCTGGGGACATGGACGTCTCCGGCAAGGCCACAGTGGGCGGTCGAAGGGAGGAGCGGCGCCTCCTGGGATGCACGCTGAGAGGCCCCAGCCGCAGCACGGCCTCCACCAACCTCCGGGCTGGCCTGGCCTCCCTATGCTCTGACTTTCCAATTCATATGTACAGTGAACCTCCAGCTCTGTGCTGGAACATGCCCCATAAATTTAAGTCTGAAGTTCCTGCAGCTGTTTCTCCAACAAGCCAGGGGAGACCAGGCTGACCTGGGCCAGGCCGGCAGGAGGGACCTCTTCCCGGGGTCCTGGGGGCAGGGCCTGGGGGCACTGCAGTCGGTGGGGCCCTCAGGAGAGCCACCTGGGTCTCTAGGCATTTGCAAAGTTGGGCTGAAGTTGAAGCCACAGCAGGACAAAGCACTGGACCTCATGAAGGGTGGGGGTCGCTGTCTGGTTCCCACCAGGCAGGAGCAGAGGAGGGTGTAGGGGGAACACCGATGCCCGCCTGGCCAGGCTCTGTGTCCTTGACGGCTCAGAACATGAAGACCCAGCATCCCGTAGCTCCGCCCTACTTCTAAAGATGAGCACCATGGTGACTTCCACTCCCACCACCCACATCCAGGACTTCAAGGCCTTGGAGACCCTTCCCCTGGGATGGAGGCTGGAGAAGCTCCACCCCCACAGCCGGCCCCAGCCCCGTAGGGAGGCCTGTTTGACCCCATCCCGCAGGGCCTCTGTGGACTCCCTGGGACACAGGACAGGAAGACGGACGGGAAGCTGCTTTACTGCAAGTCAGGCGAGTGTGGCACAGGCTGGTCTGCGGGGGGGTGGGGGGCAGGGGGCGATGCCAAGGAAGCTGGAACACCTGCCTTGTCCTCATATGTCACATGACCCCTCCCTCCCTTCCCCTCCCCCCCTCCCCGGGACTCCACAGGGCTGCTCCCCTCTCAGGACCCTGCCCAGACCCTGTAGCCACGGCCACTCGCTCTGGTTCTAGCTTGGTCCTCCCATGGACTGTGCTTTTTAGGAAGCTAGAGCGGTCCCTCCAGCTGCCACGTGGAAGGTCTCCCTGCTGAGTCCGCCCTCGGCCCCTAGCTCCTGCCCAGGACCCCTCACCCACCCGATAGCCCTGTCCCTCGCTGTCCTGCACCCAGAGTGTGGCAATGCCCACTGAGCATGGCAGTCTCTCCCGATTTTCACCCATGCCTGCCCTCTCCCACCCACCCAAGTGCACAAGGCCTCTTCCCTGGCTGTGGGGGCCCCGGGCTGCTGGGCAAGGCCTCCCATCTGGGGAGGGCCCGAGAGATGCCCTCTTCCTGCGGTCTCCTGTCTGCAGAGAAGCCTGGACCATGCAGCCCCTGTAGAGGGCGCAGCCACAGGCCCTGTCCTCCAGAGCTCCGGGAGGTAGGATACACGGCTCCCCGCTGGGGCCCCACTCCCCCACCAGACCTGGGCTCGCAGAGCCGGCCGTGGTCAGGTCTCAGCCTTCTGAGGCTTCCTGGCTAATGGGGGCACCCCCGCCCAGAAGCCAGTGTGCACTCAGGCCACCCTCAGGGGGCTGACAGGCACAGGGCACACCCAGCACCTCACTCCCCAGGACCTCACCCGTCTGAGGCCTGGCCAGGAGGCTCCCCTCCCGGCCAACTCCATCCCCCCCTCCCAACAGGGCTGAGCACTGGGAACCCAGATGTGGCCCCCAAGGGCCCCCCAGACACGTGGGATGGGAAGCCACTGAGCGGTTACGGCCCTCCCACTGCCCCCGGGCAGCTTGCAGACAGCCACAGGGGCCTCACTCAGGGATTTCTCCATGTAGGGTTTGGGTTTTTTTCTTTTCTTTTTTTCCTTTTGATTGATCAGTTCCTTACTGACCAAATTCCTCTGAGTTTTGCAAACGGGCTTGTACAGTCCTGGATTCTACATGCCTTTCCTCTAGATGGACGAGACGTGACCGCTATTAGCCAAGGTCTGAGGGAAACCCAAACCCTGTGAATGGCTCACGAGTGCCAGCCCCTCTCCTGCCGCCCACCAGGGCCGCCCGCGCCGGGTCCGATGATTAATTAACTGAGGACCTGCCACAAGTCCTCTTCATGCCTAAATATTGTTCCAGCCCATCAGACTGTTGGTGCAGAGCAGGATAAATGACACCTCGGGCCTGGCCCACTGACCTGCAGGGCCTGCTGCTCATCCAGGCTCCAGACGGCCAGCGCCTTCTCCGCAGAGCCTGAGACGCCCCTGGCCTCCTGGGAGTCGAAGTCCAGACCCATGACGGGCTCCGTGTGGCAGGCGACGCGGCTGCACACTTTCCGTGAGGAGACGTCCCACAGGGCCACCGAGCCGTCCTCGTAGCCAGCCAGGAGGAGAGGGCGGGGACTGGAGTCAGCCTGTGGGGACAGCTCGCAGTCAGCTGGTGGATGCTCAGGGGTCCCGGGCCTTCTGGAGGAGAAGGAGCTTGAGATAGGCCGCCTTCCCCACTGAGCCCTGGGCGGCCTGCACACCCCCAGGGGGCTGACACCCAGACTGGGGCCAGTGCGGGCTGGGTGGGGCGTCGGGGTCTGGGACACTGGCTGGTCCTTCTGCTCCTTCCCACCAGCCGAGACGTGCGGCCACCCCTGGGCGGGGCCGGCCACCTGTCTAGAACTGCCGGCCAAAGAAAATCTCGAGCTCCGTCTCAATGAAAAATGAACCTTCTGTACTTTGTCAATGTCGCCGCGGAAGCCCCCCAACCGTCAAGGCTGCAGAGTCAGCGCCTCGCCGGCCGAGCCGCGTGATGGATGAGGGCGCGGGTCAGAGGGCTGCGCCGCCGCCTGCAGGGGAGCATGGGGACCCTGGGTCGGCCTGGCACCGACCGAGAGAGGCCGCCCCGTGCTTGGTGCCCAGTCCCGGGACCGCCGCCAGGACCTGGCACCTTTGCTCTCCACTGAGCTCCCAGGGCTCAGAAACGACCAAGCGCCCCCTAGCAGCGGAGAATTTCCCGAGGCCAGGAGCTCAGCCAGCAGCCCTCAAACCCCGGATGGCCAACGGTGAGCACAGGGCCTGGGGCCGCCAGCAAGGCTGCCTCCAGGGTCGCGTGCAGCTCCAATGGGGGCCCACTGCTGGCGGGCAAGGCTGGTGCTGAGCCGCGTGCCTAGACGTGGCTGACAGCACCCGGGCAGGCCCTCCTGGCCCACCCGCTAGAGTTTACTGCCCACCCAGAGGGGCTCCACGCCCAGGTGTTGCACACCGCGAGTGTCTAACATGAGTGGACGCTACGTCCTCGACCCCAGGAAGCAGAGCTCACTGTGCTTGGTGTGAGGGGTACGTCTCAGGGCCCCGCAGAGTGAGGGGAGCCAGGGGAGCCCCGTGCAGACCAGCTCTGGGATCTGGAGGACGCCTCCGACAAGCCCTTTTTTCTGATGATAACATGTGCTCCCAAGAACAAAAGCAGGAAGGAGGAGTCCAAGAAAGCAGCTGTGAGGAACTTGCTGGGGCCCCTTGGGTCCATCCCCCTTGGGGCACTGCTGTGTCCTCCCACCGGCTTCCCACCGCACTGCCTGGCCCAGCCTGCTCCCCAGCCCCCACCCCGCATGTTACTCCTGTATCCAGGTCTCCCTCACTGCCTATGGTCTGGGAGCTCTGAGTGCCTAGGCTGGAGTGGGGGCTGCACACTGCTGAGTCCCCTGTGCAGGCACACAGGGCGGCCAGGGCAGGAGCCAGACCAGCCACAGGGCCCCATGCCAGGCTCTGTCCCTGCACTGAGGCCCCTCCACCTTCTCTCCTGGCACGCAGGGTCCCTGCGGCCCCCAGGATAGACCCTGCAGGCGGGTCAGTGCTCTGGGGCCTCAGTCCTCTGGCGGCCATGCCCTTGGTGCCAGGCTGACTTCTGCTCGCTCTGTGTCCCCCCCCACCCCTGGGTGTACCAGCCCGAGGCGCTCCCCAGCTCCTCGAGGTTCCCCGGGGAGCCCTTGGCTGGGGGCTTTGGGGGGGCACTGGAGGACCTGCTCCAAGGGTTGGTGTGGATGACCTCTGACCTCCTACATGACAATCATCCTAAAAACACAGGCCATCCACTCTCAGGAGCAAAACAAGAAGTCTCTGAATGTTTCAGAAAGGAATCCCACATCGGGCCACTCTGCCACACTCAGATCAATAAGCTATAACCTGGACCTCCAGGCTTGGCGAGGAATAAAGGGACATTTCAAATCAGCATAGACTTTTCTTAACAGGATGCTTTGCGCTGGATCTGTATCAACTAACACAACTCGATTTGTCCTTCTGTCAACCACGTCAATTACCTTGACAAGTTTGTACATCCCATTTCTGCACATTTTTCTGATGGAATTCTTACACGATTAGGCAATGATAGCATCTCCAGGGAGGGAGGGTGAGCGGATGCAGCCCCATCCCGCCCGGGGCCTGTGAGCGCCAGGCCACCTCTACAGCCTCTGCTGCCCCTCCAGGCGCCCCCCACCTGCCTGCTGGCACCAGCAGCTTTGCCATCCAGGTGAGTCTCAGAGCCCCCACTTCCTCACGCCCCTCCCCCATGGGCTTCTCTCAGTTCAGAGATGGCAGGGACACCAACTGCAAGACAGGGCAGGGCCCTGGAGGGACAAGAGCTGGGCCCAGGGACCCTGCGGGCACACAGATACCTCCAAACCATGCGAGCCTGGCTGGGTTCGTATGGAGAGTCACAGCAGGGGCAGGAACGGCCTCCCCCTCGTCCCAGGCAGCCCGGGACGGCTCTGAGGAGGCACAGGTGAGCTGCTCGGAGCTGAAAAACAGGCCATGGGCAGCGGTCTGGGACAGCCCTGGTCAGTGACCTGCTCCCCATGGCTTCTGCAGCTGTAAAGACGCTGCCGAGACTCTTTCCACATGAATGCACTGGACCATCCGCTCTGCTGCCCCCAGGAATAGATGCCCATTTTGAGCTGGTGCTGACCGCTGGGGGTGGGAAGCTGCCCCTCTGGTCAGGAGGGTCCCTCCCAGGCCTCGGGCTCAGCTCTGGAGCCACAACCCATCCTGCAGGGACTCAGGCCTGTGACTCCGCTGCCCCCCGGCTTCTGCCACAGCCCCAGGAGATGCCTCCAGACCCTCTCTAATCAGAGAGAACAGCCAAGAAAGAAGGAAATGGCGCAGATCAGAAATTCCAAGTGTGGCCGCAGGGAAAGCCAGCACGTTAAGCCCACTCCAGCCTCAACAAGGCAAAGAAGTAACAAAAATTAATCCTGGCAACGCAGGGGCCATGCAGGCTTGCAGGGTTAGTCAGCACCCCCTCCCGGCCCCATGCCAGGCCGCGCCGGTGAGCAGACCAGAAGGGAGCACGTGGCTCCCCCAGGAGGGGGTCACTGTCTCCCACACCGCCCTGCGAAGACGAGGATGAGCCCAGCATCCCCAAAGGGTCTGTAGGTGTCCTCGTAGCAGGAGGGCTGGAGGGCTGGGGACAACAAGGCTGAAGAGGACGCTGTGCACACGCCTCCCAGGGGCCAGTGCCCGTAGGTGATGAGGAACCAAGTCCCTAATGGGCATGATTCACACCTGGCGGGCGTGGCCGGCAGGTGTGGTCGGTGGGCGCTGGGCCTTACCTGCCAGAGCTGCAGGCACATGGGCATGCCCAGCCTGGCCTGTGCCTCGGGCTTCAGGGAGCACACTGACGTCTTGGACGGCATCTCCAGAATCTGAACCTGACAGTAAGAAAACAAGCTGAGTTGGGCCAGAGCCAAGTCAAGTCTGTGCTGCACAAACAGGAGACTCTTGAGGCCTCAGCCCGGCCACTGTGAGCCTGTCTGCGCCTTTGGGAACCCAGGCCATGTCTCCCGCACTGACCCACGGGCTCCTGGGCTTGGGGGCTGCCAGGCTGTGTGGAATGCATGTGTCACTCCTGAGTGACCGGCAGGTCCCTTGAGCAGTGTCACTGCCCCGCAGCCACCTCAGGCCTCCTCCGCGTTGACCTCTTGGCCAAGCAGGCGGCCGGGCCCACGGCGCTGACTCAGCTCATTCGGCCTCCCGCCCTCCTCCTGGCACTCCTTCCTGGTCGGGCCCCACATGTGGATGACACTGAGCCCTCCCGGACTGTCGCATGGCACCTAGACCTGCACACCTGGGGCCCCAGCGCCTGCTCCTCCACCGTGTGTGGCCTGTGCTCAGTGTCGCCTGATGCTGACACAGCCCCTCCTGCGCCTGGCTGGGTGACATGTCCCCACCTGGTGGCTCCGGCCACCCTCCTGGGGATGCTCCACCAACAACAGTGTGCGCCCCGCAGAGCTGCAGGGCACCCCTCGTCAACACGGGGCAGCCCCAGGTTTGCAGATGAGGAGTCTGAGGTCCAGACGTGATGGGGCATCGAGGGGACAGAACCTACACCTGCTGGTCCACTTCTGACACCTGGGGCACAGAACCCCCAGGAGAAACCCCAGGGTGAACTCAAGGTGTAAATACGCAGTGTAGAGCGGGTGTAGCCCTGCTGCTGCTCTCACTAATGCACGTGCACACGCGTATACACACACGCCCACACACATGCACGCACAGCCCCCTCCGCCCGTATCACGTTGCCTGCAGGGCCAGCATCTACCCCAGACACCTCGTCCTCACTGCCCCAAAGAGACAGAAAAGGACCTAAGTGATGTGAGCGTCATCCTGCCATGAATTAGAAGCTGCTAGAAGGAGTTCCTGTAGCACCCACGATGCTCAGGGGAAGCTCCAGCAAAATGAAGGAAGTACAGGAGGATGTGGTGGCATGGAGTGTGGTCCAGAAGTGACCGAGTAAACCAAAGAGGAGGGGGCCCTCGGAGCCCTTCTGTCCTCCGAGGTCAGTGGGAGGGAGGCAGGGGTGGGGACCGGCTGGGCCTCAGGCACCCAAGCCCGTCCCGGCCAAGGCGGGGGACCTAGAAGGTCAAGGAACATGGTGCTGGGGGCTGGATGCCTGCCTTCCTATTTCTGTTCCGACGCCAGCTTCCTAAACGTCACTACGTCAGGAGGACAAGCTGCTGGGCGATGGGGGAGGGGGGTCCTGGGTCAGAGAGGGGTGCCCCCACCCCTGATCTGGGGACTCAGGAAGACCCCTCTGGTGGCAGTGAGGAGAGGCGCAAGGGCGGGGGGATCGGGCAGAGGCGAGTGGCCCAGAGTGAGGGCGAAACCAGGGCAGCCCAGGCCTGGGCTAGGTGCCATGAGAGGGGGCACAGTGCTGGCATCCAGAACAAGTGTCCCTTGGTCCTTGTGGTCCCAGGAGGGGCTCCGCACTCTGCCGGGGCCTCCCTCACACCGGGATGCTTCCACCTGGCATTCAAGGGCAAGTTTTGTTTCCAGAAGGAAAAATGTTTGGTTTGGGCAAGTGTGGCCACCCAGACGGCTGGGCCTGGCTCTGTCTGGGCACAGGCCAGTGGCGCTGATTCCAGGTGGGAACATGGAAAACAGCCCTTTTCCCAGGATGTGCAAGGTTCCCAGACCTGTGGCTCCCGGGCTGGGGGATGGTGGTGTACCAGAAGCTGGGGAGCCGGAGAGAAGCAGAGGGGACAAGCAGTCTCGGGCCAGGCTGGGGTGGGCAGCAGAAGGCAACCTCAGCGGAAGTGTGGTCCGGCCCCCACCACTGAGGAGGCTCGGCGCCACCCGGCTGCTGCCACCAGGAGAAGCAGAGTCCTCTCTTTTCACATTAATAAAACTTTTAACAGGTTTTTGGCAAACTGGCAAGAAAATCGCATGTAGCTCCTAATTGGTGACTTAAACGCCATCATGAACAAATAGATGCCTGCTCCTGCCTCATTATTTATGAGCTGAATCTGCTTTAAGACTCACGACTCCTCTTGGGTGGGGGCCAAACTTCCCGGGTGCAGGGCTTGCGTCCCTGCCCAGCCCCGCCCGCCGCACAGGCCCTCAGGGCAGCAGAGGACACGGGGAGGACGGGGCGTGGGCGGTAGGCAGGGGCCTCCCTCCCCCTGCACGTGTACCCCAGACCCACGCCCACTCTCGGCACCCCCAGGCCCCCACCCACCAGGCCGTCCCAATGCACTTGGGGCTCCTTCCCCCACTGCCTCCAACCAGCACCCCCATCCCCCTGCCCTCGGCGCTCCCCACCGGCACCCTGTCCTGGGCTCTGCTTCTCCTGGGGATTCTGCCTCTTCCGTCCCTGGGGTGTGAACACCACTGTCTAGCCTGACCAGTCCCTGCCTCAGATCACTGCTGGACACTCAGCCTGAGCTCCACCTGACAGCGACCTTGGGGCTCCATCCCACCCACTGCCCCCAGGAGCCCTGTCCTCTGACGGGCCCCACTCATCTGTGACTGTGATTGCCACCCTGGTGCCAGCCCTTACGCCCTGCGTCTCAGCCCTGCCCAAGACCTCTCACGCCAGTGTCCAGTTCTGACCCCAAAAGGCCGCCCTCCCCTGCTGTCTTGACTCTGAGGCCTACCTTGACCTCATGGGGTCGGCCTGGGGCTTCCCTCCATGCCTGCCTGCTCCCAAGGCCCCTGACAGCCTCGGGCCCTGAACTTGTCCATCCCGTGCTGCTCCTGGCTGGGTGCCAGGGCCTCCCAGAGACCTTGGCCCACTTCGGGCCCCTTTCCTGACCCTCAGCACCAGGGCCACCTCAGGTGACCAGGCCAAGGCTGGCCTGAGGAGCTGCTCGGGGCACAGCATTCCTGCAGCCAGGGGCCAAGGGTGAATGGGCTCACTCACCTCATCGCTGCCTCTCCCCGGCACAGCCAGCATCCAGCGCTGCAGGCCCCCAGCCAGCACAGAGCCCCTGCAGAAGCCTACGCTCTCCAAGAGCACGGAGTCCACAACGGCGTTCCTGCCCTCCGCCAGGTCCCACACGCACAGCTTCAGGTCGCGGCCCTGGCTGCCAAAATAAGAGGAGACGGGCCGTGACCCTCCCAGGTGAGGACAAATGTCAGTGTGTTGTGGTCGGCCGGAGGCCACAGGACGGCAAGGGACACTTCCTGGGGAGGGCCTGGGGGCACCTCAGCTGAGGAAGGGCCGCACGTGAGTCTGCAGTCCAGACGCCTATGCCAGCTCACGGGCTGGCCTGGGGAGGCTGCAGACCGAGGCCTGGGGCGCCCCATGGCACAGGCCCCATGGCCCGCCCCCCGTGGTCTCCCTGCTGCTCCCTGTGCTATCAAACTGTGGGCCCTCCACTCCTCCCGCCCTCCACCCCTTTGTGAATTAACTGTGACCACCTGGCAGCTCCACCCTCACGGATGTTCCCAAGTGCATTTAAAACCTATATTCACACAAAAACCTGTAAGCGAATGTCCACGGCAGCTCTGCTCACCAAACCGGACACAGCCCTCCAGCAGGAGGCTGATAACTCACCGTGGAGCATCCGTCTGCACCTGACCTTGCTCAGCACCAGAGCAGCAGCAGGGACACACAGCCACCCGCAGGAATTAGATGCCCTTTGCTACGGGGAGGAAGCCCGTCTGAAAGGCCACACACTGCACTTCCACTCGTGTGACCCTCTGGGGGAGGCAGGGCAGCAGGGGTGGAGGACAACAGGGTCCTGCCCACAGAACTCGCCACGAAGAGTGAACTGTTCTGTGTGTAACTGAAAAAACCCACCAGAAGGTCAGGGTCCCAGGACAAGCTGCAGACAGAGGTGAATGCCTGGCACTCGGTGCTCAGGGGAGAGCGGATGAGAGCTGACCTGAGGGACTCAGGAAGCATGTCCTCTAGGCACTGGCTGGTTAGAGACAGAGGAACTGGACAGAGACACGGGACTCTGGCTGGTAGGTGTTCTCACAGGTGTGGGTTAGCAATCCTGAGACCCCCTCACGCGTCCAGCAGGAGCAGGGCTGGACAAAGACGGACAAGAGTAGGGGCGGGGGGCCAGGTCACCAAGAAGCCTGGCAGGTGTTGGCCCTGAGTCAGAGACGTCGGCATGAGCGCATGTCTGTGCAAACACAGACACAGACGGACAAACACAGAGGTGCACACAGGGTGTACGCAGTATGGAGGTGCACACGGGGAGCCCGGGTTGCCCCCTGAGAAGACCCAGAGGCAACAACACCCCAGGAGTGACGAGCACACCCAGCGCCCGGTCTGGCTTCTTATTCCTTTTCCCCCAGACAGCAAGAGCTGGGGCAGGGTGGGGGGCCAAGATGAGTTCTGAGCACACTGTAGGGCCAGAAAACAAGGAAATACTTTTAAAAATGAAACAAAGGGCATGTCCGAAGGACACAAGCACTAAAGTTGGAATAATCTGAGCAATAAAATAAATAACAGTAGAATGAAATTCTAACCCAAGAATAAAAGAAATCTCCACGAGCCCAGACCCATGAGTGAACACATATATACACAGGGAGGAGAATTCCCATTAAACAGAAGAGTTCCAGTGAAAGTAGAATGCTATAAAAGGGGGAGAAACCCTCCCCATAAGACCAGCCCAGGCACAGCTGTGGGGGCACAGCCCCTGGGCGGACGCTGAGGATGGAGGGACGGGGTATCTGCAGCCCTGAGGCTCCCTGTCCACTGCGCGGCTCTGACACTCACCAGAAATGCTCCTCGCTGGGCCTCAAGACTCATTTCCTAGGAGCCTAGGAAGCAGAGGGAACGGTCCCTGCCGGCGGGACACTGTGGACACACTCCCCAGGTGGATGAGCCCCACAGATGTCCCAGACCCCCGACAAGGGGACGAGAAGGGTTTCCTCCCGAAAGACCACCTCCCCAGTCTGACCCCAAGAAACCCCGGGGCTGAGCCGACGTGAGGGTCACCCCACAGAACCGCCCTCCCATCCTCCTCCCAAGGGGTGAGGTCCAGACAAACAAGGGAAGAAGCAGCAGCATAGGCCAGTGGGGATGAAGGGGACAGGACAGTGGGCCAGTCCTGTAGCTGTGGAAGGGGACAGGAGGGCACGCGGGGCCTGGCATCTACCCGCACTGTTGGGAGACCTCGGTGCTGCGTGGATGGATGCCCCCCAGGTGGACCCACGGCACCCGATCCTGATCCAGACTCCAGCTCTGTCTGGAGAACCGCTGGTGTTGGCAGGATGTGCCTGGACCCTGGGGAGCAGGAGTCGCTCGGCCTGAAGCGGCAGCGACGCGCGCGAGAGAGAATGTGAGGCCTATCGACACCGTGTCTGAGTGGAGCTCAGGAGAGAAGCAGCAGTGGGAACGGTGCTCTGACACGGAGATGCCGGCCCCGGCCAAGGGCGGCCACACAGGGAGGGAGGGCTGGCCTGTATCTAAGGAACCCCCAGAACAGTGGCTCCCTGCCTCCTTCGCCTGGACCCCTAACTGCTAACGCTGTACACGCGCCCAGCTGCGCCACCACCTCCACGCTTTCTGCCACAGCGAGGGACCCTGGCACAGCCCATGTGGGTCAGTGCCGGTCACGGAGCGACGAGCTCGGGGCCCCGGAACAAACGCTGGGCTGGTCAGTGCTCACCAGGCCCTTGGACTGGACGGGCCACGCCTTTCCCTGTCCCTTGTGTGTGTGCGTGTCATCCCCAGGGTGACATTTCCACGTTTGGGGAGGACAGCAAGGGGATGACACTGCACACAAGGCCGACTGCCCACCCTGATCACCTGGACAGAGGCGCCCGCCAGGTGTCTTCACTCAAAGCCCTTCCCACCGCCGTGGGCACTTCTGGGAAAGACACTGTGACATCCACCACCCTGGCCTCAGATGACCCAGCGCCTCCACCCACAGTGGTGCTGCCCGCCAGTCTTGCAGACGATCATCTTCCACGTCCACAAGGCACACCCACCAAACAGTGGGCTCTCGCCTCTTCTCTCCCCTCCTCCCATCAGTCTGGACTCACACATTCCTGTGTTACTGATGGGTCATCACCCACAGTTCTCATTGATTTTTGTGCCCTAACCATCCCAGACTGGCCAGTGGGAGCCCCTTCAAGGACACTGGTGGCCTCCGAGCAGCCCTACTGCTGGATCCAGGGGCCCCCGGCACCGGGAGGCCCGGTGGGAGTCTTCTCAAGCCTCATCCACAACAGCTCCAAGTGGACAAACCAGATCTCCACCGACACAGAAAGGTGAGGAATCTGGGTACACACGTCCAGAGGAATAAGACAGAAAGGCCTACACAACACACTGCAGCCGTGCACACCCTGGCGGGTCTCGCAGACACAGAATCAGACACAAAGGAAGCTGCTCCATATCGCTCCATTTAGGGTAAAAAAACAACAACAACACATAAAATGAGTCTATGCTTTTTGGAGATGCATATTCAGATGGTAAAGCAAGAATGAGGTGGACGGGCTGCCTCCTGAGGATGAGGACAGGCCGCTGGGCGGGCGTGGGGCGAGCAGTGGCTGCCCAGGTGTCCACCCGTGACAAAAGATGGTCTGAAACTCGTCTTGTGCGCCTTCCTGTAAGTACATCACGCCTCCCAATAAAGGAAGAAGGAAACAAGCCCACCCAGGCAGCTGCAGAGGCACAGGTGCATCCTCAGGGGTACAGGTGTGGCTGGGGTGTCTGCAGAACCCTGGCTCCCAGCTTTGTCCTCCAGCCCTTGACATGAAAGGGCACCTTCCCCCTCAAGGGCCACTTTGGAGGCTTGACTTCCAAACACAGCTGGGCCCCGGCCTCTAGTGCAGCATCCAAGCACCTGCGTGGTCTGTGCCTGCCTAGGCGGGGGGCCCCCACAGCGCCATCCGCCATGCACATGCGCAGGGTGCCCCTGGAGTTGCCACCCCGCACAGCACCAGCCAGCTCTCCAAGGGGTGGAACTCCCAGCCTGAGGCTCCCCAAGGCCAGCCCAAGGTGCACAGAGGAGCATGGGGTCCAGACGGGCTTACACCTCGGCTCAAACCTCAGGAGGAAGCTTCCAGCAGCTTTGTGGGGTCTTCAGACACAGCATCCACTCTAATCATCAGGGAAAGAGCAAAGCCATGTGAGGGCCCCTGCAGTGAGGGGTGCGTCTGGGCAACTGGGCAGGGAAGGAGTGAGGCTCTGAGATGGATGGACAAGCACACACGCCCAGGGCACGGCCTCCAGGACTCCTGGGGCCTCAGCCACCTGCAGGAAGTGGGAGCGGCTTCAGTCCCACACAAAAGTGCTTTGAAGCCACTGGGGGCCCGAGAGGGCTTGTTTAATGGGGACTGGGCTCCACGGTGCCCAGGTGTCCAAGCTCCAAGTCCGGAGCAGGAGAGCAGAACCATCTGGGAGTTCTGGGGCAGAGGGTGCCCGGGAAAGCCCTCTTTGACTTGGCAGATTTCTGGCGGGGGTGGGAGAGCTGGGACCCCTGTACAGGGGCAGATGTCAGGGCCGCCCCAGACAGCAGTCGCTCTGGCTGCCAGGTGGCCCCCGCTCCCTCCTGTCCGTGCCCTGCCCTCACCATCCCTCTCTCCAGGGGAAGGAGGGAAGCCCCCTGACCTACTCCCTCACCCACCAGCGCCCTCTTGCTGCCTCCTGGCCCACCTCCCACCTGGGGTCCCAGCCTGTCACCTCCACAGGACCCTCCCTCACTGCTGCCCAGCCCCCAGACTCCCCAGTCCCAGCCCACCATGGCGTCAACACATGCAATCTCCTCTGCCAGGGGGCCAGACCCCTTGCTCTGCCATCTCCCACCCACCCACACTAGCAGCCCAGAGTTCCATGGCCCTGGCACCTGCACGGCCTCCCAGTCCCCCCTGGGGCAGCCGCACTGGGCAGGGAGTGGGGCCCCATCAGCTTGGGTGAGCTTTAGGCTCAGCTCTGTGCCACCCTGGCGACCAGTCCTCCCTGCCTCGCGGGAAGGTGGCTCCATGGCTAGGGAGAAGGCTGCGCTGCAGAGTGGCTGAGGACAACAGGGCCCACGACCTGCAGGAGGGAAGCGGAGGCTCCTCCAAGTACTGGCCCCCAGCCCTCGCCCTGGGGGCCCCAGCAGGCCAGGGTGGGCTCGGACAGAGCCGTCCTAAGCGTCCATTGGGCTCTTCTCAATGGGCAACCCGCCCGGAAGGCCCACACATCCAGGCTGCGCTGCCCTCGACAAGTCACCTGGTTCTGCCATTGTTGGGGCCATTCTGGCAGCTGGGGGAGGCCTCAAGAGCCTCCCCTGGAAAGCTCATGGAACCCCCCGAAGGCCACAACCTGGCTCACTGCCACCAAGACTCACCTGAGGAGCTGGGGCCCCTGGGGCAGTGTCTGCAGCCAGGTCACACACTGGCCCCCATGGCCATTCAGGGTGGCGACCACCCTCCGTGTCTGCAGGCTCCAGATGTGCACCAGCCCGCGCAGGGACCTGTTAGAGAAGCTCCAGTCAGGCTCGGGCATGGGGGGGAGCGGGCTGGACACCACGCAGCCGGTGGGTCAGGTGCTCCAGCCAGCAGCTCCCAGCTCAGGGGACAGCTCTGAACACACAAACAGGGGACACGTGCTCCTCTTACAGGGAGGGTGGCAGGGCCCTGGGCAGCCTCTTCTCTGGAGAGGCGGGGAGGCCGCCACTGACAGTACCAGCTGCCTGGCGCCTCTAACGGAGACCGTGTCCCTGCATCCTCCACGGGGGAGGCCCAATGGGACAGCGCGTCGAGAGCTCTGAAAGGGCGAGTGCCCGGGTGATGGGCAGCCTGAGTCCCTTACCCCTCGACTTCACCCTGGGCCAGGGGTACTCACCCTGAGAGGAGCAGCGGGCGCCCCTGCCCCTGGGCTCCTTCGCAGAAATGCAGTGCATGCACCGCCGACTGGGCGCCCCGGAGGACAAACTGGGGGTCTGGTGGTGGGAGCGGTGGGGGTGCCATGCTTGTCACCTGGGGACCAAGGAAGGGCGTGAATGACTCACCTGTCCTCCTTCGGGAAGGCACAGGAGCATCCCTGGATGCTGCCCACCCCTGCACCCTCTGTCCCAACAGGTACCGTCCCCAGGCAAGGGCAGCAGTGCCCACACCCTCCACCAACTTGGGCAGGGTCCTCCTCGTCCCAGCTGTCCACACACTGGGAGCACTCGTCCTGCCCAGGCCTCGCTCCAGCTTCTCCCTCGGGGGGCCCTCCCCAACGAGCCCTCCCAGCCAAGTCAGAGGTGTATGGGGTCCCCGGTCTTCGTCACATGGGCTGCGAACACGGCCCGCCAGGTCCCGGTCCTGCTCATCACAACCTCCAACTGTTACAGCCACCCAAGGAACCGTCTGGTGAGCTGCTCTAGGTCTCCCAGGCTCAGGTTCGAAGTGTTCCAGAGCCTGCACGCTGCCACCAAGGGGCAGAAGGGCCAGCACAGGGGTGTGTGAGCAAGGGGCGGGGCCCAGTTACCTGGCCACTCCCCTGGAGGGCTGCTCTCAGAGGACAGACCCTTCCTCAACTCACTGGTCCTGTGTGTAAGGCCTGCTGGGCCCACCCACCCCAAAGGAGAAGCTGCCAGGGTCCCCCCCGAGCCCACTCCAACCACGCCACCCCAATTTCACAGGCAGCCAGGGCCAGGTATGTCTGCCTGCAGGCCCGCAGGCCTGCAGGCTGGGCCGAGGGTGCAGAGGGGACGGCTAGGAGTGGACCCCCCGGGAGCTGGGGCAGCTGGGGGGGCCTCTCCTGCTGGGCTCTGGGACAGTCCTCACCCAGCCTGTACACAGCAGCGGGGAGAAGCCCACACAGCCGCCAGAGGGGGGAACTGAAAGGGCCGGAGTGGGCCATCGGGAAGGGGCTCCGGGGGCAGAGGGACAGGCCACTCCCGCACAGGCTCCCACCGTGCAGCCCCCCAACACACACACACATGTGCTCACACAGGCACGCGCGCACACACACACACGCAGGCAGCACGGTGGCCCTGGGCAGCACCAGCAGAAACCCAGTCCACACCTGCCACCTGCCTGCGGCCTGACGGGCGTTTCCAGAACCTCACCGCACCAGGCTAGCTCCCAGGTGATGAAATCAAGTCCTCCTCCACTGTTTTCCCCGGATGTAGGGAATAAACCCATCATGTTGTTACAACAGCCGGACGCTCAGGCCAAGACGAAGCCTCGGCAATTAAGGGCTCCATCATTTCAAGCAATTAAAGTAAACACTTTATTTGAAAACTAATTAATTCTAGCTACATATTTTTCCCATGACAATACTCTACGATGACTTGATTTATGACGTCTAATTATTCTTTATTAATCTAATTGAGAATAATCATATTATCCTATCTCCTGGCACCAGGCCACCTGGAGCGGTAAGCACGATGGCCGCCCACCGGCCTTGCCGCCTGCCAGCCTTGCCCCCACCTCCACTGGCCTGTCATTCTCTCCCCACCCAGAGGGCAAAGGAGCCTGAAACTTAATCCATGGAGCACAACTTTGGGTTCTGCGAGACGCATTCCTTTAAAAATTAAAAAGACAGTGTGACAGCCTTTCCACCATTGCTACAAATGCCCCCAGACCCCCCAGGCCCGGCCCACAGACGGAGGACAGCCGCAGGGTTACTCCTGTGGAGGGGGGACCCGGCCTCTCCACTACCCTGGTGTGGGAGCAGAGTGCAGCGTGGGCAGGGCCACAGAGCCTGCAGCTGGCCCTGCCCTAGGGCACCTGCTGCCCTAGGGACCTGGAGTCCCAGGTCCACGAGGGACAGTTTGAGCCCTCTGGAGGTGGGTAATCTCGAAGGAGTATCCCCTACAGATGAGGTCCCCGGGGCCATGGGCTCAGTGTTAGGCTGAACCAGAACCAAAGTTGTGCTCGGAGATTCCAGAACGTCACCGCCCTCAGCTCTCAGCCCCAAATCACAGCACCTTGGGGCCCCCCAACTGCAGTCTGTGCATATCTCAGAAGGACCCCTTCAACCCAGGCCTCTGTGAATTCACAGGAAAAACCCTAAGAAATGCCGGCTCCCAGCCAACACTCGTAAAAGCAGACAAGGAGGTCCAGCACTGCGAGGACCAGGAGCACCAGGAACCGCAGGCGCAGACCTGGACCCGAGCAGAGCGTTCAGGTCTGAAATATAACGCTTCACGGTTTTAAAGAAATAAAAAGATGGAACTGAACGTACAAGCAGAGAGCATCACCTCTCAGATCCGGAAAATGACCCGACTGGGGAAAAGCTATTGGGAGCAGGAGATCTGCTGTGCCTACAGGTCGTATGAATCACAGAGGAAATGCTCCTTCATGAGGGGACACCGGGCTGTCACCACCGGCACTGTCCTTGAAGCGGGCCACCCACAGTAAACAGCCTGCATCACTCATCTCCCAAGGGCCCATCGCCGTCCACCTATGCCAGCAACGTGCAGGAACCTCCAGACATACCCACCAGGGGCCCAGACAGGACACCCAGCTCAGACTCATGGCAAAGGTCAAGGTCAAGAGAAACAGCGAGCGAAACAGCAGGGTGACTCTTCTAAATTCAGAGACTAAAGAGCATGTCGACCAAATGCAACGTGTGAACCTTGATTAGATCCTGATCAGAAACGGGGGCCACAACTGGGGGAATCTGAATACATGCTGCAGATAATATAGAATTAGTACTGCTAAGTTTCTTGGGGAAAACAATGGTATTTTATGTAGAAGAGTGTCCTTATTCCTAGGATACAGTATTTTAGGGATGAAATGTTATGTCTGCAATCTGTTTTCAAACGTTTCAGAAAAAAAACCCTCGACCTGTGTCTAGCTATATACAAGTACACAGGCAGGGAAGTAAAGCAAATGTGGCAAAATGCCCGCCATCGGTGAACACAAGTACTCACTACTTCACACTTGCCACAAACCCACACGGGACTTGTATCCAGAATAGATAAAGACATAGATCAATAACATAAAGAAGCAAACACCAAACGTTAAATGAGCAAAAGACTTGAACAGATGTTTCACAAGAAACATAAATATCCAACAAACATAGGAAGAGATGTTTAACCTAATTAATAATCTTGGAAATGCCTGTTCAACCCTAGTGTGAAATAACTGCACTCTTAGCAGATTAGCCAAAAATTAAACAGCCTGGCAAATGCTGACCAAGATGTGGGGCAACTGGAACCGTGCACCACGTTGGAGGGGCCTATGTGGAACCAATCACCGTGGAAAACAATCAGGGACCGCCTGACATGCCCTATGACCCAGCAACCCCACGCTTAAACACCCTAAAGAAATTTGCACACTTGCACACAAAGACTTGTACAAGAGTGTTCATAGCAGTATTGTGCATAATAATAAAAACCAGAAACAACCCAAATGACCATCAACTGCAGAATGGGATGCTTCTGGCACATTCATATGACAGAATACTCCACAGAACTGAAAATGAATAAACTCCAGTGTCACATGGAAGAAGTTCAAGATCATGATTTTCTTTGAAAGACATTAAGGAAGTAAAAAATGAGGCTAGAAACAAGGATTAAATAGTTGCAATATATATTTGATAAAGGACTTATACTCAGAATGTGTCAATAGGAAAAACAAGTTAAAGTGATTCCAAAAAGCTGAAATTAAAGATAGACAAAGGTATGTCAGGCAAACAAAAACAGTAAGAAAATAGGAGTTGAAACGCTGACATCAAAGTTTAATTCTAGGGACTTCCCTGGTGGTGCAGTGGTTGAGAATCTGTGTGCCAATGCAGGGGATACAGGTTCGAGCCCTGGTCTGGGAAGATCCCACATACCGCGGAGCAACTAAGCTTGTGCACCGCAACTACTGAAGCCCGCCTGCCTACAGCCCGTGCTCTGCAACAAGAGAAGCCACCGCAATGAGAAGCCCACGTGCTGCAACAAAGAGTAGCCCCTGCTCGCCACAACTAGAGAAAGCCCACGTGCAGCAACAAAGACCCAACATAGCCAAAAATTAATTAATTAATTAATTTAAAAAAAGTTTTATTCTCCCCAAAAAGCATCAGATTTGACAAAGCCAGACACTTTCTAATACTAAGCTGCGGTTCACAATGAATGTATGAACATCTATGTACTAAGTAACAGAAACAACACCTTTATAAAGCACAAACTACAGGAGATGCAAAGAGGCACAGAAAAAAACTCACTAGTAATTGGAGAATGTAATATACTACCGTCAGTACAAGTCAGACCAAGTGACAATATAAGTAAGGAGACAGAAGACTCAACAAGGTAAACAGTATGGAACTGTAGGGAACTCCACACTCTGACAACAGACACTACACCTTCTCCTCAAGGGCACATGAATGCATTCTCTGTGATGATATACTGCATCACAAAGGAAACATCAGTAAGTTCCACAAAGAAGAAATATTAACATTATAAACAATATTCCATGATCGCAGTGCAATTAAACCAAAAAATTAACAAAATAAAAACCAAAAAGATCTTTCCAACTAAAAATTTAAAAAAATTTATTAAATGACTTCTAGGTAAAAGGGGAAATACTTAAACCACAAATTTTTTTTTTTTTTTTTTGTGGTACGCGGGCCTCTCACTGTTGTGGCCTCTCCCGTTGTGGAACACAGGCTCCGGACGTGCAGGCTCAGCGGCCATGGCTCACGGGCCCAGCTGCTCCGCGGCATGTGGGATCTTCCCAGACTGGGGCACGAACCTATGTCTCCTGCATCGGCAGGCAGACTCTCAACCACTGAGCCACCAGGGAAGCCCCTAAACCACAAATTTTTTAAAATGACAAAACAACATTACGTACCAAGATTCATCAGATATATTTAAAACTTTGGTCAGAAGAAAAACAGAGATTGATATCACTTATCATACAAAAATAGCAAATAAAATATTAGCAAACAAAATACAACATCAAATTAAGAACATAATACATGCTGACCAAGTGGAATTTATCCTAGAATGCAAAGTTGGTTCAATTAGGAAATCCATTAATGTCATACATCATATTAATAGATTTATGAAGAAAAAGCATATGATTATCTCCATAGATGCTGAAAAAGCCTCTGACAACATTCAATACCCATTTTTAATTAAAATACTTAAGCAAACAGAAACTGATGGGTTTCTTAAAAATGATTATAATACATACACACACACACACACAAACACACACCCTCCTTAGTTCTAAAGCCAACACATTATTTTATGAAGAAATATCAGAGGTATTTCTATTAAGATCAGGATACCCACTGTCTACACTACTAGTCAACATTGTATGGGAGGTTTCAGCTGATTCAGTTAGACAAGAAAAATCAGTTAGAGGCATATGAATTGGAAAAGATGTTAAATTCTCTTCCAGCTGACATGATGGTATACATTGAAAGCCCTAGATAATCAATGATAAAACAGATCCAAACATTAAAAGAACAGGACTTCCCTGGCGGTCCAGTGGTTAAGGCTCTGTGCTTCCGCTGCAGGGGTCATAGGTTCGATCCCTGCTCGGGGAACTAAGATCCTGCATGCTGTGCGCCATGGCCGCGGCCAAAAAACAAGCAAACAAACAAATGAAAAAACAAACATTAAAGGAAAACTTCAGTGATAGTAGCAGCAAATAAAACTAGCAAAGAGAACTCAACAGCTTCCATGTACACAACCAATAACCCGTCACAGAAAATCCCACTTACAATACCAACTAAGAAGATAAAATACTTAACAATAAATTTTTTAACTTTTACACATCAACAGAGATAAAAATCAAAGCATCTTTAAAACACATAAATCTTCAAAATTAAAGAAGGACTAAATGCCAAATAGAAAATTGGGCAAAAGACATGAACAGACAATTCACAAATAAAGATATGAAAATGGCCCTTAAACATAAGAAAAGATGCTTAACCCCACTCATGGAGAAATGTAAATTAATACCACCTTAAGAGGCTTCTGGTTCTGGCCAGGATGAAGCAGGCTCACTACAGCCTCTCTCCTCTCTATCTGGCAGATTGCAACTAAAAACTCTAGACAAAATATAAACAGCAATTACTTGCAAACTCTGAAAAGTGAACAATAGCAGACAGACTTTGGAGGCAAGCAAAAACTTGGAGAATTGATCTGAATGGGCACCAGCTTCCTGCTTTTATTTTTATGTCTTGGGGCGCTGCCTTGAGGGTGGGTCCAAGTTGCACTGCTGCAGGGCAGTGGTAGCTAAAACTTGGAGAGACACTTTTTCTTTGCACTGAGATTAGTTTAAGTCCTAGATTGAGTTAAAAACATAATATATAATACGAGAAATATAGTCAAAAAGCCAATAGAATCCTAGATTCTAAAAAGTTAGGGTTTGACTCCCTGATGGCCTGTGTTTCTCTTCTCTCTTGGCCCTGCCCCGAGGATGGGCCCTGGACACAGAGCTATGTGGAAGAAGTAACTCTAAGAGACCCCTGTCTTTCTGGTCAGAGGAACCATGGAGAAAGAACCCTGCCAGATCCTATGTGGGTATGAGAATGGCAGAGAGGAGAGAGCTAAAGAAAAAGATCCCTTAATTCTGTGAATGAACCCACAAAAGCCCCAGGCTCTTCTCTGAGCTGCATACGTGTGGGATAGACCCAAAGCAGCACCAGCTTTAAGACCTGAACTAGGACCTAAACCACTGCCCAAGTCTCAGGCTGACCCCAGAGTGGCTGGTGAGTGGGACAGACCCAAAGCAGTGTATCAGGAGCCTTGAAAATGGAAATGAGAGTAAAACTGTAGCCCACAGAGGGTGAGACAATCTAACCCCAGTTAGACTGAATGCCTGTTAACACAAAACTCAACATTCTCCAGAGGACCCAATGTAATACCCAGTCCAGGGTATGTCTAGGATACAACACAAAATTATTCAACACACAGAACCAGGAAATGAGGTCAATCCTCAAAGGAAAGGACAATTTACATATGCCAACCTCAAGACAGTTCAGATGTTGGGAATATCAGATAAGGGTTTTAAAGCAGCTTTTATGATTATACTCCACGAGGCAAAGGTAAACACACTTGAAATGAATGAAGGAAAGTTCCCAGAGGAGAGAAAAATTTTTTTAAAAAAAAGGAAGTTCCAGAACTAAATAATATAATATTTGAAACAAAGACATTCAATAATGGAATCAGAGATGACAAAGCAGAGAGTCAGTGACATGAAGACTGGTGAAAAGAAATTATCCAATATAAGTTCAGAAAGAAAAAAGACTGGAATAAATGATTAGAGCATCAGGGACTGCAGAATAATAGAAAAAGTTCTAACATTCATGCATGGGAGTCTGAGGAGAAGAGAAGGAGATGGGGTAGGAAAATTACCTGAATAAATAATGCCTGAAATGTCACAAATTTGGGAAAAGACAAAAATGTATAAATTCAAGAATTCAATGAATCATAAGCAGGATAAACTCAAAGAAAACCATACTCATGCCATAATTAAACTGCTGAAAAATAACAGCAGTAAAATCCTGACAGTAATGGCACATTACACATAGGAAAATAATCATCTGTGCGAACGTGAATTTCATATCAGAAACCATGGAAGCCAGAAGACAGTGGAACATCTTTAGAGTAAACAAAAGAACTCTATATCCAGCAAATTATCTTTTGGGAATTAAGGCAAAATAAAGGTATTTTCAGGTGAAGGAAAGCCAAGAGAATTTCTTGCAGGAAGATATCCTCTAAAAGAAATATTAAAGAAGGTTCTACAGCTCAAAAGAAAGATCAGAAAGAAATGTGGAACTCCAAGAAGATAGAGGAAGAGAAATGGTAAACATAAAAGACAAATTTCCACCTCTTAAGTGAACATGTATATTGTTGGAGTTTGCAATCTGACAGCTATAACATGAAGGGGGGAGGGTAAGGGGACCCATATGGATATAAGGCTTCTACTAACTATTAAAAACATAATATATAAGAGATACAGACAAAAAGCTAACAGAAAATTTAAACTGAGTATTTGAAAATATCCAAATAATCCAAAAGAAGGATGGAAAGAAGGGAGAGAGGGCCAAAGCATCAGGAAAATGAGAAAACAAAATGGAAGACCTAAATAGAACCATAAAAATGACTAATATAAACATAAATGCTCTCAACATGCTATTATAAGACCCAACAACTATAAGCTATTTTTTAAAAAGCGCGACTGTAAATTATCTAGAAGAAACCTACTTTAAATGTAAAAACATAGAGGACCTCCCTGGTGGTCCAGTGGTTAAGACTCTGTGCTCCCAATGCAGGGGGCATGGGTTCGATCCCTGGTCAGGGAAGTAAGATCCCGCATGCCACACAGAGTGGCCAAAAAATAAGTAAGTAAATAAAATAAAAAAATAAAAACATAGATAAATTGAAAGTAAAAATATAAAAAAGACATACTATACAAATAACAAAAAAAAAGGTGTAATGGATACATTATTATCAGACAAAGTAGACCTCAAAACAAGGACTATTAACAGGGAGAAGAAAACACACAATGACACAAGGCATCAATTCATCAAGAAGACATGAAAGTCCTGAACATGTACTCCACTAACAGCAGAACTTCACAACGCATGAAGGAAAAACTGATGGAAATGAAAGCAGAAGTAGACAGATACATAATCACAGCTGGAGACTTAAACTCCTCCTCAGCAATCAACTCAACAAGTGGCCAGAAAATAGTACAGGAGACCTAATACTATCTATCTACTGGACTGAGCTGACATGAAGTGAACATTCCACCAACAGAACAACTCATACTTCTCAAATATACATGGAACATTTATCAAGATAGACCATATCCTGTGTTTTAAAACAAACCTTAAGGGCTTCCCTGGTTGTGCAGCGGTTGGGAATCTGCCTGCCAATGCAGGGGACACGGATTCGAGCCCTGGTCTGGGAAGATCCCACATGCCACAGAGCAACTAGGCCTGAGTGCCACAACTACTGAGCCTGCACTCTAGGGCCTGTGAGCCACAACTACTGAAGCCCATGTGCCACAACTACTGAAGCCCACGCCCCTAGAGCCCATGCTCCACAACAAGAGAGGCCACCGCAATGAGGAGTAGCCCCCACTCTCCACAACTAGAGAAGGCCCGTGAGCAGCAATGAAGACCCAATGCAGCCCCCCCCAAAAAAAAAAACTTAAAAAATATAGAGGAACTTTGTTACTACGTGAGGTGACAGATGTTAACTGGACTGATCATGACAATCATTTTGCAATATATACAACTATCAAATCATTATGTTGTACACCTGAAACTAATACAATGTTATATGTCAATTATAACTCAAAAGAATGTAGAAGAACCAAAAGCGCACAATGTTCTCTGACCTTATGGATTTAACCTGGAATCAATAACAGAAAGACAACTGGAAAAATCTCCAAATATTTGGAAAACAAACAACATGCTTTTAAATAATCAATGGGCCAAAGAAGAAGTCCCAACAGAAATTGTATTTTGAACTGAATAAAAATGAAAATATCAAATATCAAAACTTGTCAGATGCAGCTAAAGCAGGACTTCGAGGAAATTTATAGCATCAAATGCCAAATTAGAAAAGAAGAAAGGGGGAATTCCCCGGTGGTCCACTGGTTAAGACTCCGTGCCTTCACTGCAGTGGGCCTGGGTTCAATCCCTGGTTGGGGAACTAAGGTACCGCAAGCCTCATAGTGTGGCAAAAAAAAAAAAAAAAATTAAAATAAAGGTTTTCTTTAAAAAAGAAAAAGAAGAAAGAAAGAAAAGAAAGGTCTCAAATCAATGACCTAGCTTCTACCTCAAGAAACTAGAAAAGAGGAGAAAAATAAGCCCAAAGCCAGGAAAAGGAAGGAAATAATAAGGTCAGAAAAGAAATAAACAAAACAGAGAATTGTAAAACTACAGAGAAAAATCAGCAAAACCACAGATTGGTTCTTTAAAAAGATCAATAAAATAGATAAATCGCTAGCTAGCCGGACAACTGAAAAAAGAGAAGAAACAAATTATAATAATGGAAGAAGGGTTTATCACTACAGACACCACTAACCTTAAAAGGAGGATAAGGAAATACCGTAAATAACTCAGTGCACATAAATCCAACAACTTAGATGAAATAGAAATTGAAGACCACAGACTAGGGGGTTTCTAGGTCACCTAGAAGAAATGACCTGAATAGCCCTATAGCAACTAAAGGGATTGCATTTTTAGTTAAAATCTTTGCAAAGAAAAGAAAACTCCAGCCCAAATGACTTGACTGGCATATTCTACCAAACATTTTTTTTTTCTTGCGGTATGCGGGCCTCTCACTGCTGCAGCCTCTCCCGCCGCGGAGCACAGGCTCCGGATGCGCTGGCCCAGCGGCCACGGCCCACGGGCCCAGCCGCTCCGCGGCATGTGGGATCCTCCGGGACTGGGGCACGAACCCGCGTCCCCCGCATCGGCAGGCGGACTCTCAACCACTGCGCCACCAGGGAAGCCCTCTACCAAACATTTAAAGAGAAAATAGCCCCAGTTCTATATAATTTCTTCCAGAAAACAGAAAAAAAGGGAACATTTCCCAATTCATTTTGAGGCCAGCATGATCCTCATACCAAAACCAGATAAAGACAGTACAAGAAAAGAAAACCACAAGCCAATATCCCTCATGAATACAGATGTAAAAATCCTCAAAAAACAAAGTAAATCAAATCCAGCAGTATATAAAAAGAATACACTATGGGGGCTTCCCTGGTGGCCCAGTGGTTAAGAATCTGCCTGCCAATGCAGGGGACATGGTTGTGAGCCCTGGTCCGGGAAGATCCCACATGCCGCGGAGCAACTAAGCCCGTGCGCCACACTACTGAGCCTGTGCTCTAGAGCCTGCGAGCCACAACTACTGAGCCTATGTGCAACAGCTACTGAAGCCCATATGCCTAGAGCCGGTGCTCCTCAACATGAGAAGCCAGTGCAACATGCACAACGAAGAGTAGCCCCCACTCGCCACAACTAGAGAAAGCCCACGCGCAGCAACGAAGACCTAATGCAGCCAAAAATAAAAATAAAAATAAAATAAATAAGTTAAAAAAAAAAAAGAATACACTATGACCAACTAGAGTTTACTTCAGGAACACAAAGCAGATTCAATACTCCAAAATCAACAGAGATAACTCCATCACATTAACACACTAAAGAAGAAAAAACACAAGACCATATCAGCTACACTGATACAGAAAAGGCATCTGGCAAAATTCAACATCCATTCATGATTTTTAAAAACTATCAGTAAGCATGATCCACAATAGAAAAATGGATAAATTTCATTTCAAGAAAATTAGAAACTTCTGCTCTTTGAAAGATGGTGTTAAGAAAATGAAAAGACAAACTACAGACTGGGAGAAAATATTGTAAATCATGCATCCACAATATATAAAGAATCCTCAAAATTCATTAGGAAAACAAAGAAAAAGTAAATAAAAACAGAAAGTAAATTTAAAAAGAAAGGGCAAAAGATGTGAATAAACACTATAGCCAAGATACGCAAATGGCAAATTAGGACCTGAAAACATACTCACCAGCTTTGGTCATCAGGGAAACGCAAACGAAAGCCACAGTCACCTGCACTACACGCTTATGGGAGCGGTCCACATTAAAGACTGACCACACCCCTGGCCGCTGGGAAGCACGTGAAGCAGAGGAACTCTCCTATGAGCATACTGGTACAATGGCTTTGGAATAAAGTGTGGCTGTTTCTCCAAAAAAAGTCCCAAACTGGGAACAATCCAAACATCCGTCAAGGCTGAACAAACGGTGGTACACCCATACTCAACAACAAAGGGGCACTGATCACGCCTCCCCACGAATCAACCTCAAAATCATATATCGACTAAAAGCAGCCAGAAAAAAAGAGTAAATATCCTATTCTATTTACATAAACTTCTAAAAAGTGCAAACTACCCAGTAGCAACAGGAAGCAGACGAGTGGCACCTGGGGAGGGGTGCTGCAGGGAGTGGGGAGAGGCCTTACAAAGGTCGAAGGTTGGGAGGAAACCCTAGGGATTCCCTAAGGACAGCAGGCACATTCATGTCTTGGGTATGATGATGCTTACACAGGTGTTGGAACTTATCAAATTATCCACTTTCAATATGTGCACGTTTTAGTATATCAGTAATATTTTTAAAAACTCAACAGCAACTAAACAAAAGATCTGAACAGACGACACTTCACCTATAAGGTGTACAGATGGCAAATAAGCACAAGATGCTCAGCATCCTTAGCCTCTAGGGAAATGCAAATGAAAACAACAGTTCAAATGAAGAAGACAAACCCCCGAGGAAGCCAACGGCCGCTGAGCCGCCGGTGAGGATACAAACTGCACACACGCCCTGGATGACAGCCCAGCAGGTCCCTGGAGCACAAAACAGCCGATCGTCAAGTTGCCAGCACTCCGCCGCTGGATATTTAATCTAGAGAAATGAAAACATACATGCAAACAAACCTGTATCTGACTGGTCTGTTCTATTCAGAATATCGCCCGAATGCGAAATGTCAACACACCCTTGAGCAATAAAATAGGAAGAAAGTACTGATGAACGCAACACCATGGACGCCTCCCCAGAAAATCAGAGCGAGTAACAGGCTACATACTGCTTGGCCCTATTCACACGGCATTCTGGAAACGGCAGGGCCAGGTAGACAGCGTGACTGGAGGTGCCAGGGGCAAGGGTCAGGGGTCAGGGGTGGGCTCATGACCAAGGGGCAGCGAGAGGAGGGCTCTGACCGTGGAGCGGTTTCTGTACATGTGTTGGGACTCCCTGTAAGTACGTGTCTTAACAATCAGTCCTGATCGATACTGTGAGTCCACAGTGATGAAGGAAACGACTGAAGAAATAGACCAACGGGGAGAGCAGACAAATCTGAGCAGAATTCCAAGTGACCTGCAAGGCAGTGGAGCTGGACCCCTGCCTGCGAGGGTGTGCGTGGAGGCAGCCCTCCTCACAGGGGAGACCTGACAACCGCCACCGTCCAGGCGATCAAGGTCACGCTGACATCACGTTCCCTGGGTCTGACACTGTGCGATGGCCCTTTATCTTGGAGGTCTTGCTCCTAGAAACCCAGACCCCAGGCTGATCTCGAGAAACACACACGGCAAATCCCAGAGGAGGGTACTCGCCTCGAAACTGTCTCAGGCGTCACAGCCCAGAGGGGCCCAAGGGGATGTGACCAAGTGTCACATGGTCCTAGCTGAGGTCCTGGAAAAGGACATAAGAGGAAAACTAAGGAAATCGGAATAAGCTGCAGACTTGGGTGGATCACAGTGCTCGAGGCTGTTCATCACAGGACGACCATGCCATCCCCACGCACAACGGTCGCAAGGGGAGGGCACCAGCACCTTCCAGGCATGGGGCAACCACTGGGCCGCCACCCTCCTGGCCATTTTCGAGGAGGCTATTTTTCAAATAACATATATTGAACAATATTTGGGGGCTATTTTTTCTTGACCTACAGTTAATGGTATTTGATTTACCACTAAGGTATTATGAAAACCCAGTTTTCTGCCTAGATTTTTCTGGCTTTAGATACAATTTCTCATTCCAGTTAAGGTGACTTTAAACAGATTTAACGCCAATTTTTAAGTGCTTCTCCTATTTAAAGTGATTTCCCATCCTATTTTTGCCCTAATATAAATAGACTTAAATCCATCAGTAGCGCCCCAACACAAGGTAGTCAGTACTCAGCTAAGCAATTTACTGGTAACTTTTATCATCTTCATGCTCATTGTTACTCCCAAAGCAGAGTAGCACCAGGGAAGGGAGATGCTGACACAGCAGTCCCCTCTCTCTCATGCGGCACGGCCATTCTAGCAGGAAAACTCTGAGCTGGCCGGTCCTCCAGGCCAGGAGTCCCTCTGCACCTCCCAGGCCACACCTGGACAGGCCATCCTGAGCAGGCCCCGTCGCCCTCCACCTTCCTGATCAGCTCAGACCACAGCAAGACCCAAATCCCAGGACTGGCCCCTGGAAGTCACGTTACAGACGCGGCGGCCCCAGGGCGGTCCAGGCCAGATCACTGGGAAGCCTCCTGCTTCACAGCAGGACATGGAGGTCTGACCACCGCCCCTCCCCCATCTCTGAAACGCAGGGAGGTCCAGGGGAGTCAGCACACAGCGCATCAGAAACAAGCCCACGACACAGGACAGCCCTCTAGGTAGTCAGCCTCTCGTCACCGAGGTCCCTGTGGGTCAGCGTTCCATCCATGGCGCTGGCTCACTGGGTGAGGGCGGCCCAGTGAGTGACACCCAGGCCCCCAGGAGTGGTCCCCCAATAAGTAAGGCCGAGGACACAGCCCCCTCCGAGGAGGCCGGACTGGCCCACAATGCTGTGGAGAAGCTGCGGTTCAGGGGTCCAGGTGAGACAGGGGACAGCCTACTGGGTGACAGCCCTACCCTGTTCCCTGCAGCTCGCTCCCTGGGCCAAGGAAAATGCACCAGCTGCCCTGCCCTCCTGCGGACTGCCACGCGTGGGCCCAGCCCAGGGAAGACCTGGCCCCAGCACCAGCCCTGGCCCGCCTCTCCCGCCGTGCCTGCAGAGCCCCGCCTAGGCCCGGGTGCAGCGGCAGGTTTGCCCAGGGAACTCAAACTTCACAAAGAAACCATCTCTGGAGTGGGCTCTGCGTGGCCATTCGGAGTCAAAGGCATGCTTCATAGCCCTCCTGAGCCCGTGCATGGCCAGGGCCCCTTCCCCTTTGAAGCCTCTGGTGAGTGATTGAAGCGTCTCCTTTCTGAGAGGCAGATAGCACAGTGTAATCTGACTCTAAGCCCCGGGATAAAGGTAGTTTGTTTCCTCTCAGCCTTTCTGTCAACACCTCCTCAGTAATTAGCCCTAATTATTACCAAGGGCCAGCCTCCCATTCGGTTATTAAATCAGAAATAGTATCGTGGCTGGGCATCTGTCAACGCCCGGCTGGCGACCTTGGATTCACTGAATCCTCTGTCAGTATCCATGGCTTCAAAGATGCGGATCCTGGGGAGGGGTTCCGGGGAGGCAGCTCCCTGGCCCGGGGAGGGGGTGGGGAGGAGGACGGTGCCACAAGCGGCCCCGTGCTTAGTGGGCCTCAGAGCCCATTGGGGAGGCGGGAACCGGGCACCATCCCTACACTGCCTTCCCCCAACCCAGCCATGCCTGCCTCCTAGGGCCTGACGTGTCCGTGTGTGCCTGCCCGCCTCTGGTACAGCGTCGCCCAGGAGCCCAGGTGGTGGCCTGTTGTGCCCGGTTGTGCACAACCTGAGGCTGGCAGGCCCGTGCTGGCTGTTCTGCACATGCACGGGGAAGACTCCTGAGCCCAGCCGGCAGGAGGCCCCCGAGTCCCGACTACAGCCTACCCACCCCGCCCCCCGTGGGCAGGACACCTCCCCGTGAGCCGGAGGGTCCACAAGCAAACTCGGGGATGGCTGTGGACATGAGTTTCCGAAGTAGAGCTGAGTGCTGTGCTCCTGAGGCCCGGAGAGGACAGCCACCCACCCATCCTGGGCCTGAGCCTCTTGTTCAATCCAAGAGAAGCAAGTCACCTGCTCCTGCAAAGCCTGGGAGGGACGCTGCTCCCTCTGGCAGGATCCACTGCTCAGGCAGCAGCAGCGCTGACCTCACCTCCCTGGGGCAGCATTCTGGGCCCTTGGGCAGCTGCCAGCAATTTGTGTGAAGCCCCTTGGGGGCTGTGAGTGTCCCTTCCAACTCGCCCAGTGTTTGGGGAAGATGGCCACGGAGGACCAGGCTCCTCCGCTGGGGTCAAGGTCCATGTGATGTGATGGGTGCCTGGGCAGAGGTGAGCACAGCCCGTTCTCCCCAAAGCACCTCTGTGGCCTGACCAACACAAGGTACGAAGGACTTCCCTGAGGGCTTGGAGGCGCCAATTGGACTCCTTGGGATGGGGGGGACAGGCCATCATTGCCGGGCCAGGAGGAAATGCCAGGGTGAGGAGCCACTGGTCCAGGAGCTGGAGATGGCAGGAAGGAAGGCCACTTGGGCGTTCTCAGCCGGCCTGCCTGGCACTTATGGGCTGGGGTGAGACCAGCCAGCAATGGGCTGCTGCCCTGGTTGTTCCCGGTAAACGCACAGAAAAGCTCCATGTTTTACAGGAAGTGGGATCGTTCCCAGGCACCAGCACCGGCCTCTGGGGCCCACTTCCGCCAGGAGGGATGGTCCACAGGGGCCAGTTCCCCAGGGCTGACATCAGTGCCCAGACGGCCCTCCCCAGGGCCTGGGACGGGGCCGATGCCCGTGGGCTGGTGCCCAGGAAGCTCCCGTGAACCCAGTCCCACTTGGAGAGGGGCCCCTAAGCATGGTGGTGGTGAAGGACGCTATCACTTGAGGCCTCTCGGGGGCCAATGTGGCACTCCCAGCAGCCAGCAGGTGTCACTGCACCATGGCTGCACTTCTGCCACCCGCACAGGCAGGTGTAAGGGCGCGGGCTCACTCCCAACCGCTGGCGCAGGGCGGCACTGCTCGGACGCACAGGTGGAAAGCAGCCAGGGACGTCCCTCTTCACCTTCTTACGGCCCCGCCAACAGGGAGACAGGGCACCCAGGGAGAAGGAACGGGCTGTCAAGGGCGCCCTGCAGGCCAGGAGATTCCAGAGTCACGTGAAAGGAAGAATGTTTAAACTTGGGAATATAGAGTAATGTCTTCGCACCCTCTGTAGGGGTCTCAGATACAGAACAACCGGACACGTCCTGCTCGGGGCTGGAGCAGCTCTGCACACAGGGGCGACGTCAGAAGGATGCTCACGACAGCACTTCCCAAGGCTGCAAAGATGGGAAACAAAGAAATCCACGTCGGGCGTTCTCATGGCCCAGCTGTCTCCCCGAAGTTCCCATGTTGAAGCTCCACACCCAGCACCTCAGACGTGGTTGTGTCCAGAGGCTTCAAAGAGGGGATTAAGGTTCAATGCGGTCATATGGTGGGCCCTGATCCAATAGGACTGGTGTCCTCATAAGGGGGCAAGGATACAGACATGCTGAGGGAGACCGTGGGGGGACACACAGCGAGGTGAGGGGCCTCGGGAACAGCCAGCCCTGCCAACACCTGGATCTCGGGTGCCCAGGCTCCAGGACCGGGAGGAAGCACCTCCTGTCGCTTAGGCCATGCAGCCTGAGCAGGTGCGCACGGGGATCTCTCCCCACGGCCCATGTGGCCCCCCCTCATGGCTGCACGGCTGTGTCCCGCTGCTCGGCGCTGAGGGCCCCACCCACTTCGCAGGAGGGCGCAGCAGCTCCCTCAGGCCAGGGGAACGGAGGGGGGTGACGCGCACCACTAGTGGTTCACAGCGGCCCTTCCCCAGCCTCTGCGGTCGTGGAGAAATGTAGCCAGTGGAGCCGTCGGCACGGCCCGAGGGACCACAGCGGACGGGGTGGCCACGATGTGGAGGTTCTCTTCCTGCAGCACAGTCGGCCTGCCCTGACCAACACAGCGCCAGCAGCCTGGTGACCGCACTCCTCGCTGCCAGACCTCCAGGCTGTTAACAAGGCGGTGACCCCCACTGGGCACTCAGCCCTACCCCGCCCCCTTGAGGACCAGTGATTCCAATGGCTCGTGGTTCAGCCGAGACCAAGCAGCCGCCACCTGCATGCGGGCCAGGGTTCAGCGCGCCCAGAGGCCTCCTGCAGTTCCCGGCACCTAGAACGTCTCGAGTCCTGGAATCACAGCAGAAAATCTGCCCGTACCTCCCCATGGTGCTTTTGTGACTTTTTACCGTTAAATCTTTAATCCACCTGGAGCACGGCTGGCACAGAGTGCGTTTCACTGTTTTCCAGACAACTGACCAGCTGCTCCAAGTCCTCTCACTGAATGATCCACTTTACCCCCATTAATTGGAAACAGCCCTGCCAGCGTGAACTAAACCCCTGTATTTATTCGGTTTTATTTCCAAGTTCTCTGCTCATCCTTCCACACCAATTTCCATGTCCTTTCGTTCCTGCAGCTTTAAAAAATGTTCTGTATCTCACAGTACCTCACCCTCAACACTTCCGGTGTTTGAAGTTTCCTTGGACACAGGCGCTTTACAAACCCTCCCACAGTGCCCACCGTGTCCCAGCTTTAGAAAATGAGACCTCGGGGTATTTCCAAGGGAAGCGAGGGACAGACACAATGGTCTGGAAGGCACGCCCCAGCACAGCCCGCCCTGAGCACATCCAGCAACACTGCCAGGCCCAGAGCACCCTCCTCCAGGTGGGATGCCTACGTGTGCAGAGCCAGGAGTGGCCATGACCCAAGGGCCCTTCTCCTGCCACGCGCAGCACAGCCCCCTCTCCTGGCCCTCTGTGTTCCTTCTCCCCCCGAGAGCAGCTGGGTCTTCACATCTGCCCAAAGGCAGGGCACAGTGCCAGCTAAAGATGGGGCAGTCACTTTCCGGAACCATAGGCGCTGCCTGTCTGGAAGGCCAGCGCCCTCCCACCCTCTCCCGACCCCAGGAATGGGTGACCTTGCCCTCACAACTGAGGCCTGCCCCTCCGTCCTTTTCATGGCCAGGGCACAACAGAACCCATTTTCCACAGGTCATCTGTCCCGTCTCTCCCCAAAGCCCCCAGGCCTGCCGTAGCAGAGATGACCCTCATGAGAGGTATGCTGGACCATAACCCGAGCCTGCAGGAGCCATCTGGGGCCCAAGGGGGAAAAAGCCCCCAGTGAAACCGGGGGTCAGAAGGGAAGATGGAAACGTTGGGACTGAGGGAACTCACTCCAGGTCCACTAAGTGGAGACGGGAGAGGCAGCCTGTGCAGAGGGCTGCTGACTGGGCCACCCGCCACAGAGGGCAGCTCTGGGGCCCCAATGTTGCCAATGACACCAGACCCACAGGTGGGCCAGGCCACAGCTGACCAGGACAGCCTGCAGGAGGGCCCGGGCCTGAGCAATAGCATGGGGGCAGCAGCGTGACCAGGCTGCGCTGGAACATCCAAATTTCTCCACTGGATCAGAACCAAGGGTGCACAATGATTTCTTGTCAGCTTGCTTGTTTCACTTTGGGGCTACATCGGCTTCCCACCTACTTCTAAGACTCGCAGCTGTTTTACTTACGAGGTGTCTGTGCCATAAAATAACTCACAATAAAACCACCTGAACCCAGAACCTTTTCAAGCAAATTATTAAAGGAAGTAATCCCAACAATGTCTATTTTACTTAAAATTTTTTACCATTTGCTTATTACTTTCCTTCCTAAAATGACTTTCTGATTGCAGTTATATTTCCACTTCTTTTTCTTTGCTACTCTCCAGGAAGGTGTTTTGTTTTCCCAATTGTAGGACCCACAGGGGCCTGAAATGTTTGCGTATCTGCCCCTTGGAGCAGATGCACTGTGCCCATCCTGTGCTGACCTGGGCTGGAGAAGCCTCCCAGTCAGCTGTTACTAGAAAACCCTCCCTGTGCAGAGCGGGTCCTCCTTCACTCCACCCTCGGCCCTGGGGACTCACAGCCCTGGCCTGCTGTCTGCTCCTCGCTTCACTGCTGGCCTGGAAGCTAGTTCTCAAGGCCACACTCCTCCCACCAAGCCTCCCATTCCCACCCATTCAGCCAGACCCTGCAATGATCCAAGCCCCCGTCATGAACCACACCTGCAATGCTGACCGGGTACTTGCGGCTGGGCCCAGGCTCTGCTCCCACTGATGGACAAGGACTCACTCAGCCATGGATCCAACTCATGTTTAATAGCACCGATTGTGTGGCAGGGACATGAGGTTGACTGATGGAGCCCTGCCCTAGGGACTCACAGTACATCCAGAGACACAAGTCATTACAGCGCTGGGCATAAGTGCTGAAGCAGCCAAGTGCACAAGTGGGTATGGAGGCAGGACTGCTGAAGAGCAGAGGGGAAGGCAGCGCAGGCCAAAACAAGACTAGATGCTAACATAGCAGGCAAATGCCTGGAAGGGAGCTGAGACTGGCAAAGAGGCCTCCACTCCACTCTCCTGCATTAAAGCTGTCCCAGTGGGCCAGGGCTGCTGGTAAGCCCGTACGTAGGGAAGCACCCTTCTCTGCCAAGACACCCTCCCACTTATACTGAATAATGAAAGCAGCTGCTTCCTCCATGCAGCCTTCCTTAACTTCCAGTCCGGAGGATAGGGGACACAGGGAGCAGAGACCGGGGCAGGAGTCAAAGCAGACACCATAGGAGTTAGGTCCAAAGGGGCTGGCACAGCGGACACAGCCCAGTCCCAGCCAGCACTGAAGGGGGTGGTTTTGGGGGGGACTAGTTACAAGGACTGTACAAACTTGATGGGGACTTATCTATGCAACTCTTTCCAACTAGCGGGAACAGGCCAGGTGAGAAGGCGCTCCCCAACAAGGTGTTGGGATGCAGCCAAGAGCCCAGTGGGAGGCAGCCTCTGGGCCACTGAGGGAGTTGGAGAATGAGGGGCACAGGACAGAGGCCACTGTCCTGCTGTACCCTGGGGTGGGGATTTAAGGGGAGCTGTTTGTGCTCAGACACGATAGATGCCAAGCAAGTGCATCTCCTGCCCAGCAACGGGGCAAGTGGACAGGGCACTACCTGGTGCACCCCATCTAGAGTGAGCTGGCAATACCCCACTATCCTGACAGGGGGGCCGTGGGGTTCCCTGGCCACGCAGACCACTTCATGACAAGGGGGCACTGCCACACCTGCCCAGGCTGTGTTTGGAATCCAGTGCTGTGGGTTGGGGCGTGGGACAGAATGGTGGCTCTCCTGGGGTCGCTGGGGTGTCCACTGCCCCCTGTGGGGTACCTAAGGATGCCTCCTGGCCTGCCTCTGTCTCAGAAACCTCCTCCTTTGTTTTCTGGGGTCCTGGACCCCCTGGGTTAGTGGGACCTGGTTTCTGGGCAGGGGGTTCAGCAGATTCTGCAACTGCAGGGACAGGTTTGGGGGCCGCCTCCCCTGGCTCGGAGGAAGATGGCCCCACAGGACCAGGACCAGTGCTGCCTGCAGAGCTGCACAAGGCAGGAGGCTCCGCAGGCCCAGGACTGCTCTCCATGGCTAGCAGCTGCTCAGATAGAGCATTTCTAGATGCGGAATTGGAACTAGAAACAGTGGGGGTGGCCAGAGCAGCGGGGACAGACCTGGGGGGAGTGCCCATGTTGAGGGCCAAGGCCTCTGAGAACCTAGCTAAGTACTGTCTCACCACAGGCAGCTGTGGGGCCACTGGTGGCTGGCTGAAGGCCAGAGGCAAAGAACAGGGCCCTGAAGCGTGGTACTCAGCAAAGCTGTTTGGGTTTTGAATAACTTCCTCAAGATCCTGGCAAAAAAGCTCATAGTTGTCAGGCAGGGGCAGGTCCCCATCGAGGTAGGGGGCTGCCCACGCCCGGGCTCGGCCCGTCAGGCGCCCGAGGATCTCGCAGACGCGGCTGAGGTTGTCCCGGTAGTGCTCAAAGCGGAAGGACATGTAATCGCCCAGCTGGGCCAGAAAGCGGTCCAGCAGCCAAGGGGAGCCATCGAAGGTGCCTGGGTCCGAGCCGGGCACCCAGTGGAAGTCCACCCTGAGGGGCCGCGGGCCCATGCGCATTGCCGGGGGGCCCCTCTCTGCGGGCTTACCGCCCACAGCACCACTCGCCGAGCTCTTCTGCTCCATGGTCGTGCGCACACACACAGGGTCCCCACAGCAGGGCCGCTCAATCCAGGGATCCACTAGAGGGGTGTACGCAACCCCAGGAGTGGTCCCGTCCTCCTGCCAGGGGTGTGCATTGGCGTAGTTGGCTGCCGCCCGGATGGGATTGCGAGGGCCCTGGCGCCGGCCACGAGGCATGCTGGGAGCAGACGGGAGCTGCCACGTCAACTAGAGAAAGAACGGGGAGAGGAGGGAGGGACGGCGCCCAGAGGGTGGGCAGAAGCGGCGCGCAGACACGACGGGACAGACGGCTGTGGAGGGGTGCTCCAGGCAAGTGCTGAGCGGGGAGCTGACCACTGCGGCCTCAGAAGAGCTGAGAAGAGCTGATGGGACTGTCAGACGCAGGCCACCATCCGAGGCGATCTGTCCAAAAACAAGGTGGGAAGAGTGGGAACTACGCCCAACCACCACCACTGGGAAGCCGACCCTGGGCCCCCACCAGGAGCTATCCATGCAAGGGGGCCCAGAGGCCGGCCTGGGAGGTCCCAGAAGGCAGGTACACGCCACCTGGGATGTTTCAAGGGCAAGATGTGATGGCAGTGATGTCAATCCCAGGAGAAGAAAAAGGGGGCCAGATCAGATCCCCCTGGGCTTTCTTGGACGGCCTGTCTGGATGGCTGTCAAAGAATTTCAGGAGGAGAGTGACAAGAACAACCTTCACTGACAGCTCTAGTCATGTCCAACACTGACCCCCGATGAGGCTGGTCCTCTCGCCACCCCCAAGGCACGGTGGTGAGTATAGTCACTCGTCTATGGCCACACACAAGCCAAACAGTAAGTGGCAGAGGCAGCTGACCCCACCACACGTCACCACGCTATTTACAAGCTACGCTTCACAGTCCTGTGAACCGTCTCCCAGCTGCCCAAGCACTGTACCGTCAGGTGCAGAGTGTGTCATAAAATCTTTTTACGTCACAGCCCCAGAAGCATGGCAAGCACTACCTGTGTGCCTTCCAGCTTTCCCTCCACCCCCACACCCGTCCTGTGTCTCCCAGACTCATGTCGCTACTCACAATGAAGCCACCCCCACCCCAAACACATCCTCCCTGCATTCCCCTCCCTGTCAACAGCCCAGAATCCGATCCCCTGAGTTAAATTCCACTTGCTCTGTCTACTCTCCCCACCCCAAGGTGGTCCCTGCAAAGGGCCTGGAGAACAGTGGCCATCACCCCTGAGCAGCACAAAGAAACGCAAAACAAAAAAGGAGGTGCAGTTCCCGTCGGATGCAAGGAGCCCTCCCGCAGTCCAGCCTGAGGGTAGCCACCTCCCCAGTCTCCCTGCAACATGAGGTCCACTCCTGGCCTGCACAGAGCGCTCTCTGCTTCACCCCTCCTGGCGCTATTTCCCCAACTAGCCCTCCACACACACACACACCCCGCCCCCCACTGCTCCACCGGCTCCCACCTAGGGGCGCCAGTCTGCACTCACCTTCGGGGCGGCTTCCCACGTGTTTACCTACCCCCATCTGCGGGAGCTCCTCCAGGGGGCACGGCCTGTTGGTCTTTCCGCCCAGGACCTCCCAGGGCGGCCTGCAGCATTTGGAACCGCCAGGGCCCCCAGCACCTGCCTCCCCAACCCCCCAACTCTGGTGGCGAGGCGGGGGGTGGGGGTCTTCCACCCGAAAGCCCGTCCCATCCTAACACTAAAAACACGCTAGGGCGGCAGAGACCCAAGACACCAGGTAAATGCCGTCCAGTCCAGTTCCTCACCGAGCTCTGAAAAAACGGTGACCACGAACCACTCCCGCTCCTGACCCCTGTGAGGGGAGGGAGCCGCTGCCGTGCGCGCCCGGAACCCCGCCCCGCCTGGCTCTCGCTAATTCGGGGAGCGAGGTCCCCAGCCTGCCCGGTGCCGAGGGACCCGGCCCTTCCCCAGGACAGGACAGCGTGCGCCCGCGGAGCCGAGGCCGCGCCCGGTTCAGGCGCCGCCGCACGAAGCCCACCTACCTGCGGCCACGCGGCGCCACGACAGTCCGGTTCCCTCGACAGCGAGTCCGAGCGCACCTACAAAACGGACGAGACCGGCCGCCGTGAGGCGAGGCCAGGACCGGCGCGGACCGGGGTCGGGAAGGGACGGAAGGGCGCGGACCCCAACGCACTAACCCGCCGGCCGCAGCCTGCGAACCCAGCCACGAGCAGCTCGAGTCCGAGAACCGCCTTGTCGTGCGGCCACGCCCCCTGCGTGCGCGCAGCCGACCACTACGTCCCCGCGCCGGCTCCCGGAACGCCCCTCGCTGGCCGCCCAGCCGCGCCGCGCCTGCGCCCTGCGTCGTGAAGCCTCGGTCGCGCAGGCGCTTCCGGGCCCTGCCAGCGGGGCAGCAGGGCGCGAAGGTTGATGGGAGGGCGCTCAGCTGGACGCCGCGCCGAGTGCCACGAGAGCAGAGGGGGCCGCGTGCGCAGGCGCAGGAAGGGCCGAGTCCGAGGGCGGGCGGGGCCTCGTGCGCAGGCGCCCGCGGCATGCTGCGTTGAGGAGCGGCTCGGTGTGGCGGGATTGTGGCACCCACCTATCTCTAGCTGGGACTCAGGGACAGACGCGGCGGCCACTGTCCTGAGTTACTGCTGAGCGTCAGGAGGGATGTTGGGGCCGAGGGCACCAGGGAGGGTTGGCACAGAGGGGCTGCAGCGCTTCCTGGACGGAGTGCCCGCAGAGTACCCGTAGCTGGAGACCCGGCAGGGGCCCGGGCGCGTACGTGCGCCCAGGAGCGACGCGGCGGGGCTGGCCCCGAGGACCGTCCCCTGAGGGCCCGGTTCCCTCGCCGTGGGCGGGCTGGCTCGACTCACCCCTTAAGGCTGGACCCCGAGCGGCTGCCCAGCCAGCGCCCCGCAACAGGGAGGGCCGGTGCGGGGGAGAGCTGTTGCCCTACGTGCGAGACCTCCAGCACCTCGTGCCCCGGGGCCCCCAGGTGGGGACAGGTTACCAGGGCCAAGGCGGCGGAGGTCACTGGAAGTGATGTAACACCAGCTCCCTTTCTGCCCTGGTCTAGCGACTTCTTTCATGAAACCATCTCTGCCAAACTCACTTGCTTTGATCCTTGAAACGGAATCAAAGATTACACTGTATCTTCTCAGGGTTTGTGGGGCTTTCAGCAGCCTCGCCAAAAATAATAGAGGTGGCACCCAGCCAGGAAACGCCTCCTGGAAGTGTGAATGAAACTTGTATTTTTTGGTTGTGTCTTTCCTAATTGACCTGATAATTTAAACTTCCTGCTTCAAAGGAGAGGGGGAGTTCCTGACAGAGTTCCCGACAGTTTGGCAGCTAAGGCCAACTCAGGGCAGTCAGCGGAGAGTGGGCAGCAGACTTGTGCAAAACACCCAACCACACCCACCCAACTGGGCCACACCATCAGAAAATACCTTTTTGGGTCCAAAACTTAATTTTGTTATTCAGGCCATCTTCTATGTATATATATTTTAAATTGTGGTAAAATATACATAAAATTTATTTTAACCATTTTTAAGTCTACATTCAGTGGCACTAAGTATATTCATATTATTATGCAAACTTCACCACCATCATCTCCAGAACTTTTTCATTACCCCAAACAGAAACTGTCCCCATTAAACACTCCTCCTCACCACCCCTTTCCCAAGCTCCCAGTAACCTCTATTCTACTTTGTCTATATTAATTTGCCTATTCTAGGTACCTCGTATAGTTGGAATCACATATTATTTGCCATTTCACTTAGAAGAATGTTTTAAAGGTTAATCCATGATGTGGCACCTATCAGAATTATTGTTCCTTTTTAAGACAATAATATTCCTTTGTACATATATACAACATTTTGTCTATCCATTTATCTGTTGGTGGACACTTGTGTTCCTCCCATCTTTTGGCTGTTGTGACTGATGCTGCTGTGAATGTGGGTATACAAATATCTGTGTGAGTCCCTGCTTTCAATTGTTTTCGGTATATACCTAGGAGTGGAATTGCTGGGTCATATGGTAATGCTATGTTTAACTTTTTGAGGAACTGCCAAATTTTCTACAGTGGTTGCATGAGTTTTCATTCCTGCCAGCAATGCAGAAGGGTTCCAATTTCTCCACATCTTCACTAACAGGTGTTCTTTTCTGCTTTTTCTTTTTTCTTTTTTTTTTAAATAATGGCCATCTTAATGGGCATGATGTGGTACCTTGTGGTTTTGATTTGCATTTCCCTAGTGACTAGTAATGTTGAGCTTATGGACCTTTCATGTGCTTATTGGACCTGGATGTGTGTTTGAACTGGGAGGCCCAGAGGCAGTCGTCAGGCTCTGAAGTGTTCAGGGTTGGTGTCAGATGTGTGGCTCCCCAGAGCCAGGGCAGCAACAGAGACACGCAGCCCAAGAGGTAACGCCAGCTGCCTGAGGACTGCCAGCCTGTTAAGCCTGCCTGTGCTGCTTGCCCCTGGACCTTCCTCGGGGCCCGTCCCTAGAGCCAGCTGGTGGACAGCAGAACCCAGAACCATTCCTGCCATTTCTTTGTTCAAATTCGCTCTGGTCATTCCTACCTTAATTCTTGTAGTGCAAGAAATCACTCCAGCTGTCACCCAAGTGTCTTCCTTTCTCCCTCATTTTTGAATAATATTTCTGGGTTGGCTTTCTTTCTGAATGTAGATTTCATTCCATTTCTTCTCACCTTCATTTTTTCGATGTGCAGTCAGACACATGTAATGTGTCCTTATTCCTCCGACTGTTTTCACAGTTTCCTCTTTGTCTTTGATTTTCAAGAGTTTGACCATGATATGCCTGGCTGTTTGTTTGTTTTTATGTTTATACTGCTTGAGATTTGTTGGGATTCTTGGATCTATAAGTTGATCCAAAATTCATGAAATTTCAGGTCATCATTTCTTCAAAATTTTTTTATGCCCCATTCTCTTTTCTCCCTCCGAAGCACCATTATATTAAACTTTATTTCTTTTTTTAAAAATAATTATTTATTTACTTGGCTGTGCCAGGTCTTAGTTGCGGCACGTGGGATCTTTGTTGCTGCATGCAAGATGTTCGTTGCGGCATGCAGGATCTTTTAGTTACGGCATGCAGGTGCTTAGTTGCAGCAGGTGGGATCTAGTTCCCTGACCAGGGATCAAATCCGGACCCCCTGCACTGGGAGCTCGGAGTCTTAACCTCTGGACCACCAGGGAAGTCCCTAGACTTTCTACTGTGGTCTCTCAGATCCATATTACCTCTATTGTTACTCTCTATTCTTTTGATTGGAGAATTCTTATTTATTTGTCTTCAAGATCATTGACCCTTTCTTTTGCCATCTCCAAACTGTTCTTAAAATCCGTTAAAGTCCATCAAGTAACATTTTCATTTATTGTTATACTTTTCAGTTTTAGAATTTCTATTTGGTTCTCTTTGACCATTTCCGTTTCTCTGCTAAAATTCTCTGTGGTCATTCATTATGGCCAATTTTTCCCTTGAGAACTTACATATATTTATAAAAGCTGTTTTAAAATTTAATTCCAGGGACTTTCCTGGTGGCACAGTGGTTAAGAATCCGCCTGTTGGGGCTTCCCTGGTGGCGCAGTGGTTGAGAGTCCGCCTGCCGATGCAGGGGACGTGGGTTCGTGCCCCGGTCTGGGAAGATCCCACATGCCACGGAGCGGCTGGTCCCGTGAGACATGGCCACTGAGCCTGCGCGTCCGGAGCCTGCGCTCCACAACGGGAGAGGCCACAACAGTGAGAGGCCCACGTACCGCAAAAATAAATAAATAAATAAGTAAGTAAAATAAGAATCTGCCTGCCAATGCAGCGGACAGTTTCGAGCCCTGGTCTGGGAAAATCCCACATGCTGCGATGCAACTAAGCCTGTGTGCCACAGCTAATGAGCCTGCACTCTAGAGCCTGTGAGCCACAATCACTGAGCCCACATGCCACAGCTACTGAAGCCCACGTGCCTAGAGCCCATGCTCCACAACAAGAGAAGCCACCACAATGAGAAGCCCACACACCACAACAAAGAGTAGCCCCCTGCTCTGCAATTAGAGAAAACCCGTGCGCAGCCACAAAGACCCAATGCAGCCAAAAATAAATAAATGAATAAATTTATTTTTTAAAAATTTAATTCCAACATCTGGATCATCTTGGGGCTGGTTTCTAGGAACTGCTTTCTCCTCCTGGCTAGGAATCACATTTCCATGTTCCTCACACATCTAATCATTTTTAGTTGCGTTCTGGACACTGATGGCATTTTGTAGAGCCTTTGGAGTCTGTTATCTTCTGAAGTGTGTTGGCCTTTGTTTCAGCAGGCCTTCCACTTTGAACTTTTGGGGGCATGGTTTTATTTTTGTGAGGGTGGATCTGTTGCAGTTTTGCCTTTAGTCCTACACAAACCCATTAGTCTTGGAACCTAATTTTTTCTCCTAAGGTGTGGACTTGCTGTAGTTTCAGGGGAAGGCCCACAGTGTTTGCACAGCCCCTGTGACTTGGTGGGACTTGAGATCCAAACTCTCTGTCCCCCTGCAGTGGATGATCACTGAAATCTCTGCTCTCTCCTCCTTGAGGCTCGCTCCCACACAAGCAGTTCAGTCATCAACCAAGGATCTGATGGGAGTTTACATGCAGGTTTTCAGGGATTTTCTCCCTCATTTCCAGATGCTCTGGCTGACCCCAGCTGTTCTCTGGCACCTCGAGCCAACAGGACTACAGCTTCCTGTTCCTATTCTGGTCACTGGTGCCCTGCCCTAGGGAGGACCCTTAGGGGGAAAGCATATACACGCGAATCTCACTCAGCGCATTTCTTTTTCCAGTGGCTGGATTCCCTCTAGTTGTTTTTTTTTTTTTTTTTTTGCGGTACACGGGCCTCTCACTGTTGTGGCCTCTCCCGTTGCGGAGCAGAGGCTCCGGACACGCAGGCTCAGCGGCCATGGCTCACGGGCCCAGCCACTCCACGGCACGTGGGATCCTCCCGGACCGGGGCACGAACCCGTGTCCCCTGCATCGGCAGGTGGACTCTCAACCACTGCGCCACCAGGGAAGCCCCTCCCTCTAGTTTTTGATTGCTTTTGGTTGATCTTCAGTGCCTTCAGACAGTATCTTTTCTATTTTGTGTGGAGTTGATCACTTTTATTTGCAAAAAAGTTAGCTTTATACAAGCTGCTCAGACACCACCCAGACCAGCCCCTCTGCCCCCTGTACATCTGTCTCACAAGCACCAATCCAGCTATGCCTGCCTGTATTAAGACTCACAGCACCTAGTGGAACAGACCTGGCCTTGGAGCAGACCTGGCCTCCTGCTCCCCTGTGTGGCCCTGGCACATGAGAGCTGGAGGAGGAAAGCTGCAGGAAGTCAGGTCGGCTCTGAGCTGCAACCCTTTCCATGGACACACGGTATGTGGAGCTCAGACCTTGCAAAGCAGGCTCCTTGGACCTGTCAGGACGGAAAACACAACGTAAAGGCTTCATGCCCAGGTTCATCAACAGCTGTGCCTCGAGCACCTACTACACACCAGGCACCATGCTGGGGACAGAGACACAAGGAAGGGAGGCTCCTTTAGGGCAAGAGAGAAACACCATTCCAGGAAGGCTTCCTGGAGGGAGAGCCTGGCACTGAATCATAACCAAGGAGGGGGGCTGGCCAGGCAGAAGGTGGAGGCACAGTCTGGCAAAGGCTTAAGGGCCAGGCGTGTGCCGTGGGGGAAGTGATCCCACTCTCTGCCTCCCCGTGGTAGGACCTGGTCCTCGCAGCCCTGTAGGGCAGGTGGGGAGGGCCTCCCGGTGCAGTTCCTCGCCCGGTGTGCCCAGGCATGCACCTCTGGGAGGAGGCAGGCGCCGGGCGGGCCTCTGACCTGCAGAGAACGGCTGATGTGAACAACACTCCACTTGTACAATGTCTCCCCTTTGAAAACCAGATACTCCCTGAGCTATGGAAACCCAACCGCTTGCTGAGCGTCAGGACGTTATTATTATAATCACCCGGCCCAGTTCCAGCCACCGGGGCAGGACAATGCGCCTTTGAGGCCGCAGAGGGCTCGCCTCCCATCCACCCTCTCCCACAGGCAGGGGCCTGGCCGCAACTTCATGCCCCACGGGGCACCTGGGGGTCTGGGCATCAGCCTTCTCACTTGTCAGGTGGGGGCCCAAAGAAGACACGTCCAGATGTTGCTTCCATTGCCTCCTGTTCTGTCCCACATCTTGACCCTGGTAGCTCAGGAGCCACTTACATCTGCTTTGGGGGAACTTATGCGTATGAAAATTCTTCAAAGATACGAAGACCATCAGGGGCCATTAGCCATTCTTGCCATCATGGGCTGCATGCCTCGATAACATAATTATGAAAAGGGGGCCCGTGGGGGGCCGTGCCCAGTGCCTGGAGCCCTGGCTGGGTCAGTGGCTGGTGGCCAGGCAGGGAGCTGGGCCCTGCAGGCTCCTGACCCCCAGCTGCTACGTAACAAGGCCACAGTGCCTGTTGCTCATGGTTCCACTTTATTCCCAAGCTTTTGGTGTTACTTGATCATCAATTTTATGCCATAAAGATCCCACATTTATTAGGAAAAAAAAAAAACCTAGCAAAACTAATTTCATGGAACTGCAGGCTGGATCACTGTCCCATGAAACCCTAGAGGCCAGAGTCTCAAGGCTTGAGCCAGGCCTGCCTCTCCTGTTTGCTTCTGCTGTTGCCGCTGGGAAGCCCTGGGGCAAGGCTGGAGCAGGACCAGCCAGGCAGTAAGGGCTCGGTGGTTCCTGAGCTCACCTGCTTTCATCAGGATTGGGTGTTCACCCTGCGGGTGCCCTGTCCCCAGTGGTGGTCGGCTCCAAACAACAGGCACGCAGAGGGTGGTGGTCCTCCTGCTGCCCACTTGGACGGTGCTGGTATGGCTGCTGGGACCCGGGCTTGGGTTTCGGGATTAGGGACACCCGAGCACCATAAGCCACGTTTGGCTGGGATTAGGCGGGCTCAGCTCTAAGATGCTCTGCTGGCCCTGGGAAGGCACAGGTGCTTGGCTGGGGCCCAGGACGTGCAGGGTTCCCAGAGCCCTCGGGGCAGGCCCAGAAACCCGAGAGATCTCCAGGAGCTGGGCCGCAGGGAGGGCCGGCCAATGGGGAGGAGTGAGCCTGGGGAGAGCAAATGGGGAGAGCGGGGGTCTGCATCAGGGCAGACTAGGCTGTGCTTCCCCCAACAGATGTCAGACCCAGGTCTGAAGGCCACAGCCCACCTGTCCTGAGGCCGAGCTCCTGCAGACCAAGAAGCAGCATCTGTAAAACAGTCTTCTCCCTCCCAGTGTTGCCCAAAAGATCCGGTGTATCAGCAGGAGCGGGTCTCCTCCCGGACCCTGGCTACTCAGGGCGGACAACCCAGCTACTGTCCCCAGGCACCATGGCACCAGCCCAAGGGGGTGCCATCTGTGGCCATCGGGATCAGGCATCGCTTCCACCAAAGACGTTTCCCGACAGGACTGGGTCAGCAGAGGGATGTGCTGTGGGACCTTGGCGCTACAGCAGAGACAGGGCAGGGGACACTCGTGGGGCTGTTTGGGATGTGGCCACCTCGGGCCCAGGCACCCTGCTGGGCTTGTTCGCCCCGGGGGGGCGTGGGGGCATCCCCCAAACTGTTTCTGGCAGTGACTGGCCCACAGCGTCCCCCCACGTGCACCCGGGCTAGGACCCAAGGGTGGGCTGAGCAGGACCGGTGGGCGCTGACCTGAAAGGAGGTGGGCAGTGGAGCTCAGGGCAGGCTTGGTCAAGCTGGGCAGGAAGAGGCCATGGCTCAGGTGAGAGCAGCCAGGGGCCCTGGGCTCCCAGAGGGGCTCAGGGATGAGTGGGGGCAGCCTGGGGCTCTTGGTGGCCTGGCCCAGACCCGGCCACCACGGAGGAGCCTCTCATGGTGGACTCGTAAGAACCAGATGCTTCCGTGAGTGATGTGAGTGCCGGGCACTGAGGCCTCACTGTGGTGGGTGCCCTGACTGGGGTGGGCCGGGCGCCCAGAGCCTGAACAGGGTCCGCAGGGCTCAGTCATGCGGCCTGGTGGCCCTGGGCCTCTGGACAAGCGCACTGCCCCGCCTACTCACGGCGTCCCTCTTGCAGGGCCCTGGGCCACCTGCACTGCATCAGCTCCTGGAAGCTCAACGTCAGGCAATGAGCGGTGGGTGAGGGTCTTGGGCCCAGCACTGGGGCCTGCTTCAGGCCAGGACACCAGCCACGTCTCTGAGCTGCTGCCTGGCTTGTGGCCACAGGACAGATGCCCCGACCTATTGGCACCACCTGACAATGGTTGTTTCTCACAGGGCAACTCCGCCTGGAGGGTCCCTGGCTGGACCTGGCGGTCACCTACTCAGCCAGGCCTGCCGCCGCGTGAAACTATGGCTGAGGCATGTGTGGGGTGGGTGTTCCCTGTTACTCACCCAGCAACACTGGGGGTCCCCACATGGCTGTGGGATGCTGGGGGGCACCCCCAGCCTCCGGAGGGTGTGCAGCCCTCAGCCCAGCCCTTGACGACTGGTCACCCTCCCCTGTGTATCCGCCTCCCCGGGGGCCCGGGACCTCGGGGACAGCACCTCAGGGGGCTGGGGGAGGACTGGGGTGGCGGCAGAGGGCTTTCCAACGGAGAGAGAGGCAGGGGAGGGGTGGGCTGGCCCCAGCGGCAGCTCCCCCACGTCACTGCAAAACCCGCAGCCACAGATGAGTGCAGGACATCGCGGGGTCATTATAGGTTACACAGAACAATCCGAGGAATTAAAGTCATATTTTCATTGCATCGTAAAAACATGCCAAGGTGCAGGAGGCGGCCCTGGGCCCAGGTGGAGAGCACCTGGCCTGTGGGGTTCTGGCTCCTCCCTACGCTCCCTGGGAGGAGGGATTGGAGCCGGGCTTTGCCCAGGGAGGGGTCTCAGGCCATTCAGTGAGCGACCCTGGAGCCAGGCAGGCCCGAGGGACACACAAGCAGGACAGAATGCCCTGTGCCCAGCTCCGGCCTGAGACCCAAGAGTACAGTGGGTGCCTCCCCAAGTGCAGGGGTGGGGGGACTGGGGGTCAGCGAGGGAAGCCTGGGTCTGCACACCCCACCCCACTGGAGCCCCCAGGGCAGGGGGCACAAGGGACATGGCGGGGCCCTTTGTGGCTCCTGATGTTTGTGAACAGGCCCAGGCCCCTGCCTGGGACGGGGAGGGGGTGAGCCCCGCGTGGGGGAAGGGCCTCCACACTGGCGGCGCCCCAGGGCTGTCCAGCGCCCCAGGGCTGTCCCGAGCACCGTGGGGGCTTTGTTCTCCCTTCGGTGGCCACACAGGCTGCTTGAACTGGCCAGAGAGAGGATGTCGCAGGCACAGCTGGATGGAGGCTGCCCTGGGAAAGGGGCTGCAGGGGGACCACCAACAAGGGGTGGCCGCCTGGCAGGTGCGTGGGGCTCCCAGCCCGACTGCATCACCCGGCATCACAATAAGCCGCGAGACCGCCTCAGGTCCCTCTTTGGCCCAATGCGGCCATCCCAGTGCCCAGGGCCCCCCCTCCCATCCCGGTCAGCTGACCCCGCAAAGCCCACCCCCTGCCTCCAAGGCCGGGAGGCCACGCCCAGCGCAGAGGGAACCTCCTCGAGGGGCCACCAGCCGGGCGTTAAACGGGACACGGCTGATCGCGCTGCATTTGTCAAGAGGCCTGGCCCCTCCCGGCACTTGGCGTCTCAATGGGGCGTCTGAGGGCCGCTGCACACGCTTCACGCGAGCGGCGTCTGAGTTCCCGCAGGCCCATTAAGGCGCAAAGACATTCCTTTGTTCGCTGACAAGCAGGGTCCCACCCAGGGCTCCGGGGTGGCAGACTAAGTGATGTTTTCTTAGGGAAGACACAAGATTAACCGCTGCTAAAGCCCCAGTACAATGCTGGGCCCTGCCCATCGCTGTCAGCGCCATCTCTCTGAGGTGACTGACAGGTGCCGGGGGCCTCCCTCCCCGTCAGCCTCCATGTGCGAGATTAGCCTGAGCTGGATGGGGCCCCGGGAAAGTGGAACATTCGGGGGACAGGGCCTCAGCACCATCCCACTCCTGTCACCGGCCATGGTGCTGGCAGGTGGCTCTGGAACACAGCCTGCGTTCCCAGGAGGCTCTGCTCCAGGAGGAAAGGCGGGGTCCTCCGGGTCGGGGTGCTGGGGACCCCCTGCACGCTGACCCCGGCACAGCATGACTCGGAAGGGATTCCCCATGGTGATGGACAGCTGGCCACCCCGGGCGCGTCGGGGACATCATGGGCAGGGCACGCTTCCGGAAAACACCCTCTTTATTTGTGCCCTGGAAATGCCAGTGGACTCGGACGTGGGCAGCCCGCGGGGGGTTTCTGAGCAAGTCGTCATCATCTGGCATGGGTGGGGGTGCGAGATGCAGGCCTGGGCCATCCCTGCAGGGCGCTCGGCGGTTGGTCCAGATGCACTGGGCAGGGCCGCGGCTCGCCCGGGCTCGGTCTCCAGCATCCTGCCTGCCGAGGATGGGGGTCAGCATGGGGTGGCCCCGCGTCCCCACACCCGCCCGCACACAGGGACTCTCGGGGAACAGAGGAGAAACCAGCTGAGAGGTGGCCCTGCCCCACCAGGTCGTGCATAACTGTTAGAAACACCCTGAAATGATAAAGCTCATCAGAGGCAGCCCTGTCCAGGAGCTGTGGAGGAGCCAGTGCCCTGGGTGCCCCAGGAGAGGCTCTGGGCCTGGCCCACTGCCCACTGATCCTCTGCCGTGGCTTGGCCCCTCACGCCCACCTGTGGGCATCCCGTGGGTGCTCACTGCTCTTCCACAGTCCCCCAGGGCCTGCGGGACCCCAACCCAGGAGGGGCCGACAGCCAGGGGATGCCCCTCTCAGGCTGACAGGAGGAAAGGCCCCAACCACAGGCATCCCCTTGGCTGGGGTGAGGCAGGGACTTGCTTATTTCCTCCTAGATGAGGCTCAAGCCAAACATCACACCCCGGGGCTTCGGGCAGCCCACTCAGCCCGGCTTTGCAAAGTCTAACAGAACCAGACTGCGGGTGGCTCTGAGCACGAGGCTGCGTCTCCACCTTCTGGGCAAGAGAGAAAGGAGCTGGGCTGTTCTGAGCAGGGCAGGTGGTAGGGAGGCCCAATGAACATTCCACACCCCGAGTCCCCAACCCCCCCGCCCCCAGGACAGGCGCTACGGGGTGACCCCGGCCTCCAGACACCGCCTGCACATGAGGAGTAGCAGCAACCCGGCTGGGGTCTAGAATGCCCTGTGGGGGGTGGGGCCCTCTCGGCAGGTGCAGCTTCTCCTGTACCTGGAGAGCAATTCACAGTGGCACCCTACTCCCCTTAAATATAGGACCTACCCCACATGCATACCTGGCTCTGAGCCTCCGCTGAGCCTGGCTGTGGGGGCAGAAGTCATGCTGAGCACCCTGGGTCTAGGGATGGCCGCTTAGCCTCAGCAGCCGGTCACGGTGGGGTCCAGGCCAGAGCGCTTGGAAATGCGCAGCTTGGCCACCTCCTCGGCACAGGTTGGGTGGATGCCCACCGTCCGCATCACCTGCTGGTAGGAGGCCCCACACCTGCACACCGGGGACAGGGGATTCGGGGGACGAGTCAGTGCAGGGAGGCGTGTTCGAGTGCCCCCCCCGCCCCCATCCTCAGGTGGCAACACACGGGGGAGAGCTGGGAAGTCACGGTCTCATCACTGTCCCCCAGCTCTAGCCCCCATCCTCTCTTCTCCAGCTGGCATCCAGGAACACCTGCCAACACCTATGCTGGTCTCGCCCCACCTTCCTTGGAGCAAACACCCCGAGCCTGCAGCAGCCAGGCAGCCCCACCTCGGGCCCACCTCCCACCTGCCTGGCCTGGTCTCCTGCTGCCCCCAGCCCACCAGACACAGGCCCACTCACCCTCCTCTCTGAGTCTAGCCCCCTCCCTCTGCTTCACCCCAGCCCTCCTGCCTCTGACAGCCCCTCACCAGCTGCCTGGCCTCTTTACACCCAAAAACCCACCCCCACCAGAGCTTCCACAGCACGGGCCCCGGGGCCCCGCCATGCACAGCCTGCAGCTGGGACCGGCCCCACAGGACACATGCCCCCGGGGAGGCCCTCCCAGCACACTTGATGCCGAGGCCTTGCTCCTGACTGCCTGGGCACTCAGCTCCCAACCCTCATTCTGAGCAGAGAAGACCCACCGTGCCCCTCAGGGCTGTCTGGGGACACAAACCTGTTCCCCCCGATGGCCCGGCCAGAGATGGACATGGCCACCTCTCAGGTGACCGACTGGACCCGTCCCGTTGGGCAGACCATCTCTGAAAACATGACCACGAGTGACCCTGATGCGGCAGACTTCCGACAGCAGTGCCGCTGACTGTCGGGGGACCCCAGCCTGAGTGTCACGTAACGGCCGACATTCCTGTGGACTTACTTGATCCCCAGAGCAAATCCTTGAGTAACTTCGCCAGCATTGGGGCCAAGGAAGTGCAGGCCCAGCACCAGCTGTGGGGGCTCCCGCAGACACACCATCTGAAAGGCACACGGTCAGCAGGGGCGTGCGCGGCTGTGGGGGCTCTCTCTCATCCTGGCCAGGCCCACGGGGATGCTCACCTTTATGTAACACTGGGACGCGTCCCGTTCAGGCACCACGAACTCCAGTGGTTTATAATATGCGTGATAAACCTGGGTGACAAGACACGGATTCCTGGGTCAGCGGCTGCAGCAAAATAAGCTCCAGGGGCATTTTATAGCTCGACAGGCTGTGGGCACAGTGAGGGGGGGGCCGGAACTGCCTGCTCAGCCCGCAGGTTGTGGTCTGGGGCAAGGACAAGGCTCGGCTGGCCTCGGAGGCACCCCTCTCCTCCCAGCACGGCACCCTGCAGACAGACCCTCTCCCACCAGGCCCAAGACCCCCAAGAACTACAGCAGCAGAACGGTTGCCAGACTGGCCACCCTGACTTGCCCCAGAGCCGGAGGCTCAGTGCAGGCACAGGCACCGCCCAGGAGCACAGCCCAGGTGGACGCTGCAGAAAATGGACGGGGCGACCGCGGGCAGTGGAAGGGGGGCCCGGCCGCCCATCTGGCCTCCCTCGGGCACCTCGGTGCTTGCCGGGCCCTCACTCGAGCCAGGAGGCGGGGCGGGCGCGGCCCCCACTGGAGCTGCTGGACAAAGGCTTTCAGCGCCTGAGAAGGGCCGATAGCGCATTCGGGGCTGCGGCCGAGTAAAAAATGAGCAGAGCCCTCACATGTGCTGCACAGCCATTATTAATTAATGCAGCTTCAGAGAATATTGTTCTAACGAAGACAGAATTGAAAAGAAAACAAACAAAGGGCATTTGACCATTCAACATTGTGAAACATAAAACAACATCACGGAATGCCATGGACACATGTCCCAGGGCACTTGTGATGAATCGAACAAAAATAGCAAATAAAGTGCCGTTGATGGAGGGGACCGGGGCGCAGGGATGCAGGGCAGGCACTGGAGCCCGGGGCGCTCATTCCCAAAGGGCCCCTGGCCGCTCTGGTGGCCACGTGGGTCCGGTTTCTCCCAGCCCGCCTGCAAGCTGCCACAGCACCCACAGCCCACCAGGCTACCTGGGGCACACACCGTGGCCAAAGCAGACCCCAGAGAAACCCCCGTCTGATGACAAAGCCCTCCCTCCGGGGTGGATGCCTGGGTCTGGGCTGTCAGAGGCCCATGAGGACCAGACTCATGGAGGAGGCACAGGGCCAGGCGGGGGCAGAAGGGCAGGGGTGGAGGCGAGCAGAGGTCGGAGGGCAGGAGGAGCCTTTCAGGTCAAGGCAGATATGCACCCCGCTGAGGTGGGCCGCAGCCCAAAGGCCCCCTCATTCCCGGGGCTGCCTGCCAGCACCACCAGCCCATCACAGCCATCGTTCCGGGCCCCACGCCCCACCCTGCCAAGCTGCAGGCCCCGGGAAGCAGGACGCCAACACTCCCGCTTGCCGCGGGCCTCTGTGGGGGACGGCCATGATGGGGTGGAGGGCCACACAGGCCTGTGTCCTGGCAGCCCCCTCCCCGGGGCCCTGACTCACCTCCACACGCTCCTCTCCATGGCGAGCCACGGCCTCCTCCTCTGACAGCCCCACACAGCCATACTCCAGCGGTGTGAAGACCGTCGTGGGGACCTGGAGGGTGGGCCAGGATCAGGCACCAGAGTGAGGACCCCACTGGGGTACACCGAGAGCAGTAGTTGCAGGCTAGTCCCTGGACGGGAGACCCTCTCTCTTGTTCCCAGGCTGCACCTCACACACAGGCACACACGCACACGCACACACGCACATGCTTGCACGCACAGACACACGTGGACCCCCAGAACGAGCTGCAGCTCCCGCAGGCTGGAAGTGGTGTCTGAAGAGAGGGGCACTCACGTTGTCATAGTCCATCAGGTCTGAGGACCGACTGCAGAGCCGCTGGGCTAAGAGCCTCCCGGCCATGATAGCCGTGGGCGTCAGCTCTGGCCGCCCCTGGAAGGTGGGAGCACGGGGTTACTTCAGCTTGACCCTCAGTGGGGGTACCGCCTTCCCAGTGGGACGTCTCCCCCAGACGCATTTTGCCTCTGCTTGTTCCCGCATGCTCCCCTCTGTCCTGCTCGGGGGAGACACCTGTGGTCACGGCCCCTTCCCTGGAAAAGGGGGTGAGCCGCTAACGAACCCGGCCACACTGGCCATACCGCCCGTACCCACTTGTGACTTCTCTCAGGACCCCTCCTTCACGTCAGTGCCTTTGCAGAGCTGCCCCCACAACAAAGCTCAAAAGGGACCCAGCCACCATTTACCCATTCGCACTAACGGATTCGGGCTAAGACGGGCCCTGGGAGCAGCAGTGGGCTCCGACACACAGCTTGTCTGGAACGTCAAGCCCATTACCGAGCCCAGATCGGACACCGTTCCATGGAGGCCTCTGCCCCAGGGTGTGTCCTGCCGGGGAGCAGGGGGTGGCACAGCCCCCGTGTCCCCACACGCATCGGCCTGGGGCTGGCTGCCAATCACCCCTGCAGCAGCAGGAAATGCAGATGTTGTTTGACATTCCAGAAATGAATGGAGATCGGCAGCGATAAAGCCGCGTAGGCAGCCCGTGCATTCCACCGGCCTGACTAACGGGGACACAGCCCACACGGCACACGGCACACGAGGTCTCCCTGAACCACGGCCTCCCCTCGCCAGACCCCTGGGGGTTAACGCTTCTTGCTGCTCAGAGTGACCTTTCTGAGGGAGCAGGCTGAGTGTTTTAAGACACAGCACTGCCCCGCTAAGCGGTCAGGTCCCCAGGGCAGCGAGCAAGCGTGAAGCCTTGTCCACACCAATGGGTCGACTAGGTGGCCAGATGACCCAGCGGGGGGGGAGCGGCTGGAGCTCTGACGCACCCAGCGGGCTGTCCCCGTGGTCGCAACACAGGGGTTTCCCATGCAGCATCTCATGAGCCTGGGTCCATGGGGGGCTCGAGGCTCAAGCGGCAGCCAACTGGCTCCCATCTGAGCACTGGCCACAGCGGGGGCGGCCCCTCCAGTACAATGGGGACACCAGGGCCAGGCTGTAGTGCAGGACAGACTGTCTCCAGATGAGCAGGCTGGCCCTTCGGGAACAAAGGGAGGCCCAGCCGTGCATGGCCTCCCCACCCCGCCCGTCTCCACTTGTGTGCCAGGCTCTCTGGAAGCCCCCCACCTATCACAAGCTGCAGCAGAGGCTGGGGAGGCTGAGGGAGGGGCGGTCCCACAGCATTGATGACGACTGCCACCTTTCTGACCCCCACACTGAGCGTCTCCTGACACCTGAAATAGCTCATTTGCTTGTCAACTCTGTGACAGAACATCACCTCCACGAGGGCTGGGACTTCTGTCTATTCCTGCAGTGACCCCAGAACCCAGAAAAGTGTCTGGTACTCAATGTGTGAAGAATGAACATAAACTAACAACACGGTGGGTTTCACAGCACCCCCAAACTCATGTCCCCCCAGAACCTCAGACTGTGCCCTCCTGGGAAGTTGGGGTCTTTGCAGGGGTAATTAAAGTGAGGATTGACATGAGGTCAGCCTGGATTCAGGCGGCCCTAAATCCAGGGACAGGCAGGCCCCGGAGGAGATGCTTGTGAAGATACCCGGGGCCTCAGAAGCTGGACCTGGCGAGGAGGGTCCTCCCCAGAGGAGGGAGCGCAGCCCTGATGCCTTGACCTCGGATTTTGGGCCTCCAGAGCAGGCGGGAACAAATTCTGCTGTTCTGACCACCCAGTTCGTGGCACTTTGTGGCGGCACTGTGGAGAGGCCTGCTAGGTTTGGGGGCCCAGCCTATGATTGGGACCCTGCCCTGGCTGCCCTCCTCGGGACGTGATGCACGCGTGCAGGACAGGCCGACTGATCCTGAGGCGCCGGGGCTCATAGCTGAGCAGCCCCCGGTGTTGCTGGGCCCGTACGGGGGGCCACTGACCGATGCCTCCCAAGCTGGGCTCATGGGGGTGATGACCGCCCAAGATCAGAGGTAAACCGAGGCCAGGAGGTCAAGGCCGCTCCATGGTGTGCAAACAGACACCATCCCTCAGAGCTGACCCATGAGGAGCTTCACGGCAGGATCTGTGGACGGTGTCCCCTTGTCCGCCCGCCCGTCCACAGAGAGGAGGAGCGTGGAGGCGGGGGTGATGCCAAGTCCTCCTGGGGCTCAGCGCAGAGCCCGTGAGAGCCACAAGGCGGGGGTACAGGGTTGGGGGACGGGGTGGGGGGAAGCAGCGGCACAGGCCTTACCTCCGCCACGTCTCCGATGGCATAGATGTGGGGGACTGAGGTGGCTTCCTGGGCGTCAACCAGGATCTTCTGAGTGTTGGGGTTGGTACGCACACCAGCCTTCTCCAAATTCAGACCTCTAGTTTCTGGAACTCGGCCTGAAGGACACAAAGAGCAAGACTGGGAGGTTTTCGTTAGTGGTTCTGACCGAGATTCCTTGTTTTATTTAAAACTCTTCTCAGAATGTCCACTTAGAATTGGTAAGATATCAAAGCACCAACAGCGCCAAGGGCCTCAAACACGTGCTCACACATGTATGTACGTACACACACACGTGTGTATACATGTGCACAAACACCTGCAGAGACTCAATGAAAGGACGGAGCAGGAATGGGGAGGAAATGGGGTGGATGGAGAGTCAGCAACAAGACTCTCCTAAACACATCCTATGATACAATTTTGTTTCTTTAAATCATCTACACAGTTTATACATACACATATTCAAAAAGTAAAATTAAACGTGGAAAAAATCCCTATAACCTGTAAACAACCTAAAACAAAGGGGCCTATTGTAACAGAACACGTGGAAAGACAACTCGGGAGACCCTGCGAACCCACATTGGAACTGTACCTCCGAGGGTCACGTCCCCACAAGTGAAGATACTAACAGGCCCTACGTGCCACTCAAAGAGGACGGTTCAAACTCGGTAACGTCAACTTTGAATTGGAAATTCATGATTTTTTAAGAATACAAGGCTCCTGGCTCTGACCACAGAAATGGTGTAGAAGCAGCAGCAACGAAAGGGCGATGTGTCCCCAGCCCCAGACTGTGATCCCTAAGCCCCTCCCCGCTGAAGGGGCCGGACTCCAAGGTGCCAGGTACCCCAGGCCACATGGTGGAGTGATGGACAGGAAGGATCAGCACGGCCACAGGCTCAGCCCGACAGGACCTTGCAGCCTCTGAAGGCATCAGCCCAAGGGGAAGTCGGAAACAGGACCCAGGCCTCACAGACACTGGTGCCCCATCCCCTGTGTGCATTTCCCAGCAGGGGTGTCTCAGGGTCCTCACGTGGCCCCCCAGGCTGGCCTCTGCCCCCACCAAGACACCCCTCCTGCAGCTTGTGCGAGGCAGGACGGCGCTCCACGTGGGTTTACCTCTCTCTGCCACCAGGCTGTGGCCTCGTGTCCCCACATCTGGCAGCGGCCGTTCCCCCGGCACCCATGGCGCGCGAGCTGACCCAAAGGAGGCAGACAGTGTGCACGACCTCGCCCCCCCACTCCCGGGGCAGCCCCAGCTCCGAGACCTCCAGGGCCTGCACTGCACACCCACCCATCCTTGCAGGCAGTCAGCGCACGAACCCTGTTCTTGGGGGAGAGGCCAGGAGGGGCAATGCCAGGCACTGCCGGTTCCGTGTGCTCACAGCCTGGGCCCCGTCACAGCTGAGCTGCCTCACCACCCTTTCTCTCCCGGTTCAGACGATGTGGCCTCGTCGAGCCAGGGTGGCAAGGGCCGCTCTTCCTGCCCGACCCCAGGGGGGCAGCGGGTGGCCCCCGTCACTGTGGCTGGGGGATCCCAACGGCAGGACGCATGGCTTCAAAGGCACAGTTCCCACAGCCTCCACGGCTCAGGGTGGCGGCTGGTGGAGCCCGGGAAGGGGAGCCTTAAGTCTCCAGCTGCTCTCCTGGCGGGAAGTCAAAACACAGGCTCAGCTAAGCCTGCTTCTTGAGCAGATGGCTCCGGCCTCTGCATTCAGCTCGGCCCCAGGAATTGGGGGCTGAGGGCTGGCGCCCTTCGCCGTCAGATTGGACACGGGCAGTACCAGGCCAGGAGGGCCCCACCTTCTGACGGCACCAGTACTGGCCCTATGGTCGTGATGGAGACCCATGAGTACAGAGTGGGACCTGCCGCCTGCCCAGCATCCTGCCAAGGTGCCTGGGGACCCAGTGGGCACCTGGGAGGGGACTGGACTGTGCTCCCAGAGAGGAAGGAGCTGGCCCCACAGGCAGGACTGGAGGGCATGGGCTTAGTGGGCGACAGTCCTTTATGCAGGGGCTCATAGCTCAGTTCTCAGGTTCCTCCCCAGGGCCCCGGGCCCTGCGCCTCCCGGTGACACTCTGGGCTGGGGCTGGAGAGTCCGAGGGCAAAGCCGGCAGCACTTGGACCGGCAGCACTTGGACCAGCTTCTCTGATGCTGGCCACGCTGTCCCAGGCTCTCCCCCTGCACCCCTGCCTGGCTGGTCACAGGAGGTCAAGAGTGCTTCCTCCTGTGCCTGTGGTAACCATGGTAACTACACACCTTGCAGATGCCAGCAAACCGTATCCCAGATCCTGAAGGAAATAAAGATAAATTTGAAAGTAGTAACAGGAGACGGTAACATATGCTGGAGTTAGGTGGCCTCTGCAGTCCATTTTGAAGCCAGGATTTTTTAGGACGTTCTGCATACATGAACTTGGAAAGTATGTGGGATGTGTGAGCCAGGCCACTGGTAAAAAGAATAAATGGATGGTTGATGGGGGGTGGGGGGCAGTACAGTGAAGAACAGGCCGCATGCAGCAGGCACTCCACTGACGCTTCCAGAATGAACAGTGAAGGAAGGGAGGGACTGGAGCAGGCAAAGCCCCAGGGGCAGCCGCAGGCACCTCAGGGCTTGGAAGCTGGGCCTTGCGGGTGAGGCCTGGGGTGGGCAAGTCCTAGACAGGGGTCACACAGGGAGGGACAGGCCCACGCCCTCTGCCACGCTGCCCCCTCGTGCTCAGAGCAGGGGGTCATGCCCTCCCTTTCAGCTCAGGCCCAGAGCCCCAGAGGAAGATGGAGAACGGGTGTGGGGTCCAGGGGGGTACCGAGTGGCTGGTCGCTTGGGCGCCAGCTCAGGCCCAGGCTGGGCTTACATGGCAACGGTCACGTCGTCCTCCGACTGCCTCCCTCGCACCTTGTGTGCAGGTAGTGCTCCTCCCACGATTGGTGGAGGCCCGTCCCGGTCACCCTGCCTGTCACGGTCACACACTGCCCTGTCTGGCACGCAGGCTGCCTGCTCCTCGCCCTGCATGGGGTTGGTGGGCCCCCAGGCATCCTCAGGGGAGCTTCGGGGCACAGGCAGGGCTGCCCCCTCCTCAGTGGCAGTGGGATCTGCTCATTTGCAGGGCGATGGAGGGGGGACCGTGAGGATTGAATTTGCACTTCTTTGACTACTAGTAAAATTCGGTGTTTTTTTGGCCACATGTTAGATTAGCTGTATCTCCTCTTGAGAATGTCCGATACTGCCCTTTTCATTCATTTATACGCATCTTCGTGATTCTCTTGCCTTGTAAGAGTTTCTTCCTTAAAACCCGCGTGACTCGCTGCCGTGCTTACTACAAATGACGAGAGCACTAGAACCCCACGTACGAGCAGACACCCAGCTTCCTCCTTGGAGGCGATGTCCAAACACCCTGCCCTTGGAGCTGCCCCTCGCCTGCTGGCCGGAGTCCCCCGGGGGCACTGTGTGAGCCCAGGTGCCTCGAAGCTGGGATGGCCCTCCCTCCCAGCGCCGACTGCCCAGGACACCCAGGGCAGCGTTGCGCCCGAGAGCACTCGGTGCAGCCGGGCCAGTCCAGCCTCCTCTGGTCACACTGGGAGAACCACCAGCTGGTCATGGCTACCTGCTCTGCAGCACACGGGGACGCAACCAGACACACGTCCTCTCCCATGCCCCTTGCCTCCCGTTACAGGAAGACGGGCGTTCCCTCCAATTTCACGCCTCCTTGGAGCACACTTCCCGACGAGCAGGGGGATCGTGTAACGAGGGAAGATTTAAGTGCCGGCAGGAGTGTGAAAGGTGAGCACGGGCTATGGTCAGACAGACCGCAGCGAGGGTGCACAGGCAGCCCGGGCAAAGTGCTGGGAGGCAGGGACCCACCCTGGGCGACCCTCCCAGGGGGCAAAGCCAGGCCACTGTGGGGTCCCCACCTAAGAGAACACAGACACACAGGGGTCTCCCGCAGCCACAGCAAGACGCGGTCCCAGGGAATAGGTCTGGTAGCCTTGGCCCGAGGCTGGCCCAACCAGGCTGCATCTGCACTCAGACTGCCAGCTCTTCCCCAACCTCCAAGAGGTGGCTCTGGACGGAGAAGGGGTCCCGGCTGCAGGCATCCTGGGCACCTCGGGCCCCCATCACTGTGTCCTCGGGCCCGAGGGCTTCAGTGTGGTCGTTGGGTGCAGTTGGGAAGCTGGCCTCCAGTCCTGAGCCAGGTCTCACGAGCTCCCTTTCCCCACGTTTGAGGCTTAAACGTGACACAGGTAAACGGCAATGGCTTTTTGCTAAGAAAAAGCCTGAAGAAGAGGAGATGGCTTCAGGGGCTGACTCCCCCTGCCTTGTCTCGAGGCAGGCACTCTGGACCCCGTAACAGCGGCCACCTGGGTGGGCTCTTCCAACTTGGGCAGGACTCCTGTGGCCCAGGGATGGACGTGCCAGAGCCTTCATCCTTCCCTGGAGGCTGGAGATGCTGAGGGGCCCGGGACCATTTCAGCTCCTGTTTTTTCCGAGGCCATGGTGCTCCAGCCATTCTTTAAAACAAGAGGAAGCTACACAGAAGCTGAGGGTTCCTGCTCGGAGGTGTCCACTCAGGGCCAGCCAGTCCTGCTCCTGTGCCCACCCCCACCCCCCCACAGCCAGGCTCCAGGCCACAAGTGGTTAACTGTGCGGGTGAACACGAGCCTGCGGCAGGCGGGCTGACTGTCTTCACTCAGCACCGTAATCGGCACATCTGCAGACAGGAAATCCTCCTCCTGCGAGTTCCCAGCCTGTTATCTAAGACACCTGGTGTGGGTGGGTGATTCACAGACAAACAATGAGCCGGCCCCCTGCACAGCAATTAACTGCTTTAGCTGCTAATGTGTTTAATCCACCACGTGGAGATCAAGGCTGCACTGAGGAAGAGGCTGGCAGACTGCAGGGCCCACGTCCCATCCCCGCATCTGTGAGTCTCGTCGGCTGTGGCCAAGGCTGTCCACGTGGACCGTCCACAGAGCACGAGGCGCATCTTTCCCTTTTCATTTTTAACACGTCAAGTCCAGCCGGTGTGGATGCAGCACTGGCATCTGGGCAGACCTACAGTCTGCGAGCTCTTTGCCTCCTCAGCCGTGCTGCCCAGGTCGTTGTATTTTGACCTCCAGGATCACCCTTTGTTGCAAGTAGAAATAACACTTGGCTCAAGGCTTACCTGGTAAACGGGCAGAGAACATTCCCGGTTGTTAAACTGGGAAATGGTTCCTGAATGTTTACAAAACCCGGCGGGAGCAGTGGCCCCGCCAGCACTTGCCCGTGCAGACCCAGGAGGCGTGCCAGGAACCCGCCACCACAGCGCCGCCTCGGAAAGCAAGGTCAGAGGCCAAGGACTGTGAAAAGCTTCCACCCCCAGCATCAATCATGCCCGGCAGACTGTCTGGGGGATGCTCTTTTTGAAAATACAGAAAACAAAACCAGTTGGGGAGGGCTCCCAGGGCCTTGCCTGCCGCCCACCAGGGTCGTCTGGACGCTGGGAGGACCCTGAGGCTTTCCGAGGGCCCGGCCCCTCGCCCTCTGGCTGCCGCCAGCAGCGTGGGCTCAGCTGATGGCATCTGGGTGCAGGCCTGCGCCTTAGTACAAAGGCGTTTGGGACCAAGCGGGAGGATGGGGGTACGAGTGGGAGGGGGAACCAGCCACCTCGCCAGTTAGAACGGATTTTAAATTAATAACAATCAGTTTATATTTCTGGGTCTGAGTAGCGTTCATCAAAATAAACCTACGTAAAATTTACTTTTACAATTTGGTCAAGAACATTTCCTCTGGTAATTTAGTGGATTTTGGTCAAGAGGCAGTAAGTTCACTCCGGGGCATTTCAGATCTTTGCCTTGTTCCTCAGAAGTGAATCGCTGACTCCTCTGGAGTTTATTTCATTTTCTGATTTCCCGCTACTCTGAGCATCTCAGCTTCTCAGAAGTGCACTGCTGCCTGGGCCCACCTCCGGGGACGCGGGGGCCTAGGCAGCCGGGGTGGACAAATGCTGGGGGACAGGCCCTCTGAGGGCTCAGCACACTCGCCAAGTGCTGTGGAGCTGGATAACAAGTCTGATGACCACACGGACTCAGAGCCCAGGCCCAGACGGGGGACGAGTGACCGGGCTCAGCACGAAGAGACCCACGGGCTGGAAACACGGGAGAATGAAGACACTGACCATCCCTACGTTTAAAATGCAAGTTGACAGATCAGGAAAAAGGGTCCCAAGCCCACGGGCCACAGGCACCAAGGCAGGTGGGTGTCCCGGCAGGTGAGCCCACACGCCCTCGGGAGCAGGACCCGAAGCCCCTCTGTGGGGAGCCCCTCAAGGCGCCTGCACTCTCTGCTCCACCCTCAAAGCCCGTTCCTCTCCAGGCTGACCGTCCCAGCCCTGGCAGGGGCCCCCCACATCCACTCTCCCCTTCTCTGTGGGGGCAGTCGGGTGCAGAGAGGGCCCAGCCTGGGAGGGAGTGTGCCCGACAAGGTCACCAACAAGCCGTTTCTGCATGGTCACGCTTGCTCGGCCTTCACCCCCACAAACAGGTGGACCCATGCCTCTCAGGGAATGGGAGGCAGGGTGGCGGCCAGCCCACGCCTGCTGGGAAAGGCCCGGGGCCTCTGCCCTATCACTAGACGCTGCCTTTGCAAATCTGCAAAGTGTGATTTCTGGCAAGGCCGGGAGGACACCCACTCCCAACACGAGATGACCCACAGAGCTGAAGGCGGCCAGGGGTACGCGTCAGAAGCAACGAGAAGCTGGCTAGAAGCTACACATCTCCATTACATTCACATCTCCATTACGTTCACGTATTAACAGCAGCTGGCTTCTGTGTGCCACTGTCCACAGCAGCATTTTCCAAGACACCCAGAAGACAGAAGCAACCCAAATGTCCACCGGCAAATGCCCGGATGAGCCTAGTGTGCCATATGCAGCACTGCCCACCTTCACAGGTTACGACACGGACAACCTCCAGGACACGATGCCAGTGAAGTAAGTCAGACAGAAAAAGGGAAACACTGTAGGGTCCCACTCACTTGAGGGACCTGGTCATCAGAGTCACAGAGACAGAAAGTAGGAGGGTGGGGGCCAGGGGCTGGGAGGGGGTGGGGGGTTATCTGATGGGGACAGAGTTTCCATTTGGGACGATGAAAAGTTCTGGAGATGGAGGGTGGTGTGTGAATGTACTTAATGTCACTGAACTGAGCACTTAAAAATGGTTAAGACAGTAAATTGTACGTTATATGTTAAAACAGTTTAAAAAAGGTAAAAACTCCATTATCGTTTGTATGTTATAAACAACTATCTTGAAGCTATGGTGAAAAACAAGTCTAATTTACTAAAAAAACACATCTACACCAAGGTTTAAAGTTAGTAGGAAATGTACGCGAGGCCTCGATAAACCGCCTGTAGAACTAACTAGTCTCCCCAACGAAAACCCAGCTGCCTGCGACCCACCATCCACAGCTCTTCCTTGGTTTTCATTTCCAGAACGAGGAGCGCTGGGGAAGAAAGACCAGGAGAGCACAGTGTGCTCGGACGGAGGAGGAGCGAGGCTGGTCAGGGCCGCCCCATGGCCTTTATCCAGCCCCCACCCCAGAGCCAGCAGGGTGACAAGCACCAGGAGTGGCAAGAAGGGGGCCAAGATGCCCAATGGAGGGGAAGGCGGCACGCCTTGTCCCCCGAGTGTGCGTAGGAGCACCTGGTCCCCGAGTGCGCGCAGGAGAATGGGGTCCTGAGCATCCTTACCTACGGCCCACAGGACGGTGTCAAAGGTGCCTGTGTCCTTCTTGTCGGAGGCGAGGTCCACCCAGGTGACCTGGAGCCGCCCGTCTGAGAGCCTCTCCACCCTCAAGGGGGTGCAGCCCCTCAGGATTCGGGTGCCATGAACCGCCATGTGCTCTGTGACCAAGGAAGCCATTTGCTGCAAAGCACAAGAGGACATGCCTTGAGGACCAGGCAGCAGTGGGAGTATCACTGCTGAGGCCTGTGGAGAGGACCTGGGCCTACAGCCTGAAAAGGTCCGGGGCCCCAGGGGAGCCTGTCCAAAGGAAGAGGTCAGGGCCCCACGCCTTCTTCCAGGACGCCTCACACAGGCCGCCCCGCTCCAAGTGCCCTGCTTTCCATGGAGCTGAGGGCCAAGCCGGGAGAGCCTCTGGCGCCCCGACTCCCTCCAAATCTGAGGACCCAAGGCCCTCCGTTAGGGTGCATGTGACCTCTGGACTCTCTTTAGATGTTAGTTAACTGAGTCTTCACTGAAATGGCAGAGACGCACCCCTTCTGCCGGGCTCTGCCTGCCTGCCCCGCCCTGGCTGGGGTCAGCAGTGGGGTAGCTGGGAGTGGAGATGGGCACCTCCGCTTCCCACCAAGAACTGCTAGGGGAGGTGGCACGGCATGAGGAGGTGCTGCAGGGGGTTCCTCCCTCCCAGCCCAGGCAGCTGTGTCCCCAGGGCCACGGTGGGGGCTCAAACAAGCCATCAGGAGAAAATACAAGTCACTGTTTAACTCCCCTGACTCAGGGGCCACCCCAGCATGAGGAGCTTTGTCTGTCCCCCAGGAACAGGTGGGCAGGCCACAAGGCCTCACCTGGAGCCTGCTCTCCCCCCGCTCCCCCGACTCCAGCCTGGTGACCCCACCATCTCTGTGTGCCAACCACATGCAGATTCTCCCTCTCCTGCTACCATGACCACCCGCCAACCTGGCTCTCCAGCTCAGCCTCATCGGCCCCCTTCTCCACGTCCCTGCGGGCCTCTGCCTCTCGGGCCCCATCTCCACCTGCGTCCAGCATGAGGCTCGAGGCCTTCCCTGGACGTGTGTCCCCGTGGCAGGTGCTCGGGCGTCTGCACTGAGCAGATGACAGGACAAAGGGGTGCACTGCCCCAGAGCTGTGCAATGGACAGTGCCCATCTCTGCAGGGCACCAGGAGCCTGGTGTCTTGACAATGACAACCCAGACCTGGATTTTAAAGTGACATCTCCTCGGAGGGTTTTTGGTTTAAAAAAAACTCCACACGCTCATAACGTGGGCACGTCCACCATCAGGGAGAGAGTCTGCGCCCCAGGGCCGGTGCTGCCCTGCACGGTGGACAGGGAGGTGGCGAGGCTGCAGTGGCCTGGCTCAGCATCACGTCTTTCCAGTCCATGGTGGCCGGGCCACCATCTCCCGTGACGGTTGCCCAGGGCCTCACCAGCTGCCGCCTGCTCCCTGTCCATGCTGCCCTTGGATAGTGGAGCTCCTCGGACCTCAGGGGGCTCAGCGAGGAAGCCAGAACAGCACTTCTGCCCACACACGCCAGCCGCTTACTATTGGGTGACCTGACCTCACGGCCCGTGAGCTGGCCAGCATGCCCACGGTGTCCCTCTGGTCCCTGCCACGCTCCCCACATGCTGACCCTTGCTGCAATACGCTGGCAGGTGTTTATTTTGCCAACAATCTCCTCATTCGACTCAAGGGCCAGTTTCTAAAGACTGAAACCTCGCTCCCAGCCCACACCTGCACCTGCCTGGGCGGGCCACAGGTGGAGGGGACACCGGCCCGGCATTACCTGGTCGAAGGCCCGGAGAGGGACACTGCGTATCATGACAGTGGCATCCAGGCCGAGCCCAGTGAGGAAGCCAGCACACTCCAGGGCCACGTCTGCCAGAGCAGGCTAAGGAACGCTAACAGGAGCTAGGCAGCAAGACCCCCGGTGCCCCTGCCAGCAGCCCCCGTCTCCACCAGTCCCCAGCAGCCCAGAAGAGTCTCCAACACTGGCCGCAGAGACACTCTCCCCACCACCCCCATCTCTCAAACACACGTCCAGGGCAAGGTGGAGGCCCCCTTCAGCACCCACAGGCCAGGCGGGTTCTGCCTCCACGGGGCCTCTGTCCAGACTCCCTGGAGGTTAACCAAGGGGCCTGTGTGGTGAAGGACAGGAGATGTGCCCAGACCTCAGTGTCTCCGTCTTCCTGCAGACGTGCCCTCCACCCTCCCTGGTGTTACTGCTCCCTCTTAAGGAACCGGCCTGAGTGGGGCTGCTCTCCAGGGAGGACCGTCTGCCTCACGGCTGTGTCCAGCTGCCCAGCCAGCGAGTGGCTCAGGAAGAGCCTCCAGGAAGCCCCAGCCTCAAAGGTCAACCTCAAATTGTCCCTCGAGCACAGGTCATCCGCCCTGAGTGGGCCTGTAAGTGCCTGTAAGTGCCTGGTTCCAGGTGGCAGAGGGCAAGCCCCATGGGAGAGAGTGCGGTGAGGGGGGGAGGCGGGCCTGGGGCCCAAGCTTCCACTCTCAGGATGGTGAACACAGCTGTCTATCTGTCTGTCACCTGCACGCAGCAAAGGATACAGCTGGCCCCAACCACCAACCTGTAAGAGAGATGGACAGAGAGAGAGAAATTGAGTCTCACATGTGGCCGCCATGATGCACGCAGCCGTCCCTGGTGGGGCTCTGAGGCGGACGGGGCCCTGCAGCATTCATGCAGGGCGCCTGTCAGCTGACATGTCACTATTGCGGAGTCCCTGCGGCTAACTGTTCAAACAGGCTGTCCCAATGTACAAAACCCACTTCCCAGAGCTCCAGCTGTGAATGACAAACAGAGCTGCTGGTTTGGGAAATTGCCTGGTGGCGAAGGAATGAGTGGCCAGGGACAAAACAGCACGTCCCGGGGATGGGACTGAAGGCGGGACAAACATGGATGAAACCCAGTCAGAAGAAGCAGGAGGATTTTCCTTCTCTCCTAAGGAAAGTTCTGCCTTGGGTTCCTCTGGACCTCCTGCAGCCAGGCTGGAAAGAGACGGGGAGGCGCCAGACGTGGGGCGGCTCCTAGAAGCCCTGTCTGTGGGCAGAACACTCTGGGACCACGGGGCCCAGGCAGATGGCCCACCCCATGCCCACCCAGCCCCACTGCACACAGGCCTGTGGCTGGGAGAGTCAGCTCCCCGAGCAAGGGCAGCCAGGGAGAGGGACACAGGACGCTGGGACCCAGCAGGTCCTCTCCTGTTATTCAACTGCACACACCCTGCATGCATACACGTGCATACACACACACACACACACACTTGCACACGTGTACCCATGAACAGAACTGAACACAGAGTGGAGACTCCCAGCCCGGGCGGCGTGTGGGTGGGCTTGTCAGATCACCCCTCAGCCTTTGAACGAGAGGAGGTGATGCAAGGATGGATAAGCAAATGTCAGCTCTGATCCCAGCAGGTACTAATGATATAATTCCATTTCAAACAGCAGCACATCTCTGGGAATACTGCTGCCAGTGCCCTGTGGGAAGCAACTGGCACACGGCTTCCTCTCAGGAGCTGGGACAGGACTGCTGGCATCCTGTGCAGGGTGAGTGGGGAGAGCTCGGTGTGTGAGGCACACACACATAGGCACAATGCACATGTCTGCGTGTGGGTACACTCAACGTTACACAATCTGCCCTCCCTCAGTCTCGACGTGTATGGGGAAGGGGGCAAGCCTTTCTTTAAAATATGAAACTACGAGTTACTTAAAATGCAAACAGGCTTGAGCTGCTTTGAACATCCTGCCCCAACGCAAGGACCAATGGAGAGCATCCGTGTGGACCTCACAGTGCCCTGTGCTCCCACTCAGGGTGGCCATGGCCTGGGCAACTGTGACATCCAGTTGCCGGGGAGCCCACTGCCCGCCTGCTGGGCTGTCCTGCTCGTCTGAGCCTTCCTGTCTCCATAGAGCAGACCCTCTTGCGGGGGGCGGTGGCTGCGGCCTGAAGCCTGCAGCCCAGCTCCAGGCAACGCAGCAACATGGTCTCCTGATTTTGGCAAAAGCGTTTTGTTCCTGCAGCCCCCGGGCACCTCCCCAAGCCCTGCAGGGAGTAGGGTAGGGAGGCGGGGTGGGCCCCCCACTCCCACCTCCAGGTCATGGTACCCCCAGCCCCAGGTTACTGGCTCCAAGCCGCCAACAGAGGGCACATCTGGGGGATAGGCACTAGCCAGGCAGGGCCTCAGTGGGCGTCCTTGACCAAGCATGGGTGGCTGAAACCTCAGAGCGGGCAGGCGTCCACTGGCCCTGATGGTCACCTTAGGCCTCATCTTGTCTCCAAGAGGAAAGACGGTCAACAGTGTTGGTTTTCACTCCACCCTGCCCCCAGTTCATCAAATAAGTATTATTCTTCGAAAAATGCAGGATTCAAGGTCTTAACTAGAGAACTCCCTTCAAATGGGCTGGAGTGAGAAAACAGCAAAAATGGAGCTGGCGCCTGCGGGTGGGGTGCAGGCAGCCCTGAAGGGACGCTGCGTTTTTATTGGCAGGTTTGAAGCTGAAGATGGGCTTTGCCGGCCACCTAGGAGACCCCAGCCTGGGTGGGGCTGAGGCTGTGCCAAGGCACAGTGCCCAGGGCAGGCCCTGCCAGCAAAGGGAGGACCTGGGGTGGCAGGGCCTCTGAGGACTGGACACACGGCCTCACACTGCAGCAGGACACCCCACGGGGGCTCCACCTGCACCCAGAGCCCCGCTCAGCTGTGTGTGTGTTCGGGGAGCCCCCCTGCGTGCCCTTCGGTGCTGCAAACACTGTACTCCAAGGCATAACTGCCGTGGGATTAGCCTGATCACAGGGCTGGCTCTCTCCTTAAAGTCTGAAGAGGGAGGAAGCAGAAACAAAGCCTTCCTTCAGACCTTGGAGCCCCAGCTTAAAGAGCTCTCCCCCTGCCTCTTGAGTCTGAAGGCCCCGATCCACTCCCCGGGGGTGCACCCACACAGCATGGGGGCCCTGCAGCTGTCCCGCCAGTGCAGGAAATGCTGGGGCCACGGAGCTCGGGGCCCCCAGGAGCAGCTGGACACAGGATGTCCAGAAAGCACCAAGACTCTCAGGGGCAAAGGCAGGTGGGGCAACCACAGAGGCTGAGGGCCAGCTCTCCAGGCCTGAGCTGCTGGCCACCCAGCCTCACGCAGACGCCTCTGAGCCGCCAGCCGCGGCCCGCACCCCATCATGGGGAGGAAGACAGGACACCACGGAGCCCACGGGCCCTTGGGAGCCGGCCAGTGGAGGCTCCACCGCTGCAGGCCGAGGCCAGGCACGCTGGGCACCCTCAGCCGCCGGCTGGCCTCCTGGCCGGGGCCAAGTGGAAAGGTCCCGCCCGGCTTCGGGAGGCCTCCAGGGCCGGGGGCAGCCCTCGGGTCCATATTCATTTCAGCTCCATTTTAAAGGCGAGTTAAAATAAACACGGGGAATATTTATAAGGCAAATAAATCTGGCAGAAACAGCCCCTCGGAGTGTGAGCAGAGGCCCCCCCGGCCCAGCCCAAGCTGATAAAATACAGAAATGCTACTGTAGACCCTCGGGCTTATTTTGACTGCGGGCAGGAATGTAAGGAGTAAACACTGACTCCCGTATCACACTGTTACAACTTGCATCCACAGCTCCGCACAAAAGCTGCGTTTCACAGAAGCATCGTACAGGGATATATCTCCAGCTTAATTTTTAAAAAAACCATTTCCTCACATAAATCATGCTCAGAACGGAACGGGTGACTGATACATTGCAAACACTTTTTTCCTTAAACAATAACATACCTAGATTCCTTCTAAACGAAAGAGCTTTTGAAAAAAAAGTCTTCTAAACGTTTTTTTTTTCTGAAGAAAATAAACACTTTCCTGACCCCAATATCTGGGGCTGTCTTCCCGGCCGCGCAGGCCGCTGCCCCAGCACGTGGTCACTGGGGGCAGCTGCGCGGGGCCCCTGCGCCTGGGCCTCCTTCCGGCCTGTGCGGCCTCTCCGCGCACCAGCCTCCGGTGAGCAGCGGGCAGTGAGAGCCACCAGACACCGGCCCCTCCTGGAGGTAGACTTGGCTCTCAAAATGTAACAGGGAAATAGCAAACAAGAGAAAATAAAACACACAGGAACTAATTTAAGAAAAGACCAGGATTCAGAAACTGCTGGCCTTCGGTAATGGGCGGAGATTACCGGGCCACACGGGCGGCCTCGGCCAGGCCAGAAGCACCAAGCAGGGAGCCAGTGTCCAGGCGGCCGCAGGTTGAAGGCCATCGGCACCATGGTCTCCACAGTCCACCTCGGAGAGGCTGGCAAAGTGCCTCAGTGACCCAGAGAAATCAATGCGCAAGAAAACAACGCAGGTCTGAAGATCACACTGGGCACTTGCGCGGCGGTAGGGACCCCGAATCAGGGCCAGAGCAGGACTGGGCTCTGCTTGGAGGAGCTTCCAGGCTGGTGGGAAGGGCTGGTGGTGGATGCATGGGACACCGTCTCTGCTGCAGATGTGCTGCAGACGCCCCAAGGCCCCGGGACCCACAGGAAGTCCAGGGCTTTTGTCAAAAAAGATCTTGGTGGGGGAAAGGCCCTCCTGAACATGCAATAAATCTAACAGCCATTAAGTGTAAAAGAGCCTAAGCTACACTTAAAAAAAAAAAACCCAAAACATTTGTATGTTACATGAGTTAAAAGGACAAGCTGAGAAAATCTGCAATTGTAAACAACATGGGATCTCAGCCCTGACAGCAAACCTGCGGGAAGATAAGAAAGAGAAAAGCCAGAGAGCAGGCCCAGGAGCGAGCAGCCCCCATTCACAGCCACACACACTCATACTCACAGACACAGACACACGCTCACTCACAGACACACACTCACGACTCACACACTCAATTTTAAATGGCCAATAATTACACAAAAGACCACATAATAGCAAACGCAAATGAAACCAGGCCACATTTAACCTACTAGTCAGAGACAAAACAACAAATAGCCCAGACACTATGGCGTAAAGAGAAAATGTGATAAATGTGACATCAGAAAAATTAACAACTATTGCCAAGTCGAAGCACCAACCACAGCCTGGGGCCCCTGTGGGAGGCGAGGCGGTGGCCAGGGCCAGGAGCCTGACCGCAGATGGAAGTGGCTGCACTCCCTCCACCCCCCCACAGGGAGCAGGAGAGGCTCCCTTCCCTTCAGGCCCCATGGAAATGCCGAGGCATCATGAGGCAGGGAGCACAGCACAGGCGCCCGGCCGGGACCGCAGTTCTCTACTGCGGACACAGCCCTGACCGCGCACACGACACATAAGAAACACTGAGACAACAAGAAGACGCACGTCGGGGTTTTCACTGCAGCCTTTCACAACGAGGTGGCCGCGAGTGGTGGGAGGTCACACCAAGCCACCCCCATGCCAGGGGCTGTGCCCAGCCCTGAACAAGGACACCTCATGAGGCTGGGATAGCAAGGACAAGCAGAGCACGGCACGAGCACACGCACAAGGTCTCACACATGTGCTCACGTGTTCACACACGTGCTCACGTGTACACACACATGCCCTCACCCATGCTGACACACACACTTGCACACGCCTGCCCACCCCGGGCATGCCCTCGGGCCATCGGCAGCTGGTCCCCCGCAGCCCAGCACTGTGACAGCTGAGCCTCTTTCGCCCTCTGGTGGCCTCTATGGTCCCTGCGAGCATGAGGTCTCCTCAGTGCCCAGGCAGCAGCACCCAGACCTGGACCCCATGCCAGGAGTGAAGCCAGGCCTTGGCCACGGGGGGGCCAGTCACGCTGCAGGCCTGGCTTCACAGCTGGGCTCTGGTTTCTGGCAGCCCGAGCCTTTGCTGATTTCAGGGAAGCCCAGGTGACAAACATGAAAACGGGGACGTTTGATTGGAGCTGAAGGGGGACCAGGGCTTTCCCCCAGGGCCCACCCACCTACCCACCCACCCAGATGGCCCTGAGGACCCGCTGGGACCTGCGGCTCCTGGGAACCCTGGTGAAAACCTGCGCCCCAGACAATAACGGCCACGCACTGTGACTCAGTCCTGGGAGAGTGTCAGCCCCAAACGGGCACAGGGCCGGGCTTTTTGCCCTTCCCTCAGGTAGGCAGGAAAGAATGCGCTACAGAGGGGCAGTGGCATGTGCTCCCCACGTGGCTTTGTGCACAGGGGAGTGGGGCCTCTTGGGCACCCCCAGGCCTTACGTTTTTCCAGGGGACTCCTTCAGCCAGAAGATGTCATCACTCGTAATTCCGTATTCCAAGGCACCTTCGATCTATCCGGGAAAAGGGTCAATGTGAGGCCCGCGTCCCCGGCTGCCCACAGGGCTCCCTCAGAGGACGCCCAGTTTGCAGACACAACTGGGCCAGAACCACCTTCCCACATGTGGCTGCACCTCCTCGGGTGCGGCCTCTGGGACGGGGACACGGCCGCTCCCTGGGGGGCCCGGAGCAGCGGCTCCTTCCTCTGGCTCTCCAGGACTCCCCCCAGATCCAGACCCAGGGCTGTGGGGAGCGAGGGGTGAAGCGGGGTGGGCCGGCTCCCAGGGCGCCAGGTTGAAGGCTGGAGGCTGGATGCGACCGACCGGGGGCCCTTGAGGGACAGCATGGTGGGCCCTGTGCCTGGGAGTTGTCCAGGTCACCCCATACCCCAGCAGGTGGGGGGCACAGGACACGTCCTCTCTATGGCCCCTGAGAGTCAGATGTGCTGGGAGAGAGGAAATGGATTTCAAACAGTTTACGGTTCCAATTGGCAAAACAAATAAAGTCAGGAATTTCTTAAGTTTGCTCAAGAAGATCGAAAGGTCTGGATATCAAAGGGACTAAAACACAACAAGTGTTGGCAGGCACCAGGGCGGGCAGCCAAGAGCAGAGTGGTCACTGAGCTTCCCCAGGACCCGAGGCTCCCGCTTCACCCCACCCCCAACCCCACCCCGCCCCTCAGGCAAGCGGACAGCAGGGAGAGGCCGGGCCAGTCCCCTCGCAGGCACTCTGGCAGCCACGTGCAGGGTGGAGCTGAGCTGATCCCTGGGTCCCAGGAACTGACCACGGCCATCAGGGGCTTTGAGTGGAGCCAACGTGGGCCCAGCTGTGGGTGAGGGATCACTGATGGTCACCACTTGGCCCCTGCCTATGTGGCTACTGGAACAAGCACCCTCCCCTCCTATGGAGCCACACATCCTGCCCAGGGCCACCTGGTACAGCTGTCTGGTCCCCTCTGGAAGCTGCTCTTGCTGGGCTGACAGCGGCAGGGGCCGCGTTGCGGTCCTGAGAACTGGCGTGTGCACTTGCCTTGGCGCCCTCTCAGCTCCTGTTTCCAGTGGAAGCACAGAACTGGACGGAGGTTCAGATTTATGAGTCTGCGAGGACGCAGAACCACGCCCTTGGTCCTCCCCATCCACCTGTCTGGGCCTATGTCTGGGTCTGGGGCGGCCTTGAGCACTGGCCTCCAAGCCCCGCAGAGGCAGGTGGTGGGGGCGAAGGCAGAGCGTCCCCCACCAGGCTGAGCGCTGAGGGTGGGGCGCCTTGCAAAGACGGGGAGACTTCCTGGGTCTGGTGTTTAAGCACATCTCTGCCCAGTCACTAGCTGGCCACTGAGCAGAGACCTCAGTAGCCTCACAGGACACAGAATAAAGAGTTTACAAAATCGGTCCAGAAAAATCACCCAACAGCCAAGCAGCAATAAACGAAATCCCAAAGTGGAGGGAGATCCTAGCTTCCAGAGTGAACATGTCATTTTATTTGAAATGATCACTTTTCAGCAAAACATCACAAGACACGAGAAGAAACCAAAAAGGATGAACCCCACGCACTGCAGGTGGGGATGTAAACGGTGAGGCTGCCCCCCGCCCCCGGGGCCTGGGACCTCCACCCCCAGGTGTCTGCCCAGGAGAAGGGACAACTCGCATCCACATGGGCTCCCAGCAGCGTCACTCATAACAAAGTGGAAACAACCCAGAGGTCCACCACGCAAGCGGACGACAGAATGTCACACCCACCGCGGAACATCACTCAGCGGTAAGCTGGTCAAAGAGGCTATGCATCTCATCCCACTGATGTGAAACGTCCAGAACAGGCAAATCCACAGAGACAGAGAGCAGGCTGCTGGGGCCGGGGGAGGGGGGCGGGAGCTACGGCTGATGGGGCCAGGGTTTCATTCTGGGCGGATGAAACATTCTGAGATTCAGTAGTGGGTCCGACGGGTGAACGACTCTGAATAAACTGGAACTCACTGGACTGTACCCTTTGAAAGGGTGCATTTTATGGTATGTGAGTTTCATGTCAACTAAAGAACAAGATTTGGGTTTGGGGGAGGAGGAACCAGGCTTAAGTCCCAAACGTTCCAACATTCTGAGGCTAAAAAGGAGGAATCAACAAGGGAGATAGAGAAGTGACATGGGGACAGGAAGAGGGCAGGCGGGGGCCGGCCCAGCAGCTGAGGAACGTGAGAGCCGCTCTCCGGACTCAGCCAAGCGGGAATGTGGGAACCTGGCTCAGCAGAGGGCACTCGAGAGCACGGGCAGTAGAAAGTGACAGCTGTGAGCACAGGGCCACTTGGAGGAAAGGGGGGAGTGGGAGGTGCATGTCACCAGACCATGAACGGGGTGGAGGGGTGGGGGCTCCTGAGGACACTCACGTGCGTGGGGTACCTCGGCCGCCCTCCAGTGGCGATGACGATGTGGTCGGCTGAAAGCAGAGTCTAAGAAGAAACCGAGAAAGCCAGTCACCCAGGTCACCTGCAGTCCCCATTCGAGGGCTCCACCAGCTTCCCCATCACAGCCTCTGCCCTGCAGTGTGGACCCTGTGGCAGCAGCCCCAGGGACTGGCAGGAGAGCCTCTAAGTCCAAGCACTTCACAGTTTACACAGCATTGCACGGGGTGTAAGGTCTCCTGGAATCCCCACAAACCCCTGCAGGGCTGCAGCCGCCTGAGCAGTGGGCAGCCTGGCGTGGTCACTTCCTCCTTCACAAAGAATTAGACTGGCCTCGGCCCAGAGGAACGTCCTATCAATCCCAGCAGCGCTGATCTCCAAGGACAGCACTGAGACCAAGCAGAGCTGAGGTCCACCCGCCTGGGCCATAGACTGACCCATGGACTGGCCCGTGCTGCCCCAGGGGCCCCGGGATGCAGGCGCTCACCTCTTCCCCACCTTTTGAGACACCACAAACCATGTGTGGGTTGACAAAGCTGGCCTTGAAGTTAAAGTACTTCACTTTTCTGCAAAATAAAAATAGGATGTTCAAACATTTCCTCTGCAAATGAGGCATCACCTCAGGATTAAATAGGGAGCACTAGGCAGACGGCTACAATGTGAGCTCAGGCCACCCACGGCTCACGAGGGGCAAAAGGAGTGTGCGGACCTGCACCGGGAAGCATGGGGAGCAGCTGCTGTCTCCCCTGGGTTCCCTGGTACGTGGTGACCACAGCTGCCATGGAGGGGTGTCTTAAGGGCCCAAGCTCAGCCCCGGTGTGTGAGGACAGAGGTGGCCGGGCCTCCCCCGAGGTCAGTCCTGTTACCTGGACACCCTCCACCAGGAAGGGGAGGCCCCCACATGCATCCAGTTACCCTCCCCCCAAAACACCCACAGACCTCCTGCTGGTGAGGGGGGTGCCCAGCAGGGAGGCGGAAAGAGCAGGCACCGCGAGGGGCAAGGTGGCCGGGCTTTCTAACCCGGGTCTCACGCCTCCTCCTCCCAGGGAGTCCTCACGTGTCCCAGGACCCGCCCAGAGCCTAGCGTGGTGTCAGCACCTGTCCTGCAGCTGGACCCGGTGCCCCCAGTTCAGGGACTTCACGTGGTTCTGAACGGCTTCTGCCATTTTCCCCCTGTTGACACAAAGCACGATGCGTAAAGCCACCACACAAGTGTCAGCTGCAGGTCCCGCCACAGATTATTAGAGGCAAACAGCCCTTAACAGAAATGCCCAGAGGCAGAGGGGTTTCTCAAGGTGGTAAAGGTGACGTCTGTCCCCATGGCTGCCACCCCCAGGCTAGGTTTGGGGCTTCAGACCGAGGGGCTCCAAGCGGACCACGTGCCACCCGCCAGGCCTGAAGCACTGCAGCCTTTGGGCCGAGCGTCCTTCCAGGGGTGTCCTGGGCGCCGTGGGCAAGTGGCAGCATCCCAGGCTCCACCCAGGGGATGTGCAGTCCCCACTGTGGAGATCACCAAAAACGTCTCTAGACTTTGCCCACTGCTGGGGGCCCAGACGTGTCCCCAGGTGAGAATCGCGCCTGCAGCTCCTGCGAGGCTGATGGGATTGGCCGTCCCCCATGCGCTCTCACCAGTCGTGCTGGGGCTGGGCCACCTTCCAGCCGTAGTGGGAGGCGTCGTGGATCATGCCCCCTAGCAGCGCCGCCTGGTGCATCAGCTTCTTGGGGATGCAGCCGACGTTCACGCAGGTGCCACCAAGGCCCCACCGGGTGCCTGGGGAGGTGGGAAGAGCACACAGACAGGGTTCAGGTGAGCCAGGCCAGCCCTGCTCTACAGCTGTTTCCAATTCCTTTTAGTTGCTTTAACTCCAACGCGGCCCAGGTGAACCTGCCGTGTGGACGCGTCGGCTGCGGTTGCGTTCAGACTTGGTTTAAATGAGGAGGATGAGGAACCTACAGTGATGGCAGCTTCCCCAAGAAGCAGGACGCCGTCCGGCGACTGGGAAGCAGTCCAGGGCTCAGCCACCCTCTGTATGTGATCCCCCCACCTTCCCCAGGACACGCGGCTCCCGGCGGGGGCTGACTACCTCGGGGGGAAGGCTCCACGTAGTCCACCACGGCCACCTTCTTCCCCAGCTGAGCGGCTAGAAAGACCAGAGAAGCAGGCAGGTGAGTACAACCAGGGACTGATTCAGGGTCGGGGACCCCAGGAGCCCATGAGGCCCAGAGGAGGCTGGGGAAGGACCGGGCCAGCAGCCGCCCACGAGCTATGCAGCCGGGTCTCCCACTGCCTCTGTTCCCAGCTATGCTGCCCCTAGATGGGCACCCTGACCTCTTCCTGACCGCAGGCTCTGCACCACCCACCACAGCAGTGCTGGGATGCGCCCCCCCCGCCACCTGGTTGCAAGTCCAGCACAGGCCCAGGGCCCACCCCAAGCACACTCCCTGGAGGCATCACAGGGAGGCCCCCGGCTCGCTCCTCAGGCCCTCCCTCACTCCTCTCTTCCCCAGACACCATGTGGGGTGCCCCTCGGTCTACCCTGGTCAAAGCCCCCAGGTGGACGTTTGCTGCCTCCTCTCAAGGTGAGGAAATGGAAGCTCGGAGGTCAAATGGCAGGTCCAGGTCAGCCAGGCCCCAAGACCAGGGCTCCAAACTGCACCCCTGCCTGGTGCCCCCAGCTATCAGCAGGCTCCCCCAGCCACAAGCCCCAGGTTCTGAGGCCAGGACTAATCACGGGCTTCCCGCTGGCTTGCCTGTGGCACTGCATCAGCCAGCCCTGGTCCCTGGCCGTGACGGCCCCAAGGGCACGCCCCACTTGTATGTCACGAGCTCACGAGTGTTTGAAACACTACAGAACATGCTTGATTCATGGCTACCAGCTACCAAGATAGAACCAAATTTTAGAAGTCTTCATTAACAAAACCATTTCATTCATCTGAATCAAGATGGGATCCCAGTGCTTGATTTAAAGTCTCCGGCCAAGGGGACACCTCAGACATACCAACGCCCGGCTCCCAGGTCTGATCAGGATGGAGCAACGGGGACCAGAGTTAGCCTGCTGCTCAAAATAACCAAAAATCCTGACAAAATACGTGAAATAATGGTTTCAAGAAACTGAATAAACGAAAACAAAGGCCAGCAATCTCTGAGAGACAGGAAAGGGACGAGGTGAGCCCCGTGACCAGAGAGTCTGAAGGACACAGCACGGAGGGGGCCCAGGCAGGTCCAGCAGGCTCCCGGGCTGAGAGTTCCTGGGACAGAGGAGAGAGAGGAGAGAGAGGGGAAAGTACCTAAGGCCGGGACAGTGCTGCTCCCAGAAGCCAGCCTGGAGAAACGTTAACTCCTGGAGCACTGGGTGAGCATTAGGAAGGTCATGCCTCAGCAGTTGAGAATAATTAGCCCTAGACTGGGCACAGTGCCAGAGCGCCTAACAAATCTTAAGCAGAAGACTCAAAAAGATCAAACTGTCTGTAGCTATATCCCAGAACATGTCCAGAAATATTTCTAGGAATATAAAAATATCCAGAAACCAGCAAGGTGAAGTCCAAAGTGTCTGGCACTCAAACTAAAATTACCAGGCACACAAAGAAGCAGGAAAATACAGCCCTTAAAGGGAAAAATAGTCAATGGAAACTGACCAAGAACTGACACCAACGTCAGAATTAGTGGGAAAAAAAGTAAAACAGGTGTTTTAACTGTATTCCACATGTTCAAAAAGTCAAGAAATAACATGGAAGATAGAAAAAAGGACCCAACCCAGTTGAACTGTAGAGATGAATACTGCACCGAGTGGGGTTCATGGTCGAGTAGACATCGCACACTCTTTTATTAGTGAATTTGAAAACAGGAATAGAAACTATCCACAATGGAAAGAGCGCTCACGGGCTCTGGGACAACCCAGAGCAGCCAGATGCTCAAGTGCCTTACAGAAAACGGTGCAGCATCTGCAGTAACCTTTACCTTAAATCATCTCTAGATTATAACACCTAACACAACGTTAACACTACGTAAGTAGTTGTAAATACAGTGTAAATGATAAATAGTTGCCAGTATGCAGCAAGTTCAAGTTTTGCTTTTTGGAATTTTCTGGAATTTTTTTAAAAATATTTTTTGGGGGCTTCCCTGGTGGCGCAGTGGTTGAGAGTCCGCTTGCCGATGCAGGGGACACGGGTTCGTGCCCCGGTCCAGGAAGATCCCACATGCTGCAGAGCGGCTGGGCCCGTGAGTCATGGTCGCTGAGCCTGCACGTCCGGAGCCTGTGCTCCGCAATGGGAGAGGCCACGACAGTGAGAGGCCCACGTACCGCAAAAAAAAAACAAATAAATAAAATAAATAAACAAAAATAAAAATATTTTTTTGATCTGTGATTGGTTGAATCTGTGAACGTGGAGACTGTGGATACAGAGGGCCGGCTGTACTGTCCCCTTGAATTCTATACTCAGAGAAAATATCTTTTTAAAATGAAGGCAGAGTAAAGATGTCTTCAGACTCACAAAAGCTGAAAGAATTTATAACCCCTAGAGCCACATGACAAGAAATGTTCACGGACATCCTTCCAGTAGGAGGAAAATGATGCCGGGTGGAAATTCAGATCCACAGAAAGGAACGGAAGCCCCAGAAATGATGACCACATGGGCAGATGTGTTAGCTTTTTCCTTATCGCTGAAATCTCTTCACAAGGTCACTATTTAGGGACTTCCCTGGTGGCGCGGTGGTTAAGACTCTGTGCTCCCAATGCAGGGGGCCCGGGTTCGTTCCCTGGTCGGGGAACTAGATCCCACGTGCATGCCACAACTAAGAGTTTGCATGCCACAACTAGGGAGCTGGCGAGCCACAACTAAGGAGCCCTCCTGCCACAACTAAGACCCAGTGCAACCAAATAAATAAATATATAAAAATAAAAACAACAAAAAAATAATCAGTATAAAAAAAAGATCACTGTTTAAACAAAAATTGTACAATGTGCTGTGGGGTTTGTAGCATGTAGAAGTGGAACGTGACTGGTGGGAGAGTGTCACCTGAAGGGGGACCATGACACGGAAAGGTGCACCCGGAGGCAATGACCTCACCACGTCTGCATGTTAATCCACAATGCACCAAAGGCCTAAATGTAAGAACTGAAGCTGTGAGGCTCTCAGAAGAAAACAGGCCTAAGTCTTTGTGACCTTGGATCGGGATGCTGTTTCTTGGATGTGACACCAAAAGCACAAGAAACAACAGATCAACTGACTTCATCAAAATTAAACACTTTTGTGCTGCAAAGGACACCATCAAGAAAGTGACGAGATAACCCCCAGGATGGGAGAAAGTAACTGAGAATTATGCATCTGATACGGATCTAATATCCAGAATATACGTGTGTGTATGTGTGTGTGTATTCTCATAACTCAATAATGAAAAGGCCACTGAACTTAAAAATGGGCAAAGGTTCTAAATAGACATTTCTCCATAAGTATAGAAATGGCCAATAAACACATGAAAAGATGCTCCATTAACCATGAGGGAAATACAAGTCAACTACAATGAGATACCACCCACTTCTCACCTACTTAGGATGGGCTACGATAGAAAAGACAGTAACAGGTGTTGGCAAGGATGTGGAGAAATTCGAACCCCACACTTCCTAGTGGGAATATAAAGTGGTGCAGACACTTTGGAAAATAGTCTGGCAGCTCCTCAAAAGGTTAAACCTTGAGCTATCCTATCACCCAGCAATTCCACTCCTGGGAATCTGCCCAAGGGAAATAAAAGCACACGTCCATACAAAACTTGCAGGTATGTTCAGAGCAGCATAACTCATAACTGCCCCAAGCAGAAATAACCCAAACATCCACCAGCGGACAAGTGGATAAACAAAATGTGGTTCATCCACACTATTCAGCCCTAAAAAAGGAACGAAGTACTAACAGACGCTGTATCACAGATGAACACTAAAAACATCATGCTGAGTGAGAGCAAAACCACACGTTTCTATGAAACATCCAGAACACAGGCCAGTCCATAGAGGCAGAAAGGAAACTAGTGGTAGCCTGGTGCTGAGGAGGGGAGGGGGACAGGTGACTACCAGTGGGTACAGAGTACCTGGGGGTGATGAGATGTTCTGAAATTGGTGGTGGTGATGGTTGCACAACTGTGAATATAAAATCCACTGAAATAGGCAGTTTAAATGAGTGATCTGTATGGTGTGTGACTTGTACCTCAGTAAAGCTGTTTTAAAAATATGAAACACTAGGGATAAATCTGACATAAGATGTGAAAGACCTGTATATTGAAATGACAAAATACTGCTGAAAGAAATGAAAAAATACCTAAATGAGAGATACATCACATGACCCAGCTGTTCCACTTTTAGATTATCCAAGAGATTTAAAACACAAAGAGACACACACACACACACACACACACACACACACACACACACACACACACGAATGTTCACAGCAGCACTGTTCACAACAGCCAAAAACTGGAACAACCCAATCCACAGGTGAATGAACCAACCAAACGTGGTCTAGACATACAGTGGAATACTTATCAGTAATGAAAAGGCGTGAACTCTAGATACACACAGCAACACAGATGAATCTCCAAATAATTGTGCTTTGTGGGAGAAGCCCAGAAAGTAAGAATACACACAGCATGATTTCATTTAGACAGAATTTTAGAAAATGCAAACTAATCTACAATGAGAGAAAGCAGATCAGTGGTTGCCTGGGGTTGCAGCGGGAGGAGTGGGCCAACTGCAGAGACAATGCATTCAGCTCCTGGCTGCTCAGGAGGATCCCCACCCAGCCTGGAGAGCACCACTGCCCTCTCCAGGAGACCTGGAAGCCTGCAGGCCCTGCCATGCTGGCAGGATGCAGGACGCAGGACACGTACCTTCCTTGGCACAGGCTAGGCCGCCGGATCCCCCGCCAATCACCAGGAGGTCATAGCATTGCCGCCCTGCAGGGGTGAGGGGGAGACGTTGAGAAGGAAGGACCAGGAGCAGCCTGGGGCGCGATCCCAGGAGGCCACAGTTTCCAGTGTGGTACAGGGTCCACTTTAGGGGATCGGAGTCCCATCCTGTGATGGTATGGGGTGACCACACATCCCCCAGCAGGCAGGAGGCAATGAAGGGGTGCATGTTGTCTGTCCAGGTCCCGAGACTAAGCAGGTGAGGCTGGCGGGGGTGTAATCCCCATCTCCCCACATCAGGAAGGTAACTGAACTGGCAGGACTGCCCTGAACTCAACTTCACCCAACGTTCTAGCAGACACGGGATTAAAACGTTTGTCTTGACTCCACCTGTCTTTCCGTTGTAAAGGTCACCCTCTGTCACCAGTGAGGGAGAACAAGGGCGGCCCCTGCGTTGGGCAACACGGCCTGGCCTCTCTCAGTGCCCGGCGGGGCCTGGCAGGACAGCGGCTCTGAAATGCCTCTGGGTTCCTTGGAGGCCATTTGCACCCTCTACCCCTGCCCCCAGCACAGAGGCCGCTGGAGTCCTTCCTCCCTGCAGAAGCCACTATCCGTCTCCTGTAAATGCTGGCATGGAAGGCAGGCCAGAGACGACTGAAGCAGGGGGACGGCAAGGGCAGGTGTGTCCTTAGGTGTGGCCAACCTGTGAGAGCCCCGAGCTGGGGACCCACAGCACCAGGCTCCGGCCTGCTCCCCATGGAGGGAGGAAGAAATAACAAGATCATCAGGAAGTGGGGAGGGAGGCAGGGAGGTCGAGGCAGCTAGGGGCTGCATCCAGTTGCTCTCTCATATCCGCTGCTCAGGGAGGCTCTGACCAGGAGAATGTCCCTACCTTCCATGGCAGATGCCCATCCCTCCTGCCGCCACTACAGGATCTCGGCTGTGTCACCCCACAGCCCCACTCTGTCAGGCAGAGGGCAGCGCGAGCAGCTGGCTGCGCGGATTGTGGGCTTATCTTTGGCGGTGGGCTCTCCCCACGTGCACGCCCAGCAGCCCTGTCTGTCTGATAAGCACTTAGCAGAGGCCTCCGTGGGGCCTCTGTAGGCTCCACTGCAGGAAATCTGCCTTTAAACAACTGGGGGGTCTGGGTAGACTGTGGGGGAGGAAGGGCCCTGAAGGACCCCAAGATGGGCAGGGCGGGTGCTGCCCTTAGGGTGTCAGCTGGGGACGCACCCGTGCACTCTATGGGGTGCCCTGGGGCACCTCACAGCCTGGCTCCCTTTCCCGCATGCAGGGGCTCAGCCGGGAAGGTGTGTCTGGCCCTGTGTCCTGAGCCCACCCTCTTCTGATTTTCTGCTCCTCCCTGAACACAGCGGCTGGTATGGGGCCTGAAAAGAGCGGAGCCCCAACAGGACAGGGAGGCCTCGGGAACAGCGTTCTGGGGAGGTGGAGGCCCCCGGGAACCCACAGGCCGCTGGCCACCTCAGGAGCCACCTGGGGGAGCGTCCCCATAGCTGTCCCCCCTGCACGCTCTCTGCTGGCAGCAGGGGTTAGGGGACAGGTGACACCGGCATCATGGTCACTCTGGCTCCTGTTCAGGGGCCACGTCTGCCACCCCCCTGCCTGGATGGGGCAGGCATGTTCCTATCATGAGCTCTGGGGCTGAAGTGGAGGCTGAGGCTCAAAATCAGACCCTGCTGACTAGGTGTTGGCACCGTCCCCAGGCCCTACTTGTTCCTCCTCACCCTGGCCCTGGGGGCCCCCCTTCTGCCCTTGAGTGTGGGGGCAGAACTCTGGGTGCATGGCCTCCTGCCAGCCTGCATGGCCTGGGCTGTCACAGCAGCTGCAGCATGAGGACTGAGGGCTTTAATCGTGAAGGTCCTGCCTGACACGTGCAGCAAGGGGGGCCCAGGGGCCAGCAAAGCCACCGAGAGCAGCCCTCCATCCCCACCTCAGGAGCTGGTGACCGCCTCCCCAGACTCCGCAGGTATACCTAGCCCTGCTCCCCAAGGCCGGGTGGCACACAGCTGGCCAGGGCCGCCAATCTTCCTCCCACAGCACCCTATCCGTGAAGGAGCCCTCCCCCTGTCCCTGCTCCAGCACCTCAGCACTCACTCCCTGTGGGGCAGTCCAGGGGTAGGGTCTGGGGGATGGTCCCTGCAGGGATGTGGTGGGGAGAATGTTGTCATGCGTGGGACCGGCCACACTACGGTGGCACTGTGGCCAGCTCTGGGGGAGCCCCCCAACCGGGAACCACCACCCCACCCCTGCCCTGTGTGCCCAGCCGGTGCTCAGGACCCTAGCAGGCCCAGCACTCGCGGTCATCGGATTGCTGTCTGGTTTGGTCCATGACCCTTGGTGGCTCCAGAAGGACCAGCAGAGTGTGCTCCGCTCCCCCATGGCACCCACAGAGTGCAGACCGCCGGACTCAGCGTCCCCTCGATTCCCTGCACGTGCATCTATTGAGCACCTGCTGTGTGCGCCCACGGGGCCTTGGGGAGGAGGTGGGAGGCCTGTCCAGTGGGGTGCGCAGGGCGCGAAACCTGGTGACCTCGGGAGATGAGCCACCGTCACCACGGTCGGGACCACAGGTAATGCTGGGCCGGGGGATAGGGAGGCGGCCACTCTCCCCGCGCTGTTCCCCGCGGGGAAAGGCCGCCGGCGCGGACCCCTCGGCCCCCGCCCCGCCTCCCCGCGCGGACCCCGATCCTGCGCCCGCCAGCTCGCGCTCCGCAGACCTGCCGCGCCCCGCGCTCCGCCCGGCACGGCCCGCACGCGCCACCGGAAGCGCCTGGCAGATTCCCACAGCGCCGCCATCGCCGCCGCCGCCGCCGCAGCCTGGGGCCTTGGCCGGGTCGGGCTGCCCGCCGCGCTGCCTGCGCCGACGACCGACGGAGACGCCCAAGGTTGGTGCGCGCGGCCAGGGGCCCACCCGGCGGGGTCCGGACGGGGAGAGGGGTTCCGACCCGGGGCGAGGAGCTTCGAATGGGGGGCGGATCCGGGTGGAGGGATCCGCCTGCGGGGGGCTCCGACCTGGGCGGGGGATGTCCCTGGACATGGGGTGGGTCTCCGGAGGTGAGGTGGGGTCTCCGGACCCTAAATGGGGGGGTCGGGTCCCCGGATCTGGGGCAGGGTCTCCGGACATGGAGGGGGGCTTTAACCTGGGGTGGGGTCCCGGGACCTAGGGTGGCGAGGTCCCCGGATCTGTAGTGGGTCTCCGGACATGAGGTGGAGTCCCTAGACCTTAAGTGGGGTGGGGGGTGGGGGTGTCCCAGGACCTGGGGTGAGGGGCTCTCTGGACAAGGGGTGGGGTCTCCTGACATGGGTGGGGGCGGTGGCACCAGGCTGGTGGAGGAAGGGGGAGTCGTGCTGCAGAGAGAAAGTCCACTTGGGCACAGAGGCCACCACAGGGCTTGGAGACCGCGACCCCAGGCGTGTTGGCTTCTGGGAGGGCTTGGCCATGGGAATGGGTTGCGGAGTCAGGGTCTGACTGTCCTTGGGTCCTCGGAGAGGGAGAACCGTGGGGGCCTGGGCGAGGGCCTCAGCCAACTGGTAGCTCTGGCAGTTCCCGGGGTGCCCTGGGGCCTTACCTTTTGTGGGAATGGTGGCCCTACCAGAAGGGGGAAGCCTGGGTCCCGACCTGCCCCAGACCAGCCTTTGAGTTTTGAACAGTGGGATTCCTGCACGCTGCTGCCTCCACTACTGGAGGGTCTGAGGGGCTTGCCAGGAGAGTGGGTCAGATAAACACAGAGGACATTGGTAACTGCACAGTTGGGTAAAGACCCCAGCACCCTCCAGACTTGCTCAGAGGCAACTGGGCCTTTTAAGTATGGGTGGGGGGGCATCGGGGCTCGAGACTCAGGGGGTAGAAAATACAAAAAGTGCGAAGAGGCATGGGCCATGTGACTCCCACCTGAGCTTGCCAACTGGATTTTGACTCCTGCCCTCCTGCAGAAGCTGGACGGTGTTGCTAGAAGTGATGAGCTTGTCAGGCGGGCACCGTGGGGGGCCAGGGCATTGTAGGGAAGTGGCCTCTAGCTGTGAAAGGCAGTCAGCGTTTGTTCCAGTCTTTACAGGAGGTCTCTTGGAGAAGAGGGCTCAGAGGGGCCTGGCTGGGTTCTGTCTGGGAGCATCTCCTTAGTGAACGGTCGGAGCCAACAGTAAACCCGGGTTTTCAGTCCTGAGGCCGGCCAGTTGAGAAGATTTTAGACGTTGAGCTCTCAAGTCTCTAAGTGGTGGAGTGAGGCCGTGATGGCAGTCCACTAGATTTCCTGGTTTGCCTGTGAATGTTTGTGGTGATGTGGAGACCTCAGGGTCGCAGGCAAGGCTACTTCCGTCCGGAGCAGAGCCCGGGAGACGTGGGCATCCCAGTGGGCTCACGCAGTGGCCCACATGTGATGGGCAGTGGTGACCGGTTCTCTGAAGTTCCTGCCACCTTATCTGCCTTCAGCTTCCAGGGCTTTTTCAGACCCTGGAGGAAAAGGGCAGCTACACGACACCTGAGTCCCAGGATGGGTCTGGGCAGTCACACCAGGAGGGAGGGAGGAAAATGGGAAAAATTGATATTTGGAGAGGTGTACCAGATTTTGAAGGAAATGGAAAGGCCTGGGGATCTGCTGAATGCTGACAAATGTTGTAAGTTGGCAGTGCAGTCCAGCGAACAGGCAGATAAAACCTCAAAGGCAATAGACAGGACTGGACTCTGATGACCCACAAGGTGTATTATTTTCTCCACTGAGACAAAATTTCTCTCTGTAGTCACTTCCATTTTTGATCAAAGATAAAGTAAGATTATTCTTGTTTACAAAATAGCTCTGGTCTCACTAGATTTGGGCTGATTCTTTACGTAAGTTCAGCAAGAATAATGGTTGACACACAGCCCTTTTAAAGTTTGCCTCGTGGAGTTTTTTACAGGGAATCTCAGATTGGACATTTAAAAGCTTCCAAGACTAGGAAGTCAAGAAAGTGCCAGCAGAATTCACCTGTAGACTCGAGTGAACTCCTCTCTGCTCAAGGTTCCCCCAATATCCCAGGGTTCCTAGGCCTGTAGGAGGCGACCTTCCTCGCTCCCTGGGAGACTGGGGACCCTGGATGCCCAGCACCAGGCTGGGTTTTCCCAGAGGGCTTTTTAAGCCTTGGTTCCATAAAGTGACTGCAGTTCCTTAGAACCGTCTAGTCATAGCTGAATCCATGTGTCATTTTCAAACATGACATTCCTTGGTAATACAACCAATGTTTTCAGTTATGTCCTATCACAAAGAAAACAGAGTCTTATTAAACCTATGCAAATAACTATATTGCTATGAAAATAAGGATACTCAATAATAGTTTCTGATTTTTGGAGGGATCAGGTACAGAGAAAAACATAAATGCTTCAATTTTGTTTACAGATGTATAACTTACTAGATTGTTATGACTCATAGACAGCTTAAGAGAAAAGGGAAATTTTTTTTTTCTCTAATATCCAGAAAATGGGACATTAAAGAGCCAACAAGGGACTTCCCTGTGGTGCAGTGAATAAGACTCAGCACTCCCAATGCAGGGGGCCTGCATTCATCCCCTGGTCAGGGAACTAGATCCCACGTGCATGCTGCAACTAAGAGTTCTCATGCCGCAACTAAGGAGCCAGTGAGCCGCAACTAAGAATCCCTCGAGCTGCAACTAAGGAGCTGGCCTGCCACAACTAGGACCCGGCACAACCAAATAAATAAATAATAACTTAAAAAATAAACAAATAACTCTTAAAAAGGAAAAGAGCCAACAGTATTCTAAACAGGAGCCATAAAAATTGTAATCATGCTTTGTCAGTTTACTTAGTCTCATGTAGTTAGTTTTGGGGTTTTTTTTAACATCTTTATTGGAGTATAACTGCTTCACAATGGTGTGTTAGTTTCTGCTTTATAACAGAGTGAATCAGTCATACATATACATACATCCCCATATCTCCTCCCTCTTGCATTTCCCTCCCACCCTCCCTATCCCACTCCTCTAGGTGGTCACAGAGCACCGAGCTGATCTCCCTGTGCTATGCGGCTGCTTCCCACTAGCTAGCTATTTTACATTTGGTAGTGTATATATGTCCATGCCACTCTCTCACTTCGTCCCAGCTTACCCTTCCCACTCCCCGCGTCCTCAAGTCCATTCTCTACCTCTGCGTCTTTATTCCTGTCCTGCCCCTAGGTTCTTCAGAACCAATTTTTTTTTTTAGATTCCATATATATGTGTTAGCATACAGTATTTGTTTTTCTCTTTCTGACTTCACTCTGTATGACAGACTCTAGGTCCATCCACCTCACTACAAATAACTCAATTTCGTTTCTTTTTATGGCTGAGTAATACTCCATTGTATATATGCGCCACATCTTCTTTATCCGTTCATCTGTCGATGGCACTTAGGTTGCTTCAGTGTCCTGGCTATTGTAAATAGAGCTGCAATGAACATTGTGTCATGTAGTTAGTTTTCGTTCTGCTTGATCTTGGGAGAGCAGTTCCTAGGCCCATGGGTTTCTCCACTAGAGTTCTGGGTTCTGGGTTCTGATCCTTAGTCCAGAGGGATGGCACTGCCCGAGGTCCCTGCCCAGTCCTTCCGCAGGTCTCTGAGACAAGCCCTTTTTGTTGAGGATGAAGCCCCCTGGCCTGTAGCTGATTACAAATGCTTTGGAGAAGTATCAGAGTGAAACAGAGTTACCTGTATCTGACAAAAGACTTTAAATGACTGTGGTTAAAGAACTGATGAGAGGGGCTTCCCTGGTGGTGCAGTAAGAATCCGGCTGCCAGTGCAGGGGACATGGGTTCGAGCCCTGGTCCGGGAAGATCTCACATGCCATGGAGCAACTAAGCCTGTGTGCCACAACTACTGAGCCTGCGTTCTAGAGCTTGCGTGCCACAACTACTGAGCCCGCGTGCCACAGCTACTGAAGCCCACATGCCTTGATCCCGTGCTCTGCAACAAGAGAAGCCACTGCAATGAGAAGCCCGCACACTTTAGCAAAGAGTAGCCCCTGCTCACCGCAACCAGAGAAAGCTCATGCACAGCAACAAAGACCCAACGCAGCCAAAAATAAAAATTAAAAAAAAAAAGAACTGATGAGAGGTCATCATAAAAACACAATTAACAAGGAAATTTGGGTGTTTCTGTAACATACACACCATTCTAAATATTAACTATAATTATGAGTGATAACATTATACCAGAACATATAGAAAGCAAACAAAATTTCTAAAATATTTATATTAATAGTGTTTACCTGTACAAATATAACGTATGGAAAGTTAAGATTCTCTTCTTATTTGACATTGCTTCCCATGCAGTTTACCATAACAGACAGACCTAATTATTATCTTAACAGACAGACCTAATTATTTTTAACATCCCTTCTTTTACAAGGTAAAAGTACAAACCACTGAGATTTTCCAAGGACCCTCTGGGAAATCCCAAAGCCATTTTGAGATCCAGACTTCATTTAGGATTGATTTTGGGAAGACAGAGTTGTCCAAAATGTCAGACGGTTTGAACACTTGATTAAATAGGATCCCAGCTCACTGCAGAACAAGACTCAGTTATCTCCTTAACCAAGTGACAATACGGGAGCTCACTCACAAGTAGTAACAGGAGGAAGCAGGACTGCAGACCTGGGCTTTTGACCAATGGGGACACTCAGTTCTCCCGAGTGGCAACGAGGGGTACAGGGAATTATTTTAAGACACAGCTTTGTTTCCTAGGAAGATTATTCAAAAGGCAGAGAGAAACCTTTTACAATCTCTTATTAAAAGCAGACCAATAATCCAAGAAATCTCATTTTAACAGAGAGGAAAACAAGCTCTAGTTTTGTATCAGTATGCTATTGATGGTAAAGCTCATTTAAGAAAACTTTGTATACAAATCCATTTAACCTTAGTCAGCTGTAACCTCACAACACAAAATTCCTTTTCCACAAACCTTCCACCACTTTCTATGTCCATTCAGGTTTGTTTCCCTCTTTTTTATTTTACTTGAGGACAAAACGACTCTCCTTCCCTAACAAAAACACGTCCTACATTCTCTGCATACTTTTCACATAAGAACACATCCTATTTTCCAACTTTGTGTACCAAGTTGTTTCCCTTTGCTTTGTATCTAGTAGTAGTTTTATTCTCACACACTGATTATAATTTTTAACCATTAGCAACCTTTATTTTACAGAGAAAACTAGGAAATAGGCAATTGCAAATTGTCTGTCATATCCCAGTATTCTGTAGCAGATTAGCAAATTTTATGAATATAACATCTCGTAATCTGTAAGGTAGATGCTTTTGACAGTACAAATTGTTTAACTGTGGCAAGAATATGTTTATTAACACACCCAAATGTCTTTAGCTTCTTTGTATCATATAAACATGAGAAGCCAAAAGTATATAAACTTATGCCTAATAATGAATGTTTCAGCACTTTATCTTTTTAAATTAATTGATTGATTATTTTTGGCTATTGGGTCTTTGTTGCTGTGTGCAGGCTTTCTCTAGTTGCGGCGAGTGAGGGTGACTCTTCGCTGCGGTGAGCAGGCTTCTCATTGCGGTGGCTTCCCTTGTTGCTGAGCACAGGCTCTAGGCACGCGGGCTTCAGTAGTTGTGGTGCACAGTCTTAGTCGCTGCGCAGCATGTGGGATCTTCCTGGACCAGGGCTCGAACCCGTGTCCCCTGCATTGGCAGGCGGATTCTTAACCACTGCGCCACCAGGGAAATCCTCAGCACTTTATCTTATTTAGAAATTATTTAGATATTCAATGAATATCTGTTATTTAACTTAACTTGGCATAACTCTAAGGTTGCAAGTTACCAAAAAGATTTTGGAAAATGTTTTTAGGCAGACACATTATAAAACACAATTATTATTGAAATAAAGTTTGTCAGAATAGTGACTAGATTTGATTTAAAATCAAACTTACGTGTAAAATCTTAAATGTCTAGTGGATAAAATATTAGCTATTTGACTAGTAAACCAAGTAGAATAAAAATGTGTATTTGCACTATGTTTAATGTTGACAACTCTAAAGATACACCTGTTTTATGAAATGAACAATATTAAACTAGTTTTATTTAGCAAAGATTTACCAGATTACAGGAACTTGAAAAACAGTTGAGTTGGTCCTTATATTTCAGGAGTTTTAGGAAGATTTAATTTATGTAAGTGCTTGTTCCTCTCGAAGCCAATTAGGATAGAACTCCTTTAAGGAATTTTATAACTTGATTTGGTAATACCATCTGGAGGTAGGGAAATATCATATATATATATATATATATATATATATATATAAACATACAATCTTACATAAACATACAGACAGATGCAAACAGAGATGGTTTTCTTTAAAAAAAAATTTTAGCTATGCGTCAGACATAAATACAATTATATAAAACTCACTAGTTTATGTAAGAGTTGGACCTTGTCTTTGCTTTGTTTTATATTTTTATCCAAATCATGTTGTGGCAGGTGGGGCAGGCTAATTACCTGTTCCATATGAGGCCTTAAAGCTTCCCACCAGCATCTGTGGGGACACCTTTAAGATTTTTTCTTCCCTGATATATAATCGTAGGGAGGCGTAGACTAAATGTTTCCAATTCACTTTTTTTTCCTTTTCAGCCTCAAGTGGTTGCTTTCGGGGGTCCCTGAGTCCCTTGAGAGCCCCCAGTGGGGCAGGGCCCAAGGTTTCAGGGGCTGGGGGATTTTAGGGGCTGGGGGGAGGGGAAAGGCCCGGAAGGGACAGAGGGCAGAGGAGGCAGGGGCTGGGGGAGGAGGGAGTGGAAAGGGGAGCCACTCAAGACCACCTTATCCTTAGCAAGGATGCTGTGCCGACCAGGAGGAAGTGGGCAGAGGCAGCCCGAGTGCTGCTCCGTCCGTGGGGCTGCAGGGAGTCCCCAGGGAGGAGCAGAGTGGCCCCCAAGGGCCAGGAGGGACTCCAGCCCAGGAGGTGCTCTGGCCTTCCCCTGCCCCCTGCTTCAGGGGTAGCACCTGTCCTCACTGTGGTCTGTGGACGTGCCTGGAGCCAGAATCACAAGGAAGGGAGATGAGCCTGTGGTCCCTGGGCCTCCGCGTCCCACGGGGTGTACACGGGCATTGCCTGAGCGCACAGCTTTGCGTGTCCCCGGCAGACACCCAGCTCCTGGACCCCCTTCACAAGGACCCTGGCCAGCCCACACTTTTGCCCCCAACTGTTGCCTGTGCTCTGAGGCCTGCCCTCTGGGGACGCTGCGCCCCTCAAGCCCTTTCTCCGGGAGGCTGGCTGGCCTTGTGTGGCTCCTGGAGCCCCCACACAAGTGCCATATGGCCCACCCTCGGCTTCCCCACGAGTGTGGCTGAGGCCCAGGCATCCACTGCTCTCCAGACAGGGGGAGGGCCACCCGGGCGCCACAGCACATTCAGCTCTTTGCAGAGGGGCCAGAGGCATTCCCAGTGTCTTGATGGACCTTTCAGACAAGCCTCGGAACCCCGGGACGGAAGATCCCATGGCTCTGGGTGTCCGTGCCCCGATTGCCGGTCCCCACCTGGGTCTGAGGGGGGCCAGGGCCCTGGCCAGCGTCTGCATTGGACCCTTGGGGGGATTATCTCCAGGAGGATAAGTGGTGATAGGAGATGAGGGAGGGCGTGGTTTGGGGGTTGCAGGGGGAACACTTAAGAATGGGCTTGGGACTTCCCTGGTGGCGCAGTGGTTAAGAAGCCGCCTGCCAATGCAGGGGACACGGGTTCGAGCCCTGGTCCGGGAAGATCCCACATGCCGCAGAGCAACTAAGCCCGTGCGCCATAACTACTGAGCCTGCGCTCTAGAGTCCGCCAGCCACAACTACTGAAGCCCGTGTGCCTAGAGCCCGGGCTCCTCAACAAGAGAGGCCACCCAATGAGAAGCCTGCACACCACAACGAAGAGTAGCCTCCACTCGCGGCAACTACAGAAAGCCCGCGAGCAGCAATAAAGACCCAACGCAGCCATAAAAATAATGGGCTTATAATAAGGAAGGTTTGCGGGGTGGGCTGTTGCTGTTGTGGTTTTGGGAGAGAGGGCCTGCCCCTTACCCAGGTCCACGTGCTGTCTCTGGGGAGATGGATGCAGGGTATGTACATACACTGGAGGTGTCGGAGGAAGCTCAGGACAAGAAGGCCTTCCCGGGCCTCCCTGGTGGCGCAGTGGTTGAGAGTCCGCCTGCCGATGCAGGGGATAATGGGTTCGTGCCCCGGTCTGGGAGGATCCCATATGCCGCGGAGCGGCTGGGCCCGTGAGCCATGGCCGCTGGGCCTGCGCGTCCGGAGCCTGTGCTCCGCAACGGGGGAGGCCACAGCAGTGAGAGGCCCGCATACCGCAAAAAGAAAAAAAAAAAAAAAAAGAAGGCCTTCCCCTCCTCCCGAAGGGGGTGAGTGTGCACTGTGGGGCGGGCAGCAGGCTGCCCCCAGGCACCCAGTCTCAGGGGGCAGGCGGCCAGAGGACAGAGAGACTGGGAGCTGGGCTGGTTTTTCTGGATCCTGCTTCCTAGTGGGGAGTGGTGTGTCCCTTTTTCTTTTTGGAATAGGGAGGACCAGAAACAAGGTGTCTTGTTTTCTTGGTTTTCCACTGTTTTTACTGTAGTAAAACATACATAAGTTAAAATTTACCATTTTAACCATTTCTAAGCGTACAGTTCGGTGGCGTTAAGTGCATTCACATAGTTGGGTAACCATTGCCGCTATTTTCAGCACTTTCTCATCATCCCAGGCAGAAGCTCTGTCCCCATTCAGCAGTAATTACCCTCCTCCTCCCCAGCCCCTGGCAACTTCTGTTCTGCTTTCTGTCTCTGTGGATTTGCTTCTTGTAGGTATTTCATATGAGTGGAAACATTCAGTATTTATCCTCTTGTGTCTGGCTTATATCACTGAGCATAACGTCCTCTAGGTCCATCCATGATGTAGCAGGGTGTCAGCACTTCCTTCCTTGTGGGATATGAATCAGGGCTGCATTCATCTTAATAGACAAGTGATGCCCCAGTGTGCAGATAGACCACACTTTGTCCATTCGTCCGTTTCCATTTGTTCGTCCCTCGGCTGCTGTGACTCACACTGCTCAGAACGTGGGTGGACAAGTGCAGGTTCAAGTCCCTGCTCCTAGTTCTCTTGGGTCCACTCCCAGAATTGGAATTGCTGGGTCATATGGTGACTCTATATTTAACATTTTGAGGAACCACCAGCTTTTTTCCACAGCAGCTGCTCCGTCTTACGTTCCCATCAGCCGTGCACGAGTTTCCGATTTCTCCACATCCCTGCCAACACTCGTTATGTTCCCTTTTTTGGGGGAAGTCATCCTAATTTGTGTGAAGTCGTACCTTGTGGCTTTGATCTACATTTCCTTAGTGACTAGTGATGTTGGGCACCTTTTCGTGTGCTTATTGGTTGTTGGTGTATCTTCTTTAGAGAAATGTCTATTCATGTCCTTTGCCCATTTTCTAACTGGGTTGTTGTCTTTGAGTTGTAGGAATTCTTATATATATTCAGGACTTTAAACCCTCATCAGATATGTGGTTTGCAAATATTTTCTCCCATCCCCTGGGTTGTCCCTTGCTCTCTAGATAGTGTCCTTTGATGCACAAAGTTTTTAATTTTAATGAAATTCTATCTGTTTTTCTTTTGTTGCCGGTGGTTTTGGTGTCATATCAAAGAATCCATTGCCAAATTCAAGGTCATGAAGATTTACTCCTACGTTTTCTTCTACGAGTTTTATGGTTTTATCTCTTAAAATTAGGTTTTGGATGCATTTTGAGTTAGTTTTGTATATGGTGTGAGGTAAGGGTCCAAGTTCATTCTTTCACAGGCGGAACTCTAGTTGTCCCAGAACAATTTCCTATGGAGTGGTCCTGGCACCTTGTAAAACAATCATTTGATCATAGACGTGAAGGTTTGTTTCCAGCCTCTCAGTTCTGTCCGTTTGTTCTATGTGTCTGTACCACAGTGTGTTAATTACTGTAGCTTTGCAGTAAGTTTTGAAATTAGGAAGTGTGAGTTCTCCAACTTTGTTCTTTCCCAAGATTGTTTTGGCTATTGTAGGTCCCTTGAGATTCCATATGATTTTTAGGATGGATTTTTCTATTTCTGCAAAAATGCTATTGGACTTTTTTGGTGAGAGTGGCATTGTATCTGAGGGTCACGCTGGGCACTGTTTACATCCTGACAATGTCAAGTCTCCAGTCCATGGACATGGGATGTCTTTTCATTTATCTGTGTCTCCCTCAACTTCCCTCTCGCTATCATGATGCTAAATGTGTCACCTGTGGAGGCCTCATGAAGGTCCAGCCTCCTCAGCAAAACCGGATCGCCACAGCAGCCTCTCCCAGGACTGCCCCTGTCCTGAGGCGAGAGCTACCGGGAACAGGACACAGCATCCTGCACAGAGCTTTGCCCCTTCCCCTCACTGCGGTCGGGAACCATGTTTGGAAAGTGCACTTTGCAAGCCCCTTAAAACCTTTCCATCATGGTGTGTTTAGGACACACAGAAACAGAGGGTTCGAGGGTGCCCCTCGGTCATCGGCTCTTACCTTCTGGCCAATGGCCCCTTTGTCCTCCTGTCAGGGTAACTGGGGCTCTTTATCTCCCACCCTGGGCCCAGAGCCAAGCAGGGCGTTGGGATCCTAGGGTCCCAAGGCCACCACTGGGTACACCAAGTGACCTCACCGTGGCTCTTTGGAAGGGCAGAGCAGAAGACACTTGGGTACGAAGACCTGAAACAAGAGGAGCCCTCCATGTTTTGTTTCCCTTTAGAGGGTTCTCCATGGCCCTGAAGCGCTTCCTCCAAGTGTGGCTTCCTTCAGTGGCTTTATTTATTTATTTATTTTTAAAATAAATTTATTTTTGGCTGCGTTGGGTCTTTGTTGCTGGGCGTGGGCTTTCCCTAGATGCAGCAAGTGGGGGCTACTCTTTGTTGTAGTGTGCAGGCTTCTCATTGCGGTGGCTTCTCTTGTTGTGGAGCACGGGCTCTAGGCACACAGGGTTCAGTAGCTGTGGCACATGGGCTCTAGAGCGCAGGCTCAGTAGTTGTGGCGCACGGGCTTATTTGCTGTGCGGCATGTGGGATCTTCCCAGACCAGGGCTCAAACCTGTGTCCCCTGCATTGGCAGGCAGATTCTTAACCACTGAGCCACCAGGGAAGTCCCTGGAATATTCCTTCTTATTTTTGATATTTATGTGTAACATTTATTAGTTTTTTTCATCAACCCAGAGAATAAATCAAAATGATCCAACATCTCACCACCGCTAGTGAAGATAGTCATGATACATAAAGCAACACAGGTGTGGTTAGGGGCTCCTAAGCTCGCAGAAAGGAGCACAGTGAGCAGTTCTGGTCACTTCAGGCCACTCGGCCCCTCCTTGTTGAGTCCTGTCACCTGTCCCTGGAAGAAAGCGCTGTGCCTTAACCCACGGCGCCTCCCCTGTGATTCCCCCACCTGCCTCCTGGGTGGTGGTGCGTCCTGCCCCGTGGGGCATGTGCCTCCTTAGCCTGCAGGGCAGTGCCAGGACCAGGGAAACCAGGGAGGCCGTCCCTGGAGTCCCGGACTGGGGGACGCTCCAGGCTACGTCTCACTGCCTCTCTGCTCTCACTTGAGGGCCAGACCGGCCTCCGGGAGGGGCCCACGTGCCAGGACTCTGGTCACCTTCAGGTTATGGTTCCTGCTTAAATTACCTAAAGGCAGGAGAACCTCACACAAATTCCATCTGCTTTGCTGCTGAGCTCAGAGGAGGGGCGTGGGGGGCAGAGCCATCTGAGGAGGCAGGTCTGGTCAGTGGCCTGGGAGTAGAGCAGGGCGTGGACCCCACCTGGGCCTTTGTGTGTGCAGACTCTGACCTGCTGACCACGGGCTCACTGTGCCTGGTGTAAATAGGCCATGTGGCCTGAGACCACTCAGTCGTCTGGGTGTCCAGGCTCCCCTGTTCATCCCTGCTCTGCCCACCAGGCCCCCTCCTCGTGGTCCAGGGCATTGGGGTTTGGAGCCCTGAGCTGTCCTCGAGGGGTCTCCCCTCCAAGATCCTTGGCCTGCCCGCTTTCCCATGTGCCTTTCCAAATGGGAGCTTCCTGGGGAGTGGGGTCCTGTGTGGCCCCTTCCTGTGCATGACCCCTGCGTGACTGCAAGCCCCAATGGAAGCTTCCCACCTTCCTCTGTCTTTCATCCTTTTCCATTTTAAGGTCTCTGCTCTGTGCCAGCTCAGCCTTGCCATGTCTCAGGGGCCCTGGGCCCCTCATCTGACTGGGACCCCAGCTACCTGCCTAAAGGGTCGCTTGCCAGGGGGAGGCCTGTCTCGCTCCCACTGTGGTGTGGGTGGCAGGGTGGCCTTCCTCCTCAAAGGGGAAGAGGGGACAGACTGGCCCTGTGTGGTCGTCCCCTACGGGAAGAGCCAATGGGCTGTGCCCTGTGTGCCTGACTTGGGGGCTCCCTGTGTCCTTCTCTGGAAACTCACAGGGCCACATGAGCTCCTGGAGTGCCCAAGGGGGCTGTGCTTGAGGCTGGCTTCCCCTGTGCTGTGTAAACAAGCCTCAGGCCATCTGTGTCCCTTGTCAGAGCCACCTGGGAAGCCGCGGGGGCTGGGGGAAGCCAGACACACCCGCTCCCTACCCGGGCTGCAGCCCCAGCGGGAAGTGGTGTGCAGGTGGGTGGGGCTGTGGCTGTGCTCACCTGGAGCTGGCCACCAGGCATGTGGCTGGCCTCTTGAACCTTGTACCCCCATCAGCACGGGGGGGTGGCCGGGGGGGTCAGTGGCAGCACCCCCAGACTGAGAGCGTGGGTCAGCCAGGAGGGCAGGTTACTAACACCGTGGTGACCATGTGCTCCCAGGAGTCCTTCAGGCTGCAAGGCCGGGTAGAGCCCCGCCCATTGCCCCATCTCGGATGCTGGAGGCCCCGCCCCTGCTGCTGGCAGCTGGCGCCCTTGGCCTGGTGCTGCTGGCGCTGCTGTGGCTGCTGCAGGCCTTGCGACTCTGGGGCCTGTTCATCATTGGCTGGAACGAGCTTGTCCTGCACCCCGTCCGCAACCTCCTCATGGGCAACAGCAAGGAGCAGCGTATTCTGCGCCACGTGCTGCAGCACGCGGTGGCCGGGGACCCGGAGAGCGTGCTGGACGCCATCGACGCCTACTGCTCGCAGAAGGAGTGGGCTATGAACGTGGGCGACAAGAAAGGTGGGCAGTGCGGCCGGCACAGGTGAGGGTCAGGGGCTGTGCAGAGCCCAGACGCCCACGTTGCTGTCCCCACGAGAGGGTGGGACATTTGATAAACCCCCCCCAGGAGGTGCTGTTCAGGGGGCCCCTTGCCAATGCCAGTCAGAGGCAACAGCAGAGTCTCCACGTGGGCCCTGCACTCGCAGGCCATCAGGCAGAGCCAGGTGTCAGCACAGGGCGGGCAGTGGGTCCCTGGGTGTCCTGGCTGGGCCTGAGGGTGTATGGAGACCCTTGGACTCTGCCAGGCACAGGCACCAGGCCCCCACTGGGCTGCCTCCTGACCTTTGGACTCCAGCCTGGGGCACAGGCAAGTGCCGCACTACACCCCCTGGAGTCAGGCCCTGGGGACAGACGTGACAGCAACTGTCCAGCCCCCTTGGACCTTCTGACAGTGTCCAGCTCAAGGGAGCCGGGGAGGCTCTGAGTGCAGCCTGGGGGCAGAGTGGGGGCTGGACAGTGGTTGTCACGTCTGTCACGTCTGGGGGCTTCCACAGAGGGCAGCTCTGGGTTAGGACGAGTTGCGGGCAGGGAGGAATGGTGGAAAAGAGAGGGAGCAGCGTGTGCAAAAGCAGAGGCCTGAGGGGCCAGGCACTGGGAGGGGCTGCTGCTCAGTCAGGAAGGAGATGGGCCAGGACTGGGGTGGGTCACCCCCTGCCTGCTCACCCCACTCCCCTCCGTAGGCCAGATCGTGGACGCCGTGTTGAGGGAGCAGCGTCCCTCGGTGCTGCTGGAGCTGGGTGCCTACTGTGGCTACTCGGCCGTGCGAATGGCCCGCCTGCTGCTGCCTGGTGCCCGGCTGCTCACCATCGAGCTCAACCCTGACTACGCCGCCATCACCCAGCAGATGGTGGACTTCGCAGGCCTGCAGGACAGGGTGCGGCACCATTCCTAGGGTGACAGATGTGGACACAGGTTCCAGGGGCCAGGAGGGCAGGAAGGGCCTGGGCCACACCCCGGCGGCTCAAGGCCACGTTTACCCAGCTGGCCCGCATCCCCGGTCCACAGAGCAGGAGACTCCCAAGGCCCCCAGAGGGAGGGGCAGAGCAGGAACCTGTCTCCCAGAAGCCCCTTGGACACTCAAGAGTCTGGGTGGGGGTCTGTTGTTCCAGGTGACCGTTGTCGTTGGGGCGTCCGAGGACATCATCCCCCAGTTGAAGAAGAAATATGACGTGGACACTGTGGACATGGTCTTCCTCGATCACTGGAAGGACCGGTACCTGCCAGACACACTCCTCCTGGAGGTCAGTGTCGACTTAAAAAAAATTGCAAAATGTGAGAGTAGCAAGTTAAGTTTTATTTGGGGCCGAATGAGGACTGCAGCCTGGGAGACAGGACCCCCGTAGCTCTGAGAAACTGTTCCAAAGAGGTAGGGGGGAAGGTCAGTATATATGTGATCTTGGTGAAGGGGGAGTACATGCAATCGAGCGCATATTTTTTGGCCAAATGTTTCTGCTAGTCACGAGGAGCGGTCATCACCATGAAGGATTTTAGTGTTTTTCTAGATACAAGGAGATACAAGAATTGGGCTCATAAAATCTTCTCCTGAAAATATCTATCTGAAGACCTGTTCTGCCAGTTTTTCCCAGAGCACAGAGTGCCTCATTTTAGCTCTCTACCTGAACTCCTTTCAGTGGGTGTTGACAGTCAGCAGCTGCAGCAGCAAATGATTTAATCCTTGTAGAGGTAGATGGTAAGTGCCAATGGAAAATGCCAATTCATAGTTGACAGGAGCCTTGCGCCCGCCTAGCCGGGATGGGCCCAGCCAAGGGCGGCCCTGGGGGCCCGGGAGGCTTGGGCCAGCCTGCCTGCGGTTAGGACGTGGAGGGGAGTGCGGGGCCCTGGGCGGGGTGGCGACTGGAGGAAGGGGGATCCCTGCAGGGCAGCCTGTGCCAGGGTGGCTGGGAGGGGTGAACACCCGGGGCTGCAAGGGCTTGGGCCGGGGAGACAAGAGGGAGGCAGCCTAGTGGCCACGCGGCTCTCCTGACTGGGTGGCAGGTGCCGGCCAGGGAAATACGCGTCTCCTGCCCACCTTCCTCCCCAGACTCCTTGTTGTACGCCCCATCGCCCCCGTCCCCCCGTGCCCACCCCCAGGCTGTCCAGCCTCAGTGCCAGCTGCTCCTCCGGCACCACGTGGTAGCCTCCGGGAGGCTGCCTCACCCCCAGGTGAGTGGAGCTCAATATTGATGACCACCACCTTGTCCCTCCCTTGTCCCTCCCGACCACCACGCTCTGCCCCACCACGGCCTCCAGCCCGGTAGCCACATGGGGCTGACCCTTGTTGTCAGTCCCCTGCTCGCCCACCTCGGCTCCCGCACAGGCCGGGCATCGCCCGGCACAGGGGGACTGTGGCCATGGGGGGCACGGCTGCTTGAGCCATAGCTGGGGCCGGGCAGGACCTTGCTCCAGTGGTGTTGGCGTGGGTGTAGTGGGCCTGGTGCCTGGACGAGGTGAGAAGGAACCAGCCCTGGCTCGGGTGGTGTGAGAGGGTGCAGGATGGTCTGGGACTGGGCAGGGTGGAGGCAGTGGGCTAGGGCTGTGTGTGGAGGGCTTGACCACACAGGCAGGGCACGGAGGAGGGCTTCAGGCAGGTGAGGGCAGGCTAGACCTGTCTTCCGGAGAGATCCTGTTGGCTGTGTGGAGTGGGGAGGGGTGGCGGTGCAGGGGACCCAGACCAGGAGCTGCACGGGGACCTGTGCTGGCCGAGATGGGTGGCAGTGGGGGGCTGGCACAGAGGCCCTCAGGCCAGAGCCGGGGCGGCCGCAGGGAGCACATCTGGGCAACTGAGCAGCTGGGCCTGCGTCACCGGGAGGGGCGCTTTCAGCAGCTTTGGGGTGTGTGATAATTACGGGGCCTGCATTGATAGAAAAGCAGCAAATATTGCCCTTAGTAACTAGGAAACTAATAGTTTTCTCAGTGCCGCTTGTTCAAAGCTGGTAATTATCTCAAAAGAAGAAAAGTTGTGAATTGGGAACGTGCACTCTGAAGCCCTGCAGCCAGGCTCTGCTTGGGCCTGGCTCCTCCCCCTGGGTTGGGGTGAGGGGCTGGGAGGGAAGGTGGCTGTTCAGACCAGGAGCTGCTTCAAGGCGGCCTCGGTCCCCCATTGCTCCGGCCTCTCCACAGGCTGCTTGGGTGTCCTCCCAGCAGGGCAGCTGGCTTCCCCCAGAGCCAGAGACAGACAGAAGCCACACGGTGGCCTGAGTCTCAGCCCAGCCCACACCCTGGGCGGAAGGGGGGAGGGTCAGGGAACAGTGGACCCGGCTCTGGTCCTCTGAATGCCGTTCCTTCCCTGCGGCCAGCACACAGCCTTACTCGGACGTGGGCTTCTGGCCAGAACTCTCCAGGGCTCTGTACCCAGGAGGGTGGCACAGCTTTTGCATCCCTCCTCCGTGATTAACTTGTGGGTTTAGCACCTGACTTGTTGAGCCCACCTTGTCCACCTGCATCCTTCAGAATGAGCTCCAGCTCGCCTTGGGCGTTTCCTGCCCAGACCTGAGATGCCCTCCTGGGGCTGGGCAGGGCGGGGGGTGGGGGGCGCCTGCTCCCAGGCTGCCCTTTCTCATCAAGGTTGCTGGGAAGTTCCTTTTTTTTTCCTAAGAGAAACGCTCCATGATTCAATAGAGGTACTTTGTTCAAATTCTGGCTCATGGGTTGTCCCAGCCTCACTGATCTCACAGCTGTGTTTTCCACTCTGGCCTGAGGGCCCTTGGCCTCTCCCTCAGCCCATGGGCCAGAAGGGAGGCAGCCACCACCAGGGAGACTCGAGGGCTGCACAGTGGACCTCGCATTCCTAAGTCACCAGGGGGTGCCCGTCTGCCCCTGTGGTCCTGCTGGCAACTTAAGACACGCCTGGGGCCCTTGCTTGATTTTGCTTTCTGCGTTTGGGGTTGCTTTTTTTTTTTTCTTTTTCACTTTTATTTGATGATCATGTAAAGAAAACTCAGCTACCAACAGAACAACTGGGCCGTCCCTTCACCCCCTCCCCCAGGCAAACATTTCCTCTCGAGGTATTTCCTCTTTTGATTTTTGATGTAATCTAAGCATCTCCTCGCCCAGCGTAGAGAGACTGCAGAGGGACCCGGGAGGTCCAGCCGCTCCTCCCTCTGCAGAGCCCAAGCCCGGAACACTGGCCAGCTGCCCGGGGCCCAGGCGCTGGTGGAAATGGGGTGCCTCAGAGTGGACCCGAGGGCCAGGCTTGTGGGTGGGTGGGGAGGTGTGCCCCATCTCTGCCCCCCAACAGTCACCCTGGTCAGGCCGGATTGAACCTCCAGTGACCGCTGACAGCAGCCCACACACTGGGCACCAGGCATCTCTCTGACCTGGAGGAGCCCTGTGTTCCTGGCACCCGGTGACCAAGGGACCCACTGGCCTTAGTCACCACTGTGGCTTTCCCAATCCTGGCCCCGTCACCTCCTCCACTCACACTTCCAGCTAGCGCTTAGTAAGCACCTGCTGTACTGAGGATGCAGGAGGAGCAAGGAGACCCCCGCCCAGCACAGCCCTTTCCTGCTGTGGCCGCTGCCAGTGAGGAGCTGGCACAGGGCTGACCCCAGGTTAGGCCACCCTCACCTCCTCCAACCGTCCGTCTGTCCCTGCAGGAGTGTGGCCTGCTGCGGAAGGGGACAGTGTTGCTGGCCGACAACGTCATCTGTCCGGGGACACCAGAGTTCCTGGAGTACGTGCGTGGGAGCAGCCGCTTCGAGTGCACGCACTTCAGCTCGTACCTTGAGTACTCGCAGGTGGTGGACGGCCTGGAGAAGGTCGTCTACAAGGGCCCGGGCAGCCCTGTGCAGCCTTGACCACCCACCCTGCCCCAGCTCCCTGGCCAAGCCGGATTCTGAAGGGTGTGGTGGCCCTACTCCTAGCTGCCCCATGTCTGCAATGTGTGCGTCTGTCCTCAGTGCAACACCCTCAAGGCCTGTGAGGCCCAGGCCTGCCCGCGCTGGCCCCTGCATGTGGGTCCACCCCAAGCGCGACCAGCTGACCTTGCAAAATCACTGCAGTAAATCTGGAAAGTATCTGACTGTAAAGGCCAGCTCAGGCAGGTGGTGTCCGTGATAGTGTCCCACCCCCCCCCCCACCCCCCAGCATTCCCGTCACGCTTCTGATTCAGGAAGTCAGAAGTCGGGGAACTGGGGCTGTGCACTCACGCAGCCTGCCCTTGAGGTCTGCCGTCACCAGGTGGCAGCAATGCCTCAGGGATGGCACCATAACCAACAACTCACCCCACACTTCGGACTCCTGAGTTCTTTCACTTCCTTTTTAAGAATGAAATGCAACTTCTTTACTAAAATCATCTGTTAACAATCTTATATACCAATATCATGTTTAAAAGATAGTAAAATAGAAATTAAAGATCTAAATATTTAGGTAAGAGATGAACTGAGTGCTTCTTTTCAGCCACTGTGATGATGCTTCTTTCCTCTGGTGTCCTCAGCTTTGCACCAAACACAAGCTGCTCCCCTTGGCCAGATGCTAACACTGCAGACTGGCCGCAGCAGTGCTGGAGGTCGGCCTTGCTCAGTACTGCTCCCGTGGCCAGGCCTAGGGGACCTGTTACAGCCCCATGGGGATGTCTGCAGGCTGGGGTGAGCCCCACCTGGGAAACCGGAACAAGGCAGTCAGCCAGCCTGCAGGTCCATCTCTGACCAAGCAGGTGCTGTGGAAGGTGGACACGGCCCTGCAGCAGTGCCAGATGTGGTCTGTCCAGTGCCCAGCCTTTTGGGGCCCATGTGTGGCTCTGAGGGGAAGCACCGTCCCCAGTCCCACTCGGCCTTGTTTGGGGAAGAGAGAGTAGACTCAGACCAGCTGCAGCACTTCTGCAGGTGCCCAGCTGGCACCTAAATCCACAGGTGCCCCCAGCTCTGACCTGGTGCTTCAGCCCCAAGGCCCCCAAGTGGTTGGACCTCTGGCCACCTTGGCCCCAGCAGAGGGTGGGGTCCTAGACCCCAGGATCACCCCACCTGGCTGAGGCCCACCTGTGCCCAAGACCAGCCACTGGCCAGGACTCCACCCCAGGCCTCAGGACCCAGCTAACCACCCAGGATCAAGCCCACTCCTCTTTGTGTGTAGAAAGGGGACGCATGTGGGGAAACAACCCTGGGGACTCGGAGCTGAGCCCCTGCTGGACACAGCAGACACACACCGAGGGCCACCTCCGACACCCAGCAAACAATGGGAGCGGCTCACGGAGAGAGCTGAGCCTCGGAAGACAGGAGGTTCCTTTGTTGTTTTTTTTAATTTTTAATTTTTCTTACAAAAATTTAGATGTTTACCCATAATCTTATTTTGGTTTTGTTTTTAATTGTTTTCATTAGTGTTTTTCTTGTTTTTAAGTCACAAACAGCAGGCACTAAACAGCAGTCCCCCACTGCTGCTGCCAAAGGTCAGTCCCAGAGGCGCTACTCAGGGGCTAGAGTGGAGCAGGGAAGGCGCTCCAGGCATCCGGGGGTGGGCGGGGCCCTCCAAAGCCTCTCTGTGGGTCGCCCCCCACTCAGGGCCCAGGGAAGCCCCTCCCGCCTTGGGTTCAGACTTCCTTCACTGAGCCCCCTCCCTGCCTGGCTGTGGGGCCCCAGGGCCCCACCCCCACCCAGCTCCTCAGGGGCCCCGCCAGCCCCAAAGCAAAGCCAGGTACCCGGCCCTGGGCCCCGCCGGGCTCCCACTGGCACACAGCACCATATCAGTAAACTAACTCGCCCGGGAGTTAGAAGCGGGGAGCGAGGGCGGGAGGGCAGGCGTGTCCAGAACCCACAGCTCCAGGGAAAGAAGAGCTGCCTACCCCCGCCGCCGGGGGCTCCCAGCTCCACGGCGGAGTCTGCGCAGGCCGCCTGGAGGTCCTTTCCCCGAGGTCCCTTCTTCCGAGATCAGACCCTAAGAGCAAACGGCTGGGCCCAGGCCCTGAGGAGGAAGAGGGGAAGGCTGAGCAGGCCCGGTAGCAGGGCGATGGACGCACGGGTGAATGCGACTGCCTCGGGTGTTCCTCGGGGGCGCCCTGTGCTGGGGGCATTGGAAGGTGTGGACCACCCCTGCTCTCACCCCGTGACCTCCAGGCCCTGATGGCACAGGGCCTGAGCCAGGCTGCAGGCCAGGGGGCCCCTCCCTCAGCCCCCAGCCTGGGCTTCCCTCCGCTGGGCCTTCAGGCCTGCTGAGCTCGAGGCGGCCCTGCGGGGAGCGTGCGGAGAGCGGAGTAGGCAGGCAGGCAGACGGGATGGAGAGAAGGCCCCGCCCAGAGGACGAACACCAGATGAGAACAAGAACGTACCAGGCATGCAAGCTAGACCCAGGAGTCAACAGGCTGAGGCTTAGCATCCCCCACGGCGTCCACCAGCCTGACCGCGGGTCTGCTGGGCCCGGGAGGAGGAGCCTTCCTGCCGGGGTCGGGCTGCAGGGCAGTGGGCAGGAGGGCGTTAGAGGCAGAACAGAGCAGGTTAGTCCGAGCTGGCGAGTTGGGGCTGGGCTGGTCAGCAGGGCAGGGCGAGAGCCGGGGTGCATGCGAGGAGAGGCCTGAGGGCCGGGGGAGCTGAACCAGCGGGGCTCGGAGAGGCAGGGTTGGCACAGAGCAGATGGCAGGGGCTGCCCTGGAGGTGAGACCATGCAGAGGAGGGTGCGGATGCGCCCTCTGTCCTAGGCCCCCTCCCTCCCAGTGGGTGCGAGTTTTTAACCACCTGCACCCACAGGCTGGCTCTGACGTGAGGTTCCCGAGGCAGAAGGGCCACACCCCGAACGGGTCTCCTAGCCCAACTGCCTTGCAGGTGAGCCCCACCCCAGGCCCCAGACCAAATCTTGCCTGGGCCCCTCTCCAGGTGACCCCCGGACACACCACCTCCCTGGACACCTGCCCACAGCCACTCACTTTCAACGATTCCTTCTCAGAGGCCTCCCCTGCAGGGTCACTGCCTCGAGCCCTGCATTCCCTCCGGTCAACGGCGGAGTATCCACCTGTGGGGTGGAGGCAGGAGAGGACTCTGAGGCAGACACCAGGCATGGATCTCTCTCTCAGCCCAGGGTGAATCTGGAGAGGGCCCCCACCTAGCCCGCTCTGAGCCAGGCCTTCTCACGGCCCCTCCCGTGCGGTGGGCCTTGCAGCCTCTCCCCTGTTCCCCACCAGCGACTCAGAACCCTCCAGCTGCCCCCTCAGCTGCCAGACAGGACACCCTGGCTGGGCAGTGACCCCTCCCTGGCTGCCCCACCCCTCACCCGAGCACCCCTAAACCAAATCTTTCTTCCAACCACACCTCCTCGGAAGGTCCTCCCCACATAGAGAATAAGCAGCCTGCACCTGCACCTGCCCTCACCTGGACCAAGTGCCTCCATGGGGATCACATCCCGGCTGCCTGGCTTCTCGCCGTCTGCAAGGTACGAGCGGGTGGCTGGCTGGTTGCAGCGGTGGCAGGGGACCAGGGCTGGCCTCAGCCTGGTGCCAAGGTGAACACCACGGGTGGAGAGGATTGGGGAGGGGAAGGGAGGGGGCCATCTTCCTGGAGGAAGGTCGGCCTCCCTTCACCCCTCAGCAGGGTGGAGGGACACTCCTGAACCTCAGGATGGACCCCTGCCTCATACTCACCCAGGCTCTTGTCCACCAGCGGCAGCGTGCTATCGTCCAAGCCTCCGGGACTCGGTGGTGCCTTGGGGCCCTTGGCATTAGCAGAACCTGACTAGGGGGAGGAGGGCACATAACAGACGGGGTGGGTCGGGGTGCTCCCACGGGGTACCCAGCCTGGGCGAAGTGAGAGAGAAGGGCCAGGTGGGCCGAACCTGGAAGCGCGCCTTGGTCCAGCCATCCCTCTGCAGGGCACCACGCAGCTCCTTGTAACTCCACACCGTCTGCAGCACGTGGGATGCTGCCTTCGCCTCGCGCACCGATTGGCTGTGGTCCGGGCTGGGGTCAGTGTCTGGCCAAGACGGCCCTGCCCTGCCCACCTGCGGGCACCTCCTGCCCCACCTAAGCCCCGCCCACCCACCTGGAGGCGCCAAGTGCCACCAGCGCAGGCACGCCGCGGGCCTGCAGCAGCGAGCGCGCGTTGTCCGGGCTGTCAGACACGATCTCGTGGATGGTGTTGAGCACGGCCACCACTGTGTCCTCCTCCAGACAGGCCCCGGGCCGCGTGGGTGCCTGCGCGCTGCGCACGTTTCGCACGAGCTCGGCCATGGCGTAGCTCCCTGTGGGCAGGGGCTGTGAGGACACTCTGGCGCCGGCAGAAGGGGGGCCGCGAGGAGCGGGTGGCCCGAGCCCCAGACCCCCGTCCCCGCCCTCACCGATGAGATCCTTGTTGCGCCGGTCCAGCGAGAGGTTGCGCAGGGCGATGGCGACGGCGCGCACCACCTTGTCGGTCTCCGACTGCAGCAGCTCCACCAGCACCGGCAGCCCGCGCTCCTTGCGCACCGTGGCACGGATGTACGTGGCCCACTGCGGCGCGGGTGCGAGGTGTGCTCAGTGCTGGCCGCGCCGCGCACACCAGACACTCGCCCGCCTGAGCCCTGACCGCCCTTTCGGCTGGACCGTTCTTCTCCCCCGCCTGACAAAGCCCTCCCCGAGCAGCTCCCCCAGCAGCTCCACCAGGAGTACTCCCGGGATTCCCTTGGCCTCCTCCCTGCCAGGCTTGGCCTCTCACCACCCAGTTGCCGGCACTGAGGTTCTGCAGGGCACCGGCCGCGGCCTCCAGAGTGTTGAAGTTCCGACTCTCCGTCAGGAGGGACAGGTAGAGACGCACTACCTCGGGCTGGTACAGCAGCTCAAAGCCTGCGCACGGAGCACCCGCAGCCAACAGTCACCCAGGCCGCCCCGTCACCCCCTACCCCCTCCTCAGCCCTCCCAGGGAAGGGAGAGCTGTGGCCCAGGATGGCTGTGGCATCATCGGGAATGTTTAGCAGCAACATGTTCACCCCTTAGCCACCGAAGAGTAAAAAGCCTTCCCACTTCACAAGGCAATCAACCCAAGCTCTGAGGTGGCAGTGGGTTTAGGCGAGGTCATTCTTCCTTGACCCCACTGCCAAAGAAATGGGACCTGCCTAACGCTGGAGCTTCCGGGAGGCCTGGGGTGGGGAGGGAGGCAATAACCACAGCTGCTCCCCTAGCAACAGGACTCAGGCTCCCTAGCAACAGCCCCCCCCACCCGTATATAAGGCCCACCCTCCCTGTCAGAGCCACTCAACCACTCCTCGTCCCTCATCAGTTGAGGCTCCAGCCTGGCAGCAGAGCCACCCCACAGTGCTCCAGAGAGGAGGGCGGAGCAGCCTTCCAAGTCTGCCCCCACATTTAGGCTTCTGTGTCCCTGGACATTTCCTCCCCTCCCCCGCAAGCCCCACATGTCATCACCCCTTCTCCAGTTCTCATGTCCCATACTCCCTCCACTCCAGCTTCCTGTCTCCCAAATGCTCCAAGCACTTGCCCCTGCAGGGCATTTGCATGGGCTGGTCCCTCTGCCTGTGATGCTTCCCCCCAGACCTCCCACGGCTGCGCTGCTGCACCCTGCTCTTGGGCATCTGGGCTTGCAGGGCGGACCTCTCTCGCCCAGGCTGGATTCCCAGTGCACAGAGAAGTGCCACACAGAGTGGGGCTCCAATGGACATGGGGCGAGAAGCTTGAACCGCTCCCCCACACGATCTGGGTGATCTTGCCCAGCCTCCCAACTGGATCCGACTACACCTCGGGGCTCCAAAACCCCTAGGAGTGAACCTGGGCTCCTCGGCTGGCACAGGAGGCCCTGCCCAGCTAGCCCTCGCTCCAATCCTTGCCAGCCTCTCATGTGCTGTGTGACCTGGCAAGTGCCTGGCTCCTCCCTGCCTCCGCACCCACACCCTGCCTGAAATGACCTGTGGCACAGACCCTGATTCTGAGCCCTGAGCAGGTGCCCAGGGACTGCACAGTCCTCCTGGGAACCCCACACCTGTGGACCTCAGTTTCCCCATGGGATCCCCAAGGCCCTTCAGCCTGTTTGGTAGTACAAAGCTTAACTCCTGGACAGGCCTGGGCCTGGATTCCACCTCCCACTGCTCACCTTTGGCAGCCTCAGTCCGCTTGGGTAGGTCCAGAGTGTCAAAGTTCCGGTCCATCTCACCATCCCTCTTCCCTGGAACAGAAGGGCAGTGGGAGGTGAGGTGGACCCTGCAGGGTGCAGGTATGTGTCAGGAGGGGCGGGGACAGCACCCCCACATCCAAGACTGGGCACCAAGAGGCCTGGGAACAGAGCACCGTTCTGAGTCCAGGCAGGCAGCTCTGCCCAAAGGGCAGTGGTGGCAGTTAGGCCTAGGGAGTTCTGAGCCCTGCCTGAGCTGCCAGGACTCATCCTCCATCGGGTGCTGGGAGCTGCACTGCAGATCCTCCCAAAGGGCTCCTTGGACCCACCATGTGTGTGAACTGAGGGGCCCAGGAGCCCAGGCTGGGGCAGGGAGGTGCAGACAGGGAAGCCGAGGGCTGGCAGGGACAGGACTCGCCTGGCTGCACAGTGAGGCGGGGCTGGAGCCAAGTCCCACTCATGGGGAACTTGCCCCTGTCTGGGGCCAGGACCCGGCCCTGGGCTCTGCTGGCCAGGTGACCCCCCACCCGCAGGTCCCTGCAGCAGCCCCACCTAACACCCGTCAGCCTTGGCCTGCACACCTCCGTGAGAGCCAGCTCACCACCTCCCGGCCGCCCTCCCGCTCAGTGGAGGAACCTTCCCCTTCTTGGAAGGCAGAGCTGAGTTCAGACGATCAGGGGCCTGCCCTACCCAGCCTCCTGGGGCATTTGCATGGTCCCTCCATCTGAGCCACACCTGGCCCATCCCATCGGAGGGGCAGACTCTGCTCCCCAGTGCCCCTGGGAATGGACATGCCCAGGCCCTATCCACCCTCGGCTCTGAGGTTACAGAGGGACAGCCCCTCGGCCTCCCGACCAGCCCCAGGCTGACATTCCTGCAGTTGTCATGTCCACACAGTTGCCATGGAGATGGCTGCCTGGAGAAGGGACTGGGATCGGGACTTCCCAAGGATGAAAGGTCCTGCAGTTGTCATGGAGATGGCTGCCTGAGCAATGGGGGGTGGTGGGGAGGGGTCCCTGGTGCCCACTGCACCCGCCAGGCCTGCACGGCAGGACAAGCAGGGACTTACCTTCGTGGAACCACTCTTCTGGGCGGCCGGAGGAAGCACAGGAGAGAGGAGAGGAGCCTGAGCGGGCAGCACCTCCATTCCCTCCCAGGAAGTGTAGGGCAGAGGGATGGGGACTCTCACCCCGATTACTTTTGGGGGCTGAGTGCCCACGAGTGGGATGGGGATCAGAAAAGGCCAACACAGTGGGGCAGGTGAAGGCAGTGTACAGAACCCTGGCAGCTGCACCCGAGGTAGGGACGGCGTGAGGCAGGTGGGGTGTTGCCCCCTGGGCTCCTCAGGGTCCTCGGGTGCCCTGCCAATGCCAGGAGGCGGCGCTGTCCTCGGCACTTCCAAACTTGGGCCCCCAGGCCCTTCCTGGAGCTGAGGGCCTGGGTCCGGGCACCACGGGGGACCACTGCACAGGTGGTCCTGGGCACCCTCCTTGGCTCCCTGAACGTGTCCCCAGTGGGTGTGGAGGGCCTTTGGCTTGGCAGGGTCTGGGGTCCTAGAGCAGTACCCCAGTCCCACCCACACACCTTTGGCCTTCTTGCCACCAAAGCAGCCGGCGTCCTCCCTCCTCCGGCGCTGGGCACCCATGGCACTGCCCGGGGGCCTGGGCTCGGCCTCCTGGTACCTGTCAGCCCCCGGCACCTCCTTGTGCACGTGGTAGGAGAGGTTCCGCACGATGCACACGCAGTTCTCCACCGACTGCAGGGAGAGGGGACTAGGGTACCACTGGGGGGTACGGGACACTGACCACCCCCCAGGGAAGATGCCACAGCTCGTGAGCGCAGAAGGTACCGGGTGTAGGATGGGGAGGCCTGGGTTAGGGGCCCACTCGGGCGAAACCCAGGGAGGGGCTGAGGAAGGTGGGGGGAGCACCTACCACACATGGGACCTGGTCCAGGGCTTCAGGGCACACCTGCTGCCCCGCACCACACACCCGTCCCCTGTGCCGCCTGGATAGTCCAGGGCTCCTGCTCCGTTCCCCAACCCTTCATGGGAGGCTGTGAGACTGACCCTGCCTGGGGCCTGCCAGGGCCTCCCTGCCTACCTTGTTGTCCGTGTCCTTCCTGCCCACAGCCGACTGCAGGGCGTGCAGGAGTGCATCCACCAGCCCCTCACACTCACGGAGTCGCCGCCGGGCCTCTGCACCATCTGAGCTCACATTCCTGTGTGGCCAAGAGCAAGCCTTGTGACCCCAGCTCCAGCTCCGGGGTCTCATCTTATCTGCAGAACGTGCTCTATGCCACGCCATTAGGGCTGCTAGCAGATGACAAGAGGTTAGCAGTGAAGGAGAAGCAGCAATGGCCTGACTGCTGGGACCCCAGGAGGGGGCCCTGGCCTGGCATCTGTGTGGGGTGGGGGGCTCCCCTGACTCCCAGCTGAACTGCAAAGGGACAGAGTGGATCCAGAGGCCTGAATCTGTGCAGTTCAGGGCTCCACCTTGTGCTGAGATAAGGACCCCAGAGGGCCATGCGGGGACATCCTGATGGACAGGCAGGACCGAGGGGACACAGGACTGCCTGTGGGGTCTCTGCAGGGCCTCCAAGGGTGGTGGGGGGAGGGCAGGGGTCACAAGGAGGTGGGATGAGGCCTCTGAGGCAGACTGGAGAGGAGGGTCCTAGCTCCCCCTCCCTGTGTGTCACAGGGATGGGTCGAAGCTGGGCAGGGATGGAGCAGGGGTACATGGGAGGGTGGCAGACATCCAGAGGCTGCCTGTGGGGGTGAGTACAGCCCCATCAGGCACATTCTCTGGACTCGGGCAGGAACTGTGACCTGGCTCTGACACCGAGGCCTGGGTAGCTAGCTGTCTTCCATGTTATCTGGGACACAGGGACATGGTTATTCCTAGGACAGCTGTCCCCAGGTGTGCATGCAGGCTCTGGTGCCTGGCTCCTGCTTCCTTGGGTGGGAACAGCCCTGGGAGGCTTCGAGGGGCACCTGAGCCCGGCCCCACGCACACCTCAAGCAGCCTGATGTGTTCTTGAAGACAGTCGTCCACTCAGCGTCCCGTGGCTTGGAGTCCTCGTTGGGCTCTGGCTCCCAGCCCGAGTGTGGCACAATGACCTCGTGGGTCAGTGTCTGCAGGCCATGGTCAATGATGACCATCTTCAGGGGTTCGTAGGACGACAGGTTCCAGAGCGTGCCTACAGGGTGCCATCAACCCACCAGTGCTGACCACAGGCACTGTCGCCACAGGACCAGCTCAGGACCCACCCCGCCCTCTTTGGGCCCCAGCTCACACCAGAAGACAGGAGTGACAAAAGCCACAAGAGGCCCTGGGTGCTGCTCTGGTGTGGGTGAGATGCACACGCCACACCGAGAGGGGGCTCCCCAGGGAGGAAAGGAGCCCCTAGAGGCCAGGACACATAGGAGGGGCTGGCAGGGAACCTGGAGCTGGCATGTGCCTTCTTTTCCCCACCCCTTCCCAGCCACCCAGGCAGGTGGGACTATGCTCCTGGGGCCACGCCGAGAGGGGATCATCACATGACCCTGACCAGCCATGGTCCTCACCACTGCCCTGCTGGGGAGGACCAGAGAGACAGGACCCAGAGTAGTCACGGTGGGGACATGGGAGCTGGTGGGGAGGGGGCCAGCGCCAGCCCCACCTATGGCGGCCGAGTCCAGTGGTAGAGACCTGACACAGTGCCTAAGCCTGACTCCCGACTGAACCGCAACGCAGGCGGCCGGGCGCCTCACCTGTGACGAGCTCGCGGACCTCGCTGTCCCGGGCGGCCCGCAGCAGGCGCACCAGGGCAGGCACACCGCCGCAGTCCCGGATGGCGGCCTTGTTGTCAGCATCCCGGCCATACGAGAGATTCCGCAGCGCCCCACAGGCCCGGCGCCGCACCTCCGCCCGCGGGTGGTCCAGCAGGGCCACAAGCAGCGGCAGCCCCCGCAGCTGCCGCACGCGGCGCTTGACACCCTCGTTCTCGAAGCACAGGTGCTGCAGGTAGGCGGCCGCGTTGGCCTTCACGGGGTCCACGGGGTGCCGCAGCATGGCCAGCACCTCGGGTAGCTCAGGGTCCCGCCAGCGCGGCTCCTTGCAGGCACTGTCCACCGAGGGCGAGCGCCGCACTGCCCGGTCCAGGCTGCCCAGGCTGCCATGTTCCGGCTGGGCCAGGGGCGCCGTCGTGGCTGGGTAGGGGGGCCGCTCCTCCATCAGCTCACCGCCATCATCCGCCACGTCCTCGTAGGCCCTGTGCAGGCGAGCACGGTGCATGACCGTCTTCTTGCGGCTGCTGGCTGGCCCTGCCCCCAAGCGGCCCCATCACACATTCTCCGGGGGACCATGAACCCATGGGGCAGGGCTGGGCCTAGAGCATCGTTGGTGCTGAGGGTCATACCCGACCCAGCAAGAACTAACCCACAGCCAGTGATAAAGCCAAACCCCAGCCAATGTCATCAGAACTTGTATCCCTCCCAGATGGGAGCTCACTCACTCCCATCACCAGGCAGTTTCCCTGACTCCCCAGCTAAATGTTTCTACGAAACATGTGTCTGTGACTGGGGTCCCACTTCCCCATAAGGCCATGTCTGGCTAGTGTACCCCTTGCACATAGCCAGCCTGGTAGGATCATCTGAGGGGCCTCAGGCCACCAGTTCTCCAGGGAACAAGATGTCAAACCCACTTCCTAGGTGAGGGATTGGGGCTGGGGGTGGGCGAGTGTCTCGCCTGTGGCCACACAGCATAATCCAGACCCAGGCAGTGGTCATGTTCCCACCTGACAGACAGAGAAGCTGAGGGCAGGGGAGACAGAACCAGAGGCTGCAGCGGGAAGGTAAGGACCGAGGGCCTAGGTTCTGGGTGCTCCTGTGCATGGGAGAGGGGCCGGGGCCCAAGCTCAGAAAAATGCCCTGGGTCCCTTGGGCTTGTGTCTTCCGGGCCATCTGGCTGGAGCGGGGGCAGCAGGCATGGGCGCGTCACCAGCTTCTCTTGCTCCAGACCCGCAGGGAGGGTGCCCAGTGCAATCCCACAGCCCAGAGCCCGTCCTTGCTGCTGTGCCCGAGAAGAGCCAAGGCCAATTCAAACTAACGTGTGTGTTACTAACACAGCCCCGCAGCGAGACTACCCATGTGGTACTCTGCAAGGAGTGGAAGGCAGGCTTCCCGGAGGCAGTGACAGTGCATGGGGGCTCACCTGGTGCGCAGGCCCCGCCCACAGTCTGGCCTCCTCCGCGCGGCTGTGCCACAGTCAGGCTCCAGCTCCGGGCCCCCCTCGTCCTCAGCAGCCAGGCTGCGAGTGTCGTCCTCCAAGCCATACGGCTCTGCCTGGAACCGCTCGGGCTGGGAGCGGCCAGCTGGCGGCCCAGGCTCAGGGCCCGCGGGGAAGGCCTCTCGGCGGCCGGGCAGCGTGAAGCAGCCATCACTGGGGCCTGGGCCCAGGGGGCCTCCGCGCGGAGGCCGCACACCCAGCCCGCGGGACAGGCTGCCATAGCTGGGGACATCGCGGGGCTCGTCAGGAAAGCCGCCCCCGCTGCCAAGGCAGGTGCGGGAGAGCGTGGCCGCCGGGCCACCCCCACGCAGCAGGAAGTGTCGGTCCAGGGGGCCATCGGTGAAGGGGCCCAGTGGGTGGCCGCCGTCCAGCAGGGGGAGGCCATCGGGGCCCACGGGCACCTGGCGCACTGTTCGAGTGGTCACCGTCTTGACTGTCTTGGTGACCTGGTGGGTGAAGGGGCAGCCTGTGGGCTGGCAGCCTGAGAGGCCAGGGTGGCCTCAGCCCTCCACCTGAATAACGGGTGGCCCGCAGGAGGCCAGGGAGAGGTGTACCTTGGTCTCAGTGCGACGAGTGGTGCCATCTTCTGACGTGACGATGGACACATGGGAGGTGGGGGTGCCAGGGTCCTCCTCCACTGTCACTGTCTCCTCCAGCACCTCAGGCGCCTCCGGCATCATGGCCAAAGAGGCCTGGCTGCCCGGGCTCTGCTCCTGGGCGAGGGGGCAGGTGTTGGTGGGAGGACCCCGTGCTCAGCAGCCCTGGGACAAGGATGCTCGTGCTGGCCTGGACACCAGGAGGGCCTTCTTCCCCAGCCCCAGGGCCTGTCTCAGCCCCAGCTGGTGAGGACAGCAGCACATTCTTGCCTCTGAAAGCTGAGGGGCTGGTCCCCATCCCAGGGCCTCCTCGGGCTGATCTAGTAGATAAGGCCCTGGGCCCAGCGGCGCAGTCTTGGGCAGCCCTGTCTGAGCTATAAGCCCAGCTGCCACAGCTCCTGGAGGCCCAAGCACCCGCAGGACGCTCTCCTGACGTCACTCATCACCCCTGCCTGGGCCCTCCCTAAAGGATGGCTCTTTCCTGTGCCTCCTCCCTGCCCACCCCAGAAACCTTGAGTGCAGGGGGTGGCAATTTCAGCATTGTTCACCGACTCCCTGTGGCCACACCCAGGCTCCCGCCATCCCCAAGGCCAGCTAGACGCCCTCACAGGACAGAAATACCCAACTCCCAGAATGCCCTGCACACTCAGAACACCAAAATACCCTCGCCCCTTCCGGCCCGGACACCCTTGGGGTGCTGAGTGGGCAGGGCCTGGCCCTACCTCACTCGGGCCAGTGGCTGGTGCCCCTCACTGAGGCTTTGGGTGTCATATCAGAGCCCAGAGAGGGTGGAATCCAATGGGGGCCCAGCTGATCCTTGATGGGAACCCTGGTGTCCCCTCCCCACACACCCCTGGGTCTCCCCAGCCTTGGCCCTCAGCTCTCAGCCCCCCTTGCCAACATCCCCACAGGCAAGATGGCACTGGAGAGAGGCTCTTCTAAAGCCCACAGGCCTACTGGCCAGACTCACCAGTGGGGAAACTGAGGCTCAGAGAGGACAGGCCAGCCCACAGCACAGCTGGGCTGGACCCCTGCTATGCTGAGTGGCACGGGGACCCTAGGCCTCTCACCACCCGGGTCCCCCCCACCATGCCAACATCCCAGAATCAGCGTCTGGCCAGGACGGGTAGGAGCTGAAACCCAAGCTGCAGTGGGCGGGCGTGGGGGAGCACATTCCCGGGCAGCCAGGGCCGGGTCAGCAGAAGGACAGGTCCTGCTCCAGGGCCCAGGCCTGTGACTTGTGGGATGGGTCCCCGCCTGGGCCCCAGGCCCCTGAGGCCTGCACAGACAGGGAGCTGAGGCCCAGGAAAGGCCAGCAGCTCAACCCGCATCTGCCTGGCACCAGAGCCCTGCTCTGCTCCCGTCCCTGGGACCGGGAACACGCAAGGCAAGGCTCCCAGGGCCATCTTCCCGTCCCCAGGCCCAGGAGCATGCAAGGCAAGGTGCCCAGGGCTGCCCTCGGGATCTGCCTCCCAAGGGCCTCGGGTGTGAAGTCTCCCCAGGTTGGGGTCCTGTCCTAAAGGAATGCATGTCCCCCCAAATACACACAGTGCTGAGGTTCTGGGTCCCTGCAGCCTCTTCAGGGGTCCAGGGAGAAGCCTGCACCAACCTGCTAGGAGCATCCCTCAGGCTCTGGTGACAGAGGAAGAGGTCACAGAATGTGCCCCCTCTCCCAGAAGCAGGGCCTTGGAGGACAATATGTGATTTTACGAAAAAGAGTAACTGAGGCCTGACAGAGGAGAAAGGACTACCCAGAAATGCACAAACTGCTAACGGGGGATTTCAGGCATCCACAGGGAAGGCCTTTCAGTCACATGTCACCCCTCTGGGGCGACAGCCTTGGCTGCCACCTTCTCAGTCCTAGAATGCAAGAAGTATGCCTATCGGGGACCTGGCTAGGAAGGAAGGACGCTGTACCTTGGGAAAGAGAAGTAAATTGAGGCCTGGGGTGGGGACACGCTGGTATGCAGCTGGGCAGGGTGGCCTGGCTCTTCTCTGAGAGCACTGGGGAGCTGGGGTGGTTCTGGAGCAGAGGTTCAGGGACAGCATGTCCCTGCTGGGGCCTCAGCCGCCCCACTTGCACTTGGCAACTGTGGGAGCAAAAGTGTGGCTGGCAGTGAGCTCTCTGCTCAGCCGGGGAAGGGGGGGAGCAGCAAGGCCCCATGGCTACAAAGCACAGGGAGTGCAGGGAGCAGGACTGACAGGAGGGGACCAGGTTGTCCAGGACACTGCCAGGAGTATGGACCCCTTAGAAGGTATGCATACATTTGCATATATTTAACCCTCTCCCAGAAGAGCCCCTACCCCCTGGCCAGGCTTGGGCTGCTGGAGGGTGGCCCCGGGGGTGCACATCTTGGACCTCAGTGCCAGGGGGGCCTGGCTGCTGCTTCTCACTCCAGCCTGCAGACACAATGCAGAATTGGGGGGAAGAGGGGATGGGGGTCCAGGAGAGCCAGGGGCCCAACAAGGGCTGGCAACCCTGCAGCATCAGCCACCAACACCCAGCCTGGGCAGCCCGGCAGCGGGATCTCAAGGCCCCAAGAGCCCTGACTGGCAAATGACCTCAGGGAGCTAAAAGTGGTGATGACTTCACCCCGGTGGGCAGGGAGGCGGAGCGTGAGTCAGCCGGTGATCACAGGGAGGCCCGGCCCCCGTTACACACGCCTGGGCACACACGTGCACGAACACCCATCCCGGTTCCCCGGCCCAGGCACATCAGTTCGCAGGCTCTGCCGACAGCACCCAGCACTGACATCCCCTCCTGCCTTCTACCTGCGTGTCCAGACTTCCTCAACCACCTACCCAGCATCTACCATGGGAGTCTCAGAGCCGGCAGGTGGGGGATCCGAGGCCTAGGGTAGAAGGAGCCCAAGGTCGACCCCTGGCTTGGGCCTCCGAAACGTCTTTGGGGTGAGGACATGGGGTCACAGACTGACTGACCAGGACACAGTCAGCTCTCAACAGAGGCTGCTGACCAGGCTGCCTGGATCCTCGTCTGGCCTCAAGGCCCTGCTCTAGGGCCCCATGTCCCATGGCCACCTACCCAGGCCGGCCCACTTCAGGAACCCCCAGCCCTGCAGCCCCAGATTTCCCTCATACTCTAGACATGAACAACACCTGCAGCCGCCCCCACACCCCAAATCCCGCCAAGTCCTGTCAACTGCCTCACCCTCCCTCTGCCCTGGCACCATCCTTGCCTCTCTCGCTGGGATGACTGTCCAGCCTCCCATCAGCTCTCCCCAGGGCCCAAATCTGTCCCACAGTCCTCCCATTCATGGTCCACTTGGTCCAGGGGCCCTGGGCCTGGCCCAGCAAGGGGCTGCTGTCCACTTCTGGAGTTTCCCATGAGCTCCTGTGAACTTGTGGGAGGGGCCTAGCCCAGGACGCCAAGCAGGGGCGGCAGTGACCAGTATCCCAGAAAGGTGGACCCAACCACTGCTCTCAAGAGGGTCTCCAGAGGCCCAGAGCTGGAGGGCTCTGGCCCCGTCACACACCTGGGCTCAGCTTCCTTGTATGAAAACAGGAAGGACCCGGGGTGTCCAGGCCACAGGACAGGTGGGATAGTGCCAGTCCTGACTTTGTGACCAGATTTAAGGTGTGTGAGGCTCAGAAAAATAAGACATGGGACAAGACACAGAGGGGCCACCCCTGGGCAAAAGCCCACAGCAGCCTCTGGGGGCGCATGTGGAAATGGCGGAAGGAGGGGACAGAGGAAACAAGCCAAGTCACCACTGGTGGGGCGCTGGACTGGGGTCCCAGAGGCACGGATCCACCTGCAATGCCTGCCCTTGAGAGATGAGCACCCATGGTCTGGATCACGAAGAACAGAATGTGGGGTGGTTGCCCCACCCTGTCCACAGCCCCACCAGCACACGCAAGGGATAGATTAAGGTGGAATCCCACCCCTGGCTCCCACAACCCCCTGTCTAGGCTCTCAGAGAGCATGAGACGGCTGCTGCTGGATGAATGAACCGAGGGGTGGAGGAATACCAGCCCCCTACCCAGAGTGGCCATCCTGGATGGAGTCCAGGCCAAGCCAGGCAAGCATCTCCCACCAGGGAGCAAGTCCTTGGCCACTACAGACGTCCTCTCACTTGGTGCCCACAGTGGCGAACCCAGCCCTGGCTGACCGGGAGCTCCCCCCTCCACAGCAGCAGTCCACCTGCAAGGGCGCAGGCCCAGGATGAATGGCCAAGAGGCCAAGGGGCAGTAGGTGCCCAGCAGACTGGGGGAGCAAGCTTGTGGGTGATGGCAAGGTGGGCCATCACCCACCTTAGCTTTCCCAAGCCCAGCCCACACTCATCAGGCACGCAGTGGCCCCACATTCCCCCAGCTCCCCTGAACTGGCCTCTCCATCTCTGGGGCCGGCAGGCACCTAGCTGTCCAGGTGAGCAGGTGTGTAGGAGACCTACCTCTTGCTCCTCCACTCTGCCTCAGTTTCCCTGCCTGTTAGGGGACCCTGTCCCTCTGAGCAAGAGTGCAGGCTGCCCGCGAGCCTTCTCCCATGCTGGTGCTGGGAGGAAGCCCCCCTCCGCCTCCGCACGTGGGCAGAGCCGACCCCCAGCCCTCTCTCCACGTGCGCTGCCGCGGCAGACCCGGCTTGCATTAAAGCTCCGAAGCTCCTGCGCGGCCCCCAGAGACGGGGCCCTGTGAATTTGGGGGAGGCCTAGTCGCGCCGCCCTCTCCAGATTCGGCCTCCCACCTGCACAGAGGGGCTGCTCAGGAAGGCCCTGCCCACCACCCCGTCCCAGGCACCTGTCCCGGGCGCTGGCCCCGGTGCGCCCGCTCCCACCCCTCCACCCGCTCCCCACACCCCCGGTGGCGCGCTCACTCAGCCGCCCCGCCCGGCCCCGGCCCGGGGGCGCAGACAATAGCCGCCTCCGGCCGGCGGCTCCACGAACAAAAGCAGGTCCTCCCGGAGGGCCGGCGCCCCGCCCTCCGCCACCGGCCCCCGGGACAGTGCCCCCGCCCGGGACCAAGTTCCCTCCAACCTGTCTGAGTTCGGCCGGCATCGGGCCGGGCGCGGGGGACGCGAGCCGGCAGTGGCGGCGGCTGGACTGGGTTCAGCTGCGGTGCCTCGGCCGCTCGGCCCGGGTTAGGCGGACTCGCTCCCCGCGGGGCCGACCTGGCTAGGCGCGGCCAGCGGCCAATCGGGAGGGGCGGGACGGTGAGGCGAGCAGCCAATCGGGCGGGGCCAAGCTGGGGCGGGGTGGATAGCAGCCAATCGGTTGGGGTCTCACCCGGGAGGGGCGGGGCGGCGGGCGGCCAATTGGGCGGGGCGAAGTCCCGCCCCGACCGGCGCGGAGCGGGGCTTGCCTGCAGCTTTGGGCCGGGGTCGCCTTCTCACCCTGCGGTCAGGCCAGTCATAGGGCTCCCCTTCCCCACCCCCGTACCGCGGAGGTACCATTTTCCCGCCGAGTCCTCCTTCCCAGGCCTCGGTTTACCCCCAGTAAAAAAGCCCACAGCCCTACCCCTGCAGTTGAGGAAACAGTTGTGGCAGTGCAGGGGCCAGTGCGGCTAAGGCATCCTGCAAGACCACCCTCCTGGCACAAGCTGCCCATCCCGGCTGCGACTCAGTTTCCCCTAGCTGTGAAATGGTGGCCTATAAGACAGTATTGACGGCGATGTCGCTCAGGTTTCCTAGATCTGGCTCCAGGCTCTTGCCCACCCTCCAGCACCTCCCCAGTAAGCGTCCCCACCGAGCTCAACCCGGACCTGCACTGACCCACTTTGTCTTGGGTTCTCCCTATAAAGTCACAGAGGCCCAGGGGTCCGTCATCCTCTGAGAGGTGTCAGAGCAGATCAAAGGGAGGGGAGGGAGCACAACTCTTGGGTGACCCTGGGCGAAAGCTTGTGGGGCCCAGCTGGCCTCAGATCCTCTCCCTTCCATGTCTTTGACCTATTGGGAAGTGGTGGCTAGAGGGGGCAGTTACCCAGGACTTCTCCTACTATGGTGCACTCCCCACCCCCAGCAGCCTGGCATGGAGGTGCAGCCACCCTGGGGGTCTGGCTTGGCCAAAGGGAAGCGTAGACACGGGGAAGGGTCTGGGCTGGGGCCCTCTCGGGTCATACCCCACAAATGCAAGCCAATGGCTCTCACACCAAGAACAAGAGACTTACGCTCTGGGTTGAACAGAGCTGGGCCGGCCCATAAAGGTTCAGCGGGCTGGGCAAGAGAGGGGGCCTTAGCCTTGGCTTTCTGCTTCCCACCTGCTTCTCCCCAGACCCCACTCCTCTTCTAGGACACTCCATGCACATAGGCCATGCAACCAGCATGCTCAAGCACTCTGGGTGTCCACTGCATGTCCCTCTGAGTCTCAGTTTCCCTTGAGTTGTCCTTACCACTGGCCCCCCTGTAACTTCCATCCGTGGAGCTACCTGGGGCAGGAGCAGAAGACTGTACCACTGCCCTGAGGGAACTTGGCCTGGATGCTTACATGTGAGTCATTTCTGTCTTCTCCCAAATTTCACCATCTGTTACTGCCCTATCCTCATCCCCCTCTTGGCCCAGCCCAAAGTTGGCCAGGTCCCTAAAGGTGTCCCCCCTCCCACACACACACATTGGGTGAGGGCCAGTCCTGCTCCAGCCAGCCTGCTCCAGGTATCTGGAGGAGGAGACCCTTTCTGCTAGAGGATGAAGGGCAGGCAGCCAGCACTGTGGAGCAGCACCCCCAGACTCTCAACTCCCCAGCCCCAGCTACCTGCCTTGCCACCAGCCTCCAAGCTGCACAGATCCGGGCTCTGACACTGAGGACCAGGTCCAGGCAGCCGTGGCTCACAGGTGGGTCACTAGGCACCTCCTGCTGAGATGGGTCTGGGAAGCAGGTTTGGCATGAAGGCTGCCAGGCCTGGCCCGCTGGATGTGGCTGCCTCCCCATCAGCCCTGCTAGTCCAGCCACAGCCCTGGGAACACACTCTCTCTGATCTCAGCCTGAGAAACCATCTCCTCCCAAGAGAGAAAACCAAGGGCAGGCCTTGGAGGGCCTTGGGTGGGGAGGGGTAGTGGGTGGGGAGGGTGGTGGCCTGATCTTCAGGCTGCAGCCCTCAGGAGGCCAGGGCAGCTCCAGGCTATGGGAATGTCTTTCCACAGAGGCGTTGACCCTCAGCAGCACCCTCTGGGCTGGAGGCCAGAGCCCTTTCCGGTCTGTGAGGGCTGGAAAGAGGGCCTGGAGCCTAAAGAGTGGCCTTGGGGTCATGGGCTGCCACTGTCCCTGTGTGGCCCAGCGAGCTGTTCTACTCCCCAAATTTGGGGGTGCAGGCCTCACCCTTTGGAGTGCCTGGGGTCCAGGGGGCCACAGGGGTGGCCCTCATACCTAGACCCACCTGGCCTCAGTTCCAGACTCCCATGAACTGGCTGTGCAGCCACCTCAGCACTAGCTGGCTTGGAAAGACAGCTACCCAGTGTGTCTGGGCCCACTGAAGATGTGTCTTCGGCTCTGACTGTGGACCATGCTGGGCCGTGCGTATGGATCACCCACTGGTAGATGAGGACATCAAGGCTTGGGGGCAGTCATTGGCCAAGTCCCCCAGCCGGACACAGACCACTGCTTCTGAGCCCCAAATGCCCAGGCTAGATGAAGCTAGCGCACTGGGCCAGTCTCCACCAAGACCCATAACCCCCTCCCTTTCTCTCCAGCCACAGAGGTCCAGGCTGCCCCAAGCCACCAGCACATATGTGCCGGGCGCCCGCAGCCAGCAGCCTGTCTGGCTCCCTGGAGCTCTGCCCGTGCCCTGCCCTGCATCTCAGTCAATCACAGGAACTGCAACAATCACAGCAAACTCCAGGTGTGGCGTTCCCTCCTCCCCCACCAGCACCCCGGGAGCCAGGCGCTATTGCACCATCTGAAGGTTCAGTACTGGGGCACAGCTCATGTCGGGAGGACCCCACGAGGCCTCCTGACCTGACTGTACATCCCAACTTCAGAGTTCTCAGGGCCTAGCCAAGGGCAGACGGGGCTCTACACCTCCTGGGGCTGAGCAGGGGCAATGGCCAGTCACCTGCTGGGCTGCAGGCAGAGCCTCAGCCCTGCTCAAGCCTCCCCAGGGGCTGACCCACTGACTGATGCAGGCAATGAAGGCAAGGAGACTCCATGGAAGCAAAACCCTCAGTGTCACCAGGCTGACTGCTGAGCCGCCCAGAACAGACCCTGCCCAGCTGTCTGGGCCCTGAGGGCTCACACAGTGGAAAGTACTGTTCTGAGGGTTGGGCTGTGTCCTGCCCATTTGTCACATGATGCCCTGCATACCCAAGGGGGTTGGAATCCCACTTTCTTTCCCTCCCCAGAGGCCCCAGGTTGTGCAATAAGCCATTGCATGCTGGCTTGTGGTCTACCTAGGCCCCTTGATTTTTTCCCCACTTGGCCATTTACACCCTTCCTGAGTCCCTGGGCTGTTACCTGCAGGACAAGCTGTTGCCAGGCCATCGACAAGGGCTGCCCACTGCCCACGCCACTGCTGCCCACGCCAGGCTGCTGGGCACGCTCCAGCTGCAGGGCAACATGGCGCCGTTCCTGCTCCAATGCCCGTGTCAGCCGCTCGAAGCGGGCCTCCTGCTCCTTCACTGAGGCCAGGATGCTGGCAGCCGAGTGCACGTTGCAGTCCTCCATGACCAGGACGCTGGCTGACTGCAGGCAAAGCAGAGCAAGTCAGGGTGGGGCCAGGGCGGGGGCCTGGAGAGGCGTTGTGGGCCCCCTGCCCACCCCACTCACAGATCACATGACTCACTCCCAGACCACAGCATCCAGCTCTCTGGAGAGAAGCCACATTGATTAAATTCTAAATTAAAAGCCATTAATCCAAGGCTGGCCGGAAGCAGCCGGCTCCCTCCCTGTGGTGTGTGGGGCTCTGACCCGGGCTCCCTGCTTCCTGCCAGGCCCAGCAGAACCTAGGACCATGGGCGTCCCAGAGCCTGCTGGGGAGGGAAGGGAAGGAAAGAAAGAGCTCGTGTGACAAGCTCTCAGACCTCCCAGGCCCTCTGCTGTCCAAAGCACATGCCAGTTCACTCCACCCTCATGGCACCAGCACAGGCCCATCTCACTGAGGTGGATGCTGGGGCCCAGAGAGGGTAGGGAACCTGTCTGTAGCCACACAGCTCGCACGGCAGACCTGAAGCACTAGTGGGCAGGGAATGAGAAGTTGCTCCGCAGCCGCTGGGTGCCTGGACACCTAGGCAGGTGCGGGGATGACGCAGGCCTGCAGACCAGCGGTCCCACCTCCACTCCCAGCCACGCTGGCTGGGAGCAAGGGCACTGTCTACCCCATGCATACAGCCTGGATGAGATTCCGTGTCCAGAAGTGGCCCATGTGCCTGACACCCGACCCCGAAGGAGGCTGAGGGCAGGGGCCTGGGTGCCTGAGGCCCAGTGTATGGAGAGAGTCAGGCCTGCCCAGGCCCCGGCCCAGCGCTGCCCCTGTGGGCCCCCAGAGAGTGGGTGGGGGCAGTGGGGGCTTGGCAGCTGCAAAGACAAGCCAGAGCCAGCGCTTTTCCTTACCACTTGCTCCCTGGCTGACCAGCATGTTTGCTTTTTGTGGGCAAAGAGCAACAGAAGTATGTATGCTCAGACCCAGGCGCATGGCAGCGGGTGGGGCACAGGCCACGCGGGGACTCCATGTGCAGCACAAAGCCTGACCCAGGCCAGCCCACCAAGGCCATACCAACATGGGGCCTGGCATGGCTGGCAGCACCCCTGAAGGGTCAGCTCTGCTGCTCATGGGCCCCTGGGGAACCGGCTGTAAGGACAGAGCCCCAGAAAGGAATGGTCAGCGCTGGGCTCGGCCATACCAGTGCCAGCTGGGCCAGGGGCGCGGGTGCACTTCAAGGTGAAAGGACAGCACAGAGACTCCCCCAGCACCCACGACAGCTGGGGAAATCAAGGCCCATCGAGAGAAGAGACCAGTGTGGGTCCAGGGCTGGGCTCCACTTCCCCAGCACCTGTCACACAAATGAAACAGCAACAAACTGAATTCCTGCTGGGAGAGGTGGTGGTCAGCACAGGGGTGGTGGGCCGGCTGCAGACCCACGTGATAACATGGAAGGCAAAATATGCATGAATTTTTAAGATGGACCATGAGACTTCAAAGATGCTTTACCCAGCTGATCCTGGGTAGAGGTCGGCTCCAGACTTGCTTCCTCTGCTGTCCCGGGAGGCCTGGGGGCCGCCAGGGAAGTGCCATGTGCGGGACCTCAGTGACCCTCCCTCTCCTCTCTGGCCAACGCCTTCCCAGCCTCTGTTCCCCTGTGAGGGCCCTGCACTGCTTGCCGGGCAGGCCCCTCCCGCCCCTGTCCAGACCAAGCCACCAGCTTCCTGAGTCCTCGGTGGAGGCCGCTCCTCAACACGCTTGCCCGTCACCCATGGGGTGGATTTAGGAAGAGGACAGGGACAAATGTGCCATGCAGATGCAGGCAGCCTGTCCTGGGGCAGGTGTCCAGGCCTAGGCACCCCAGGAGTGGCCCCAGGTGGGTGGATGTTGGGTGGATGGAGGGATGGAAGGGCAGGAGACCGGGTGGAAAGGGACACAGATGAACAGTGAGGGGACATGTGGAGGCTGCCAGGAGGGGGCTGCATGGGAGGGTGGGTGGGTACAGAGGCAGCAGGGTGGGGGAGAACAGGAGGCGGGCAGGAGGAATGAGTGGATGGGTAGTTGGGTGGATGAATGGGTGAGCAAGGGTGAGGCTGAGAAACACTCCTGGGAAGAGGCCCCCAAGCCCGCTGGGGCGCTACTGTGGCCAGTGCTTGCTCCCCCATGAGGGTGCAGGCACACGGAGGAACTGGGGAGATGCCGACCCTCCCCCGAAACCATGCCCACACTCGGCGTCTTCCTGCTAAATCAGCCGCTCCTCCTCAGAAGGAGCCCAGCCAAACCCTGCTCCAGAAATCAAATTATGGGGACGGAGTCCAATCTGGGTTGAGGAATTAGAGGAATTTCCTTCGGGTCAGGCTGGCGGGAGGCCTGGGCTCCAGTGCTGACCCCTCGCCGGCCATTTGTTGGCACACTGCCCACTGCCCCAACCTTCACAAGGGGAGGGAGGGGACTGGCTACGGGTGGAGCCTCCTTCCACACCCCTGGCCCCACCCACTTGATGGGGAGGAAAGTAGGCAGCAGGAGTGCTGAAGGCCACCCACCTGGGAGTGCACGGTGTCCCCCCCCCCATGCTCCCAGCACTGGCCAGGCCTTTCAAGTGCCCATCTTTACCCTACCGCCCCTGCTGTGGTTGGATGGTGTCCACAGCTGCGGGGACAGCTTCTGGCCAAGCCCACGAGGACGGGCACTGTGCCACGGCCAGGACCACAGAGTCACCTGTAGTTGGTGTAATGCAGCGGTCGCAGGGTGGGGGTGGGGGGCTTGGATGGGAAGAGTCCGTTCTTGACCTTAAAGCAGTGGAAGGAACTACCAAGGAAAAAGGACCAGCTCGCCTTTGTGAGAATGAAACATTTCTAAACATCCAGAAAGAGTGCCACGTGCTGTGGTTGTGGCTTCTGTTTTTCAAGTGTAGTGAGCATTTCAGACAGACAACAAGTGGGACTGTACATGTAGACATGGCTCCACTGCTGCAGAAGATGCGTGGGCACGTGGGGACACGTCACACTACTCTCCACTGTTGTGTTTGCAATTTTCCATGATATGGGAAGTAGGAGAAAACGACAAAGAAAATGAAAATACTGTCAACATATTGGGATCGTCTTCACAACATCCAATAGAAAAGTGATATCCTTCATCTATACGGTGACTATATAAGTCAGTAGGAAAAACCGAACCCCAACTTGAGGTGGGAAAAGGTCATCAACAAGGCATGTGGCCCAGAGATGAGGTGCGAAGGATGAGTGTGGAAATGGTCACGCGCGTGCACACACACACATATACACACGCACTGGAAAGAGGGCGTGTCGGCCGCATTGGTGCTCTGGGTGGAGGGCTCCTGGCCCGCAGGTTGCAGCAGGTCCAAAGTTCTGTACGTATCCATGTTCTAAGAGCTACTGCCTTTGCGAGACGGCAAGTAAGAGATGGGAAAGCAGGTGCCCCTACCCAACCCCAGCAGGCCAGGCAAGTGAGCGTGAGGCCAGGGAACTCTCCCCAGGGGCTTGGGCGTTGCCGCCCGCCACCTGAGGGAAGCAGCTAGGTTTTCAGGGAGCTGGGAGAACTGTAACTGAATTCAGCCTGGAAATTGGATTTCCCTAGCAGAGGAGGTGACCCTATTGTCACCTGGACCCGACACTATGGGGGTGGGAGGTGGACAGAGATGGCCCCTCAGAGACCTCCTCCTGCTCCCAAACTGTCCCTGTGGACACCCAGCAGCACCCACTGACCACACAGAGTACAACTCCTCTGTGCAAGGGGAACAGTCTGGGCGGTTCTTCCCAAGGGGCTCTTGCCCTGCACTGACGGGGCGCCCTGGGCTAACGGAGAGCCAGGTCCCTGGCAGCACTGGTCAGCCCCAGGGCAGGGGCCGCTGGACTGGTGGTCCAGGAGGACCAGGGGCTATGAGGAGGCTGATGCAGGAGGCTCGGAGCCAGGTCAAGGCAGGGACACTTCTGGGAGCCCACGGAGCCCGAGGTCTTGGGAGCTAAGGGCCTGGGGCCAGGGCTGGGAAATGGCCAGGTAACTGCAGGCTGGACATGGCAGAGGAGGCCTCGCCCTGGCAGGAGGGTGGGCCAGGTGTAGGTGAGCATCCAGCTGCTGCCCCTCCTCAGTGGGGGGATTGAGCCACAGGGAGTCCCCACCAGAGGCCCCCAAAGGGTCTCGGTCTGAGATTCCTGCCAGGGCAGGTCACAGACACTTGCTCCAAGTCTCCGGGTTCCCTGCCTCTTTGGGTGGACTTGTGGGATGGCGATGGACAGCGGTCCCCCAGCCCCAGGCTGCCCCTCCTGCACCTGACTCAGATTCCAGCTGCAGTCGCAGCCCGAGGGCGATGCCTGACAGGCTCCAAGTGTGGGGTCTGGGCAGCGAGGATCCACCTCCTCCACAGTCTCTATAGCAGCATACAGCCCAGGGGCACCCCAAGGGCAGGGTAGGGAGGGCTGGGGCTGGTGGTCTCTCTGCCGGCACCAGCAACCTACCCACTCCAGCCTGGCCACAGGAGGGGAGCCCGGGCATAAGGCTGGGGAACCCCAAGGTGCCCCACTGTGTGGGGTGGGCTGGCCTGTTGCCTCCATACCTCCCCATAGGGTCCCTTTGGGAGGTGGCTCCCCCAACCCCCCATTCCATCTCAGGGAGAGCAGAGCAGCGAGGGGGCAGTTCTGAGGGCCCAGGCTCAGAGCCCCACCCCACCATGCTCTGGGGTGGGCACAGGGGCCAAGGCGTTCCTGAGGCGGAGCCTGAGGCTCACAGCCAGGCTGGGACCAAACCCGACAGATCCAACTGGCACCGGGGCCTGGGAACCCAGCTCCTACCCAGGGGCCAAGGGGTCCATGAGACCCCGAGGACCACCCCCCTCCAAAGGCACAAGTTGGGCAGCTGTCCGGTCAGGCTGAGGGCGGTGGCCTGTGTGCACCAGTGCCCTCTGCCTGGAACACCCTTTCTCCCTCAAGATGCTGGACCCCTTCTTCCCAGGCCCCCTCTGTCACCATGGCAACACCCAAGCTTCTCTGAGAGGGACAGAGCCTCTTTGTGGTGGCACAAAGCCCCTTTGAAGGGCAGTGGGGGTTCAGCCCCTGGGAGCCTGTGGCCAGTAAGTCTCTGGGGGGCAAGGCGCGGCCCCTCAGCCCAGCCCCCACCAAGGTTGCAGAGCCAAGAAAGATGAAGCAGGAGAGCCTGGTGGTTAGGGGCTGAGACACCCACCCCGGCACCACCTGCCCAGCTGCCCACGGAAGGGTCTCTGGGATGAGCCCCAGGGCCCCAGGAGAGGCTCTCTGTGGGGGCCTGAGGACTTCCCACGGCCTTTCCGCCATTTGACAAGAAACATGCTCTCCCTGGATAAGTGGAAGAGGCACTGGCAGTGGGGAAACTCCCTGCCAGATGGGGAACCAGACTCAGGACTGGGTGGGAACCAGGCACAGGGAGCCCTCGGGGGGCAAGCGGGTCAGATGGTGCGGCCTGGCATCAGGCCTGCTGAGGGGCTGCCCATGTATCCGGGCCTGCCCTACTCATGGTCCTGGCCTGCCTTGCCCTGCTGCAGGGCCCCCTATCTTCGCCTGCCTGCCCTGGGGGAACACAGCCAGCCCAGCTGGGTGGCCTGGGGTAGCCTTGCTGCAGCCAGGACCTCAGGACAGGTTTGGGCAAGAGGGAACCTCGCTGTGGCCGGGCTCACTCCAGGGGTTGGGAGATGGGACCCCAAGAGCAATGTGGGTCCAGGGCACAGTGACAGGGACTGAGCACAGAGCTCCCCGCCCCCACCCCAGAGTGTTGCCCTATCTGTGCCCCGGCCCCGCAGTCAGGGAGGCTCACCCCAGCCATGGAGCCCATCCCCGTCCCAGTCTGCAGGCCCATGCCACTCTGGCCACTGCTGACCAGGCACTTCGAAGTGCCCCCACATGCTGGGCGCCCTGCCGGGCAGCCCTCCCCAAATGACCTCAATGTGACCCACTGTGGCTTTGCTATCTAAGCCCCCAGGCTGGAGGTCACAGCCCCCGGGTGGCAGCACAAGGCAGAGCAGGCCCCAGGAGAGACCTGCCCCTTTGTGGGCAGATCCACGCAGGGCCCAGGGGTGGGGGGCTGCCAAGGGGCCAACCCTGACATGGCAGTGCCCCTCATGGTCAGCAGATGAGATGCCCCTGCACCCCGCGGAGGCCCCATCTCACACCCCCACACCCCGCCTGCCTGCCTCCCCACCAGCATTCCTGCAAGCTGCTGACACTTCTGGGCACTGGGACGGGCCTGCACAGACCATCGTCAGCAATACCAGGTCCACCTCCCCACAGAGCCCAGCCTGGGCCTTTGCCATCCAGGGAGATGGGGCCTGGGGCTCAGCTTCCAGAAGGAGGTTCCCTGGAAAGTGTGAGAGTGAGAAACTGGTCCTTTGTTCCCTCATCGGGAACAACACCGGGGTCCAGCAGGGAGACTCCAGGCCCTGCAGGCACAGTACCCACAGCCCAGGTGGTGACAGGTGTCAGGAAGACCCTCCAGCTGCCAAGGGTAGAGGCAGGGCAGCTGTGGTCACCTGGCCCTGGATGGATCAAAGGGGAGTGTAGGTAAGAGACCAGAGCACGCCCTGTGGAGGGAGGTTCCATCCTTGCTCCTGAGCCACAGCATCAAAGAGCCAGGTCCCCTCTGGTCTGCCCTTGCCCATCCAGGGTCCTGTGTGGCCTCCAGCCAGCACTGGCTCCTCCTGGGGCCCCTGGGAACTCCCATTCTCTCCCAGAAGCTGAGCTGGATGCCAGGCTCTCTGCCCCAGACCCCCTCGTCTGCCTGGGAGCCAACTCAGTGCTCCTGAAGCCCAGGAGTGCCCATGGCAACAGGTCCAGACACTACCAGCCTCCATCAGACAGCGAAGTCCTGCCTTTTATATGCAAATGATGACCCAGTGGAACTGGGCAGGGGGCTTCACCCCGCCCCTACCCAGTGCAGACTCTGGGCCCCACAGTGTCCCTGCCTGGCTCCCCACCCCCCCCCCCACATACCACGAGAGCCTGCTGGGAACCGGACTTGTCTGTGTGCCCTGCCCCCGCCAGGACGCAGAACACTGCAGCTGGTATGCCGACAATTTGGGGACCTCCTTAAACCCACCTGCAGGTTCACGCGTGCGGCCACCCACTAAGTCATGCACACACACACCCAGAGGCACCCAGGCTGTCCTGTGGGTCCTCGCCTGCCCTGGAAAATGGATGGTAGGTGACCTGACACTCCTGACAGGTCCTTGTGCTGGGGGAGGTAGGACTCAGGCTCCTGGGGGTCAGCATTCTGGGCAGACTGCATTCCTGTCCTGAACACCTGGCAAGACCTGTGAGGCCGGGCCTGCCCTGGCTCCACAGCCTGCAGGTGCCCAGCCTCAGTACACACCAAAGTGTCTCTGTGACAGGAGTGGGGACCATGGCCGGGCCAGGACCCTGGACAGAAACACTGAGGCTGCACAGACCTGCCCCAGCCCCCAGGGCCCAGGGCAGACCCTGCTGCCCCCTGGGGACCCAGGAGAGCTGCCGTTTACCAGCACAAACATCAGGGAACAGCTGATGTGCCCTCAAAAGGTTAAAGACGGCCTTGAACTGATGAGCTGGGAACAAACTATAAAGAGAAGGACTGATCGTGGGTGATGAGGATCCTGTGGGGATTTGAAGAAAAACATGGCGGAAGCTAAACAGCAGCCGGGACGCTGTCCTCAGGCTGCAGGATGCAAACCCAAGGCAGACCTGCCAAACGGGCAGAAAAGGACACAAAGTTGTCAAGAGGGAAGGCAGGAGTGGTGGAAAATGGATCCTGGGAACAAACTCCCCTGGCACAGGAGGTCCCTGAGGGACCCCACAAATGGCCAGGAGCCATCCCCAACAGAGGCCTCCAGCAGGGCTGTCGGGCTCGGGTTGGGGTCTGAGCTTTCTGCCCAGAAAGAAGCTGAGCAGACTGAGGTCATGTCAACCCTACCCTTTACGACTTGCTCTCCCTGGGCTCTGTGCCCCAGCCTCCAGGCTGCTGTCCCTCCTCAGGGCAGGAAGGAGGCCGCCTGGCCTGGCCCGCACCGGACACGCCCAAGGCGGCACTGAGGAGGGTCCACGTTGCCACCAAGCTGCCCACATCCCAGAGGGGCTGGATGTCATCCATGCACAGATGTCAGCTGCAGGATCCTGCTGCCCAGCTATCATCTCTTGTTTGCAGAAGCTCTTCTACGGCGAGGACCAGCTGACAGCTTTGTTAACAGGGTGCTTCCCTTTCTTCCTTAACTTGGGATCTTGAAAGAGTAAACCCAGCTCTGTACTGCCTTAAGGAAACATCGTGCAAAGTTCCCGGGCTGTCAGAGACGATTTGCCACCTCAGGCCTCAGTGTCCCCATCTGCACACTCGGTGTCCCGCAGGCACTGCGGCCCAGGGCCCATGGGTGCAGGGGTCACAGGGCGCCAGCCTCTCCCTTCAGGGCACAGAGCAAAGGCCCCAGAGGACTGGCTGGAAGCCCACTCGAAGCCTCGTTATCTTGCAAAATGCAGAGAGCAGCAAGTACATTCAGACGAATGAATGGCCTAATTAGGATTTCACGGAGAGTAAAAATATTTTGAAAAGAAAAAGTTTAACTAATGGCATATCTGAAATACCAAACTCATCAATTGCAAATGACAACCTGGCAAGATGTGCCAGGGGGCGGGGTGTCTCCTTCTCCCCACAATGGGCAGCCTTCCCTGTGGGTGAAAGAAACTGGGCCTCAGCCTCCCCAAATCAGAGCTGCAGGGGGGGTGTCCTGGCCGAACAAGACCTAACTCAGGGCGGAGCTGACGACTCTGGGTGCCCCGGTGGAAGGTCACGCAGGGACGGGGACGGATGCCCAGGGCCTGGGGAAGAAAGGCCCCTCAGCAGCCTGACAGTCCAGTCCAGGCAGGAGAACAAAGCAGAGCAAGCCAGGAAACAGCCAGAAGCTTACTGTGGCTGGCGTGGCAGGGAGAGGCCCCAGGGGCGAGCTGAGGGGCAGGGGCTGCTCCAAGAGCCACTAGGCCAGTGGCCACCTCAGGCTTGCACAGACCACCCAGCACGGCTGGCATGGCACCGTCCCTCCTGGTGGCCTGGGCCCCGCAGTGCAGTGACACCACCAGCCGTGAGGCACCCTGAGCAAGGAATGGCACAGCCAGAAGCTGGCATGGCTCTTGCACCATAACACAGCGGCCAGCACGAACTGCCACCTGTGCTGAGCCCCACAGGGCGAGCAGAGCCAGGTCTGAACCCAAGTTCAGCCTCGTAGAATGTTATTCCTGAGAAGCATGTGCTCCGGAGTGGGAAGGGGCTGGGGGCATCCCTGGGGCCGTGGTCTTCGCTCCTGCCTCTCACGTTGAGCCCCCCCACCCGGGGAATGACCCACGAGTCCAATCACAGAGACCCCTCGATGCCTGGCTGAGGGCCACCCACAGGCGAGGGCCAGCACCTGGCTCTCTGGCAACGCAGGCAAGATGCTTGCGAGGCAGGTGGACTGGCTGACCCGCCCCGAACTGAGACACAAACAGGCATGCGTGTGCCTGGCCCAGTGGTGCTGCCACTGGAGGCCCTGGGGGTGCCAAGCCCGCGACCCTAGAGGAAGAGGCCCGTTCACCCACCACAGCATGACAAAGCCACTCGGGCGTGGGACAGCCCATGCCCTCCCAGCCACAGGGAGTCACGCATTCAGAGGCCGGATGCTGCAAAGGGGCCCAGATCACTGTGGGGGCTTCTGAGGGGCCTTCCCACAGCAGGGACCTGTTCTCAGTAACCAAGGAGGCTCAGAGGGGCTGGAGACCTGGGGAAACCAGAGCGGGATGCACACGTGCACAGGCCAGCACACCGAGGGTCCTGGGGAGGAGGCCCCAACTGCGTGGACCAACCTGCATCTGCAGGGCAAACGCGAAGCCGCCCGTGACTTTTCAGAACAGAGACTGGTCAAGGGGAGGCTCCGACCTGATCTACTAACGGGGCCACAGGCACCTCGAACCTGAGGATGCGGTATGTCACATTTATAGTTCCTGGTGATAGAAAACATCAGTCAAGAAACTGTTCAGATACAACCATATCAACACAGTTCAGCCCTTGCCTCACATTTATGTCAAAGTAAATTCTAGACAAATGAAATCTCAAGAGTAGACGCTGACCTGGAAACACCGACAGGAGAAGACGGATGTGTGTTTATCTGGCCACGTGCTAGACAACGCGTGGAACAACAGAAGAATTGAAGGAGGAAGAATTCCACAGATTCCACACAAAACGTGAAAAATTTGAACAAGTTTTGAACACGAAAGCCATCATAAGCAAAAATTAAAAGGCTGAAGAAAGACGGATGAAGGCAGAACCGACTCTGCGCAGCTGCGACCCCAAGAGGCCCCACAGGGGCCACGGCCACAGAGGCACAGTCTCCTTCAGCCCGGGCGAGGCTGGTGGAACCAGTGCCCGCGAGGCTGTGCAAAGTGCCTGCAACAGACACGAAGAGTCTGTTACCAGACTTGAGAAGTGCAGGAGATGCGGTAACAGGAAGAGGCAGAGAAAGAGGGACAGAGAGAAACAGGGAGAAAATGAGGAGCACGAGGGAGGAAGGAGAAACAGGGACAGGAAAAGAGCAGCAAGGGCAGGCACAGCAGGCGAGGCGGTGGGCAGCCTCCCACAGACCTTATTACCTGCCATTTGGTGTCTGGTTGGCCTGCCAATCTGAGGCACGGGGGTCCACCAGAAGTTTAGGGGTGTGGGGGCCAGCCCCTGCCACCCTAGGCCCCAGATGCCATGCCACCTGTGCCACCAGCAACACCACGACCCAAGGCCTGGTGCTCTGGCCCAGCAAGCCCTGGACACAGGCTGAGCCTCTTCATCCCAATCCACAAGCCCCCATGTGGCCCAGCAGTCTGGCCACTGAGATGCTTGGCCAGACCTTGGTCCTCCCACCTGCCTGGCTGGCAGGTTGCCACACCCGAGGTCCTGTGGAACACAAGAGGAAGGAGCGGGCCCCCTGCCCTCTCCTGTCTTACAGCCCTCAGCACAGGACACTCAGGCGTCTGGAGGCTCCTGAGTCTGTAGCCACTGCCTTCTCACCACCACCACCCAAGTGAGGTGCTGGCTGGGCCAGGCTGTCCACGCTGGACACCCAGGGACACCGAGAATCCACAGGGCTGGGTAGGCTGAGCCTCCCACTGAGACGGGGCTAGGCGGGGCAGGGGCAGAGGGCCAGGCTGGGGCCTGGGCTCCCACACTGGGGCAGCACAAGTGGCCACCACACTGCAAATCAGGCAACACAGCAAACTGACAGAGTGGTACCAGCAGGGCTCAATTCCCACTGCACAGGGTCCTGGGGGCCACAGGGACCACTCAGCCTCCGTCCCTGCTACACTTCCCGGGCACCATGCCTCGTGCCCCTGGAGCTGTGATGAGCAGAGGAGCCCACGCAGCAGGGCCAGCACCAGCGCCCTCGCCATGATCACAGCAGTCACGGCCCCTCCCCACTCCAACGGTGGCCCAGGGTGCCTGTGTGTGCCAGAGGCCATCTGGCCCTTTCAGACAAAGCCTCCTCCCAGCCTCAGTGCCCTCCTCCAGGAGCCGCAGCGTGTGGGCCCATTGCCTGTCCTGGCTGGCAGCTCCAACCTCCCTGGTGCAGCAGAGACTACCCTAAGCTGGGAGCGAATCTGACGGCCTGTGCGACACCAATCACCGCCGTGCCAGGCATCCAAGTCAAGGAGGGTGCGGACCAGTCCAGCTAATGTCCTGGTGGGTTGTCCCCAGTGCAAGCTTGTCCCTCAAGCCAGACGTCCCTCAAGCTGGTATCTGTGGTCCATACCCAGGCCATGGGTGAATTCAAGTAGGGGTGGCAGGAGGCCCCATGTCCAGCCTTGTCCAGCCTTGTCCAGCCCAGGGCCCTGTGCCCACCCGGGTTGAGGCTGGCCAGAAGCACACACCACTCAAGCCACAGTCCATCCCTCCATGGACCACACCCACCGGCCCACCACCCGTGTGAGGGGACATCCCTGGAGGAGGTCAGCATGTCCAGACACCCATCCGGCTGGCTCCACATCCTACAGGGAACCAGAGGGCACCTGGTGAAGCCAACCAGCGGGGTTAAGTCCCTTCTGCATGGGGCCAGAGCCCCAGCTGGGCACTGTCATCCCTGACCCCCAACTGGGCACTGTCATCCCTGACCCAAGGGCGTCTGGTGGTGCTCCAACACAGACTCGCTCCCACACGACCGTGCGTGTTCTCACCCCTACCCCACTGGCACTGTCATGTCTACAGTTTGCATCAGCTGCCATGGTCCCTCCTGGGCGTTTCTTACGCTGCTGACTATTCTTCAAAACCCTGACCATTTTGAGCCGATGATAACGTCTCCCTTCTCCAGAGGTTGGGTGTGCTCTGTTGTGATAAACTCCCACACCAGAATCCCACTGGCCTGTTCAGGGGGTCATGGCCCCCAGGGGTCTGCCCCCCTCACCTGCCCTGGGGCACAGGCTGCCTGCCTCTCCTGAGGCTCCCCGAGGCCAGCCCCCATCCATGTCCCTCCTAGGCCAGCAGCCAGCCTCCCAATCCCGGACGAAGGACCATGAAGCTTCCTGTCTCGGCCAGTGGTCTGGGGATGCGTTCCCTCTCCTTGTGTCTAGGTCTGGGGATGTTGCCAAAGTGTTTGTGTTGTAAAAATGAAAAACAGGGCACCACAGACAGGCTGGAGGCCACCTCCGGGAGATCACAGTGGCAGAAGCTCTCTCCCTTTGGCTCTGCAGTGTTTACCAGGTTGTTCCAAGCTTCTGTCCAACCTTCCTTTGTAGACATGGCTCATTTGCGGGCCTGCGGGTGGGTCTCTCTGCCTCACAGTAGCCCCTTCATCATGGGGAGGGGCTTCAAGTCAGGGTGGGATCATGGGGGGAGATCAAGATGCCAGGGCCAGAGGCAAGGAAGAACGGGGAGCTCAAGCCAGGCGTGTGTGTGCACGCGTGTACACGTGTGTGCGTGAGTACCTGGGAGGGGAGGCGTGGTTGGGAGTCTGCCCACCCGCTGCACCCTCCCTACCCACAGCAGGAACTGCTGCTCCCACCCTGAGGTCCGAGGCTCAGGGATCAGCTTTTGCTTAGAATGTGATGCTTCTGAGGCAGGTCTGCTCTTGGCTTAAACATTCACATAGACCTTGTCCCATGGAGAACCACATGCCTTTATCAGTCCTGATAACCACCAGCCTCTCCCCAGTGCTGGCTGTGCCCCATCATCTCGGTGACTCTCACTAGGGGCCTGGGGTCAGCCCAGGACACCATTTTACAGATGGGAAAACCAGGCCCAGGCAAGGCAGCGCTGGGGCAGGATTTGAACTCAGGTCTTCCTGCCCCTAGGACACACTCCCCCCAATCCAGCCACAGGAAGAATGTGGCTCCCGCCTCGTGGGACTCCAGCAGGCCAATAACTCCACAAATTCAGAGGAGGGCCGAGAGTCAATGCCAGTGTGGGGGGTGGGAGGGCATCTGCAGGGCTGCAGGTGGGGAGGGGGCCTGAAGGAGCTTCCTGCAGGAGGGTGGGAGCAGGGGGGCAGGGAGGGTCTGGGGATGCAGGGTGGTGGTGGGACGTGAGGTGGGGTCTGTGTCCCCAGGGCGCCTCATCTCAGCAGCACTGTACAGATGGGAGGTGGGGGGAACAGAACCTCATAAGAGCCCTGGGGCCGTGGACAGACAGATGGACAGGTCTGAGATAGGAAGGTAGAAGCATTGATGGGATTTGTGCCGAGAGGGTGGGAGTACCTGTCTCAGGGAGCCCTTTCTAGCATCCCTCAGAGCTGGTCCTGGCCAAGGACCCTGCACCAAGAGCCTCGGGGTCAAGGGACCCACCCCCAGCCTTGAAAAGGCCTGCTGTGTCCCCGACTGGGGCAGGAGGCCTCTGCAAGCGCTGGCCAAGAGCCAGAACAGCACAGACCACAGATGTCTGACACAACGAGGCAGCCCCCATGCGCACAAACCAAGTCCGGCGGAGGGACAGGGCCCAGGCTGGCGGGATGCTGGGCAGGCAGCTCAGGGCCGCAGTGGGTGGTGAGGAGCCTGGGTGAGGGTCAGGCCGGCCTGACTGAGAGCTCGCTCTGCACTCGAGCCTTGAGTCCTGCTCCACCACAGCAAATCCTGACGTGCCCTCCCAGGCTGCTGGTCACTCTGGGCACATCTTGAAAAGGCGCCACTTTGGCTGCACCCTTGTTTTACAGAGGACACTGAGACAGAGAGAGGCACAGCCCTGCGCTGAGTGGCAGATGCACAGACCTTGCCCGGACCCCTGGGCAGTGGCAAGATGGCCTATGGGGGCCAGGGAGGCACCTAGGGCACATGCCTGAAGGAGGACCCCACCTCCACGGTCCCTGCTGGAGCCTGTGCTCAACAACCCTGCCACCCAGCCCTCAGCCTCCCTCTGCTGTACCGAGGCGGTGAGGGCACAGGGTACTGAGGGGCGTTGCCCAGGGTCCTTGCCCCTTTCCAGCTCCCCACCCTGAACAGGGGGCCTGGAGAAAGCAGAACTCCAGCCTCCCAGCGGATGCCTTGGCGGGTGCCTCGGAAAGAGTCCCCACCTCTGGGGGAGGCTGGGTGGAGCCAGTCTTGCTGGCCATGGCAGTCCTGGGTGCCCTCTGGTGGCTGCACTCAGCTTGTTGCTGCTTTGCTAGAGGCCGCTGGCCCCTCAGGGTCCACTGGGGCAGTGGTAAGCGCTGTGCCTCACACACACACAGCCCGGGCTGGGGGCCCTGTAGGTGATGTGGATGTCCACCAGCTCTGGGCTCTTCTTTCCGACCTGTGAAATAGGCTGAGCTGTGCAGCTCTCCCATTCAGGAAGCCACAGGAAGGAATTCCTGACCCTGAGTCTCTCTTGGTTACTCTCTGATTCCGGGGCTCCTGCAGAGTGGCCGAGACCTCATCCTAGTCTTGATGGAAGCTGGCAGCAAGGGAACAGGTGCCTTCCCCGACCCGAGCCACTGCTGGGGAAAGTCCCAGAACCCCTCGCTGCCTCCCTGGCATCCCACAGCACCCCAGCTCTGCCCCCTCCCTCCCTCTGCTGATGCCAGCCCAGGGCACATGCTAGGGGCTGGCCGAGGCTCTGTTGGGCCTTGTGTCCCCACCCCTCTCTGCGCTACAGTTCTTGGCTCCTCTTGGAAGTGCAGGATCCCACTGCTCGTGGTCCCAGGCCTGTCTCCTGGGATGAAGGGGAGTGAACCCACCTGAGTCCTTGTGCAGCACAAAGAGGGATGGAGGCGCAGCCCCCGTGGAAACTGGGAGGTGCAAAGGGACCCCTGAGGGGCCACCCTGGGGGAGGCACACAGCCCAGATTGGGGGGCAGCTCTAACCTGGCAGGACTGAGGGCTGGCCCAGCTCACCCAGGAAGCACCTGGTCAACAGGCACCTGTGCCCATGATGAGAGTTGGGTGAGGGCTGGCCGGGTTGTGCTTATGTGACCTCCTCCCCAGGCCAGGACCAGAGTCCTGAGCACAGCAAGTGCTCTGTGCCCAGTCCTATGCTGGGTGCCAGTGGACCTCAGAGTTGGGGGCATGGGGCGGCAGGGAACAGACAGGGTACTGTGGATGGGACAGGGCAAGGCTGGGGGAAAGCACGAGTGCCCAATTCACAGCCCCACACGCTGTGGCCAGACCCCAGGTCCAGACCACCTGCTCGGGAACTGACTGCTGTGGGTCCAGCACTGTCCCAGGTCCAGATACACTGAGCCCAGGACAGGTGGGACCTGCTTGGGGTGGGCAGACCTCTGGCAGCCTGGACCTGGAAGTGGAGGTTCCCAGTGCAGCCCTGTGTGTGTCCTCATGGGGGAGGTTGCCCCACAGGTGCTAAGCCGGTCACCATCCAACCCCCTGGGTTCATAAACCCTGACCCGGCGTGTGCCCTGCTCGGTGACTCGGGAAAGGGGTGTGAGTGAGGGGTTATACAATGAATCGATCCTAAAGAATGAAATCCTTGGGGCAGTTCTTTTCTTTTCCTTGTTCCTAAACACGCCTGGGTCTAAAGGGAAAGGCCGCTGGAGTCCCCGAGTTCCGTTTCCACTGGGACACGTTATGCAGACGTTAGAAACGGTGACATATTGTAATAACCCAATATTTAATTATTTAAGATTAAAATAGGAAGGCTGGGGATCTCCAGCTGCCCGCCCAGGGTAACACCACGGCAAACTTGGGCCGAGTCCCACTACGAGTGGAGGGGACACGCCTCAGCCAGGGGACAGGGCGCAGGGGTGGCGAGGAGGGGGACCCAGGTTGGGGCTCCGGGCAGAAACCCCAGGCAGCTTTCCCTCCCTCGTCCTCTGGGCGGCGGGAGCAGCGCGGCGCCGGGACATCCTTCGGCCAGGCCGTGCCGGTGCTTCCCGGCGGCGCGCCGCCCCAGGAAAGTTCCCCTGCCCCGGGCCCCTCCGGCCGATGGAAAGTTTCCGTGGCTGCGCGGCGCCAGCTCCAGGCACCCGGTCGAACAGGGGGAGGACACGGCTCATGTTGGGCCGAGGCTTGAGGGGCGCGCGGACCGAGGCGCACGGCCGGTCAGGCAGGACCCGAGGCTGCGCACAAAGGGACCCGCCCCCGTCGGTCCGGGGTCTTGCGCACCGCGGCGCGGGATCGGTGCGGGTGGAGCAGAGCCGGGCTGGACCCCCGGCCTTGACCCCTGCCCGGACCTCGATTCGGGCCCCTGCCCATCCCGCAGCCCCGATCCCGGCCCCGACCCCGGTCCCCGGCCCGAGCCTACCTGGAGCACGGCGTGGGCGGCGCCGCAGCGCGGCCCCCGCCCCAGATGGGCTTCCCCGGGTCCCTCGGCGCGCAGCGTCCCCGGGCGGGCGCAAGTGACTGTCCCGGGGCCTCCGCTCGCGCCGGTGCAGGACTCACGCCCCGAGCCCAGCGCAGCCCGAGCCAGCCCTCCACCCCTCTCGCGGCCCGTGCGCAAAGAGGGCCTGCCGGCGCGGCGACCGTCGCCCCGCCCCGCCGCCGCCAGTGTTTCCATTGGTCGGGAGGCCCGGCAGCCGGCACCGATTGGGCGGGCGCGAGGAGACACCGGCTTGCCATTGGGCGCTCCGGCTGTCCGTCTCTACCGACCACGGCCCCTCGTGGAGTAGCGGAGGGCCGGGCACCTGCCGGGACCTCTGCGGCTGAAGCCCGGGCCGCGGCCCGCCTTTTCCGGCGGGTCGCCCCCTCCCGGTCGCCTTCGAGGACGTTCTCGGACTGTCCGGCCCGAGTGGGGAAGGGAGCAGGCCCGGTGCCCCATCACCGGACTCGGGCCGGGTCGCCTCTATCACTACCCCCAGTTCCCAGGTATCCTGCTCCAGCGCCTGCTGTTGGCCCGGCGCTGGGCGCCACGCCCTCCCTTCAGCGTCAGTTGTATTCCCCACAATCCGCGAGGGAGCGTTCTGCTGCTCTCCCATTTTACAGACGGGAAACCGAGGCTCAGAGAGGTTCTCACTAGCTTTACGTCACCGGGGCTCCAACCCAGTCCATCTGACTCCGGGGCCCGGGCGCTCTCCCACCCTCATTGCCCCAGGGTTCCCACTGTAGAGGCCGGAGTGGGTGGGGCTGGCAGTTTTTCAAGGGTAGAAAGGGACCCCTCGGTGAACAGCGGTTTTCCTCCTCGGTCAGGGATGACTCGACAGACACCGTGGGCTCAGCCCATCCTGCAGGGCCCCAGGGACTGGCCTCCCTCACGCGGCTCACCGAAAGGCCACAGGTCTGGGCCTGGGGAGGAGAAGTTTGTGTGTTCATTTCCCCCACTTTCTGGTGTCCATTTCCTCCACCCTACCTGGGGTCATGCAGGATCCCTGTGGGGCTCAGCCACCCGAGTTGGGTTTAGCACAGGTTACATTTCCCTGCCAGGTGGAGAGCAGCCACCTGGTCCCTGCAGTGACACAGGGCACACACATGACCACAAATGGGACCACAACCCTAGGCCAGCTCCAGGTAACTTTGGGGTGCAGGGGGCACCAGTGTGGATGCTGTCCACTGGGGCTTGTTTCAGGGGGTCCCTGACCAGTGACCCTGGCTCGTGCGTGGTTCTAAGCCGTTCTTGCTCTGGTTGCACCTGGAGATGACCAGATCCTCAGCTCACCATATTCCCCAAGGCTGCACAGAGCCACATGGCCCACCACAGTGCTAATTGGGGGGGCCGGAGGGGGGAGAGACATTCATGTCTTATCCACCCACATCAGGGGTCCACTGTGTTCACCCAAAATTTCCTTGGTCAGAACAAAGAAATGGAAATGATTTGGGGCCAGAATTCACCACTGGTACCACATTGGGTTCCCCTGTACCCTGGCATACATGACAAATCAACCCCTAGCAGCCATTCAGAGCCAGGCAGCCACAGCCAACTGACTGGAATTGGCACTGGAGGTGTCACCAGCGTTAGAAGTGACAGCCATTTGGCACCCTGGCACAGGGATATTGCTTGAAGCTCTGGGCGGGCAGAATGAAGGGTCCCTCTCCAGAGCATGGCAGACCCTTTCCTATATTTAGGAGTGGATTTAATTAGCCCAAAGTTCTCTGTGGATCTCTCCAAGGGCATTGGGCCCTGGTTCTCCTGCAGCCCCTCCTCTCACAATGACCTTGTGGCCCAGCACCACCCCTTTCCCACACAGTTGCTGATGGTGGCAAGAGGGGCTGGACAGACCTCTGCTGAGAGGGCAAAGGGGAGAATTGTGCACCAAAATCGGCCCAAGTGAGGACTCCCTCCATCCCCCCTCATCCCTACCTCCCCCCCTCCTGACAGGCTTTCAGAGACCTGTCTGCCGTCAAGCTGGTTCACCAGCTGCATGGAGGGTTGGGACAGGCAGTGCCAGTTCCACGAAGACCCACCATGACCCAGGCTGCAGATGGGGGTCAGAAACAGAGTGCAGGAGAGATGGTCTCTACCCCGAGACCACTGCCATAGGGCCCAGTAGCCTGGTCTCCTCCGTTTCGCCCTCTCTACCTGGCTTCTGGCCAACTCTGTAGGGACATACCTGGAGCATGTGAGGAAAGCTGCAGGGAGAAAAAGGTTTCAGCCAGATACTAGGAGGAACTTCCCAACAGTTGCAGATGCATTAGATCAAAAGGGTGACCACACAAGGTAATGAGTTCCCCATCTAAGGATGTATCTATGTATGTATTTATGTATTTTTTTTTTTTAGATTTTTTTTGACATGGATCATTTTTAAAGTCTATTGAACTTGTTAGCTCCCTGACCAGGGATCGAACCTGCACCCCCTGCATTGGAAGGTGAAGTCTTAACCACTGGACCACCAGGGAAGCCCCTGGATGTATGTATTTAGAGGTGGGGTAGCAGTGAACCCCTTGTAGTCCTGGGACCACCCCCACCCAGATGCATCTCATTGGGCAATGGCAAAGTGGAATTTAAACCTCCACGGAACCCAAGCATGGCTGCATCCCCCTTTGCAGGTAATGGGAAGGCACTGCTCAGGAGGGCTTGACCAGTCTGTGTCCCACCCCTCTAAGGCATTGGCCCAGTGATTTGGGGCAGACCACTGCAGCTGCTGCCCCATCCCCCAGGGCATGGTCACTCGCCTCCAAGTCCCCCAGGTCCTGCTTATTCAACACTACTACCTCTTGGCTGGGCTGCATGATCCAGCTGCCAGGAGGGGAATCACTGGCACCCACCCAGCATGACTCTTGCCAGATGGCAGGAGGGAGGACTGAGTGTCTCACTGGGTCTGCTGCCTGCTGGCCAGGAGTCCTTGGACGTTGGGAGTCCTTGGCTTCCGTACCTGTAAAGGGCTTTTGTTGAGTTCCAGGAGGAACATAGATGAGATGGCAAGAGAGTGGGGTAGAGTGGGCCTTTGGGGGTGTCATGCAAGTTTGGGTTTTACTCTTGCCTGTGTTTACTACCAGCCAGGCCCTTGCCCTCTCTGAGCCCCAGTTTTCACAGGGCGTCAGTGCTCCAAGGAAGGATCAGGGCACCTACAACCTCAACGCAGGGCTGTGGAGCTAATCTAGCCACTGCTACTTGCCACCTTCGTTTGACTTCAAGCAAGTGACATACATAAGTGCTCTGAGCCTCGATGTTTGCATCTGTAAAATGGGATAAATGAGAGCTGTGTCCTGCAACTCTGGGTTTAGAGCACTTAGCACGTTGTTATTAACCTTAATAAAACTATTTGCTGAGGGCCCACTTTGGAGAAAGCCCTGGGCCTCTGACTCCCCACTTTCTCTGCACTCAGACCCCAGACACAGCCCAGAGGCCAATGTGCGCAGGGAGCCCAGTGAACGACTCTGTCCTCTTGCAAGGGCCCGGTCAGTGCCCCTTCCCAGCCTCTTGCTCACTTGTAACCCGGTGCAGATCAAGCCGGCAGCCCTTCATCCTGGGGTCGGCCCTGAAGAACAGCCTCGAGGTGGGTTAAAGGTTGCAGTGGCCAGTCCAGGGTCTGTCCTGAGTTTGGCAGGGATGTCAGGGGTCAGGGTGCAATGAGAAAGATGGCCAGTTCAGAGGCATGGAGTGGGCGAGCAGGGCCCCACCAGTGAGCATCCCTGCAGAGCCTCCAGCAGGGCCCCGCGCAGCGCGGGACGCTGGGCGGGCAGGTGACATGTCCTCGAGGGCAGGGCCCAGGGCCGGTGTCCGAACCAGACGAGCTGCAAAGGCTGCAGGGGTCACGAGGCGCAGCCAGGCGCTTGGCGCAGCCCCGGGGGCGGGGCGGCGGGAGGTGCAGCCCGGAGCGATGGTGGGCGCAGCCAACTGTGCTCCGGCTCGCGGCGCGCCGCCCCGCCCCTAGCCGCGCTGCCCAATGGGGAGCGCGCAGACGGTGGGGGGGCGGGGCCTGGGCGGTGGCGGCGGCGCGCGGGCGCAGCACCCGGAAGTCGGCGGCGGCGGCAGCGGAGGCGGTGAGTACGCGGTGGACTACGGGCGGCGGGTGGCCGGCGGATGGCCGGCGGCGGGTGTCCGGTTGCGTTCCCCGCGGTGCTCGGGGCTCGGAGTCGGGAAGCGGGTCTGGGGAAGTGGGGCGCGGAGTCGGAAGCGGTCGTACAGCCCGCCCTGCCTCAGTTTCCCTTTCTCGAGGCAGTGAATGCAAATCCAGCGGCCGGTCCGGGGAGACCAAGCCGACCCCGGCCGAAGGAGCGTCCCTCCCATTCCTGGAAGGCGTTTCCAGTGTCCCCGCCTGGGTGGGGCGTGGGCCCCACAGGCAGGGCCGGTGTCCCTCGGTGGGGCAGACTGGCTGGCCGGGAGCTGCGCGGTCACCGCGGGGCGACGATGGGTGGGCTACGCGGCTGTCGGCCCCAGAGCCCTGAGTCACGCTGCTCCCTCCCTGCGCCCTGCTGCGGGTGACGGCTGATGTCTCTCCGGGGAGGCAGCAAGTGCCAGGTCATCTGTGCGTCTGGACACGGTCTTCCTGGGGTGGCTCAGTACTCAGACCTTCCCCCCAGGGCGTCAGGGGAGGGGACTGGGCAGGGCTGCACGCTGGGCAAGGCCTTGTAGCCTCTGGGTTTTAAGACGTCTTCCCGCCCAGCAGCTACCACGCTGGCCTCTGGGCCACAGATTTGACGTGGGCCTTCTGGCCTTGGACTGGTCCCTGAGGCTCAAGACCCGTCTGTCCTCCACTGGGGATGTCACATGGTCAGCCAGGCCTGCGCTGCCATCCTGCTGCGGACCTGCCCACTGATGTTTTGCTGTTGCTGTTTCCATGCGGCAGCTGTGCAGTAATGGTGCTGTAAGGGGCGCCTGCAGCTGGTAGCTCTTGGGAATCGCTTTTTGCTGCTTGTTCCTTAGTCTTCTGGGCAGCCTTTCACGGCAAGTGTTTGTTGGCCAGACACCGTTCACAGCAAAGAAAACTCAGGCTGAGGGCCAATGGTGTTCCCAAGGTCAGTAAGAGCCAGGGTTGGCCTCTCCTCCTGAGCCCCTCTCCCAAGAACCTTCCTGTGTCGGGTGACCTTTCGTGTGGGGTGGGGCTGCAGGAGGGTGGCTGTGTTGGCAGGTGGACACAGCAGAGCTTCTGTTCCCCCCTCTCCAGGTTCCCAGGGCTCCCAGTGGGCGGAGCGTGTTGCCCTGTGCTCCTACCCCCTTGGACCCCTGACCATTCACTTCAAAAGCATGTGTCCTGCAGTCCTGTGGCTGTGTGTTACTGGTGTGTCTGCAGAATGCAGGCCCCTCAGACCAGGCCACTAGCTGTCAGCTCTGCCCCGCTGCCCAGCCCCTGAGCCGTATTACTGCCTCACGCTTTGTTTGTGTTTTCATTTCTGGGCTGTCACTTTGATCATGTTTACTCTGGGTGTAGTCACATGTGGTGTTGTGGGGACTTATTCCTGTGCTGGCTGCTGCTCTAGAAGGCGCCTCCCAGTCCCACTCGCCTGTCCGTGGATGCTGCTGTTTCTGAGGATGTCAGTTGCCCAGGGCAGGGAGGTAGGCGGGCTGCTACAAATAGGGCCACACTCGTCACTGACACCCCAGATGTGTGAGGACTGGGTCCATTCTTTGGCAACATGTCAGCCGGTGTTCAGGACAGTTTGTTGGTCTGGACCTCGGGGTTTGGTGATGGGCTCTGAGAGAATGAGGTCACCCCTGGACCACTGAGTTCCCTTTTCAGGATATCGATGAAGCCTTTTTTTTTTTCCCTCTCAACTTTTTTTTTTAGGTTGAAGAAATAATGGATACATGCTTAAAAGTAAAGAGGCCAGCCCGCACCTCCTGGTGTTGGCTGGTACTCAGGGCGGCTCTGCTGGGTCTTCAGGACCATGCCTACTATAAGTATTTGCTTCCACCCTCTTTCGAGGGGCTGGTGGGAATGCCCCCTTCCTCCCCTATTCACCATGTGAGCCATAGGGGCCGCCATAAGGCCGGGCTGGCCCCCGCCTTGTGGGGAAGCTGTGTTCCTGCCAGGAGGGGCCGGGGTGCGGAGCATCCAGAGCTCGCCGTGGCTCACTGTATCCCTCATCTGTGTTGCCCTTTTGAACCTTGAAGGGACAATGATACTTGGTATGAGGCTGAATTAGTGCTCCTAAGACATCTTGAAGAGCTCAGGAAAGAGTGTCGCCGTAGAAAATGTGTCATGGTGAAATGCTACTTATCAGCCAGATGACAGAGCGTAGATTGTGGAGTTCTAGGTCGTGGGCGGGGAGGAGGGCGCGGTGTTTGGGGGGTGGCAGCGGGCTGCTTGGAACGATTAGGATGGCAGGGCTTTCTCAGCGCAGGCTCCAGAACAGCGACAATGTGTTCCCATGTGTTTACCTCTTCTGCTGGCAGCCTGGGGGGACGTCACACGTCACTTGTAAAGAGCAGCTCCTGCCGTCCTGCTCTGCCCTGTGCAGGGTGGGTGGGGTGCCCAGCTCCTCTGCTCAAGGCCAGATGGACAGGCTGGCTAGCCTTGACTGCATTCCTCCACATGTGTGCGGTGCTGGGCGTAAGGAGTGGGGTCGCCGACTCTAGGGCTCCGTCACCCCCTGCCCAGAGCCCTAAGGAACAGCCAGAGGAGACTGATTGCTGGGACCCGGGGCCTCACTGTCCTGCTGGCCCAGGCCCCTTTGTTCCTGCTTGCTCGCATGTGTCCCCGCGTTCCTCGCTGCCTCTGGCCAGCATGCTCCCCTCTGTCTGACAGAGGGAAGTGCTCCCTGAGGGCACAGGCCACCACCCCATCCGGTGGTCACCTGAGTGTGTGTGTCCTTGTGCAGAACTCAGGGCAGCCTGGTCGCTCCGTCCTGTTCTGAAGAGCTCTGAGCTGGGGCTGGATCCGCCTTGTCCGGTCTCCCGAGAATTGCTCTTCCTGCCTCACCCCTCAGTGCCCCCCACCCAGAGTAGCAACTCAAATCCAGTGGGGAAGGAGGGCAGGGTCTGTCCATGTTCTCCTCATGGGCAGCTTTCCAGGTGGATGATCCTGTTTTCCCTACGGGAAGTGTGCAATGTCCAGCTCCAGGGACGGTGCAGAGTGAGCCCAGCATGCAGCCGCCATCCAGATCAGGGTGTGGACACCATCACTAGCCCCCAGACGTCTCCCTGTGGGTCTCCATTGTCCCCTGGCCAGGTGGCCTGCCCTGACTTCTGTACCCACGCATGAGTCCTGCTTCTTCCTTGCCTCGTACAAGCACCGAGTGGTATGCTCTCATGGGTGGGGTCCCGCTTTGCCCCACGCTGCTCAGGCAGGTGGACACTGCTCTGGACAGACAGCCTGGCTTCCAGCTCCGGGCTGTGGACTTCCTCATCTGTGTCACTTCATGGACACGGGTGCCCCACAGTGCCTGGTGTGCCCTGATCAGTCGGAGTTTTAGAAGCTTCTGTGAAAAGCCAAGAGGGAGACTCACCTTCCAGATACCACAGCATATGCTGAAGCTCAGGGGCCAAGAGGCCGAGTGGTGGGGTGTCCAGGGCATGGCCCGGGTGGTGGCAGACAGCATGCCTGTCTACTGGGAAGCATGGGGGTCCGTGGCTCACACCTCCCACATAGGCAGACCCTGGATACATCCTAGAACAAAGCCCAAATGCAACCACGCACGGAAATCAAGAGAAAGGGGCTCTTGCTTTGGGATGAGGAGGGCGAGAGCCATGCAGTACAAGTGGGGGGACTTGCTGTGGAAGGACAGATGGGTTCAGATGGAGGCAGCACAGGCAGAGGAATGGGCCACCCCACCCCACTGCCACCGCACTGTGGGACAGAGGCCCTGGATCCTGGCACGGTGTGCCAGTGGCTGCTGGGGGATGCCAGCAGACCACCTGAGCATCTCCTGCCACTGCGGTAAGGGTGGGGGGAGCAGTGGCGGGTCCCATCGTGCTGGACACCCGTGCGCCAGACATTGGAGGGAGTCGGCCGAGCATGCTCATCTAAGAGCGTCACCTCCTGCCCAGTGATTCTGCCTCCCGGGTGTCTGCCTGGGAGACCGGAAGATACCTGTCGGAAAGGTCCTCAGCCTGTTTGCAGAATGTGTGTGCCGGGCTCTGCTGTGTTGCTCTGCATGGGTGGAAGCTGGATGGCAAGAGTGGATAGAAGACGCACGTGCCCCGGGCAGCAGCAGGCGGGTGGGGGATGCCGCTACCCCGGGCGTGGATGAACTGCACAGCCAGGTGGCAAGAAGACAGGGTGGCGGGGTCCTGTGCATGTGATGGAGCATACATCTGTGGAGTACGTGGAGCCATGGGCGGGGCCCTTCCTTCGGGGCCTTGCGGTGAGCACAAGATGACATGCCCCCCAACCCTAGTGCTGACAAAGATGGCTTCTCTCCGCCACCAGGCCCAGGGACCCACTGCCACGCCACGTGGGCACTCCGGGCACTTGTCAGGATGTTCGGCCATCTCACAGCCTGCATGCTCCGGTCCCGGGAGGCCCCCTCAGACTCCTGCCCGTGAGGCTTCCCCTCAGCCCAGGCCACCGTCTGGGGTCTTCCTTCCGTGGGGGCCCGTCTGAGGCCTGGCTGCACCCCTGTATGCGAGGCAGTTGTAAGGCAGCCCCCCAGCGAGATACACATGGGCACAGTGATTCCAGAACTGTGGCCAGGACAGAGCCGGTTGCCCCACTGTGAGCTTTCCTGGGGGCTGCTCGCACCTGGGGAGGGTCAGCAGGGATGCTCAGGAGCATGCTGGCTGCAGAGCATTTCCATGACATGGCTGGAGCAGCTCGTTCGTGTGCCAGGGGGTGCAGATGGGCAGGTCCAGTGCCCGGGGCATCCTGAGAGCATGTACAGGGGTCAGGAGACCCCACGTGTGTCCACACTATCACCCTGAGTGCAGCCAGCAGGCACCCCCATCCCCCAGAGCCCCTGTGTGGCCTCTGGCACCACCTGAACTGTTGGTGAGAGAGGAGCCTGCCCAGGATGTGCCCGACCTGGGAAGGGGGTCCCCAGCTGTCCCTCCTCTGCCCCGTGGCACTGGGGCCTGGCCTCCTCCAGGTCAGTGTATCACCTGCCCCATCGGGTGGGGGCCCTGCTCTCCTGGCCTGGGTCCCCCACTGCCATCCTGCTTGCCATGGGGCCAAGCAAGGGGGAGGGAGGGGGAGGGAGGGAGCCCCCTCACCTGCAGAGGGCAGGCGTGTGGCATCCGACTGCCATCCGCACACCTGTCGGGGTGTGCGCGTCACCTTAGCGGCCTCCACACCCATTGGGCTGGCACGGCTTCCTGTATCGCTTGAAGCTGCAGACTTTGCCCACCTCCAGGCAGCGTCCACCCTGTGGTCGCTGAGGCCCGTGGATGAGGCTCCTCCTCAGGCCCCGGGACCTTCCTGCCCACCTCTGGCTCTGCCTCTGCCTCTGGCCACCTGGCCCTCGTGGCAGCCCCAGCAGCCACAGAGCTCTGACGTGGGCGTGTGGACACCCCGGGCTCCAGGTGGAGACGGGCGGGGTGGGGATGGCGTTAGAAAGCCGGCGCGCTTCTGACCCAGTCGACCCCCGTCCCTCGGCACCTGCCAGCCCAGGTGCTCTTCAGGGTGACTTCCTCCTGACAGGCTTAGATGTCACCTGGTGAGGAGGAGCCCTGAGTTTACCTGGAGCAGTGGGACCTGTTGAACTGCTCCCCCCACCTCACCTTCCCGCTCCGTGGCCTTGGAAGCCTTGGGAGTGGAGGGGAGCGTTTCCCAGAGGCGGAGCGCCCCAGGCAGGATGCCCCAGTCAGTGCCCCGCTGCAGTGCAGTGGTGGGACGGCAGTGGTGTGTCCAGGGCTTGCTCTGGGAGCCCCGAAAGTCACAGCGGTGTCAGGGAGGACTCACCAGGCCCCGAAGAGGGTGTTGGAGCTCGGCCTGCGTGGGGGCAGGATAGGAGAAGGGCCCTGCACCCACAGGACCTGCGAAGGAGGGTGCTGGGGGTGGTGGGAGTGAAGTGGGAAGGGGAGGGGCCAGTTGGCAGCGGGCCTGGCTCGAGTGGGGGGTGAGGGATTGGAGAGAAAGGCAGTTCCTGATGGTCTCCTCCCCAGGGGCTGGCTTTCCTCTGGTCCTTCCCTCCCAATGACCGCGTCTTCACTCTTCACTGAGGCCGCAGCCCTGGGTTCCGCGCCCACACCTCTGGCAGCAAGCTGCCCGGAGACCTCTCGGCAGCCTTCCTCTGACCACGGAGCCCTTCTTGCCACCACCTTCTGGAGGGCTTGTCTGCCACCCACCTGGGCCAGCTAGGGTGGCGGGGTGCTGCAGCCGAGTTGGGGGGCTCTGCATCTGGCCTGTGAGCAGCGGTGGCCGGCGACCTCACCCAGTGCCGGTCATGCAGCCTGGGCTGGGCGTGGGGGGGATGGCAGGCATGCTGGCCTCCTTTGACGGCCCAGAGTAGTGTGTTCCTGGTGAGGCAGCCCTCTGTCCTGGAGGGCCCAGGGGCGGTGGGATCTCAGCAGGGCTTCTCCCATTGACCTTGGCCAGCCTGGTTGCCACAGATGACACAGGCCGACCTTGCCTGGAGCATCCTTGTGTCTGGGAGAGACCAGCCCCCTCAGGGTGGGGGACCTGTGTCTTCTGTGCTGGACTCTGGTCACGTGGCAGGTGCCGGGAGCCCCGCCAGCTACACGGGACAGGTGGGATGACCAGGCCCTGTGATGCCCAGCGTGCTTCCCATCACCCTGCACTGCGTTCTGGGTGGTTCTCATTCTCTGTGCCTAATCTGCTCCAACATTCTCTGCCAAGTTTTAAGTGGTACTTACTGGGGCTGCTGTTTCTAAGGGGTCTTTCTGGTGCTGGGGTAGACCCCCCGTTTACTCTTTATCATGTCCTTTCCCTGCAGATATTCCTGAGCTCCTTTCTCCTGCACTCAGTGTCTGGTTTCTGGGACGTGGGGACTACTGCTGGTTCTTGCTGTGGTGCTTTGTTTTATGTGGTTCTTTCTATTGTACTGCTTTTTGTTCTTGAAATTATTTGTGAGACTTCTCGGAAGTCTGTGATGAAGAGGAAAACTTTGGTTTGCCTGGTGCCCAGGGCACTGCCGGTGCAAACACCCATCAGACCAAGTCCCTGGACCCCCGGTGTGGCCTAGCTCTGCACATGGAGCTTCTCAGGGACCACCCCCACTTCTGTGCGCCTTCCCTGCGGCCCTGGTGTGGCTGTGGATACAACCCCCCCACCCTAGGTCCCTGTCCTGGGGCAGCCCTGGGCTGTGTCTTCTGTCTCCCTCACCCCTGAGGCCACCAGAGCCCGGTTTGCCCCATGGGCCAGTGCCCTGGGGCAGGAACTGCTGCTGTACTCTGCTCCCTTTCCTCTCTGGGTTCCTGTGTTCTCTGAGATGTTGGCTAAATCCTGCACAACCTTGTCAGCTCTTGGTTGCTTTTAAGATTTTTCACCTTCTTTCAAGCGTTTGGAGTTACCTTTACCAGGGAGGTCGGTCCCAACAGTCTGCCTACCAGTATTGGGATCATCAGGCACTCCTGGGATGATGGCCACCAGTGGACACTACCAGGCCGCCATGGGGGGAACCCAGCCTGTTCCCATCACCTTGGGGAGCCCTTCTGCACAGGGCCCTTCTGCGTCAGCACTGCATGTGGCCCAGCGTCCCGGGTTGGGGGGCAGCGGCTGGCAGCCCATCTCACATGGTGCACGTCCCCTAGCGCCCCGGGTTGCTGCAGATGGTGTTCGTCACCGCGGCAGCGCCTCAGCTGCACAGCCACAAAAGTTGGTGCTCTGAGGCTGTCACCACATCTGTGCCTGGAGGAACACAGGGCTGAATCCTGGGGGTCCCTCCAGGGCCCGTGGGGGCTGACAGGGAAAGTAGTGGAGTGAACCCTGCCCCTGCCACCCGCGCCAGCCAGACCAGTGAGCACGAGTGAGAGGAGGGTGGGACGCCCGAAGGCCTCGTGCACTGGGCAGCTACTGCGTGGCTCTGAGCCACGGTTGTGTCTGTGGTGCTGGCTTTGGGCTCCGGCCCCTCCTTGGCTTCTCTTTGCACGGTGGCCAGAGCCACCACGCCCGCCCACCCACCACACGATGCTGGTATGGCTTTGAAGCCAGGGTCGGTGTGGTGGGATCATCCTCCTGTGAAGCCCAAGGTGGGAAGGGTTCCGTTTCAGACCCCAGAACCAGAAGCAGTTGCCAACAATCCAGGGCCAACGAGGTCACAGGCGTCAGGGGGATGTCTGGCCAGCGCCCAGGAGCGTGTTTACAGAGATGGGCGAGTGTCAGGGCAGCCGACACGCAGTCTCCTCATCCAGCGAGGGCCTGGGCGTCGTGAGCCCGTTCCATTTGGGCAAGGGAGCTTTGCAGGTTTGGGAGGCAGTTCTATCGTCTGCCATTTACTCAACTCATTTTTCCTTCTCCCGCAGACCTCGTTACCCCGTGTGAGCCAAGCCACCCCTTGGGGACCCATGTGCATCATCTTCTTTAAGTTCGATCCTCGCCCTGTTTCCAAAAATGCGTACAGGTAACCCCCTCGTGCTACGTCTGCTATCCTGCTCGGCCTTGGGAACACGCCATCCTCAGTGCCTGTTTGGGCTCCATGTGCGGGGTTGGGGGCAGAGGCCAGGCCCTGGGACACGCTGCCCGGGCCCTGCCCTGCCCTCTCCCACAGTGGCCACTCAGTGTGGGTAGGGACCCTGAGTCGATGTGCAGAGATGCTAAGACTGAGCCGCTGAAGGTGGCCACGTGGGCAGGATGGGGGAGTGACGTGGGTCCAGCACAGCCCTGCACCTCTGACTGGGGATCAGGTGGCAACAGAACAGAGTGACAAGGAGCGAGACCTGGCTTGTGGGGCTGGAGCCTGTGGCCAGTGAGCAGTCTGGGTGGTGAGGGCAGAGTGTGGGGGGCGGGTCAGGGAAGCTGGGGGACCAGCTGGAGGAGGCAGGAGGCCGAGGCCAGGGAGGGGCCACACACGGTCCGGTTTCCTCTCCTCCCTATGACCCCCGGCTCTGGACGGCGCCCCTCCATTCCCCGGCACCCTGATGGGAATCCACCGACATTTATCCACACGGAGAACGAGGCTGGGATGTGACCCTCAACCACAGATGAGCCACTATTGTGACTGCCTAAGAAGTTTACATCATCTCAAGATCTGGAACATTTCAACTGGCTTCTGGGATTCCATGCTACTGATGTGTGGCTGAAGTAACTCATTCCAGGCTGGGGAACGGGGAACAAGGGGTGCCCAGTGTCCCTTTCCTGCAGGGGAGTGGGCAGCAGGGCCATGCTGGGGGCCGGGAGCTGGCCCTGAACAGCCCCCGACAGAGCATGCCGTGTGAGTCGGGGTCCAGCCAGGGGACAGAACCCCGGAGCAGTGATTCGAGCAGGGAACGTCTAACTCGTGGAAACATAAACTGTTGTGGGATCGGGGTGCCCGAGGCAGAGCCTGTCCTCCATCCTTGGGCTGAGACCCAGACCTTGCTGGGGGCACAGCCGTGGCACACCGGGCGGCCGGGAGCTCTCTGGGCACTTGCTGGAAGTCTGCCCGCTCCGCTCACGCTGGCCGTTGTCTGGGGCGCTTGTTGCTGGGGAAGCCGCACCCAGAGCCTGGGAGAGAAGCCTCTCCCCCTGCAGCGTCCCTCCAGCGCCCTCTGCTGACAGAACTGGACCCGCAGCCACTGCAGAGCCCCCAGGAAGCGCGGGAGTGGGGCTGAGGCAACAGGTGGATGGATCACTGGCGCTGTCGCCTCCCGCTCTGAGAGTGGCACTCCTTCCTCCTGACAAGTGAGGACACGCGGCCTGATGGCCACCGAGTCCATGGCTGCCTTGGTTCTTACTCACGGATTCAGCCAAGCCCTGAGGTCACCCCTGTTCTCCTGGGAGTGAGAAGGAATGGAAGGGACAGGGAGGGGAGCCTGCGTCCTGCCAGGACCTGCCTCTGACAGCTCCCGGGCTGGGACTCGGTCTCAGCATTGATCTCAAATGTTGTCCTAGCCTGATGGTGTTGGAGGATGAGAGGGGCTTCCGGCTCTGGGGTGGGCAGCTCTCACGTGTGATGTGGGACTAGGACGGGAGGAGTGGGGGTGGGGCTGCTGTAGGAGGGACACTGCAGCAGGGCCGTGAGGAGAGCCTGGTGAGCCGACCCTGGCCCATGGGAGACCAAGGAGGGGCCCCCAGCTCCTGGAGTTGGGGGGGGCAGGCTCAGAGCCAGGAGGCCTGGCTGTCCTCACCTGGGCTCCCTCTCACCTAAGCTGTCACTGCCCTGGCTGGCAATGCAGCAGCTTCTGCCCCCACCCCAGTGCCCGTCACTGTGTTCACTGCCGGCCCCCCACCCAGTGATGTCAGAAGAAGAAGTGTACTTTGTGTGTGTGTGTGTTTGTGGTTAAGTATACATGACATAAATTTACCGTTTTTAATCGCAGAGCTCAGCGGCATTAAGCATTCACACTGTCATGTAACCGTCACCAGAACTTTCTCATCTTCCCAAACTGACACTCTGTCCCCAATAAACACTGACTCCCCATCCCCCTCCCCAGCCCCTGGCACCCACCCTCCTTTTTGTCTCTATGACCTTGGCTCTTCTAAGTCCCTCATGGAAGTAGCATCATATGTTTTCTTTTTGTGTCTGGCTTTTTTTCACTCAACATAATGTCCTCAAGGTTCATCCACATTGTAACATGTGTCAGGATTTCCTTCCTTTTTAAGGCTGAATAATGTTCCTTTGTGTGGATGGACTACGTTTTGCGTCTGCATCCATCCTGTGGGCGGACACCTGTACTGTTCCCGCTTCTCGGCTGCTGTGGACATTAGTGTACAAGTACCTGTCCCAGCCCTCCTTTCAGTCCTTTTGGGTATATACCCAGAATCAGAAAATCCTGGATCACACAGAACCGCCAAGTTGATTTCCTCGTGTGTCTTCTGATGGCTGTGCCAGAGGCTCCTTGCAGCGTTGGTCCGTGTCCTCATGTTGGGTGGTGGAGTGGGTCTTTGTGGTGCTTCGTCGTCATGCATCATTGAGACTAGGTCCTCTCCCCACAGCCGGAAAGGCCCAGACCCAGGGCTGCCGTCCACTTGGACGCCACTGCCCACAAAGCCTGTCCAGGGCCTGGGACCCACACAGTCCCCTGCTCCGGCACTTTTGACATCGCACCTGTTTTCATCTGTGTTTGTGAGCTAAGGTCACCCCTGTGTCAGTAATGCTCCAGGGTCAGCTGATTGCAGAGGACTCTTCCATCTGGGTCTGTGGCCATCCCTGCCGTGTGTAAGCACTGATCTACACAGATCACCTCTGTCCTGAAGGACAGAGTGGGACATCCTCACTCTGATGCTGTGGGTGGTGCCGCTCCTGGCTTTGTCCTTTCCTTTGTCCTTTGTCCTGTTTTCTGGCCTCCCTAGAATTAGTTCCTGAAAGATGAGGCCAGCCGTGCCAGCCCTGCCGTGCCTGCGGGGTTCTTGAAGCCTCTCTCCCCTCCTTGGGCTGCAGCCGATTTAGAGCGTGTGTCCTGTGGGCTATTCAGCCAAATGCCCTCGTGGGTGTGGGAAGGGAGGGGTGACAGCCCGGTGTGGCCGGGAGTACATGTGAACTGCCTCTGCAGAGCAGCTCCAGGCCTGATGTTGGGCTGGGCTGTGACTGTCATGGACCCCTCACCTGCATCCCACCCCCATGTCACCAGCCCACTGCCCTCCATATTGGGGCACCCATCCCTCCAGATGTGGCAGCCCTCCCCCATCATATCCCACTGCCATGTCCCCCCAGGCACTGCCCAGCATGATCCCCCAGGCGCCCTTGGGTTTGACCTGCCTTCCAGGCTGCATACCTGCCCACCCACAGGTGCCGCGCCCTCCTGGGGTTGCCCCTGGGGGGTCCCAGCCTCTGCACCGCACCCCCCACCACGTCTGAGGTTGCCCAGCACTTGGAACCTACATATTTTGCCGACACGATGAAAGTCCCGAATCAGGGGACCCCGAGTTCATGGGATGGGGGTGTCCTGAGTGGGCCTGACCTCATCGGGGTGGCCCGCAGAGCGACCAGCCCCTCCTCAGGGAGTAAGCTGCTGCCCTTGGAGGGGCCCGTGGCCAGAGCTTGAGGGCGGCCTCCAGGAGGCGAGTGACCTTGGCGCACAGCAGGCGAGACCAGGGGCCCCAGTCACATGGCTTCAAGGAACTGACCCCTGCAACAGCGGAGACCCTGCTGACCAGCACCTGTGTCATCCCGGGGCTGAGCACCTGGCCGAGATGATGGGTGGGCGTTGCTTTAAGCTGCCGCATTTGTGTAGGTGTTTGGCTGCATAGAAGACCAGCATACTCCCGTCAGGATGGCGCTGTCATGGCTGTCACGTCACCACCCCCTTTGTCAAAATGTCATTTAGACCCAAAAGCTGATGCTTTTACTGGCTCCACCTGGAGGGACTGCTGGGCCAGCTGTTGCCCTTTGGGGTGGCTTCCACGGAGATCGCCACTACTGGACACTTCACTGGACCCTGGCCTGTGCACCCGTCACTGCTGCTAAACTCCCCCCCCCCACCGTGGTGTGCAGATCCCTCCCCTGACTGTGCCCAGACCCACCCCTCAAATGGTGACAGACCCTTTCCATGACTGTGCCCAGTTGGACTCGGAAGTGAGGAGTGAGGGGCTTCCTCTCTCTTGGAGCCTCCACGTGGTACCATCATGCCCACCAGCAGTTCGGCTAAACAGCGACTCTGATGAAAGCAACCCAGCGCTTCAGGCTCCTAGCAATTAGCAAACGTCTCGCTTCTTTTCTACAAATGGGCAGTTGGAGTAAGGGGACAGAGGCACTGCTCTTTCGCTTTGTTCTTTTCCCTAAGTTTTCCTTTCTGGAGTCTTCACAAGAATGGGAACCAGAAGCCACGGCACCGGCCTGGTTCGGGCTCAGCCTCCCGTCCCCTACGACTGCAGGGGTCAGGCGAGCGGGCAGGTGAGGGGCGCTGGGCACCTGAAGGAGGATGCTTGATCCTGGCACAGGAGCCACCGCACCCTCTGGGGGGCCCAGGCCCCACAGCCAAGTCTCCCCACCCGGGGTGTGGGGGGCATTGCGCTGTCCTTCTCCTGACTGCTGCTTAGCCAGCTTCTGCCAGGATGGGTTCCGGACTGGGTCACAGGGGGACAGGGCAGACATGGCAAGGGGCAGGGGGTGGGGTCCGGGTCAGGGCCTGGCAGCTGGAGCTGCAGAGGATCCTTCTGTGAGCGGCTGCGGCTTGTGTCAGGGATATTGAACCCCCTGCCCCCTGCGCCTGGACCTGGTGCAGCCCTAGAGCCAGCTGTGTGGAGGGAGAGCCAGGTCACAGGCTAGACGGGCATCCTGAGGGTGGTGAGGCTTCCAGGGTGGTCCCTGGCGGTGCCAGCGCCTGTGGCCGAGGTGGTGTGGGAGGCACAGGTGGGGGGTAACATGTGCACAGGTGAGACACTTCTAGGGCTCTGGGGTGCCAGCACTGGTTTTGCCTTCAATTTTGTGTCTTTGTTAATTCACATTTTACCACAAGCCGATATTCATGAAATCAATGAGTCGATGCAAACAGTACTTCTGAAGACTTCTGAGGATCTAACCCCTGACTCAGCGAACTTGGTTTCAGACCCACTGTGGCCCCAGGTGCCGCGCCCGCCTGTGGTGCTTGGAGGGTCCTTCGGCGGCCACTCTTAGACCCCGGGGTCTACGGGACCCTGTGGGGTGACCCTGCCCACTCAGTCACCGTCTGTGTTCGTAGTTTTTTTTGTTTGTTTTTTTTTGCGGTACACGGGCCTCTCGCTGTTGTGGCCTCTTCCGTTGCGGAGCACAGGCTCCGGACGCACAGGCTCAGCAGCCATGGCTCACGGGCCCAGCCGCTCTGCGGCATGTGGGATCTTCCTGGACCGGGGCACGAACCCATGTCCCCTGCATCAGCAGGCGGACTCTCAACCACTGCACCACCAGGGAAGCCCCTGTAGTTATTTTAAATGGCAAAGCTGACCGAAAACTTCGTTTTCTTACCTCAAAACCAGGGCCCTGAAAACATCAACGTCTTTCCTAATTGCCAAAGAAATACTTGTTTGATTCATAATACAAAACACTAGTGAAACACAGAGAAGTCCTCACTCGTTCTCTCCCAAAGACACCCCAAAGCGCGGGACGGAGCAGCCCTTGGAGTCCCTGAGCGCTGGTGGGAGGCTTACAGGGTGTCCTCAGGGAAGGGACCGAAGGGCAGGAGGATATGCCCGCCCAGCGCCCTGTTCCGGGTGGCAGAGCGAGCAGGGCTGAGCCGGCAGCCACCCATCTCCTCCTCCCAGCGGGTTCCCGTCCTCTCTGGGACTTGCCCACGTTGCTGCCTACCAAGGTGCGTTGTCCTGGTAACAAGAGGAAACACGTGACTCTTCCACATTCACGCGAGACCCTCAGCCATGCTCTCTCCTCAGGCTCATCCTGGCCGCCAACAGGGACGAGTTCTACCACCGACCTTCCAGGGCTGCAGACTTCTGGGGGAACAACAACGAGGTCCTCAGCGGTGAGTGTCCCCGCCGTCCACCCAGCACCGTCCACTCAGCTTCACGTGCCCGGATCCCCGGGGGAAGCAGCTGGAAGGTGGGGGTTGTATTTGGAGCCACCATCCGCTGCGGTTGGTCTCGTGTGAGGCATGAGTTCAGACCGGTCACCTCGGAGCATCATGGTTGTGTGTGCACGCATGTGTGTGTACATGCATGTGTATGTGCATGTGATTCTGTTACACACATGCACCCCTTGCCCCAGGGAGAGTGGCCTGAGTTTGGGGAGCAGAGGCCTGGCTGGCAGGGCTGGGGGAGCCGATGAGGAGCCCATGGGGTGGAGTGGAGGTGACCACACCCCGCCTGCCCTGCCGGTGGCTTCCGTGGGCCCCTTGGAGGGAGCAGCTCCTATCCCTGCAGGCAGGGGCCACTCGGAGGACGTGCAGACAGGTGTTGGCCGGGCCAGGGACCCTCTGCCTGCAGAGCCTGGAAGCTCATTTGGAGCATCCCCAAAGGCCTCCAGTGTGGACTGGGGTTGGGCAGTGGTGCTGTGTGGGAGGAGGATGGGAGTGGGGAGACCAAAATGGGGGTCTGGAAGGAGGTAGGGAGAGCTGTGAGCGGGGCCCTCAGGGTAGGAGTGCAGGAGGGTGAGGCTGGGTCTCGGCCTCACCAGAAGCTGCTCGGGAGACCTTGGATACCTGCTTGCTCGGGAGTGCGGGGTGGGACTGGCGGGCAGGCCCCCGCTGCCTGAGCTCTGGGCACAGCGGTCATGTGTGTGGGGTCTTCAGCCAGGCCGGCCATGGCTCCCCCAGAGGTCCAGTGGCAGGTCTGCTGGGCCACGGGAGGGGGTCCGAGGGGAGCCTGTGGGCATGGCCAGGACCATCCTGGGCTAGGACAGAACAAAGGGGCCGTGGGGAGAGGGCAGGCCGTGTGTGTCACTGCTGCAAGGCACGCATGAGAGGCTGAAGTGGGGGCTGCTCAGGACGGGTGAGGTGAAGGGCGAGGAGCTGATCCTTCGGGAGGGAGGCAGGAGGCACTGCTGGGGCACTTTGTAGATGAGGACATGAAGGCTCAGACGAAGGGTGAGCCTGCCTGGGCCCCTCGGCCGTCCTGGCCCCTGGGCTCCATGCTTCCTGCCCTGGTCAATGCCCATCCCACTGGGGAGCCCCAGCCACTCAAGTCCTTCCCCCTTTGCAGTGGTTTGGAGGCAGCCCCTAGTGCATTGATACAGGTCCTGCCAGGTGGGGGGGTGGCCCTGCTGCACCGCAGTGCTGGGTTGACCCGTGGCCACCACGCCCGGCTCAGGCCTGGGAAACCCCAAGGTCCACTCTCTCCCTCTGTCTGGCATCGCCCAGCGTGCACAGAATTGTAACAGCAGCATCAGCGTTGCTGGGGACTTGTTAGGTGTTCAGGAACCTCTGGGTTCTGTTTCTTCAAGTCCTCTGTCTCCTGCTGTCTCTCCTCAGCCCCCCAGTCACACGTGTGTCAGTTTATCTGAAGTGGTCGTGCCCTTCGGTTATGCTTGGTTCACTTAAAAGCCCTCTGTTGTCCCTGCTCCTTTTTAGGTGGTTTCTATCGCCATATCCTTTACTCATGTTCACTAACCTTTTCTTCTTTAGTGTCTAATTTGCTTTTAATCCCATTCTGCATATTTTTCATCTCACACACTGTAGTTTTTATCTCCAGAAATTCCACCATGGTATCCTCCTTGTCTGGACTCTGTTGTTTGGCCAGATGTGGAAGCTTCATTCACTTTCTAGTTGTTGGTTTGTCAGAGGCCTCTGTGCTCTGGATGTGAATCCTTTGCTGGATAACTGTGTCACTGTCTCATTTTCTTCATGAAGTCCCTTGGTGAGCAGAATGTTTTATTTTAATGAAGTGCTGTTTATCTTCTGTTTTGTGACTTGTTCTTTTTGTGTCTTACCCACAAAGTCTTTGCCTATCATGAGGTCGTAAAGATATTTTCCTCTTTGTGCTTCTGGAAGCCTCCTGATTTGGGTTTATGCTTAGGTCTGTGATTTGTCTCAAATTAAACTTTGCGCGCGGTGCAAAGCAGGGACTGAGCCACGCCCACCTCTCCCGCTGTCCCCGCAGCACCGACCAGTGGGCCTCCTCTGGCCTGTGCATGACTACGGCAAACTGGCTGAAAGTCAGTTGATCACATCCGTGTGGGGCCATTGTGGACTCTTGTGTCCCAGTGACATGTCTCGGGTGCTGCAGCCTCTGAGCAAGTCTGGGAACCAGCTGAGGTGAGCCCTGTGGCTTTGCTGCTTGTTGGGACTGCTGTGGACATCCTGAACTTCAGGGCCAGCTTATGAATTTCTATAAACACCAGCCCACGGGGTCTTCACTGGGATCATGGTCACCCTCTTGGTCATTTGGGGAGAACTGTCATCCTTTTTTTGTTTTGTTTTGTTTTATTTTTTTATTGAAGTACAATTGATTTACAAGGTTGTCTTAATTTCTGCTGTTCAGCACAGTGATTCAGTTATACATACATATGTGTATATTCTTTTCCATTATGGTTCATTATAGGATATTGAATATAGTTCCTTGTGCTGTACAGTCGGACCTTGTTGTTTATCCATCCTATATGTAATAGTTTGTATCTGCTAATCCCAAACTCCCACTCCATCCCTCCCCTACCCGCCTCCCCCTTGGCATCCACAAGTCTGTTCTCTATGTCTATGAGTCTGTTTCATAGATATGTTCATTTGTGTCATATTTCAGATGACACATACAAGTGATATCATATTATATTTGTCTTTCTCTTTCTGACTTATTTTACTTAGTACAATAATTTCCATCCATGTTGCTGCGAATGACATTATTTTGTTCTTTTTTATAGCTGAGTAACATTCCACTGTATATATGTACTACATCTTCTTTATCCATTCATCTGTCAATGGACATTAGGTTGTTTCTATGTCGTGGCCATTGTGAATAGTGCTGCTATGAACATTGGGGTGCATATATCTTTTCGAATTAGTTTTCTCTGCGTATACGCCCAGGAGTGGGATTGCAGGATCATATGGTAGCTCTATTTTTAGTTTTTTTCAGGAACCTCCATACTGTTCTCCACGGTGGCTTCACCAATTTACATTCCCACCAACAGTGTAGGAGGCTCCCTTTTCTCCATACTTTGGGAGAATTGTCCTCTTAACCATGTGAGCTTCCCGGGCGAGGAACAAGGCTCCTCCTTTAACTAGGTCTGCCTGACGTCCATCCCTCAGCACACACGTCTTTCCTGTAACGTTTTCCTAAGTGTTTTGAAAATCTTTCAGTGCTGTTGTAAATGATTAATTGAATTTTCATTTTCCAGTTCTTGCCAAGTATTCACTTACTCCAGTAGGTTTTTCTTGTAGATCCTTTTGGGTCTTCTTCACATACGATCCTATCTTGTACAAATAAGGACAGTTTTGCTGCTTTCAGATCTTTGCAGCTTTTAGTTCTTCTACTATTATAACTTATTAATGTTATAATAATAATACGTTAATGACTTAGCTTTTTTTTTTTTTGCGGTACGCGGGCCTCTCACTGTTGTGGCCTCTCCCGTTGCGGAGCACAGGCTCCGGACGCGCAGGCTCAGCGGCCATGGCTCACGGGCCCAGCCGCTCCGCGGCATGTGGGATCTTCCCGGACCGGGGCACGAACCCGTGTACCCTGCATCGGCAGGCGGACTCTCAACCACTGCGCCACCAGGGATGCCCGACTTAGCTATTTTCACTCCAGTTGTCAAGTGAAATGCCCCTCTGGCCTGGGAAGACACTCTCCTGGGGCTGTAGTGGCCTTGCTGGCCCTGTGGCAGGGCCCATGGTTATGGAGGGTTGCAGCCTGCGGGGCTCCTAGTGAAGGGCCCACCGAGGGCTGGGTCCTGCCTAGGGAGGACAGCTGGTGTCCCTACACCTGGTCAAGATGCGGGGCTGGGGCCTGGCGTGATTTCTGCCACGGAGGTGGTGCTGTGCCCCCAGCCTGATGCCCACCCAGGCACCAGGATATGTTGTGCAGGGGCCGGGGCTCCCAGGGGCTGCCTCAGCCTGCGGAATTCCAGCCCCCGTTTCACCACAAGGGCTGCTGGGCTGGTGGTGACACTGTTGTTGCCGCAGGGCTGGACATGGAGGAAGGCAAGGAAGGCGGCACGTGGCTGGGCATTAACACGCGGGGAAAGCTGGCGGCACTTACCAACTACCTGCAGCCACGGCTGGACCGGGATGCCCGGGGCCGAGGTACAGGGCAGTGGGAGGTGCTTCCTGGGCACCTGGAAGGACGGGAGGAGTGGCGAAAAGAGGGGCCCTGAAGCCCCCTGGCTGGCAACACCAGGAGCCACCCTTGGCCTGGCCATATGGCTCCCACTTGTGGCCATGGCATGGCTCCCGACTGCCGTGTTGTCACTGCCCGTCTGGTGGACATATACTGTCCGCACTGAAGACGTTTCCCCTCGTGCTGGACTTGTCGGGGCACAACAGGAAAAATTTTCAAAATCATAGTTCTTGGTGCCAACCTCCTTGGCTGCCGGGTCGCTGAGGTGTGGCTGTCCCATGGGGGACCGTCAGTCTCCCCGGGAGAGGGGCTCAGTCCTACCGTCCCGGCCATGGGCATGTGTCCCCTGACACAGGTGAACTCGTGGCTCAGTTTCTGACCTCAGACGTGGATAGCTTGTCCTACCTGAAGAAGGTCTCCACAGAGGGCCACCTGTACAACGGCTTCAACCTCATAGCGGCCGACCTAAGGTGGGTCTATCAGCTGGGGATGCAGCCCCCAGGCGCCGCACAGGGCTGGGTTGCAGGCTCTGCAGGCAGCGGAAGCCGGGGCATCTGTGGCAGCCTCTCTGTGGACATTACACCTGGTGGGCTCAGGGAGCGTCCCGAGGGCCGAGCCCCTCCCAGACCCACTGTCCTGGGGACTCAGGGAGCCAAGCTGGGGCAGCGTGAGGGCCGCCAGCTCCTGCTGTGGGAGCTGGAGTAGGGCCGGGGGTGTACGCGGGCCAGATCGGCCCCTCCATCTCATCTCCTCCCCGCTTTTGTGGCTGAGGAGCCCGTTTTTGAGCCATACCTCACTTGCCCTGTGGTCTGGTGGCAGAGGTGCCCCGGTGGAGAAGGCAGTGCAGGCACAGCTGGGTACAGAGACCCCGGGCCCCATGGTGGTCGGGCACTGCCGAGTGCTGGGCAGAGTGGGTGGCGAGGCTCACGTCGGGTTCTGCAAGGGGCTTGGCAGACGGCTCCTGGGGCAATGACGCTGTCCATGCCACCCATGGGCCCTGTTGCCAGAGGATATGGTGGCCGGGAGCTTTCTCCACCCGGGGTGGGGCAGAATGGCTGGGAGCAGGGCAGGAGCAGGGGCAGAGGGGCCTGTCCTAGAGGCGGGAGGAGCAGGTCCCCCAGGGAGGTGCAGACCCTCGAGTCTAGGGCGCCTGCGCTGGCTGTGAGATTCAGGAGTCAGGTTGCTGGGACTCTGCAGGAGGCTGGGGCCACGTGGGGAAGTGGCAGTTGGGGTGTGGCCAGGCCCATGTTGGCACACAGAGAGATGCTGGGCGGGGTGGGGGGCAGGTAGCTCAGCAACAGCGGTGCCTGCACGGATTGTGCCACCCTAGTGCTGGGGCCCGGGCTGTGGGGCTTGCCAGGCGGTGAGGGTTGGGGACGCCCTGTGGCTCTCGTCTGACCCTGTCTCCCCTCCGGTCCGCAGCACAGAGAAGGGAGATGTCATTTGCTACTATGGAAACCGGGGGGAGCGTGAGCCTGTTGCCCTGGCGCCAGGTGAGGCTGCTCTGGCGGGTGGCACAGGGTGGGGCTGCTCCTGTGGGGACCCCAGTACTTTCAGGGACCGGGTCCCTGCTGATTTCCCTCCTGGGGCTGTTTTTCGGCCGTTCGTGTACCTTGTGCCCAGTAGTGGCCATGGCCTCACCTGGTCCACATGAGGCTGCCCACAGGTTAGGTTGCCTTCCCCCTGTACCGAGTCCCTGGCTGTCTGGAGAGAATTGGAAGCTAAAAGGCACAAAAGGATGCAGAGACCTCCCCCCGCAATTCTGTGGCCTTTGTGGAAGCATCTGGAAACCACCCTGTGATGCCCTCAACTGTGACTAGAGATGCTTCTTTTCTGCTAAATTGCTGCTTGGAAGGAATTATTTTGAACTCCGTCCTATTTCATCCCTGAGCCTGCCGCGCCTGATCCATGTCCCTTAAAAAAAAACACAACAGCTCCATTGAGATATAACCGCATGTCATACAGTTCACTCATTAGAGTGTGCCTTCAGTCGTTCTTACTCTATCTGCAAAGTGGTGCAACCATCACCAAAATCTAACTCCAGAACATTTTCATCACCTCACCAAGAAACCACACCCACTGGCACTGCCCCTGGCCCCTAGAAACCACTAGTCTCCTTTCTGTCTCTGTGGATTTGCCCATCCTGCACATTTTACATAAACAGATGCAGGCAATACATAGCCTTTTGTGTCTGGTTTCTTTCCCTTTATGTAATGCTTTCAAGGTTCATCCATGTTGTAGCGTGAGTGAGGGCTCCATTCCTTTTTATGGCTGAATAATATTCCATTGTGTGGATTTTCTGCCTTTTGTTTATCCATCATCCGCTGAAGGACACTTGGTTGTTTCCACCTTTTGGCTATTGTGGAAAATGCTGCTGTGAACGTTTGTTATATGTTTTTGTGGGGAAACGTTTTCATTTCTCTCGTGTGTGGACCTAGGAGTGGAGTTGCTGGATCATAAGGTAACCATTTAACCTTTTGAGGAATTGCCAGACTGTTTTCCAAAGCAACTGTGCCATTTTATATTCCCAAAAGCAACTTATGAGGTTCCAGTCTCTCCCCATCCTCGCCAAGACTTGTCACTGTCTGACTTTTTGATCGCAGCTGCTCTGGGGTATGATGCGGTCCACTGTGGCCTTGATTTGCATTTCCCTGATGGTTAATGACGTTGAGCAGCTTTTCATGTGCTTGTTGGTCATTTGTGTATCTTGTTTGGAGAAATGTCTATTCAAGTCCTATACTTGTTTTTAAATTGGGTTGTCTTTTTGTTATGAATTGTAAGAATTGTTTTATATATTCTAAATACAAGTCTCTCATCAGTTACATGATTTGCAAATATTTTCTTCCATCCTGTGGGTTTTTCCCCTTTCTCGTTGGTCTCTTTTGAAGTATATCATTTTAAATTTTGATGAAGTCCAATTTTATGTTTTTGTATTGTTGTTGCTCATGCTTTTGGTATCACATCTAGGAAGTCATTTCCTAATCTAAGGTTGTGTAGATTTTCCCCTACTTGGTTTTAGCTCTCATGTTCAGGTCTTTGAGACGTTTTCAATGGACTCTTGTGTGTGGTGCACGGTGGGAGTCCTGCTCTGTTCTTTGCATGTGGCTGCCAGGTGCCTGATGGATGCAGCACGGTGATGCCGTGGCTGGCGGCGTGACTATGGGCCCCACAGTGCCAAGTGGCAGTAGTCATGTCAGACTTGGCCCAGAGTCCGGTAGCAGCAGAGGGTGGTGGCTGTCTGTCCTTGGTGCATCTTTTCAGGCCGCATGGCTCCGGGTTGGCTGCCCCTGCTGCCTCTTGAGAAGAGGCTCTGGGGGCCTTTCCACCTTGAGGCTGGGCCTCTTCTTGAGAACTTGTCCTGAGGAACTTGCTCTAAGCCCTTACAGCGCCCCCAGCCAGGGACCTGGCCTACACCTTGGGCCTGCCAAGGTAGCGGGCTCCCTGACCCCGGCTGACCCTGGTAGGCCACCTCCTGGCCTCAGGCTGTGGTGCTCCCAGCCTTGACCTTCTCAGGTGGACCCCCACGTCAGGTTCCCCCAGCTTATGGATGGACCTTTCTCCACTGTTGATTCCGATCACCCACCCCCGAGGCCTGGCGAGTTCCTGGATGCATGTAGAGAAGGGGCGGGTGCGTGGAGTTCCGGCCATAGCCCCCCCAACCTCCCATGCTGGCCGAGCCAACCCCTCTTGCAGGGACCTACGGGCTAAGCAACGCGCTGCTGGAGACGCCCTGGAGGAAGCTGTGCTTTGGAAAGCGGCTCTTCCTGGAGGCCGTGGAGCGGGCCCAGGCGCTCCCCAAGGACGCCCTGGCCGCCCAGCTTCTGGACGTGCTCAACAACGAAGAGGCGTGAGTGCCATGCCACACACACACACACACCAACCCCCGCCGCCCCCCCGGCTCTGAGAGGTGGCTACTCTCCTTCCACAGTGCCTGCACGGCTCTGACTGGACAGAGCCCATGAGCTCGTGTCCCTGGGCCCTGGGAAGCTCCTGGTGGCCCCAGCACAGGGACTGACCCCCACAATGGAGCCCTGAGTGAAAGGCTAGATGGAGGTTCAAGGCCTTGACCTGGAAAGTGCCCGGAACGACCCTTGTGGTTCCCCCAGCCCCTCTCTGAGGCTGGTGGGCTCCTCAGACCTTGACCTGGAAAGTGCCCGGAACGACCCTCGTGGTTCCCCCAGCCCCTCTCTGAGGCTGGTGGGCTCCTCAGGCGCTGCAGGGCTGTGGCTGAGCGTTGGCGGGGATAGGTGGGGGGCGGCCAGTGTTGACCCCTCCTCTGTCCTTCAGGCAGCTGCCGGACCCGGCCATCGAGGACCAGGGCAGGGAGTACGTGCAGCCCATACTTAGCAAGTACGCGGCTGTGTGTGTGCGCTGCCCAGACTACGGCACCAGGTACGACGGATGGGCTGCTGGTGCGCCCTCCTCCCCCTGGAGGAGCCCACCTTCCCCAGGTCCTCCCCACCTCCACCCTGTCTAGAAGCCACTGCAGGTGTCTGGGCAGTCCCTGGTGGTGGTGCTGGGAGCCCGGGGGGTTCTGAGCAGGGAAGTGCCTGGTCAGCCCAGGGCCCACCCTGCTGAGAGTGGTGGGCAATCAGGGCGCGTGCTGCAGAGGGTGGGCAGGGCAGCCTGGGGGTGTTTCAGAGGGGAGGTGATAGGACTTGTGGGCAGGGGCCTGCAGGGCCTGCGGCTTAGGGCCCTGATGCCTCACAGGGGACCCTCTGCTTGCCGAGACTGAGGCTGCTGCTCTTTGTGACCCATCTCGAGCCAGGCCAGTGCCCAGCAAGGCCCCTTGCACCTCTGGTCTGATCCATTTGGGGCTCTGACTGGCGTGCAGGGGTCCAGGGGCAGCGGGCTGAACACAGGCTTCATGCTCTCTTTCAGAACCAACACAGTCATCCTTGTGGATGCAGATGGGCACGTGACCTTCACAGAGCGGAGCATGCTGGGCACGGACCCCTCTTGCTGGGAGACCAGCACCCACGAGTTCAGGCTGCAGAGCTAACCCCCACCCGGGTGTGGCCGGGGCTCCCGGGAGGCCCTGTCACAGGTACTGCCTGTGACTCGGCCAGCGTCCCCCAGGGCCAGAGCCCTCTGATGTGTGTGAACTGTTTGCATCCCCATGTCAAGCTCGGGGTCCAGCCTTGTGCCAGTGGAAATGACAGAGGCCCATGGCCAGGTGTGCGGCAGGCCCAGGTGTGCCGTGCCTCCCCCGGCCCATGCACAGAAGCTCACACAAGGCACACGTGACACCCATCATGCATGCACGCACACGTTACAGGCAATAGACGTGTGCACATGTGCTCAGACACGCACACGCTCCAGGCATGCCCCCCCCCATGCGAGCCAGACACGCAGAGCTGTGCCTCTCAACACCCACACGTGCTTCTGGCCAGTGAGTCTTGCTGTGATCCTGACAACAAGAGTGGATGTCTGTTTCAAAGCGGCCCCTCCTCTCCTGGGCGAAGCCAGTTCCTGACCACCAGCCCTGCTCTTGGAGAGGACACGGGCCACATTTGAATGAGGAAAACCTGCATAGCAGAGGCACAGGCCGCTGGGTGGGTCCGGTGGTTCTGTGGGTGCCGAGGGGTCCTGTGCGTGGAGCTATCCTGTGAGGGGGCATCCATGTGCAACGGGCCGCCTCGGCAGGCTCTCAGGCCTCCACCTGTGCAGGGGGGTCATGGGTTCCGGGCAGACCCATCTCAGGGAGGGGACACAGCTGCCCCTGCCATTTCCGTTCTCCTAGGGAGTTAAACTTCATAAAAAGACTCTGTACTTGAATGTGAGATGCTGATAATAAAACTCTGAGGCTGTGGTGAGCCAGTGCATTCCAGGCCCTTGACTCTGTGACAGGGTGACCAGAGCTGCTGTGCGGGAGCCCCCAGGAGCTCCTGGGGCCCAGACCCCAGTGCAGGGCTCTTCCACTTTTCCCTTTTGCTCATGGCTTCCTGAGCACTGTGACGGAAGCCAGGAGTTCATCCGGGTGCAGGTGGGAGCCCCGGGGAGCTGTGCACACGGGCTGGACCGTGGAGGCCGGGGGATGGCAGGAAGGGCTGGGCTTCAGGTAACAGAGCAGGTGGAGTCTGTCCTACCCCAGGGCCCTTGTTTGGGCAAGCACCCTGGAGCTCCTGTCCCCAGCTGGGGCCGGGCATTCGGGGGTCCTGTGTCCAACGCTGACACTCAGGCTTCCCTCCGCCTCGGCAGCTGACCTGACTTGGGCTTCTCAGTGCAGTGACAGCTTGGGTGGGCTGTAGACCTTGACTGGGCCCAACCTGCCTCTCCGTCCCTTCTCCCTTCCTGCTCACCACCCCACAGCCAGGCATGAAGGGGCTCCCAGTGTGACGCAGCCTGTGCCCCCCACCCACATGTCCAGCTGAGCCATGGCTAGCCAGGCTTCCAGCTCCGGCACTGCCAACACCCTCTGTGCTTCAGCAGGCCACCCCGCACCATGGAATGGATCAGGTCCCCACACCAGTGCCTGCCCTGGTCAGGCAGGTCTGCCATTGTGGGGCGCCGCTGGACTGGGTGCAAAGCCATCTGAAGAGCCTTTCAGATGTTTGCCACTGCCCCAGGGACGGGCCTGCACAGGAAAAGCTTCCCCACACTTGTCATGGTCCCCTCTGCCCCTGCCTGCCCTGGGCTCCCTGGCAGCTTGGAGCCCCTGAGGAAGGGGCAGCCCAAGACTTGTTTCTATTGTTATGGGCCGAGTTGTGTGCCCTCCAAAAGATATGTTGGACCCCAGCAACCAGTACCTCAGAATGTGACCTTGTTAGGGTCTTTCCAGAGGTAATCAGAATAAAATGGGATCATTAGGGTGGCCCTAATCCAATATGAGTGGTGTCCTTATAAAAAGGGGGAAACGTGGACACAGGGACAGACAGGCACCCAGGCAGATGCCTGTGAAGACTGGAGCTGGGCTGCCTCATGCCAAGGAACCCCAGAAGCTGGGAGAGAGGCCGGGGCACGTCCTCCCCTGGAGCCCTCAGAGGGAGCAGGGCCCTGTGACACCCTGCCCTCAGACGTCCAGCCTCCAGAACTGTGAGAATAAATTTTTGTTGTTTAAGCCCCTCACTTGTTGTACTTTGTTATGGCAGCCCAAGCAAGATTAAAAAATTGTGACCTTGCTTTACACACAAGGAAACTGAGGCTTGGGGAGACACAGTAACAGTCCCTCAGTCCCCAGGTGGGTGGGGAGGCAGAGCCACGAGGCCAGGAGGGAAGAGGATGAGGGCGAGGTGGTCCTCGGGGTCCTGCCACACCCAGCTCACCCTGCTGCCTGGCACCCCTGCCTTCGCCTCACTTGCCCTGGCTCTTGCCACTGCTCCTGCTCCAGGGCCTTTGCTCTCACTGTCCCCTCTGCCTGAAGGGCTCCTTCCCCAGCCACCCAAACTGCACTCCCCGTCATGTCCCGCAGGTCTTTGCTGAAGTCCCGGGCAGTCGACCTGTCTAAGGCAGTCTTCTCTCCCTTGGTCCCTGCTCTGCTTTGCTCTGTAACAGAAAGCGCTGTTTGATGTGCTGTGCATTTTGATTGACTGTTTCTTGTATGTCTCCCTGTCAGAACAAGAGCTCCAGGATGTCGGGACCTTTCCTCTCTTGTCTACCCCTGTATCCTGATGCCCAGGCCAGGTAGATGTTAGAGCTGAGGATGACAGTGCTGGCCCTTCCCAGGCCCCATTGGCTCAGGCCAGTGTCTGGAAGTGAGGTCGGTGCTGTAGGTGGGTTCGGGACCCTGGGAAGCCGTCTCCTAGAATTGCTTTTGACATGCCCAGAAAGGCCTCTGTGCCTGTCACCAGATGCATCTGATCCCCGAGTCCCCAACACGGGTCTCTTCTGGGCAGAGGAGACTCTGCCCATTCCCAGATGAGCTGCTTCTGTTCTCCGGCTCCAGGATGGCCAAGCGGAGGTATGCAGGCACAGAGGCTGGAGGCGTGGAGCTGAGCGAGGCAGAGGCATGTCTACGAGCACACATGGCCAGCCCAGGGACACAGGGGACCTTGGGTCTAATCCCACTGGGCCTGGCTCCTGGCCTTCTGCCCACAGACTCCCCCCACCCCGGGTCCATCATTCCCATCTTTTGGTCTCATCTGCCAGCAGATGGCATCATCCAGGCTCTCCAGAGGGAAAAGTTTCCTCCCCCAGCTTGGGCCGGAGTTCCAACTTCCAGGTGTGGATCTTTGTGACTCCAAGGCTGGAGCCAGGTGGGGATGGTGGGGAGGTCCCGTGGTAAGGTCCTTGCCCATCACCCGGTTGGTGCCAGGCCGAATGGAAGTTGGCTGTAGTGTGCAGGGCTGAGGTCTCAGGTCTGACTGGGGTAGGCGGGGCCCCCACCTCACCAAGCAACAAAGCGTGGCGAGGTGGCTAGTTGGAGGGTGGTGTGCTGAGGGTTCCCATGGGCTCTGACTGCACTGGACAAGGTCAGCAGCTGGCTGAGTCCAGGAGCCAGACCCTTACAGGGCTCAGTGTCCACTGGGGTTCCTGGTGCTGTCCCCTGGCGCAGCCTGACAAGCAGGGGGGCAGGCAGGGAGGGAAGGGCCTGGGTAGGCCTCCAGCTTAGTCACCTGCAGCACCCCTGCCCCGCTTTCTTTTAGGAAGTGATTTCAACTTGCTACAAACTTGAAAAAATAGAACAAAGAATCCAATATCCTTTGCCCAATTCCTCCCGACTGTAACACTTTACCTAACCACAGTAACCTTGTATTACAACCATGAAATTAGCATTGACCTTTTCTGAATTTTACCAACTGTCCTGGTAATAACCCTTGTCTGAGTTCAGACCCCTCATCCCACTTAGTTGTCTCTCCTTCAGTCCAAGACAGCTCCTCAGTCTTTGACTTGAACAATTCTGATACTTTCTGAAAAGCACTGGCCCATTTTTTGGGTAGAAGGGCCCTCCTATGGGTTTGCTGGATCGTTCTCCACGATTACATTCAGGTTTTGCCTTTGGGGCTTTAATGTGGATACATGTCCCTCTCAGGAAGCCCTCCATACGACACTTTACTGGTGCTTTTTTTCATTTTTATCGAGGCATCATTAACACACAAAGCAACACACGTCTTTCAAGTGCATCCTCTGATGTTGGTCGTGTGCACCTTTGGTCACCTGGTGAAGGGGTCTCCCAGGTTATTTCTTGAAAAATCACTGTATTCACTTTGCAGTAGTGAGAGTCTGGGGCGGGTGGGAACTCTGCAACTCTGCCAAACTGACAACCCCCGTCTGTTTCTCATTTTTTGCCCTCTGTCTAGCACCCCTGGCTTTTGTCTGCAGCAGCCACCGTGCCGGCTGCCGACGGGAGAGCGTGTTCCCGGCGTTCCTGGGAATTCCCGCCTCAGCAAGAGCGGTCCCTGCTCCACGGCTCAGCACCTTTGTCAAGGCTCCTCGCGCAGGATCAGCAAATGGAAAAGTGCCAGACACTTGCGCACACTTGTTTTTTTCCCCCTAGTGGTTACGTTTAATGCTTTTAAATGGAAAACGGGTGATGTCTCTATGTGTACGGTCTCGTCCTCACCGTCCACACCGGAGAGGCACCCTCTACTCCTGGTTCCCGGCGTCCTCCGCGCTCCCTCGTTCCCGGCGTCACCCGCGCTCCCCGTTCCCGGCGCCCATCGCGGCCGCCGTCCTCCGCGCCACGAGCCCCGCCCCAGCGGCGACCGTTAGCGCGGCCGCGGCCTCAGCGCCTGGTCCCGCCCACGTGGCCGCACCATTGGGCCGCGCGCCGTGGCCGGGAGCGCCGTGCGCCGCCGATTGGCTGCCTCTGCAGCCCGCTCTGCGGTTCCCCCAATGCGGGGCGGCCGCGCGCAGGATTGGCCGCGCGCGCTAAGGTCCGCCCTCCGCTCGCCCCGCGCGGCAGGCGGGTCCCGCCGACTGGAGAGCGCCCGCGCGGCCCTTCTGGAGGGCGGTGGCGGCGGCGGCGGCGGCCGGGCAGTAGGGGTCTCCGCTGCAGTTGGGCTGCGGGCAGCTCGCGCCGGCCGCGGGCGCCGGAGGTAGGTGCGGGGCGCGAGGGGCGCCCCGCGGCCGAGCGGGCGGGCGGGCGGGCGGGCGGCGCTGCGGCCTGCGTGAGGCGCGCCCTTCCCCTCCCTCCCTCCCGGGCCGAGGCCGCGGGCCGGGGTCGGCGGGCGGGGGGGCGCGGGCCTGGCCTCTCCGAGTCCCGGCCTTTGTGAAGCATCATGGCCACGGGCCTCGGAGCGTGGGCGGGGGGCCAGCCGGGGCCGGAGTCTGAGCTGGGGCCGGGGGCGGCGGCGGGCCCCGGGCCTGGGGGCGCCGCGCAGGTCGCTTTCCGCCCGGGCAGACACCGGGGTGTGAGGAGGCCCCTCGTCCCGCGGGCCCGAAGCCGTAGATGGCTTTCAGGCGGGAAAGGTACCAACAGGGGCGGTGCTCGCCCAGGACCCTGCCGGGTATAACACAGTTTGGGAAATCTGAGAAGTCGCCCGTCTTCACCAAATGCTCACGGACTGAGTGTCACGTAGGTGATCAGGATGTGGTTTTGTCGTAACAATGACTATGATAGAAATGAGTGGAAGGTGGCAACCTGTTGACAGTGGTACCTGTCAGGTGTCGTCCGATGGACTTGGGTTCCTCAGGGTAGGAACTTGATTTGTCGTTTGCATGCTTGCATGTACCTTGTTACCCGGTGCACGACAGTCCATTCTGGGGCTGGGGACTGTGCCAGGCCAACCGCTAGGCGGGGATCCTGTTTCCTGGCGGTGGTAGAGTGGGCCAAACCCTGCCACAGGCGGTCACCCACCAGAGGGAGTGAATGGCCAGTCGGCAGTGCCGCCTGTAAGTGCGGGATGTGAGGCCGATGGAGGATGACAAAAGGACGGGATGAGGTCATACTGCTGCTGGGTTGGGCGGGAGGCTGCAGCGCCGAGAGGCTTGAGCGAAAGGCAGGAGCCACAGCGCTGGACCATCACAGACGGCACCTTCATGCCAGCCCAGCAAGCGGACTCCAGTGAAGGGCACTGTCCAAGCGTCTTGGTTTTACCCTGTGTCGGGATCCAGGGGAGCCTGCTGCAAGTCTGCTGCTGGCTTATGGTCCACTTGGCAAGCAAAGTTTGTATCCGTGTGTGCAGTCAGCTGAAGCAGTAGTGAGGCCGATGGCAGGAGAGCCACCCTTTGAGCCCTTTGTGGCCAGCCACTGTGCAGGGCACTTCCCAGGGGTTTTATAATCTAACCGTGACCTTGGGGGTAGGAAAGTGAGTCTGACTGGTTTGCCCAGTCTCGGCTTCAGGTTGGAGCTGCCCTCTACTCCTTGGTGATCTCGTCCAGTCTCCTGGCTTTAATAACATCTTTCCTTGACATCTGCATCTCCATCTCCAGACCTTGCCTCCCTTCTGAGCTGCAGCCTAATGCCTGTGGCTGCCTCTTCCACATCCCCACGTGTTACTTTGATGCCAAGTAGCCATGTGTAAACCTAAACTGTGATCTTCACTCACCCCAAACACTCCCCATGCTGCCTTCACCACCTCTGCGTGTGACACCTCTGTCCTTGAGTATGGAGTCACTCCTAGGCCTCCATGCAACCCTCAGGACAGTTTCTCACCACCTCCAGCGTGACATGCTGGTCCAAGCTCTCGGTGAGCCTCTTTATCCTTTTCTTTGCTCTCCCCCTTGCTCCTCCTACTGTCCACCCACCTGGGGTTTTTCTGGACCTACAGTGGTTCTTTTAAACTGCAAGACTGTAATCCCGAGGCAGTACAGACTGGAGCCAGCTTACCTGGGTGGTAAAGCAGCTCCACCACTCTCTAGCTGTGCGACCTCGAACAAGTTGCTTCATTTCTCTATCCTTAACTTTTTCTCACAGTGCTGTGTGAGAGCTGGTGAGTGACAGTACCTAAAGTGCTTAGAGCAGGGCTTGCCTGAGGGTTGGTTGCCACTGCTCACCTTGGATCATGTGACCTCACCGCTTGGACCCTCCTGTCCAGTGGCCCATCTCTCAAGATAAGAGCCAGAGTCCTGCTCTCCCTTGCCCTCATTGACCCGGCCTCCTCTCTCCCCACCGGGCATACTGCTGTCACCTGCCACCCCATGCTCCTACCCGGAGGCCTTTGCTCTTCTCGCTGTTGCCTGGAATGTCCCCACCTCCCACCCCAGCTACCCACCCGGCCCACTCCTCTACCTTCAGGTGGACGTTGGCTGTGAGGCCTTTCCTGCCCACCCGTTTTGAAGCTGCCTCCCCTTCCCCAACTCCTTGCTTTGTTTTTTCTTGAACGGTTCTCAGTTTTTCTTAGTTGTTACTTGTCAGTCTCTCTGCTAAAATGTGAGCTCTGTGGCCAGGGGTTTTGTCTGTCTCATGTCCTCAGCATCTAAAATGGTATGTGTGTACCACCTGGAAGGTATTGATAGGTACCGACAGGCAACAGGGATGGTAAGGAGCTTGCTTAGGATGGCCTGCTGTGGAGCCCTCAGCATGAGCTGCTGCCCCTGGGGCTGGGCAGCTTCCCTGAGCTCCAAGGACCACACTCTCCACGGCTCCTTGGAGACTCCACTCTGCAGCTCTTCAAGGCTTCCATTCTTCAGTTTTTATCATTCTCATCCTGGCTTTGTGCTGCTCTTAGCCTTTGAACTTGGTAGCAGGTGTCCCCGTCCTGTGCTGAGTGTGTCTTCAGTGCCCCCCGTCTCCTCACATCTCTTCATGTTAGCCTTTTCAGCCCCAGAATCACGAGTTGGCTCTTGCTAGGGTCTCTGCAGACCTGCCTGGTGCCGAGGGGTTTGGTCCTGGTCACATCTGTGTTCTGTAGCACTGGGTATGCTGACCTTCTGTCCTTCTCTGAAATGATCTTTCTTGGTGCCAGGAGACTGGCCCTACTCCACTCAGTGTTCCTCGCGTGTGTCTGGCTACAGCCTCCTCAGCGATCACTGCGGTTCTGAGTCTGTCATCATTTGTGTGCTATGTTTCCTTGGTCCTGAGCACCTTTGACAGACATACCTGTGGGGGAGGTATTATGTTAAATTCCCACTGAAATCAGAAATGTGAAGACATCTTAGAATCTAGGAAATAGATTGACAGTCAGTGGTCGTTGCCCTGTAGTTCATGGTAGTGCCCCCATCAGAATAGGTAGTCTTTGGGTAGTTGTTGGATGAATTAATCAAATCTAAACAAGTCTCTGGTTTTTATGTTATGTCCCCTTCAAAGTTCAACCACCATGCTCTGTCCCTTCACTTCTGTCCCTAAACTTCTTAAACATGTGGTGTCTGCCGTTTCCTGTTCTGTCTGCAACCAGCAAGCTGCCCCGAGTGGGTGTGGGCACGCACATGTGTCTGCATCCGCGTGCACATGGCATGTTTGTGCGTGTGTCTGCACGGTGTGGGGGTGTACATGTGAGCACATGCGTGCGTGTCTGCACATGCTTGTGCTTCTGCTCTGGTGGGTGCCCTCCCTCCTGCAGGCCCCTGTGTTTGGACGGCCCCCTGCCCTGCCTTCTCAGCCTTGTGTCTTCCCTTCCGTTGTGCTTCTCCAGAGTTGCGTCCTCAGCCCTCTTCTTGGTCTGCATTCCCTCTCTGGGCGGCCTCTCCTGCGGTTTGGGTGACCGCCTGGCTGATGTGTCCTGGCGGCCTCAGCCCCATTGGCCGGGTCTGCCCAGAGGCTCAGGGCGCCCTCCTCTGCAGGCCCTGCTTGACTGTCCCTGCGAGGAGAGGCCTCGTTGGTCGTCAGGGCCCCCTTGTCCCAGCTCTCCACTTCTGCCCACTCAGCAGTGCGGTCAACTCTGTGTCTCTGCTGTTCTCGAGGGCGCGGGCACCATGCCTGGCGCAGCTGTTGGCCTCCCTTCTCGAGTAGGGACTGAATTGTGGCCTGAGGGTCCCTTCACTCCCGGTGGCTTCTTGTTGCCCCCCAGGATGGAGCCAGGCTCCGGGCGGCTCCCAGGACTCCCTGTGCCTTGGCTCCAGCTGTCTCCTGCGGCTCCCCCGACCCACCCTGGCTGGGCTCCCTTCCCTGCGGCCACCACCCCTACCTCTCCCGGGAACAGAACCACGCCACCTCTGGCTCCCCCAGCCCGCTGCATCACTGTCCCCATCCACGTGCCCCAGGGTCCCGGGTGACAGAGCCCCTGGCCCTAGTGCCGCAGAGTTGAGCCGAGGGTCTCCCGCTTGCCCTCTGACTGACCCGGCCCTCGCAGGTGAGTGGATCCATGTCGCTCTGGTGCTGGAGGGAATCCGCACACCTTCTGTGTGTTCTGGAAAGGGCAGCCTTGCATTGCATGCTGGCTTGCCTTGTAAACTGAGTTAGGGGGTGCTGCGGTGAAGTTTAGTGGAGGATTTTTTTTTTAATCCTTTTTGAGCCTAAATATATGGTTTTTGTGCTTCTCAAGTTGGAATTACAGTGGACAATTAATAAAGTATTTAATTTGGGACTTAAGGTACAATTTAGGTTCTGAAGAAAAAAGTAAAGTTCAATTGTTTTAAAGCATAGAAGATTCTCTTTTGGGGCAGCATTCTTTTAAGTTTTCACTGCGCTGTCAATAGCACTGGGCTCTTGGTACCAGGACGCGGAGGGCTCTGTTGCGTTTTGACGATGCCTTTACGTCTCTTTGCAGGTGGAGGAAGACGGGTGCCCCTCCGGCTTGAGGACAGACTCGCTTAGTCGTCAGTCATTTAAGCTGAGTGCATTGTGATTTCCAATAATTGAGGCAGTGGTTCTAAAAGCTGTCTACATTAATGAAAAGAGCAATGTGGCCAGCTTGACTAAGCCGCCAGCGTGTGCAGCGCGGGCAGGACGGCACCCGGGTCTCGACGGACTTGTGCATGTTAGCTGTATAGATTTATGTAAGGTTTTTTAAAACTCTGGTCTTTTAAAATAGTCTTAACCACTTTTACTATGGAGACATGTGAGAGCCCCTCTCCTCTCCCGCGTGAGCCCGCAGGAGGAGCGGTGATGGAGAACCAAGCTTGCCCCCTCCGAGCGCTGCCCCGTGGACAGTCTCCACCACCTCCCCTGCAAACGTCCAGTGATGCAGAGGTAATGGACGTTGGCTCTGGTGGTGATGGACAGGCCGAACCCCCTGCTGAGGACCCGCTCAACTTCTACGGAGCTTCTCTTCTCTCCAAAGGATCCTTCTCTAAGGCCCGCCTCCTCGTAGACCCGAACTGTAGTGGCCACAGCCCGCGCACCGCCCGGCACGCACCTGCGGTCCGGAAGTTCTCCCCTGACCTTAAGTTGCTTAAGGATGTAAAGATTAGCGTGAGCTTTACCGAGAGCTGCAGGAGTAAGGACAGGAAGGTGCTGTACACGGGAGCGGAGCGCGACGCGCGGGCAGAGTGCGGTCTGGCCCTTAGCCCTGTCAGTGGAGACGTGCATGCTTGTCCCTTTGGCGGGAGTGTTGGTAACGGGGTAGGCATAGGGGGTGAGAGTGCGGATAAGAAGGATGAGGAGAATGAGCTGGATCAGGAAAAGAGAGTGGAGTACGCAGTGCTGGATGAGTTAGAAGATTTTACTGACAATTTGGAGCTAGATGAAGAAGGAGCAGGCGGGCTCACGGCTAAAGCGATCGTGCAGAGAGACAGAGTGGACGAAGAGGCCTTGAAGTTCTCCTACGAGGTATGTCGGTGTCCCCTCCTTTGGAGCACTCTTAGCAAAACCCAAAGAGAGGTATTTGGGAATTGCAGTATCTCTGTAAAGCTGATGTTGCAGAGGAAGGAACACCCACAGGAGGTGGAAACGTAAATGTGAAAAGAGAAAGGAGTCCAGGTTTTCAAACTTTGCTAATGAAAAGTTTGGCTGACAGGTCTGCCTCGTACCCTTGTCCCAACTGAGTTGGAAGGAGCTGCTGGCCATGCTCCCTGGTGGCACGGGCACCTGCCTGAGCGTGTGCTTCAGCTGGCGGTTTCATTCCATTTGTTTTTCAGATGATCACGCAACATAGAGGCACACCTAGGCCCCTGAGAGCACCTCCTTTCTGTGTCGTTGTCATTGACACTGTGACACTTGCCTGGAGGGCACCGGGGGGCTGTGGTGTCTGAACAGCATATTTTGCAGGATGATTTTGACAACGATGTTGATGCTCTGCTGGAAGAGGGCCTCTGTGCTCCCAAAAAGAGGCGGATGGAGGAGAAATATGGAGGAGACAGCGACCACCCGTCAGATGGAGAGACAAGTGTGCAGCCAATGATGACCAAGATTAAAACAGTGCTCAAAAGTAAGTCGGGCCAGGAAGTAGCGAGTGTTCACGGGGCTTTGCACGTACAGGCGTGAGAGCCCTTGGTGTCAGGCAGCAGTTGTGCTTCTGAGGCCAGGAGGGCCCTGTCTAGTGACAGGAAACAGACAAGATGTGAGGACACACCCAGATGCATGATGGCCCAGCTGCAGGTGGTGCAGATGCTCTGGAAACCAGAGCAGCTGGGCTTGTGCGGCGTGGCGGGGAGAGGCCTCCTGAGGGGGCTGGGCAGATCCCTGGGGAGGGGGCATCCAGGGGTATGGATGCTGGGCCCAGAGGCGGTTGCTCGGCACGGTGGCTGGTGATGGTTGCAGTCTGGGTTCTAGATTCTGTGCCAAGTGTCGGAGCCACTGGAAGCAAGCAAGACTCGTTCCACAGTCTGGTCTGAAAGCACGGCTCGCAGTGCACCTGTGACTCCTGCACTTTGAGTGGGTAGAGGTGGAGGGGTCGGAGACGCAGTGGGGAACAGTCAGGTCGCCAAGAGCTGGCCCGTGCAGCCCCCCTGCTGACGTGGAGAGGTCTGAGGGGGCTCCGTGTCTGTTTCTGTCTTGGCCTGGAGGCGCCTCTCAGTGTCTAGGTGGAAGTGTCAGGTGGGCGATGGAAAGGGGCTGGAGGGACACAGGACTCAGGCACACAGGTTACATCTTCTGCTGAGCACCAGCGCAGGTGGCCAGCTTGATGGGAGGAAACCGAGGGTGGCCGACGTACAGTCTCCTGGCTGCGGAGCGGACATGTTGGCAGTGCTGGGCCGCGCCTCTGCCAAGTGGGCCGCAACAGGAACAGTAACAGACTATGAGATGCACGCAAGCTCTCCGGGCACCTGGGCCAACTCTCTGACAGCTCACTATCGCAGACATGCCTTGTCCCATGATGTGCTCAGCTTAAGCTGTGTGAGTGCCTCCTTCTCCTTACTTAGCCCATAGCTGGTTGCAGACAGCTCCCAGCCCAGCCCGCGGTGGGCATGGGGGTGCCTGAGGGGGTCTGTGCATGTCCAACCTCACATTCCCTCCCAGGACCGTCCTGACACAGGTGTCTGCTGGTGTCGGCCACGTGTGGGTGTCAGACCTGGCACAAGGGTGTCATTCCCTTTTCTGTAAGAGTAGCTGGTGCTGTTTTCATCTCGTATGTGTCTTTTTAGACTTCACTTGGTTTTTCACTTCCGTTTCTGAATTTTTAACTTGTTCCCAATACCTGTAAGAAAAATAAGTTTTACTTAAGTCTTTGCCATGTGCTTTTTTCAGCAGCCAGGGCTGTCAGTGGCAGCTCGAACAGCACAGGCTTGTCACCTGGCCACAGGGAGCAGTGATCCACAGATGTGCAGTTACTAGCGAAGGCTACCCAGGCCCTGCGGTGCCTCTGGCCATACCTGTGGGAGGCGGGCGGGGAGTCAGTGTCCACGGTGCTTGCCAGCCGTGGAGGCAGAGCTGTGGCGAGGCCCTGTGTCTTGCAGAACCCTGCTCTGGGCTCCGTGGTGTGCCTGTGCCGTTCTAGGCTGGGGAGTATAGCAGTTAGCAGGGTGGACAGCTTCCTGCTGCACGGAGGGACTTGGAGCCTGTGAGTCACACCCAAGAGGGACAGGCACAGCAGCAGAGGGAGAGCAGAGTTTTGCAGGTGGGGCTGGGTGGGGCTTTCTCTAGTGGAGGGCGGGATGTTCCCCCACTCCTACTTTTTAGAGGTTCTCTGTAACGTTGGGTCCACCTTGCTATTGTTTCTGACACGGGTTGTAACTTTGGAAACGTCCTGACAGTTCTTACTCAGTTACAAGTGTCTTCAAGTGATTGCAGAGTATTCTTGTCTTCTGTGCAGGTCGTGGCCGTCCACCTACAGAACCACTGCCGGACGGGTGGATCATGACGTTCCATAACTCCGGAGTCCCCGTGTACCTGCACCGAGAGTCTCGGGTGGTCACCTGGTCCAGGCCATACTTCTTGGGAACAGGAAGCATACGGGTAGGGGACGTATCTGTCGTGAATTTAGTCTCGTAAGTTGCAGGAGGAGCATGCATGTCTGCCCACGTTGCATTGCAGCCAGATAGGCAGGTGAAAGGCATCGGACGTTCAGACTTTTGGGGCCATCCTTGTAATCTGTGTTGCAATTTCACTGTCCACAGAAACATGACCCTCCTCTGAGTAGCATCCCCTGTCTGCATTACAAGAAAATGAAAGACAATGAGGAAAGGGAGCAAAACAGCGAGCTTGCCCCCTGTGGGGAGGTGTCTCCTGCCAAGCCCCTGAGCCGATCTGCAGAGCTGGAGCTTCCCCTGGAAGAGCCCGACTCCTTGGGGGTTGACTTGGGGCCCCCAGATGAGAAGGACCCACTGGCGGCCGAGGCCGCCCCCGGGGCCCTGGGGCAAGTGAAGGCCAAGGTGGAAGTGTGCAAAGATGAATCAGTTGGTAAGTTTCCAGAGTGAACTTGGTCCCTGAGGAGGAAGGGACCTGTCCGTGCTTGCCTGTCCACTCCCGTATGGCTGGAGAGGCCGTCTCCCCAAGCTTAGGAGATTCTGCCTGCTGACCTCTTTCTCCCGACCCGCACACCGGTGCTGCCCTGCAGATGGCCTTTTTCTCTTGTCATGTTTGCGATCTTTCCTCAAGTCTTGCTTTTCATGAAAATGGGACATGCTCGCATGGAGTCCTGGTGTACCAGTGCGCATAGTGTGTCTCCACCACGTGGTGTGGATGCCGCCCCCTTCTCAGACCCTCAGTTGCTCTCAGGTGTGGGGAGTTCCTCCCTGTCCCTCCTGCATCTCTTCCGTGATGGAAGGCTGTCTTAGCCCCCATGCATTTTCGGGGTCTCTCATTCTGTGCTACTGCCTAGCCTGTCTGGGAACTCCTGCATGTGAGGGGCTGGGGCTGCTGCTGAGGAAGGGGACAATGGTGTCTAGCTCCCTGTCCCAGCCAGCTCTGTCAGCGGGTGGGCTGTTCTCGGGACCCAGCTGGAAGGGAGCCCTTCCTATAAGACTCTAACTTGACGGTCTGCCTCTTCACACCGTCCTTCCGCACACGCAGGACACACCTGAGTGTGCTCCTACTTTTCTGAAAACACCTGCCTCCCACCTCTGACCTCATGGCGCTTGTTTCCAGACTCCCTTCTCTGCACTCCTGTGTAAAGAACTATGTGGTTTTGGTTTGTCACTAAGTGTGCAAGCACGTTGTCCTGTAGCTCACGTGGAATCTCAGGCATTTGCCTGGGTGGGAGGAGGGGTGCAAGCAGGGCGCCAGCAAGGCTGATGGGAAGCCCTGGGGTCCTGGGGGAGAGGTGGGACGAGTGCCATGGCCCTGAGCTGCCTGTTTGCTGCAGGGCCTGGGGGCGGCCACGGTGGGCACGTGGTGCCTCGGCTGCTGCTGGCCGTCCGGCACCTGTTTCCGTATGGGGAGAAAGGTCCCAAAGGCTGGTTGTGGTTGGCTTTTTTTTTTTTTTAGGTTCCTTTTTGTTTGTTTATTTTTGTATTCTTATTTTTGCTCTAAATAAACTAAAGGACATGCCAGAAATTTGTCCCTAGGGGACCTCGCAGGGTAATAAGAGCTGGCAGAATGAAAGGACGTGATTCTTTACTTCCCTCGCCCTTGGAGAGGAAAGGGGAAGGGGGTATTGTGTGGCTGGGACCTGCCCTGCTCACCGGGTGGAGGGCGTGACCTCCACCTGTGACTTGGGTCTCTGGTGAATCCCATATAGACCTCGAGGAGTTTCGGAACTACTTGGAGAAGCGCTTTGACTTCGAGCAAGTTACCGTGAAGAAGTTCAGGACATGGGCTGAGCGTCGGCAGTTCAACCGAGAAATGAAGCGAAAACAGGCTGAGTCAGAGAGGCCCATCCTGCCGGCCAATCAGAAGCTCATCACTCTGTCTGTGCAGGACGCGCCCACGAAGAAAGGTGAGCGGGACTCGCAGGTCTGATGTTCCTGGGCTGTGTGCTGCACGGGTGCTGCATCGACCTGTGTCTGCCCTGCGGCGCAAAGGTCCTCTCCCCACGGGCTGGGGTGTGGTCGCTGTGGCCCCCGCTGTTGCTGAGATGGCCCCTCTTGTCACAGAGTTTGTCATCAACCCCAATGGGAAGTCGGAGGTCTGCATCCTGCACGAGTACATGCAGCGCGTCCTCAAGGTCCGCCCTGTGTACAACTTCTTTGAATGTGGTGAGTGTGACCTTCCCCATCTCACTCCTAAAGCATCAAGCACGTCACTGGGGTCACCGCTGGGGAGGCGGGAGCTGACTGTCAGTCCCCTCTGCTGGGTAGGAACGAGAGGGGAGGTCGAGGGGGATCAGATGGTCACCTCCCCACACCCCCTTCCCACTGCACCTCCGAGGGTGGTGGGGCTGCAGCCCTGCAATGGCCACCAGCCGTCCTCTGGCTGCCCGCATCACTCCTTAGTGAAAACCAGAAGCTCAGCGTCCGCCATCGTCTTCCTGCTGCTCTGGCTCACAATGTCTGCATCCCACCCCTTGCACTCCTCCGTCCATCTTTCTCAGACGTTGGTCCCTGTCCCCCTCGACTTCCTGGCCATGGTCTCTGCCTGCTGACTGTCCCTCAGCCCCATCCCAATGCCTCAGGGACCCTCCCCAGGCCTCTGCCTTCCAGCAGCAGCCCTACCCCCACCTCGTCTGTCTTGTCAGTGTGAGCAGATTGTGTGTGTGCACGTATGCTTTTAACGTCTTGGCAAGTGTGTTTTAAAATGGTAATTTTAATTTTAAGAGAACCCAAGTGAGCCTTTTGGTGCCTCGGTGACCATCGATGGTGTGACCTATGGATCTGGAACGGCAAGCAGCAAAAAACTTGCGAAGAATAAAGCTGGTAATGTGCCTGCTTAGTGTCAGACTCGTGTTGGCCCACCAATGGCTAGGGAAGGCTGTGGTTGGGGCAAGTCTGTTTTATATATATAATCATCTACTTGGATCTTTTAAAATTATGTACTCACTGAAAAAGATTCAAATAGAAAAAGTAAAACGTGAGAAATGAAAGTAGAAGGCCCTTTTCCACTCAGTTGGCTGGCCAGTGCCTCCCGCCCTGTCCCCAGCGCTCACAGATGCTGGTTGCTCTGTGCTGCCTGAGCCCAGGGCACCGTCTGTTTAAACCCAGCAAGGCAGGGGTGTGCTGAGAAGGAGAACAGGTGGCATCTTCCTCAGGTGGTTTTGATGTCCATGAGGACCATTTTCTAAGTCCTTCCAGCTCCAGACTTGGGACTGCCACTCCTGGAACACAGCCAAGCAGGCCCTTGGGAAAGCTGGTGGTTTTTGGTGGAAATCTGATGTTCCTCCTGCCCGTGGCCTGCTGCTGGCTATATTCCCAGCACTTCTTGTTGGCATGCTTTTCCAGAAGCCACTTAGCCCCAGCACCAGGGTTATTTGGCCTCTTCTGGGGAGTGGACCACATCGCAGGCTCGTGATGGATGCACCCCGGGCCCTGACACCCCCATCGCCGCACTGTCTTCAGAGCAGCTCTGCCCCTTACAGAGTGTGGAGCGTTTATCGCAGTCTCACCGAGTCTTGGGTTGGTGGAGTGTCTGTGCTCCGGGGCTCAGAGTGCCCCTGGGCCTTGCTCTCTTCTGGTGGCGAATGCCGAGGGTGATGGGACCCCACCTTACAGTCTGACTGACCCCGTGTGAAGCTATGCTGGGCTCACAAGCTCTGCCTGGTCCCCAGGAGGCCTCCTGTCCATTTTTAGAGAGATTCTCTCCAAAGGCTCTTCCTGCTTCACAAGTGGGGTGTTCCTGGGGTCTCGGGGCAGAAGCCTGTGAAGGTCCCATAGTGGGTGGGGCCATCCTCGTGGTGCCTTGCCTCCCACCCCCACCCCATGCTCCTCTCCACAAGCTCTTCGTTTTGCACCCCTGTTCATGGGGTGCCTGCACTTGGCTTCCTGCCACCCCTGCGCTCAGGCTTGCAGGCGCCTCCCCAGAGTGTCCTTTTGGCCCAACTGCTGCTCCCCACCACACCCTCTGCCCGTGCCTCACCTGCAGGCCCTTGGGGCTCTGTCCCCGGGGCCCAGGCTCCCTCGGCCGTGGGGACCCCCCCCTCACCCTCAGTGTTCCTCTTTCCATAGCCCGGGCCACGTTGGAAATCCTCATCCCGGACTTTGTTAAACAGACCTCTGAGGAGAAGCCCAAAGACAGCGAGGAGCTGGAGGTGAGGGTCGTGAGCCCACCCTGGTGTCAGGCTGTGCTCGGGTTTAATCGCCCAGGTGCCAGGTGCTCCGTCTCTTGTACTTCATCAAAGAGGAGACCTGCTTGTCTTTGCAAGCAGAGAAAACGTTCTTGTCAGAGATTTCTGTCCTTGTGTCTTGCCGAGGGTCGTGAGAAGCTGTGGGTAAATGTTTCGGAAGGAAGCCATGCTCCGCTGACAGCAGATCCAAAGTGGAGTGAGCCTTTGAGGCAGAGGCTGCAAAAGCTAGATTGTTCTTTATGTTAAGAACCATTTAAAACTATCTGTAAAGTTTTTTGGGTAAATATGGTCCTATGGTTATTTGTAGCAAGGGCTTCTCACTCTGAAGAATGCATTCTTTTTTATAACCATAAATTTTTCCCTTTTAAACTACACAGTATAGTGGATTTTTATACATTCAGAATATTTTCATCACTCCAAAAAAAAACTCTGTCCCCATTAGCAGCTACCCCCATTCTCCCCGTTCCCAGCCCCTCAACCCCCAACAGCCACTCATCTACTTTCTGTCCCTGGATTTGCCAATTCTGACGTCTTCTGTCTGTGGAATCATACGATGTATGTTCTTTTGCGACTGGCCTCTTCCACTTCACGTGTTATGTGAGCTGTGAGTATTATCAGATTGAGGACGTTTCTTCCACTCCTGGTTTGTTGATGGTTTTTGTCAGGAATGGGTGTTGGATTTTGTTTTTTCTGTTTCTGTTGAGATGATCTCGCGGTTTTTGTCTTTGACTTTACTGATGTGGGGGGGTGTTTCATTGACTTTTTTTTTTTTTTTTTTTTTTTTTTTTTTTTTCTCGTACGCGGGCCTCTCACTGTTGTGGCCTCTCCCGTGGCGGAGCACAGGCTCCGGATGCGCAGGCTCAGCGGCCATGGCTCACGGGCCCAGCCGCTCCGCGGCATATGGGATCCTCCCAGACCGGGGCACGAACCCGTATCCCCTGCATCGGCAGGCGGACTCTCAACCACTGCGCCACCAGGGAGGCCCTCATTGACTTTTGAATGGTAAAAAAAACCTTGCATTCCTGGGATAAATCCCACTCAGTCGTGGTGTATAATCATTTTTATGCATTGATGGGTTTGGCTCACTGGTATTTATTAAGGATTTTTGCAGCTGTACTTATAAGGGATACTGTTCTGTATTTTCTTTTCTCGTGGTGTCGGTGTTGGTATCAGGGTAATACTTGCCTCATAGAATGAGTTGGGAAGTGTTGCTTCCTCTTTCATTGTGTGGAATAGTTTGCGAAGGATTTGTATTAATTTTTTTTTTTTTCTTTGTGGTACACGGGCCTCTCACTGTTGTGGCCTCTCCCTTTGCGGAGCACAGGCTCCGGACGCGCAGGCCCAGCGGCCATGGCTCATGTGCCCAGCCGCCCCACGGCATGCGGGACCCTCCCGGACCGGGGCACGAATCTGTGTCCCCTGCATCGGCAGGTGGACTCCCAACCACTGCGCCACCAGGGAAGCCCATAATTTTTTTTTTTTGAAGGTATACCACACGCTTCCTTGGTGGTACAGTGGTTAAGAATCCGCCTGCCAATGCAGGAGACATGGGTGCGAGCCCTGGTCCAGGAAGATCCCACATGCCGTGGAGCAACTAAGCCCTGCGCCACAACTACTGAGCCTGTGTGCCACAACTGCTGAAGCCTGTGAGCCTAGAGCCCAGAGCCCGTGCTCCACCATAAGAGAAGCCACTGCAATGAGAAGCCCGCACGCTGCAATGAAGAGTAGCCCCCGCTTGCCACAACTAGAGAAAGCCCGCAGCAACGAAGACCCAACGCAGCCAAAAAAAAAAGATATACCATGCAAGCACAATATTCATTCATTCATTCATTCATTCATTCATTGGCTGCACTGGGTCTTCGTTGCAGCACACAGGCTCCTCTAGTTGTGGCGTGCAGGCTCTGTGGTTTCAGCACACGGTCTTAGTTGCTCCGCGGCATGTGGGATCTTAGTTCCCTGACCAGGGATCAAACACACGTCCCCTGCATTGGAAGGCAGATACTTAACCACTGGATCACCCGGGAAGTCCCAGTATTAATTTTTTAAGCACTTGATAGAATTCACCAGTGAAACAGTCTGAGCCTAGACTTTGCTTGGTTTTGAAGTTATTTATTTACTGATTCAATCTTTTTACTTGTTATACATCTTCAGATTTTCTACTCCTTCTTGAGCCACTTTTGGGATTTTCTGTCTCCCTAGGAGTTTTCCCACTTGATCTAGGTTATCTAATTTATTGGCAAATACACATTCATAGTATTCCGTTATGATCCTTTTGTTTAAACTTTTTTTAAAATAAATTTATTTATTTTTATTTTTGGCTGCATTGTGTCTTCATTGCTGCGCGCAGGCTTTCTCTAGTTGCAGCCAGCGGGGGCTGCTCTTCATTGGGGTGCGCAAGTTTCTCATTGCGGTGGCTTCTCTTGTTACGGAGCACAGGGCTCTAGGCACGTGGGCTTCAGCACTTGTGGCACGCGGGCTCTAGAGCACAGGCTCAGTAGTTGTGGCGCATGGGCTTAGTTGCTCTGCGGCATGTGGGATCTCCCTGGACCAGGGCTCGAACCCATGTCTCCTGCATTAGCAGGTGGATTCTTTTTTTGTTTTTTGGGTTTTTTTTGCGGTACGCGGGCCTCTCACTGTTGTGGCCACTCCAATTGCGGAGCACAGGCTCCAGACGCGCAGGCCCAGCGGCCATGGCTCACGGGCCCAGCCGTTCCGCAGCATGTGGGATCATCCCGGACCGGGGCACGAACCCGTGTTCCCTGCATCGGCAGGCGGACTCTCAACCACTGCGCCACCAGGGAAGCCCAGCAGGTGGATTCTTAACCACTGCGCCACCAGGGAAGTCCCTTATTCCTGATTTTTAGCAGTTTGAGTCTTTCCTTTCTCTTGGTCGGTCTGACTAAAGGTTTGTCAATGTTGTTTGTCTTTTCAAATATCCAACTTCTGGTTTTGTTGATTTTTTCCTATTGGTTTTTTATTCTCTATTTACTTCTGCTCTTGCCTTTATTATTATTTTTTTCTGCCAGCCTTGGGTTTAGTTTGTTCTTCTTTTTCTAGTGTCTTAAGATTAAGGTATTGATTTGGGGTCTTCTTTTTAAGTATGGAGTTTACAGCTATAAATTTTCTTCTGTGTACTACTTTGCATCCCATAATTTTGCTTTAACATATGTTGTGTTTCTTTTGTCATTTGTCTCAAGGTATTTTCCTAATTTCTCTTGTAATTTTTTTCTTTAAACCAGCGGTTATTTTAGGAGCATTTACTTTTCATATATTTGTGAATCTCGCAGATTTCCTTTGGTTATTGATTTCTAACTTAATTCCATTGTGGTTCAAAAACATGGTTTTTGTGATTTCAGTCAGTCCTTTTAAGTTTATTGAGGCTTGTGTTGTGACCGCCTGAGAGGATGTGCATTGTGTGTTTCTGAGTGGAGTGAACAGGCGTCTTTGGGTTGAGCTGGTGTGGGGTTTGCTGTTCTCGTTCTTGGTGGGTCTTCTGTTCTGTCTGGACTGGTGTTGAGTCCCCAGCTGTTACTGTTGAATTGTTTATTGCTCCCTTCACTTGTCAGGTTTTGTTTCATGTATTTTGGGGCTGTTAGGTGTGTATGTGTTTGTGATATTGTGATATAAAATACACGTTTGGTCTTTGTCCTTGGTTCCTGGTGGGACCTTCTAACGTAGTAACTAAATTAACGTTTGGTTTTTGTCTCCAGTTCCTGAAATAGTTCCAGTTGATAGAAGTGAAGGGAACGTTCTATTCTAACCCCTTCAACTATGCCTGAGTTCATGTTCAGGAGGTGAATTTTGGAAGCCCCGAGGATGGGGGTTGGTTGCCAGGGGAACCATAATGTAGTCAGAGGTTGGACTTCCAGCCTTGTCCTCTGCCTCCCCCAGTGCCCGGGGAGGGGTGGTGCTGGGGGTTGGGTTCATCCCTCGTGGCCAGGGGTCTGAGCAGCCTGGCTCACACAGCGACGCCTCCGCAGACACCCTGACTAAGGGGCTCGGGGTGCCTCTGGCTGGCGGACCCATTGAGGTTCTGGGGGGGCGGGGTTGTGCTCAGAGGGGGATGATTTCCTGCTTGCTGGAACCAGGGCCTCCTGATGCTGGGTGGGGAGGAAGCCCCCTCCCTGCCGGAGCAGCCGGTTCCAAGGCTTCTGTACGAAGAGGGCAGGGCTGGGGTTGATGCTGCCACAAGCCGAGGGACACCCAGGGCCCTAGGAGCTGGACAGTCTGGGAAGGGACCTCCCTGAGAGGCCTCAAAGGAGCATGTGGTTCTGTGTTATGGCCGACCCGGGAAGGGGGCCACACTCCTGAGTGGGAGCTGGGGGCCATGGGGTCAGAGCCACCTCTGGGCTGGCGATGCCCCTGTCACCAGCTTCCTTTTTCTCCCTGAACCAGTTGGGCATCGCCTCTTAAGAACCTTGGTCAAGTTTCTGTTCTGCTGTGTCTGGTCACTTTCTCTCTTCTATAACCTCACTTATGATGGTTTTCAAGCTTTTCTCCGAAGGTTGTGTGTCTTTAGACTTCTGACCGGTCGTCTGATCAGCCTCTGATTCAGGATGGGCTCCCCAGGCCAGCGGGCAGGCAGCCTGGCCCTTGCCATTCCTCGTTTGTGTCTCGGGCATCTGGGTGGGGAGGTGTGGGATGTGGGGTGCAATGTCTCCGAGAGGTAGTGGTGGGGGCAGGAGGCCCCTGGGGGAGGCGGCAGCACGGGAGCCGCTTCACGGGGCCGCGGGAGTGGCCAGCACTATGACCGGCTGCTTCATTTTGTAGTATTTTAACCACATCAGTATTGAGGACTCGCGAGTCTACGAGCTGACCAGCAAGGCTGGACTGCTATCTCCCTACCAGATCCTCCATGAGTGCCTTAAAAGGTAAGGGGGTCGGGGTGGGGTGCTTCCCTGGCCATCGGGCATGGGGGCCTCTCTTGGGTGCCCAGCACCCTTACACCCAAGGGGCCGGATGGCGTGTGGTGGGAGAGTCCCTCCTCTTGGGCGGAGCAGCGGTTTGGGGAGAAGGGTTGGTGCTGTCTTGATGGGCCCTTGGAGGGCTCTCTGGAAGCAGGCATTTCCTTCCCCTCAGCTGATGTCACCTACTGTCTGTTTTCTCCTACAGAAACCATGGGATGGGGGACACCTCCATCAAGTTTGAAGTGGTTCCTGGTAAAAACCAGAAGAGTGAATATGTCATGGCGTGTGGCAAGCACACAGTGCGCGGCTGGTGTAAGACACACACCCCTCCCCCAGTATACCCACACACAGGCTTTCAGTGATCCCAGGGACCACTGCCCTGGCATCAGCCGAGCCTCAGCTGTATGCTGACTGCCCACGGTTGTGCCCGCAGCATCTCATGTCCACATCTGAGTCACAGCTGGCCCGAGTACAGCTGTGGGTGTCCCGTCCCTGGGCTGGTCATTTTGGCTGGGCTGTGTTGCTCCCCAGCGGCTGCCACCGCTGCCCCTGTCCAGCCCTCAGTCCCTGTAAAGGGAGCAGGAGCCTCCTAAGACAGCAACAGAGCCCCCCCCCGCAGGGCCCTCTGCTGTTGCTGGGCACCACCTGTGCTCTTCACCTAATCTGGTGTTTGGATATAACCTTACTTGAAAAGAAACTTTGTGTAACTACTGTAAACACAGACCAGCACTGGGTAAGTGAGACGGTCATGACCAAGCAGGCCCTGGGTGTGCCCCGTGCCCTGCAGACACCATTCCTTGCTGAGACCAGCCCTGAGCAGGTGGGCAGGGCATAGGATAGATCCCCCATCTGAGCCAGAGGCCCTTGCTGCTCTCCAGGCCTATTCTGCACCCTGGCCCCACCTTCTCTCCATCTAGAAACGTCCCCAGCACAGGATGCCCTCTGGATGCTCCCCTACCCCCGTGTCTGCCCTGCAGGTGCATCCTCTGTGTTGGCAGATGTGGGCTGGGGGCCGGGAGGCCTTATAAGTTATGGCCTTGGGTGTGTCATGACCTCCCCGAACTTCTGATGGGCTGTTCTGCAGGACGGGCAGGGCTGAGGTGCTGTGCCCAGTGCAGCGGCTGCGCCTTCTGCCCCCTCCCGTCGGGAGTACCCCTGTCTGGACGAGGTGGCCCTGTGGATGGCTGGTATCTGTGACTCCCTCTCTCTACGTTTCCTCTCAGGCAAGAATAAGCGAGTCGGGAAACAGTTAGCTTCTCAGAAGATCCTTCAGCTGCTGCACCCACACGTCAAGAACTGGGGGTCCTTGCTGCGCATGTACGGCCGTGAAAGCAGCAAGATGGTCAAACAGGTAATGGGGCCCCCCGCTGGCACAGGGGGCCGGGGGCAGAGTCGGGCTCTGGCTGCATGGGGAGGGGATGGGGTGCGGGCTGGGGCTAGAGGGAGAGTGAGCAGACCACACACAGACAGCTCTCCCTGGCCACCAACTTTAAACAGCCCATGTGTCATCTGTTTTGTTTCTGCTCTTTGGGCCAAGATCTCAAGATTTTAGCCAGTACCCTTAGGTTTTTGTGTTTGGGGTGGAGAGAAGTACAGGGAAGCGAGGTTTATGTTGATTTTTTTTCCCCTGACGTTTACAGAAACGGTCTGGGTCACCAGCACCCCAGTGAGTGGTGGGTGTGGAAGGTGGGGACTGGGTGGTGACCCCCAGGCTGTCTGTGAAGAGCTCCTTGCTCTTGGCCTGACAGGGTGGGTGAGGGGAGGGGACACTGGGCCCCGAAGTGCTTGGCCCTGCATTGCTGAGCCTCTGCCTTCGGGTCTGTGCTCTACTTCTGTGAATCGTGCTGGGCTGTGAGTGAGGGGAGAAAGCCTGCTTGGGCCCATGGTGGGAGCCCCCTGGAGCTGGCGGGCGAGGGATCCTTCCAGAGGCAGGGGAGTGTGGCACCCACGGTCAGCAGGCATCCTCAGATACGGCTTCTTCACCCTGGACGGGCCTGCAGGGAGCTCAGCATCTGGGCCCCACAGGCTCCCAGGGGCCGCAGTGCCGGGGCAAGTCCTGTCCTGCAGTGTGCTGTCCCCTGAGGCTGTGTCCTGGTCGCTCCTGCCTGAGGGCTCTGGGCATGTCGAGTGCCTGGCCAGTGGCTATGTCAGAGGCCAAGGGGGCCGGGGGAGCACCCCACGCAGGAGGCAGTGTTAGAAGTGGGGACAGCCGGCAGGCAGCCAGCCAGGCGGGTTAAGGGAGGGGTGGCCCCAGACGGTCCTGCGAGCGGGCTCTGCTCCCCAGGAGACGTCGGACAAGAGTGTGATCGAGCTGCAGCAGTTTGCCCGGAAGAACAAGCCCAACCTGCACATCCTGAGCAAACTGCAGGAGGAGATGCGGAGGCTGGCGGAGGAGAGGGTGAGGCCTGCCCGCATGCCCTCGGGCTGTGGCAGTGCTGGAGAGCTGGTGGCCCTGGCCTCCTGTGCGCTGATGAGGGGTCCCCGTAGGGCTTGTCGGGGCAGCTTCAAATTCCTGGTGGCTGTGACCTCCTTGACCCTCCACTCCCGGGCATGCATCTTGGTGCCCACAGAAGTGCCAGCATGTGGTGCCCTGCGATCGCGCACATTCTGCAGCCCCGCCACCAGCCTTTCACCGAGGTTGGGCTGCAGGTTCCCATGTCGCCTCCATCCCTGACCTTGGCTGTTCTTCCAGGAGGAGACGCGGAAGAAGCCCAAGATGTCCATTGTGGCATCTGCGCAGCCTGGCGGCGAGCCCCTGTGCACTGTGGACGTGTGATGGCTGGTGGTCCGGGCTCAGGGGCTGCCAGCTCCGCTGCGGGGGAGACCTGCCCTCACTCTGCAGCCCCGGGTCTCCAGTCCATGGTCCCCCGCCACTGCGTGTCTGACAGCCAGGTCCACGCAGCTCTTCCTTGGGGGCCACCCACAGGTCTGGGTGGCCATGTTAAAGCATCGACTCAGCCTGCCACACAGGTGGACACAGAGAGGTGGGAGGTCGCCGGGGACCTCTGCTTGTGTGGACATGCTGCAGACTGGTGTTATGAAGGTTTTCATGAATTTTAGTATGTAACAGGCGCTGACAAGAAATGATAGTTGGATGACATGAAATGAGAAAGCCCTGCGCCTGGGGCTCCTGCGGGCACCGTAGGGACCTGGCCAGACGGTGCACGCTGGCACCCCATCCCCTTCCCTGCTTCCTGGGTTTTCCTTTTTTCTCTAAAAAAGTTATAGTTAGGAAGGAGTATTTCAGACCTCTTTGGTTTAAAATAAACACAACTTAGTATCAGAACTATTTTTCAGAGGCTGTAGGCAAACCACCAAGGTGATCATTCTTTGCCTTGAAATACATTGCCTGTGATGTGGATGAAGGCACCTGTCCCTGCCCAGCTTGCTGCCCCTGTCTGGGCTGCAGTCCATTCTTCTAAGTCTTAATGCCCCCCAAAACATGCCTTCTTAGACACTGAGGCCCCTCACCTTCGCTGGCCTCTGGCAATTTTTTACTAAATTTTTGCACAGTCAAGTCTGTCCACCCATCAATTTTTAAAGCTTTTATGGTATTTTAGCGTTTGGAAAGAAACTTTTACAGTGAGAGTAGAAGATAGATTTGGAATCATGTAGCAGATGTGAACAGTTAACACATTTTAGCTCGTGGACTTGAGAGGAAACGAGGACCCTTGGTGCAGTGCGTTCACATGCTGGTGCTCCTGTCCAGAGCTGGTGCGAGCACGTTGGGGCGGCACTGGATTTTGAGAGCAGCCGTCTGGTGTAGCCAGGTGACTAGGTGGCCCCTATGGACAGGTGTGGGGTAGATCTTGTTTCCACGGAGTCCCAGCAGTCCAAGTTGGTTGTGAACCGTTGGCTCCCCGCCCCGGACCTGTTCAGGGCACCGTGTGCTCATGGCACAGTGCTGGACACCTCCCCTATGGGTGGTGTTTTTACAGGAGACAGTATTTTCTATGCCTTGCCACACCGTGACTGAGGTTGGTGCCTGTGCTGACCTTTGTAAAAGAGAGTCTGCAAATCAAGTTGCTATAATTACACACTTGCTTCTGTCCTGCCCCGTCTGCAGTTGTGAATAACCATTTGACTATAACTGTTTGCCCTTAAAAGTCAGATGCACCACCTCGAACCAAAGCTTTGTGCACACTGGAGGCAGGTGAGCCTCACTGAGGCCTCCCCGAGTCCTTCCTTCCTCTGTCCCTTGTGTGGGTGCAAGTATTCTGTGAACACAGCCGTACTGCGGGGGCAGAGAGCAGGGGGAGCCTGTGCTGAGGCCACTTCTGGGTGGCCACCATCCTTTGTGTACCTCCCAGGTGGCAGCTGGGCCATGGCTATGGGGTGAGCCTTGATTGTCTGAACGCATAAAGCAAAACTGTCCAAAAGGAAATGGCTGGTCTGTTTTTCTTCTGGCCATGGGTCCTCAACTGGCCAGAGCTGCCCTGAAGGCCAGAGCAGCTAAGCAGTGTCCCAATTCCACCTCTAGCTCTTGTGGTCACTGGGAGGTATGTCCCTTTGGGGATGGGACTGCAATGAGGGTGGGGAAGGGCAACAGGGCAGCATCTTGCTCTGTGCTCCCCACGCTGTGTGTACAGTTGGCCCTTGGCCACAAGGCTTGTGTCTGTCATCAGGTTCTGCTGGGACACCAGGACTTTTGGCCACACAAAGAGCTGGGAGAACTGTTCCAACTGGGCCAGTTCTTACGAGCGCTCCTGGCCCTGCCCCTTTGCACCTGTGGTGAGGGTAGAGAAGTCCCTGTGTGCCAGGCTCTGAGTTCTTACCACAAACATTGGTAGTTCAGCACTTGTTTATTCCAGCCCTTGCGGCCCATTTTGGGGGTGAGGGGGGAGCAGGCCACAGGAGCCCATGGGGACAGGGATCTTGTACCCTCTGTGGCTATTGCCTGAGTATGCCAGGCAGGGCAAGGCAAGGACTTGGGGAGCCCCTGGATTCTGCCCGTGATGCAGTCTGGGTGCTGTTCTGGAAGGGCTGGTTTCTGCTGCCCCAGAGAACTAAGAAGCAGGGGAGGCCCTGGTTTCTGGTGGGGTGTCACCTGGGGGCCCTGGCGGGGGCTGGACTCGAGGATTTGGGGGCTCCAGGGCCCCCACGCCATCGGGGTGCTCTACTCTCTCAAACAGGATGAGCATCTCACAGTGGGGGGTCTGCGGGAACAGGTCCACGGCCACAGCCTTGACTGGCCGGAAGGGACTGCCCTTCACCCGGTTCGACGGGGCCCTGCAGAGGCTGTATGGGAGGGAGCGCCATGGTCAACTGCATGGGTACAGCAGGGTCTCCTGGGGTGAGGGCCCGTCCACCCAGGCCCCACACTCACTCCACAAAGTTGCCCATGGCTGCCCGGGGGTTGCAGGAGACATACAGGAGTCGCTTGAGGTTCTCAGCTCTGCGGACAGCCAGGATCACTTTGGAATCTGGGGAGGCACAGACCCCTCAAGGGAGAGTCCCCAATGGCTCCCTCAAGGAGCGGACAGGGGCCCGAGACCAGGCAGCTTAGTGGGCCACCCTCTGCCTCCCCGCACCACCCCTCAGGTGGAGACCACTCACGTAGACCGGCACGGGGTGGGTCCAGGACGGCCATGAGCTGCTGGGACGCCAGTCTGCTCACCAGTGCAGGTACCAGGTCCTCGGCCCTCCCGCAATGGAACTCGACGTTGCTCAACTCTGGAGGTGGCAGAGCAGCAGCCCTGCCGTGAGGCCCGGGACACCCCCCAAAGACCTGCCCGGCCGAGTCCAGAAGCCCCCAGAAGACACCTCAGGAAAACCCTTCCCTGCGGGGCAGCCTCAGGCATCGTGGGCACACAATAGGTCCACACAGTAGGGGCCCTTTCTGTCCCCACCCCATGAGCCCTAGCAGCCACTGTGTGGGTCCCAGGTGCCGTGTGGAGGGACGCACAGGGCCTGCCACCCACTGCGAGGCCCACTGGCTCTCACCGTTGTCCAGGGCATTCACCCGGGCGTCCTCCACAGCCTCCTGGCACAGCTCGATCCCCACGACTCTCTTTACCTTCTGGAGCAGAAACAGGGCAGACCGATGGCGCCCCTCCCCACCCGTGGACCTTCTGGGGGGCAGCAAAAGAGGACCTGAACAGTCTGAGGTTCTCTTGGGGGGTCATGACAGACAGGACGGTGACACAAGGGTGGGGTGGGGAAGAGCATGCTCTTGACCAGGGTAGGAGGGCTCACCCGGGCCAGAGCCAGGCCGATGGTGCCGGTGCCGCAGCACACATCCAGCACCGTGCTCCCTGCGTCCAGCTGGGCCCAGTCCTGGATGAGCGTGTAGAGCACCTCAGCCGCGGGGGTGTTCACCTGGGCATGGGTTACGCATCAGAGCAGCCTATCCGCTGCCCTCCAGCCCCCCAGTGCCTGCATCCCCAGGCGCTTGTGCTCTTGGCCGCCCCACCACCACTCCCTTCCCCACCTCTCACTGCCTGAGGGCCCCAGGGCCCCTCCGTCCACACCCAGTCTCCCGGCCAAGAAAGCAACTCAATGCTGCCCCCCTCCCACCTCCTCGAGAGCTGGACCCATGGGACCCCTGCAGCAGCATTACCAGACCCCACCAGCACCAGAGCCCGGTGTCGTGCCCACAAGCCACCCTCCCACAGGGTGGTCACCAGGGTCTAGCGAGTGGCCACGGTTAGCAGCCCTTCCTCCAGGTGGCCAACCTCGCAGCCCTGGCGGCTCCCTGCCTGGATGCTCTCCCCTCTCTGCTGCACCAGCCTGGAGCCCAGGGATCTGGTCACCTGGAAGAAGGCGTGAGGGGAAATCCGGAAGGTCAGCCCCAGCAGGTCCTCGCGGATGCACTCGTCCCCAGCCACATGCTCCAGAGGCAGGCCCTCTTGGCTGGGGGTCTTTCTGTAGGCGGGAAGGTGGGTTTATCAGTGTCACCAGTCCTCGGAGAAACCCACCCAGCCCCACCTGGGCTACTAACCGCTGTCCCTCCTCCACGAAGTAGAGGCAAGTCACCCCACTGGTCTTGCCTGGCCCCTCCATGAAGTGCTGTGCCAAAGAAGCCTTCAGCCCCTCCAGCTCCTCAGGGCTCAGATTCTGGAGCAGGCAGTAGAAAAGGCCCATAAGACTGTGTTGAAGTCTGCTCTGGCCCAGACACCCCTCCCCCAGCAAGCCACCCGCTTGAGACCTGCGGGTGGAAGTAGGCAATGGCCATGGCTTGGCCACGGCGGCTGATGCGCACGGTCAGCTGCTTCCAGTGACCCGAGTATGTCTCCGGGTCATACGCCGAGTAGGGAGTGGACCTGTGGGAGCCACAGATGGCCCTAAGTCTCTGACATCTGCCGACCAAGATAGGATGAGCAGCGTCCCTGCTCTCTCCTCCAGCCACACCCACCAGACCCCCCAGATAGGACCCAGGTCTTCTGCTCCCAGACTGCCTCGGGATGTCCTGGAGCCACCAGCCCAGCCACGTGTCCTCACCGGATGAACTCCTGGAAAGCCTTCACCACCTGCTTGGTGGCCCCAGGGATATGCACGGTGTCGAAGGGGGCTGCCACAGCACACGTCCCGCCCTTGTACTTGCCAAGCCGGCAGCCGACCGTGTTGTCTTCCCCATCCACCCCAACACCAACCAGAAACTCACATTTGTTCCGATACTCAGTCTGCAGGAAGAGGAGAAGGAAACAGAGAGACGCCCACCCTTACCCCGGCGGTCCAGCACTCGTGCATGGAGGGTGCACAGCAAAAGACAGCGGTGAGCGAGGCCCTGGTTCCCCTGCAGGCCCTGGCAGCCCAGGGCAGAAGGCTGACAACTAACAAGCACTTGATGAGAATCATAAGCAGATGCGCAGCAGGAAGAGAGATGGGAGAGCGGGGCAGGAAGAGAGATGGGAGAGCGGGGCAGGAGGAGCTTCTGTGAGAGGAGAGGCCCTGACCTGCTGAGGTGATGGCCGGACCCCCTCCAGTGGGCAGCAGGCCTTATTGTGTTTGTGCCTCTGTAAGAGCAGCCAAGGGAGCAGGGCGCGGTTGGTGCTCCCGATTTCCCTGCGGGGCAAAGGAGGGGCAGAGGTCAGGCTCCAATTGCCCAAGCACCTGGGGCCCTTTTTGGGACCTCACTGTCCCGACCGGTAACACAGGGTTTTTACTGGCTGGCTCCCCAAAGGGGTATCTGAACAGGCTGAGCGCACAGGGAGCCGCCGATGGGCGCTCTGCCCAGGAGTGCCCGCACCCACACTCACTTGGCGAGCTTCTGCAGCACCTGCTCACACTCCAGCCGCTTCCGTTCAAGCTGCTCCGCGTAGGGCATGGTCCAAAGAGGGGTCACCACATCAGCGATGCACGTGGCGGGGGTGGCAGGTGGCTCCCCCTGGTCCTCCCGTTGCCTCTTCCGGGCCAAGGGGTCAGCCTTGGGCCTGGCCAGGCGCACGCTGAGCGGCCGGCCCTTCCACAGGGCGCCGTGCAGCACACACAGGGCTTTGTCGCGCTCGGCGGCGCTGCGAAAGGTCACGAAGGCGCAGGGAGGCTGCCCGAAGAGCTTCGTCTTATGGGGCTGCAGCCCGAAGCGGCCCAGGAAGCGCCGGACGTCGCTAAAGCTGGCGTGGCGCGGCACGTTCTGAAGCTCCAACTTGAAGATCTCCGAGGTGAACAGGCCAGCCCGGATGTAGCTGTAGGGCCCCGGCTGAGCACCCGGTCCCGCGGCCCCGGTCCCCGTGGCCTGCTCCTCCCCCTGCTGGGGGCCCGGGGCCGCGGGGCTGCCCGGAGCGCTGGGGCCGTCCTGGCCGGGGCCCCCCACGCGCGCCCGGCCCTGCGTGGAGACAGCAGACAGGCGGGCTGGCTGGGGCCCGCGCGCCCCGAGCCTCTTCCTCCCCGTCCCATCTCACCACCCGCCCCCGGCTCCGCCAGGATCTCCCTTCACCGTACTTCACCGTCGAGCTCGTCACCCATCGTCCACTCGGTCGGCTGCCTCGCCCGGGGCCTGGCACACGGGGGGCGCGCGGAGAGCGGCTGCGACTCGTTGAGGCCGGCCCTGCTCCGGCCCGGGCGGGGGCGGAACTCGTACGCTCTGCGCTCAGGTCCGGGTCTCGGGCACGGGCTACGCAGCCCGCCAGGCAGGGGCACGCGCCCGCCGGTCGCTCTCTCGTCCGCCGGCGCGCACAGCTCAGGCGGCGCGTCTCTATCGTCCCCGCTTCCGGTGACGTCATCGCCACGCGCCGCTCGGACCCCCAGCACTGTCCGCGAGCTCTAGGGGAGCGCGCGGCCGCGGACGGAAGTGCGCGCGAGGGCCGCCGGGAGTGCGCGCTCCCCGGCCTCCGGGCGGGCCGGGCATGCGCCGCGGGCGTTTTGGCGGGAAGAGCGGGGCGGGCTGGACAATGAGAATGTCCGCCGCCTGAGCCAATAAAGCTGCGCTGGTTTTGAATCGCGGCGCGTTTCCCGCCGCCGGGGTCAGGGGTCGGGGTTCGGGTCGCGGGGCGGAGGGAAGAGAGGGCGGGCGGGAGTTGCCGGCGCCAGACGCGGAGGAAGGAGCTGCGACTAGCCGCCGAGAGGCCGCGGAGCCCGCGACGACCGAGCCAGCCGAGCCGCCGCCGCCGCCGCCGCCGCGCCCATGGCGGCCGCCAAGGTGGGCCGGGCTGGGCGGGCTGGGGCGGGGGCCGGGCGGGCCGGGGCCGCTACCGGCGGCCACGTGGGAGGCCCGCGCCGCCGCCAACCCCCGCCGGCCAGCGGGCTCGGGCGCGGGGCCGCGTGACCTTGGGGCGGCCGGGCCTCGCTCTCGCTCCTGGCCGCCGGGCCGCGGGCGGGCGCAGGCTCCCCGCTCGATCCCCGCGGGCCCCGCACCGAGACGGCCCCCGCCCGCCCGCGGCCCGCGCAAACCCCCATTCATCCGTTTCTGGTCCCCAAGCCGCCACCGGCCTCCGCTTCTGCGCGGCCCGGCGGGCGGCCTGTGGCAGCGGGGGCCCGAGGGTGGCCGTGCGGCCCGGTGCGATCCGGCCGAGGAGCCGACGAAGGCCTGCGTTTCTGGGCAGAGCCCGGGAGCTAAGTCTGGGTGTCTTATCTTCACGGGCTATGGATTGCCAAGCCACGTGCTCCGTGAGACAACCTAAAACATGATCCTTTGTGCGCTACAGTTAGTTCTTTGCACTGGATTAGAATTCTGTGGCTCTTGTGTGAATTCTTTTGAATTATAAACGTAATTTTCCTAACCTAGGTATAACTGCCGGCAGAACTGTGAATTCTGTATAAACGCTAGCAGATCCATCACAACTTTTTTTCCTCTTTAAGGAACAGCACAGATTTTTCTCAAACAGTAAAAACTCAAAGGGTTGCTTTGTTTTAAGGGTAGTGTTTCTTTCTAGGCCCTCTTTTCTCCATCATCGTGATCTTAGTCTGTGCGTGGCAGTATCAGCATCTGCATATTACAGATGAGGAGCCTGGGGCAGTTTCTCCCCGGCACTGGGCGTTTCAGGGTTTAAGGAGACCAATCAGTCTGTGCAGGTGTGGTTGTTGCATCTGGGGGAGGGTGTCGGAGTCCGGTGTCTCACTTCAGATTCCGGAGAAAAGCTTTGGGTTGAAAGGCTTTTTTAATCCCTTGCTTTGTGGTGAGGCCCTTCACTAGTGGGGATGATGGCTGTGGCCACTGGTGAGCTCTGGCGTGGCCAGTAGGGTCATATCTCCACCCTGCTCCACAGGACACCCACGAGGACCACGACACCTCCACCGAGAATGCCGACGAGTCCAACCATGACCCCCAGTTTGAACCAATAGTTTCTCTTCCGGAGCAAGAAATTAAAACGCTGGAAGAAGATGAAGAGGAGCTTTTTAAAATGTAAGTAAGTTGGTGTCTTTTCAGAAGTAAGCATTTTTAGTATAAGATAGTAACTGGTTTTTATGGGTGTCAAGGTCTTGGCTTGACCTTTAACCACATGGAGGGTTTTGTGATGGCTACTCCCACGTGGAAATCAAGGCTGTTGTTAGAATCCACTCATTCCTAGGTCCTGGGTGTCCCTGCTGCCCTGAGGCCAGTCTTGAGGAGGGATGGGCACTCCCAGGTGTCATGTTACCACTGCTCTGTCCACAAGGGACATCTCCCCAAGTCCCCTGTCCTTGCCACCCTTGCCTCTAAGACTCTTTCAGCCCCCTGCCGCTGGTTGAGCATTGGGTCTTTACTATTATCTTTTTTCCTTAAATGTGGGGGTACTTTGAAGTTTATGAATTTTCGATTCAATACTTTTAGTATACAAAACTGCTTGGAATTACAAATGAGAGTGGGCGGTGCTATAGTCATTAAAGTTACTCTTTAAAAATCATACGTGATTCTTGGTGCTCTCAACAAGAAGCTACGGTGGCCGTGTCACTTTGAAGCAGTGGTCACAGAAGCCATGCATCCAGATGTGTGCAACAAAGTGACGGCACCACGCGGACACGCAGGATCGCAGGAGACGCTAATGTAGCTACAAGTTAGTGGAAATCAGGGGGGAAGCAAACTCTCCACCCTTCAAATTCTGTCCAAGATGCCAGGTTATGGTTTGAGTGCTTTGCTGTGGGTCAGGGGAGGGAAGCAGAGGGGATCACCAGCACTGCAACTCCTCCCTCTAAGGCAGGGAGGCTGGAGAGACCAGCCCCTCCCCACCACTCCCAAGGGCCTGGGGAAGGAGAGCTGTCTGCACCCCTTGGGTCTCAGAGGGTGCTGGGTGGCTCCATAAAGACACTGGTTTTCTGGGTCTCTGATCTGCGTAGAAATGCTGCTGCACGTTCTGGCGTCCTGAGGGAAGTGAGGCCAGTGGGTGGGGCCTTCACCATGGGCCTGGGGCTTCTTTCTGAGGATGCATCTCCCTTGACAGAGTTGAGTTCGGGGAGCAGAGTCTTCCATAGGAAAGGGACCGGCTGAGCTGGGGTCCTGTGGGGAAGCAAAGGGCAGGGCTGCTCTGGGCAGGAAGGCGGGCTGTTGGGCCAGAGCCTGGTGGCCTAAGCAGAGGCCTGCAGCCCCGTCTTCCCAGGAGAGGGAAGGCTTCTCGGCCCCTGCCTACTTCCGTGCTGCCCTTGGGGCACCGGGGACGCCAGGGAGCCCCCCGCCCCGTGATTGCAGCCTTGCTCAGGACGCAGTGGGCTCTCTTGAGAGGTCAGGTCTTAACTGTTGGAATACGCTGCAACTGTAGGAATTTTTTTTCTTTTTTTATTGTGAAGCAAAAATCTGGAGTTTGTTGAGCCGTCTCAGTCTTTTGTTGACGTCTTGACTTGTGGTTCTGGGAGTAAAAAGAAAGGCAAGGGTGTTTCGTGACGCCGCGGGCACAGGCTTGTTCATCCCCTTCTGTGCTTGCCTGACCCCTCGCTCAATGGCTTTCCTCAAAGGCGGGCCAAGCTGTTCCGGTTTGCTTCAGAGAACGACCTCCCGGAGTGGAAGGAGCGGGGCACTGGGGACGTCAAGCTGCTGAAGCACAAGGAGAAGGGGACCATCCGCCTCCTCATGCGCAGGGACAAGACCCTCAAGATCTGCGCCAACCACTACAGTAGGTGGCCCCAGGCACAGTGTGGGGCGTCCAGGAAAAGCCACCCGCAGCTTGGCTGGCGAAGGGGTGACAGTAAGATTCCCCCCATGTCAGTCCCTTGGTTACTGGGCTGCTCTGGAGCCGCAAGTGTGTGTCTGGAAGCAAACGTGTCCGACGGGGCAGGGCCCCTCCTCTGGGCACACAGGTGACCCTGGCAGGAACCAGAGGGAGCAGCCCTGGAGGGTGATATGGCCAGACGAGCAGGGAGGGGCCTCCTGGCACCACAGTCCCCCTGGCCTTCACGGGCCAGACTCCATGTCCCTGCCCCATGGTCCTCCCACCCTGCCCAGGCCATTGGCTCTGGCCTGGTCCTCGTCTCCCAACTCAATTTGAGATGTTTTTCCGGGGGTCTTCCCTGACCCCCTGCTTTTCCCAGAGCCAGGCCGGTCACTGGGTTGTTTGCTGTGAGCTGCAGGTGGGTCCCAGGCCTGGTGCCCCGTAGGAATGCGGGCTCACTGGGTGTCTGTGGGCTGGGATGACCGCTCTCGGTTCAGAATGTGACGTATTCCTGGGGCTGGGCGTGTCCTGTATCTCAGGAGGCTTCTGCCAGGGCCGTGGGGTGAGTGTGGCTCTGGGGTGCTCCTGTTTCTTGGGGAGCTCGTCCCCCTTGAGTCTGTGCAAGGTCTGAGGAGATGGACAGCTGTGCTTATTCCCGGCCGTGGCTCAACCTTCTGTGACGTACGAGCAGGTCACGAGGCCCTCGGTGTCCACTTCTGGTGGCCTCGTTCCCTGTGGTGTCCCTGGACAGTGCAAGGCTGAGATTGGTCCCTTGGTCTGACCATGAGCCTTCCTGGGTGATCACTCCATTTCCTGGCTTCTGCTCCTCTGCCGCTCCCCACTTTCTGTGGGCCAGGTCCCGGATGGAGTGGCCAAGCATGGACACAGCCACGTGGTGGGTGCCCTTCACTGGAAGGTCTGGGCCCACAAGGCCTTGTGGCCCATGTCTGCCCTGGGTCTGGGGGCTGGTCAGACGGGCAGGGCCAACGGGGCTGGGCGTGAGCAGCTGTGGTGGCATTGGAGGCCTTGGCTGAGTTGGGATTGGAAACCCTCGCTGAGGTGTCCTCGTGGTCAGGGAATGGGCCACCGTGTTCCCAGATTCAGGGCGGTCCTGGTTTTAAGTGAACACAGGGTGTTTTCAGAGGTTTGGGTAAAATCCAGATCCCACAGGACTTTGTCTAAGCCTGGTTGGCAAACCCCAAACCAGGCCTGTCTTGCCCCAATTCGGGCCTTCAGGGGTCAGGGTGGGTGGGCCAGCTTGACAGCTGCACCGTCCTCACGGGGCTTCTCTCTCCAGTCACGCCGATGATGGAGCTGAAGCCGAACGCAGGCAGTGACCGTGCCTGGGTCTGGAATACCCACGCAGACTTCGCCGACGAGTGCCCCAAGCAGGAGCTGCTGGCCATCCGCTTCCTTAACGCCGAGAGTAAGCAGGCCCGGGCCAGCCTGCCGCTGCTTCTTAACGGTGTAGCCGTTTGGTTGCAACGCCAGTGCTGTTGCTTTCCCGGGAGAGTTGACAGCAGCTGGGAAGCGCGTGGTGGGGACTGTTCCTGCCCTGCTGTCTGATGGGCCCTCGGGGAAGGGATCTCAGTGCCCTCGAGGTCTTGCCCAGACTCTTGAGTCCATGATAGTGTGGTTCCTTTGCTGAGTTCACAGGGGGCTGTGCTGGCAGTCTGCCCGGGGCCGAGCTGTTCTCTCACCATGGCCTGGGTGCCAGCAAGGGCAGTGCCCAGGCAGACCTCTCCCCTGCTGGGACATCTTTCTAGCTCGGGTTGTCAAAAGCAGCACCCAGTGGGCCCTGGGGGGTTGGTTGGGTGCTGGGGCTCAGCACCCCAGTAGCTGAACATCCAATGCTGAGTGGACCTCGCTTCTGCTCTGGGAATGGGGACTGCAGGAGCAGAGAGCAGAGCGCCTGGCAGGAGCAAGGCTACCCTGCCCTGCCCAGATGGGTGTCAAGTCAGGCAGGGAGGTGGAGGGTTGGGGCAGCCTGGGACAGGCCTTGTGAACCTTGGAGTTTCAGACCCTCCGGGACACGTACTCCTCGCTGCTCAGGGACCTTAAGGGGGTATCTTTTCTTATCTCTGCAGATGCACAGAAATTCAAAACGAAGTTTGAAGAATGCAGGAAAGAGATTGAAGAGAGAGAAAAGAAAGGTGCCAGATGCCCATGGGGTGGCGGGCACCCGGGGGGGCTCTGCAGACTCACTCTGCACCTGGCTGCAGCCCCAGGCGGGTGCTTTTTCCGTCTGCCACAGCAGCATTCGGGGGGCTGTGACCACTTTGACCTGTCAAGGGCAACGCAGCCACCCCGGTACACGGGTGCTTTCTGAGGGGCAAGCCAGCCACTGGGGCCCCATGCACATGCTCTCTGGCCTGGCCTAGTAGCCAAGTCACGACGTCTCCTGGAGTCTCCCAGGGGCTGCAGGGGCTTGGAGAGGTCCTCGTGGTCATCTGCTTACTCAGGGCCCCATGCTGTCGCCAAGCATCCTGAGCGGGGTGCCAGGCGTGAGCACGTGTTTACCTGGAGGCACACAGGGAAGTGGCCTGTCCGCTGCCACGGGGTTGGGCAAGAGCGGTGATTCTTTCTTACCGCGTTCCTGTGTCTTGGCAGGATCTGGCAAAAATGATAGTGCCGAGAAAGTAGCTGAGAAGCTAGAAGCTCTTTCGGTGAAGGAGGGCAAGGAGCCCGAGAACGAGACCAAGGAGGTGGCTGAGGAGGAGCAATGAGTCGGCTCCCGTTGTGTCCTTTCTCCCTGTCTTTTCCCTTTTTCTTTTTTTAAATTTTGCCCTGCACCCTTCTTTTTGGTTTGTTTTTATTCTGTTTTGTTTTTACAAGGGACTTTATATAAAGAACTGACTTCCAACATTCAGGTTGTTTTTTTCTAAGTTTTTGCCCTAATGAAGACGACTTCAGAAAATCCATTACCCAGTCGTGAGAATGTACTGTGCTAACTTTCTTTTCCATAGTGGAAACACTTATTTATAGTCATCAAAATAGCAAATAAACAACACGTTTGAAACTTGCATGGAGGCAGGACCATGTGTGCGTCGGCCCCATCCTGGGACAGTGGGTTCCTGCCCCTTTGGCCGTCACACACGCTCTGCTGTGTGGCCTTTGGGCCGCGGTGTGTCTGAGCTGGTGCTGGTGGGGCAGGTGGCCTGGGGAAGCCAGGGCTATCCTGGAGACCTAAACAGCCCTGCTTTGCCCCATGGCCAGGAACAGGGAGGTTTTTTCCTGGCCTTTGGGGGAGAGAGGAAGCCCACCAGGTCTCCTTGGCTGTGGCACAGAGAGACCCAGTGGGTCCCCTGCCTTCGGCCCGGCATCTTTTGTTGGCCCTCAGTCCTGGCGGAGCCACCCGTCCACAGCTCGCACATCTGGCCTGGTGCCGGGCGCAGGCAGGGCTCAGCCCCACAGCCATCCTCGGAGAAGACCTGTCTGCGTGCTCCTGGCCCTCCATCTGGGTGGAGGCCGGGGACATCTGTGGGAGCTTTCAGTAAGGACTTCAGGGATGCAAGCGGGTTAGTGCCATTTGGAGTTTGTCCTGTAAGGCAGGTAGGCCTAAGCAGCAGAGGTTCTCCAAGCACACGGTCACGCCTGTAATGGCCTGTGTCCCGGGAGACCACCCGGGCTGGAGGAGCTCCCGCAGGGGAGGGGGAGGAGCCCGGCAGGAGCCGACCCTGGAGCATCTACCAGAGGCTTCCATCATGGCCCAGCCCTGGCCTGTCTTCCCTGTGTCCTGTGCCTCTGGTGGAGGCACCTCCAAAGGAAGCCAAACTGAAGACCTCATTGGCCTTGGTCACATGCTGGCATCCCAAGGCCTTGCTTGCTCGCCAGGCACCTGTGGTGGTCCTTCCCAACCAGGGAGGCCCAGGGAGGGACGTGGAAGCTTTTGCACCTCCCCATTTTAGTCGTGATGCTGGTGGAGGTCACGATGCATTGACTGGAAAGGCTGGTGCTGGGCCGTGGTCCTTCTCCAGGGACTGGTGGTCACACACCCCTGCCAGCACAGAAGGGATGTGGAACGTCTCTGCTTTGGGCTGTAGTACATGGTGAATACCATTTGCTGTAAAATGCCAGGCTGACCTCCCTCCTCTTGGGTGAGGAGATGTGTCTCCAAGGGGGGAACCCTGAGCAGGGCGGCCCCTCAGGGTGGCTTGGGCACAGCTGTGCTGTGACCAGGCTGCACTGCAAGGTGTGACAGCCAGGAGGATCCGGGACACTGGGGGGGCTCCTCTGAGCCCCCAGCCAGTGTATGTCCAGGTGGACTCCCTGAGGCCAGGGTGTGTGAGGGGGTGTGTGATGGGGTGGGGGTGGGGCGCGAAATGGCCACTGTGTTCCAGGTCAGTCCCCTGGCCTGCAGCTCAGGCACTCTGCTGTGCTCAGGAGAGGACACCTGGGCCATGGCCTCACTGGGTCCGCCCCACCCGGGACCCCTCTGCCCAGGCAGTCAGCAGGGACCTCTTCAAGGGGGACATGTGCCCTTCCTGCCCACGCCCAGCGACAGGTGCTCACAGCACAGCTCTCACCCCGCACAGACCTGGAGGCCCTCCGGGGCCCTCCGTGTGCTGGGCCACAGAAGGGCAGGAGCCAGAGCCAGGCCCGGGGAAGCTACAGTGTGTCCTCAGGCCCCGAGGCCACCAGAGGCTGAAGCAGCCCGGGCAGAGCAAGGAGGTGTCTGCTCTTCGCTCACCTCTGGGCCCTGGGCCTCCTGGGGTGGGTGGGCTCCCCGATGGGCAGAGGCTGTAACTGGGGGTGGTGGGAGGAAGCCCATTACCACCTCTGCTGTCCAGCTGCATTAATGCCTCTGTTCTGGCCCCCAAGCCCAGGTTCCTTTCTAACAGCTCACGGCCCTGCCTGCTGGGCTAGGACCTTAAGGCGAGGTGGGGTCTTCCAGTCTGAGGAGTCCCAGGGCCTGTGCAGCGTGGCCCGAGGAGGTGGCCGCTGGGCTGCGTGGGGTTCTGGCTGTAGAGAAGCAGATGCCCAGGGCCAGGGAGGGCGAGGGCCCCACATGGATTCCGACCTGGGGAGGGGGCAGATGGGTCTTGGTTTCAGAACAGAGGACCCAGGGACGTATTGCAGGGGACAGACTTGCCAGTCCTCACTGTGGAGGCTGTGGTCCGCCCACGCGCAGCCCAGCACTGCGAGGCTGCTGGTCCACCTTAAGCGACAGCAGTGGCGGTGCTGGTGGGGTGGGATTTCCTGCAGGAGGTGGGCCTGCCCGCGGGCCTATCCCAGGCATGGGCAGGGTGCCCGGCCCTTCCCCGAGGGGCACTCCACTCTGTCCTGGGAGGCCTGCAGCCTGGGCTGGGACGCAGAGGGACCAGCAGACCCGCCCTCCTTACCCTGCCCGCTGCCTGTGGCTCAAGGGCTGTGAGGTGGGCAGGGGATAAACAACCAAGGTGCCCCTGCAGTGTCACGATCCCCCACCCTCATAAATGCTGCGGGTGGGGTGGGGTGTTGCTCCAGATGGGAGGGGCCTGGCCCTACCCAGGAAGAGCTCCGAGGTGTTTAGGGAAAGGTCTGTGCAAACAGGGACCCGGAAGGGACCCACATGCTCCAGCCCCGCGGCCTGTGGACTGGGGACAGGAGGCCTGGCTGTCGCCATGTGTACCCCTGTGGGCAAGACCTCAGGTGTGCGGCGGCCGCATGGCCTCAGAGGGTCATGGGCTCCCAGCCTGGAGCTGGAGGAGAGGCCCCGCTGCGGGAGGGTCCGCCGCCGGCTCTGCCCCGAGCGCAGAGGGAGGAGGAGGAGGAGGGAGGTGGCAGGCCGGGCAGGTGGGAGGGGCCGGCTGTCGGGGCCCCGCCCGGCCCCACGGCCCCTCACCGCCGGTCCACCTTAAGGGGCGCGCTGACATCAGCACGCTGTCTCCTCCGCCGCCCGGGAGGTGGGATTTCCTCTGCTGCCACCGCTGCTGCCTGGGTCCTGCCCGTCCAGCCGGCCCCGCCCGCCCGGCCCCGGGGAGGGATGCGGCGGCGCGGCGCCCAGGATGCCCCGCAGCCCCGGGACGCGCCTCAAACCCGCCAAGTACATCCCGGTGGCCACGGCGGCCGCACTGCTGGTCGGCTCCAGCACCCTGTTCTTCGTGTTCACGTGAGTCGGCCGCGGCGCTGGGGCCAGAAGGGGCAGGGCTGCGCACAGCGGTGGACGCGGCCTGGCAGGACCGGGGCCGGCGTTGGGCTGGCGGGCTGGGCTGGGTGGGGGCACCAGGGCCGTAGGCAATGTGAGACCCCACTCTGGGCCAAGGCTGATGCCACGAGCGTGCCCTTCCTGGGGTGTCAGGGACAGGTGAGACCTGGGTGTGAGGACACTGGTGTCCGACGGCCACCCCGTGAGCATACCAGGCAGGCCCTGGGTGCAAGGCGCCAGCCCGGGCAGGGGAGTGCGTGCGGGGGCTGCCCAGGGTGTGGCTGCAGCCCTGCCCTCCCCACGAGGGGAGGGGGGCCGCCCAGAGCCACCAGCCCTCTTGCGAGGAGCCAAGGATGACTCTCGAGTGCCCTCCCAGCCGTCCGGCCCCAGGCCAGAGCCAAGTTGTTCCCGCGTAGGTGTGGCCTGGCCCGGCTGCCACGTGCCTGCCCCATGGCCACCGCCGACGCTGGCCTGGCAGTGCCCTCTGCCTTCTCTTGACTTCCTTCTCAGGAAGGCCCAGTGGTCACAGCTGGAGGGCCCAGGCCAGGCCACACCCAGGGACACTGGCCTCGGTGGGCGCTGGGACCCTTGAGGCAGAGGGCAGGCAGGTCCCGGGCCCGTGCAGACCAGGGCAGGGGCTGACCACAGTTCCCTCTGCATTGTCGTGCCACCCCCTTCCCCAGGCCTCCTCTGGCACAGGGAAGGGTTGGGGACCCCAGGCTTCAGCCATGCAGGTCTGTGACCACCTCCTGCCACAAGTCCCAGGCTGGGACACAGCCAGGTCACCAGAGTAACAACCACTCTAGCCTTCTTGGGGACCTGAGGCTTGGGGTGGCTGCAGCCAGTGGGGCATCTGTTCCAAGGCAGGGGTGGGCAGAAGCCAGCCGGGTACCCTTTCACCTTAGCCGGGGCGAGGGCAGCAGCACGAGGACGGAAGGCTGCATTGGGCACCTCGGAGGTAGGCGAGCCCCGACCTGGAGGCTGGGCTGGGTGGGCACCACAGGCTGCCAACAGCGTGTTTAAAAAAGGCCTGTGTGGACAGGCTTATTTCTGGCTTTGGCGAGCAGACTTGTTCTTGTCACTCAGATGCTGCTGGCTATGAGGCTGTGGGCAGCGGGCGCGGGCCGAGGTGGGATGCGTCCCACTGAGGCTTCTGGAGGGTGGGGTATGGGCAGGGGTCTTGCGGGAGTCTGGGCCCTGCTTCCCTGCAGTCTGGCCTCCATGTGCTGGTTCTGGTTTCTCACTCCCCAAATGCAATTCAGCATTTGTCCTGACTTTAAAAGGAATATGTGTTCTCTGATGAGAACTTATGAAACGCTGGGAAAAAGTTCAACAAGCAGCCGAGATCAACCCCACCCCAGGGAACTCACCCACCTCCTCTCCCCTTAGGTGCACACAGGCCCCCTGAAGGGTGCTTGTCCTGAGGCTTCCCTTGATTTCAGAGAGTCCTTACTGTCCTGTGAACTCGACCCGCCCCAGGGGCTGGGCATGGAGGCTGCCTACCCTCCCTCTGCTCTCACTGCTGGGGTTCTGGGTTCAGTGACCCAGCGCTGAGAGGTTCGGGGTTGCCCTGGGGCAGCACAGGTGTGCCCTGCATCCTGCCCTGAGTGACTCACTCTGCCTGAGAGACCATGCGGAAGATGGAGGTGCAGGGGGTGCTGGCCGGCGTCCAGGTGCAGCAATCATCTTGCCAAGGGACCCTCACTTGCCCCCCGGAACAGGGATCCCTGCACCCCATGGCCACATTCCTTGGCTGAATGGCCATCAAGGACCCTGGCCGGTGCCCAGCCCAGTTCTGCTGGCGTTGTAGTTCCTGAGGGGGTCTGCTGGGTGGCCCAGGCCCAATGACACCACCCACAGTGGGCTGATTCCGGGTAAGCAGGGGGCCAAGCAGTCCCCTTCTTGGGACAGGCCTCTCGTCACCCTGGTACCCACACCTCTGCCCTGTTTCTGATCCCAGGCCCACTGCAGACTCAGACACCCGCTCCTGGGCCCTTCCTACCCCGCCCTCGGGGCCCCACAGGATTCTGTCTGCTCTGCTCCTTGGACTTCACTGGAAGCTGAGTGGTCCCCGGCCCCCGCTCTACACTCAGTAAATATGAGTTGCCCCTTTGAGACAGGTCCACATAGGCAGCAGCTCCGGGTGTCACTCAGGGTGGGGAGCCCAGGCCTAGAGGACCAAAGACCCCTCCCTTGGGCCAGCTCTCTGAGGGGCTCGGCCCGCAGCACATTCAGACATGTCACCAGGAAAGGCTGGGGTGTGGGGAGGATGCCCAGAGCTGGGGGTGTCCCCCCACGAGGATGGGTAGCATGTCTCAGGGTAGGTTCCTGGTGGCCCTCCTCCTCCAGGAAGCCTTCCTGGGTTCTTGGTACAGTTCTGTCCCCCAGACCCAAGAAAGCTCAGCGTCAGGCCGGGTCAGGTGCTGGGAGGCGTCCGAGAGCGCCGAGGCCAGGTCTCTGCCCCTTCCCCTTCCTCTTCCTGGAGCCACCTTACAGAACGACAGGGACCCTGTGAACATCAGAGGGCCAGGGCTGCTTGGCTGGATACCCATGCCTGGGGCCCACACTGGGCTGTCTTGTCTCTGTCTGGGGCCAGTGGGCTGACTTCTGGGATGTCATGGCAGGTCCCCAGGATGGGCCTGAGCCCTCCCTATGCCTAGAGGCCCACTCAGCCACAAGGCCCAGCCTAGGACAGTGAGAGTTCCAGTCCAAGACCAAGCCAGCCTGCGGCGGGCCTAGGTGGATGGAGCCGCTGGCTGGGACCATATGGGGAGGGGGACACTTGGTGTTAGCCCCCTGCCAGGACTTGCTGTGTGTACCCCTGGTCCCCTGAGCTTCAGTTTCCCCATCCGCTTGGGTGTCTGTAGGGTGGGTGCATGTGGCCAGAGGCCCTGCCTGGCTGGATCAGGGCAGAGTAGCTGCAGACCCTCTGGTTCCGGGTGTCCCGTGTGTGAGCTTCATTAGTCAGTGTTAATGAAGAACCTGATTTAAGTGAAAACGTCTGAGTTAAAAATTTCCATTCTGCATTTAGCCGAGGCCGCATGCTACACTTCAGAACCCCATCCTGCTGGGCGGTGTCTCCCGCCGGCCCTGGTGGGGCCATGGTGGAGGCTCAGGACGGGGGCCGGCCCGGGGGAGGGGCCTGCAGTGTGTCTGCCACCACTGGGTAGTGCCCAACCCCTGCCCGGCAGGGCGAGCCTGGAGCACACCATTCCCTGGGAGGGGAGTGGGGTGTCATCCCTGAGGGCAGAGAGGTGCTCCTGGAGCCTGGCACGGACTCAGGCGGCCGGAGCAGTGCTGCCTGCCGGGCCTCGCCCACGGAGCTCGTGTGTCCTCACACATCCTCACACTTGCCCAGCCCACAGGGAGCTGAGAGATGTCCAGAGAGGGCTGGGGTGTGTGGGTCAGTGGAGGAGGAGCAAGCCTGCATCTGTGTTTGTGCGTGAATGAGGGTACAAATGTGCCATTGTGTGCACGAGTGTGCATATCCGTACACACGTCGGCACACATGTGCCTTTTGTGTTGATCACATGTGCACGTGTGTATGCATGCTTGTGCAGTATCCACACATGTACGCCTGGAGCATTGTGTGTGTCTGCGTGTGTGCTACACATGTGTGCATGCATGGGTCCCTGCATGTTCATGTGGATGTGTGTGTGTTCTTTCGTCTTCTCCCCTACTTAGCCGTTCCTGGGCCCTGGCAGCATTGGCTAGTGAGCCAGTCCTTGTTGGGCATGACCCAGGCCTCAGCCCCTCTTATGGCACAGCCTGGGGGTAGAGGCCCCCGGGGCGAGGATGGGGGGACGGGATGCGTGGCAGTGCCTGATCCTGGGTCTGAGTGAAGCCTGGGGGGCTGGAGGTGGTGAGTGGAGGGTGCAGTGGCTCAAGTCCCAGTCAGAGAACCCATGCCCTCCCAGACTTGCCCAGCACCGGCTAAAGCCCCACCCTGCCCTCCCTGGTATGTGCTGCCCACGCATGCAGTGGGTGGGTGGTGTCCACCCTGGGTAGAGGCCGTCTAGCACCTCATTGCAAGCGTTACTCCATCACCTTGCAGCTGCTGCTCTCCCCAGCCCTAACCGTGTCACTCAGGGTCATCGAGGCCCAGGGAGGACAAAGCAGTGTGGGCCTCCGGGGCGGGGGTTCAGTCCCTGCCTTGGGTGACAAGCCCTCGGATACCCTTGATTGTAAAATGGGGATGACAGAAGCGCCGCCCCCCAGCCTGAAGGGTGGGATGCATGGTCCACTGAGCAGGCCGGCGGGCAGTGGGCTCTCAACATCTGCCGGTAAAACTCGGAGGGCGATGATGAAGGGCCGCGCTCAGCCCCCGTCCCACATCCTCCCGCCTTCAGCGCCGGCCTGCCTGCTGCACTTCGTGTCTGCATGTCTGTCTGTTCTCGGCCGGTTCCTTCCTCTCGAGAGCGGGCTGGCTCCCCAATGTGCGACAGTGCAGGTGGCTGAGAGCCACGTTTTCCTTTTGCACAGACTACGTGGTCAGCCCTCCCAGAAGGCGCGTGGGGAGCTGGCTCGCAGTGCCAGGGTGGGTCCGCGGTGCCCACCTCTCCCAGGTTCTGGCTGTGCCTGGCTCTCTCACCTGTCTTCACTGGCATCTGGGCTCCCAGCCCCCTCCCACCCTGTTGGGCAGACCATGCCTCAGGGGCCCACCGTCATCCTGCCAAATGACATTGGATCGGAGGTCACAAACATACATTGAGCGCTGTCTGCACGCCAGGCTCCAGCGTGCAGGGATGGGGAGCGTAGAAGGTATCTGCTCTGGGCCACCTGGGCAGGGGTGGTGGAGGAAGGCCTCCTGGCAGAGGACCCCGTGTCCTCAGACTGTGCATCACTTCCATGGCGGGTTCTGGAGAAGAGGAAGGGGCAGCTCACGGCTCCCAGTCCTCCGAGTGTGCTGCCTGCCGTGGGAGCGGAATCTTTAAATAGCCTCTTGCTTTCCACTAAAAATAGAGAAGTTCCTCTACCATGGAGGTGGTTGCTGGGGTGGCAGGGCTGGCTCCCGGCCAAGGCAGGCGTGGGCACCAGTGTGGCCGGCGTATGCCGTGGGGGCGGGCAGGGCCACGGGCACGACTCACTCTGCAGGTGGCCACAATGCCCTGTCCACCTGCTCAAGTCTGGTGTAGGGGATCCCCACCTGCCCCCCAGCTCCACAGAGGGCCTGAGTGCAGGGAGGGAAGCAGACCCACTGGGTGCCCCCTGCTTATCACAGCAGCCATGGGAGAGATGGTGAGCCTGAAGCCAGAGGGGCTTCGTAGTAGCCTAGTGGGCAGAAACCCACCACAGGGTTGGAGCAGGGGGTCACAGGCCATGTGCCCGAGGACTGGCAGTCTCCAGTGAGGGGGCGCTCTGGTCAGGTCCTGCGAGGCCTGAGGAAGATGCTCTCTGTGCCAGAGTGTCCACCAGGGTGGCATGTGAGACCTTTGCAGGGAGCCAGCAGTCTGAGAAGGCTTCATGGAAGAGGGGGCAGCCTTGGAGCCAAGTGGTGAGGGGTGATGAGAGACGGCGGAGGGGTGGGGGGCGCCATGCTTTTAGAGTCTCCAAGTATTCTGCACTGCCCTATGGAGAGTAAGGTGACAAACTAAAAAGAAGAGGTAGCCTGGGCAGGGATGCACCTGGGGCCCAGGCCCTGAGATTGCACCCCTCAGGGAAGAGCAGACATGAACTCCCCATGCATTTACAGACCGAGGATTGGGGCTCCCCACACCACACCCCAGAATCTCCCTGGCAACAGGGCCCTGCCAAGCTGGGGACAGGTCTGGGTGAGGCCCAGGTCTGGCCTGAGCTGCCTGGCAGGTCACTGGCCTCTACCCGTCAGAGCACATGGGCAGAGCCAGCTCCTTTCCCATCCTGGGCTCCCACCTCTTGTCTGTGTCTCCCCATCCAGGGCAGGGGACCTGGAAAGATTCCCAGCTGGGGCAGGAGGACGTGGCTTGGCTCTGGCCTATGGGCTTCTCTGAGCCTCAGTCTGCTCAACTGGGAGTTGAGCTCCTAACAGGCGCTCAGGGGTGTCTGGGTCAGGACTGTCACACACGGAGCCTGTGCACAGCCCCTGAGGGTTGAGTAGAGATGCAGTGGGCCCGTGGCAACAGTGGTCTCCCTGACTGCCATGCTGAGCACTGCACGCGTGTGGCCAAGCCTAATTCCTCTGCCCCGCGTCCCCTTCCCACACACCTGCCACACCCCTAGACCCAGCTCTGCACTGCTGTCCAACACAGGTGCCCATGGTTGACACGAGCTGTGTCCCCAGCCGTTCCTGTCTACAATGGCATCCTCTTCCTCTTTGTGCTGGCCAACTTCAGCATGGCCACCTTCATGGACCCTGGCGTCTTCCCCCGAGGTAGGGCCCTGTGCTGGGGCAGCTCATCTGGCTGACTTTCGCTAGAGTGTGAGTGGCTGACAGAGCCTGGCTGGGGGCGGTGTGGGGGGTGGGTGGGTAGGGCTGGCTGGAGAGGGGCTCTCCTGCCAGGGAAGTCACTTTCGTGCTGCCCCCGGCCCACAGCGGATGAGGACGAGGATAAGGAGGATGACTTCCGGGCCCCGCTGTACAAGAACGTGGATGTGCGGGGCATCCAGGTCCGTATGAAATGGTGCGCCACCTGCCACTTCTACCGCCCGCCACGCTGCTCCCACTGCAGCGTCTGCGACAACTGCGTGGAGGTGACCGCCTGCCCCGCCCCCAGCCCACGCCCTCCTCCCCTGCCCACCGTGTGCCCTGACGCGCTGTTCCTGCCCAGGACTTCGACCACCACTGCCCCTGGGTCAACAACTGCATTGGGCGCCGCAACTACCGCTACTTCTTCCTGTTCCTGCTGTCGCTCAGTGCGCACATGGTGGGCGTCGTAGCCTTCGGCCTGGTCTACGTGCTGAACCACGCCGAGGGGCTGGGCGCCGCGCACACCACCATCACGTATCCTTGGCCTGACTACAAAGGCGGTGTGGACCAGGGATGCTTCTCACAGGGGAAGTCGAGGCTTGGAGGGGTGGGTTGGCAGCCCAGAAGTCCCCAGGGAGTGGGTCTCCTTCTGTGAGTGGGCGGTGGGGAGGGGGCGGGTAGTCTGTCCACAGGTGCCTGCTCCATCCTCACCCACGGCCGTTGGCCTTAACGGGCCAGCATGGCCGTCATGTGTGTGGCCGGCCTCTTCTTCATCCCTGTCATCGGCCTCACTGGCTTCCACGTGGTGCTGGTCACTCGGGGCCGCACCACCAATGAGCAGGTGCAGACCCTGGGTGGGGCCATGCAGTGATGGGGATGGGCATGGGAGGGTCCCCGACGGGCTGAGTGAGGAGCCAGGGCTGCACAGGGACTGGGGTGGGGCGGGGCAGGGCAGGGCCGTGGGGGCCCTCGGCAGATGTGCAGCTGTGGTAGGGGAAGCTCTGGCCCTGGAGACCCCAGGTGGGGTTTGGCATGTGGGGTCTCACCTGCCCTGTCCCCCTCCTCTCCCCCATCTGTGGGCACTGCAGCCACCAGTGAATCAGAGCCCAGAAATTCCACAGCAGGGGCTGACCCGGGTGGGGGGCACCCCTGGGCTGACCCTGCCCAACTCACCTCTGTGGAACCCCTGCTGTCCCTGCCTGTCCCCCTGCCCTCCTTGGCCAGACCCTGGCTGGCCAGGCTGGCTGAGGGGTCCCATGTCCACAGGTGACGGGGAAGTTCCGTGGGGGTGTGAACCCCTTCACCCGCGGCTGCTATGGGAACGTGGAGCATGTGCTGTGCAGCCCCCTGGCGCCCCGGTGAGGCCCGGCGGGTGTCCAGTGGGACTCCTCGGGGTTTGGGGTGGGCAGCCATGGGCCCTCAGCCTGATCCACTTCTGTTTTTGGCAGGTGGGGTCCTGCCCTTGGCATGCATTCAGGCCAGGTTGCCCTGGCCACTGACCCCTCTGCCCCTGGTGCAGGTATGTGGTGGAGCCGCCCCGGCTGCCCCTCGCCGCTCGCCTGAAGCCACCCTTCCTTCGGCCGGAGCTCCTGGAGCGAGCGGCACCACTCAAGGTCAAGCTTAGTGACAACGGGCTGAAGGCTGGACTGGGCCACAGCAAGGTGGGGGCCCAGGGGTGGGGTAAGGGATGGGGTGAGGTGGGAAGCGGTCAGGTTGGAGGGGCCTAAGAGTAGAATGGGGAAGGACTGGGTGGAATGGGGGAGGGGTCTAGGTCCCAGGCCCCAGGATGGAGTCCCCAGTTAAGCCCTGCCCGTGGCCTGTACCCTACACACCACTGACCGCGCCCCCTCCCAGTCCAAGGGCAGCCTGGACCGGCTGGATGAGAAGCCGCTGGACCTGGGGCCGCCGCTGCCCCCCAAGGCGGAGGCCGGCACATTTGGCAGCGACCTGCAGACCCCACGCCCCGGCAGTGCTGGTGAGGCGGGGGCAGCCGAACGGAGGGAGGGGCACAGACTGATCCCAGTCTGACAGTGGTCCATCTTCCCCAGAGAGCGCCCTGTCGGCGCAGAGGACCAGCCCCCCGACACCCGCCATGTACAAGTTCCGGCCCGCCTTTCCCACGGGTACCAAGGCGCCCTTCTGTGGGCCGGGCGAGCAGGTGAGGAGGCCTGGCCCTGCCCGGAGGACCCGAGGCCCCGCCCCGGAGGCTCCACCCAAGAGGCCCCGCCCGGGAAGCTCCGGAGCCCCGCCCCCAGACTTCGCCACATCCTGGAGGCCATGTCCCCAGGAATCCTACCTGAGCCCCCCGCACCAGGCCTCACCCCTGAAAGACCCGCCTGGGTCACACAGGGTGTGGGCATCCCAGCTGGGGCTGGTAGAGGGGAGCAGGGCCAGGTGTCTTGGGAGGGGCTGGTGCAGGCAGTCCTAGCCACTCGGCCCTTGGCCAGTGTTGCCTGCTGGCTCTAGGCGCTGCCCCCGGGGGCACTGTGTGCCAGGATGCCTGGAATTCCACCATTAGTCAGTCACTCTGTAAGGTCCTCAGGGCCCTCGGGAAGGCTTCAGAGGAATTTGAGATTGTTTGAGGAAGCACATTTATTCTCTGCGTTCACGTGGAGCAGCGGACGGCCTGAGCAGACACCCAGACCCCTGAGGTTCCCAGGCTGCCTGCCTCCTTCATGCCACCAGAGGGGGCCCGTGGCTGAGCCAGCACACTTGGACCAGCCCCTCTCTCCCAGGGAACTCCCTCCTGGACTGATATCCTGCCTGACCCTGCCTCTGGCACCTGCTGGTCAGGGCAGTGAGTCTGGGCCTCCCTGGCCAGCGTCCGGTGGCCCTTCTTGGAATGAGGGGGCTTAGGTGGGTTGCCTCCTTCCTGGGATTGTCCTGGATCCCATGGAGGGTCCCGCTGGTTGGCCAAGTGCCCTAAAGCCACATTTATCCCCACCCATGCGCCTTCTGGGTTTTGAGTTTCTGCAGGCTCTTGTCCCAGTCCAAGTCTGTGTGCCTGGAATCACGGAGAATCAAAAAGGCCCCCCTCTGTCACTGTGGCTACTCCCTGGGCTGCTGGGCTCCGAGGGCACTGCCCTGCTGTCTGCTTTGCACTGCCCGCCCAGACCCTCAGCCCTGGGGTGCCTGGGAGAGGCCCTGGGTCACTGTGTGGTTATTAAGTCTCTTTGAGGTCCTGATCCCAAGGCTGCCCCAAGGCCCCTTGCTCTCCCTGGGGAGTTGGGCTGGAGCAGCTGCACAGCCTTCCCTGGAGAGATACTGGGGCCCCCTGCTCTGCTCCACCCTGTCCCCACTTCCCTCCGTGGGGCGCAGGGGATAGAGAGCTTCTGGGAACAGCTCGTCGGTTGCACCTGCCGCCATCCCTGATGCCACCAGGATTGCAACTTCCTAGTGGGCACAGAGCACCTGGTGAGCGGGCAGGGCACGGTGGGTGGGCCAAAATGGATGTGCGCCATCTCCCCCTGCAGGTCACGGGCACTGACTCCCTGACGCTGGGGGAGGACAGCATCCACAGCCTGGACTTTGCATCCGAGCCCAGCCTGGACGTCCCTGACTACCCGCCCAGCAGCCTGCATGCAGCATACCCGCCATCCCCACCACTCAGTGCTGCTGACACCTTCTCAGGCGCCTTGCGCTCCCTGAGCCTCAAGGCTGCCAGCCGGCGGGGCGGGGACCACGTGGCCCTGCAGCCCCTGCGCTCTGAGGGTGGGCCCCCCACGCCCCACCGTGGCCTCTTTGCCCCCCACGCGCTGCCCAACCGCAACGGCAGCCTGTCCTACGACAGCCTGCTGAACCCTGGCTCTCCTGGGGGCCACACGTGCCCGGCCCACCCCTCAGCTGGCACAGCCAGCTACCGCTCGCCCTACCTGCACGCGGGGGCAGCGGGCGACCCACCACGGCCCCCGCCCCGCAGCTTCAGCCCCGTGCTGGGCCTGCGGCCTCGGGAGCCCTCGCCTGTGCGCTACGACAACCTGTCCAGGACCATCATGGCCTCCATCCAGGAGCGCAAGGACAGGGAGGAGCGTGAGCGGCTGCTGCGCTCTCAGGCTGACTCGCTCTTTGGCGACTCGGGTGTCTACGACGCACCCAGCTCCTATAGCCTGCAGCAGGCCAGCGTGCTGTCCGAGGGCCCCCGTGGCCCCGCGCTGCGCTGTAGCTCCAGGGACGACCTGGTGGCCGGGCCCGGCTTCGGGGGCGCCCGCAACCCCGCGCTGCAGGCGTCGCTGTCCTCGCTGTCCAGCGCCGTGAGCCGGGCGCCGCGGACCTCCTCTTCCTCCCTGCAGGCAGACCTGGCCAACAGTGGCGCCCCGGGGGCCAGGCCCACCAGCGGCTCCCACAGGTCGCCCGTGCGCCAGGTCCCTCCGTCCCCACCTAGCACTCCCCGCTCGCCCTCCTACGTGGGCCCCAAAGCCGTCGCCTTCATCCAAGCGGAGCTCCCAGAACCGCCGCCCTCGCTGTCTGTGCAGAGGTGGGTGCTCAGGGTGCGGTCAGCTGCCGGGCACAGGGCAGGTGTCTGGCTGCCTGCAGGGCCTCTTGGCCAAGTACGTGGGGGCTGCCCAGGAGGCCTGAGGCTACCTAGGGGGGTGGGCCTCACCCACCTTGGAGGATTCTGGCGGCCAGTGTGAGGGTAGCCCAGCTCCAAGGGTGCCCTGGCATGTCCTGGGACCAGGGGCAGGAGAATTTGCATCTTGAGCCCAACACCCACACTCTCCCCTGGCTGGCACAGACCCAGCATGTGGGGGACCCTAGGGTTCTTCCTCTAGAGATGGTGCCACTGTCCATGTCCAGAAGGCCAAGTCTGGGTGACCATCCTCCCACAGCAAAACATGCCACTCTGGGCACCACGGTCCTGGCCTTCGGGGGGCACAAAGCCCCAGGAAGCAAGGGCTTCCCTGCTCAGGGATGGGCAAACCGAGTCTCAGAAGGGCAGGCTGGTCCCAGGCCCAAGTACAAGAGCCGAGCACCTGCTGGGCACGTTTGCTCACCAGGGCTTCACCTGGCTGCCATGAGCACAGGCTCAGTTGATGAGGAGGTTCCTGTTGTGGGTGTAACAGGCCCAGAGGGGGCTGCTGTGAGGCAGCCCAGGGAGGGAGGGGCTCCTGCCCGCATGAGTGCTGGGCAGCGAGGTCCATGCTACTGGTCAGTGCTGGGGAGGCTGGAGGGCAGAAGGGCAGCCCCTCGTTTCCCTTGGAAGGAGCAGGGAAGAGGCCACATCGTCACTGCTGGGCTTCCCAGCTCAGGGCACCAGGACAGGGCAGGGTCCAGGGACTCACCTGGCCAGCATCCACCTGGCCTCCCTGTGTTCTGTGGTCTGTGCTGAGAGGCCTGGGAGGGGATGGCGGCCATTCTGACATCTGTCTGTCCTGTGACAGCACGGCCCTCCCCTGGCAGGTTCTGCTCCCCCACGCATTTCCGTGTGGGACCGTCCAGGGTCAGAGGCAGGGGCTGCCCAGTGCTCCGTCTGTGTCTGTGTCCTCTGTCCTCTTGCCTCCGCTGGCCCCTGTCCTGCCATGGTCCCGTGTTCACTGTGTGTGTGCGTGTGTGTGCTTGTTTTGATGCAGGGACCACCCTCAGCTGAAGACCCCCCCAAGTAAGCTTAATGGGCAGTCCCCGGGCCTGGCCCGCTTGGGGCCTGCCACCGGCCCCCCAGGGCCCTCCGCCAGCCCCGCCCGGCACACGCTCGTTAAGAAGGTGTCCGGCGTGGGTGGGACCACATACGAGATCTCGGTGTGAGGACTGACTGCCACCCGTCGCCGTAGCGCCATGGGAGCCAGGACCCCCCCCCACAGCGGCTGCCCCCCCTCCCAACTTCTCTGCCCCGGGAGAGGAGGCCCAGGCTTGGTGTGGACGCATCAGCGGGAGGAGAACCACGCCTCCACGGGCCTATCCCTCGTCCTCAGCCCGTGCATCCACTCATCTGCTCACCAGGGCACAGCTGGGCCAAGGGCCATGAGGCTGCAGGATCTGCGTGTTGGTGGCCCTGCTCCCGCGAGCTGGGGCAGCAAGGGGGCGTGGACTACACAGGTTGTCACCAGGCCAGTCCCTACCCACTTCCCTTACACATGGGTCACTGTGGCCCAGAGATGGACAGAGAGGCCTGGGCCCCTGGCCGTCCTCCCAGACCGAGGGCCCCACCGCCCAGCTGCTCCTAACCATTGCCTTTCAGGGACCCGCTGGAAGCTTGTAGCTTGGCAAGGCCCACTCTTCTGCAGGGAGTCCAGGCCCGGCCCACAGGCACCCAGCTCCGGGACTGCTCTGGGTTCTGACGGACAGGTGCACAAATGGACAGACGGACGGACAGCCAGCTGTGGGTGGGGTCCTGGCTCCGTGTGTCTCGTCTCGCCCAGCTGGTGGGCGCGTCCCCGTGTCTGTGCGCTGAGCTGCCATGCCACGTCCCATGTGTTCACGCTCGGGCCCCCGCTGCCCCCACTGCCCGGAAACTCGCTTTAATCGAAGCCTTAATCTTTGCTTTATGCTCTTGTGGGAGGTGACGGGGGCAGGGGGAGCGGGCACAGGAGGCCGGATGCCGCCACAGGGGGCCCACACGACCCCGAGTCCCCTCCCTGCAAACTGGAGACCCCCACCCGAGGCATGCAAAGTCCAGGCCCTGCTGGAGCCTGGGCACCCACGTGGAAAGCACATCGGGGAGGGGTCGGAGTTTTGTCTGGCGCCAGGGACCCGAGAGTAAGCACACGGCAGCGTCCGCTTGCGTTGTGTCTGTTTTATGTTTTTATATCTACATCTATATATCTATAATTTTATTAAAAAAAGAAAAAGAGTCATTTCGATCCTTTCCTTGAGCAAGGCCAGGGGCTCTGGGCGGGGGCAGAGGGGGTCAGGCTCCGGGAGAGGTGGTGGCGGACAGTCCGGGCGTGGACGTTCTGCGTGGGCGTTTCCATGGACTTAAGCCAAGGGTGGGGGCTGGCCGGCGGTTCTCTGGCTGACCAGCGTGAGGTTTCCCTGAGTCTGCGTCATCCCTGGCAGTAACGGGGCATTTGGAGAGAAGCTGGGGCTGCAGCTGCCCCAGGGGCCCCGGGATCCCAGGAGCAGGGAGTGCCCGCCCGTCCTGCAGCTGCGCGGACTGGAACTCATCTCCCGTCCCCCCTGCAAGTGTCTGGGGTGGGGGCGTCAGGAATCCACAGCTTTTCAGGGGCTGGGGGACCGGGGCAGGGGCTGGCCCCACGTGGGAGGCCGGCGGGTCCTCAGACCCTGAACCGGGCAGCTCTGCTCCTTGCTGACCTCCGCCTTTCTGCTTCTCTCTCACGGGACGCTGCAACCCACAGGGGGCGGATCGGCACCTTCAGCCGTGGATGGGGGCGGCGTGGCCAGCCCAGGGTGCCCCCCGGCCTGCACCTGTGCCACCTCGGCCTCCCGGTGGACCGCCCATCACTGCGGGTCCCCTGGAGCCCGGCCACTGGGGCGCCCCCCCGGGGGGCCGTGTGCCGTCTACACTTGGCCGCCTCCAGCCTCTTCCCCAGCCTCTCAGGGCCCGAGCGGGACACCAAGTAGGAGACTCTGGGGCCCAAGAGGCCAGGCTGCTGCGGACCCTAGGGTGTGGGCTGGGCGTCCCCTCTCCACCAGCTGCACCTTGACTGACCCCGAGCCCACCAGGGCCTGTGACCCTGTGCCCTCCCAGCTCAGGAAGTCCCCACCTGCTGCAGAGGGTCTGAAACCCCAGGTGGGGGCCCTGGAGCTGCTGGGACCAGCACAGCCTTCCCGGGTGTCACCATCACCTGATCCCCCTGCCTGACCAAGCACTTTACACGCCACTTCTTCCCAGGGAGCCCCGGCCTCTGTGGGTTGGGCTGGGTGGGGCTCTCAGGTCGCCCCTGCAGGTCGCTACACTCCCCCCTCCCTGCACCCAGCACATGAACAGATGCCTTAAGCTCCTGGAGCCGCCAGCTGGAGGAGACCCCAGCCCACCGGCCCTGCCCAGGTGGTCTTCACTCCTTCACTCTGAGATGTTGCACCTGGCGAGCTCAGAGGGCCCTGCCACCCCCAGCCTTGCAGCCCCCAGCTGGCTGGGCCTGGACGCTCCCAGGGACAGGGCTGGGCCCTGGCCGTCCCCTCTGCCTGGGCAGTGGCTCTGTTTCTCCCATTTGGGGATGAGCAGCCACAAAGCTATTCTCTATTGTTCTAGAAGGTATTGCCCTGCCCCAGTTTAATGCACTAAATAAAATTTTTGGTGTTTACCTCCATGGCTCTGTCCACCAGCGTGGTCCCCCTGTCCTCCAAGCCTCGGGGAAGCGCCAGGAGGCTGGACTGGACAGGGACCCTGGGGTGGGGAGGGAACAGGAGCGGGGGGCCGGGTGGTGGCTGGGCCGGTTTGGGAAGGGGGGTGGTCGGCCAGACAGGGACGTGGCTTATGTGAAGGGTCAGCAGAGCCTGGACTGAGAACCTGATCCCCGAGGTCTGCCAGTCCCAGGGATGAGGCCTGAGGACCTCACTTTCAGTGGAGCCCCTTCTACGTACCCTCTGCTCAGAGCCCTTCTGGTGGCCAGGGCAGTCTGGGGGTGTCCTGTGGAGAGGCTGCCCTGGCAGCGGATGGGGCTTGGGGGACGAGGCAGGGGCGCCACCCCTAGGGACCCTCACTGCAAGATCCGCCTCAGAAGGTGGCAAAGCCTCCTATGTCCCGCTCCCATTTCCATGGAAACAAGTGCACAGGCCTTGTGTCACTACTGTATGTCCAGCCGCAGGCCCAGCCCTCAGGACAGACCCCGCCTCCACCCTCCTCCAAGGCTCTGGGCTGGGATGGTGCGTGGGGGCTGGCACGGCCGCTGGGCACCCTGGGCCACACCAGCCGCCTTGCTTCCTCCTCTCTGGGGCTGCTGGGCCTCCGGCCTAGAAGGGCAGGAAGTCATCCACCTCAAGGCGCAGGAACGGGCCCAGCAGGGTCCGGAACTTCCAGATGGTGGCGCGGCTCAGCAGGGGCGGCACCAGCCCCTCGAAGGGCACGGGGTCCACCATGTACACGTAGGCGGCGGTGCAGGCTAGCAGGGCACCCAGCAGCAACCTCAGGGCCAGCAGCCTGTGGACGGCGGTGGTCAGGGGGCGGGGGTGCCCAGGGGACAGTCCCTGGGGACTGGGCTCTGCCCCTGAGCTCAGACGGCCACCTACCAGAGCTGGCCTTTGCGGCCCTCGGAACATCCCAGCTGCGGCCGTGCCTTCCGCGGGAGAGGGGCTGAGTCAGAGCAAGTTCCTGGTCTCTCCCAGGACAGGGGTGATTCTGGTCACAGGGATCCTCTCCCGCTCCCTGAGAGGGGCCTCCAGGGAGAGGGTGGGGTGGGGGACTTACCCCTATGCACACCATCTGCTGCTCCTTCCTGACCTGGGTGCGGCACTGGGCCCGTTCCCTGGCGGGGGGTGGGGTGGGGGTGCGGTGCACAGTCAGCGCCATGTGTACCCCCCACCTCAGCCTGGCACCACCTGGTCTGGTGCAGGGGAATTGGGGAGGGGTCAGGGATTGGTCCACCCCATCCTGACCTGGACACCTGCCCCCATCCCGGCTCAGCCAGGCCCCGCTGGCTCCCAGCCCTGCACATCACCCCAGAATCTCCAGCTGGATGTCCTCCATCTGGTTCAGCACACCCCGGATGTCCTTCTTGAGGTTCTGGGGGACAGAGAGGGTAAAGCTGGTCCCCCAACCCCACTGCCCCCACCCAGCCCCCTCATCCTCTGGGTGTCGCCTTTAGGGACCTACCAGGAGCCCGGTGGCCTGGTTGTTCAGGGCCATGTGTACTTCGGCCACGCCGTCCCACACCTGGTGGGAGGGTGGAGGCTGGGTCACGCCCCAAGGAGCAGGACCCACGCAGGATGCATGTCACAGGTGGGTGCCCCAGCCCCCCCCTCCCACCCTTGCAGGTGGGCACCTCGGTGATGGCCATCTTCTTCCTCTCAAAGGACAGTCGGATCTGCTGCAGCTCGTTCTGGGGGCAGGCACAGTGTGGGCAGAGGGAGGACCGGCAGGTGGTCAGCTCCTTCCTCCCCGCACGCCCCCGGCCTCCGGGGCCCACCTGGGACTGTTGCACGAAGGACTCTTTCCCCCGGCACGGCTTCTGCCGCAGCAGCTGCAGAGGGGCCCTATCCTTCAGGGGCCGGGCGCTGGCCTGCTCAAGGGGCTGCAGAGGAGCCACCGGCTCAGCCCCAAGGCCATCAGCAGCATCCGTGGTCAAGGACTGCTTAGGAATGGGGTGGGGGTAGCGCATGGAGCCACAGGGAGCTCCCCAGAGCCTCCCATTGTCCTGCTGGGGCTGCACCCCGCCACACACTCACCCAGGTCAGGGCTGTGCAGCTCGAGTGCTCGGGGCACAAGGGCAGGAACTGCTGCCCCGGCCCCAGGAGGGCCCCCAGCTGCTCCCGCGTGTCCTGGTTCTGCCTTTTCTGGGGGTGGGGGCAGAAAGATGGGAACAGCCACTTCGCAGGCAGAAGGCGGAAGGGGGCGGTGGTGGAGGGCTTGGGGCCTGGGAGGGCTGGGAGCACACTCACCAGATTCTGGTTCCCCTGCTCCAGCTGGAGAAAGGACTGCTCTGCAGGCCCCAGGAGCATGCTCTGGAGCTGAGAGGGGGCTGCCCTGGGCGAGGCTGGGGTCCCTGCCCTCAGGGTCAGGGGCGGGCAAGGGCAGGGTCTGGGCCCTGAGCTGGGCCACGCCCCCTGCGTGGGTGTCCCCTGCTCTCGGCCTGAGTGCAGGGGCCAGCCCCACCCCAGCCCCATCTCTACTTGTCCTTGTCTCACCCCCGCCGGGTGGTCTTGCGGCCTCTGTCGCTGCACCTCTCCCTCTTCACCTGTGATAAAGTTCCCAGGTACCTCGTCACCGACCCTGGGCCCCCCACCCCCTGTCCCCTGGGCTGGGAAAGGCCTGGCAGTCTCCACTGAGTGGGTGGAGCTGAGAGGCACCATGCAGGGCCACCTTACAAACCACTGGCAGGGTGGGTCCAGGCATCCTCCATGGCTGCTCGAAGCTGGGGGTTGGGGGCACTGGGGGTGGGAGTGGCCACGGGGTCCCAGGGTTTTCAGCCCCTCCATAGCTCCCTGTGACTCCTTCCTGACCCCAGGTCCATGCTTTGGCCTGGCCTGAGCTGCCACCCTCTTACTGAGGGCCCTCTGGGTGTCATGGCTCACAGGTGCCTCAGGGGCACCTGTCACAAAGACCTAGGCATGGCCAGGGAGGTCATAATGGGCTGGGGCGTGGTCAGAGCAGGGCTGGCAGGGTCCCTCCCACCATGTCCCTGTTCCTCAGGTAACCTCAGGGGGTCACCCCCTCTGCATCGTCCCCACCACACCCACCTCAGCTATTTTCTTAAAATGTACAGCAGATCATGCAGACACGTGGTTAGAACAAAGTCAAACAACAGGAAGTGTCCAGTGTGACCCTGCCCCCAGCCTTGATCCCAGTGGCTGAGACCTTTCTGGAGGTGGCCGCACGTCTCATGGTCTCTCTTCACACAGAAGAGATCATCCTACAGCCTGGCCTTTTCACCTAACGTATCTCCAAGTTTTTTTAAAAAATCATTTATTGAACATTCGATGGTCCTGCAAGGACTATTATTATCCTCTCCCTGCAGGCGGGGGACCAAGGCATGAAGACACTTGCCCGAGGCCATGGCCTATTCAGTGATGGGACCAGAGTCCAGCCTGCTCTTCACCACTTTGGGGGTCTTTTCAGTGACAGCAGAGCGTGTCTCCCATGTGGAGCCAGATCCAGCCCCTGCCCCACAATGGTTTCTCCTCCCTTCCTACAACATCGTGTTGCGCTATCTGTCCCACTGCACCCCCGCTGCTCCTGGAGCCCCTGCCTCACATCCTCCTCTTTCTCAGCTCCCTCCCTTGTTCTGTGGAAGCACATCCTCAAGCAGCGTCCTCAGAAAGGTGGGTCGGTAGAAACCCGAGTGCCTGTGTGGTGGAAACAGCTGCAAATCCTTCCTGTCCCCGGGTCCTTGGCCCTCTGCAATGTGACCCTGGGCTCTGGGCTAGCCTTGAGGTTCGCTACGGCCAGTGGAGTCTTACCAGCAGAGACCTGGACAGTGCTTGTGTGTTGGGCTGTGACTGTCTTGCTGCTCTGGGGACCCTCTGTGGTGGGAGGGGAGCATGGCCTTGCTCTCAGATACCAGGTCGTGGGGAGGGAGGCTCTGGTTATCCCAGCGGGTCCCCAGCTGCCAGGAGCTGGGTTAAAGAGCCCAGTGAGACCACAGAGACCCACCCCGTGGGGCTGGCCAAGTTGCCAAGGCCCGACTGACTTGCGCTTGTTTTAGCCTCTGAGATTGGGAGCCATCTGCCCCTTGGGACTAGATCATGAGACACCTCACAAGTCTGAAAGCATCTTACTCTGACCTCACGCTTGTTGGCTGTGAGTTTGGGCAGAGTCAGCTCAGAGGGCATTTCCCCACAGGAATTCAGGGGCCCCACAGTCCCTGGAGCTGCTGTCTGCAGGCCGGGCTGCAATTGTGCTTTAAAATTTCAAGACATCTCCATTGTTCTTTGCGTGCCCTTATTCTTTTTTCAGAGCTTCCTGCTCTGTTTTAGGGGTAACGTGGATTTTGCAGGGAGGGGAACTTTTGCTTCCTGCTTTTTCTCTTTGTGGTTCTTTTTTTCTGTTTGGTAGGACTTCCTATTAGGCCCTGTCCTCAGATGTCTGGCTTTTCTACTCCTGTGCATAGGGAGGCAGGATGGAGCTGAGGGGTTTCTCTCCCCGTTAGCAGCCAGGGTGTCCCAAAGTCAGTCCCCTGGGAGGAAGGCCTCCTGCCTCTGGGCAGACGTCTGGAGAGGGGGACAGCTTGGGGAGTTTGCCTGACAGTCCCTGTGTCACCTGCCGTCCCTCACACGTGCTGGAGGCCACCCCAAGCCGTCCCCTAGCCAGCCCAGTTTTGCTGCCCTGCCTCGTCCACACCCAGGTGATGTCAGCCCCTGTCCTGCTATGTCAGCCCCTGCTTCCCGCTTCCCGTCTGAAGAAGTCTGTCAAAATCCCTTATCTGCCGGTGGTCTCACTCCTGTCCTCTTTGTAGGACAGATACACTACAGGGGCTGCCGGACAGGGGCCACCCACAGAGGAGGGGGCATGCACAGCTCACAGGCTGTGTCTACCTGGACACAGGTGGCCCAGCCCCAGGAGGTCACTCTGTTTCTAGGGTTGCATCTGTGAAGCATTAGCAACAGGCTCTGGCTGGAGATGGGCTGGGAAAGATGGGCCTGGAGCCCCACTCAGTCATCAGCGGCCCCCTGAAATCTCCCCTGAGCAGACTCTGCTTAGCCACCAGGGGAGGAGGGGGCCTCCGGGGTGGGGCGGGGAGCCGTGCCCTGTCAGGTGCCAGCAGGTGCCTGGGAACGTTAAATGGGGAGAGGGGATCTCCTCATGGAAACTGGGGACCCCCTGTAATAACAGCAAGGACAGTGGCTGCAACCCGGGAACTGTTAGCAGAGGCCTCAAGTCTCAGGAGCCAGGCAGGACACCCAGGCGGGGCTGCAGGAGGGGGTGCCTGGGACACCCGATGACACGGGAGCCTCAGCCCCACCCACCGTGTCCCGGCCTGGAACCCCATATGCTCCTGGCTGCGCCCCATCTGGGAAGTTTGCTGGTGGCTCACAGCCCAGCCCTGAAGAACCCAACACCCTGAAACCTTCCTCACACCCTCCCTGTGGTCCTTGTGAAGTGGCCCTGAGCCTGAGAATGGCCCAGAGGGTGGGGGGCTCTCAAAGGGAACCTCAGTTTTGGTGGCATTTCCACAAATGGGGACAGGTAAGGTAATGTATGCGGGGCACCCTGAAAATCCGTGTTGATTGGGGTGGGGGTCTGAATTGAGTCAGGGCTCCAGGATGGGGCAGGGGAGAGTCTGCATCGTCAGATTTCCTTGCCATGGCAGGAAGCGAGGCTCAAGTGCGTCGTGGAAAGAGCCAGGCCAAGGCCCTCCTTGTCATGCAGCGTGCACCTCCCTGGACACCAGTTGCCATGGCATCCGCTTCCTGCCCAAGTTGCCATGACGCCCAATAGCCTCAGGGAGCCTGAGCCTGTGAGCAGGGGTTGGGCTGCGGAGGCAGAGGAGGTGTGGAGGCCCTCGCCCTTCCTGCTCCTGCCAGGACTCACCGTGGCCTCCACCTTCAAGGCCCCGCGCTTATTTCCAAAGCTGGGAAACAGACCTGGAACTTGGGGTGCCTGAACCAGCCACAACCCCTCAGGAGGAGCCCCATCTCTGTATGCCCTAACCAGGGCCCTGGCCCAGAACCACTCCCTCCAGCCCTCAGACCCTCAGGCCCTGCAGGCTTCCTGGAGCAGCCCCAGGCTGGGGATCACCCACTTCTCTGGGGCTTCAGGTCACTCTTGGGATCTCACCTCCTCCCAGGGCCTGGCGGTTCTCCCAGGGCCTCCCAGTTCTCCTGTGCTCTGAGTTTGTAGTAGACACAGATGGCCTGAGGCTGGGACCCATGTGGCTCTGAGGGTGGTCTTGTGCCCTCTTGGGGCACAAAGGGGTGGTTAGGCCCATAACCAGGAGGACAGGTCCACTGGGTGTGACTGCGTGAGGGGGGTGGTGGCCTGGGGAGTGACCGCCCCAGCCCAGGGCCAGAGGGCAGGCACACTGCAGGCGAGTGGTCACAGGCAGCTGAGCGCTGGGCGGGTCCCTCCCCTCCCCAGCCTGTGGGAAAGCCCTTCGGGATGGAAAACAGGCTGGGGGTGGGCCCTGGGAATGGGTACAGGTGAAGGTGAGAGGAGGTGCTGGGGGTGGGCCCATGGGGTCCTCCTACAGTGGTTCTATTTCAGAGGCTGTGACTGAGCAGCTCCCAGGGCATGGGCTTGGCAGGCCATTTGTCTCCCCTCCCTCGGTGACTCTTTGGACAGCTGCTGCTCACATTTTCTATTTAAGAATCAGAGGAGACTGTACATTTGAGATTCACCACGAGATAGGGTCAAAATGTATTTTATCATAAGTCTACAAATAATTTTCTGACAAATCTATGATACCGTATATGTGTAACGTAAAATCACAACCATGGAAACTGTTACTTTGGGAAACTATGCCTAAATCTAAGTATGATTGGAGCTTTAAAATTTTTTCCAGCAATAATACTTGTTACTTGTTCACTTATTTTGTCAAGCAGAAAATCAATAATTGATACTACAGATTTAAGCAAAATTTATGAGAAAATTATTTCAAACTAAGGCAATGCCCTCCATGAGCCTAACTTTTATCTGCAAATTAGGAAAGACTGTTTTGATTCAATCAGTAATCAGACCCATGGATCATTGGTGCAGGAAAAAAAAAATCAGATGAGATAATGTCAAGGAAAATACTCTCTATAAATTACCATCAGCCAGGGTGCTGAGGGCTGAAGCCTGGGGAGGTGGCTGTGCTGCGGCTACAGGGCCCCCTGCACCCCAGGGTGAGTGAACTGGGTGTGCCTACCCTGCCTGAGTCCAGAGATGCCCCCCAAGAGGGTCTCACCCAGCTAGGCTCACCCCCTTTTCGATACCCCCATGCCCATCTGACCCTGCTAGCCCGACAGTGGTGCCCGGGAAGCCAGCATGGCCAGAGCGCCTGATGGTCAATGCTGGGCTCACCTCACCAAGTCCATACCGCGGCCAGAATCCAGGACATCTGCCCACCCCGCTCTCCACCCTCTGCCCCTAGCCAGCTCTTGCTGGGCCGTGAGCTCCTGGGGTCCATCACTGAGTCCAGGCAATGGGCCCAAAGGGGTTGAGTGAGACTGGGGGTAAGGTGAGGGACGGAGACCTCGGTGCCAGGCGCTCCCTCCCTCTAAAGGACGCTCCATCCTCTCCCGGCTGGCCCTGTGTGGGTCCCAGGATCTACCACCAGATGGCGCCAGAACCCTGCAGACGGCCTGCAGGCTTTGGGGAACCCCAAACCCAGGGCAGGGGGCAGCCCTGGGCTGAGGAGGATCCAGGGGTGGTTCCACCGAGGCCTAAACTGCTGGCAGTGCTGGGGGAGAAACCCCCTCCCCACTTGGATCTGCAGTTCTGTGGGGGTCTGAATGCTTCCTGCTGGTTCCGTCCCACTGTTCACACTGAAATAAATGACCCTGGGACTCACCCCCCACTCCTTCCGGCCCCTCGCCTGCTCCCTGCCCAGGGTCTGGGCTCCCAGAGTTGGGGGGGCCTTCCCCAGTGTGGGAACACCGCCCCCACCCCCTGCCAGCAGCCCTGGGCTGGCCACATGATGCTTGGTTGTCAGTGGGCAGCCAGAGTTGGTGAGGGGGGGTCCCAGGTTCAAGACTGTGAGGCCTTGGCTAGAACGTGGCTCAGGTGCTGGGAGGTGAGAGCCCATCTGCAGGGGGCAGGCTGGGGTGTCTGGCACCCTTAGGGGGCCAGTGCAGCAGGGGCAGGTTGTGGTCACCTGCATGGTCTCCAGGGTGTCTGGGAAGCTGTGCAGGGGGACAAGGAAGGAGGCAGAGGGGTTGGGGAGAAAGAACCCCCACCTCCAATTGTTGCCTCAGCCCCCAAGGCAGCAGTGGCTGTGGCATGGGGATGGGGGATGCTGATGCTCTGTGCCCAGAGGTGCCGCCCCAAGCCTTGCCCTGGGGTAATGGGCTGGCCGGGCAGCAGGGCACAGCCACTGTTTTGGGGTGACCACGTGGTGCTGGCACAGAGAACAGGCCTGGAACCATCTCTGCCTCCCACAAGATCATCAAGGTGGACACACTGGATGTTTGCTTGCGTGCTGGGGACAGGGCCTTGGACGGGTTCTCAGTGCAGGCTCTCCGGACTTGGGACTGGACCCCCAAGGCTTCCGTGCCTCAGCCCTGGGGGGGCCCAGCCCTTCCTAAGGCTATCAGGCCCCTGGGCAGCCACCCTACTCTTGGAGCCAGGCCAGGTGTCTGGGCTCCGTCCCGGTGAGATGGGGTTTTGGGGTGCAGAACCGATTGCTGGGGTGGTGAAGTTGGCTGTCTGTGCTCTGGGGGTGGGCCTCAGAAGTCGGAGGGAAGTGAGTCAGGACTGGGGCATGGGTTAGGGGTTCCCGGGTTGGGGGCTGCAGGCTAGAGGGGACACAGGCTCTCTCAACCCTGGGCTTTTGGGGCCTGAGCCTGGCTTCCTTCCCAGGCAGGCTGTCCCTTTAACTACAATTCCTGCACCAATGGGGAGATGTGATGAGGGAGTGTCAGAGCCTCCCTTGGCCTGGCCCAGGACACACAGCTGGGAAGTGGACCGAGGTCACACTGTGCACCTGACCTTGGGGCTTCAACACCGACCATACCACCAGAGCCTTCAGTTGAGCCTGGGCTGCAGGGCCACAGTGGTGGGGGTGAGGGGAGCCGGTGGGGGATGGAAAGGAGGCAGGCGAATAGTTATGGGGTGCAGTCATCCCGTCCACCCACCCCCACGGAGCTTCCATCATCCTCCCTGGCTGCCCATCTGGTCCCCTCCAGGGCTCCTCCAGAGGGCTCAGCTTCAGGGGAAGGTCAGACCTCCAGAGCCAGTATTCCTGGCCCCTGGCAACCCCAGCTTGTAGCCCTTGGCCAGAGTCCGCCCAGACATCCACAGTGGAAACCGATTTGGGGCCTTCCCCCTCCCCTCCCTACGGAGCAGAGACCAGCAACCACCCGCCAGCTTTCTCTTTTGAATAGTCTCACTGTTGGGTCCTTTGTCTGAAGGTGGGTCAGCTGAGCACAGTGGCCAACACTTGTAGCAAACTCAGTCTCTTGTCTGGGCATCTCAGCTTCCCCACCACCCGAAAGGCCACCCATCCCCCCAACCAGCAAGAGGCACGTTTCTGCACCCACCAGCCAACAGTGACCACCAAACCCACCAGCTAACCAGCTCACAAACTTACTGACCATTCAAACACTTGTCACCTACTCCGCCCTCCCTTCTGGCACTGACCCTGAGATGCCCCAGGACCCTTGGGTGTCCAGCGCAGCCCAATGGGCGGTTAGCTGCTGGGGTCAGCTTTGGTCAACAGGAAGGGGCAGGTGGGTAACCCCCCTCCCTTCTTGCCAGGACTGCTCTCTGCTGCCCCTCCCTCACCCCTCTCCGACTCCGGTCCCCTACCAACCACCCACAGCTTCCAAGCAGAGGAACCCACCGCCCACACACCTCCCGAGCTGACTGCGGCCCATTCTGGACTGTGCGGTGGAGCCCAGGCGCCTCCCGGGAGGCAGCGTGAGGCATTCTTCCTAAGAAGGCCCCACGTCAGTGATAAAGGGCAGGATCACCCCTTGCTGATGTGCCATGAGCCGCCCGCCATACAGGGAGACGTTCATTTATCTCAGGAACTGGGCGCAAGTTATGAAAATGGTAATTTCTTTGAGATTCAATTACGTGCTTTCACTGTTACCCTCAGTAATCAAGGAAACGATTTTTAAAGGAAGTCTGTGGGATGATAGGAATCTGGAGGGGAGGATCGGGCCGGGCGGTCGTTGGTTTGAGGACCGGGAGAAGGATGGTGTCTGCTGCGGGCAGGTGGGCAGAGTGGGGCTGGGCTGCTGGCCTCAGTCTTCCACCCAAGATGGGCCCATCTGGGACTCTGCCAGCCTGCAGCAAGATGAAGTGATCCTAGGGCTGCCGAGGATGCCCACTCCCCGCCCAGCGCCTGGGCAGGCCTCGTCTGTCTCCCAGGGCCTCTGTAGGAACAGAAGTGGCTCCTTGTGGGGTTTGGACTTGATTTTCCCCGAGTGACGTCTTGGCTTTAAATAACAGCCCCAGGATTAATGGTGCTGGCAGCCAACAGCTCCAGGTGATTGGAAAAGGGTTTTATGGCCCCTCGGGTGAAATTGAACTTGCTTCCTACGTGTGTTTCCGAGATGAGATTGTCCTCCCTGGCAAAGGAAGCACGTTTCACGCTAATTACAGCGGCTCTTGTTGCTGCTCCTCACCCACGCTTCCTGGGGTCGGGGCTGGGGTCGCTGCTAGGTCCCCTAATCTCAGCAGATCCTGGTGCCAGTTCTGGGGAGGTGACCTCACCCAACCAGCGGCCAGGGAGGGGAGGCAAGGCTGGCCCAGCCAGTCACACCAGGGAGGGGGCTGGAAGGAGGCCCCAGCCTGTGGGGTGGTGGTCTGGGCTCCCTCCCACCAGGCCCACAAAGTGGCCCTACCTGCCAGTGGTGGCCCTGACAGCAGGGGGTGGTGCCCAGAATCCCAAAACTCTGGACTTTACTCTGGACTTTTCCCAGAGTAATCACCTTTGATTCACTTGCAGTAAATACTAGGCTATTTTTTTCCTTTCCAACAATTGAACTTATTTATTTTTAACTAAGATTAAATGTTGTCTGTCAGCTCAAGATATACCACTGTGCTGTCAGGCCTGGTCTAGGCTCTCTTACCTGCTGCCTCTAGGGACAGCCCACAGGCAGGGACGGGGCCAGTGGCTGGGGTGGGGACAGTGGCCAAGACATTGTTTGTCTGGGAAACTGGGTCCTGGAGAATCAGTTTTCATTACCACTGCTGTCACCATGAACATGACCATCATTATCATCACCTCTACCTCCATAGCTGCCACCATCACCTCCTCCACCATCACCTCCACCACCACCTCCACCACCACCACCCTCACCTCCACCACCACCACTACCAACAATACCACAACCACCACCACTACAACCACCATCACCTCCACCACCAACACCAACACCACCACCACTACAACCACAACCACCATCACCTCCACCACCACCACCCTCACCTCCACCACCACCACCACCAACACAACCACAACCACCATCACCTCCACCACCACCACCACCAACACAACCACCAACACCACCAATACCAACACCAACACCACCACCACCACCAACACCAACACAACCAACACAACCACCACAACCACCACCAACACCACAACCACCACCTCCACCAACACCACCTCCACCACCACCAACACCACCTCCACCACCACCACCTCCACCACCACCAACACCACCTCCACCAACACCACCTCCACCACCACCAACACAACCACCACAACCACCACAACCATCACCAACACCACAACTACCACCACCACCAACACCACCTCCACCACCACCAACACCACCTCCACCAACACCACCTCCACCACCACCAACACCACCTCCACCACCACAACTACCACCACCACCAACACCACCTCCACCAACACCACCTCCACCACCACCAACACCACCACCACCAACACCACCTCCACCAACACCACCTCCACCAACACCACCTCCACCACCACCAACACCACCACCACCAACACCACCTCCACCACCACCACCTCCACCACCACCAACACCACCACCACCAACACCACCTCCACCAACACCACCTCCACCACCACCAACACCACCTCCACCAACACCACCTCCACCAACACCACCTCCACCAACACCACCTCCACCAACACCACCTCCTCTAACGCCGTCACTTCCACCATGACTGCAATCACTGTGCCTGTGCCATCAGCACCACTGTCACAGCACTGTGTTGACAAGCCGACCGTGGGTTCAAGCCTCCATCAGTTGGCACTAATCACTCCAGCACAGGCACCTTTATGTGGTTCTGATCACATTTGAGGGGAGGTTGGATGTGGCTGTCTGTGGGGGACATGTGGAGCGGGAGGGAGGCAGGCTTGGCAGATCTTGAAGGACTCGGGCTTTGGGGGGCCCCAGCCCAAGGACACTCCCAGTGTTGCAACACTGTCTCTCCTGTCTCAACACTGACCCACATTCTGTCTTTGGCCACATGGGGGCAGAGGAACTGCTAGTCCTTCTGTCCATCCACACCCACGTCACACAGGCTGGCCTCCCCAGGGCAAAGGAGGCCTGGACCAGATGCCCAGCTGTCCTCCCCTTCAGACCTCAGCCAGTGCTTGGGGAGCCAAGGGGCCAGGTGCTGGGCAGAGGTGGCCCTGGGCAAGAGAGCCAGAGCTGGGCCAGTCTCCTGCCTCTGAGCTCAGTTTGCTCATGTGAGATGCGGTGACACAGTGCCCTCTATGCAGCAGGCCATGAGGTCAGGGTGGGAAGATGCCCACGAAGGGCAGCAGGAGGGGCCGTGGACCAGCATTAGCCAGCGGCCTCACTGTGTCAACTTGCTGAGAACAGCGGGAAGTAAGTGGGGAGCTCGCACTCACTGTGGTTCTAGGTCACTGGTGTCATGTAATGTTACCCCACAGTGCCAGCTCTGTCCCCGCTGGGATCCCCAGCACCAGTCAGCTGCCAGCACCACTGTCCTGCACTCAGAGCTGACACACAGCGAGAGAGGGGCTGCTGGCGGCTCCTCCCTGGTCTGCTGGTCACAGGGCTACAGCCAGAGTTTCTGGGGACACTGGATGGTGATGGGGCTGAGTGGTCAGTGAGGCCTGTGGGGGCACACAGGCCTGGAGCTGACCTGGGACAGCAAGGCCCTCAGTGGCACCTGACCTGTGATGGGCACCCTCCTGGTTGGCCTTGGTGCCAGGGCCTCAGAGAGGCTGGCGGGTGTGGGGTGGTCATGGACACCAGGAGTGGGCCACTCTCCTGTCCAGGTGTTCGGGGGCCCTAAGGGGAGCTTGGGAGGGCTGGGTCATGCCTGGGGCCCAGGACACACGCGTGGGGGAGCAACCCTGCCAGGGCAGCCTTGGGGGGCCCCTCCCTGCCTCATCCAGGCAGGGGGGAATATATCGAGGTGCATTAAACCTCCCTCGTGTTTGGCAAATATTATTAACAATCAAAGATCTTAAATCTTTGCGACACTCCCGATGACCAGAAAATTAATATAAGAGCAGATAATAATTACTTAATGATTAATAATTACACTTAATAGTTTTCAAAGTAATTGTGATAAAGAAAAAGTTAAATGAAAACCCATCAAAATTGCGGATGCTCTATGCACTGCAGGAATCTTGGTGCTGGGGCGTGGGGGGAGGGGTGGACAAGTCACCTGGGCCACGTATGGTTTCTCTGGACCCCTGAGCAGCCCACTTCCCGGGCCTGCACCCCAGGGGTGGATGTTACCCACACACAGACGGTGAGGACCCCACACTCACCTGCAGAGAGGGATGTCTTGCCCAATCACTGGGGCTGGTGGGTGGAGCCTGTCTCCTTCCCTTGGGGGCTAGTGGAGTGGTTACAGGGTTGCCTCAGTGAGCCCATGAGTCTCTGCCCTGTGCCTATAGGTGTCCTGGGTCTCAGGGCTGGCAGGCAGGGACAGCCTCTGCCCTCATAAGCCGATCCCTGGTCCTCCCATGGCCTGTAGACCCTCTGGGCCCTGGGAGTACCCCTCTGCTATCAGACTTACCCTGCCATCTCCTGGATCAGCTCACCAATTCTCACTAAAGTGTGAGTGGTTGCTCAGTGCTGCTCTAATCTTCTAGGCCTGCAGTCTCATGAAGGCTTAACTTGAGGGAGAGGAACAGGGCAATTCCAGGCAAAAGAGGCTTGGTACTGGCTGCCCTGAGTTTCTGGACTCTCCCAGCCCTAGACAGCATGTCAGGAAGACCAGAGCCCTGGTAGGGGCAGGACCTGGGGACCTGCTGACCCTCATGTCAGTCACTTTTTCTGATCTTGGTTTCTGGCCCCACCTGGTGAGACTACCAGCTGACAGCACTCTGCAGCCCCCTCACCTTGGCCTCAAAGCAGGACCACCTTAATTATGCCCCTCCTCCAAGTCATCACAGCTCCCAGAGCCCTCAAAGCCATGTTGTGCCCTAGCCAGGGCCAGTACTGTCTCTGCACAGGCTGCCACAAGGCGATGGTGGGACAGAGAGGTCCCCCAGCTCCTGCTCTGGGCAGGCAGATGGCCACTTAAACTGCTCTTGCAGCTTTTGTGAGGGTTTAAAGTCTTTCAAAGCACAAGTTAGGAAAAGGTGGCAGCTGGAGGAACGAAGAGAAGATGGCAGCCCCACAGGGAGGGCTGGGTGGGGACCCCTGTCACTCAGCACAGACAGACAGTCGCCATGCGCGACAAGCAGGCAGGTGCAGTCCTGGCGTTGGTTTCCGCGTCCCCCGCTGTGGAGCACTCCCCTCCCTCATCAGCCCTGTTCCAAGGGCACCCCTGGATGTGTAAACTGAGGCCCCAAGAGGTTCAGGGCTGCCCAAGGTCCCAAAGGCCCTGTGCCCAGCCCAGGCCCTCATATTCAGACCCTCTTGACCTCTGGCCTGGGGTCACTGCTCTGAGTGTCCCTCAGTGTCCCCTCATTAGGCCCGTCATGGTTCCCTTCTGAGTTCAGCGGCTCTGAGGCCATTAGCAGGATTGCAGCTCCTCCAAACTCAATTGCTCATTAAGGCTCCTCCACGGGCCCACCCTCCTTCTGCTCCTGGCGAATGGCCTTCCCAGGGCAGGCGTTGGCTGTCCACCCACACGAGCACCCAGTGGCCTTGGCCCTGACCCATGGGCGACACAGTGGGGTGGGCGAGTCTGCCCACCACCCGCCCTTCCCGCCTCTGCCTGTCACCACCCGACCCCCGACTCCTTGCATCAGCCAGGAAAGGACTGATGACTTCAGGTCGGGCTGTCCCAGGATGCACCCCAACCAATCCCAGGAGCCAGGAGGGGGCTGGGAGGGGCCTAGTCCCAGTCTCTGCTCTGTAGTTGGGGCTGCCTACCCTGGGTCTCAGCTTCCTTGTCTGTGAAGTGGGTTTGGGTAGCCATGAGGCACTGACCTTGATGCTGAAGTTCCTGTTTCCCAGGGTCCTTGGGGCCCAAGCCATCCTGAGGGCAGCCTCCACGCAGCCCTGGGGCAGGGGTGCAGGGTGCGCTCAGATTCTGTCCCCAGCTTCCCTCTCACTGTGAGGAGACTGAGTCTCACTGTGGGCCCAGGTCGGAGCAGAGGCTGCCTCTGCCCCCAGGGGAGGGGTGGACAGTAGGGGTCAGGGCAGACCCCGAGGGCAGAGGACCAAGGCTGTACTCGGACACATTTGTTGTGGGCAGTGCCTGTGCTGTGGACCCCACCTTGGCTCCCCTGCTGGGGTCAGAGGCTGGGGGTGGGGTGCTGCCCACGGCTGCCCCTGGCCCAGCAGCAGAGGCTCAGCTGGTAAAACGTGTGGGCTCAGCCAGAGGCGGATGGAGCTGGGGGTCCCCAGGGCAATGGCGTGGGTAGTACTTGGGCCCCTGCCCCGAGACTTGGACACCACTGGGGTCCTCGGTGCTCAGGGCCCCACCCCCCTGCAGCCTGGTGGACCCCCCTGAGGGCTCAATGACTCCCTGTTAGTCTTCAGGGATTCGGAGTGAGACTGGTGATTCAGTGGTCTGCCTAATTAGGCCTCCTCATTAATAATCCATTCCTGCTAATGACCTCCTCTCCTCCATGACATTAAAACTCTCAGTGGGCTGGTGGGTAGAGGGAGGCAGCCAGGAGGCCTGGGGTCCCCAGGGGTGGGGCGCTGGGGGAGGCTGGGTGGGGCTGTGTGCTGGGTCCCTGCTCCTGGCATTGTCATGAGACGTTCTGGAGGGTGGGTGGGGCAGGGCAGGGAACCCAGGTGAGGCCTCTGCGTCCTGTGGTCAGCACGCGTGGGGTGTGGTCTGTGGCTGGGGTGACCCAGGCCCTAGGGGGAGAAGCCTGGGGATGGTAGAAACGACAGCATGAGGTTTGGAGGGAAGGAGACTTGGAGCACATGTTTGGGGCAATCCCATGAAGTGATGGATAGAAGTAATAGCAGCCCTTCCTGTGGAGCAGGGCCTGGGCCACGAGGCAGGGAGCAGATGAGGAAATGGGTCGGGTGGGGAGGCACCAGCACCGGCCACTTCCCACCCGCCCAGGCTCTTTCCCCAGGATCCAATCCCCACCAGGCCAATTCTGCCCACGGGCTGAGAATCATAGCAGATTGAGGACAGAGGACACGGCGGCCCTGGGGGGTGACGAGGGAGTCAGGCCAAGGCCCAAGGATATCCAGGTGCCAGCCCTGCCCACCTCTGGGGCAGGCTGGCTGCAGTCCTGCTCCCACCGTCCCCTCGGCATCACAGAAAGGAGTCCTCTGTCAGGTACAGTCACAAAAACTTCTAAGACTTAATTTAAAATCAATCTCCAATTACTCAGATGCCATTGACTCGGGTCTCGACCGGTGGGGAAAATACGATCATCATTATGGGAAACGTCGATATTAGGCCATCGACCATTCTTCTCCACACAGAGCTGGCCGGGGCCCTACTGCGCTCTGGCCCAGGCCACTCAGCCCTGGCTCAGGTCCCCCGTCCGGGCCCTTCTGGTAGGGATGGCCCTGTCATTCCCCGGCTGGCATCCACGTCCATGACCCGCTGGCTGAGCTCCAGGCACTCACAGAAACGGGAACTGTTGGCAGGCTTGACAGTTTCTGAAAAGTGTGCATCTTGGGGTGGCTCCATGGAGGTGGCTGCGGTCTTCTTGCTGTTGCAGTGGGGACCCCTGGCTGAGTCTCACTGGGGTCCACGGCTCCTGCCCAATCAGCCCCACAGCCTTGACAGAAACCCCTCTCCCTCAAGTGGGTTTTGAGGCCTGGAGCCCATCGGGCAGCAGCTGTCCAGCGACCTGCATCAGACACCTGGGCCTCTGTGACCCTTAGTTCAAACCCCTAGGTTCAGCCTCCGCAGGGGAGTGAAGATGGAGATCAGGACACATCAACAGAGGTAGATATCCAGGAGGAAGGAGGTGACACTGTGTGGGGCTGGGAGAAGTGGCTTAGACCAGGGACCCTTGGGCCTGTCCTGGGGCTGAGGGGCAGCATACCTGTGAGGCCTCAAGGGCAGCCCAGGCAGAGGGAAACCCCGGGAGACAGTCAGGGTTGTGGGAGAGTAAGCCACCTAATCTAGTTTTCTGGTTTTCCTTAGAGGAAGAAAAATAAACCCTCAACTCTCCTGCCCTTAAAATAAAAAGTCGGATAAAGCGCTTCTCATAAATGCAGCAAATACTCAAGCCTCGTGTGATTCTTGATCAGGGTGCTGGGGGTGAAGGCCAGGCAGGGGTGAGAGGGCGGGAGGTGAAGGGACTCAGGCAGAGGGAGATGGAGGGGCCTTGGCCTGTGCTGGCTGCAGCGTCCGTGTTTTGTCTCTGTGTCCCCCGCCCCCTCCCCGGGCTGCACATGGCCCGTGGCCGTGCGAAGTCAGGACGCGAGGCTCCAAATGGCCTTTAACATGTGGGCCAGGGTGGAGAGAGTTAGAGGGCGCTGGGCTAAGGGGCTCGACTTGTGGGACGAGCGTGAGGCCATCCCTGCTGGCCATGCTTGGCCTCCCCTGACCACCTGGACACAGCCTTTCCAGCTTGGCCCTGCCTGTGTTGTGCTGAGTCTTTGTTACTTTAATTAATGCCCAGCTTCCTGACGCCTAATTAAACTGGAATCGCTCCATGTCCATGCGTCCCATTAGATACAAGTTAATGCAAGCATCGCTGTGGCAGTGCAATGAGGCTGGCGTGCCCCCGGGGAGAGGCCCAGAACACAACGGGATAATGGATGGATGGATGGCGGCACACAGGGAGGGCACCAAGCCTGGGCCCGGGAGGGTGCCCTTCACTGGGCCGCACGTGTGGGGGCCCAGCCCGAGGGAGCCTGACCCCCTTGGGGTCCTGGACCTCCAGCTTCCGCCGCCCGAGGGGAACCTGGTTTCTCCCTGCTGACACTCTCTGTTCTGATTACCTGAGAAACTCGTGCCCGTGTAAGAAAATTGGAAGTGCAGAAAAATGAGAAAAGGGAAACCGCAAAAACAGGCGCCCATTTTCCTTCCTCTGCAGCTGGGGCTGGGGGCTGGGGCAGGGGTCCCAGGAGTGGGCCGTGGGCACAGAGGCTGGTAGGGAGGAGCCCTGTACCCCAGGAGCTGGCCATACCAGGAGGACCCCTGGGCAGGAAAGCAGCAGGGCCGAGAGCAAGCTGGGGGTCTGGGCTCCTACCCTGATGGCCTCGCTGACCAGGGCAGCCCTTGTGAGGGTTCTGTCAGGGGCCAAGGAGCGTCCTGCCTGGTTGGCCTGTCACCCCTGAGTCTTGGTTCTGTTCCAGGAGGAATTGGGTGGGGTGAGGAGTGGACTAGAGGAAAGGCCACTCTGGGCAGCTCCATGGAGGTCATTATGTGTGTGCCAACTGTCCTCATGTCTGGGCTCCCACATAGGGCCTGGGGGACCCCTGAAGTAGGGGCGGCCCTGGCCGGAGGGCAGAGCTCAGGGTTGGGGTAGCTGCACCAGTGGTGGGGTGGGCACAGGTCTGGGGGCCCGGGCTGGCGTCAGGCTGGTGGTGCCACAGGGCTGGGCACTCCCTCTATAGCTCATATGCTGTCTGGTCCCCTCCTGAGGCCAGGGCCATGTCCACACTGCCCCTACGGTCCTTCAGTGTCCAGCTCGGTGCACATGAGGGCTGGGTGGGCGTGTGTCTTAGGAGATGTCCCATGCCCCCCACCCAGGGACACCCCATGGCTTGGTGTTCCTGCCATGTTCCTGCCCGAAGGGCTCGGCCCCTAGAGCCCCACTATGCGTTTGGCTCTCCAAGCCCCTCTTTGGTGCTATGGTGTTGCTGCTGTTTGCACAGAGCTAATCCAGGGCATGTTTGTTTAACGAGATTGCCTCTGCCGCCAGACACGAAACAGGGAACGTGTGGGTGGTGGCCCGAGGGTAGCTCTGCCCACTGCCCGCACTCTGCAGCCAGCCCGGAGTGCCGGAGGCACGGTCCTGAGGCGGCCACCACCGTGGGTCACTGGACCCACACAAGCAGGCCCCTGCCCGGTGGTCCATCACATCCAGCCCTTCGTCCAGCCTCGAGGGCTCTGAGCTGCCCAGGGAGGGGCCTGGCCCTGGGCCCGAGGTCAGAGGAGCAGCCCCCTTCCCTGGGGGAGGGTGACCCAGAGCAGCCCGCCCACCGGCAGGTACGGGAAGAGTAGGAGGTAGCAGATGTGGACTCTGGGGACCTGGCTGCGGGGAGGGGCAGTGCCAGCCTGTGGCCAAAATGTGGCCCTAGAGCCAGGGACAGGGCTCACCTCCTCGCTTTGCCATTTATTTACAGGCCGGGGGACCTTGGGCAGGTGTGTCTCCTTTCTGAGCCAGTGGGTGAGGACCAGCCTCTGGGATGATGGGCCACATACTGGCTAAACTTGGCTGCCCGGGCATCCTCTGCAAAACAGCAGCCGGGCAGCAGGTGTTGAAGGCAGCCGGCCCTGCCTCTGAGCCCAAATCCCACTTCAGCACCAAGACCCCATCTTGGCAAGGGTTCACCTGCTGAGGTCCTGGATTTACCACACACCTGATCCACTCAGGACTAGGAGGCCCTGGGCTGCTTCTTACCCACAGTCTTGGGGACGTTTCTGTTCATTTTTTTCCAGAAAGGAGCCCACGAGGGGATCTGTCCAGAACCTCGGGAGCTTCAGTTGGATGAATTTTCCAGGGGTCTGGGGTCCAGGTGGGCCTCTGTCCCTTTGCCTGCCCCGGCACTCTTGTCTGAGGTGGGCCTGTGGGGACCCAAGGAGGTCCCTGATCCTCCATGACCTCAGTCTTTGTTCCTCCCTGGACCCAGGTGGCCTGGGATAGCTCTGACCACAGATGGAGGGCAGACGTGATGCTGAGCTGGGCCCTGGGCCTTCAGAGCCTGGAGCTTCTGCCTCCTGCTCTGGGCCTCGAGCTGCCACTTAAGGAGTCTCACCACTGGCATGGCCACATGGAGAGGGGCGACCTGCTGAGCCCGGCCAGGCAGCCAGCCCGCCAAGGCCAGGAATGTGCTGAGTGGCACCCAGGGACCCAGTGGACGTCACACAAAGGGGAAACTCAGCCCCCACAGCCCAGCCTGGATTCTGGCCCCCAGACTGAGCACAGGGGAGCCATTGGGCCTGTCTGTCACCTGTGGAAGGTAACCAGGCACAGGTTCTCCCCTTTCCTTGACTTCCCCTCAAAGCCTGTGGGGAAGTGACTGGTCCAAGGGCTGAAAGCTGGTGCCCAGGAGCCTGGCCTCTTGGAAAATGTCCCCAGTCAGGCCGGCCTGGGGGTCAAAGGAGGGTTGGGGTCAGGGTCTGACTCAGAGCTCCCTTTCTAACTCTAGTCTGGATCCCATCCAGCACCGGTGGCACAGAGGATGGTGACAGATGCTTCTCACACTGGCGAGCTCCTACTTATGCCTCAAAGCCCAACTCCACAAGGCCCCTGCGATCCCCCATTGGGGCATCACGGCACCCATGCCTTCCTCTGCTACAGCACCAACCACTCTGTGGTTTTACGTGTTTAAGGAAAGTCCTGTGCAAGGTTTAGTTGACCTGGTCTGTCTGCCTGGGAGGCCATGAGCTGCTCAGGGCACTTGGGTCCCCTATCTTGCCAGGCACACAAGGGACACATGGACGAGAATACAGAGCGTGCTGGTGAAGGTCCTGGTCGGGGCGGGGTGGACACACGAACCCCCTGGGAGGGGCAGGGGCTGGCAGTGCTGGCTGGGCTGGCTCCCACCCTTCACCTCCCGTTGTTTTAATAGCAGCTGAGGAGAAAACAAGGACTTTCCAGCTGGCACAGATATTTCCTCCTGTGCATTTTACAGTCCATGGCTGCTGTGGACTCTGGGCTCCTGTCGGAGCCGGAAGATTCATAGAATATGCCTGAGCTTTTATGTTCAATGATCCCAGTCCCCATGGGGGGCCCATGAGCTGCCCCATGTACCACTCAGGCCCCTGATTCTGTCTCAGCCCCATCCCCACCCTGGCCCCCACCGGCCTTCCCAGGGGCTCTGGTGAGCTCTGAATGCTATACCCGTCCCATTAGCCCCCCACTTCTCTCCCCTGCCATGGGGCTGGGTGACCTCCGTTGTTACAGCCAGGGCTGGGGGATCTGGGTCCGGGGTTGGGGGGTGGGAGTGGGGGCTGTGCGCCCGCCTGGACCAGTTCCTCAGGCTCAGCCTCCTTGGGCCTCAGCTTCCTCTCCTGGAAAGAGGGTATATGAGTAATGTGGTTGTTGAGAAAATTCTTGTCCAGAGCTTGGCACTTGGAACCGTGACGGGGCTGGGCTGGCGCCTCGGCGGGGCCCCCCAGCATGCGGAGGGCACGGGTGCAGCTCATCAGTTGCGGCCTCACGTCCCTTCGTTACGGTGCCAGCAGAAGATGTTCTCTGATTAGTCCGCTGAATTATGAATTAGGTTCCGGGTCCCTGTGCAGCTGTTCCCGGCTTGTCATCCCCACCACTTTATTTCCCCATCTGCTTATGAAACCAGGAGCGCCGTCCTGCAATAAACACTTCAAATGCTTTTTTTAGGGGCTAATTAATCGTGTTGCATTTCTCCGACACAGCAGCAGGCTGGACCTGCCCCGAATTCCCAATGCGGACGCAGCTCACCAAGAGCCTGGGGAGAGGCTGGGATGTCTCGGGGCCCAGAGCCTGGGGCTGCAGGTGGCCTCCCCAAGTGCACGTCCCTGCAGGCAGCACCCACCCCTGTTCTGGCAGGGTTCTCCCCGCTCCCTGTCCCCTGGACCACAGGACGCCCCTCCCCTCCAACTCACCGTGACACATCCAAGGTCAAGTTCATGCTCCTCCCCTCCCCCTGCCACTGGCAGTGCAGACTCTGCGGCCCCCAATCCCCCCCACCCCCAGCGTCCAAGCCCCCTTGGCTCCCATGCTCACGCCTCCTGCCTTCGTGCAGCCCATCTCCCTGCCCCAAGCCCCTGGCCTTCATCAGCCGGAGTTTCTCCCGCCCCTGAGATACTGTTCCCACATCCTCCTCTTTAGTGGAGTCTCCCTCTGCTCTGCACTTGGAGGCCCAGTGCAGAATGTGGTGGAGGAAGTTTAAAACAATGACATTAATAAGGAAACAAAATCACAATTATTGAATTACAAAACAGGGAGCGCTGAGGCAATTAAGTTATAGCAACCATTTGACTGTTCCTGATGGCGGGGGAAGGGGCTTTTTATTGAGATGATTCTCACGGTGGGCTCTGCATTGCTCCAGTAAGAGGTTTGGGTGTTAAGCCCACGGCCAGGTGCCGGGGTCCCCATCCAGCCCCTGTGGGACCCGGGAGGCGTCTTTCCCCAGGCCAGGAGGGCTCCCGCGGGTGGTGTGGTCATGCCCTTCGGAGCTGGTTCCTCATCTTCAGAAGATGGGAAGGCAGGGCCTCGGTGGTGTTCCCCAGGAGAGGGTCCTGTGGTTCAGAGCACAGGGCCTGGCAGGGACTGAGCCTCGGCCCCGCTCGCCTGTTGGGCCTTCAGGCCCAGGGGTCACGGGTGCCTGCCCTCACCTCGGTCCACACCACAGGGACCCGGGAGGGCTTTGCTCCTTTGACCGGCGAAGGAGGCCGAGGCAGGGGGAGACCGGGGAAAGGCCGGGCTCCCTCCCCATGAGCCCCAGACCCCTCAGGCCAAGGGTGCAGGGTGATGGAGCTCTGCCTGGGAGAGGTGGGCCCCCGGAGACTTGAGGGAGCCTGGCCACAGGGGAACACCAGGACACGTGAGACCTTGCACACGCAGGGAGAACGCTAGCCGCTGTCTTGCTGTGGATCCCCCAGAGCGACCCTGACCCCAGGCTGGTGGCGGGGGCTGGTTTGGGGGCAAAGTGGGGTGGGGCAGGGCGGGGCTGGGGGACAGAGAGGCCCGCTGGAACTGTGAGACCTGGCGAGGACCCTTGGAGGGGATGTAGACTAGAGTCCCGCTGGGCCGGGTTCCGCTCAGGACACTTTGATGGGCTGTTAATCTTTACGCCTCCATTTAATTCTGCGTGTCATTCCCTGTCAGCCAAGCCCGGTGGCTGGGATTTACGCCCCGAGTTACAGGGCTCAGGCTGGTTGGAGGTGAAACAATTACCCATCAATCAGCACCGACTGGCTCCCTCGGGGCTGGTGGGTGCGGAGGGGAGGGCAGGTGTGTGGGACCCCAATCACCATCTCCAGCTCCATTCCCGAGAGGCTTTGGGGTCGGCAGCCTGGCCTGGAGGAGCCTGGGGTCTGCACTTGGACCTGTGGACGTGGACACTGTGACACAGGAGGCCCGTGTGTCCCGTGTGATGCTAACCCTAACCTAACCACCCAGGAAGTGAGGTGTCCAAACGACAGAGGGGGCCTCGACTCACCTTCTGAGGACCAGCATGAGGGACGGGAGCCGCTAGGCGGGGATGGGAGCCCCAGATCAGCTCCTGAGCCCCTTGGAGATATTCTGTGCCTTGGTTTCCCTCCTGTGAGCTCCGGGCAGTGGAGGGTGGAGGAGCCTGGGGGCCCTGTGGAAGGTGGGCTATGCAGATACCCAGGCCAAACCTTGCAAGGATCTTCCTGGGGAATGAGAGGGGCAGTGACCTGGGAGCTCAGAGGGAAGAAGGGCTGCAAGGTGTTGGGGTGAAGTGAGGGGTGAGGTGAGGGGTGAGGTGAGTGATGGACATTCCCACACCTCCCAGTCTGGTGCTTCGGCCTCCAGGGTGAAAGTGCCTTGGTTTGGGGTCCCTGGAGGGGCTGCTCTGGGCACAGGGGTTGGGGGGCAGGGCTGACACTTGCCGTGGGGGAGGGGCCTTAGGGACCCCTGCAGCTCTGGCCCAAGAAGGCAGCGGCTCCGTCGCACTTGCACTGGCAGACCAGCTGGGAACCCCTCTCCCAGGTGCCCTGTGTCATGGTGCCTGCTGTCCCCTGGCCCTCCCCCCGCCCCTGCCACGCCCAGCCTGCTGCACTGACATTTGGAGCCCTGGGAGCCTGTCTGGAAATGTCAGGTTGGGGGCGGGAGGCTTCGCCAGAGACCACGGGGGTGCTGCTGGAGCTCTGGGGCCACTGGAGGGGCTGAGGGACCAGGCCCGTCCCCGTGGCTTTACCGCCCTGTTAGGCCTCTGGTCAAAGAGTGAGGGTGCCCTGGGGCTGAGGCGTCTGAGGGGGGCTTATTGGTGTCACCGAGTCACCGGGACCCTTGCTGTCAGGCACACGGGGGTTGTGACGAGGGGCACTGGGGACTGTGGGCTGCCAGGAGGCAGGTGGGAGGGTCTGTGCTGGGAGAGGGCAGGGGCGGTTATGGGATAGGGGCACCGGGGGACACAGTGACAGGGAACCAAGTGCCCCGGGGAGGCTCCTGCAGGACAGAACCACTGTCCCCGTGCTCTGCTGCCCAGTCTGGCCGACCAACACGCCTGCACCGCCCCGTGGCCGCCACCTTCCTGGCCCCAGCGCCCTCCCTGGAGGCCCTCCTGGAGGGCCCCTTGCTCCTGAGCCCAGGGAGGGCCACCCACCCCCGGGCCATGGCCCTGGATGGGGAGAGGCCAGTCCCTGGCGGGTGGCTCTGAGGAGGCTTCCCCATGGGGCCGGCTCAGTGATGAGGGGCAGGACCTCAGCCCACTGTCACCATCATGGTCCACGGGACCTCCGTGTGGCCTTGCTCCCTGGAGAGGCTGGGGCTCAGTCAGCCTGTGGCCGCGGGCCCCTCCTCCATGCAGTGGGTTGTGTGGGCCGCACTGTACCCCTCCCACTCCTACTCTCCACCTCTCACTCCTCTGGGTGACAAAGTCCCCTTTTCCTGGACTCGTGTGTCCACCCTAGAGAGGAGCCTGCGTCTGTCCAGCCGTTGGGCTGCGTGGGATCTTCCAAGTGCATGGACACTGTACCAACGCTGACCTGGGCCCGGTCCCAGCCAGCATGCTTCCTGTGCACCTGGCCCTTTCCGTACCCCCGTCTGCCTGCCTGCCCCATGGCTGGGGACAGCTGCCTTGCCCGTATCGCTCAGGCAGGCCGGCCATGTCCAGTGGGGCTTCCCTTCAAGTCCAGCCACTCCAAAACGTGCTGGGCTCGGCCCCGTGTCTGCCCCGTGTGGCCCCTGGCAAGTGCCCCCCATCCCCCATCCCGAGCTGGCCCAGGCTCTGCCCCAGGTCAGACTCGAGGATCCCTCAGTACAGTGACTGGCTCCGAGCCAAGCTGAGCATGGCCCAGGGTCCACAGCCAAGGCCCAACCCTCTGTGCAGGGCCTCTGGGAGGCCCCTGGCCCCTCGAGGGCTCAGGGTTAGGCAGGGGGGACAGGTGGCTGTTTTGAAGTCCCTGGCACAGGATCCCACCAGGGGCGCCAGGTGCACAGTAGGACAGATGGCTCTTGGCAGGACAGGAGCCCCCACCCTTCAGGGCCGGCTGCCCCCAGCTGGCATGGAGCACAGCTTCCAGCAAACTCAGAGGGGTCAGATCCAGTGGTGGCCAGGATACCGGGGATTCTTGGGGCCGGCATCTGGGGCTTGAGGTGCACGTAGGGTTGGGACCCAGGAGTGCAGGGCTGCAGAGGAAGTCCAGGAATGCACAAGTGTGTCTGTTTCCTCTATGGGGTCAATTCCTGCCAGATCACCGGTCCCCAGTGGACCTGGCCATGCTCACAGCCCTGCCGACACCACGCCTGGGAAGCAAAAGTTTTGCTGGCTCCGTACCATCTCCCACCACATGGGGTCATCACAGATGCAGCCTCCCGGTGCCCTTGCCAGCCCAGCAGTGCCTTTGGGGCCTTCACCTGGAGCATCCCTTGTGGGGCCCATCCCAAGCGGAAAGACACTGCAGGGAGTCCCAATGTCTGGGACTGGACCCAAGGGGGCATGAGTCCCCGTGGGGTGCTTGGGGACACCCCAGAAGCCCAGCTGGCCCCTGGCCTGGCAGCTCCATACACTCTGGGTCCAAAACCCGATGTCCCCAATCCCAGGAGCACCTTGGAAACCACATAAAACAGTGACAGGCTGCCAATTGTTTGAGCAGCACACAGCGGCTGGGGCCAATTAGCTGAGATTCTCAGGGGCTCCCATGGGCTCAGGGCTGGGGTGGGGAATGTTGGCCCTGGTGCCACTCCACCAACTGGGCCCCGTTGACTCCAGAGATAGAGCCTGCCACCCAGGAAGCGACTCCTTGCAGGAGTGGGATGTTTTTTGTCTCCTTTTTTGGTTCAGATAGAGGGACGTCAGTCGAGGTGCTGATAAGGCCTGCAGGGAGCACACGGCCAAAGGCTGGAGCTGGGTGGGGCCACCTCTGGACACAGACACAAGGCACAGAGAAGTCCTGCAGGGGACCCCTTAACCTTGTTTAACCCAGAGTTCCCCGGGGGACTTTCTTCCTGGCTTTGCCCTCGTCTGTGTGTGGATGCTGCTAGGCTGGGGCTGCCTTCTTCCTGCTCTGCCCTGGGCCTTGTGCAAGGGCTTGGGGTGAGGCTGGGACTGTCCAGGACGGTGGGAGGTGGGGATCCCAATCCCCAGACACCTCCTCTGGACTGGGACCAAGATTCAGTCATTTCATGTCCTCACTAGACAGTGCTCACAGGAGGCACCCACTTGGGTAAAGGAAGAGCTTTCTGACCTTCCGGTGAGGCCCCCACCATGTGTTGGGACCAGTGCCCCTCCTAGCTCTGCGTGGAGCTGAGCTGCCAGGTTAGGGCTGCAGACCTGCGGGCCCGGGCCTCGCAGGGTATCATAACATGTTTTGTTTTCATTCTGTTTGTATGGATACCTTCTATTTGTCGCCTGCAATGCTTGTTTTCCATTTCCAGTGGTGCTGTAAGATTTCCTTTCAAAATATAATCATTTAAGTAAAAAAAATCCATTTGAAGAAAATCCTCCAGTAAATAATAGTGAAGCAGGTGGGCAGATGCAGGATGGAGCAGAGTGTGGTGGGCCTTGGTGGTGGGCAGGGTGAGGGTTGCAGACAGGGAGGGGTTGGGGAGAGGGTGGGGAGGGGTTGGGGTCCCCGCTGTTGCTGCCTGGTCAGCTGGGCCCCATTGGCTGCTGTCCTGAGGTCACGGAGCCATTGGCCGTTTGCGTGTTGAAGTGGCCGTGGCCATGCTTGTCCAGCCCTGGACTCCCCTGGATCTCACACCCACTTGTGCCCTTAACTTGTGTCTAACTGTGCTTTTTATTTGCCTGTTAACCTTCCAGCATATGTATTCATCAGGAAGGTGCCCAGAAAAGGTTGGGGGAGTCTGGGGTGCCCTGAGCCGGCAAGGGGCTGCTCCCAGAGTCCACCTCAGTTGGGGCCTTCTGTGCATAGACTCACACACGTAGTGGAAGGTCCTGCCTCCCCACACACTCCCTCTTCGCAGGGGTAAACTGAGGCCCAGGGTGCTGCCCCTGCCCGAGGTGTATGTCTTGGAGGACAGGCCCTGACCTCTGCCCATCCCCCCACCCCCCGAGGGCTGGTGAGGCTGTGCACAGGGCAGGCCATCCAGGAACTGCATGTTGGGACTTTGTGGCCGTCGCCCTGTTCTCCCCACACTTTCCTGGCCTGTGGAGCAGAGGTGGGGTCGGGGATGAGGTGGGGGATGGGCCGGAACTGTCACCAGAGGTCACATCGTCCAGCTGGTGAACTCACACTAGCGGGGTCCAGAATGGACACTGTCAGGGCCTGGACACCCCTTATGGGGGCAGGAAGGAGGGCACGGGGCCTGGCACAGTTGGGGCGTCTGTGGGGCATCTGTGGGCCTGGGTCCAAGTCCTGACCTGGCTGCCCCTTGGCGAGGACAGGCAGGGCTTGGCCTCAGTGTGCCCAGCTGTCCCCTCCACCAGGGTCTGTGGGCGTGGTGGGCCGGGGCTGCAGAGCCCAGGGGACGTTCACAGGAAGTGGGCTGGGGAGCCCTGGTAGCACTCTGCCCCGTGGCCTCTCTCCGTACAGACAGGATGGGGGTAGTGGGGGGCTCTGCAGCCGACCGTCTGGGCCTCACTCTCTCACTCCAGTTGTCCCCCCTAACCCGCAAGGAGACCTGGCCCAACATCCCCTTCCCACCAACTGAGGGGTGACTCCCACTGGGACTCGTGGGTGAGACCCACTGTGCACCCCCCATCCAGGCCACGCCCTCCTGGGACACCCTCCCCCAGCCCCATCATCCGCTGCTCTGTCCTGTGCCAGACCAATCCTGGGGGCTACACGTAGGTCATTTCCGGGATTTCATTACAAGATGCTCAAGCAGGTGTTGCCAACCAGTCGACCCCAGGCCACCCCGTGGGGCATCCCCCACAAGCAGGGGCCTTTCCAGAAGGTCATGGACTCCCGACCCAGCTGGGAGCACTGCCGGACAAGCTATAATCCCTGGGCGGGGTCAGGGGGTCAGGGCACCAGGGGCGGGGGCACCCAGGGGCTCCCTGCGAGCCAGCCTGGTTCCCAGGCTGGCGTGAGGATTAACAGAGGGTATGTTGTAATAAGGAGCAGGAAGTCCCTGGCAGCCCTGCCTCACCCATGCCCCTCAGGGCCCCCAGCCTGCCTGACCCCTCCCCATAGGTCAGACCCACACGTGGCCTCTGGGGCAGGCGCTCTGCCTGAGGCTGTGCTGGGCTCTGGGGGTCTCACAGCACAGAGCTCCTGAAGACCCAGCCCAGCACCCTAGGACCACCACCCCCATCTCAGAGCCTGAAAACGGTGTCAGTTGTGTGAAGCCAGGCAGCCCGTGAGCATCTACCGTGTGCCAGGCTCTTGCAAGTGCATGGCCTCCCTGTGAATCAGGCTTGTTCATCCTAGGTGGGGTGGTCCCAGAGGTTCTGGGTGTTCATGGTGGCCCGTTGGGGGTCCAGGGCCCCTGTGCCAGACCGAGGGTCACCCCGGGACCTGGCTGTGTGTCCTGGCATGTGAGCTCTGAGCACTGGTTGGGCCTTGGGAAGGTGGGGCTTCCCAGGGGCAGGGGCCGGCTCTCAGCCGGACGCGGCCCTGTTTCAAGCCTAGATCAGTCTTGACCTTCAAACAGGTGTTTCTGCACTGCCCACTGCCTGCCTCCCCTGCCAGAGGCCTGCGACCACCTACTGTGCACCTACCTTTCACTTAAACCTTAGCATAGGGCCTGTTGTCAGCCCTGGGCCACCCCCCCACCCCGTCCTCCCCCTCCCGGCCAGGATACTCGTGGTCCGACCTCCAGCTGTCACTCAGGGTCTGCAACCCAAGGGCCCCACCAAGACACAGAGCTTACTGTCACCACCTTGGCTCCCTGAGCCCTGGTCAGTCCAGGGGCGTCCAAGAGGGACCTTAGTGAGTGGAGCCCAGCCCAGCTGTTTATTTCCCTGTACAAACCTGTCCCTGCAAATGCTCAGCACCAGCCGCTAGGGCAGTGGGCAGGGGCAGCAGGCGGTGGAGTCTGTGGGCCGCCCAGTGGCTTCCTGGAGCCTCACACCCCGACACACAGGAGCCCTGCTGCTTCACCCAGCCTCCCGAGAGTCCCTAGGTCTGCCCTCCTCCACAGGCCCCTGACCGTGCCCACTGGCCTCTCCCGGGTCATCACCACCTCCTCCATGCTGGCCTCTGAGGCTGATCATATGAGAATTAGGGGCAGAAATAAAGAACAGGCTTCTCTGGGGACGAGGGTTCAGGACGCTGGTCCTGGTCACCGCTTTGGCTGGTGGCCTTGGGATGGTCAGTGCACCTCCCCGTAAGTGGGGTCATGAGGACTCTCCTGTCTCAGAGACCATGTGAGCCCCAGAGGAATGAGGCAGGGGGCACCCCCAGCTCCGCCCTGCACGTTTGCGTCCCCTATCAGTGGCAGCTGCCTCCCCTGGCACTCTCCCTGGCTCGTCAGGGCTGGCCAGACACCCTGATGGGCTCTGTTCCTGCTTTGAGCCCATGTCCGTGGTGGTCCCTGCTCAGTGCAAGGGGGAGGGAGTAAGGGTCCTTTCTGGGGGTGGGGGGATGCTGCTATCAGGCGAGAGAGTGAGATGCTAGTCGGGGCTCTGGGGACACACCACATGAACGGCTCTGCGGGAACCACTGGGCAGGTCACCAGCCTCCAGGGTCTTCATGCTTCTCTGCCAGGCGGTCAGACACCGGGCCTGTTGTCCAGGCTCACGCATGGGAGCAGGCCTCTCTGAGGGACCGGGAATGATGCCCTACAGACAATATTGACGCTGTTTCCTCCCTAAACAACCAAATGCCAGATATTAGTTCCAGCTCTGCTGGAAACAAGGAAATCGATGCCCAAAGACCAAGGAGCACAGACCTGAGATGCCCTTCGTGGTGGCCTCCCGGCGGGAGGCAATGTCAGCAGGAGAGTCAACAGAGCTCTTGACAGGTAGACCCATCCTGTCACCGCCCCTTCCCCAGCGCAGACATTCCTGATCAGGCTCTGGGAGGTGGGGGGCCCGGCTCCCCCAGCACCGTGAGGTTGACTCAGCTTCCCAAGAGGCAGCACTGGGACCCCATCCCAGCACCTTCTCACTCCAGCACGGGGCATTCCTGGGGCATGGGGCATGCACCTTCCCGCTGGCCTCCTCCTGGGAATCTCCTGCAGGAGGTTCCCAGTGCTCCTGGGCCCATGGCTTGCCTGCAGCTTCCAGGAAAGGCTCCTGGCCTCCTCGGTCCCCTGCAGCCCCCACACTCCATCTAGGACCCCATCTCTGTGTCCCCCCACCCTGCCCCCCTGCTCGGGAGCTGGTGCCTCTGTCAGAAGTGGGAGTGGGTGTGGGGTAGACTCTGGCTGGCTGGTCAGTCAGCCTCCTGGTGCCTGGCGCCCAATGTGGAACCAGGGAGGTGCCAGCGGCCTGGAGAATGAGGGCAGTGGAGCCTCTCGGGCACCCTCCGCACCCTGGGGGTGGGAAAGCCAGGCTATGAAAGGTGGGGGCCTGCATGGAGCCCCCCAGCTTGTGAGTCTGTGAGCTGACTGCCTGCTGGGTGGTGCAGAAGGAATGTCTCTGTCCCCCTAATGCAAGTGTTGGAATCCTAACCCCCAGGGCATGGTATCAGGAGGCGGGACCTTCAGGAGGTGAGTAGGTCATGAGTGTGGAATCCTCATGAATGGGAGCAGTGCCCTTAATCAAAGAGCCCCAGAACTCCCTCACCCCTTCTGCCATGTGAGGACCCCACGGGGACCTCTCACTAGACACCCAATCCGCCTATACCTTGATCTCAGACTCCCAGCCTCCAGAACTGGGCGAGATTCAACCCCATGGTTGATAAACTGCCCAGTTCCTGGCATTTTGTTGTAGCAGCTGGAATGGACGGAGACAGCATCCACTGTAAAACGGGGATGGGGTCGGGGGCACCTCCTGTAGACACACAGCAAAGCTGGGGGTGCACAGTGGCCCACCTGCCCAGTCCCCCTACTGCCCCCTCCAGCTGGACTGCTGCCATCTCCCAGGGCTTTCTAAGGCCCCCATCTTGCCCAGGCCCCTCCCCATCCATCCTGAGACCTCCTGGCCCCACTTGGGCGCCCAGCCCTCCTTGTGGGGCTGCCTCTTGCGACCCTGAAGACGGATGCTGCTCCACCTGCACGGCCCGTCCGCTGCCCCTTCCTCTGCCCACAGCGGCCCCTCGGTCCCAGCATCGCTGGAGTGGGGTCCCACCTCCCAGGCCATCCTGGCTGTGCTCCCATCCCCTGCCAAGGAGGTGTCAGAATTCCTGGCTTTTTGGAAGGAGTCCCTGAGCACAGCTCTATTTAATCTGGAAGGCTGAGATGCTTGGAGCACAAGCAACAGGGTGTTAATAATAATGGGCCAGCAGGTAGTAGAGCTGGAGATTTGCCCCCAAGGACTGCACAGGAGGAGGGATTTGGCACACACTGGAAGGAGGTGGGAGGGAAGGGCAGGGCCTCTGCTGTGACTGAGACTGAACCCAGCTACAGAGCAGATGGTCTGCCGGGCTCTGGCCTCCTCCCTGACTTTCATCCTACTTTAAAGAATGGCCCGGGATCAGAGGAGTGCAGGAGTGGCCAGGGACTGGCCTCCTCCTCCAGGAAGCCTCCCAGAGATGCCTCCTGACCTGGGCCTCCAAGCTGCAAAAAAGAAGAGTTTATTCTGGAGACACAGATTGGGGTAAAACAGAAAGAGCTTTCTGGGAAAGAGAGAGGGGCTTATAAAGGCCAAAGCCTTTTATGCTCTGACATAAGAACCCCTTTGTCTTTAAGGGGTAGCTGTCATGAGTTGTTTTAGGGTAAGTGTCCAGTAAGTATCTTGAGTTTCTGGCAGATGTTCTGGGTGCTGCATTGGGACAGTAAGCGTTAAGAGACGTCAGATTCTACCCGCCTGAGATGGGCGCTGCTCGCACCTCCTCGATGGCTCTTGTGGCAACACCGACTGTGCCTTGACTTTCCTTCCACACACCAGCCTTGGGAGGGCAGGGAGCACACCGTTCCCAAGAGATTGCCCAGTGCACGCCACCTCCTGAGCAGCCCCAGGGATCAGGACTCCAGGATGTCTGAGGCTGCGAGAGGCCTTGGTTCCTCAGAAGCTCATGGGAACAAGCCAACAGCCCCAGGGATCGGGACACCAGGATTTCTGAGACACAGTGACCGTGCTCCATCCCTGGGTGTGGGCAGGGCAGGTGCTGAGGTAGGCAAGACCTGCCGGGCGGGGTGGCCACTGGCTGGCTGCTTGGCCTCCATTCATCAGCCTGCAGCTCTCCTACCCCAGCCTTTGAAGCTGCAATAAATATTGATTTGGGCAAATTGATGTGTTTCTGAGGACCCAGCTCGATAGCAAAGTTACAAGGATCAGGGCAAAGTCACAAGGATCAGGGCAAAGTCATCCACTCACTGAGTGTCCTCGCTGAGCCTAGGGCTGGGGGAGGGGATGGGCAAAAAATTGCTGTCCGCCCAACCAGGGGCCAGTGCCAATGGCTGGGTCCACCTGAGGGGAGGGGAGGAGCTTGGCAGGTACCGGCCCCTGGCCCTCACCTGGCCAAGGCCGAGGGGCCTGCTTCATGCCACCCCTGTCTGGGTGTCTCCCGTTGGTACTTGAGCAGGTCTGTGCTTGGTGGCTGAGGGTCTAGGCCACAACAGAGGACCCTTCCTCAGGGCTCTCTCTGCAGCCTCTGCTCTCCTTCCCTTGGTGGCACGACCCCCCATGAGAGGGAGCTCACTACCTCACAAGCTGCCTCTTCCATCACTGCCCGCAGCAGTGCCTCATGATGGACCAGGGCTCCAGACGTGGCAGCCCTTCCCAAATGCACACTCTGGGGCGGGGGGCAGCCTCTGCCTGCTCTGGCCCCTCCAGCTCTGATCACTTCCTCCCTGAATCAGTCCGAATCCCCTGCTGGCCCTTGGGGCTCCCGGGGTCCCGGCCACCCCTCGATGCCTTTGCATGTGCTGCTCCCTTGGCCTGGAGCTCTCATCCCCCCATCTCTCCCTGCCATTCAACACCTCCCCCTCCTTCCTCTGAGCTCCGACCTGCCTAGAACTGGGGCCCAGACCCTCAGAGGATCCCCTCAGAGTCTCTCCAGGGGGGAGGCGGGCAGGACTAACTCCAGGCCACCTGGGTGGGTGGGTGCCTGGCCCTGCCTGTCTGTCTCAGGGACATTCCTTCCCTCTCCTCCCCTACCCCCCGCCCAGGCATTTCTGTGTCTCCAGCCCTCTCTGCTTCCTCCCTTCTCCTGGAACTCTGAGGCTAGGTCAGGTGCGCTCTGGCGGGCGGCTGTATTTATGAGAATTGGAGAAATGCAGATGTGATGTTTCCAGCTAATAGAACCAAATCACTCGTGCTGTCCCATTAGCGAGGAACCTGGCCCGTGTACATGATGCCCTGCACTGCCAAAGTGGGAGCCAAGACAGCGGTTTTATGACCCCATAAAACTTTGGGAGTTTATTGCTATTGAACAAACATGTAATCCAATGCTTCAGGTTCAATATATGTAGCCAACGGCATCCCGAGCCGGTGTGGCTGCGGCTCCCACGACCAGGCCAGGCTGCCATGCAGGCCGAGCACTGAGACATCCAGGGGCTTTGGAGCTGGTCAGTGATTGATTGGCTGCAGGATGGGAACAAGATTTATGGTGGCCAGGCCAAGGCCTGTCCTTCTGCACACTGAACAGCCCAGCGGTGGGGCAGAGGGGAGGAGCAGCACCTGGGACCTGGGCTCTAGGCAGAGGGTTAGCCTACAGCCCCCAGGCAAGGGGCTGGTCTGAGGGTGCTGAGGCAGAGGCCACAGCAAAGGGAGTGTGTGCGTCCCAGAAAGAGGTGGGCCCTCCCCTAGGAGGAAGGGGCAACAGGACAGGCTTGGGGAGGGGTCAGTGGCTACGTCTTACATGCCAGAGGCCCCCACCCACTCCCCCATCCATTCACCTAGCCATCCCTCCGCACACGTCTGTACATCCACCCCTCCATCCCTCCAACCCTCCACCCGTTCATGCATCAACCTGGCCATCCCTTCACACAGGAAGGGCCACTCCAGGTGAAGGCTCAGCCTCTCACCACTCAGGACGCCGACGTCCCACCCACTTGAGCCCGTCCCTGTGGATGGTAGATGGGGCCCTTCTGTGCTTCTCGGAGGGTGGGCTGGTGGGCCAGGGCTGGGGCGTTGGAGGGGCTCCCCTCTGGGGAGGTGGGTGTTCCCCTGCCTCCAGGACCCTCCCTCCTCTGAGTTTGCTCGCATCCTTGGTGCTCCGGCTTCGCTTAGGCTCGTGCTGTGTCAATGGTATTAACTTTCTGTCACATTAGCATCAGAACTTTGCCGGATTCATCTCTTGCCTTTTCAGTGTACGGCTCCGTCTGAGCCCCTGAAAGTTTAGCTCCCGGTGTCCCTGCCCTTGCTTTTAGGAAGTTCTTCCCACTGGGGCACTCAGTCAATATTTGTCTGTTGGCTTCAGCTCCTTTCAGTAGCTCCAGAGCCCTGTCAGCGGGCACCCCCCATCGCCACCCGAGACTCAGGGTTCCCCCCTCCCAGTGGAAACTTTCCTCCACAGCCTGAGTTGCAGCTACTAAGGGGACGGACGCACAGAGCAGAAGGCAGGTGTGGAGTCAGGGCTGAGGATGGGGCGGTCGGAGCTAGGCGGCTGGAGGAGAGGGTGGTGGGGTGAGCCGGGGATGCCCACAAACCCTTGGAGCCACGACTGCCATGGGGTGGGCAGGACTCGGCCAGGTGGCAGGGAGTGGATGGTGCTCTGTGCAGGCCCATTTTGTCCCTGTGTCAGGTGTTTGGGACACTTGGAGTGGGGGGAGGTGGCGGAGCTGGGGGGCTGGACAGGGAGCCATTGGAGGTGGATGGAGTGAGAGAGGGAGGGCCCGAGGCAGGGGGCCGGTTGATGCTCCTGGGTGGCGTGGCTACCTCGGCCTTTGCCCCCCTCGGCCTCTGCCCCCTTTTGTGAAGACCTGAGGGTTTCTGGGGACAAGACCCTGACTTTGTTTGCAGCCAATGGAGGCACAGCTGGGTGACCATCCTGGTTGGAATCCCAGCTCTGCCTCTCACGTGTGGTGCCAGCCGAGCCTCACTTTCTGCACCTACAGAATGGAATGAGCAGGCATCGAGGAAACTCAAGATTTGCCCAGCCTGGTGCCCAGAGGCACTCCCAGAATGTTCTGGGAATACCTCCTCCCACCAAGGACTCCTGAGGCCCCTCTGCCATAGGCTCCACGCCGTCCAGGCCGGGGACGGTCTCCAGAGCCTCCACCCTCTCCTTCCGGTGCTCCCTGCAGTGTGGCTGGTGGCAGACACCCAGGCCTTATCAGCTCACATCCTCCTCCCCGCTCATAACTCAGCCCCACACAGCTCAGGCTCCCAGCCGACCTCGGCAGGGTCGTGGGGCTGCGGGGGGCAGGTCCCGTGGAGGCAGAGCAGGAGGGAAGCCTCGTTCCTGCCCCTTGGGGGGCCACGTGTGGGGGGCCTGGGACACAAGCCTGGACCCGGTGGGCTCAGCCTCAGCTGATGACAGCGAGAGGGATGGCACTGCCACTGTGGCCCCTGCGAGGAGTGAGCTCAGGACATGGACCAGCCCCCAAGAGGGAGCTCCATCCCACGGCCAGAAGGAGTCTTCCTGGGGACGCTGCAGAGATGCCTGGGGACGCTGCACAGGTGTTACCAAGCCAACCAGGGTGCAGGGGGCACAAGGCGTGGCCTGCGCACGGCCTGGACAAGATGGGGCTGACCATGGTGGACTGGCTCGTCTTTGCCCACAAAACCCGATGACTCAGGGTCAGGTGGAGAGGCAGGCTTGGCCGGTCACAGAGAAGGAGACGCAGAATCAGGCTACAAAGTCCCACGAGTTCCCAGTGTGGTTGGACACTGGCTCAGATACCAGCACTGTCCACAGTAACAGAGGTCGGGGCCTAGAGGGAGGGAGGAGACAGGTCTGCTGGGTGGGGAGGGGCCTGAAGCTGTGGCAGAAGCAGGTACGAAGTGGTCTATACCTAAAGCTGGACATGGGCCTGGTGGCTGCCTGGGCCAAAGGGCGGGGGAAGAGGAGAGCTGCCCCTGTGCGGTGGCCCGTGGCAGGGAGGCAGCCCTGGGGGTGGGGGTGGGGGGAGTAGGAGGCTGTCGTGTCCGATTGGCTGTGACACGGGACTGCGACAGCTTGCCGGGGTACCCCACCCCAGGGGTGTGAGATGGCTGATTCGGGAGCCAGTGAGCAGGGCAGGGTGGCCATCTGGGGCTGGGGGCTGGTTCTGGGGGCCCCTAGCCTCCAGCCTCTCCTCATTCAATGGCCTTGTGGTTACAGCTGAGATGCAGCCCCATTAGCTCCGGGGCAGGGCCAGAGCCACGTCCAGAGGATTAATGGTCAGAGAGGAGGGGCTGGGCCTCTTCCCAGCCTCCCCGAGTTCATTTTCAGCCTCCATTAACTCTCGACCTGTGGCCAGCAAGGGCTCCGGTCACTCATTACCGCTAGTTGTGGGGACTGGGTGGCCCCTCTGGCTTCTGTCACTTGGGCCTCAGCCCCTGTCCTGTGGGGGTGGGGAGGGGAATGCGGTGCCTTCAGCAGCCCAGTCGCCACCTCCGGGCGGCCAGGCTGCTCTGCTCGGCAGACGTTTAGGTCACCGGCCTGGAATCACCAGGACCCAGAGACTCTGTCTTGCCTTGAGCCCAAGGGGTTTAAGAGTCGCCCCCTGAGTAGAGGGTCCATCGGGAGGGGCTCTGAGAATGGACCCCACCCCTCCTCAGCCCCCCTTGTCCTGCCTTACGACTGCCCCCCACCCCGGCCCATGTTCCATTTCCCGCTGGGCCACCCCAAGGCCAGTGTGAGTCAGGGGGCTGTTCTGGCTGTGCAGGGGGTGGATGCAGCTGAACCCCCACTGACATCATCATCCTTCTGTTTTCATTGGGACACATGCCCGGCTGGAGGTTTAGGGCTGTGAATGGCCCCCCTCCCTGCTGCCCAGCCAGCTAACTATGGTGGCATGGCGGATGGCTCTGCTTTTGAAAGGCACGGCCTCCTCCCTGGTGACCCTGCCCAGGGTGTGGCAGAGGGTGTGCAGGGGCTGCCCAGGCGTCGCTGCCCAGGCCTCCCTGCCCCTCGCTTGCCTCCTAGGCTGCCCCTCCCCGAAGAACCCTCAAGGTCCTCCCCTGTGAGCCAGGCTCTGTGACTCATCCGGAACGTTCCACTGGCTTGGATTTAAACACAGCTCCTGAAACTTGGGGATCCCGAGAAGTCACCCTTGCAGCCAAGCGCAGTCATCGTGGCGGGCGGACTCTCCTTGCCGTGGCCCAGGATGCGTCTCCTTGCGATGAATGATGGGTTTAATAGCAGAGGGCCAGCAGGCAGCCCGGGTTCTCCGCGCTGGCCCGGTGGCTGGGGCTCGGGCTGCCCTCACCTGGTGCCCACCTGCTCCCTGTCAGCCGGGGGAAGCAAGCCGAGAGGAGATTTATCTTCCCCGACTTTACGAGGTACTAGCAGAGAGAGGCTGAGAGGCAGGAGCTAAATAATTGATGACCTGGCTCTGAGGGCTCAGAGAGGCAGCCGGGCCGGACGTGAGGGAGGGTGGTTGGGTGCTGACTGGGAGAGCTGGGGAACCAGCCAGAGGGCTGGGGGACCCCAACTGGGGGTCCAGGGGTCACAGACGCCTTGGGGCGCGTGCCCCCAGGAACAGAGCTCAGAGGATCCCGGGCGACCTCCCCTCCCCACTCGCGCCCGCCCACCCACCCTGCAACCTCGCAGCTCCGTCAGCCCAGTGACCACCCTGACAGTGGCCTGGATGTGATCCCTGCCAGGCCCCTGGGCACTGCTCTCAGCCACGTGAGCCATGGGAGACGACTAAAGGGGGCTGTGAGGGTGGGCTGCGGTATCCCTTAGCACCCCTTTTCGGGCAGCCTTGGCCTCCCTCTGAGGAGACCACCCTCCACCACTGTGCACATCTGTCCTCATCTGCATGCACTCTCTCTCCTCTGTCTCTGCCTGCCCCCCCATCTCCTGCAGCCTGGGGACCATTCCCCTGCTCAAGGGCAGTGCGCCCCCAAGGAGCCAGTGGGTGGGGATGGGGGGCCGCGCTTGGCTGCCAGGACCAACAGGCCGCCAGGTCAGAGCCCAGGCCACACTGAGCCACTTTCTTTCCTGGTAACAGGGCTGTCAGTGACCACATGTTTGGCGCCCAAGGTGGAATCCTCCAGGCAGGGGGGCTTGCAAACCCACCTGCCCTCCCGTCTCTAGTTCACTTTGCTCTCCCAAAGCCAGCCGGGCTGTTTACAATGGAGGGATTTTATTCGCATTTTTATTAAATAAAAGTTTGTCAACCTCCCTCCTGGCCGGCCTGGGGTCAGGAGGGTTGCACGGGTGGGTCATTTCCTGTGGCCCAGGGCAGGGGGCTGGGGAGGGTGAGGCCAAGAAGCCCCCCTGGGCGCTGCTGCCAGGATCAGCCAGGAGGCTCCATGGCCCCCCAGGCTGCACCCAGTGCTGCCTAAGTGTCCCCTCCAGGCCCAGGCCTCTGTTCAATGCCCCGAGATGGGGTCTGGCCTGCGGGGGGCCTCAGCCTCCCCAGATGCTGGAATGGATGTGATAATAGAACACAAATCACATTCCCTTGCGCCGGGTCCTGGGCCCTCCAGAGGGTCACAGGCACAGGAGGGGACCTCAGCTGCCCCATGTCGACCACCCCCCTTCTTCTGGGGGCAATCCTGGCCCCAGGTGTGGCCTTGAGGGCCAGCAGCTCTGACTGACAGTGCCTGCTCCCTGTGGTCCCCAGAGCTGAACCAAGAGGAGGCAGACCATGCCCTTGACTTTATTTTCAATTAACACCTGTTTTAGTGCCGTTTCCCCGTCAGATCCCCCTTCACGCAGCATGGCGCCCTCTTGGCCCAGCATAATCTGCACTTGCTCAAATATAAGCAGCTTTGCCGCTTTCCAAACACAACTAATCCAGTTTGGGTTTTGGGGATTGGAGGTGGGCAGCGCCGGCCAGCAGACCACCTGGGAGGGAGCGGGGCCTGGGTTGGCATGAGTCCCCTCCCCATGACCTGGCAGCAGCAGAGGACCCCTGTGAGGACGCCCTCGAGGCAGAGCAGGCCTTCCACACTGTGCCACTGCCCCCCTCATGTTACCGTCCCTCTGTGTGCCTGCCCTGAATGACAGCCAGCATGGTGCACGGTGTGGCCCTGCAGCCTGACTGCTGGGAGACCAATGCACCCCTTTCCTGAAGGAACAGAGGGACCCAGGATTGGGGGTAGGGCCTGTGCGGTGGGACTTCAGCACCACGGGGGCCAGGGCAGACCCTCCCTCAGCCTGAGACCCCAGCTGACCCACCCACTTCTGCCAGGCTTGGCCTCTGCCCCCGGCCCACCCAGCCTAGCTGGCCATGCCTGGAGGACACTGGGTCAGGCTCCAGCTGGGGCCTTCGAGGGCTCTCTTGCTGGGTTACGTGCCCGTGGCAGAAACGACAAAACTAACCAGAACACACACAGCCCCCAGGAGACGGATTCAATTCAATTCCACAAATATTGACCGCCCTCTAATCCACTGCCCCTGGTGCCAGCTTGTTCTTCTGAGGCGCCAAGCGTGGCAGCCGAATCAACCCATTTAATCCAGGCCCTGACGATGTGACAATATTGCCGGGTCACGGTGAGGGAGCTGAGGCCTGGTCAGGCTCCTGGCAGGTGGGGCTGGAGCTGGGGTCTGACCTCTGCACCAGGTCAGTCCCCCACAGCCATGGCACATGCCTAGGGAGGGAGGGGGGCTCCGGCCACACAGGGTGGGTCGGGGACCATGCTGGGGAGGGGCCGGGGGCTCCTCCTGGACCCTGGGGGAGGCTGGGTGAGCCCCTGCCCAGAGTCCAGGCCCGCGTGGGGCACCTCAGCAGGGCTGGGTGGCTGGACAGAGACCAGGACGAAGCCAGCCCTGGTGAGGGTCCCTTCCCTGCTGCAGACGGGCCCCTATGCCCTGGGTTCACGGCTGTGCTCTAGGCCCCTCCCGCCCCTGCTCCTGGCAGCTCCTCTGCTCTGGGCCACTCACCTCTGCCCCTCGAATGTTCTGTCCAGGACTTGCATGCTCTGTGTGGCTTCCAGGCTTGGCGTGGAGGGGAGGGGGTCAGGGAGGGGATCAGGGAGGGGCTGAGAAGGGGAGGGTCCCAGGGCCCAGCACCTCCGCTGGGCCACGTGTGAACCCCATGTGCCTGTGGGGGCTCAGGGCTGGGACCATGGCAAGGTGGAGTCTGACCCAGGTCTGCAGGGGGCCTGGGGTCGGTTCCCGGTCAGATGCAGGAGGGGCAGCCTCAGCGCCCCCAACCCCGCACTCTGGGGCCAGCCTGAGCGGCGTCCCTGAAACACCTGAGCAGAAGGAGAGGCATCCACATGCTTCTCAGGCCCTGCCACCGTCCTAGCTGAGGCTGAGGCGAGTGGCTGGAGTGGCCCCTGGTGGGCGGTGAGCCCTGGACCGCCAGCACAACCCCAGTCACCTCGCAATCCTAACCTGGCAGCCACTCTCCGCTGGGCACCAGGAAATGCATCAGAAAAGGAACTGACGGATTAAAGTGGACCCAGGAGAATTGATTTTTTTCCCTGGGCACTTAAACGCTGCTCTCAATCAGGCCATCAACTCCTAGGCAGGGGCAGCCCTGGGGACCGAGGTGGGGCCGGGCTCCAGCCCAGCCACTGTGTGAAGTCCCTTCTCCTTTGGCTGAGCGGGGACCCCAGGCCAGTCCCACCCCCTCTGAGCCTCGGTGGCCTTGGTGTAACTGGGTGTGTGCGTGTAGGGGGGGACTCACCATTCGCTCACTCACTGACTCACACACGTGCCAGGCCCTGTGGCAGAGGGTGCTGATGGTTTTCCACGGGACCCACGGCAGCAGCGTTGACAGCCCAGCCGGGTGTGTGGGGCCTCAGCGTGGAAGGACCCCAACACACCCCCTCCGCCTGCTGCTCTGCGGCCCCTGCCCCGGCCCGCCCACCCTTCTGCTGGTGTGGGGCCCTGTGTGGATCGACTTAGGCAGGGCAGCCACGCTCTGTTTCCTGCTGCCTGAGCCTGAAAATGTGTCTGGGACACCGTGGGCACTTCAGCTGGCCCTGGGGGTATGGTCCCCAGGCTGGGGCTCAGGACGGCTCCTGAGCAGCCAGAGTATTTTCTCCACTGTGCCCTACCTCGGGTCCTGGCTGATAAAGAGGGTGAGCCAGCACTGGGCCTGGTCTCCGTGCCATGGCCCACTCTGGCCTGACCCCAGCAGGCTGTGAGGGGCTCGGGAGGCAGCAGGCGAGTCCTCAGGAGGCTTGGAAGGGGCCGCCTGAGAGGAAAGCGCTCCCGTGCCCTGTGGCTTGGGGGCTGCTGGGTGGTGTCAGCACGACTGACCTTGGTGACTCTGAGGGTTAAATTCATCACTGGACACTCCCCAACACACTCTGCCCCTCAAATAAAACCCTGGTGCCAGTTACCCAGCCATCAGGTACAGACCAGGCCCATCTCTAAGGGTCTGGCTGGGGATCCCAGGGCATGTCGGTTGTGCCCAGGCCTCGGTTTCCCCCTGCATTCGGCAACCCAACCAGCAGGGTGAGCGTAGGGGTGTGATGAAGCAGCAAAGCTCTCCGAGACCCTGATTAAACACCCAGGCTGCTGACCCCGGCCCAGGGTGAGACAGGGTCCCCTGGGCACCGCCTACCCAGTGGTCTCTGGCAGCCCCTCCCAGCTGTCATCAGCGGTGGCTCAAAAGGACTGTGGCCCCTGACCTTTCCCAGTGGCCCCGTGGATAACAGGAGAAGTGCTGACCCGGGAGGGCAGAGGGCATGCTGAGGCTGGGCTCCCTGGGATGGGGTACCAGCGTGGAGCTGCCCACTGCCCACCTGAGCCGGTGCCCAGGATGGACGGGAGGGCCTGAAGTTGTAGGTGGGCAGCTGTGGGGGTCCCCAGACCCTGATCAAACCCAGTGCAAATATGGTAAACAAACCTGTTTGCTCGGCACTAAGGGCTCGGGGCCGCTGAGGTGTGGACAGGGGCCAGCAGGTGAGAGGTGGTCAGGGGCTCAGGTCTGAGCAGGGGCTGCCCTCAAGGTGACCAGCCATCTGTCTCTGACTAGTGTAGGGTACAGAGCTGGCCCCGCCCGGGGTCAGACAGCTCTGGACGCTCCCACGAGACCAGGTGCATCTCTGCCGCCTTCCCTCCTGTGCACGTTCCCCGAGTGTCCCCTCCGGTCATGGCTGCTCTGGGGGACCCTGCCTGAGACAGCCAACCATCAGCATGGTCCCAGCCTCCCTGCCCAACCCACCCCTTCCCCACCTGCCCTGCAGGCTCGGCTGCCATGGGGCTCCTGCCCAGTGCATGGAGGGGCTGGGCTGCCGCCGGCTGAGGAGGAGACCTCCTGGTTGGGCCTCGACCGTGGTCAGGGCTGTGGCCTGGGCCTCGGGGGAGCTGGCCTGCCAGGCCTGTTCCTCCATGACAGCATTTGGCCTGGAGGGCCTCCCAGCTGCCGTCTCCCTCAAAGTCGTGTCAGACCTGCACGCAAAGGCACAGAGGGCCTCAGAGTCCCCAGATTCCCGACCCCAACCAGCCTCTCCCCAAACTCAGACCTCGAGCCTTTGGGCAGGGCCCTCCTGGTCCCCTAGACCTGCTGATGAGGGGGATCTTCTGCCTCTCCCCGTGGCTGTGCACCCCCAGGCAGGGGGTCTGTGTACAACTCCCCCCTGCACTCTGTCCACCTGATGGTGTCCCTCTGTCTGACTCCCTGTGCCTGGGCCCTACCGTGGGTCGTGACCCATGCCCTGTCTTGACCCAGGACCTCCCCACCCAGCATCTCCTCCCGCCCTCTGGGGCCACTCATCACACTGTCACCTCTGGACAGTGTTCAGGTGCCTTCCAGGCCTTTGGGAACCTCAGAGGTGAGTTTCATGGGGGGAGGGGCTTTGCTCCCATCTTGCTGCCTGTCTCTGCCCTCTGAGTCCCACAGGGCAGAGCCCAGGTCCTTGCCTGCCCCATCTCCCCGACACACCCGCCCGGGCCCCAGTCCAAGGAGGTCTCCAGAGTGCCCAGGCTCATGGCCTCCAGCTGAGCAGGCACGCCAGCTGGCTGCCAGCCCCACCCAGGGCCGTCAACCAGGGCTGTCACCCAGGGCCGTCACCCAGGGCCTCTCAGGGAGGTGAGGGGAGACCTGGGGTCCCTGGGCTGCAGGGGAGGGTCTGGAGGCGAGGGGGTGCCGTGGCTGCTCACCTGACACTTGGGAGGGGGCACTTGCCAGCAGCTGCCGGGGGGACACCTGCCTCTGAGTGCCAGGGAGGGTCTGTGCAGAGTCTGAGAGAGAACCAAAGACAAACTGTGCTTGTGCGTGTGTGTGAATCGTGAGAGAGCATGTCCGTGTGCACGTGTGCTCGTGCACCTGAGACAGTGAGCAAGACAGTGTGATGAGCGTGTAAGTCAGCCTGTGTTGTGTGCAGATGTGAGGGCCATCCAGGTCTTACATCTGCATGGCCTTGGTCTCTTGGGAATGGACTCTGAAAGCTGAGTGAGCCCATGGGATGGCCGAGCCCCTGGGCTGTCTTAAGGCCAGAATATCCGGCTCCTGGCCCTGTATGATATCCAGGAGGACAGGGGCCTCCAGGTCATTACCAGCTTGGAGCAGGGCACGGGCCTCGGGGCTGGAGGCCACACCCCTGCCCTCCACTGGGCCTCTTGATAACCAGTGACTCGCAGGGGAAGTGCCAACAGGGTGGGCCCTGTCCACACCCCACAGAGGTGGCTGCCATCTTCCCTGTCTCCAGAGGGCAGACGGGGGCTCCCCTCCACACCCGGCCCCCCAGGGGAAACACAGCCCGGGGCCTGTCCACCATCTGCAGAGCAAACAGGCACTGAGCTGAGCTCACTGTGAATCTGGGGTGGAGGGGGGCGAGAGCAGCCGCTGGGTGGGGGTGTTTCACACACACAACATGGCTCCGTGAGCCAGTGGGTGTTGGCAGGCGCTGGCTCAGCCGGCGGGAAGATCTCAGTCCCGAGGTGCAGAGCCTGCAGCTGAGCAGTGCCTGGGGGCCAGGAAGGAGGACCCTGTGCTGCCAGGTGGGATCATCAGGGCGCCTCACGCCGGCCTGACAGTGTCTGGGGGGCTCGGGCCAAGGTCCTGTGTGCACTTGGCTTGTGTGTTTGCTTCCGATGATCCAGCCGGGACAGCCTGGAGCAGCTTGTGGCCTGCCTCGTAGCCTAGACACCGTTGCTGACCCCCCTCCCCACCAGGCAGCAGAACTGGACTCCCAGCCAGCTGTGTCTCTGGGTGCCGGGGGTGGGGGTGGGGAGAGAGCGTTCTCCCTCCAGTTTGGATGCCCCCCCACCCCCCGCCTGTGCTCGCACGCCCACCTCCATCACAGCTATTCCAGCAGATCCTGGCAGGTGCCGAAAGCCGGGAGCGGCTGGCTCCGTGGGTGTTTTTGGAAAACGGCCGCTCGAGGCGGGGCTGTCTGGCTGGGGGTCTGCGCCTCGCCTCTGCACCCCCAGGTTCTTGGCTCCCCCTGCAGTCTTCCTGCCTGGTCGCCGCCCGCCCTTCTCGGTGCAAGATTTTGCGGTGGTGTCTCCTCACCAGCTTGTGTCTCACGTAGGGGATGTTTCCATTTTTACAGCAGAAAGCAGCAGATCCAAGTGCCTCAGCTGAAGCCGGAGTGCAGCGGCCCCCCTGGGAGCTGATGCCACGTCAGGTGCTTTGGGGGGAGCGGGCTGCTCTGCCAGCCGCAGCTCTAATTGCTGTCACTCGGGGAGCCAGCTCTAGTCTGGAGGGGGGGCACAGAGTGACGGGGATGAGGGTGGCAGGGGCCCGTGGGTGGGGTCCTGGGGCAATCTCGGCCCCTGGGGGACTTGGGCCCCGTGGTGGTCTTGGGGCAGGGGCTTTGCCTGTGGGAGGCATGTCAGGTGGGCTGCCTGATGGCCCAGGCCGGGAGGTTAGCCCAGGTGGGTTGGAATCCTGGCACCGTTCCTGCCAGCCATGTGGCCCTGGCTCGGATCCCCCCCCATATCCTGTCCTCAGGCTGCTGTGAGGAGAGACCAGGATGGCTGGCTGTGGCTCGTGGTAACCATGCAGCCATGGCTGTTACCAGACTCTGTTCTGTTGCCATATGTTGCCTGCAGCCTCTGGCAGTGTCCCCAGGGGTGGGGGGGACACAGTGTCCTCCGTTACCTCCTAAACTTGCTTGGGGCTGGTCTCCCAGGACACGAGGCTATCGGAGCACGAGGATTGTTAGGAAGACCCAGGGCACAGCAGGTCCACGAGCTTGATGTCTGAGGGTCTCGCAGGCCGGTGTGAGCTCCACTCTACTCCTGAGACGTAGAAGGAAAAGGATGGGAAGGGCAAATGGGACACTTGGCGATTCACCAGCCAAGTGATGAGAAGTCTTAGGAAACGGAGGAGTATTCAGCTTCACCCTCATCAAAGTCATGTGCCTGGGCACAGCTGGGTGCTGTTTGGCTCATCAGACTGGTGGCTGGGGGGGCACTGCTGACCCTGCAGCCCCTGGGGCATTGCCAGCGCTGCAGTCCCACAGGGGATGGGAAGGGAGCCAAGGGCAAGACTGGCCACGGATGCTGGGCCCTGGGAACACAGGGTTGGATGATAGGCTGTGCCTTCACCCTGCCCTGTGGCTGACCACCTGGATGGTGGTCACACCACACTTGACTGGGACCGGGTCCCCCAGGGGTCCACAATGGTTTGAAACCGAGCCTGTGGGTAAATGGGCATGAATCCCACCGCTCCCACGGAGAGCCGTGCTATCCGGGGCCTCACTGCCTGCCCAGCCTCAGTGTCCTCCTGGCACCTGCTCCCCCTGCCAGGGTGACGTGTGTGTAGTTTCTGGATTTTCTGAGGCCTCCCTACAGCCACCCTTGTCTCCGCAGGGAAGGGAGCCTGCCATGGGTCGTGAGCCTTCCCAGCCCTCCCTGGGGGCTCTGAGAGCGGGGGTCCCATTTGAGGTTCCACGGCAGCTCCTGGCTGCTCGGTCAAGACCCACATCGTCGAGCCTCAGTTTCCCCTCATTAAACGGGGCATCATCTCTGTGTGCCCTCCAGCCTCTCTAGGCTTCTAGCCTCTGCCTGTCTTGTGTTGTCACCCCCAGCAGGCAAGGCGCCCATCTGGGGGTCCGGGACCTGCTTCACTGGTGGGTAGGGCTACTGTCTTCTGAGGTGGGGTCCTCCTTCAGACACAGGATGTACCTGTCTTTCCCCAAGTGACAGAATCCGTAGCTCGAGTGCTTCCCAGGGCCTGGCTACCTCTGCCTGTGCTGTGGCCTCAAGCTTGGACTTGGGGTGTTGGATGAGGGGGCCCTGCCTGGCCTCTGTCCTCCTGCACCCAGGCTAGGCAGGGCGCCTTGCCAGTGTGGGGCTGCCTTGGCCTCTGCCCACTTAGGAATCCGTTCCCACGATGCTCCAAGTATATGATGATGCCAGGACCTGGGGACAGAGCATCTCCTGGGGCTGGTCCTCAGGACAGCCACCACGGTTCAAACATCTGCACACCCACACGTTCATTCACATGCCTGTTCACACACATGTGCACACATGTGCATGTACACACACACACAGGCACACACACTCACACACACGAGGGGCTGGTGGCAGGAAGGTCAGATGGGAAGACTGGCCAGTGGTGCCCAGGGAAGTCAGGCCTGGTGGTGGGCTGGGGCTGGCCTGGGTTGGGCTGGGCTGGGCCCAGTCCTCCCTCTGCCCTCCCTCTGCCTGAGGCGGTCTCTGCGGAGGCAGGGAGCCCATGGGGTCAGGATTTGGAGTCCGAATCAGGGATTCGAATCCCATCTTTGGCCTGGGGATGTCAGGGGTCCTTCTGCCTGCCCAGCCAGGTACCCACCTCCCAGATGCAGAAGGCACAGAGGAGGTGCCTCAGGTCTGATGGAGGATCCCTGAGCTCAGGAGGGGCAGTGTCTGGGGATGGACCTGGCCTGTGCCCAGAGAAGCCAGGGCTCTGAGGTCTGAGTGCCACTGAACAGAGAGAGCCCTGGGCCACACCCTCAAGGGCCACCCCAGGAGTAGGGCCCCACTGCTTGTCCACCCAGCCACCCTGTAAGTAACGAGGCCAGTCAGTGGGGTCTCACTTGTGCCCTCCAAGCCCAAGGACATGCCCAGCTCCTGGAGGTCCACCCAACAGCCTGCCCTCCTGGCCAGCCTCCCTGCACTGTGTCGGCTGTGCTGCAGGCGCCCCTTCCCCTGCCCAAGACCCCTCATGGGGACTGACCACCAAGACCATGGCTCTGAGAGGCTGCCAGGGGCCAGGTAAGGTGCACCTGCGAGAGCAGCTTGTCCCCTGACCTCTCCTGCCCACTCACTGCCCGGCCTCCCTTCTGTCCCAGCTCTGGCCCAGCCCCACGCTGTCCTTGACCCCGGGCCCTGGGCATCCCCCACCTCCTCATCTCAGCCCACTGGGGCTTTGGGCAGAGTCCCCTGCTGTCAAACATGCTCCCACCCAGCAGCCTGAGGTGAGGGGGGAGCACATCCACACTTGCTCCTGCCCACCTCCCTCCCCAGCCCTCGGCCCCTCAGGACCCGTGCCCCCCAAGTGCCCAGGGCTCTGCCCCCGAGGCTCCATTGACCCTGGTTCTCTGATGACTGACTTTCCCACCGATTCCTGTCGACTCTGCCTTGGCTGCTCCACCCGCCTGACACTGTGGTGGAGACAGATTCTCCCGCCTGTCAAGCCCAGGATGGGGAGGCCCCCAGGGAAGTTGAGGCTATATAGCCCCAATGGTAATCACTCTGCTCAGCCCACCACGTCCTTGGCCTCAGAGACGCTGCCTGTGCCCGGCAGACACGGGAGGACCAGACCAACAAGGCAGCTGATTGGTGTCTGTCCCTGGAAGGTGGGGCGCCCAGGGCACATCATGGCCTCCACCTCCTCCCACACACAGACACCCTGCCTGGCAGAAGTGTGGGTTCCTCCAGCAGCCCCACGCCCACTGGTATCTGTGCCACCCTGGGGAGCTGGTGGTCCCTGGGAGACCCCACCTGAGGGAGGAGCTGCCCCAGAGGGATGGGGCCCCCCATGCCCCTGCCCACTCCTGCACCTGGCTGACCCAAGAGTCATCATGGGCTGCCTGTTTTAAATGTAGGTCTTGTTATTAATAGTATTCGGGTATGGCAAGACCAACACATCAGGAGACGGCCATCATTGAGAAGAGAGTTGTTACTCACAGATCCCAAGAGGAGGGGGCACACCAGCTCCGGCGGCCACATGGGGAAGCTGCAGGGTTGGTGAGGCAGAGGGACGAGAGAGCTGTGGGCAGGACCCTGTCTTGCCGCTTCTGAGTGAAGGAACTGTGAAGCAGGTGAGCAGGCTCAGGGTCAGCTCTGGGGCACCGGCCCTGGGTGACTAGGGCAGGTGGGAATTGGCCTGGAGTGTGGAGCCCTGGGGCGGGGGAGGGCTGGGGGCGGGCTCTGGATTGGCTGGTTTGTGTATGAAATGTGCAGACGGGGGCATGTTTGCTCTTTCCCAGGGCTGGGAGCTGGCTAGCCCGGGGCAGGGGCAGTCCCTCCAGGGTCAGCAAGGACCAAGATGACAAAGCATCAGAATACAGAAAATAAGGACTTCCCTGATGGTCCAGTGGCTAAGACTCTGAGCTCCAAATGCAGGGGGCCCGGGTTCGATCCCTGCTCAGGGAACTAGATCTTGCATGCCAAAACTAAGGCCCGGTACAGCCAAATAAATAAATATTAAAAAAAAAAAAAAAAGAATACAGAAAATAAAAGGCATGGAAAGCCAAGGGCAGGGAGTTGGGGTGGCCAGCAGTTGCTGACACCCAGGCCCCCTTCTGCCAGGACCCCAGGGCCCATCCTGGCTGCCTACCTCACTGAGCCACCTAGGCCTGTCACCCGCTAGAATCTCTGAGGGCCAGCGACCTGTTTGTGGTGGGGGAGCAGAGCCTCAAGAGGACTGGCCCCTTGTTTCAGGCCTGGTCCCTCCTGGCAGCCAGCTGACCTACCTTCACGTGCTTTCTGGTTATTGTGGCTTTTCATTACAACTTTTGTTTGAGGAAATTTAAAAAGTATGAGAGAGCTTCCCTGGTGGCGCAGTGGTTGAGAGTCCGCCTGCTGATGCAGGGGACACGGGTTCGTGCCCCGGTCTGGGAAGATCCCACGTGCAGCGGAGCAGCTGGGCCCGTGAGCCACGGCCGCTGAGCCTGAGCCTGCGCGTCCGGAGCCTGTGCTCCACAATGGGAGAGGCCACAGCAGTGAGAGGCCCGCATACCGCAAAAAAAAAAAAAAAAAAAAAAAAAGTATGAGAAGGAGGAGCTGTCCCTTCGGAGGGCAACTCTCTGACGTGAGGCATTCCTGCTTCTTGGCCCCATCTGTGTCCCCCTGAGAATGTCTTGTCTGCCCCATTAGCCGCTGTGTCCTGGAGCCCAGCACGAGTGTGGCTGCAGAGGCCTCTCAGGATGAAGCCCCGCGTGTCCCCCCACCAACCCCGACTCCACCGCATGGGACCCTTCCCCACAGCAGCGCAGGCTATGGGGATGGCGTTCCGAGGCCTTGTCCCTTCCGAGGGTGTCCTCCTTCCAGGAAGCCGCTGTGGACTGTGGTGCCAGGTCTGCTTAGGTCTCCAGTCCTGAGGGCCCCGTTTCATGCTCTCCCCCTTCAACTGAGATGACCCACGTGCTGAAAGATTGTGTAACCAGGACATTTTCTCTGCAGGTGATCCTGCGCAGTCAACCTCGAATGAAGCATAGAACTATTTTTACGTACTTTAAACAAGTTAATGTTTAAAATACATACATACAGACTTACAATATTGGGGGTTTTTTGGAGGGAAGACATTCCTTTTTTCTTTAATGTGGTAAAATACACATAACACAAAGTTTACCATTCTAACCATTTTTAAGTGCACATGCACAGCTCAGCAGCATTGACATTCACACTGTCCTGCAGCCGTCACCTCCATCACATCCAGAACTTTTCATCTTCCCAAACTGAAACCCTGCCCCCGTTAAACACTGAGTCCCCCTCCCCTCCCCCAGCCCTGGCAATCTCCATCCTACTTTCTGTCTCTGTGACTGTGATGACTCCAGGGACCTCATAGGAGTGAAGTCATGCAGCATTGGTCCTTTGGTGTCTGGCCTATTTCACCTCTCTGTTTCATGCCTTTTTGCTGCCTGGCACCTGGGTTTTCTGGGTCCTGCAGCCACGGGTGGTGAGGCAGACGGATGTCCTGCTGTTAATTTCGAGGACTCAAGTCTCGGTTTTCAAACATACACCTGCCTCTCTGGTTCTTCATTTATCAGGCATGTGTAATGAAGCGATTCTTGCGACTTCCCACCGTGCAGCCTCTGGAATGACATCCCAGACAACATCCGGATTGAGCCGGAGTCCCTGGGCCCGGCACCTCTTCAGCCCAGCTCCCGAATTAACAGAACCTCTGCGCTGACTCTCATGGGCCAAGAGCTCAGGCTCTGCTGTGAACCCCCCAGGCCCAGGGACGTGTTTCAGGATGGTGTGGGCTCCAGTTGGTCTCAGGACACAGAGTGCCCGAAAGGTGCCCCAGCCCCTGTTGCCACTTCCCTCCACGGTCAACCTTCCCAACTGGTGGGTCCCCAAGCTGGACCTCTGGGCCCCAGCAATGCCAGGCTTGTACCTCCAGACCAGGTGGAGAAAGGGGCTCCACCTCCTGCTTCAGTGTAAAAAATTCCAAGGAAGCATCTGACTTGGGGCATTTACTGCTTCTTGGCCCCGTCTGTGTTCCCAACCAGCCTGGCTTGGGTCACATGACTCTCCCTCCACCCAGTCACTGTGAAGTGTCCAGCAGAGCAATGGTTGTGGCTGGGCTGCCCCCTGCTGTCATCCCCTCGCTGGCCTGTGCCCAGCCGCATGCTGGCTCTCCCAGGTTCCCACCAGTCTTTCCTCCTCGAGCCTCAGGGCCACACAAGCCAGGCCAGCCTGCTTCCTCAGCTGCCACCCTCTCACATGTGGGGCAGGCCTGCAGGGATGGACCGGCCTCCTGTTTGCCCATCGGGACTAGGCTGGGCGCCTGGAGCCGCGTGGAGCCCTTGGTCTGCAGTGCGGGGCCCGGGCTGCTCCTCCTGCCACCAACGGGCCCAGGTCGCCTCATTACAACCAAGTCGGCACCTGTTTTGTAAATTATGAACATTTGTGAGTGTATGGGGAGCCCTGGTGTGACTTTGGTGCGTGTCATTGGTGATTCGGTGGGTGGGGGGGGCATGTGGAAACGACAAGCCTTATAAATGGGAATCCGCTGGAACGCCCTGTTATGGAGATTTACATCGATCCTTAAATATTGGAGATTAATTTTTTGAAAACATCTATAAAATAAGAGATTTATACCTAAAACAATACCATACACTATGACAGGAAGGGATTAGAGTCAATTTATTCACGTATTAGTCAAAAATTCAATTTCATATATTGTGAAGAAAAATTAAACCCGTTCTGCATTTTATTACAAATTATGTATTTTCCATATATGGGGATAAATAATTGATAGAGTTACAAATACTTAACCTAGAAAATATTTATTAGGAACAGACAACTTTTTTTTTTTTTTAATTTTTGGCTGTGTTGGGTCTTCGTTGCTGTGCGCAGGCTTTCTCTAGTTGAGACGAGCAGGGGCTACTCTTCGTTGTGGTGCGCGGGCTTCTCATTGCAGTGGCTTCTCTTGTTGTGGAGCACGGGCTCTAGGCACATGGGCTTTAGTAGTTGCAGCATGTGGGCTCAGTAGTTATGGCTCGTGGACTCTAGAGCACAGGCTCAGTAGTTGTGGCTCACGGGCTTAGTTGCTCGTGGCATGTGGGATCTTCCCGGAACAGGGCTCGAACCCCTGTCCCCTGCATTGGCAGGTAGATTCTTAACCACTGCACCACCAGGGAAGCCCCAGACAACTCATTTTCCATGTGTTTTCTTGAGGACAATATTGCACACTTTAAAAAATTAATGATGACTTTTTGCAAGAAAAAAATATCTACATCCTAATTCTTTTGCTCAGCATCATGTTCTAGCTAAGGATTTGGAGCTGGGCAGCAGGATGAGGGTGTAGGCTGTGATATCCACCCCTTGACTCCAGCTGTGGGCAGGCCGAGGGGCTCCAGCGTGCTAACACTCAGCCAGCAGAGCCTCAGACCAGGGAAGGTGCATTTGGAGACTATTCTGCTGCCCAAATGCTCCGTGGTTTGTAGTTCAAAAAATCAGTGTTTCTGACTGAATCCCCGAGAAAGCATCAAGTAATGGCATTTGAAGACTGACTTGCAGAGCCGAGAAATCAATGTCCGCGGACTCTTGGCCCAGGACCTCACGAAGCTGAATCAACCAGGCCACCAGCTCCAGTCCCAGGCTTGGTGCGTGTAGGAAGGCAGGCCTCACGCGTGGCGTGAAGCAGGGCTCGCCGGGGGGGCCGGTGGCCTCACATCCCCAAGGCCTGCTTGGCCCACCCTCCCCACACATGCTGTCCTGCCAGGGGATGCCCAGCCCCCACCTGGAACTCTGCTGGGGCCACCTGGCCCTGGGCTCCCTCCACACACCTATCACCCGATCCCAGGCCTGCAGTGGGGGACATGAGAGGAACCAGGGGGGCTCTGGGAAGTGTGCACTTTGCCCATGACCTCTGCCCTCTGCCCTCTGCCCCACTCTGTGCTCAGGAGGCTGGGCCGGTGGGGTGCGGGCTGACATTGCCCCTGTGTCAGGCCACCCCAGAGAGCCTAGGGATTGAATAAATAACTGCCGTGTTTATTAAAGAATAAATTTGGTGCCTAACGGAAGTGTTGTTTCTATACATAGAAAAAAAGATTTAAAATAAAAACCAAAAGAGTTTCAAAGGCATTGTGACATTAATTATTCATCTCTTGCTAATGAGAACATACCTTTGCAGGCAGCATGCCCCTCATGGGGTCTCAGGGCTCCCAGATAAGCCTGGCCAAGGGCAGGGGCCCTGGAGCGATGGCCGCGGTGTGGCAGACCTTTTGGGGCAGGGGCAGGTGGCCTGAGATTCAGTGTCCCCTTGTGTAAAAAGCAACAGAGGATGGTTTCCTTCTCACATGAAACCCATGGTTGACGGGGGACCCAGGTCTACATCACCTGTTGGCCCAGGCTGACGGGCAGCCACCACTTGGGACGTCACTGGATCCTGGCCGAGGGAGAGAGGTAACCTGCAGGCCTTGCACGCAGCCCAGATGTGCCCACCTGCTCCTGCTCACAGATTGGCCAGAACTGCACACAGGGCCACCTCGTCAGAAGGGCCAGCCTCCTGGGTGGGAAGGTGCTGATGGGAAATGCTTGGGGAGCATGACTCTGCCCTCCACAGGCCACACAGCATATCCAGCCCACCTGGTACAGCGGGTGGACCCAGGAGGCCCCGGCTGTCCTGCAGTGGCCAGCAGGTACTGATAGGAACCCCAAACAAAGCTGGGTCCAGGGCCCTCCACGGAGCCCCCACCTGTGGGGCCCTGGAGCTCTTGGATCCTGCCATCACCTGGGGCAGGAGGATCCCCGGGGATTTGTTCTTTTTTCCCATTCATTCATTCATTCATTCACAAACACCCCTGAGCCCCCAGCACCACGCAGCCTAAGCTCATACTGGGTAGGTGGGTCCCCTGGGGGACAGAGGGTGCTAATCCCATTGGCCACCCCTCCGGGCCAAAGGGCCTGGGGGCCAGAATAGGAGCATCTTCAAGCTGCACTGACAGCAGATGGTGCAGGTGGTGTCCATGGTGACGGCTCCCCGCGGAGATGAGATGTGGCCTTGGGCGGCAATGGAGGGGGACCCTGGAAGGGGCCTTTGAAGCTCTGCCAGCCCTGGAGTGGGGGGGTAGGGGGGGCCTGCCAGGGCCCTGTCCTGGTGCCCCTGTGCTGGAGCGGGCAGTGGCATGGTAGCTATGACCTGCTGCCTGCTGGCGAGGACCTGACCCCAGGGTTCATATGCCGGGTGCCCCCCAAGGGCAGGTGTAGCCTTGCAGGTTCTGGCCCTAGGACGGCCCAACTTGGCCTACAGAAGGCACGTCGGGCGCTGGCACAGACGCTTTCAGCCTATGAGTGGGTGAGAGTAGGCAGCCTGGCCCACTCTCCCTTCCACCTCCCCCGCCCCAACCAACAGGTCTGACCTCGCTAGAAGCATTGCTCAGCCCAGTATGGATTTCCTGTCTTCGCCGAGGCAATGTGCTGTGAGCGGGCGCTGAGCTGATGGCCGGCCCGGGGATGTTTTTCTATTGTTGGGGGGGTGGGGGTGGGCCGGGTGGGGTGAGCTGCCCAGAACTCAGGCTCCTCTTTCTGCCCATGACTCGGGGAAGCCTCACCCAACATGGGCACTGAGCCCCACCCTGCAGTGCAGGCAGCTGTCCAGCCCAGACCCCTTCCCGGCTAGGACACTCTGCCCATCCCCAGGGCACCACCCCAGAGCCCTTTCCAGAGCTGGGGTGACCAGGACACAATCTCTGAGCTTGGCGCACATGTGGCCTCATGTGGGGGACAGTACAGTGGCAGCTCGCCCAGAGAGGGGTCATCAGCTGCCCAGCATCTTACGACCAGGCCCCTGGGGGAAGTGCCCCCCTGCACTTGAAGGCTGGGGTGCTGCATGGGGACACGGGGTGAGAAAGGGGAAATTCTGGGCAGAGACCACAGCTGGGTGTCTGCCCAGGAGGGCTGACTCCATGACCTCACAGGTGTGCCCACTCACGTAGCGAGTTCACGGATACACACACAAAACTTTCTGTGAAGACTGAAGTGAGGACAGCAGAAGCCTTGGGCAGGCATCGGAGCTGCTGCAGCGATAATTGGTCCCTGGTAGCTGGGCCTGGCTCACCCTCTCCAAAACCAAAGGGCAACCACAGCCCGCAGCTCGGTGAGGGGGCTCTGAGAGCCCATCCCCACCCCACAGTGTTCCTGGGAGCTGTGGGGAACTCCCGCAGCAGGACCCTGGGACGTGGGACTGTGTGGTGTGGTCCCCGAGGTGGGGCATGCCCAGACCCCCCAACTCCCATGTCCCCAGATCCCCCAGCATAGCAGTGGTGGGGTAGGGGTGTAGATGGAGGGGAAGAGAGGGAGCTGCAGGCCAGGACCGTGTGCCCGTGGCAGGTAGACAATAGGGCTTCAGGCCTGGCTCGGGCCCTGTGAGGGTCTCGGAGATGCAGCCTAGGCCTGGGCAGGATCCATCACTTGCTGGACAGGCTGACCCAAGGCCCTGAGGCTGGCTGGGCTGCCCCACTGTCAGGGGCAGGGCCAGGGCCAGGGCAAGTGCCAGCTAGCAGGGCATGGAACTCCCAAGGCCCTCAGCCCCAAGTTGCACAGAGAAGAATAACGGCTCTGCTGTTAAAACAATTTATTTTGTTCTGCAAGAGACTAACAGCTGTTTACAGTCAGCGTATCTGAGCTGCTCCCTGGCTCTACCAGAGCCAGCCTCCCCTCGGCTTCCCCGCTTCCCGCGTGAGGAAGGGCCCTGATGGGCCTGAGGCTCAGGAGGGGAGGAGGATGCCACAGGGGGCCAGGCCATGTCCTTTCGGGCCACTTCCATGACCCTGAGTCATCTCAGAACCCCCAGGTCCACTTCCCCTCAGCCGAGGCCTCTGGGAAGCATCCTGGTGCAGACAGAACTCTGTGGCTTGGACTGCCTTGGGGAGAGTGTGGGGTGCAGCTGGGGAGTCGGGGAGGCCCTTCAAGACAGTGGGCTGTGAGCACTGACCCAGAGGAGGAGGGAGCTTGTGCCCAGAGGGAGTGCAGTGGGGATGCAAAGGCCCGGGGTCCACGCTGGCCACGGCCAAGGCTCGTTTAGCTCCACAGCCTATACCTGCCACGAGGGCCACACAGCACCGCCCTCAACTGTGCGCATACAAGGTAGGTGCTCAAAAAATGCTTGCTGAATTTGGAAAGTGACAGTTGTGGAACATGGGACTGGGAAGCACGGGGCCATGCACGCGCGGGGTCTCCTGCTGCCTGGAGCCCTGGGCTGCTCTCCAGGTGCGCCCTGTGCGCAATGGCCCCAGGCCACTCCCACCGCACCTGCTCCTGGGCTCACCTCCGGAGAGGCCCTAAGCTCTCAGGAGGCTCTGGGTGTGGACACTGGCGGCTGGGCACCCGCCCCAAACCCGGCCAGCCCCTCCCACCACGCTCCCTGCTCACTGAAGCGACTGCCCTTTGGGGCAGGGATTTGTCTGAGGTTCAGCAGCAGCTTGTAACCTTAATGCCAAGTGAACTGTGAACAACCCGCCACAAGGCAATGAGGGGCAAGTGAGCTAGGAGCAGAAGCCCTGGCCCCTCCAGGCCACCCTCGCTCCCTTAGCTGGGTGCAGGTACCCCACAGCTGGGTGGGTGGTGCCAGGGAGAAGGAGGGCGACACTGCAGACCCACCCAAGCCTGAGGACAGCTGCTTGGGGTCAGGTTATGAGGTGGCCTCCCGCCCAGCACCGTGTCCCAGGGCTGAGCACCAGTGAGCGTCTGGAGCTGACAGTGCCCAGTGTGGGCTCGAGGGCTGTTCCCAGGTCGGCGTGGTCAGGCCTGGGCAGCTCAGGGTTTGGGGGGGTCCCTGGGCTGATGATATGTCTGCTGTCAGTAGCTGCTGTGGGCTGTGGGGCGATGGTAGGAGGCCTTAGGCTGGACGAGGAGAGACGCGGATACGTGATCCTCGGAAGAGGGTGGAGAGCTGGAGGGCTGGGTGACGTGTGGGCGCTGTGCTCTGTGCGCTGTGTACACGTGTGCACACATGAGAGTCCATGTGCTCACGTGAGAGTCCGTTTGCACGTTCGGCGGGTCCCTCCTGGGCACAGCCCATGCACGCGGTGAGTTCCTTGGAGAGTGTACACTGCTGGGCTGAGGAGGGTGGGCCCGGGGCCTTTTGGTGATTCACTGAGGAGGTCTCCCTATCACCCCATTTCGCAGAAGAGAAAACAAGGCCTGGGTTGGTGAAATGGCCCCCAGGGTCCCCCAGCAGCGGGAGGCCAGGCTGTTGGCCCCGCCCAGCCTCCTTGCTGCCCCCTGTGCTCCTTTCGGAGCCTTTGTCTGTGCTTTCCCCAGGAGGCAGGATGGCAGTTGATCCTGGGGCCTCTTGTGTCCTGCTGCTCAGGCCAGGTGCCCAGAGACCATAACCGTGCACGTTGGCTTGGCGCAGTGGCCTGAGCAGGGGAGGTTCAGGCAACGTCTGTGGCCCCAGGCTGTCCCCACCACACCTGGGATCCATGCCCCTCCTGCTCCGTGGCTCCCAGGGACCAGGAGCTACTGCGGCTGCGCCGGCCTCTCAGCTCTGCCAGTCTTGGGTGAGCAAAGATTGTGCCAATATTGACAGAATGAGCACCAAGGCGCGCGCGTGGGCCCTGACAAGGCCCAATTAGAGGGGAAGTGTTGGGGCGGGGCAGGCCCTGCCAAGAGTGGGTGAGCCCTCAGGCCCAGCCAGCCCGGGGTGGCCACATGCGGCCACCAGCTACCAGTGCTAGCAGGTGCACATCACACCCTGCGGTGACAATGCTGGGCACTGGAGAGTGAGCCTTTCTCCCCAGGAGCCCACTTGGTACCACGCCTGCCAGACCCTCAAGCCAGTGTGTCCGAGTGCATTCTGGGTGTGGGACCTGGGTGCACAGACTCCAGCCAGGTGCAGAGGGAAGGTGGAGGGTGGGCACGGCGCCCCTGGGCGGACACAGGAGGACCAGGACCTTCTGTGGGCAGCCGCACTGGGGGCCAGGCATCCCCTCCTACCCACTCAGCATTGCTGGGAAAGCACTCATGGTCTCAGAGCTCTCCCGGGTGCCGAGTGCCTCCTTATCTTGCTCCCTGGTGCCCCCGCTCAGCTCCCCTCTGGGCAACATGCACGCAGCCAGCTCGCCAGCCAGCCTCAGTGACAGAGCCGTAATTGGGGAATTTCCTTATAAATGAACAGTGGGCCACAGTGACCAGCCTGGACTGTGCCCTCATGCGCACATGGAGCCATGTTGCTGGCGTTGAGAAGTGAACGCTCTGGGAAGGTAGAGGCCTTGGCAGGGTCCCCGGCTGACCCCCTCCTCCCTCCATCTCCCTCCCACTGGCACCTCCCACAGACCTTGCACGCTGGAGGGGTCCACGAAGCAGCTCCTTGTGGCCTGTGGCCCCGACTCGGGCAAGGCCTGCCCTGCCCTGCACAGGGCCCAGGGAGGGGTCTTCACCCTGCCCCCAGCCTCGTGGCTGCAGCCTGTTCTGTGGAGACATCTAACCCTGATGCCCTCCACGTTACCCTCGGGTCACTCCGTCTGTGTGCCCAGCTCAGCCCCTGATGAGGTTGTCAGCTCTCTGTCCCCTCAGGCCCACCCTGCCAGCTGAGTCCCTGTGGGGGACCCAGAAGGAGGGGGGTGAACTGCTATTTTCAGGACTGAGGACCACCCACACTCAGAGCCACAGCAGTGGGGCTCCTGACTGGGGCAGGAGGCCCCTCTGTTGTGAGGCTCCCAGAGCCAAGATGGAGTGTGGGAGGGGTCAGGTAAGGCCCCCCCACCCCAGACCCCTCCCACAAGGGCACAGGGAAGGGCTGGGCCTACTTAAGGCTCTGGGACTGGCCGGTGGGGCACTGTCCCTACAATTTGGGTTGCCTACCTACTCATAATACACTGTCCTTGGCCCTGAGCAGGCAGGAGCTGAGGTGACAGGCCCAGGGTCCCCTGAGCCCCACTTTCTCCACCCTCACGAGCACCCGGGCCAGACCTGGGTGTTCTGCCCTGATGCCTGGATTTCAGGTCCCTGCCCCCACCCCTATGTGAGCTTGTCCTCTTATTAGCACTGTTTTGCCGATTTTGCAAGTCAAATCCTTCATTATTGAGTCCCTAGCTTGATATGCAGCCAGCTGAGCTGGAGGCCAGCTGGGAACAGGAACGGCTTGGCATCACGTGACAGCAGCCGCCCATCATGGGGGCCTGGGGACCCCAGAGACAGGTGCAGCAAACCCTCCAGACTCATCCACGGGCCCTCAGCCCTCAGCCTCACCCTGCCCGGCTTAGCACCCCTCACTGGGTTCCCTGGGGAGACCCTGCCCCCACCCCTCACGGGCTACAGGTAAGCCTGACAGGTGAGCCCAGGCCCTGCCCAGGCTGCCCAAGCTCAGGGTAGGCAGTCAGCTCTTGCTTTCCTGCACAGTCTGTTCCCTCTGCCAGGACCTGCTCAGCCATGGTGGGAGGGGGTGAGCGCCCCTTCCACGGCGCCCTCAGGGACTGAGAGCTGAGACACAGCAGGAGAGGGTTCCACCGCCACAGCCTGGCTCTCCACCGGGCTGAGTGCATTTTTAGTTTCTCCAGGGCCAGAATCTCCTTGACTGAAGACTCAGCTGCTCCTTGGCCCCCCTGGCTTTCGGCAGCATTGTGGGTGGCGTGAGCTTTCTCCCGTCCAAGAGGCATTGACCCCCACTGCCCTCCCCAGCCTTTCCTCCTCTGTAAGTCCTAGTCCCCTCTTGTACCCTACTGGTGACGGTGACAGTGATGGTGGGGCCCAGCCCAGGGGCTGCAGGAGAGAGACCCTCCCTGGCCCAGGCAAACAGCAGGTATGGTGGTAGACGGCTCTGGGCTGGTGGAGGCCAAGGCCCCCTCAGCTGTGCTGTCCGTCGTCGGTGCTCCACTCTGCCTCAGACTGCCCTGTGATCCCAGGAAGGGACCAAGTGCTGTTCCAGGCATCACAGTTGTTCCCACATTCCCTCTCCAGACCAAGGAAGCCTTTCTGGGGAGTGGGGGTCAGCCCATGCCTGATGCTCGCTTGTCACAGGCAGGATACCAGGTCACCCCAGACCAAGTTTGGAGGGGTTGAGTCAAGACCTAACAAAGTTAGGGCTCTGTCAGGAGGCGGGTGAGGGCTCAGACTCCAAGGCTAGGTGGATGCAGTCCGGGCCGGCTTCCAGGAGGAGGTGGTCCCAGATCCAGGTGTTAGATCATCCATAGGACTCATCACGGTGGAGAATGCTGAGTGCCAGACACCGTGCTTGCTGCCTGGATGCCCACAACAGCCGGCGAGGACACAGAGGCTCCCTGAGATGCCGCTGTGGGGACAGCGGATGCCAGGCGCCCCCTCACTTCACCGCATGGCAGTTCTCACCCCGGCGCACGTCCTATTTCTGGAATACAGAGCTGGGTGCTTCTGTGTGGTGGTGTTAATTAGGGTTGGTTTCCACAGAACACGCCTAATGTGTGGGAAACCTGCAAACGACGCTGTGCTCAGTTCACCTGCACGGAAGGAGTGGGTTTGGGGGCCATCTCACCCCTTGGGCACATCAGTCCCCAACAGACAAAGTGCACTTCCCCAGCCTGGGCCCCTGAACAGTCCAGACCCAGCAGTCACCATGGGGGGTGGTGCACAGTCTTCCCTGGGCACGGCAGGCATGGGGGCGACAGCACAACTGTCCCGTCCTGGGTGGTCACTCTGAGTCAGGCTTGGCCCGGGACAGGGCCTCGGGGCCAGTGTGTCCCTCTGCAGGTCTGGAGAGGTCCAGGGCTGGAGCAGGGTGTGTGTCCTGGGTGACATTGACCCGGGGACAGGAAAGCCTTCGTTCCCCCCCACCCCCACCCCACCAGGGCCTGTTGAGGGAAGAGCAGAGGAGTGTGGCTGGACAGAGTGGGACAGACAGAGAACAGGTGGACGGGTGTGTGGACGGGGCCCTCAGCAGTCAGGGAGAGTCAGATGCTGACAGGCAGGTCCAGTAGAGGGGAGAGAGCAGAGGGGTCCTGAGGTGGAGGGGCAGGACGGGAATGAGGGATGGGTGGTGGTTGAGAGCCTGGAGGTGGGCAGGTGTGGCTGCAGCCGCTCCTGGGGGGCAAAGGGGCCCCAGGAAGCGCTCAGCCATGAAGTTCCCCTTGGTTCTCAGGAGCCCCAGTGGTCCCAAGGCCGAGCCCCTTGAGCTCCTGAGGCCCTGAGACCCTCCTCGCCTTCGCGGCACAGCGACTGCATCCCAGAAGCCCCTGGTATCCCGGAGCCTGCAGCACCCCCATGCCCCCACCTCTGCTCTTTCTCTGTTCCATCATTTTTCAAAAATAATTGTGTGGTATCAGGCTGCCCCTGACCTGGTGTCGTTGGCTCTCGTCCCCAGGCCCACCCAGGCTGGCCTCACACGATGTGTGTGTCAAGGTGTTTCCCCTGCAAGGCCTTCATCGTTCCCTGATTGTTCACATTAATTTTTCTCCCTCCTCAGTGATCCTCCCCTGTGCTGTGCTGGTTGGAAGGGGGCTGCCTCCCCCCATCCTGCCCGGCTGCTGCTCCGCTGCCCTCCCCTAGATGGATGTTCCTTTATTGTCCATAAATCTCTGCACAGCCCTTTGTGAAGACAGATCGGAGGCCTCCTGCTCCCCAGTGTTTGTCGGCGGCGGGTTTAATTAGCACTCCCCGCAGAGGAAGGGAAGGGGCTCTCCGCCGCCCCCAGGCTTCTTCTAGGGGACAGAGGCTGGGGCTCCATCTGTGTCGATTCAACACGCCAGACCACATAACTGGCCTCCCCACGTTCCATCCCAGGCAGCCCCATCTCCCTAGTGGCCCAGGGGGTGGAAGCCCAAAGCCCAGCAGCACCCCTACCAGCCCCTAGCACACAGTAGGTGCCTAATAAACACACAATGAGTTGGTAGATGCCAGGATGAAAGGCCCCACCTTTCATCCCACAGTGGCTGCTGGCTGTGAATCTGTCTGCTTCCCGTTGCCCGGCCGGGGTGTGCAATAGGCTGCAGGAAGGAAGGGAAACTCGTGGGGTGCTCCCAGCCGCCAGCTCTAGCAGCCCCGCAGGGGTGAGGTGCACTCAGGTGGCCCAGCCTGGCCCCACAGCATGCCGCTTGGCCTGGGAATCCAAGTGCGTGCTCTGTGCCGAGGTCTGAGGGCCAAGAAGACAGGCCTGTGGGGGGTAGGCTGGTGGGGGGTGTGGCTGGAGGGACGACCTCAGGATGGTGTGGCAGGAACGACCCATCCGCGTCTCCACCGGGGGCCGCAGCCGTCTCAGCGGCTTGGGAGTCCCTCTGGTGCTGGCCCAAGCTGAGAGCCTTTCTCACAGAGGCTCCATGAGCCACGGGGACCCCTGCCATGAGGGTTTACTCATTCCTCATGACAGGAAGGAAAACCGAGGGCCAGTGAGGTATGGTGATCTGCCCCGACCCAGGACCCAATCCTGGACCTCCCCAAGCCCTGGCCGTGTAGGTCTGGGCACTGTGGATCCATTCCGTGACTGCCTGGCTGGGTGGGAATCAGCCTGGGGGGATCACAGAGGGCTTCCTGGAGGAGAGGGTTGTGTCAGAGTTGAGTGTTGAAGTAAATAGAGGGGGCTGGGAGGAGCATCCTGCGGCACTTTGTGGCTGGGAGCTGGGGTGGGCATTAGTGGGGGGGTTGGGGCAGGGACCCTGTATTCCTGCAGGATTCCAGCCTGGCCACGTGGGGTGGGCTGTGTCCAGAATGCTGCTGTCCCCCCAGGGCCGCCCAGGCTTCACGTGCAGAGCCCGGCCAAGCCCCTGGGCTGTTATGTGCACCGGCCAGGCCAGCTATCTAGGGCTCTAGGGCAGCCTCAGCCCAGTGCAGGGTGGGAAAAGAGGGGGGCAAGGCAGGACCAAAGGCAAGGTTGCCAGAGGGGCCGGGCACAGTGCGACACGTCATGCCAGTGGGGTCAGGGTGCATCCACGTGCCATGTCAAGTGATGCTCTGGGCAGAGGGACACCCCAGGCTGACTGGCACAGGGAGAAGAGATTTACGCCTGTGCAGGCCCAGCACCGGGTGAGGACGCTGAGGCTCAGGAGGGAGCCGCATGGCGCTCTGGGGCAGAGCTACGCTGGCCGTGGGCGGCTCTGAGCAAGCACGGCCTCAGGCAGGTCCAACGCTCCAGACATGTCATTTCACACCTCTGGGCCTCAGTGTCCTTGTGTGCACGCAGGGGACGTCAGCAGCCTCTTCCTGCGAGGGCGTCGTGGTGGGTGAGGGTGGGCTGGGTCACCCTGGCTGTGAGGAAGGGCCTCTGTCCTGCAGCCCCTGGGCCCCAGCTCATCCAACAAATAAATACTTCCTTCCCATAGACACACTCCCGACACGTTCTCAGTCTCACTGGACATCGGTCTACAATCAGCTGCTGAATATTCTGCTGCTTCTATTATTTCAGCACTAATTTAAGGATTAAAAAATAATTCTACCAATTACTGTGCAAAGCCCTGGGCACCAGATAGACAGGGGCAGGTGCTCCTGTCCGAGGACCTGGGCCAACCCTGCAGGTAGATGGCAGGACAGGGTGGCCCCAGCGGCCCCTTGGCCCCCAGTGGGCATGCAGTCATGCCCCACTGCCCTCTCAGGGCCCCAGGGTCAGGGCTGGCAGAGAAGTGACCCCTGGGAGGAACCCAGCCTGAGCCCAGCACCCTGCTCACCTCTCATCCACCCCTGCAAGCACAGGCCCCAGGTGCCACCCTCCACTGACTGCTCTCGGTAGCACCAGCCTGGCCGGGCTGTGACACAGATGGACCTGTGAGCTGGGAAGGATCCTGTGCACAGTCTGCCCTGTGGCTGGCCTGGCACCCTTGCATGAGGGCCAGGAGCATCCTGGTAAACCAGCAGCTGGCCTGGGGAGGTGGACACTCCCAATGCGCTTCTTGTGGCCTGAATTAGCTTCCTGCCCAGCCAGGTCCAAGGGTCTGGGAGACTGAGGCTGGACATCGGTAACCTCCTGTCTGGGTCCAGTGGGCCTGACCCCAGGGGACCAGCACGCCCGGTGAAAGGTAGGGGTCAGGGTTGGGTGGGGCAGGCAGGAGCTGAGCCTGCCGCCCCAGACCCAGTGCCAGCTGGTGATGTCATCGCTTCCTGGGCTGTAAATATCACCCAAACTCACAACTCCCAAATTGTCCTCCAGCCCGGGCCCCTCTCCTGAGCTCAGCCTGCACAGCCCACGCGACACCCCCACCCAGATGTCTCCTGGGCCTTGACAACGGGGGCTGCTCCTCTGGGGGCCCCCACCTCGGGGACAGACTGCTCAGCACAGACGCTGGGAGCCCTGCCCACCTCTGCCTTCTGCTGGGTCCAACTCAAACACAGCCGCAGCCCTCCTGGTCCCCCACCCGACCCTCCTTGCGCCTGGCCAGACCTGTGTGCCCACTCACAAGTCTCCACTGTGTTCGCAGAGGCCAGATGGATCTATTCAGGAAATCAGAACCCATCTCTGCCCCTCAGAACAAAGTCCCCAAGATCTGCACCCCACCACTCCCCAGGTCCACCTTCTTCACCCTCACAAGGCCTGTACGGCCCTTTGTCCCTATTCCCCACTGTGGCCTGGGTTTCTCTCTCCTGGGGGAGAGGAGGATGCAGGGCCCCAAAGGACGGGCTGGGGCTCTGGCAGTGCCAGGAGGAGCATGTGGCCATGGAGGCATGGCATCTGGGGGTTAGCCAAGTCCCAGCTCAGCATGGGGCCCTGCAGCCTCCTGAGTTGCTGGGGGCTCCCAGGCCCCACCTGAGGGCCAGCTGACGGTGACAGGCGCAGTCAGCCTGAAAAGTGCCCTGAGGGCAGATGGGTGTCTCTCAGTATGAAGCAGGCTCAATAGAGGTAGTGAGCACCCTATCCCAGGATGTGTGCAAGCTGAGGAGCTCAGGTGTGCCTCAAAGATCTTTGCAAATGCATGTCTGCAGTTTCCTGGCTGCCAGGAAGGTGGTGGGAGCCCAGGGGCCACCATGCTGATCAAGAACCCTGCACCCTCCCCAGATTTAGCAGCTTGGCTGTGTCTTCTTGGGCATGGCAGGGGCTTCTCAGGAGAAAACTGGATAAAGAAACTCCTGCCTACGCTCCCTCTGCCCACCAACGCCCAGGCGCAGGCTGGCAGACTCCCGGCCTGGCTGTGCAGTCACAGGGACGGTGTCCGGGGGTGCTGATGGTTGCCAAGGCTGCCCTATACCTCCACACCAGACTGCACGGAACTGTGTGTGTGGAGGCTACCTAAGGTGGTGATGGGGTCTCCTGGGCTCAAAGGGGCCTGCCCATGCTGTCCACCTGGAGCCTGGGGGCAGGCGGCCTGGTCTTGAAACTCAGATGTACCCACGTCCACCGTGCAGAGGGGCAAACTGCCAGGGCTCACACAGGGGGTGCCAGGGGGCCCAGGCCCAAGGGTCCCTTAGAAGAAGAGATGGGGCATATGGGAGGACCCAGCTGAGGAGGGGGAGGGGCCGGACAGGAGAGGCAGGGACCCTCCCCCAACAGTGCCCTGACTCTGCCCTGGGCTGGGGCAGGGAGGGTCTGAGCTCCCACCAGGGGCACAGAGGGGCCGGGTGGGGGAGCGGGGCCTGGTTGCTGAGCACACCCCCTCCCCTCCCCCCTCCCCTGGGCTTCTGGAGCCCCGGCCGCCCCCACGGCCATCTGGCTCCACCAGCAACATTCCCCCACTCCCTCTCCCAACTCACGGTGTGTTCCTCCCTCTTCCTGCTCCCCCAGGCCCCTGCCTCGAGGGGGATGGTGGGATGGCCACGTGGCCTCTTTTGTTACTGAGTCCTCATGCCCAGTAAGGACTGAGAAAATGTGCATGTGCATATTTTTGCCTGTGCTGCGTGTGAGCACGCATGCACGTGCATTATGTGTGCACACATGGTCCCTGCCCCGCCTGTGCGTGTACATGTGTGCGGTATGGTGTAGGTATGTGGCACCCTGGGTACACGCCGGAGCAGGCATGGCCACAGCACTGGCATGAGACCACAGGCAGTGGTATGAGGGTGGCACACGGCCCCTGCTAGGCCTTGGAAGGGGGGATCAGCCTCACCTCCCAGAACTCCATCAGGACCACCCTAACCCACCCGCACAAGGTCCTCCTGGACCTCAGGCTCCTCCTGGGACCACCTCAACCCACATGGGAGCGGGGGGCAGCCGAAGCTGTGCTGGAAGGCTGGGACCTCTAGGGACTCTGTGTGATCGCAGAGCAGATGTCCCCACAGAGGCAGCCTTGTCTGGCTGGGCATGGTCTGTGCTGGACACACACCTCTCTCAGACACCGCTGTCAGCCCAGCCGGGAGGGAGGGAGCCAAGGCACACTGAGGTCAGTCTTCATGGCCACCACAAGTGCTGGGCTGAAAAGGGTTGAGCTGCCTGCAACTCAGGCCATACCACCAGGCAGCTGCCTTCCCTTCCTGAGACTCCGTGTGCCATGACGGGGGCAGGGCTGAACCTCCAGGGCCCACCTGCCTCTCACGTCTCACAGCAACCCCCAGCCTGAGAGGCCACAGCTTAGGAAAAGAGCTCTTTATTCCACATCGTCCAATATTTTTACACAAGTAAAATAAAACGCATATCTCTATATACCGCGATCCGGGCGGGGGGCGGCGTTCTGGAACAAACGCCCCGACCACGCCCTGTAAACATGACGGGGTGGAGATGGGACGGGCGGGCGGGCAGGCGGGAGGCGCCGTCAGGGAGGGCCTGCCACCCGGGGCTGGCTGGCAGCGGGAAGGGACCCCGTATGTACACACACCTGGCTGCTGAGAGAGGCTTTGCGCTCGGTGGCTGGTCAACAGGGCCCGAGCACTGTCCACAGCACCAGCGCGAGGCCCAGGGGGACGAGGCCCAGGGGAGCGAGGCTGCAGGCGAGGCCAGGCAGGACACCCGAGCCCTCCACCCCGCCAGCCCCACCAGCCCCGGCACCCCCGCCACCCGCCTGGCCCAGACGGCACTGGCTGCGTGTGCGGTTCTTGCGGGAACAACCTGGCCGCCGGCGAGGGCCCGTGGTGGGGGGCTCCGGTGGCTGGGAGCCCTCAGGCTGCACCGCGGTCAGCGGGGGTTCGGCCGAGCCAGGCAGGGTCCCGAATGGGGAGTCGTTGATGTGTCGTGGGCCAGAGCCGTTGCCTGGCGGGCTGTCGCCAGACGGCACACGCCCCTTGAGTGCGTTGCCAGCCGAGGCCGGACTCCCGGCCTCCAGCACCGAGGCCTTGTCCTCAGCGTCCGGCTGGCAGCACTTGGGCAGCCCCAGCAGCTCCTCATCAGCAGGCCCGCCGGTCCAGAAGGGACGGGACGGTCTGGCGGCCACAGCGCAGCCCTCCAGGTCGGCGGTGGCCAAGCGCTTGAGGTCGCGGCCAGCCAGGCGCGGGGGCAGGCTGCAGGGCAGCTCGGATGAGGAGCCGCGGAATTGCTGCAGCCAGGCCCAGAGCGGGCGCGCCCGGCAGTCGCACACCCAGGGGTTGTCATTGAGCCGCAGGTACTGCAGGGCCCGAAGTGGTGCCAGGGCCTCCGCGGGCAGTGCAGAGAGGTTGTTGGCAAACAGGTAGAGTGTCATGAGACGGCCGAGGTCCCGGAAGGCGTGCGGGTGCACGCGGGCCACACGGTTCTGGTGCAGCAGGAGGCGGTCAAGGCTGTGCAGGCCGCGGAAGGCGCGCTCGGGCACACTGGTAATGCGGTTGCCGTGCAGGAAGAGGTGCGTGAGGTTGCCCAGGTCGCGGAAGGCGTCGTCAGGCAGCGCCTGTAGCCCGTTGTCCTGCAGGTAGAGGTACTGCAGGGCAGCCAGGCCGCGGAACAGGCCGGGACCCAGCTCCTGCAGGCCGCAGCGGTCCAGGTGCAGTGTGTGCAGGCGGCTCAGGCCCTGGAACGTGGCGGGGTCCACGGCATGCAGCTGCGCGTTGTCGCTGAGGTCCAGCTGCTCCAGGAGCGCCAGGCCAGCGAAGGCAGCGGCGTCGATGTAGGCCAGTGCGTTTGAGTGCAGCCACAGGATGGTGAGGTTGCGGCAGGCATGGAAGCCGGCGGCTGGCACGTATGTGATGCGATTGCCGTGCAGGAAGACGCGCTGGCTGGCAGCTGGGATGTCGGCAGGCACGGCCTGGAGACCCTGCTGCGGGCAGCTTGTGGTTACCTTGGGCTCGTTGTAGCACACACAGGCACCCGGGCACGGCGCCGCCACACTCCACGCCTGCAGCCACAGCACCCAGGCCAGCAGCTGGCTCCCTGTGGGCAGAGCAGAGGGCAGTTAGTGGGCAGGGGCTCCTGCAAGGCTGGGGTTGTGCAGGAGGGGCTGGGGCTGGGCCCAGGATATGCTGCCGCCCCTGGGAACTCAGGTGCTGTGATCCTTGCCCCACCCGCCAGGTGGAAGCTGCTGCACAACAGCCCTCCAAGGGGTCGAACGCTCCACACCGAGAAACGTCACCTGCAGACACCCACGTCACCCTGCCTGGCACTCAAAACACACGAGCTAACATGCCCGCACCCCCTGCCACTCGGGGTTAGCAGGTCACCCCCAAGGCCCAAGTGAAGACCTCCTGGGATAGACATGCACACCTGCAGATACCTTCTCAGACTCCAGTGAACACAGAGCCCCCGTGGGCCTGCCCGCTCTCCCTGTCCGTCCCAGCACTGACCCAGCCTGTCCCTGTCCCATCAGCCCACAGGCCAGGCAGGGAGAGAGGCCCCGGCAAACACTGGAGCACCAGGCCAGCCCCGCTCATGCAGGGGAGCCCTGGGCCAAGGATCATGGCCAGGCCTGCCTCCTGGAAGCTTCCGCAGCAGCCCTCCCAGAGCGTCCTCTCAGGCTGCAGGAAGGGTGGGGCTGTGACTCAGACCTGGTGCCCTGCCCAGGCCCCCAGAGCCCCTGGGGCCAAGGCCTGCCTGGATTCTGAGGGAGCCTCCCCACCTCGGGGAGCTGTGCTTTAACCAAGAAATTGCAGGGGCCTTGGTGAAGCCGGGAGCCACAGCTCCAGTGGCCCTCCTGCAGGGGTCTGGGTCCCACCAACAGGACACAGGACACAGGAACTGCCACAGCAGCCCCACGCTCCAGAGCAACTCTGCCATCACAGGATCAGGAGCCTAGGCCCTGAGGGCAGGCATAGCAGGGAAGGCAGGTCCAGGGCTTGGGGGGCACTGCAGCCCTGCCCTGTGAGCCCCTCAGGCAGGCTGCTCCCTCCTGCACATGCCCTCCTCACTGCCGCCTAGTGCTTCCTGGCCTGGCTCAGAACGCCTCCTGCAGCCTCCTCCCCTCAGCCTCATTCTCTGCTTGGTCTCCTCCCTGGGCGAGGAGCTTACTCCAATCTCTGCACAGTCCAGCTGCCCCCAACCCTCCTGCCAAGACACGCTCCCAGCAGGTTCCACCCCAGCCCAGGGGGCTGCAGCTCCCCCATCTCAGGGCCTCACCAAAGACCTAGACCGGGTAGGAGACCCCTCCTGGGGTGCTGTATCCAGGCTGGGCTCACCAGCAGGGCCACATGCCCAATACTAAGCTCCCTGCCTATCATCCCACCATTAGAGCCACCGCTTTGAATGCTGAAGGTTCTTTCTGCCACAGGAGTAAGTATATTAAAATGTGAATCCCCCTGGGAGGGTTATGGCTTATCAGCTAACACTTGAGTTATCAGCTAACACCTTCGTTGACAGCTAACACCTGCATTGACAGCTAACACCTTCCTTGGCAGTCAGCTGAGAGCAGGATTCTGCAGACATAAGGCCGGCTAAGTGCTGGGGCTGGAACCAGGAGGGAGAAAGGAGGGGACCACAGGCCAGCTTCCCCCACCCAGAACCATGACCTTGGGCCCCAAATCCCCACTAGGTCCTCTCTGCCAGGGCCAGTGCAGACGCTTGCCCCAAGCCCAGAGGCCCAGCAAGCCAGGCATGTCCAGCAGTCACAAGGAATACACCCTCCCAGGCTCTGGTCCCCAGGTACTGGGAGCACCGTCCCCACAGCCTAGGGGCCTCCTCTGTCCCCTGTGCTCTGGTGGCCACTGAGGCTGGGCCATTTGTTGGCTGCTGGGGACATGGCAGCCCCAGGACCACCCCCTGCCCAAGCCCTAGGTGCCCCTCCCTGGGCTGGCTGCACACAGGAGGCCATGAGGGGGCATCTCAGCTGTTCTATTTAAACTGCTGGCATCCTCTCCTGGCTCTCTCCTTACGGGCCTCCTTTGGAAAGTCGGGCCTGATTAAGCCAGCTCCCACGGCATCTCACTGTTGCCACGGGATGTGACTGTGCTATGAAAACAGTACTTCCTGCTCCCGAGACCTTGTGGCAGAGGACAATCTGGGGCAGGGTGAGGTGGGGCCCCAGGTATTCATCAGGCCAGACTCTGGACCTCACCACCACGGGCTGGGCCATACCACCAACTTGGCTGCCAGCAGCCATCCATCATGACCATACCCACCACATCACCGACTGCACTGTTACCACTGCACCCTGACCATTGGCTCCCAGGCCTGCAGCCATGGTCTGTGAGTTTGGCTGGGTTGGGGTCAGCTGACCACTGGAACCGGCCGGCTCCTCCAGCCTCCAGCCGTTGCTAAGCAGGGCCCACAGAAGGCTATAAGCCATGGGCTTGGGGCCGTGCCCACTCTATGAATGCCCTGAGATAGGCACCAGTGTTGAGCCACGCATGGGGGAAAGTGGCAGAGCAGCCACGTGGCTCGGCCCTGCCGGGAAGTGGGCAACAGGCGCGAAGACACGGCTTCCCTCTCGCCGAGGCAACTGCTTTTACGAAACCATCTTCTGACGGTCGGTCCCTCAGCACGGGCCCTGCTGTCAGCATAGCGGCCGGCGGTGGGCTCGCTCCTCGCCTCAGCCACAGTAATTGGCTCCAGCCTGGCCCCCTTGGGGCCTGCCCGCTGGTCTCCATGGCAACCCCTCTGCTGAGCAAGCAGAGGGGGTATCTTTCTAAGAGATAATCAAACCCAACTTTGTGTCATGTTTTCATTCTCACAGCAGGGGCCTGGAGACCCCACCAGGTAGTAGGAGGGTGTACCCTGGCTCCACCCCCTGGACCCTATCACTCACCTAATCCCTCCCAACCCTAAAAGTCCTCCCCATCCGTCGCTCCGCCCCGTCCCCAGCCTGTCCTCCCAGCCCATCCTCTCATCCCACATCGCCCACCCACCAACCCATCCTCCCTGGCTTTTGCAGTCCCCTGAGCCTGAGGCCTCTCTGGCCTGCAGATCTGCACTCGCTGGTCCTGCCCACTCATCAGAGGCCCCCAGGTTGCACCCTGCCTCACTTTTCTCTCCTTTCTCTTCCCCCAACCTTCCCACTGGCCCCAGACAGCTGCCCATTCCCCTGGCCCCACCTCCCAGTCACGCCCAGCCTCACGGGGTCCAGTGGGAGCTTGCCTCCTGCACACAGGGTGAGAAAACAGCCCTGCCCCGCCCAGCTCTCATACACAGAAATCATCGCAAGGCACACCACGCCACACCAGGGTCCTGGTCGCACACCAGGCCACCAGGCCCCCTCAGCTAGCTTCCCGCAAACCCAAGCCGGCCCCTCCCCCGCCATCCCTCCTCTTTCCTCGGGCCTCAGCACAGAATGGACGGGTCAGGGGTTTTCTCTAGTGCCCTCCCCACGGACGGGACCCCTGGGTCACGGCTAGGAGCCCCCACCTTAGCCCAGGTCTGCTCTGGAGCTGGGGCAGGGGCACGAGGGCTATGGTTGGTGGAGGACCAGCCACTCCGGTCTTGGGGGTGGGGGCACAGCGACCAGACTCTGCTCAGGGTCTCTTCTCCAGGCCAGTTGACGAGGCCCAGGACGCTGGGGGGCATCAGGCCTGCGTGTGGCCTCGAAGGCCATCTGCACTGCTCACCCTGATCCAGCTCCTGGGCACTGCAGGGGGCAGGGAGGAAGGTGGAGGGAGCAGGAGAGGGGAGCAGAAGGGAGGGGAGCCAGGAGGGGTGGAGGCTTCTGGGGAGTCACCAGCAGCCGCAGGAGCCAGTGGGCAGCGGGCAGGCGGCTGCTGAGGTCAGCAGCTCAGAAACAGGGCGTGCTGGAGGCTGCAGGCACGGGGAGGTCTTCAGTGTGTTCCCTGGCCCCTGCCGCTCCCGGGGTCCCCCAGCCTGGGCTGAGGTTGCAGGAGTGCAGCTCCCCTGAGGTCTCATGGGGATGCCTCTGCCCCCACAAGCGAGGCCTAAGAGATGGCACAGGGCTAGCAGCCTTGGAAGCCCAGAGCACGGGCTCAGTGCCCTCAGGCCTCTATGCCTCCCTGCGGCTATGGGGTGGCGGTAACACCCACTTTGGGGGCGTTACAAGGGTCCACCAGCTGATATAAAGAGGCGTGAGTTGGAGCTGCATAAGAATCAATTTTCTTTTTGGTGTCGTGAGCCCATTTTACAGATTAGGAAACTGAGACAGTGAGCAGTTAAACCATGGCCTGCTCCCACTCAGAGCCGGCCCAGGAGGAAAGGTGGGCAAGAGAAGGAGCCACAGAGCTGCCAGAAGGGGCAGGAGGGACATCCAGCCCAGGCCTGAAGAGTGGCCACTATATGGTCACGGCAAGAGAGCGTGGGCAGCTCCCTCCTGTGCCCTTGGTGGCTGGGAGGGGACATTTCCCGGGAGGTTCTCAGCTGCTGCCCACTCCCCTGGAGGCTGGGGTCAGCCATCTGTGGAGGGGCCAGACCGCCGTAGCATAGCTAGGACATCAGTCTGCTCAGGACCCTCTCAAACACCAAGAACGTCCCATGAAGGGTCATGTCACAGATCGCAGTTACAAGGCAGAACAGGAGGCCACAGTCAGCACAGCCAGGCCAGAAATAGCTCCGAGCGGGGGTGGGAGCCAGTGGCGTCCACACACCGCAGAGGGTCAAGGCACCCGTCACGGCTGCACCCATACCCCTCCCATCCCTGCCAGCCCCCCACTCACGATGGGCTCACCACCGCCCCCGTCGTCCATCTGTCCCCCCTTGGTCATCGTTGTTTCTCATACTCACCACCCACCTTCCGTCCGTCCTCCAGGCATAGACATGCGCGGCGGCAGCACACGTGGCCAGGGCGTTTCCTGGGCCCTTTCCCTGGGTCAGGTGCCAGGGAGGAGGGTGGCAGCCGCTCCCGTGAGGCAGCCCACCCTCAATAGAGCCCTGTGTCTCCAGGGGTGTGGCTACCAGCTCCCTGCCTGGCTGTGCCCCTCAAGGCCCCCTCCTTATTGATCTTTTCAGGGTGCAGCTGAGGGGCAGGGCAGGGCGGGCTGGCCAGGTGGATAATGGGCAAGGTGACCTACCATAGCAGGAGGGTACTGGACACAGGGCTGAGCAGTTCCAAACACTAGGCCAAGCTGCGTGCAGTGGGGGAAACTGAGGCCCACTGTGGGCAGAGCCGGCCTCCTGACCGTGCTGTGCACGGGTGGACCCAGGATGAGAAGGCCAGGTCCCTCTGTCTGGTGAGCTCTCCCAGGGGCTAGTGTATTTAGCCGTTTTACAGGTGAGGAAATGAGGCTTGGTGGGGGATGGGGGGGTCTCTTGCTCACAGCCCAGGAGCCGGTAGGATTCCCAGCCCTGTGGTGTCCAGTTGCTGAAAAGCCTTGCTGGGTAGTAAAAAGTTAAAACTCCCCCACCCCTACCTCACCCATCAGCCCCATCTGGAACCCAAAATTTCCAGCCGACACAGCACCTGGGAGGCAGCTCTGGGCCCCTACAAGGCAAGGAAACAGAGTGGCAGGGGAGGGTCTGGCCTGCCTGGGAGCTGGAGGCCCTGGATGCAGAGCCCACCCACAAGCGTGTTCCCCAGGGGGCGCCCTGTGGTCGGGATGTGGTCCTGGCTGTGACACCTGTGGTCCAGGATCGGGCTGACCACAGGTGTCACGTGGGGGACTGAAGGGGCCAAAGAGCCCCGAGCTGGCCCCAGATAGCAGGCAGACGTCAAGCGAGAAGCCCTGGAGCTCACTGCCAGGGTGCGGGTCCAAGAACACCCTCTGATGGGCAGGACACTGGGCCCAGCCAGCAGGCCTCAGGAATCCATCCTTGGCCAAGGCCAGGCTGCTAGCCTGGAGGCTCTGGAGCCTCGCCCTGTCCAGTCCACATGCTCTTCACCCAGAGCCCACCTCCCTCGGCTCCCACCCAGGAGCCCCACATGGAGGGCTCATGACACCAGCATCTGAAGCCTCGTCCAGCCCCAGGACCCTGCCCATGCAGGCCACACCCACACTTGCAGCAGTGACTCAGCCAGCATTTCCTCCCCCCAGAGGCTGGACCCCCCCGTCCCACCCACCCCCAGCAAACCCCCCACTCCATCAGGCCACCAACAAACGCCCGCTGCCTAATTACCTGGAGAATTCTGTCTCCACGACCAGCTCATCAGGGTCCTGAGGCTAATTCAATCCGGCGGCCAGTGTAGGCTCGAGTCCCCAGAGGATGCTAATGAGAAACTGGCCAGTGGCTGACATGCCCCTGCCCCAGGGAGGCTCAGAGAAGGGGCACTCCCCGTGCCAGGGCCTGGGACCTACTGCCACACACCTACCACCATGCCCACCCGCCTGCCCAGATACCCGTCCACTGCCAGCTCCTGTCCAGGACTGGATGCCTAGCCTGGCAGGGCCAACATGGGTCCTGCCCTCCCCGCAATCCATCCCACACTCCTCCCGGGACCCTGCATCTACCGCCAACACGAAGCTAACCATTCCTGCGAGGCCCTGACAGCAGCCTCCAACAGGGTAGATGCAGTGCAGGAGCCCACGCTTGGGGTGCACACTCGGGGTGGGGGGTGCACGCCATGGGCACACACAATAGGAACACACTCTTGGAACTTGTGCTGCTGGGGCCTGTGTGATCAGGGCACAGAGGCGAGCCAGCCAAACAGCAGAGGGGCTGCTGTGCAGAGGCTGGCAGACATGGGAGCCCCACCCAGGAGCCAGGAGCCAGGCCAAGGGGTTCTGCTGTCCTCTGTGGCGGGAGTTGACGGGTGGGCACATTCCCAGGTGTTCCCGAGCCCTTGGCACTTGTCAACATCACCGACAAGGCAGGAGGTGGCCTCTGCCCGAGCGGGATCTATTTGGCTACGGAAAGACAAATGCAGGTCTCCGGAGGCCCTCGACTGCTCACCCTTGGGGATCAGCCCATCCGGCCTCTGGGCTGTTAAGGATTAGCCCCGTCTGGAGAGAGCAGCTGGATTGAAGCCCACCTTCACTGTCCCAGGAGAGCCGAGTTCTCACAAATGCTCCCGACCAGGGTGGCTTGGGCCTCGAGAAGGGGTTAACATGGGCAGGGTGCTTGGGGGCTTTGAAACTGAGCTGGGAGAGTGAGGGTGGGGGGCAGCACTCGCCAAGAGAGACCGTGGGGAGGACCAGCATGGTCTGCTGAGCACCCCTGGCCAGAGGCAAGTGCGGGGCCCAGGACCCTCAGCCTGAGATGCTCCCATTCGAGTCACCACCGGCTGAGGTCACTGCATCCAGGGGCTGTGGGTCCACAGGATGGTCCGGGGAAGCCTGTTGGCAAGGCGGCCTGCACGCCAGTGCCTCTCTCCTTTCCTGGACCGAGTTGTCCCACCTTTGTTATTTATTCCTAAATGGGAAGAGTTGTCAGCCAAGGCCTGAATCCTAACATCTTGGGAAGTGCATCAAAACTGACTTGCTGTGTCCCCTCCTCCCAGCCAAGTGGACAGTGCGATACTAGTGGGCCAGCGAGCCGACCCCTGTGTGACCTGGCCACAGAGCCCAAGAGGAGGGTGTGGGGTCCTGAGGAGAGGCCCCCACCAGCCCGGAGGTGAGTGAGTGGGTGGCCAGCGCTGGGCAGACATGAGACAGCCCTGAGCATTCCAGCAGCAGTGCCTTGAGGCCATGCAGGGCCTTCTTGGTCGAGCTTGTCTCCCAGGGAGGCCCTGTCCATCCACCTTGACATCCCAGCCTCACACAGCACCAAGCACCAGTGGAGGGGAGAGTGGGGGCAGATGGGGCCCTCACCTCCCTGGAACGCCCAAGTCACAGATGTCCCTCACTCCTGGAGGTTTTGCTACATCCCACAGCACAATGAGGAGATGACCATCAACCCCACTCCTCAGACAAAGGCACCGAGCCTTATCAAGGTGCGGTGACCACAGGGAACCAGCAAGACCAGGGAACGGGGTCTAAGACCCCCCTCCTGCCACATCAAGTGACCAGGGCAGGCCCTGAGCCCCAAGTGACCCAGATAACAAAAAGGGGAAGCAGCCCCCCTGCAGCAGGTGAGCTGCTGAGCCCCTCCCCCCAACACATGCTCTGGGCTTTCTGACCCCCAGCGAGGCTTATCCTTGGCCCAAGCTTTCTGCTCCATGGGCTGCCCAAGGTGGACCCCAGGGTCCAGGAGCCCTGGGCTCAGATGCCAGCTCTGTACACCCTCACCAAGGGGCTGGGGCAGCTGTCTCTACAGCAGTGACATGAGGATGACAACAGGCCAGGATCCACCTCCCCGGGGCCCCAAGATGCTTCCAGCCTGGAACCCCACTGAGCACCTTCACCCAGGCTCTGGCTTTGTGGCCAACACCCTGCCTCCCCAGGGGCTGCTGTGGGGCCTCTGCCGCTCTGACCTTGGGCAGCCCTGTCTGAGGTGAGGAGCCCAGGCAGGAGAGGCCCACAGCTCACATGGCATCCACAGCCATGCTGATCGCTCTGCTTGTCTTGAGGCCCCTCCTGCCTGGCATGGTAGCCCTGCTTTGTCCATGAGAGGCTGCGTCTGGGTGGGAGGAGGGCACGGCAGCCAGGCCATGCTGCGAACACACCTAGGGCAACCTCTCCCTGCCTCCACTGAGCTCAGCCTCAGTGGAGGGAGGAGGCTCAGAGACAAGCGTGGAGCCCAGCACAGATGGAATGGCCTCACAAGTTGCTGCTGCTCCTCCTGCAGCACTGGCACACTCGGCGGGCCCCTCTATGCCCACCCTCCACCCATGTCAGAGACCTGTGCTCATCCCACCCCAGACCCAGGACAGTGATGCAGTACTTGCTGAGGGGTTAGGGAGCAGGGCGATGAGGCTGCTCCTCCGGAGAAACGTCCAGAGGAAGGATCTCCACCATGGCCTCTGGGGTGTCCAGAGCAGCTCCTGCCTGATCACCCACACCGGCCAGTCGACAAGCCCCACTTTCAGCAGAGCATCCCGCCACCTTCCATGCTTCCCTAGTAAATGCTACCAGAAAACCACGTGTCTGGAAAAGGTGCCAATGCGGACAATCGCGGCAATGCCTCCAGAGGAAGCAGAGACAGTGCAGCGAATAGATAAAAATTAGGGAAAATCTAATCAGTGTCCTCGTAGGGATAGAAGAGGATTTAAAACAAGAACTGGGTGCTACGAACGAGGAGCCATCAGAAAACAAGCAGAGTCCCTGGAAGTTAAAGATAGAATTGCTAAAATTATCCCCAAAATCAATAGAGAGGTTGGAAAACAAGGTTAAGGAAGTCTTCCAGAAAGAAAAACAAAAAGAGAAACAGGGAAAAAATGATGAGATTCAGAAGACAAATACAGATCCAACACCTGTCTTAGGTAATTCCAGAAAGAAAACAGAAAATAGAGGGAAAAAGTTATCAAAGAAATAATACCCGAAAATCTCCCAGAGCTGAAGACTCTCCTGGGTGAGTGCCTGGCACAACACGTGACATTCACAGTGCAATTTCAGGTCTCTGGGGGTTAAGAGAGGAACAGCAACACGGCAGCAGACTTCTCCACAGCACACTGGATGCCAGAAGACCACAAAACTGCAACGGCTTCAAAACTCTGGGGGGAAACTATTTTCAACCTGGAATTCTGGACTGGACCAATCCAGCTTGAATAGATTTGCTAACATTCAAGGGCTCATAGAATGATTCTTCACCGTGCCTTCCTTAGATGGTTAGCTGGGAATGCACTTCACCAAAAACAGGACATAAACACGAACCCCAAGAAACACTGGGTGATGAAAGGCAGTCAGGGGCAGCTGTGAGGGGGCCACAGCATGCCCAGCCCAGGAGGGGACGGCAGGGCAAAGGCCTAGAGGGAGACTTCCCCTGGGGAAAACGAGACACCCAGTAGAATGCCTGACACAGAGAAGAGTAAGCACATGAGGGTGGCATATGGGACAAGAGAAAAAAGACAAAGTCAACTGTAAACTCCAGGAAAAACAAAAGGCCAGACGAGAGCGAGAGGGTCACCCCCTGTAGTCAGGCAGTGACAAGCATTTATGTGACCTGGATTAGGAAACACTGGTTATGAATTTAACTGTCGGTAGTGAGACAGCCACACTGGGGAGTGTGCTGGAGAAGAGGGGGCTGGGGTAGGAGACATGGAAATGTGAAGGTAACCACCTGGAAAAACAGGGAAGCTGGCAACAGCAGGTGAGTTGGAGGAGGGCTACAAACCAATGTCCCAGACCAGCCTCTGAGGGCTGGGTGCAGGCTTTCACTTTGAGCAAGATATGGCCGACCACAGTGTTATCTTTTTAAAAAGACTGCATACTTGGCAATGAAATCTCAGAAACAGAGATAAATAAAAAGAAGAAAATAAAGCATATCTGCCAGAAGGTGGAGACGAACGTGGGTTAGCAGCAGGCGTCTCCAAGGTGCAGGAAGAGAAAGTGGGACTGAGAGCTCTCGAAGCCTCCTGGTGCTCAGCCCAGCGTCTGGCTGCTCTTCAGCGGCTGCTCAGCCAAGGGTGGCCAAGGACGCCCCCAGCCTTCAGGGACGCTCCAAGCTCCTGGCTCCAGGGGCCTCTGAAATCCAGACTCTTGAAGGGACAGCTTCCAACCTGAAGATCCATGTGTGCCCTGGGCCTTTCACAGTCCCACCACCTCCAGGCAGCCCCTCCCACTGTCCCTCCTCAGCCCTGCCTGCTCCGGGGTCACAGATCCGACCCCCTGACCCCAGACTGGGGACCCTCAGGAACAGGGGATCCAGCGGACAAACCCGGGGCCTCAGGTAGAGGTCTGCAGCCCCTGGGGAGGGCTCCCCTGACCTTGGGGCCTCTATGAGAGCCCCAATCGCGTTTCTGCATCCAAATGCATGACATGCAGGCAGGGGTGACGTGAATAAGTAATTGCTCTTTTATTAACGAGTGATAAATTATTCCTATATGATTGTGTGTGATAACTCTTCCTTATTTGAAATCAATTTGGGATGGAAATTGTTGGCGGCTTCTCACCAGTGAGGGTGGGAGGACCAGGCGTGCCGCTGCCTCCTGGAAAAGCAGGTCAGTGTATTTCGGCTACTTCCTGAGGCTGATGCACCAGGCGCTTCTGGCAGCAGAAAGGGGTCGGCTGCCCTGGGGGCGGGGCTGGGAGGGTGGCCTCATTTCCTCAGCACCAGCCCCCGGGACAGGTGCCCAGCATGGCCTCTCCCACCCCACCCCCCACCTCACTGGACCCAGGGCACCAATGCCCCCTGGCAGAGGAAGGGGCAGGCTGGGGAGGAGTCCCTGAAGGCCCAAGGCATTGCTGGGGACTGCCGTGGCCAGGCATCAGGAGGCAGGGGGCCATCTGCAGGCCACACTCCACTCATCCCCCCTGTGTAAACCTGAGGACCCAGGCAGCCCAGCCTTTCACCCCACAGAGGACATACCCAGTGCCCAGCTGGCCTCCCCTGCCTCCCCACCCAGGCCGGCATGGCTCGACTTCACCAAGCCCAACAAAGGCATTTGCCTTTTCCCTAAAAATTTTCCTAACAAATTCACATCCTCATTCCCTTCTCACCCAGCCCAACATACAAGTGTCCCCAGCGTGAGCCCAGGCCTGGGTCAGACAGACTTGCTCCCCACCCAGTGCCCTTGGAAGGCCCTCGGCCTGCTCACCTGCAGACGACCTGTGAGGGGCTGCACACAGCAGGTGCTCAATAACCACTGAGCCAAGGAAAGAAGGGTTGCACCCCGAAGGCCTTCCTCACGTTGACCCCTCACCGCGTGGCCCCATGGGGCCAGGGGAGCCCGGTGTGGAGGAGGAAGCAGACATGCAGGGAATGGGGTGCCCTTGGCTGGTACCCACAGCTCCCACAGGCCCCGCCTGCTCAGAGCAGCACCCCGTGGCCCAGGCCTCTGCACCTCTTCTGTTGATGCATCAGAAAAATCCAGCAACCCACTGGGCAGGCAGCCAGCTGCCTCTCGCCCACCCTCCAACTGTTCCCTGGTCACAGGCTCGCCCCCGCCATGAGCCAGGTCACCCCAGCCCAGACACGTCACCCTGCTCAGCTCAGGCACGGCGAGCAACCTCCGCCTCTCAGAGCCAGGTCTGTCATCTGTAAAAGGGGGAGGCTATGTCTGAGAACTTGACAAATCACTCCCAGGGTCTGTGAAACGCCCCCCCTCTGTCCACTGCCAGGTGCCCCCTTTGCCCCACGCCTCAGTGGTCAACTTGGCAGGTTTGCCTTGCTTGTTTCTGCACCCCCGGGCCGTGGGCTCCTCGGGGCAGGACTAGGGCTGCTGACGGCACAGATGCTCCATAAACGTCCATCACGTGAATGTAAGAAGTGTGAGGCTGTAGAGATGGCTGTCCCAAAGGTGTCCAGGCCCAGGAGAGTCCGTGGGGCACTGACGTCCCCACAGGGCGAGGCAGCAGTGCCTGATGCCAAGGGCAGCTTCACTTCTGTTCCAGGCTGAATGTCTGTGCCCCACCCCCCAAATTCATATGCTGAAGACTTAACCCCCAATGTGATGGTATTTGGAGGTGGGGCCTTGGGAGGTAATTAGGTTTAGATGAGGTCGTGAGGGTGGGGCCCCATGATGGGATTAGTGCCCTGTAAGAAGAGATACCTGAGAGCCTGTTTTCCTGTGAGTAATGTGAGGAAGGTGGCCATCTACAAACCAGGAAGAGAGCCCTCACCAGAACCGACCCTGCCAGCACCCTGATCTCAGACTTCCAGCCTCTAGAACTGTGCGAAATACATTTCTGTGGTTTGAGCGCCCGTCTGTAGCATTTTGCTATGACAGTTTCAGCTGATTAGTACAATAAATTTCTTAAAACTGTGGTATATTTTTCCAGATTTTTCTACAATGCACACGAACTGGTAAAATCAGAAGAGTTTTTAGTTTGTTCCGTTTGGTCTCATGTGCCGACACTGGATGGGGCAGCTGGCCCAGGGTAGGGTGGGTGAGGCCAACCCCAGGCAGTGGGAGTCCCTTTCAAGAGCCCCGTGCTGTGGGGTCCCCACCTGGTCTCCCAACCTCTACAAACCTGTTCCCTTGGCTGAAGCGTGCAGACGACAGGCCCCACCTCACAGGGTGTTGAGGCCACACAGCTCATGCAGGCCTGGTGCGCACAGTGGATGCACAGGAAATGCCCAGCCTGTCCGCCCCACGGGAGCACCTCATGTTGCCCCTGGCAGGGGCCACATCCCCCCTGACGGAGGGGAAGTTAAGCCACAGCTAGCAAGGGCATGATGGCACCTGACCTGACCTGACCTGAGCTCAGGCAGCATCCCCTCCTTGTTCCCAGACACCCCCCTCGGAAGGCTCTTCTTCCCAGAGCCCCACCACACCCATCCCACTCCCCTACCCAACCACAGCCTCGCCCCGAAACCTGGACTTAGCCCCTATGGTGCCACTGAGGGAGCAGGCGAACAAGCAGAGCGCATGGAGCTTGGCCGGGGTCTCGGTCCCTGGGCTCCCACCAAGGGTTCTCGGCAGGGAAGGGGCCTCAGCTAGGCCTGAGGGGCCCTGTGCGCATGACATGCCAGGCAGGGCCTGACCCCACCTGGGCCTCAGGGCAACGTAGGGACAGTGAACCCACCGGCGTCCACATTGGCCACCCGGCAGGAAATGAGCTGCGGGGGTCAAAGCGTGAAGGCCTGCAGCCCTACCTCCCTATTTCCCACCACCCACCCCAGGGACATACTGGCCCACCAGAGCCCCATGTACTGAACAAGGATGGTCCTCTGTATCAGGCTTCCTGTGATCTGGGGGTCAGGGGAGGCAGCCACAGCGTCGGGAGGGCTCTGTAGAGGCACTGACACCCCCCCATGCCACCACCCGCCTCAGGCCAGCCTGGGGGCTTGGCCACAACTCCAGCAGCAGGTGAAGAATAGAGTCCATTAGGGCCACCATCTGTCTCAGCTGTGATGGGCCCTCTCGGTGACATCCAGGAGGTGTGTAGATGGAATATCTTTATGGGGAGAGTTTTTCTTTTGCCAATTTTCGAAAAGGAAGCCAGACACTTGTCACACCTGTCCCCGTGTCAGCCTCTGCCTGACAGAAATTGGGGCTGAGGCAGGGAGATGAAAGACAGCCTGGACATGGCCGGAATGCAGGGGCCACGTGTCACACGGCTGGAGCACAGAGCAGCGGGCCGGCCTCCTGCTGGGGTACGCCGCCATCCACCTCTGCGGCCCCCACCCAATCCTTCCAGCCCGAGCTCTCCAAACCCCTCCCTCTGCATCCCTCTTGGTCCCACAATCTCCTCATCTGAACCCCATCTCCCTCCACCCTGCTGCCCAGGGCCTCCTGAGCCCACCCCAGGGGCCCCGGCGCACGCACTGGGCTGTCCCGGAGTCTCTGGGCTTCTGCTTGCACCAGGAGCCCCCTCCCCCTCAGCCAGCAGCTCCAGGGCCTCTTTAAGACGTAGGCCCAGGGTGGCCTTGGTGAGGACCCAGTGGGGGACCCAGGCCTCAGGCTCCTCACCAGCCTGCCAGCACCCACACTCTCACTTCTCTCCCGTGGGTACCTAGTGGGCTTTGGGGTGTCTCCCAGGGACCTGGAGGGCTGAATATGTCACAAGAATCTCGAGGTCCCTGCTGCCCGGCATGGGGCTGGCCTGAAATGCTAGAAAGCACTTGCAGGGGAACAGAGGTGGAAGCCAGTGGCCCTCGGGGACCTGTCCAGGGATCCCCATACCCCCACCTGGATTGTGCATTGTGGTGCATGGCTAACCTCACCAGGGGTGAGGAGGGTCCTCCCCAAGGGAGGGGGGTCACCTGCTAGGCCATACTCAGGAACCCCAGCCCCAGGCCCCCCCTTCGCCCTCCATTAGTCCCCGCACAGTGGAATGGGGGTTGCTCACTGCCAGGGCTACATGACAGTCCTGCTGCTTCCTCAGATGGCCCTGGGAGTCACGGCCTCAGCCCCCAAGGAGATCTAAGAGCATGGTTCCCACCAGGTTCATCAGCCACTGCCTTACAGGGCCTCATCCTCTGGGAGGCCCTGGGGAGCCTGGAAATTGGGGCTGGACGGGTGTGACTAGCCATCTCTGTGTTCTCTGAGGACAAGTGGGGGCTGGATGTGTCCTGAGAGAGCAGGGAGACCTCAGCCAGGGCAGAGGGAGGGAAGAGGCAGTGGAAAGCATGGGAGGGATCACGGCAGGGCTCTGGGAAGGGTGAGGGTGGCCCAGGACACCAGAGCCCACTCGCAGGTTCCTGGCTGGGGTGTGCTGTGGAGGCAGGTGAGAGAGCTGGGTGCAGGGTGTCCTGTGTGACCTTGGGACCCACAGCCCTCCCGAGACCTCTCTGATGCCCAGTGCGTCCTGGTGGCCAGCCAGGACTGGTCTTTCTCTGGAATTCTGCTTCCAACCACATCTTTGGGAACAGGAGATGTTTCTGGGCCAGAGGCCACACAGTGGGCAGGTGGCCCACCCTCCCTCTGCCCGGTTCCCGTCTTGCCCAAGGACTGGACAGGAACGCTGGCCTTCTTCTCACCACACCAGAAGGCTGGTGCAAAGTGAGCTGTGGGGCAAGGCTTCACACCCACGTGGTGAAGCAGGGAGACCCTGAACCTCCTTCCAAGTCAGCACCGCAGCCGGCTCAGCACCCACCTGCCCCAGGCCCCCGCTGAGCCTCCGCCTCTCACTGAGAAAGGCAGACACCCCATGAGGACCCCAACTTCCCCTCCTCCAGTCACTGGCCCTGCCTGGGGCCTGCACCTCCCACCCCCATCCCACCGTGTCCCCCCAGCCCCATTTCTCACTTGGGTCCCCATGGCATTAACTAATAGGTTACAGACCCCCCCCCCTTGGGATGGGTGGCAAGGACCTCATGCAGAAGGGCTGGTGGGTGGAGGGAGGCCCCACAGGGGCTCCTCCTCTGCGCTCAGCAAAGGCTCCTGCTCCAGAGAGGACAGTGGGGCCCACACCCATCACACACCTGCCTGAGTGCCACCATGATGTCCCCAGGGCAGGGAGGGACTTGGCAATCTGAGGAGGCCCCTGGGACATGGGGGCCCCACGAAGCCCCATCACAGCCTCTATTTCCACGGCAAGTTCCAGCTCAGGGCAGGAGGTCCCACCTGAATGGGAAGGGGCCCCAGGAGCTGGGACAGTCAAGCCCTCACCAGGGGCTGTCCCGTGGGCATCATTCACCACTGACTTCCCCTTCGCAATCTCCTGTGGGACATGGAGGCTCAGAGGGTGAGTGGCCTGCCAGGTACACAGCTGGCTCTGGGCTGAAGTCCTGGGCTCCCAATGCAAGCCCCATCGGCCCTCGGCTAGAGCAACTCCCCCACAGGTTGGCACCTCTGCTCTCTCTCCAGACCTGTGCCCTGGAGGAGACCGCCCTCTTGAGCCACCTTGGGCAACTGGCCTGCACCCGATGGCCAGTGGCCAACCCTGAGGGCTAGGACCACCAGCTCTTGTGAACCTGGGAGCTGACTCAGGGCACTGCCTGAGGCCACTCTACCATTCATGGCTCCCTGCACACCGGTGCCAGGCCCGAGCTAGACTCAGGGACATGGACGTGGGGAGGCAGACACGGGTGTGTGTGCCAGGCACTGGAACCAGGGAGCCAGAGTGGAAGAGACGTTCCCAAACCAGACCCCCTGGGCCAGGCCTCATCGGGGGGCAGACACAGGAGAATTCAGTCAGGAGGGGTCTGGCCGGCAACATGTTTTAGGAAAGCATCTCAAAGCCTGAAAGGAGGATGAGATGGCGGGCAAGGAGACGTGGGCGTCTGAGGCCACGGGCCCAGGAGGGGGGCTAGTCCACAGCAGACCTTTGATGAGGGATAAAAGGGGACGGGCAGGGAGGGGTCAGACTTGATACTGGACTTTGGGGAAGGGTAGAGGGAGGTGGCCAGGACTATAGACCTCTTTGGCCCAGATGTAGGGGGTGGAGGGGCAGGTGGTATAAGGGCGATCACCACCAGACAGGCTGAATCTGGGGGACCCAGGACACCCAGTGCAGCAGAGCAGCACGTGTAGGGAAAGTGGTGTGGAGCTGCTGGGCGGGGGCAACCTAGGAGCCTGAGACACCCACTCAGCTGCACAGGCCTGGCACACAGCCCGGAGGCAGCGAACGTTTGCTAACCAACCACTGGGACGCAAGGGCCAGACAGAACTCCATGACAGGCCAGGCTAAGGCCTCAGAGCTGCCCTGCCAGGCAGGCCAGGAGGCCAGTAAGTCTGGGGGCTGTGGATTCCCTGACGGCCTCGAGCCCTCCCCTGCCTACCATGTCCACTCTTTGCCCCTCCCTATATACTGAGCACCTACTATGTGCCTGGAGCTGCCACAGGATGCCATGAGCCAGCCACCCACCCCCACCACCCCCAGAGCCCAGCACCCCACACACCTCAGACTCAGAGGGTTTTCCCACCTATGAAGGCATCGAGTGGGAATCCCACCTCTGGTCGACAGCCGTGGATTACGGACAACGTCTCTGGTGACCAGGAAAGGGCAGTGCTGCCCAAGGTCACACGGCAAGCCGGTACTGCAGAGGTTGATCCAACGGCTGCCCAGACTTCAGGGCAGGGAGAATTCTGGCAGGTCCCTGAGCCCACCCCATCTGGGCTCCGGCAGGAGGTAAATAAAGGCAACATCTCAACAAGGTCACAAGGGCTGGGACAGACTGGGTACACGGTGCTGAGCCCAAGCAGTTGAGGGGCAATCTGAGAGGGCTTCCGGGAGGAGGTGAGGGACTTAGAGCCTCACCTTGGCCTGAGCCCCTCAGCACTCCACCCCCTTCCTCGATGGGCCCCTCACCCATCAGCTTCAGCCTTAGCCTGACATTTCCCGTGACATTTGCTGCAAAGAAATAGAGCCATAAACCCAAAGGTTAAATTTGCACATTGCCTTGCTGCCAGGAGAGCATGGTCCCTCCACCCACCAGGTGCTTGGCTGCAGGATTTGTGTGGGATGGCCCACCCACCCTGGAGCCCTTGATGGACCCAGGCCCTCCAAAGGACCTCAGCCACTGTTTCCCAAAATAGGTTACTGGATACACTAGACCCTGAGTGTGTTACACAGGGGTGGTAAAGGAGCTCTGTCAGCACCTCTTACCCAGTCATTCCCAAATTTGCTTGACCGTGAAACACTTGTCCAAGCCCCACCAACATTCTGTGGAACCTCAGTTCCATGGAGCATGATCTGTGACGGCGTTAGGCCAAAGAGCATCCCTCTGGGGCACCAGGAGGCTGCCTGAACAAAGCTGAGTCAGCTCCTGACACCCCGGTTCCTCCACTGGGCTCCCCGTGTCACCATCAGCCCAGCTCCACGTGCCAGGGCCTGGCTGGGGCTCACCACCTGCCAGGCCCACCTGGGCCAGCCTTAGACAAGCACAGCTCCTCCCCAGGGCCCCTCCCACTCTGGGAGGGCTTCCAACAGCCCTGCCCTTCAGCTCCACCTCCTGCCCTGGGTTGGCGGGGGGGGGGGGGGGGGGGGGGGCGCTAGCAAGGCTGTAGGACAGGGCCACCATGGCCCATTCTCTATCCCCAGGCAGGGAGAGGCAGCGAGCCCACTAGGAGACAGGACTGTCAGGACACTGCGGGGCTGGGGTGGAGGCTAAGTGAAGGGGGCAGAAGAGAGACAGCCCCAAAGCGCCGCCGGCTGCACTAGGGCTGGACCAGCAGCAGAGCCGGAATCCTGATGAAGGCCAGGAAACAGATTCCGCTTGTGAGTAGCAGAAATGCAACCCCAGGGGTGGGAGAGGCCCGAGGGCTCTGCCCCCTCCACTTGAAAGGTTGCGAAGGGTTGGGATCAGGCCCTGCCTCCTACTGGGGGAGGGGCATCTGACCACGCCCCCGGGGGACTTAGCAGGGCTGCACCAGGGACACTTCTCTGGTTGTCCAGCTGCACAAGCACAGGCATGGTGTGAGAGGCCGAGGCACGTTCGGATAAATAAATGATGGCGCATCCTCGGGAAGGGATTCCACACACACCCGCGAACCCATGATACACAAGAACAGTTCCCGACGTGCAAAATGTTTAAAATACAGCGACCAAAGAAGAAACTGCAGCACAAGACACCCGGCTGGGCCCACACGATCCAGCAACGGCACCAGGAGATGCAGGGGTGTGGATGCTGCTCTGGCTGGGCTGCCATTTTCAGCTCCGTGGCCACCTGTCCTTTAAAGCATTTAGTCCTATAAACTCAGGTGGGCAAGGACCACATCCCTTCACCTGCCTGGCTCAGAGGGAGTCTGACAGGCCAGGAATAAGTGAGTGAGTGAATGAATGAACAGGTGCCTGAAAGCAAACGTGGCATCTGGGAATGGACCACTGGAAGGGGCAGGAGCAGGCAGGCCACAGGTCAGGCAGCCTGGCCTAGGGGTCAGGGGTCAGAGGTCAGAGCCCTGGGCACAGGGCAGCCTGAACCTCATTGACTGTGCAGGGCCAAGAGCTGTCAGGAACCCCAGGATGGGGCCCGGGGGCCAGAGTACCACTCACACCTACTCCCCATGCTCACTGAGACCCCCATTCTCCCATTCCTTTGGCTCAGTTCACTGGTTCTTCATGCTCCTGACCCCTCTCTGGATGCACAGACTGAGTCTCCACGGAGACTTTCTGGCTACAGGCCCAGGAGAGCAGGAAACACAGCCCTGGGTGGGGGTGAGTTCCTCCTGCCTCCACCAGCTGGGCCCCTCCTGGTGCTGCCCCAGCTGCCACAGGCCTCCGTGCCACAAAGCCATGAATTCAAGGCCGGGGCAGGAAGCACTGAGGGGCCGGCCCAGCGTGCCGGCTGTCCTGGGGCAGTGGAGGGAGGGTGAGGTCAGAGTCTAGAGAGTGGGGGTGGGGACAGCTGCACACATCGGGCCCCTCACCGCCTGTCACTCACAATGAACAAGAGCAAACAAACCCTGGGTCCCACCACGGACCTGGGGCAGCCCTCGGCCTCCCCTGTCTTCCAGAGCCCGAGCACATCTCCTACAGACCCCCTACAAGCCCTCTTGCTTGTTGAGACCCCCTGGGCCAGGCTCTCCTCCATGACCACAGGGAGAAAGCCAGCTCTGACCTAAGGGCTCCCGGCTGATCGTTAGTCCTCACATAGGGAAACCAAGGGTCAGGGGTTCTGCAGGCTCCCAGCTGGTAAGGGGCAGAGTAAAGATGCTGCCCCAGTGTGGGGGACACATCGGTGGCCACTTCACACCTCCCGCAGGGCCCTCTCTCCCTCCCTGCCTCCCCCCTTCTCCAACTCCCCAGTGACCTCGATGGGCCTTTATTTCCCATCTGCAAATGGTTAGGAGGGAGGGTCCAGCTGGCAGTGCAAGGGTTCCAGGGGGACTTCCCTGTGTGGGAACCATTGAGTGGGGCAGGGTGGTGGTGTTTTCAGTATTTTGAAGGCAGAAGCACTGGGGTCAGAACCCTGTGGGGGCCTCACCCTTTAAGTGTCCCCAACAACCCTTGAGGGAGGCCCAATTACTGACCATGTCACAGGTAAGGAGACTGAGGCATGGGTGAACTGCACACCCAAGGTCATACCATTGTCGGTGGCTGAGCCAGGACCCACATCCAGGCCCTTGTTCTCCTGCCACCCCACACCCAGGAATCAGGGTCTGTGAGCAGCCTTCTGCCTTGCAGGGACCTGGTTCCTTCCTCACCTCAACTGGAGTAGAAGTGGGAGCGGTGATGGTACCCACTTTAGAGATAGAAAGACTGAGGCTTAGAAAAGGGGAGTGGCCAGCCCCACTGCCCACCCCATCGTGGGACCCACCCCTCTGTTTCACCCCCACACAGCCTATAAGGATGACCTACTTGTCGTCATTCTACAGACAAGGACACTGATGGGTGCGGGGGAGAGCAGGTGGTGTGGCCCTGCCTCTCTGAGCCCTGGCCTGGGGTCCTCCTCACCACAGTGAGAGCGAGTCACCAATACCCTTACCTCAGACCTGCACACAGCACCTGAGGCAGCTGACACACCACAGAACCTCTCATCAAGAAGGCTCTCGCCGTGGAGACCCCCAGGCACCGGGGGCAGAGCTTTCCTGAGGTCACCCTGGGTCAGCCGTGGGGTGAGCATATACCTACCCTGAGCTGGACTTAGTGGCAGACTGCAGAGCATGCCGGGGGTCTGGCCTGTGTGTCACGGTGCTGACCTGGAGGTGTGAAATGGGCCTTCCCTGCCTAGGTGGGTCCCAGCCCCCATCAGCCCCCACTGCCCCAGCCTGGGGGGAGGGGGAGGAATCAGACACTCCTTTGGCCTCACACCCTGGGCTGGGGCACTGGGCCCCCAACACACATTCCCTGGGCCTCTGCTACAGATTTGGGTGGAACCTGGCCACGGGCTGCCTGGGCACACAGGGGCACCCACGTCCGGAGGCAAAGAGACACATGCCGATATGCTCACAGGCACACACGGTCATGCGAACAGAGACACACGTGCAGACGCATACCGAGTTCACACACACACAGCCCCAGGGGGCTGGGAGGGGAGAATCCCGGACACAGGGGTCGGATCCTGTAGCCAGTTTCTCACCCTTCTGAGCTCTGGCTACCCAGGGCCTCCCCCTTAACACACGTGCATGTAGGCACAAGAATGGGTCCCTGGGAGGGGACCCAGCGTGCGCCAAGCGTGGAGACCACAGCAGGCACGCTATGTGCATGCATGGCCGTGGGCGAGCAGGCGGGGGCGAGGACATGGATGTGCACCCACAGCATGTGTGTGTGTGTACGCGTGCACACAGGGCAGCCTGGCATGCGTGTGCACATGCGGTGTGCAACTGTGCAGCCCTTGTAGACATGTGCACGTGCAAAGAAACGTGTGCAGCCTGCGGCACCTTGGAAATAAGCAGGGCACCCTGGGGCAAGGGGGGGCGGGGGGGAACGAGGGGAGCACCCTCCAGGCAAGGGATGTCCAACTCCCCCTACAGGAGGTCACCCCCAGCACCTCACACCAGGTAGGGGGGAAGGGTCCCATGAGAGCTGCCAGGGAGGGGGTGCTTGGGGCCCCACCACCTCTGGTGCCCCTCAGCGGAGCCCGCAGGGGCCCTCAGGCACCCTCAGGCTGCGGATAGGGAGTGCTTGGCTGCGCCTCTCCTCGCCCGCCCCCTGTGGGGGCCAGCTCTGGGCCAGCCCCGCCCCCCACGCCCTCTACTGTCGCCAACGCCCCCATTCATCCTGCTGCGGTCTAACCCCAGAAAAACCAGATGTCCTGAGCTGAGTCCGCGGGTCGAGGATGGAGGCGGCTGGACACCCCCCACCTCTGCTCGGTACCCGGGTTTCTTCAGACCTGCTCATTAACCCCTTCGCGGCCGGGCGATCAGAGGCAGGACCCCACCCTTCCAGCCAGCAGCCCCCACACTAGCCCCGCCGCCGCCGCCGCCGCCGCCAACTTTCCAGGGAAGCGGCAACTTTTCCTGCTGCCGTGGGCTCCGCCCTCCCGGGGCCGGGCAGCACTGCGGTGGCCTCGCGGCCGCGCGGTAACCCTCCGCAGCCTCGGCAGCCCGGGCGCGCCCCGCGGCTCAGGGAGGGGCGCCCGGGTCCCCGCCCGCCGGCCGGCCCGGGCGCGGCACTCACCTCCGGCGGACGCCCTCTTCATCTTAGGGGTCGGGCGGGGCGCGTCGGGGACCGAAAGTCGCTCCGGGGCCGGCGCCCGTCTCCCCGCGGCCGGGTCCGCATCCAGGCGCCGCAGCTCCGGCCCGGCCCCGGCCCGGCCGCGGGACGAGGCTGCACGCTCCGCCCGGTCGGCTGGGCTGGCGGGCGGCGGCGCGGAGGCGAGGGCAGCCGGCCGGGAGCGGATGAATGTTTTATGGGATCATGTGGTTTGACGCGCGAGCGCTCCGCCGGGTCCCCGCCGGCCGGGCCAGGCGGGGCGGGGGCGGGCCGGGGCGGGGCCTGACGGCGGGCGGGGCGCCCACCTGAGCTCGCCGAGACGGGCCGGGCCGGGACGGCGGGAGGTGCGCGGGCCGGGGGCGCGGGCCGGGCCGCGGGAGGCGCTCAGCCCGCCCGGTGCAGCAGCGCTGCGCGACCAGGACAAAGGCGGCGCGTTTCTAAAGAGGCGGCGGCCCCTTCAGGCGGCAACGGGAATGGCGGCCCGGCCCGAGTCGGCTTGGAGCGCGGGCTGAGGGCGTGGCGGCCCGGTCTGGAGGCTTTTGGGGGTCCCCGAGCGGCCAGCTGCCGGGCAGGGCTTGGTCCGCGGGCCTGGGAATGCGGGGTGCGCCTCTGCCTGGCCCACGCCCTTCCTCGCCTCAGTAAACCCTGGAGGCCAACCCCCCCTGCCCAGCAGCCCTTTGCTGGGGTAGCATTGCTCCATCTTTCAGTTAGAAAACAGGCTTAAAGCTTAGGAGACTTCCCAGGTCCCCACCTGTCTTTGTGGACTTCTCTGCACCACCCAGGGAGGGGACTCAGGCACGGGCCTGCCCCTACGTCCACAGGTGCCCCCCACCTGTTCCCTCCTGTGGGATGGGGTCTCCAGCCCAGGAGTTCCTCTCTGAGCCCACTTGTTTAGTACCCCACCCTCCTCAAAGCCAGGCCAGGCTCTAGGGCCAGAGAACCCAGTGACACACACTCACACCCCAGGCACATCTGCACAGGCGTCCCACCTCCCTCTGCTGCTTGGGGATCTACCTGGCCTCACAGATAAGTTCTTGAGTTTTCAGCCAGCTGCCAGGCCAGCGTCCCTGCAGGCTGCCCTGCACATGGAGGAGGGCTGGGAGCTGATCAGCCAGATCTGGGCCTCTCCGAGCCTGCCCGGCAGGTAAGAGGGCCATGTGGATGGGGACTGGCTGGCAGAGTTGGTTCCAGTCTGTAGGACCCTGTGCTCAGGGCAGGCCCTGGACTGGCAGGCTCCCTGTGACTGGAGCATCCTGGCTGAGAGTTTGGTGGTCTCCCTGGGAGCCCAGCCAGTGTTCCAGTGATGTGAAGCTGAGGGACCTGGTGACTGGGAGGCCTGGCACATTCTGCCTCCCCATCAGGCCTCCTGACCTCAGATGTGGCTGGGAGACGTCAGCAGAGCAAGGGGATCAAGGCCTGCTGGCCTCACCAAAGGCAAGTAGGACCTCTCTGAGCCCACTCGCATCTGAGCACAAAATCACAGGCAGCCTCATGGGCTGGAGACCAATGATGGTGCCCGTGCCAGGCCAGCTCTCTGGCCTGGGGTACAGGCCACACTGCCCAGACCCCTCTGGCTCTTGCACTGTGGCCCTGACCACACCTTTGCCTGTTGTGTCCCTGTCACCCTTGTCCCAGGATTGGCTTACCAGGTCATTGTGGAGTACATTCAATTCCCAGACACATGGGAGCTGAGGGGGAACCAAGACCCCCAGCTCCTGTGTACTTGCGCCTGCACCCGGCCACGCACCCAGAGCCACCTCCCCAGTGGGTACTGGTTGCTGGGTGCCGTGAGTGAATCCTCCCCACAGCCACATGGAGGTATGTACCCTGTTGTGTAAATGGGGAACATGAGGTCAAGCTCACAGAGCCAGCAGGAGGCTGAGGCTTGTCCCCATGTCAGCTCTTCCCTCAGGGTCCCTGCATGCAGGAGCTCCCAGATCAGGAAGAGTTCTCCCCACAGGGCCACCTCAGACCAGATGACAAGCCATGTGGCATTGGCCGTCATTCTCGGCTCAGGGCCAGTGTGGACCACGATCCCATGCTCCTGGGTGGCTATAATGATCTAGGACCCCGGGCTGGCCCACCACTGCTAAAGATTGTGCCCCGCCTGCCTGTAGGTTCAAAGCCCCATCCTGCAGCAGCTGGGGGCAGCCGTTCTGGGGCACAGGCCCACGTGTTTCATCCACCAAGCCCGGATGTTCTGGCTGTCCTGGCCTGGGGCTGGGCCTACCACCCACCTACAGTTCTGTGTGGTGGGAGTGGGGCTGAGACCTGCAAGCCAGCCACTGCGGGCTGTGGGAAAGATTTCATCTGCCCTCCCCCCAAGTCAGCACCTTGGCCAGCGCCCTCCTCGCTGGAAGCCCAGCCTGTAGGATGACTCCTGCGTGTCTGCTGTGGGTGTTGGCTGTGGGGAGGGAGAGGTAGGTGTGGGCCAGCACTGAGGGGGCCCATGGCAGGCAGAGGAGGGGCTGAGCAGGGCTGGGTGGCAGGTCAGTTGGCCTCCAGCAGGATACAGCTGGCTCCTCAGGCTGGAGACAGTGGCGGGGGTGGGGCAGGTCCAGGAAAGCATGAGGGATGGGGCTGTAGCCTCTGGTCCAGGAGCACAGCCAGCCCTAGGGGTCAGTGCTCGGGGCTGGAGCCAGAGACACCGTGGGAAGAGCCTGGTTGCACACTGCTGACCAGTCCCTGGATCACCCAGCAAGGGTGGAGAGATGACAGGCCATTCGGGCCACACTGATCTGAGTTCTCCAGGCTTTGTGGACACATGGCTCTGGGGATCAGGAGTGGGTTTGGCCTGGAGACTGCAGACAGCTCTGCTCTTGGGGCTGAACAATCCTGTCACCCCTGCCTGGCCTGGGCTTCTGCCTGAACTGTCCCCCTCAGACCCACCACAATGGCCTTCTGTCAGCTCACCCACTATACCCATCCATAAAGCCACATACAGAGCTGCCTCACCCCGCTCCTCCGCCCTGGGGACCAGCCTCCAAGTTCAGCCTGTCAGGCATGAGTGGGCCCTCCCAGCTGTATGACCTCAGTCCAGCCCCTTGCCCTCTCTGAGCTCGGGGCATCATGTGGATGAGGCCAACACTAACACCTCCTGGGATGGATCAACTGGCCACCGTCCCTCCTTTGCCCAACCTATCCTATTCCCTGATAGGCCTATACAGGGCCCTCAGGGGGCATGTGGATTCTCACTCAAACCTCCAGGTCCACTGGAGGTAGAATCCAGCTTGGACAAGGGGACCCTTCCACTGTGGCTGGTGCTGGGTGACAGGGACAGGAGTCAACCTGCTCAGACGCTCCCAGAGGCTTGTTTCCATCTTGGACAGAAAGGCCTGTGGTGGCTTTGCTTGGGCAGCTGATGTGGTACCCATGGGCATGTGGTCCCTTGACACCCTCCCAGGGAGGGATGGGGAATAAGAGGCATGGCCTCTGCTGCACACATTTTGGGCCACCCCAGGGCAGTGCAAGAAAGGACCTGTTAGCTCCAAGGGCATGCAGCAAACCTGCTTCCACCCAGGTGCTGCTCCAATGTGACCTTTCCCAGCACTCTGAGTGGGTGGCTGGCAATGTGGTCGCAGTTCCAGGGAGCTGGGGGGCGCCGGCCTGCCATCTGCTCTCTCTGCACAGGGCAGCTGTCTGCCCAAGGCCCAAAAGAACTCTGTGCTAGGCCTGCTAAGTGCATCGTCCCATTCTGTCCTATGGTGTAGACAGTACCACCACTACCCATTTTACAGGCAAGAAAATGGAGGTCAGGGGAACTTAGGTAGACCCGCATCCTGGCAGCCTCTCCCAGGATGACCTTTGCCTACAGCCACTACTTCACCCAGAAACCCCCATCACCTCAACCTCAGGGCTGCAGAGGGTGTCTTGGTCTTCTGTCATCAGCCCGTGCCCCTGAGGACACCCACTACACCCATCCAATAAAGCCACATACACTACTAAGCCTGAATTGGCCCAGCAGGAGTCTCTCACTGTGACTTCGGAATGGGTCTGCAATGCCCACCCTGCCCTCCACTCCAATCTACTCCAGCTGGCAGCCATGGCCACGCCTAGGCCTGCCTGAGGAGTGCCTCTGAGGAGTCCCTCTGCCCAACTTTGGTGCATATTAGGCCATAATTAATCTGCTTCTTAATCTCTTATTCATCAAAGCCACACACAGCAGCAATGGGGGCTAGTGCAGGGAAGGAGCTGACAGCCCAATCCCTGGCAGCATCCCCAAGAATCCCACTGGGCCTGCCCATCTCCAAATGCCTCCGATCTCCACACCAACCAGAGGCTTCCTCCCACAGGATGGCATCCTGGATTCTGCCATGCTGGATGCTCTTTTTGCCAGCACCTCCCACCTCTGGGAGGCTGCCGGGCATGGTCGAGGAAGTGTGTGCATTACACAGTGGTGGCCCTCACTGCACATCCCATCCCCGCTTCTAGTGGCCAGTCTCCAGGATGGGAACCTAAGCCTGGAGAGGGTAGGGGACTCAGGCTGAGTGGGACCCACAGCACTGGCATGTAGCACCCAAGGCTGGATCTGCCCCTTCTGCTGACTCCCAGAAGATGCAGTGAGTCCCCAGGGCTCCCTAGTGGTCACTGGGGGGTGGGCTCAGGGTCCTGTTTCAGTGAGTGTAGGTTGGTGGCCTCTGTCTGGGCACCGGCTGAGACCGGGGCTAGGGCTGAGTAGGACGTTCCTGGTCCCTGAGGGCCAAAAGTCTGGAAGGCAGGGTCCCCAGGCTGTGCCCAAGGCATCAGCACTTGATTCATGCCCCTCCCCCACCCCTGCAGGGAATGTGGATCCTTCCAGAGCCACCCACCCGCCAGTGACAGCTAAATTGGGAGCCACTGTTCACAGCAGGAGCCCAGCGAGCGGTCAAAACCGGGTCGGGAGAGGGGGGTACCTGGTTAGAGGACCCACAAATGCCCAGTGGGGTGGGGAAGGCAGGCCTAGGCGTGGCCATGGCTGCCAGCTGGAGTAGATTGGAGTGGAGGGCAGGGTGGGCATTACAGACCCATTCCGAAGTCACAGTGAGACTCCTGCTGGGCCAACTCAGGCTTAGTGCCCAGTCTTGCTTTTCCCAGGGCTCCCTGGGCCCCTGAGACCCTCTCTATGCTGCCATGATCCACGGGGCATGAAGATTTGCTCCATTTTTCAGATGGAGAGGCTGAGGGCAGAGAAGGGCCAGTCCAACTTGGAGCTCAGAACTCCTACCCAAAGTGTACTGTGGAGAACCCCCTGGCCATCCTCCCCTCAATGCCTTCATCTGCTCTCTTGCTCAGTCACTTAGTCATTCAACAAACACATTGGAAGACTGCTTCCAGATACGTTTATATCTCTCTGGACTCGACTCCTCTCACCCTCACAAGGTACAAATGGGGAAATTTAGCCCCAGGGAAGACAGCCTTGTCCTGGGGTCACTCAGCTAATGAACCCAAAACAAAGGGTGTGCCCATGCCAAGTGGTCCCCCAGAAGCCCACAGGGACTGATACAGTGGGGCAGGCAATTGGGACAGAGATGGCTTGGCACTCACCTGGTGCCCCACATTCTTCTGGGGTTGCTCAGTCCAAGGTCTTGAGGCTCTGCCCTCCCCCCAGCAAGTGGCTCTGCACCCCAAGAGCCATGGGACAGAGAGCCATGCTCCATGCCCCAGCTTATCCTGCACTGAGCCTCACCCTGACCCCTGTCCAGGGTCCCAAGCAGGGAGCAGGACAGGTGCCAAACCTGCCCTTCAAGTGAGACAGAGGTCTCTGTGGCCAGTCCCGGAGACTAGTGTCCTGGGCTGGGACTCACCAGGTGCAGGTTCTGAGTTTTCTCATCTGTTCAAAGGGCCCTATCACCAGCCTCTTTCACAGGGGTTGAAGGGCACGTTTGCAATGCCTGGCGTGAGGAGGGGGCTCTGAGGCAGCTGCAGCAGCAGGCAGGCCTCTGAGACTGGGGTATTTTTAGCCAGGATTCCTGCTGACAGGCCAGGCTGGCCGAGGTTTGCTGCCAGCCACAGAGGCAATTCTCCCAGCCTGCGTCAGGACATTCAGGGTCTGCCACCCAAGTCCAGCCCTGGCTCAGGGCCCCCGCCCCACCAGCCCATCCAGCTGCAGCCCTTCCCAGTCAGGTGGCTAGTTCCTCCCAGCGGAGGCTCTCCCAGGTCAGGCATTCTGGGAACTGAGCCTGGGCCCTGAGGGTGCAGCTGAGAACTGGTGAAGGGAGACCTGGGAGCAGAGCCATCGGCTGCCTATGTGCTGGATCTTGGGCTCCCGGCCACCACTCTTGACCGGCCTGAGAGCTGGGTTTCTGGGAGTCTCCAATCAATGCCCAGGCTCTGGGCTCCAGGGTCTGGGCTAAGCATGTGTAAGTTCGGCCTGAGGGCCCACTGGCTGCTGCTTCCCACCTGCCTGCAGGCCTCCTCTGGAATGACTGGTCAGCAGAGTGGCCATAGCCACCTGCCCCGGGCCTAGCTCCTCTCCCGGACATCCCTGCCCAGTGCTGTCCACCTGCTCTGGCCACTGGGTCTCTCCAGCCTGTCCTACAGGGTGGGCTGCCTCTGCATATGAGCAGAAGGGCCCACACCTGGGCCTGCAGAGCATCCCGGCTTGGCCAGGACCACTTCCTTTCCCATAGACAAGTGAGGACACCCAGAAAGAATGTCCTCTGCTTCGGCCACTCCCTTGGCGCACTCCCTTTCCAAGGCCAGGGGGCAGAACCACTGTTCAGCACGCTGGACAGCGCCGCGCCTGCGCACTCTGCCGCGAGGGCGGGGCCGGGATGGGGCGGGGCCGCGGGCGCAGGTCAGAGGAGGTGGTCCGGGCGCTGGGCCCTGGGCCGCGTCCCGGGCCTCGCTGGAGTTCTGAGTGGTGGTTCTCTGACTAAATCAAGAGGCCTTGCCAAAGTAATTCTGAGCAAGCAAAGAAACCCAGGCAAAATTTTAAAATAAGCATGCCGAGGGAGACGGGCCATGTGGGATCCTAAAATATATTCTAGAACCACAATAATTAACACAGCCCATGGACAGTCAGATGATGGGAAGGAAAACCCAAAAAGAGACTCCAATGCGAATATGAGAAGGGAGCAGGTGAAATCCAGGAGGAAAAATGGATTATTCAACAAATAATTCAAAATATATAAAAAATACATCATCTTAGGACAGCTAAACAGACGTTTGGGGGAAATTTTTGGATTCCCTACCTCACTCCTGATACTAAAATAAGTTCCAAATGGACTAAAGCTTTAAAAAGTAAAAAACCATAAAACTACTAGAAGAAGAAAAAAAAACTGTAAACTTGAATCATTCTAAGAATTATACAAAAACCAGAAGCCATAAAGTACAAGATGGATATATTCAACCTCATAAAAATAAAAGGCAGATGCATGGCAGTGAGAGGGGGGCACAAAATAAAAAGATAAACAACATACTGTGGGAGGATCAGAGACATTTCACAAAAGGCCACTTCTTGTTACATATAACAAATTCTTACGAATCAGTGAGAAAAAGACCAACAAACCAAGAGAAAAGTGACCAAGATATGAAATGAACCCATCAAAACAGGCTCAACTTCCCTCAAAATAAGAAAGATGCAAATTTAAATTGCTGTAAGATGCAATACCCCCATCCTCTGACAGGGCAACAGATTTCATTAAGGTTGGGGGACTCACTCTGCGAGAGAGGGGACACCTGCAGGTAGTGATGGGGGCTGGGGGGGCCCACAGGTAGGGATGGGGGTAGGGGGACACCTGAAGGTAGGGATGGGGGGGTGGGGGAACACCTGTAGGAAGGGATGGGGAGTGAGGGAGGGCACCTGCAGGTAGGGTTGTATTGTCAGATGGCTGGAGATGGGGTGAGAGTGAGACACACTCTTGTGCCCCTTTTATCTACATTACAGGTTGGGAATCCACTCAAAACAGGAAATAAAGCATTATTTAAAAAGAAAACAAATGACCCCATCCCCTCCTGGCTGTCACCACTGACAAGGTGGCAGGCAGGGACTCTCCTGGTGCCCACCTGTGCAGAGCTGCCACCAGGCACCCGGAAGGACCTCCCCCACCCTCGTTTTCACTGACCCTGTGCTAGCGAGACCTGCTTTAATTAGTCTGTCGTCCAGCTGTCCTGCTTCTCGGCAGCAGTGCCAGATTAACAGGGGTGCACAGGGGCCCTGCTCCCCGGCTCCCACTGCAGCCCATCACCAGAGGCTCCACTGCCCCTCCTCATGGGTCCAGTCAGCTTCACCCACATTGCTTTATCACACCCCAGCTATCCCCACTTGTCACAGGTTGCTAGCAGATCCTTGGCCCCTCACAGACTGGCCACATGTCCCTGGGCAGTCCCTTCCCCTCCCAGCCTCAGTTTCCCTGTTGGTGAAATGGGGTAAGACCTACTTCTTAAGAGGTAGAATTAACAAGAATAGAGAAGGCAGGAGTGGTGGGATGTGGGAGGAGCATTCCTCCCAGGGTCCCAAAGTGGGTTGGGGGTCCCTGAGTTTGCAGGTCTTGCCTAGGCATGTCCATCCGGGAGATGCAAAGACAACAGTCACTTGGAGAAGAGGTGGGTAATCCAGGAGGGTTCCCTGGAAGAGGCAGATAGCTGGTCCCTGAGTGCTGAGCCAGGGCAACCAAGGCTGACTGTCCACTCCTTAGGGACCCACTTGCCTAGTTTTTCCTCCCCCCTCCCCCGCTGGACCAAGGAGGGGATGCTTGACCAGCCTGGGCTCTGGGCAGCCCCCAGGGCTGAGCTTCAAGGACCAGAGTGAGGCGGAAGCTGCTTTCACTGAAGCAGAGCATGGGTCTCCCCTGCCCCATAACTCACCAGCTTGTCTTGTCCTGGCAGAGCTTTCTGGGGAAAAGGTCATCTTTTCAGCTGAGGCTGACTGGAGGTGGGAGGATGGCAGCAGGGCCGGGTGCGGAGGAGTGAGACTTGGGGGGTGAGAACTGGGGGGAGGCACCTCCAGCAGCCACTCTGCCTGCCAGGTCAGCAACGCCTCCTGTGTGCCCCTCAGGGAGCAGGCTATGCCGCCCCTGTCCCACCCAGGTCTTAGGACAGGGAGACCCCGTCTGGGAGACCCAGGCTCCTGAGAGGGGGGAGTCCAGCCCTGAGAGCATCTGGCCACAGTTGGGGGGAAAAAAGGCTCTTCCACGTGCTTGTCGGGTGTGGAGCATGGTGTGGACGTGGCAGCTTGGGCCCATGTCACAGATGAGGAGACTGAAGTCCAGGAGGGTCTCTGTGGTGTACAGGAAGTGAGGAGTGGGGAAGGGCCACAGCCAGATATGTGGTGGGTCACTGTCTCCACCTTGTCCAGGCCTGACTCCTGGGAAGGCCCCCGGATGCCTGGTCGGCTGGGTCCCAGGTGACAAACCACACCTCTGTGTCCCTTTGTTCTTGGGAAGTTTCAATGACTAAAAAGCAGATCCTACAACAGAAAAAGGACATCAGGTAAAAACCAAGGAAAGAGGAGTAAAGTATGTGCTTTAGTTGATAGTAAAAATGTATCAATATTGGTTCATCAATTACACATACTAAGTAAAATGTTAACAATAGGGGAAACTGGGATGGGAGCTCCCTATGTTATCCCCTCAATTTTTCTGTAAATATAGAACTGTTCTAAAATTTTAAAGTTTATTTAAAAAAAAAAAAAAAGGAGAAGAAGAGATGGATTTGTCAGCAGAAGTCTGGGATATACAGAATGGAGCAGGAGGACACCCTCCCTCCAGTGACAACCCAGGCCGTGTGTGCCCATTTCACCCCGTCAGGCCCAGTCCTGTGCTGGCTCTCCCCTCACCGATGCCTGCTGCCACCTGGGACACCCTCTGAACCCCTCTTCCTGGCCATGCGAGGCCTGGTGGGTGTAATCCATGAACCCCACATGGTTGGACGTGACAGTGGGTTCTGAGTTAGGCAGGCTCTTACTCTGCAGAGAGTATCCCTGCCCTTAGGACCTGGCCTGGCCACCTTTCCAGGTGGGACGAGGGGGTGGCCCCATCTGAGCTCCCAGGGTGTTGGGGCCATGGGCTGGGGCCCAGCTGGCCCTTTCCCATGAGGCTGTGGACCCCTTCAGTTTCTTCTGCAGAAAAGAGTGTGATGGGTGATTCCCAGGCCTGAGGGTCAGACGGGCGGGGTTCAACCCCACCCCCCCAGCCCTATCCCTCCCTAGCTGAGTGACCTCATTGCCAGGCTGGGGCTCCTGTGATAGAACAGGGACCAGTTAGCTCCCGCTAAGCTCCGGGGAGGTGGCACGTGGGCAGTGGTCCTCGGCTAACTGTGCCCACCCAACGAGGGGCCAAGCAGGGCTCTGCCTGTGGCAGGAGTTTCCTCTACCGGGCTGGGGAGCCCAGATTAGTCCAAATTAGGTGATGTCCATGTGCTCATCTCCAGGAGCGACGAGAGGTTGGGGATGGGGTGGAGGGCCCAGCTCTGTTACTGACCTCTGTGTGCCAGGCCCTGCACCCACCATGCCACAGGCTCCATCAGTCCCAGCCTCTGCCCCTCCTTCTCCTTACACAACCCAAGGACTCACCCGGGGCTCACCTGGGAGCCTGGAGCCCTGACCCAGCCCCAAGGCACACACATCCACTAAAACCTCCCATTTGGGGACCCAGGACACTAAGGGGCAGCACCTAGGGGTGGCCGTGGCCCCTCCTCTGCTAAGATTGGGTCCAGATATGTCACTAGACCCTGCAAACTTGCGTCTCATAGCTTCTCATGGGGTGTGAGGATGCTGACTGGTCATGGGGACCTCTCTACTGAAAAGGGACACCAGACCATCGCCAGCATCTTTCCAGAAGGGAGTACCCACTCCCAGGAGTTTAATGTAAAACGTAGAGGGTCACCTAGATGCTGTGCTGGGGCAACACCTAGTGAAGCTGCCCGGCTCCTGCTGTGCCCTGTCACAGGGCCTTGGCCTGTATACTCTTTCTTTGTGTTCACACCACTTGCCTGCTCCAGAAGCCAGGACCATGGCTCCATGGGCACAGCCCGTGAGGCTGAGGGCTGCCCCGGGCCAAGCTGCTCAAGTGAAAAGGGGTCCAGGCCAGGGAAGGCAGGTGCAAAGCCTGGGCCTTGTGGAGCCAGCCTGGGGTGCAGCCAGCCCTGCTGTCTCTCCCTCCTTCCGTCCCTCCATCAGGAACCTCCCAGGAAGTCCCTCACTGTCCCGGCCTGCTCTGAAACGTGTGCAGGGGAGTGAGGTCCGGATGGGCCGCCCTCACCAGAGTTCCTGGATTGGAACAAAGGGGCAGGGTCTCCCCCAAAGAAATGAGGCCCCCAAAGAGCCCAGCCCCCCAGACATCTGGGGACATGTGTTAAAGAGCAGGTGGCTGCTTCCATTAGGCAGGAGAGGAAACTGAGGCTCAAAGTTGTTCCAGATGCCCCCACGTGCCACAGTGAGTGGGTGACACCCCAAATGGTCATCTCTCCTCTGCCACACCATGGGGTGGGAGGGCAGTGGCTGCAACCAGAAAATTCTGCTGTAGACTTTTTTAGTTGCATGAGTCTGAGGAGATGATTAAAGGGTGGATTATGGGGAGATAAAAAGTGTGAGTGGTGCACAGGGCGTAGAGAAAGTGCAAGAGCCTCAAAAACCCTGCGACACCCCCAATAGGGTGACTCAGAGACAGACACCAGACAGCGGACGTGGAGACAAGGAGAGGATGGACTAGTACTGGATCAGGAGCCCCCTGCAGCACACCCTGCCTGTCAGTCCCAGTGCCATCAGTGCTGTGGGTATGGAGGGAGGGGCAGCATCTGCCTGGGCCTGGGTCCCAGAGGCTCAGACACCCTGCGGGCACTTAGGCTGAGAACAGCCCACTGCACAGATGGTGATTTTGGCCGGGGAGTGGAGAAGGCGCATGCAGAGTCTTGTGGCCGCCGTGTAGTACGCTGCAGCCCTCATGTACCCAGCACCACGCTGGGCTGCAGAGAGACCAAAGGAGCCAGGGGCCACCAGGCCTCAGTTTCCCTCATTATATACAACTTCAAATAAGATCCCAGTAAAAGTGCACCTGTCCCTGGGTGAGAGGGAGTGGGCGCCAGTCCTGGCTGAGCCTGGCGTTTAGTTGGACGGAGAGAGGAGGCGGCACCTGCCACCAACCATCCCAGCTACCCCCGCCCAGCCCGCCAAGAGAGGAGGGAAGCCTTGAAGTGCCAGGCCTTTGAATCGCCGTCTCCATGGCAACGTGTGGGCACAAAGGGCCGGGCCTGAGCAGGCTGCGGCGGCTGTGCAAGGCTGGGAGGAGGAAGGGAATCTTTTATTTGTGGGGACAGGGCGTTGGGGAGCTGGGCTGCACCCATGCCTGTGGCCAGACTGAGGTCTTGAGGCTGTGCCCTCTGCCCCATAGCCAGGGCCCCTGAGCCAGCACCTGCCCGGCACCCCCGAGCAACGCGGCCAGTCTGGGAGGATGGAGCATGGGCAAATCGAGGGCAAGGCTGGAGCGAGAGTCCAGCACACATCCAGCCTGAGAAGCAACCCCAGAGGCCCTCAGGGGTGCACCTCCTTCCCCTGCACCCCAGTCGATAGGGCACACTTGCTAGGACAGGTGCATGCCAGGTGCTAGGGCAGGTGCAGGCAGTGAGGAAATGTGGCCGAACTCAGGTGCTACCAAAGGTCGTCCTCTCAGAAGAGGAGACCAGAAAGAGCCAGGCATGGGCAGAAAGAACCATCAGTGCGAAGGCCCTGAGGCAAGACAGACCTGCAGGAATCTAAGGGTAGGCAGGAAGCCAGGAGCCTGAGGGGGCAGACCGGCCCCCTGCAGCCTCTCCCCCCACCCACTGGCCATGGGCGCCAGGCCTCTGACACTGGCTTGGGCCACCAGGCGTACGTCCTGCCTGTTTCCGGTGCCGCCACTGTCCACTCCTGGCTTCCAGCCTCCAGCCCCGTCTCCCCCGAGCTCCTCCCCTCAGTGCTGACACCCTGTTCCTTGAGCCCCCAAATGCAAGGAACTGCACCCAGGGTGCACGAGGGGGACTCTGACCCCAGAGACCTGGAAGCAGTGCAGAAACCACCATCGTGAAGCAGAGATTTTATTTCCCTTTTTAAAATATCTGAGCCAGATTGAAGAGAGAGAGAGAGAGACGGGCGTGAGTGTCAGAGCCCTGCGGTTACTTCCCCCAGACCCATCCCACAACAGCCCGTCGCACCTCCCGGCAGCACGCCCTTTCCTTGTAAATGTTGAGATTCGGTCAATATTTTATGAAACTGGGAGAACCGAACTGGAAATTCAAACCCAGCATGTTCAACGAGTCACCCTCATGTCCTCTGAGGCAAGGGAGGGATGTTGGAGTGCCCATGACTGCAGTCCTCAGATGTTAACGAGCAGCCAAACCACGGGCTGAGGGGCTTGTGGGAAACGCCTTGTTCCCTCCACCCGAGACCTGGGCCGACCTGCCTGGGAAGCTGCAAGCCCTCTGTCCCCAGGAGCCTGAGGCCCGTCCCGAGACCCACACTGTACGTCTGCGTTTTCATCCCCTCCACGTTCCCACAGCTCCTGGCGCCCTGTGCTCAAGCCTCAGGGCAATTTAGGGTAGTTGGTGCTGTTTCCTCCCATCGCATCTGAAGACAACACCCCGTCACAGCCACCTCTGCCCCGAGCCAGGCTGCCTCTCTCCTGGTGGGGTCTGGCTCAGTTTTGTCTCCCCCAAGTTCAACTCTGGGTTCTGAGCCCAGAGACAGGAGAGTGAGGGCTCCAGGGAACCAGGCAGGACTGAGGGTGAAGGGAGAGGACAAGGGCTGGACCAGCACAGAGCCACACACAGTGGGAGGAAGGGGGCCCGGGGGGAGCAGGTGGCTGGTGCAGAGCTCATTCTCCCCAGGGGCACCATGTCTGGAACAGCCCCGGACCCTCCATTCCAAAGATGACCCTCCAGCTCAGGGAGCCTGGATGAGCATGTTCCTCAAACCACCACCCCCTCCAAGACCACGTTGTCAGGGGCAACAAATGGCATGTTCCGCTGCGGCCACTGCCCACCGCTGTGTGGCTCCAGCCCAGACAAGCCCCAGCTCCTCCTGATGCTCAGAAAAAGGGCTGGGGGCTGCCACCTGCTCCCCCCATCCCCATCGACCCTCTCCGACCCCACTAGGGACGTCCTCTCCCCAGACATGTCTCACGCTCCCATTTCATCCACATCAGCTCCCCTGCAGAGATGAGGGGCAGCAAAGTGAAGTTTGGGCGGGGGGAGACGGAGCTCAGGCCAGGCCACCCAGGGCCTGCCACACCCCTGCTGGCCTTTGTGTGGCCAGACTCTCCCCAGACACAGCCTCAGGCCCCCACATGCTTCCACATGCTTCTTTTCCTCCCTCAGAGGCTGGGAGTAGTGGCCCCTGTCCTACACCTTGATGAGAAAGGGCACAAGTCTGCTGGAGACCCCAGTGCCCCCTTGGCAGCCTGAATCAGTGGGTGCCATGGAGCAGGGCACAGTGGGAGCCACTCCCGGGGACACTGGAGGTGAAGACATCGAGGAAAACCAGTGACAGGATGGGAGATCCCAGGCTGGCACTGGTGGTATAGGGGGACACATAGCCAGATGGGGCAACGGCAGGGTTACCCCTGCCAGAGAGCTGGGCCAGGTAGGAGGCCTCTGCTCTGAATGGGAAGGGGCTAGGTGCCGTGGCCTGGGGCAGCGGCTCTATTCAATGGGTTTTTTAAATTTTATTTATTTATTTATTTATTTTTGGCTGCGTTGGGTCTCCGTTGCTGCCCACGGGTTTTTCTCTGGTTGCGTCGAGCGGGGGCTACCCTTCGTTGCGGTGCATGGGCTTCTCACTGCGGTGGCTTCTCTTGTTGCGGAGCATGGGCTCTAGGCACGTGGGCTTCAGTAGTTGCAGCACGTGGGCTCAGTAGTTGTGGCTCGTGGGCTCTAGAATGCAGGCTTAGTAGTTGTGGTGCACGGGCTTAGTTGCTCCGCGGCATGTGGGATCTTCCTGGACCAGGGCTTGAACCCGTGTCCCCTGCACTGGCCGGCAGATTCTTAACCACTGTGCCACAAGGGAAGTCCCTCAATTTTTTTTTAAACTTTTTATTTTATATTGGAGTATAGACAATTAACAATGCTGTGACAATCTATTCAATTTTTTGTAAGGGGGAAGTTGCTCCCACTGATCATCAGATCTTTTCATTTCAAAATGCCCCATCCTCGAAGACAATGTGCTTTGGGAGGAGGAAGGTGAGTCAGATTCAAGTCTCTCCTCGGTGGAGTGGGCCTAAGACACTCACCCGGCCAGCCCTCAGCCCCTGGGGCTGCCCCTTGAAAACGGTACCCAGAATTGGGCCGCCCCCTGGCTGACACGGGGCCTGCGGTCACCAGGCCCAGGGCTTCAGGCTGAGCCCCCACGAGGGGCAGCTCAAGGCTCATTCGCTGGTTCAGGCTGTCACTCACTCAGCACCCGAGCTGGTGCCCTGGGCAGGTGTCTGTCCCGACACTCTGAAGAGGGAGGTGAGCTTCGGAGTCTAGGCCCTTTCCCAGAGGGAGCTCGTAGGTCTCACCAGCTTCTCGCCTGGCCAAGGCCACGGCCGCACACCCAGCTCTGCACATAGGGCACGTCAGACCTAGCCCATCTTCCTGGTGCCTCTGTGTCAGGTAGGAGGCTGCAACTTTCAGTGTGGGCTTGGGAGGCTGGACAAAGGGCACCGTGGGGCTGTGGGCACTGGGGGGCTGCAGGCCCCAGAGGACGAGGGTGTGGAACCGTGTGGGGCAGTGGGCAGGGCTGGGGCAGGAGACCCTGTGTGTGGACATGGTGTGGGGTTTGGAGAGGCTGCAGGCCTAGGGGTGATGGGGTGGGCTGGGGAGACAGCCCCCCAGAGTCCAGACCAGAGTGTCCTGGTTGGGGGCACTCTCCTCCTTGGCGCAGTGAGCTCCAGGGAGCATGCCCTCCACCTGTCTGCCCCTCCAGATGGGCATCTTGGTTAGCTGGCCCTGGGCCCTTGGGGGCCACTGGGTGTCTCTGTCTCTGGGGCTCACTGTGGGCCAGCGCGACTGCTCTGCGGTAGGTGTCACCCAGCCTGCTCCTTGCCGGCTTCCTCTGGAGGTGGAGGGCCTGAAGAGGGGCTGTGGGGACCCAATCATCCCCAGGCGAGCCGGCCACACATACTGGGAAGACTGTGGGGAGAAACTCTGGGCTGCAGTGGGGGCGAGGTGGGGTAGACAGTGGTAATACACCCACAGTGAGCCTTTGGCTTCAAAGAACAGAAAACCCACTGCAAACTGGGCTGGATTGTGAAGGGAACTCATGGGCTTGTGTAACTGAGAAGATTTGCAGCGATGTAAGCTTCAGGTGCCGCTTGATCAAGGCTCACTCTGCTCCTAGAGGTTCCCTCGGCCATGCTGCCCTGTGTGCCTGCTTTACCTTCCTGGAAGCCCACAGTGCACTTCTCACCTCAGCTGTCCAGCAGCCACCCTCAGCTCTACCCTCATTGCTCCATTTCCATGCCCAGGGCAGGCCACAGCGACCTGGCTGGCCTCAGTTCTGCCTGGTCCAGATCAGCCTCTGTGGCAGGTTCAAGTCTGTGCTGACAACCTGAGCCAGCCAGGCCCCAGTCTTCACAGTGGGAATGGGCCAGGCCCAGCCAGGTCACAGCTGCTGGGGGTGGGGTGGGATTCTTGCCAGTGTGGCTGGGGAGGGGTGGGGGTGGAGGGTAGCCCGGACTGATTCTGAGGGCATGGAACAGCCGTGGGAGGTTTCTCAGGCATGGCTGGCGGCAGGAGGGCAGTTAGGAGCTTCTGTCCAGGATGCGGGCCAAGCAAGTGGGCTGGGGAAGGAGGGAGAGGGAGACAGAAGTTGGGGTGAGTGAAGAAGAATGGGGGGGGCGATGTCCTAGGGCCAGTGGTGTCATGTGGTGGCTGGGGGGATGGGGTCAGGGCTTGTTTGAGGAGGGTCAGTTTTGTGGAGCCTACAGTGGGAGCCTGGGCCCAGGGGTGGGTCCTGGGAGTGGCTGGGCTGGTGGGAGGATCGTTGTGGACTGTAGTTACAGCCAAGACACCAATGCATTCACCTGAGAAAGACGGTGGACAGTGAAGGGAGGGTCCCAGGCCAGAGGCCAGATCCAGCAGCGGGAGGAGGAGGGCTTGATGGCAAATTCAGAACACCACCCATGGGGCCGAGGGGGTTGATACCACCAAACCTCAGCTTATGGGAATGAGCTGTGGAGGTTCTGGAACCAGCAGCCTTGAAGGAGTGAGCTCCCCGTCACTGGAGGACACAAAGAGACTGACCACCCACTGAGACAACAAGGCTCTGCAGCCTTCAAGATGCTGGGTCCAGGGAGCCTCACATTACTGCAGGGTACAGCCACCTCTGTCGGGACCCCCACTGGGAGAAGTTGGCCCCTGAGGATGCTTGGCCAGGCCCTGGAGGCCCAGTCTTGCTCCCTGGAGGTGCTCCCTATCTGTGGCCTCAGCAGCTGGGTGCACGTGGGGTCTCTGAGCTGCTGGGAGGTGGGTTTTTCAGGATGCGTGGTGCAGAAGCAACACAAATGTGATTTATGGCCCCAAGGCTGCCGCCCGGAATGTTCTGGAGCCTCACCCGGTCCTTGGGGGCCCAGGGGTACAGGAGGCAAACCCTGTGCTGGGCTCTGGGATGGGCCAGGACAGTGTCTGGGGGTGACCCATACGTGGGGGCTGGTGAGAGCGGTGGGGGAGAGCTCTGTGCTTGGGGCAGGTGGCAGGATAGAGGCCTGAAGGGGAGGTGGCCTGGGGTGGGGGAGGGGTGAGGCCTGATCTCCCTCTGCAGATGCGGGTCAGGGTCTGGGTGTCCTAGAGGCGGGATAAGGCCCCTTGGGGTGGGGGTGGGGGGCTCTATAGAGGGGTCTCCATGGCCCTCTGCTTCCCTCTGCTGGTCAGCTCTGTCACTGCGGGCCTAGCCCCTCAGCTCCCCAGCACCCACAAGGGCATGGACCCCAAGAGACCAGGCCCAGCGGTGCCAGGGGCAGGCACGGGGTTGACTTGCTGAGGTCTGAGGGGGCTGGGAGCCTGTGCCGACCCCTGTGCCCAGCGTCATCTGGGGCAGGAGGTCCTGGGGGGACTCCGTGGGACAGCCTGGGGGCCACCACCACTGCCCCACAGTGGCTCTAGAGGAAAGGGCTCAGAAAGGCTGGGCTGCCACCCAAGGTCTCAGGACAGCAGGCAGGGGCCAGCTTGGCAGGTGCCCTGCCACCAGGAGGAGGACAGGAAACCCTACCCCAAGCACCTGGCACTGTGGCTCCCCATCTGGGCCCTTGGTGGGAGATCTAAGGAGAGGCTAAGGGCAGGGGATCCACCCCTTCTGCCCCCAACGTTACCCTGAACATGGGCTGACTCCCCCAGCCCCTCCCAGAGGGCGCTCACCACCCAGACGCTTTTATGGCAGATCTTCCTCTGAGTGCCCCAGAGCTCTGTACACAGGTAATGAATTCCATCAATCCTAATGGAGTTTGATATGTGGTTAAAACAGGCCAGTGGGCTGTTCTGGATGGACAGTGACTTTGGCGCTGACCCTGTGCCCAGCGCAGGGCTGAGCTGAGGCCAGGTCTTCGCCTGTGATCGCCGGGGGCTGTGAAGGGCTCAGGGCAGATTCCGTTTGCTAAGAGCCCTCAGTGCCCCGGGGCCTCCCCCCACACCCCCCCCACTTCCTTCAGCGCCCCCGAGGCTCCGCTCTGCTGGGACATCACTCAGAACCTGTCCTGCTCTTCGGGCGGTGGGGGTGACAGGTCTCGTGCCCCCAGTGCTGCTGCTCCTGAGTCCACCCACCCTCGCAGTTTGCAAATAGACCACATCCCTCGCAGGCTGCTGGGGGGACAGAGATGAAGGCATCTCTCGGCTTCTGTGGGACCTCTACACCCACTGAGCTGCCGTGAGCTGGTGCAGGGCCGTTGGGTGCCTAGAGAACTCGTCCTGAGGCAGCCCTGCCACGTGGCAGGTCCCTGTGAGGACACGGACACTCTGAGAGCACCAGGAGCACGGGAGCCCCGAGCCCTGCGGGACAGGAAGTTCCAGAAAGGAGAGTGGGTGTGCACACATGAACACATGCATGGGATGGGGCCAGTGTGCCTCGGGTACAGGTGCACGTGTGCACACGTGTCACACCTGCAAAGAAGAGATTGGAGAGAGACACGCCTGAATTTCAGCCCTGGCTTCCAGCCCTGGGTTTGGGGTCTCAGACAGTGCTGTTCTGTCTGTTGACTGTCTACAGAAAGCACAGGCTAGCTCTATAATCAGAAAGGAAACCAGCTTTTTCAAAACATCAGGCAGTGTTCAAAGCACTTGAAGGTCTCTGAGAGGCTAAGGGTAAGGTCCGGTGGTCCAGAGAGAGGCTCCAGGAACCTGGCAGGGCAGCGAAGGCAGAAGCGGGGCTGCACTGGGACTCGGGGAACCCACAGGGCTCTGTTTTAGTATCGTTTGTGTGTGTGTATGTGTTTGTGTGTGTGGGGGTTGCATTTCTTTCTATTTTTTTTGATTTATTTATTTATTTATTTTTGGCTGCGTTGGGTCTTCATTGCTGCACGCAGGCTCTTCTCTGGTTACGGCGAGCAGGGGCTACTTTTTGTTGCAGTGCATGGGCTTCTCATTGCGGTGGCTTCTCTTGTTGCGGAGCGCAGGCTCTAGGCACGCGGGCTTCAGTAGTTGTGGCACACGGGCTCAGTAGTTGTGGCTCGCAGGCTCTAGAGCACAGGCTCAGTAGCTGTGGCACATGGGCTTAGTTGCTCCGCGGCATGTGGGATCTTCCCGGACTGGGGCTCGAACCTGTGTTCCCTGCATCGGCAGGCAGAGTTTTAACCACTGTGCCACCAGGGAAGCCCTGTGTGCTGCATTTCTCACCAGCCACCCTGCACTTCTGGGCCCTGTCCTCACCAGGCCCGCCTGGCTGCTGTCCTTATGGCCTGGAGGTGGGGCCTTCCCACTGTGCCCCACGGTCTGCTCTGCCCCAGGGCGCCCAACCTAGTCTTTCCAGACCCACCCCTGGCTCTCAGGGAACTTGCTGAGGCTCGCCTGGGGTGGGCACCCTCGTTCCCCAGGCTCACCCCCCAGAGAAGGCATGCAACCCCCAATGCCCACGGCCTCCTGCTTCCCCTTCAGCCTCAGCAGGCGGCAGCATCTGAGTGGACAGAAGACAGAGCTCTTCTCCCCCTTGGCCCCCTGCCCCACACCACATTCCCCCACACGTGTGTTTAAACATTAATCGGAGGAGGGGGAGGCCCGTCTGCGCTGCTCTCTGCAGTACGGGGTCTAACGTGGACGGCCAGGGAGCCGGGTCGTCCGTGCCTTGCCTCTCCAGGAGGACGGCAGGATGCACAAAACAGCATGCTCTGCTGAGGGGCGGGGAGGCCAAGGTCAGCGTGCTCTGCTGAGGGGCGGGGAGGCCAAGGTCAGCATCGCTGAGCACCTGGAGGTACAGCTCGTACCAACTTCAAAGTGTGGCCGGAGCAAGGAAGGAAAATCAATGTTGGGCTGAGGGACTATTTCCAGCTTCAGGGATGGGGGTGGGGGCGGAGTGGAGACAGGGCTGGGGGTGGGGCTGGGGGTGCCAGATCCACCCCTGCTCCACAGGCCCCTGTGCCTTTCCACTTCCCGTGGGAACCCGGGGAAGGGGCGGCCAGGTGAACAGCATTCCAGGAGCCCGTCCACCTGGGCCCTGGACATCCCCTGGGGGTGGTCGGGCTCTTGGCCCAGCTGGAGCAGAACTGCTGACCATGCACTGGGGCGGATCTGGAGAGAAGCCGAGGGCCTTGAACAGCGATCCAGAGACGCCCTAGGCCAGCTCCAGCCACGCCAGCTGAACCAATCTCCAAAAAGTCCCGGTGAGCCTAGACTGGGTGAAGGACACTGGTGAGGGGTCAGCCTGGGGGCCTCGTCTCCATCTTTGACTGGCCCTGATTATTACACGTTACAAAGTAAGCTGTAAGATTATTTTACGATGTTATAACTTTTGAAAAAGAATAATGGCAACTCTTTATAAAAGAGCAATTGATACAAAAACATTACTGTAAAAGACAAGAGTCACTGAGTCCTGGCCTCCTCGACTCACCTGTTCTTGCCCCACTCCCACCCCCTTCTGCGGCCTTTGTGGGCACGCAGCCTCACCTGTGCAGGCCCTCCTCACCCCCGTGTACTAGGGACATGTGTCACCATGGTCAACACACAGAAGACACTCATTTATCATCATGTGGATGCCCCAAGGTGCTCCCAGCCCTTCAACCCCTGAGGTGACATTTAAGGATGTCCCAAACCTTCTTTATCAGGGGGCTCTGTGAGAAATCCCAGCCCAAGACCTCACCAGGACCCAGTGTGCCAGGCCGGCCCTGCCCCTGCTGCCAAGCAACCCCCAGCGACACCTTGGGCCGAAATGCCTCCACGCAGCCCAAGGAGATGGCTCTACAGGAGGCCTGAAGTCCCCGAGAGGTGCTGGGGCAGCAGGAGGAACTGGGGCCCTCAGTCATGCTTTGTGAAGCCCCCATCTGTCCCTGACCCCTACCGAAGGGAACCCATCTTGGGGACCCCGGTGCAAGTTCTGATGTAGCTACTGTTGGGGGAGGGGCAGGGCAGGGAGCCCCCGACCTCCCCCCATGCCGAGACCCCCAGGAGAGGCTGTGGTTTGACACTAATTCGGGAGCTGGGACTGATGGGAGCTGGCGGCAGGGGCTCATCCCAGCACTCCTGAAGGCAGACAAAGGGGCATGGGGGCACCCGTGGTGAAGGGTCAGAAGTCAAAAGCAAAGGCTACAAGCTGACCCCAGGACCCCCGCGGGCTGGAGGATGCTCAGGGTGCCTCCAGCTAGTAGAGGAGGACTGCAAGCCTCCGCATCTCGGGCCAAGTCTCACTGTGACCCCCTGAAGCCCCCAGCTATCCCTTACCAATCCAGGGTCGTCCTTGTTCCAACTCAGCTGTCACCTCCTCCAGGAAGCCAACCAGTCATTGTGTGGGTGCCCAGGAAGCACGGCCAGCGCTGAGGCTGTTGCTGGTGGCCGGGTTGGCACACGCAGCCAGGCCAAGCCCTGGGGACTCTGGACAAGTTCATCCCTGAGTACCAGGGCCTCCCACCTTGGGAGAGAGACCACCAGGGACAGGGAGCTGTGCAAGTCCCACGTGTGTGAGGCACCTGGCAGGGCCAGGGCCATTTCCACCTGTGTCCAAAGGCATGAAAGGCCGGTCGTGTAACCCTGCCTTGAGCCAGCTCCTCACGAACATCCAGGACTTTAGCTAGAGCCCCTGCTTTGCCTTTTCTTTCTATGGCTATTATTTACACACTTTAAAAATATTTGTTTTAATTACAGAAGTCACACCTGCTTGTTGGGATAAAAAGCTCAAAGTAGACAGGTGTGTAAAGGAACAAGTGACTGTCTGTCCCACCACACTCTCTTGGGAGGCCCTGCTGGGCCCATGGCACGTGCAGAGACCACAGGCATCACCCTGCATCCTGCCCCATGGCCTTAGGGAGAAGCCAGGTGGATGCCCCAAAGGAGCCACATGGGGCAGCTGGCTCCTCCTCCCCAGGGAGGTTTCCACCTGGGCTGGGGTGCCACCATCACCAGGCTGGAGCAGAGAGGGTATGGCTGGCCCAGTGTCACCAAGAGTCCTGGCTTCTAGTTGACCGCAGAGGACCATGGGTGGCATGTCTCTCACATCCCACCCAGACTCACAGGGTGTGTGTGGGTCACCCAGGGAGGGCTGCGGGCAGGAGGACCAAAGTCACAGCTTCCCAGGATGGCCTTGCTTCTGAGACTCGGCCCAGGACCCGTTGGCCATCCACAACATCCAGGGCCCTGGTGACTTGCCGCTGCCCCCCGAGGGAACGACCATCATGCAGGAAGCTCTGTGTGAGGGGACTGCCATGTCCGTGTCCCCAGGACAGATGCCAGCAGGGTATCCGCCTCCACATGGGATCCTTGCCTGCAACCTGCTCATTGTCAAGTCCTGCGGTCTCCTGGAGCCCCCTTCCAGCCTGTGGGAGACCTGGTCTCCTGAGGCTTCCCCGCACCTCTCAGGTGCCCTGCGCAGCTGGCGAGAGCAGAGCTCTGGTTTGTCAAGAGTTTAGTGGGTGCCAGGGCTTGTGCTAAATGCCTTCGGTGCCCACTGATTGTTGGCAGTAACCCCCGGGGGGGATTACTGCTGTTCTCATCTCCCCATGGACGAGGTTCCAAACTCTCTCTGGCCCAGAGCCACAGTCTGCGGCCTCGCTCTGCAGTCCCTGCACTCCGGGTGTGGGTGTGCCCAGGACACAACCTGAACTGGGTCGCCGCGGGCTGCTGTTCCTGTTGTTTTGTCATTCCGGCCTTCACATGACACGTGCCTGCTCTGTCCTGTTAAAGGCATCTGGAGCCCCCAGCCAACTGCCCTCTTCGTTGGCAGGATTCCACTCCACTGACCTCAGATGCACGGGCTTATTTAGCCTCGACTCTGCTGTCATGCCCTCCCTTCTGTCACCAGGGGCTGCGGGTCCCTTGGGCTTGGCCCCTTTTCAAGGCCCGAGCCCAGGCCGGTGTCCCCACATTCCTGCCTCCTTGGCCTGCAGGTCCCCAGCCCGGTGCCGGCCACGTGCGTCACCGGGGGTCATGTGCTCCGCAGACCTAGTGCACGCCTGACAACCAGAAAAGGTGGAAGAAGGCTCTGGGGACAGTGACCCGGGCTTCCAATCCTGTAGTGGGCCCTGGGCAGGTTGTTCCTCTCCTCTGGGCCTCAGTTTCTCCTGCATAAACCGGGTCAGCAATCATAGCTCCCGAAGAGGAAGGTTGTGACAGCCACGCTTGTCAGCACACAGAGGACACTTCGATTTTTACAGAGAAAGAATTGGGGGGAAATCTGAATGCCTTTCCTCACATGTACTGAAAGTCACCAGACAAAGCGGCCTGTGTGGTGAAGAGTGAGAGCACCCACGTAAACACAGCAGCGTGACCTGAGATTGAGCAGACAATCTTAATGTCAGGGAATGCAATCAAATTTTACTAGCTCTGCAAAACAATGACTAAAATCACAGAGTTAAACAGAGCTCGGGCAGAATCTATGAACACTGGCAGGGAGTGGATAAGGGGATGATGTGCCCATGAGGGAATTTACGCTCCGGGGGGTCAAATACTGGCCTGTGTTTGGTGCAGGCTGATAACAGGAAGACAATCCCCAAATTAAACAAATGTGAATGAATTCCTCTGTGTGCAGACAGAGCAAATATATCAGTGAAAATGGGTATAGAGCAAGCAGCAAACTGTAATAAATTAGAATGAGTTCTGACGGGGAGCCACGATTCAGGCAGACAAATATTTCAGGAAATACGGGTAAGAGGCCCATGGCAAAATAATAACTTTGACAGAGTTCCAATGTCATGCTCACCAATGAGGTGAAAACAAACATTTTACCGGGTATCCGTAGGAGACGAGGCGCAGGGGGAACTCAGAGGGTGTCCTCTCTGGGAAGAGCCAGGCCACACGACTGTGGCAAAAGCAGGTCAGTGACTGTCCTGAGATGGGTCAGCCCACTGAGTGGGACAGACCCGTCCACTAGGGTCTGTCGCCCAGCTGCTTCCTCCTTGGAGCCCTTGCTGACTGGCCCTCATCCAGGTGTGACCAGCAGGTGGCTGCCACATGGCGAAGACCCCAGAGGTCTGGCCTTCTCAGATCTGTCTCAGTCTCCTGAGCTGGAGGACAGGGAGCCAGTGCTGATGTGAGGCAAGGAACCCAGTGTGACCTCCCACACAGGAGGCAGGGCTGAACATGCCCCTGGGGACTGTCCCTGGCTGGGGTGCGATACCAGGCTGGGCCCAGCACTGACCACGACTGTGCTGCCTGGTCTGTGAGATTTGCCTGGACCTTGCCTTGACCTTGTCAGCTGTGTTTTGGCTTAGACTCCTCCCTCTATTCCCTGAGTCAGAGCAGGGATGGAGATGTCGGAAGACAGGTGCGTGGGAAGGTCAGCCCACGAGCTGACCTGGCATTTCACATGCACAATCATTTTGCCAAAAGTGCGTGTGACGTGGATGATTACCAGCATTCTTCACTATCAGTGCAGTGAGCCGTGGCACTGCTGGGGCTGCTGTGGTACCCCCCACCCTGGCCCCTAATATGAGTGCATTAGAGGGAGATCACTGGCAGGGGCAGATGAAATCAACAAGATTATTCTGAAGATGGGCCAAGCGCAGTACTGGCTGCTGGTGGGAAGGGTTGGGGTTAGGGTCAGCTCCAGCGCTGTGTGTCAGCTGGGACTAAGTACCAACACCGATTGGTGTGTGCGTCACCAGGTGCCCACAGAACTGCTCAGCTGCACTTTGTCCTGACACATGATGCTGAGGGCTGGGAACCTGGGTCCGATCCTGGTAATCAGGTGCAGACGCTCTGGGGGGAATGCAGCCCAGGCCAGCTTTGTGTGCCCAGCAGAGGAGAGACATGGCACCAACGGGGTGTCTGCCTGTAAAGCAGGAGCCAGGGTGCTAGGCAAGGGCTGGGTGTGGTCCACGGCGACTCAGGATTCAGGGCGGGGCCTGGAGGACGTCTCCAACCCAGTCACCAGCCTAGAGCTTGGCATCAAACTTCCAACATCAAATGTGCTCCTTCCTTTCTTCATTCAATAAAGACACATCAAGAGGCAGTTGGGGAGGGACACAGCAGGTGGCTGGGAGTCAAGTGCAAGAAGAGGGAGCTGTGGTCAAGCTGGTGCCCAGCTGGGAACGTGCCCACCAAGCCGACCCTGAGGAGGAGAAGGGAGGGAGCTGGGGTGCAAGGGGAGCGAGCAGTGTGCGAATGACCTGGAGCTCAGAGGAGGTAAGAGGTGAGAGGTAAGGTGGGTGTAGGCGGGGCCTGGCCACTGAGGGCCTGATGAGCCAGGCTGAACCAGCAGCCTTGTCCAGATGGCAGCGGGGAGTCCCTGAAGGGTTTTTGGGAGGAGGGAAGTTTATCCATGACAGGAAAATGGGAGAGTCTGGTGGCCATGGCCAGCTGTCAGGGCTGGCCTACTCTTGGGGAGCTAAGTTTCTGAGCTGCTGGAGGGACCCCCAAGTTCCTGTCCCTGGGCCTTGACTCACCTGCCCCCTGTGTCTCTCCCTTTTTCAACTCCAATAGGGGGAAGGGGGGCAAGAGGCCCGTGACAATGTCAAGAAGCCTCCCTCAATATAGGGCGTGGTGATGGTATCCCCCAGGAGACATGAGCAAGGTCTGGGGGAGGGGTGCTACTGACATCTGGCAGGTAGAAGCCTGGGATGCTGATAAACATCCTGCAATGCACAATTATTCAGTCCCAAGTGCCAAACAGGCCAGGGTGTCCAATGCACCAAGATGCATGGAGCACCCAGAGAACCAGGTGAAACAGGTGGGCAAGGTATGGAGTGAGGCTGCCACACACAGTCAGACCCAGCACCCGTGGGTGTGCAGGAACATCCTGAGGAGATGCAGGTGTGGGGAGGGGGAGTGATGGGGAGGGTGGTCAAGACAGGTTCCTCCCAGGAGGTGAAATCTGGGGCTGGGACAGCAGGCCTAGCATGATGTTGGAAGGAAGGGAATCCAAGGCAGAGGGACAGAGGGTGGGAAGGCCCTGAAGGCCCTTAGGAGTGAAGGGAGGCCGGTGGAAGGTGGCAAAGCAGGGGCTTTGCTGTCAGCCCCAAAGGTGGTACAGAAGGCTGGACCTGTAGGGGAGAAGCAGGGCGTATTGGAATAATGGGAGCTGCAGGGCTTCCCAGAGGAGCCTGGTGGTCCACGCCTGCCCGTTGCGTGGGCAGTGGGACCAGAAAGACGGGAGAGAACGGAGTTGGCAAGCCCCTAAGGAGACTCCTTTCCACGCTCGAGCCTTAGGCCAGGGTAGAGGACGGAGGGCTTCCCAAAGCCCCTTTACCCGAGAGAAGCAGCATCGCGCTCGGCCTTCCCGGATTCTCCGCAGACCCGGCCTCAGCTGTGACTTCCTGCAGCTCATCGCCCAGGGAGGCGCCCAGGTGTACAGGTGTGCGGGGGGGCGGGGAGGGTGGGGCCTCCAGCGGAGCAGGCGGAGCTAGGGTGGTCAGCCAAGTAGGCGGGGTCTCCTCGGGGTGGGGCGGCCACTAGCTGAGAAGGCGGGGTTCAGGCGCACGTGGCGCCGCTCGGTGGGCGGGGCCTGCCAGGCGACCCACACCTTTCAGGAACGCACGGGGCGGAGCCTCCGGGGGAGAGGGCGAGGCTCAAGCTCGGGGTGTGGTGGGGCGCGACCGAGGGCGGGGCCAAGCGCGGGGCAGGGCCTCTCGGGAAAAGGCGGGGCCGAGCGCGGGGCGGGGCTGGCGGCGCGTACTTAATCAGCCCAGGGGCACATGCACAGCAGCCATGAGTCTTGGGCGAACCTTCCCCGTGCTACGCTCCGCCCTCTGCCGCCGAGCCCCGCTGTCTACAGCGCCGGCGACCCGCGAGCAGCACGCCGAGGGCCTGGAAGCCGTGCGGGGGCGCGGGGCGGCCGAGGCCGCGCGGCCGCCAGTGCCCGCCGTGGACTTCGGCAACACGCAGGAGGCGTACCGGAGCCGGCGCAGCTGGGAGCTGGCGCGTAGCCTGCTGGTGCTGCGCCTTTGCGCCTCGCCCGCGCTGCTGGCGCGCCACGAGCAGGTGTGCGGGGGCTCGGGAACGCTGGGGGTGGGGTGCGGCCAGGGCCCCGCGGGCCTTCGCCGGTCCTGGGAGCCGTTACGAAGTTTCAAAGTGGAAAGCGGGGCCTCTGGAGCATCGCCTGTGGCCGGGAAGTCAGGAAGGAAGGGTGAATTCGGGCCCGTGAATTTTACTACGTGTCAGTTACTGGCAGCTAAAAACAAAGATTAGTTTAAATCTTAAGCTATATGCTGCTTGCAATACACAGTGTTCACCCGAAATTTAAAATTGAGTGTCGTCTGTGTTGCCCAAAGGGAAGCCTGGCCGTACTGAGCGGCGCATAGCCTGGGACCCTAGAGTTCTTGGACGCTGTGACCCAGGGGATCCCCAGACATGGTCACTCTGAACAGACAATGTTGAGGGAGAATGGGACGCTTGCTGCTCAAATATCCGACTTTTGAAACTTTAACACAGTTACATTGAAAAGTGTGAGGGCTTTGGGGAAGTAAAAAGCAGAAGTGTCTTAGCCGCTCTTGGTCAAGGTGATCCTGGGAACAGTTTAAAAGCAAGGGTCCAGTTGGTGCTGAGGGTCCTGAAGGCGCTTCATGCAGGTGGTGTTGACTTCTCAGTGAGACTGTGCTGAGGGCACCTTAGCTCCGGGCAGAGGCTAGGGAGACTGGACCCAGGAGGAGCACCAAGCCACAGCTTGGGCATAGGTGAAGGTGAGGCCACCCAAGGTGGGTGGGTGATGAGGGCAGAGCTAGAGTTGGGTGGCTCTGAAGGGGCTAGGTTCAAAACCAGCAGAGAAGCCAGCAGAGCTGTGGGTCCTCGGGTACTGTGGGCAACAGTGGGAGGGACATGTCAGCTCCACCGTCCCTTGGGTGCCTGCCTGGGGCAAGCGCCAGTGCACTGGGACTGTGCTGTGGGTGCCTGGAGGAGCAAGGAGGCTTCTCCCATGCTCCCCTCGTGTTCTACCTGTGTCCTGGGGACATCCTTAAGGAGCCCAGTAACTGTGCGGTGTGCTCTGCCTGCCTTCCGTGTTCCCCCTGTCGTCATTGCTGGTGGTTCCACTGATGACAGTGGCCTTGGTGCCTGGTGCTGGAGGAGACAGGGCAGAGGCCAGACTGCAGAGTTGTGGGCCGCTCACCAGAACCTGGTCCTTCTTGTGCTCTGGCCTGCAGCAAAAATTCCTCCTGCTGAGCCAGTGCAGGTCTGTGCAGCTCATGCCCCGGGGAGTGTCAGCCTGCAGGAGCCCAGTTTGAGCTGTGGCATTGGCTCAGGACCCAGTGGGGGCCCGCACTTGCCCGAAGGCAGGCCCTTTTGAGAAGGGTTTAGAAAATTCAGGTCTTGCATGATGAAAGCCTCGGTGCTTGGGTGTGAGCCAGGGCAGGAGAGTGTGGGGGAAGGGGGCAGTCAGGGAGGGGAGAGAACCGGCTTTACCCGTCCTTGCTCTGCAGACATGTCTTTGAGTCTTTTATGGTGTTTGTGTTACTGGTGCAAATTTCTAAATCCACGAAGGACGTTCCTACCTGGGGAAGAGGTGGGGCTACCCTCGTCTCAGGTAGTGCCACCCCAGGGCACGCCTGATGCCAGGATGGTTTTAAAGGGGCTGTTTTGCTCTGGAGTTGGCTTAAAACTGCCAGCCCTGCACCATGTGCTTCCATAGCCCTCTGTGACAGGCTGGCCTCCCCTTTGCCAGGGTGAGAGGGTCGGTGACCAGCTCAGGTTACCTGAGTGGCCTTCACTGTTGTTCCCTCTGACAACAGGGGAACAGGAGGGGAGCGGGAGGTCACCAGCCCATGACCCCTGGACCACATCTCAGCATCAGCCTTCCTCCTGCTCCTTCTATGAGCATTGGCTGGAGCTGTTTTCATGCTAGTTGGGTAGTTATGACAGAGACTGGGTGGCCCGCACAGCCTAAGTTATTTACCACGTGTTCCTGGGCGGGAAAGTTTGCCGGCCCTAGAGTAGACAGTTGGCCCACTTCCACACACACTGTGTTTCTGACAGTCCTCAGAATTGACGTATATGATGTCTGGGGTTTTCCAGAACTGAATTCTGGTTTTCAGGTCCCTGTTTCTGCCTGGCCTGCCTCTGGGGTGAACTTTGATATATCCAAGACCTGGCTTTTCCTCCTGCTAGGGTGCTCTGACCCACAGACTCGTGACTTCTGGCTAGGGCTCTCGTGAGGTGGAGGAGGCCTGCCCATCTCCCGGGTTGGCACTTCCACTTTCCATTTCTATTCTTCTTTATAAAAATAATGAGATGCAATAAAATCAGACACGGCACAAAGGCTGCTTCTTTATAAAAATAATGAGATGCAATAAAATCAGACACGACACAGACAGAGGTGATGGCCTGGAAACCTTCACCCTCGTGTTGCCACACGGCTCCTTAAGCATCTCCGTCCGGGTGCCAGCCACAGTTCAGGTGTGTCCGCCTTTGAGAGGCTTGGACTGTTTGGGACTGGTTTGTGGATGAAGGTGTGTGACTGACTCATGCTTTTGCTTAGGCTAGAGATTGCTCCCTGAGACCCTGATCCCAAGAGATGTTCCCCACAAAAAAGTGGGGTTCTGTTATTCACTGGGTTTGAGAAACCTTAGACTATTCCTGCCTTGGAGCTGGAGCCAGGGGTAGTAGACACACAGGAATTCCCAGACAGATGGTGGGTGTGTCCTCCCAGTGGTCATCCCCCTGCCCCTCCTTGACCTTATTCCTTCCCACCACTGTCCCCAGTGCAGGAGCACCGCGTCACCTCCTAGCCTGGCAAGCCCCGTACCCTGGATCTAAGTTAGCAAACACCTCCCGCCCTTGCCCTGGCTGGCACTCCCTCACCCCCATTCTGAATTCCATGGAGGTATCTTGCCCCTCCCTCCTCCTGGGTCTCCCTGCAACTAGGATGGGAGCCCATCATCTGTTTTCTTCACCCTAGAACTGTGTCGGGCAGGAGGCAGTTACTTGGGACATTTGAATGATGATGGCAGAAATTTGGGGTGTGGCGAGATATGATTGGAGGAGAAAGCTGAGTCGTTTGGGAGGCTGTCTTCCCCTGGGGCACGTACTCTCGGGCTGCCGGCCTCCTGCGGCCTGGATGAGTGTGCTGAGTCCCCGCTGGTCCCAGGTGGATGGTCATCTCCCAGGCCTATGCTTTCTCCAGCGGAACTCATACTCACTCAGAGTTTTGTGTGTTCATCTGTTCAGCACCCACTGGAGGGCCGGCCCCTTGCCAGGCACTGTTTTAGGGACTTGGAATAAGCAGTGAACAAAACATTGAAAAATCTGGGTTCTCACCTTCTAGAAACTCACACCAAATCCCCCTCTTCCCCAGCATAACCTGCAGAGGTGTGGATACAGAGAATGTTATGAACACGCCCACTGCTGTTCCCAGAGAGAGCTGCCGTTCACTTCTTTATCCACCAAGTGGTAGTCAGGCGACTGCCATGTGCCACTGGGGTCACCCATGAGCGTGCAGGGCAGGGAGGCAAGAGCAGCGCCTGGGACCGGCCACCCTGCATGAGGAGTGGGGCATGGACAGTCACTGAGCAGAGAAGCAATCTGCTTCGGGTGGTGTCACCGTAAAACCAAGGCCATGAGCCGAGTTTGGCCCTGGGGAGAGCACGTCAAGGCTTTGTGCTGGGCAGGCAGGGAAGCAGGAGTGTCCTGCTGGGGACATGGGAGGCCGGGTGGCCCAGAATAGCCGCTGCCCTTTACCTTTCAGTTGCTCCGTCTTGCCAGGAGACTTCTGGGGCAAAGGTTGTTCGACAGACTGATGAAGATGACCTTCTACGGGCAGTTTGTGGCTGGTGAGGACCAGGAGTCCATCCGGCCCCTGATCCAGCACAACAGGGCCTTCGGCGTGGGCTCTATCCTGGACTACGGTGTGGAGGAGGACCTGACCCCCGAGGAGGCCAAACACAAGGAGATGGAGTAAGACCCGTGTGGCACCTGCTGGCAACCCCAGCACACTGGGGCTGGGCTGGGCCTGGCTGGGGGAGCCCTGTCCACATGACTAACAGCAGCCCTCCTGGGTCTGCCTGGGGTTGTGTTCTTGCCCCGTGAGGATAACAGCTCTGGGCTTCCACGGAGGCCTTGTGTGCCGAGGCTGGAGGAGGGGCGAGGATGGGGTCAGCAAACTCTGGTCCCCAGCCCGATCAGCCTGCTTTTGTACAGTCTGCAAGCTAAGAATCATTGTTGTATTTTTAAATGGTTGAAACAAAGCAAGAGTAATGTTTTGTGACACGTGAAAATTATATGAAATTCAAAGTGCTCTCACCCTACAGGGGCAGAATTGAGTGGCCGTGACTCAATGGTGGCCGCTGGGTGCTACCCGGCGGTTTACAAAATATGATTGCTGACACTGGTGTTGGAGGTGCTCTGGCTTCCTGCTCTCCTGCAGCATCTCTTCTGGGGATTCTGACCTACTGGGCAGGTCCCACTGTCCCACCCTTGCCTGGCCCCTGAGATGATTTCCTGATTAGCAGGTGGGCCCCACCTGGTAGGTGTGGAGACTGCCTGGGGGTCTGAGGAAAAGGGAATGTGCTGCCAGGAGCACACGTGTGGCAGGCGAGCCCAGTGGCTCCTGCCGAGGTCACCAACTGGCTGCCCGGCCCGTTCTCTGGGCAGTGAGTATGGGGACACATGGGCATCCCCCGACCCACCCTCCTGGTCCATAGGACAGAACTCGAGGACCATTTCACCCTCTGCTTCCTGAAGTAGGAGCCTCATGGGAGATCCAGGCAGAACCAGCCCTTTCTTTGCAAAACGCCCAGTTCCTGGGCTGGTGCCTGCACCCCTCCACCCGTCACTGGCATCTGGGCCCCTAAGTCCTGACAGCAGCCGCGCCTGACCATGTGAGGCTTGGGACAGGCTTGCTGAGTAACCTGCCCTGTCTTAAGCTCTGGTGTTTGTTCTGGCCTGGGGAGGGAAGGGGTGTGGAGGGGCCGGGAGGGGTGGGGAGGGAAGGGGCGGGGAGGGGCACGGAGGGGAAGAGAGAGGAGGGGCACGGAGGGGAAGAGAGGGGAGGGGCACGGAGGAGAGGAGAGGGGAGGGGCACGGAGGGGAGGGGAAGGTGTCACATGAGGCTCCTACCCTGGGAACGGAATGTCCGAGCGGGCCGAGCTGCTGGTGGATTGGCCTGGGGAGCCAAGCCCCTGCCTCGTGATTTGCTGTCTTGAAGGCGGAGTTCTCCAGCTCAGCACCCCGGTGTTCCTAGGGGGGCTGTGGGCTGGGGCTGCAGCCTGCTCTGAGGCTGCCTGTTGAATAACTAATGGGCTGTATCCCCGCTGGGTCTGGGTGAGGGCTGGTGGTTTCACAGTGGGATTTTCTCTCTCTGTTATGAAAAGACTTCTTTCCCAGGGCGATCTGCCTGGCTTCCTCCTTGCCCTGCAGGGGAGCATTGGGAGGAGGGCCGGCTTCGCCCTACCATGGGCACTGGAGCCTGTGACCCTGAGCCACCCTGCTGTTGGTGCCCCTTGTCCTGCAGGAGCCCTGCTTTGTGGGCTTTGGGACATGAACGGCAGTCCCTTCCTGTCCTAATGTGGTGGCTGCCGTCCAATGCCAGTGGCAGGGCTGCTGCCAGGCAGCCCTGTGTGCTTGGTGGAGCCTGGCTGAGGGTGCAGAACCAGGCTCATAGGCACTGATCGAACATCCACGCCATCGAGATGCCACGCATTCTCCATCAGGAGCCCCTGTGTGGGGAACGGAGGGGTCACAGGCCCGAAGACCCTGCTCTGGGGAATGATGTAGAGGCCACTGCCCCAAGTTAAAGTCACAGGAGTGGGGTGGGGTGGGGTGGGGTGGGGAGCGAGCGCAGGTGGTGGGGCCCTGCCCCAGGCATAACCATAAGAGGCACAGAAGAGATGGGGGCGTCTGAACATGCAAGAGGCCCAGCATGTGCCCTGAGGACGTGGCCCTGGGAGGAGGGGGTCTGGGGGTCTTCCCCAGGTTAGGAAGCAGGAGGTAGGAGGCCAGAGGCGCAGAAGGGAGAATAGCCATCCAGGGAGGGGGTGGGATGGTGTTTCCCAGAACACTTGTTAGAAGTCAGAGGCCAGGAACCTAACTCTAGGAGAGGAGCCTCGCAGGGTCCACCCAGCAGGCTGAGGGCCGTGGGGAGAGGGCGCAGGGCTGGGTTCCTCTCGATGATTGGCTGTGATGAGGTTGTGATGAGGATGGCTGGGGACAGTGTGGCCAGCAGGTGTGTGTGTCCTGGCTGTGCAAACCCAGGGCTGGCTGGGGGCGAGGCCTTGGCCTTGTTCCCCAGGGTGGAGGCTGCTCCTTGGGACTGGTGTGCACAGTGTCTTGGGTGCTGCCTGGAGCCAGGGCCTGGGGGCCCACAGGCTTTTCTGTGTTCTTCTCCTGCCTCCTGCGTTTCACCAGGGGAGAGCTGGTGTGAGGGCAGCCGACGTGGTCTCCCCTCACTTTTCACTTTTTTCTAAAAGGTGTCCAGCCAACAAATTACCTGATGCAGACCTGAGCTTAGAGGTGGCTGAGGGGATGGTTGGGGTCTTCCTGCCACTCCTGCAAGCCCCTGGGTCGCTCCTACGGTCCTCTCCTGCCCCCTGTCCCCGGGGGCACTCCATTCCCTCCTCCACATCTTGGCCCGTGCAGTTACATGTGCACGCAAGTGTCTGCACGTGTGTGCATGTGTGCACATGTGTCTGCACGTGTGTGTGTGTACAGAGCATGCTCTTCTCTTCATGGTGACATGACACTCCCCTTCCCCCCAGCCTGGTAACTGCCATCTTTGTCTCCTCGTGATCCACTCACCAGGCCTGGTCAAGAGTGCAGCCCTGCCCATGCTAAGTACTGTCTGCTCTGGGATAGGCCACTGCCCCCTGATCACGTGGCTATGTGGCCGGCTGGCTCCCCTGTGCCTTTGGAGCTGGGCTGGGGCTTGGAGGGTAGAAGCCCAGCTGTGGAAATGCTAATTGAGACCGTCATACGGCCCCGGGCCCCTGGGGGTCTCTGGGTAGTGGTGTCCCCTCAGTGGAGGGCAGTCTGCCTAGAAGGTGGATACCTGCAGGTTATGGGCTGTGTGGTGACATAGCAGGCCCGAGCCTCCCGCAGCTGCCAACCTCGGGATGAGGCCCCTGCCTTGGTGCAGATGGCGGGTGCCATGTCATGCCTCCACCTCAGTGGGCCACAGCTGTGGGGCGGCCTGGGTCTGGCCTTACAGGTGCCCTCTCTGTCCTGTCCTCATTAGGACTGGGTATATTCAGGTATGATGGCCAGGGGAGGCCAGGGGAGGGTTTGCATTAAAAAAATAAATTGTGGTTGCTGGTTTGAAAATAATCCTGAGGAGCGCGGGTGGAGGTGGGGCCGGCTGTGGGCAGAGGGCAGAGCAAGGGGCCCCGCTCCTTGGCTCTGGGGATCAGGAAGCTGGTGGTTTCCCTCTCTCCACTATCCTCAGCCCTGACTGGCCCGTGCCCCGCCTTTTCCTCACAGGAAGGAATACCCCATGGCTAGCCAGCCTCAAGGACCTACCCACGCCCTGGGCTGTGTATCGCTTTACTTCCTCCTCACCCAGTGTAGGGAGGGGGCCTCACCCAGGGGGAGACCCACGTTCCTCCGGAGCAGGGCTTGTAGGCTGCCAGGCTCAGAGAAGGTGACCCTGGAGGCCGGGGGCGGGTGGAGTGGCGTGAGTCACTCTTACCTGGCCAGGTGACCATGCCTTCCTCTTCAGCCCTCCTGGGTCAGGGTCAGGGCTCAGCCTCTACTTCTCCCACCTGTGCCTCCTCAATGGGATGCGTTTGTCACTTGTACCTGAGGTGGCGTGACCGCAACCCTCTCCCTCTTCTTCCCTCCTGCAGGTCCTGTACCTCAGCATCGGAGAGGGATGGCCATGGTGAGTGGGAGGCAGCCATTCAGGAACGAGCCCGCTCCCCACCCGCACACAGCCCCGGCTCCTCCCTGTGTCCCTGGGCACCCAGGCCGTCGTTCTGAGTGGCTGACACATCCTTACGGCCCGCCTGGGGGGCCGGTGCACTCGGCCCTCGGTGGGTCTGGGCTTTGCCTTCCTGCCCTGGGTTTGCCACATGACTAGGGTGACCCGAGGAGAAGGAAGAGTGGGCGCCAGGGCGGGCGGGTTTGGGGAGCAGCACAGGCAGGGGGCCGTGTGCTCGGGGTGGGACTGGAGCTGGAGTGCGGCGCTGGTGGCGGGATGGGGGCTTGCGGGGGTGGGGAGGTGGCTCAGGCCAGACGCCCACCTCTCCAGGCACCAGTAAGAGGGAGAAGCAGTTCCAGGCCCACCGGGCATTTGGAGACCGCAGGAATGGTGTTGTCAGCGCCCGCACCTACTTCTACGCCAACGAGGCCAAGTGTGACAGCCATATGGAGACGTTCCTGCGCTGCATCGAGGCTTCAGGTGGGGTCCTGCTTGTCGCTGGCCTGCCATCCACCAGGCCCAGCCTGGGCTGACCTCTGCTCTAGGAGATGCTGGTGTGGGAACACAAGGCCGGGCCCGGAGTGTTTGCTCAGGGCCCCATCTCCATCTCTGTGGCCTTGGTCCTGAGGATGACCTGGGCTCACACCTGAGTCCAGCTCCTTCCTGAGGAGCCTGGCTTCCCACAGAAGGGTGCCTCCCCCCTCCCGGGTACCAGGTGTCCAGATGTGGGCCTGTCAGTGGGCCAAGTGGCCCCCAGTCCCAGGCAGGGGCTTGACTCTTGTCACATGACCCCTGGCTCTGCCGAGGGCCACACCATTCCGGCAGCTGGTGCCACGTCCTCTTTAACAGAGAATTCTTCCCCGCGTGGCCTCTGGGTGGGAATACCTGCTAGGGAGGTGAGTTAAGCCGGGAGGTCACAGAGGCCTCAGCGTCCATCAGGTCCCCAGCAGCCCTCCTGTTAGTGGGTCCCACACCTCTGAACACTTTAAGGAGTGGGAGTGAGCAACGCCCAGAGGCAGCCTCCTAGGAGCAGCGCTGGGCACCCCGGGCGGTCAGGCAGACACCTGGCTGCCCAGTGTCCAGTGCCAGGGGCGTCTTCTTGGTTCCTTGCCCACTCTGCCTGGGGGCAGACAGACGGGGAGGGCCCCACAGAAGCAAAGATGTGTGTTGTGGGCTTCCAGAAGCCAGAGGAGAGAATGGGGGTGGTGGTTGAGTGCCTTCTGCCTCCAGCTTGTGCTCTGCTGGGCGTTTCTGTGTTTGGTGAACCCCCAGGGGCAGCCCCGGGTGCCGAGGGCATTGGAGAGGAAACAGGCAGGGATTGAATGGGCAGGTCTCACCAGCTCCTTTGCCCACTGCATTCCTGGACCCACGTGGCAAACTCAAACCCTGCTGAGTCACTGGCTCCCACCTGCATGGTGGGGCATCCGGAGCAGCCGAGTACAGGGTGTTTGCGGGCTGCGTAGGGTCGTTGTCCTTCTGCCATGGGTGGTCAGCCAGCCCAGGCGTCTGGGTCCTCGGTGGGCTCTCCCCTCCTGTTGCCACTCCCCTCGGCCTGAGATTGCCAGGCAGCCACCAGAGCTGCTTCTGAGGGCCAGGCAGCCTACCCGGGAAGCATGGCCACCATGGGCCTGCTCGGGCCTGGTGGGCGAGGGAGGAAAGAAGCGCTGGTGCCACTGCACCGTCTCATCGGGTGGCTGGATTGTTCGTGCTCTGGGGGTCTCAGGGCCCAGGTGCAAGGTAGACCCAGTACCATGTGTTGTAGGTAACTAATAGGAAGAACAACCACCGCCTGCCTCCTGAAGTCCGTCATATGTTGATGAGAAGTGTCCTAACTCTTTTTTTCTTTTTTTTTTTTCTTTTTCTCTTTTTGGCTCCGTTGGGTCTTCGTTACTGCGTGCGGGCTTTCTCTAGTTGCAGCGAGTGGGGGCTGCTCGTCGTTGCAGTGCACAGGCTTCTCATTGCAGTGGCTTCTATTGTTGCGGAGCACGGGCTCTAGAGCACAGGCTCAGTAGTTTTGGCTCATGGGCTTAGTTGCTCCGCGGCATGTGGGATCTTCCCGGACCAGGGCTCGAACCCGCATCCCTCGCACTGGCAGGCGGATTCTTAATCACTGTGCCACCAGGGATGTCCCAAGAAGTGTCCTAACTCTTGAGTGGCACAGATTCCGGATGCAGGCTCAGGGTCCCCCCCCCCGCCACACCCCAGCACTGACGGCTCTTCTGTGGCTTCTCACAGGTGGAGCCAGCGAGGATGGCTTCTCAGCCATTAAGCTCACCGCACTGGGGAGACCCCAGTTTCTGGTAAGTGTCAAAACCTTCCACCCACAGGGAGTTTGTAAGAACTTGGGGCTGCCGTGAGCGTTAAGTGAAAGCTCGTGTGCTGGTGCCTTGGCCCTGGGAGCCAGGCACACAGGCGGGATGGGGTGGCTTGGGCTACATGGGGGTCCTGGGAGGGGGCTGGGTGTGCGCCTGGGATGGCAGCTCAGGCCCGCGTCCGCAGCTGCAGTTCTCAGATGTGCTGACCAAGTGGAGACGGTTCTTCCACCAAATGGCTGCAGAGCAGGGCAAGGCCGGGCTGGCTGCCATGGACACGAAGCTGGAGGTGGCTGCACTGCAGGTGGGGCCGCCTCTCCGTGGTGGGTGTGAGAAGGTGGGCCGGGGAGGAGCCCTGCCCAGGAGGAATTGGCCAGGCAGTGTCGGAGGTGGGTTCCCAGGGCCTGCTGCCCAGCCCCCAGCTGCTGGGTCGGTGGGGAGGGAATCTGAGCAGAGGTGGAGGAAGTGCTGGGTGGGAGGCTTGGAGGGGGGCTGGCCCTGCCAGTAGCCGAGCTCTGTGGACCCGCAGGGATGGGCAGGTGTGGGGGGGTGGGCAGCAGGGAGAGACACTCTCTGGAGCAGAAACCCAAGGCAGAAGTGTAGCCAATCTCAGTACTGGCATAATAAAGTCAGCCTAGCATCACAGGCCAGCGGGCAGGGGCAGGAGATGTTCGTGAGCAGGGCTGGGAGACAGCAGTGGGACCAATGCCCTCTCGCTTCTGAAGGAAAGCGTGGTGAAGATGGGCATCGCGTCCCAGATGGAAATTGAGAACTGGTTCACTGTGGAGACCCTTGGCGTGTCCGGGTAAGAGTAGCCCCCGGGCTGAGATTTCGGGAGTGGCTGCCCTGGTTCAGCCAAGGTTCTGGCTTAGCCCCAATGCCTTCTCCCAATCCTGGTCACCCTCTTCCAGGGCATGGGCCCCCCTCGAACCCTAGGGCTTCTTACAGAATTATTTGGGCTGTGGAGTGAGGGTGCCACACCCAGCCGTCCCAGGACCTATCTGGCAGGCAGGTGAAGGGTGAGGGCAGCTGAGATCCCGGAGGGTCCCAAGCCTCATTTTGAGGAGCTGGGGGCTGGCGGCAGTGTGCCATCCCCTCCTGCCTGGTCTCCCGTGTCCAGCTCTTCCCCGAGCCTGATGTGGCCTGGGTGGTCTCGGCCCTGATATAAGAATATTCATGTTTTGGTTTCTGTTTTTTAAACAGAGGACCATGTTTACATGTTACCAGTCTTTCAAAACTGAGCACTGAGGCAGGTTCTGTGGGGTTGGGTCTGGGGGTGCTCCTGCAGGGAGGGGGCTGGTTTGGGGCCTTGGTGAGGCCGCGTGTCCGCATGCTGACACGGCTTCTCCCACAGCACCCTGGACCTGCTGGACTGGGGCAGCCTCATTGACAGCAGGACCGAGTTCTCCAAGCACCTGGTGGTCCCCAACATGCAGGTGACGCTGTGCACGTCCGTGCCTCCCACCTCACGGTTCTCGCAGGGTCGTCACAGAGGGTCCCCGCTCACACCGCCAGGGCTTCCTCAGAGTGGCGCTGGGTCCCCAGGATGAGTGTCCCCACAAGCCAGGCGGAAACTGTCGCCTATTCTAGTCAAGCCTCAGGAGACCCATGCCGTCCCTTCTGCCCAGTGCTGTTTGTTAAAGGGGAGTCGCTAGACTGGCCTGTGTTCGGGGGAGAAAAATGAGACTCCACCTGCCCCTGGGAGGGTGACCGGGCATTTGTGGCCGTGCTTGAGCGCACCACTGAGCTGGGATGGGAGGAAGCAGCAGAGGTGCCTTGGGAAACACCCCATAGACGCTGCCTTTCACAAGCTCCAGCCTGGTGACGGAGGGCCCAGGAGGGGTGTGATTGAGGCCTCGCCGGGAGTGACCTGGGCAATGTTAGTGGGCAAGCGGGGCAAGCAGAGGGCCCCGTGCTTCACGGGCCTGCAGGATGGGTGCCTACTGCTGACCTGACCAGTGCCCTGAGTGCCACCATCTGGGGCCGATGCCTCCGTCCCCCTGTTGCGTGTCCGTCTGTGCTGTGTGGCCAGCCAAGTCTGCCTGTAGGCACAGTTCTTCCTCCATGTCCTCTGCCTGCTAGGGGCTGAGTCTTTTCAGGTGATTGGGTGGGTGAAGGGTCACTTCCTGAACTTTGCGCAGGAACAGGAGGGGGACCCATCGTGAGGATCCTATGGAGGCCATGGGATCCGACTCCTTGGGTGCAGGCCTGACCTGGGGCAGCCAGCCCCATGAGGAAGGGTGTGCTGGTGGGCAGCGCGGTTATGGGATGCTGTGTGGCTGGCGGGACCCTGGACAGGACACTGACCTTAATGCACAAACAGGGTGGTGGGTGGAGAAGGGGGCGCGGGGATGAGGCCCACTGGTCCCGGGCACCAGGCACTGGGTATTGGTAGGCCCTGCACCAGGGGCGAGAGGCTGCCCACGGGAGGGGTGGGAGCGCTGGCCTCGAGAGCCCAGGTCTGGAACCCTGCCGTGGCCTGACTGCGCTGCCCCCTCAAGACAGGACAGCTGGAGCCTCTGCTGTCGCGGTTCACTGAGGAGGAGGAACAGCAGATGACGAGGATGCTGCAGAGGATGGACGTCCTGGCCCAGGTCGAGGACCCTGGGATGTGCCGGGGTTGGGGGGCACCTGTGTCACCCGGGCCCCAGACAGACCCTCTCTCCCCGCCGTGCCCCTCAGAAAGCCAGCGAGGTGGGCGTGCGGCTGATGGTGGACGCCGAGCAGACCTACTTCCAGCCGGCCATCAGCCGCCTGACGCTGGAGATGCAGCGCAGGTTCAACGTGGAGAGGCCACTCATCTTCAACACGTACCAGTGCTACCTCAAGGTGCGCCCAGCGTCTGCTGCAGGGAGACAGGCCCCCAGGACCAGCTGCCAGTGGACCTATCCCCTGGGCCTCAGACCCCAGACAGGGTGCTGAAGGGGCAGGAGGACGATGAAGGAGCTTTTGGAGTCCACGTAACATGCCTTAGTCGCCAGATTTCGAGTGACTGTTTACTCCTGCCCTTTTTAGCTTGGTTCCCTCTAAGGGTCTGATGAAGGCTCTGGGCCCCTCCCCAGACTCGTGCGTGTGCCTCAGGGACCCTTGAGCACAATCTCTGGCGGCCACTTGGGTACCAGCCAGGTGTTTGGAGGACTCAGGGTAGGGTGGGTATAGGGGCTGCGGGGACAAGGGGAAGTGGGTGCGTAGGGTCCAGGCAGATGCTGACAGCCCCCAAGTCACCACAGCTGCTGGCCCCGGTGCCCCTGCTGACTACACACTGGGGAGTGCCCGGGCCCCAGGGAGGCCCTATGGGATGCAGGCTGGAGGGGGCCCATCCTGGTCATCCTCAACTTTCGGCTCTGGCCCACAGGACGCCTATGACAGTGTCACCCTGGATGTGGAGCTGGCTCGCCGAGAGGGCTGGTGTTTCGGGGCCAAGCTGGTGCGTGGCGCATACATGGCCCAGGAACGTGCCCGCGCCCTGGAGATTGGGTATGAGGACCCTATCAACCCCACGTACGAGGCCACCAACGCCATGTACCACAGGTGTGCTGCCTTCTTTGGCTCCCGGAGCCTCAGAGCTTCCCGGGGGCGGGGTGGGGGGGAGAAACCGGGAAGGGGCTGGAGCTGACCCGACGTGATCCTGTCTAACGTGGGAGCAACCTGGGGGTCAGAACCAATACCTCCTCTGCCTTTGTTTTACTTTTTCCAAAACCATTAAGGTTTTTTTTTTTTTTTTTAATGTAAAAGTCTACTGAACTGCCCGGGTTGATAAAGATGAGAGCTGTACCCCGGCAGCCCTCCCCAAATGGCACGAGGCCTGTTTGCTTTTTTTTGTTGTTGTTGTACGCAGGCCTCTCACTGTTGTGGCCTCTCCCATTGCGGAGCACAGGCTCCGGACACGCAGGCTCAGCGGCCATGGCTCACGGGCCTAGCCACTCCGCGGCATGTGGGATCCTCCCGGACCGGGGCATGAACCCGTGTCCCCTGCATCGGCAGGCGGACTCCCAACCACTGCGCCACCAGGGAAGCCCCCGTTTGCTTTTTAATTCCACGCCAGGATCGTCCACTGTTTTGCACCTGCTTCTGCTTCTGCCCCTGCAGGGGTTGTGCAGGCCTGACTCACGCGTCACCCTCCCCAGGTGCCTCAACTACGTCCTGGAGGAGCTGAAGCACAACGCCAGGGCCGCAGTGATGGTGGCCTCGCACAATGAGGACACCGTGCGCTTCACGCTGTGCAGGTTGGCCCCGCCCCCTTCCCGCTGGGCGCTCCTGGGTGGGCAGGAAGCGTGGGCAGGCAGTGGGTTTTGGGGGGACATCTGTGGAACGAGCTGGAGTGGCGGCTTTAGGGCCCCCAGACCCACTGAGGCTGGCTGGGCATTGTGCTGCAGTAGCCAAAAGGCTGTTTGCAGTTACTTGGGTTTTTAACACTAATACAAGACTTACTAAAGTTTCAAATTAAAAAATATATTTCATTAGGTGAAATTTAAGTGTGAAATGTTGGAGCCCTCAGATGTATTGCCTTATTTATAGACAATTTCTCAACACTTTAAACTGTGTTTAGAATTTAAGATAGTCTGTTTTCTCTTTAAACGCCTGTCCCATGGAGCATCCTTATAAGTCAGATATAGGAATGAGATGAAATAAATATACATTTTTTTCTTTTGGCCGTGTTCTGGGAGTTCCCTGACCAGGGATCAAACCCAGGCCCCAGGCAGTGAAAGCGCCAGTCCTAATCACTGGACTGCCAGGGAATTTCCAATCACCATGTTCTTTTATCTCATATCTTAACCCAAACTGGACCACAGCAGGGGTCCTAGCTCCCCCTCTCCCCGCCACAGGAAGCTGGGTGGCGGCAGTGGCCTTGCTGGCCCTTGTCTTCCCCAGGAGCAAGGCAGCCCCCGCCCCCGCAGTGGGCACCCCAAGCCCAAGGCTTGGGCCGAGTAGTGAAGGTGCAGGGCGTGCACCCAGAGGCACTTGCAGGCTCTGCCTGGAGGGTGACTCTGGTCGTCCTAAACCATTCATTAATGTCGTGCTTGTCCTTCTCATGCTGGGGCTGCTTTTTCATGGTGTGAAACTGCAACTAAAGGCCACGATGTCTAATGCTCTGCACTTGCAGCTGCCTGGCTGTGAACAGGAGCGCTGAGGCCAGCGGGGCTGCCAGGTGGAGGGCAGACTGTGTCGAGGCTCCCTCTGGAGTCCTGCTGGGCTGGGGTCAGGCTGTTTCCTTGCTGGTGGTTGGCTCTGACTGGCATCCTAGCCGGGTGGACTGTTCCGCTTTCTTCCCTCCATCCCTGGGGCCTCCTTGGACGCCCCATCCTATCCCTGGACGTGGGATGGCCAGGGACACCTTTTGTGCTCGGGGAAGATTAGTTTTGGGTTTTTTTTGTTTTGTTTTTAATTTTTGGCTGCGTGCGTTGGGTCTTCGTTGCTGCGTGCAGGCTTTCTCTAGCTGCAGCAAGTGGGAGCTATTCTTCGTTGCAGTGTGCGGGCTTCTCACTGCGGTGGCTTCTCTTGTTGCGGAGCACAGGCTCTAGGCGTGCGGGCTCAGTAGTTGTGGCTCACGGGCTCTAGAGCGCAGGCTCAGTAGTTGTGGCGCACGGGCTTAGTTGCTCAGCGGCATGTGGGGTCTTCCTGGACCAGGGCTCGAACCCGTGTCCCCTGCATTGGCAGGCAGATTCTTAACCACTGCATCACCAGGGAAGCCCCAGTTTTGGTTTCTTTGACTTTTGAAGGAACACAGGGCTGAGTTGAAAATTTTAAAAGCTGGCTTTCACTTAGGCTTAAAAGTACAATTCTGTGATGGAACCGTGATCAAAAGTGGTCTGTCCGGCACCAGGGTCCACCCCAAGACGATGTGCACAGAGAGGCCCTGGCCCCTGCCTGGCAGTGCCGACCTCCTGAGGTTTCCATCACCATCTCAGCAGCCTGTGGTTGCCCCGTTTTAGGTTTTGGTCACAGGCTAGTCCACTCAGACTGACTAGGCGAGGACAGGGAAACGTCTAAAGGTATAAACTGCCCTCAGAAGGGCTTCCTTTCACCTGATTTCTGGATCTTGCCACTGGGAGCACATATGGCCTCCCCATCTTGGCTGCGGTGGCCTTCTGCCCTAGACACGGCTCCCCCTATGCTGAGTGCCAGCTGAGTGCTTGCCCATCTCACAGGCTCCGCAGCCCACGCCAGGCCAAGGTCCACAGAGCCTTTAACACCTTGGGCTGGTCTTCCCAGGGGCAGCAGTGTGGGCCTCTGATGCCACACATTAGAGACCTCAGTCAGATTAGCTTTGGCTGTTAACAAACCAACCCAAAATACAGAGGCCTGAACACAGTATGTTCTGTGAGCCAGCAGTGTGGGCTGGGCTCTGCTTCGGGCTGCTTCTGCTGGCCTTGCCTGGGGCCCATCCTGCATCTGTATTCACATGGGGTCTGGTTGGCCCTAAATGGCCTCATTTGTGGCTGGGACAGCAAAGGGCACTGCATCACATGTCGGGTGTCCTACAGGCCAGCTTAGGCTTCTCCACAGGTGGTCTCAGGCTACCAGAAGCCCTGGAGGGGGCAAGCCTCTGCCCATGTCACATTTGCTATCGTTCTGTTGGCTAAAGAAAGTCATGCCCAGTTCACATATTGCCGGCCAGATGGAGAGAGCCTCTTTCTGTGCTGGGCAAAGCTAGTCACATGGCAGCAGGCATGGACACTGGCGGGGAAGGGGCAGCAGCAGGGGAGGGGTCAGTTTTTGCAGGATGCCACGTGAGTGTTCCCACCACCGTCAGGCAGCAACACGGTGGCAGCCCTGCTCTCACGGGGGACAGAGACATGTAAGCTGGATACCAGGGCAACATGGTGCAGACTGGGGCCCCGACCTTGGAGCCTAGCCCTGGGGGAAGGAGAGAAACGGTCTGGGAAGCCCCTCATGTGGAAGCCCAGGGTGAGAGGCACTGAGTGCTCTGGGAGCCTGGGGTGGGGCCCTGAGACAGGAGAAGGGAGGGGGACTCCACGGGCAGGGATGGGGACCAACAGGCCCAGCCTGTAGCCTGGGTGGGTGTGAGGACCCAGGCTGAACACGCCCCTGTGGGGTGGAAGGGTGGGGGCGGGCTACAGAGTGCTGGTGCTGATAGGCCGAGTCTGTATCTGCACGTGCAGGAAGCCAGAGGTAAAAACGTGGGAATCATCAATGTATAGACATTTCAAATCCTAGGAATTTTTTAAAGATCCTATGAGGGGAGGTGTGAGGATAGGAGAGGGTGTGGAGAGTTGGGGGCCCCCACCTTAACGTCTGAGTAGGAAATTCGAGCCACATCTATTAACCCCAAATGTTTCATAGCCATGTTAAAAAAAATGAAGTTAATTTTGATATACATTTTAATTAACCCCACATATCCAAAATAGTACCATTTAAACATGTTTTCAGAAAAACAGTGACATACTCTGCATTCAGTTTTCACACTGTCTTCAAAAGCCCACGTGTGTTTGACACTTGCAGTGCACTCAGTTCAGACCACCCGCCTTCCAGAGGCTCAGTTGCCACCAGTAGCTAGTGACTGCCTTACGGACAGGGCAGCCAGCAAGGGGAGGATGAGAAGCTGGAGGTGGGGTCACAGGGCTGGGAACACAGAGGCAACGGAACTCTGAGGGGTTTGAGAAGGGGATGGTGAGAGGGCTGAGAGCTTCCCAGGGCACACCAAGGGCTGGCCACTGGGTGAGTCTGCCTTGCTGGGTCACAGTGGGCAGCAGGGAAGGGGCCATCGGGGAGCAAGCACAGCAAGAGGGAGGCTGGCTGGGGAAGGGGGGCACTTGGTGGCCTTGGGCTGAGGCAGCAGCAGTAAGGAAGAGGCCTGGTCTATGCAGGAGAGAGCCTATGCCCACGCCCTACCCTGTGGGTGGGGGATCTGGGGGTAGAGGGAGGGTCTTACCCACCGCCCTGCCTGTTCACAGGATGGAGGAGCTGGGCCTGCACCCCACCGATTGCCAGGTGTACTTTGGACAGCTTCTGGGTATGTGCGACCAGATAAGCTTCCCGCTAGGTGAGCTGGGCTTCTGGTGGGGGGCGGGGGGCAGGGGCGGAGGCGCTGGGACTCACCGCCTCCACCCCTGTGTGCAGGCCAGGCAGGCTTCCCTGTGTACAAGTACGTGCCTTACGGCCCTGTGATGGAGGTGCTGCCCTACCTGTCCCGCCGAGCCCTGGAGAACAGCGGAGTCATGAAGGGCGCCCAGAGGGAGTGGCAGCTGCTTTGGCAGGAGCTCAAGCGGAGGCTCTGCACGGGCAGCCTCTTCCACCGCCCGGCCTAGTGCTGTGGCCGTGTCCCAACGCATCCTCACCTGGGCTGCAACCACCCAGGGCTACAGCCTGACCCCAACCTCACACACAACACCTTTTACATCCCAAACTGTGAGACCCCGCTGGCCCCTGCCCGTGGGCACCCAGGTGCGGGCTATGTCCGTTACCTGCCAGAGCTGCTGGGAACTGTCAGAAACCGCCCTCCAGTGAGCGAGCATGGCTGCATCTCTGCCCACCACCACGACCTTGGGCCTGAAGAACCACCTTCTGCAGGGCCCAACCCATGGGCCCTGAGCCCCACAGGTGGGCAGTGGCTGGCTGGGGAAGCTGGCCTGTCAATAAACCACTATTTCTGCAGCTAAGAGCCCTTGACTCCGGGCCCACGATGCTCTTCCCTGCAGAGCCCTCACGTGCAGTCAGTGGCAGAGGGAGTGGCTCCGACGGCCCGAGAAGCCTCACGCTCAGGCTCGGCCTCTCCTGTGTCACACACCCCCGGCACACCTTGGGCAGGGTGGACCCACCAACACCTGCCTTCAAGCCGTATTGCAGACCCGGCCACGCAGGGCACTGGATACCCTCACCTCCAACCCCACAGCTGGGGCTCAGACCAATGCAGACAGCACACTCCCCTGAGTGGGCTTGGTGCTTCCACATCCTCAGTCTCTTCCTCCCTCAGACCCTTCCTGCTGCTCTGTGCCCTTCACCCCAGTGACCCACACCAGGCTCTGGCTGCTCTGACAGCCCCAGAGTAGACTGGATGTGGCCCTAGTGCCCTGGGACTTGCCCCAGGGAGGGGCCTCTGTGACATGGGGGTGGGGGCATCTTCTGCTAATTCCTCTGTAGGCCACGGAGCCCCCAGGCAAGGGCCCTAGCTAGGCCCTGGTCACGACAGGCACCACAGAGCCGTCATGCAAGCCACGTGCAGGCCATGCTGAGGCGTCTTTATTTCTCGGAGTCACATGCAGCTCATGAGCCTTTCCTACTAGGGGGCTGCACCTGCCAAGGGAGGGGCCGAGAGCAGAACGCATCAGAAACCTGGGGCAGACAGCCGGAAGGCTGGGCCCACTCTTCCCTTTACCTTCCCACCCTAGCTTTGGACAAAAAAGCCCAGGTGAAGGTGGGTGGCAGACGCAGCCCAGGTCCACCTAGCTTCTCCTCATGGGGTGCCCCTCCTGCAAGCAGCTGGGAGGGTGGTGGCCAGACTTCAGGAAGATGAGCGCCACTCAGCTTTCTGCTGCCTTTGGTGACCGTGGGACAGGGATGTCTTCCCAGCCAAGATGGGCAGCGGCGGGTCACTGGCAGGAACCCTGCCTGCTCATAGGGCTGCCTTCCCCACCTGGCAGCCCCTCTGCTGCAGCTTCCGGATGAGTTCCAGTAGGTTCATCTGTAGCGTCAGCTCCTGGGATGCAGAGGGGCCACTGTGAGGTCCCCTTTAGCCCTGGCAAAGGTCCCAGGAAGCAGCCTCCTTTACCCAAGGACCCAGGGCAGATACCAGGAGAGCACCAGGCTTGAGCCCATGGGGCTGACTTCCAGTGAAGCCTGGCTACCGCCTGCCAGAAAGGGGCAGGTGCTGGGACTCCACCCGTGGCAGGGCCTGCAGTTGCCCTGGCTCAGCACAAATGGAGGTGTGTGCAGGGATGTAGGGGAACTGCACACGAGGCCCTGTAGGGCACAGCGAACCCGGGGAAGGTGGGCAATGCCCTGTAGCCACATGGCTTACCCTCCCGTGGCAGAGGCAGTATGACCGGCCTCCGTGCTGAGCACAACGCAGAAACCCTTCCTGGAGCCTCCCTAACTCACCACGTCCCCTGTCCCCACACACCCTGGGCCTGGGCTCCCCAGCGACCAGCTAAAACCCCATATGGAATCTAGCCTTGGGGACCAACATCCCCTGGGCTGTGCCGGGGCAGGCCTGTGCCACTGACCTGTGGGTTGGTGGTCACATAGAAGCCGGCGACCCCTGCCTTCTCCAGTGTGCTCTGCTGGTCCGCCACCTTCCGGTCCAGCTCCAGGACAATCTTCTGGTCCATCGCCCGCTGCTCCTCACGGATCCGGTGCTCCGCCGCCTGCCACGGTGAAGGCAGCTCAGGGGCTCAGCCTCCTGCCCATCAGTGCCTCACACACACATTCCTGGCCTGTCACCTCCTCTGGCCCCTCCCCACCTCCCAGTGGATCCAGCTCCCAGACTATGGATGAAGCCCGTACTGCACCCAGGTCCGTCCCTCCTTAGCCACACAGAACCCTGCAGAGGGGCTCAGGTGACCTGTCCCAAATGCCCTTACTCCAGCACCTCCTGTCAGGTGTGCTCCCTTTGCTGTGCCAGGCCTCGCCCAGCCCTGACAGCTCGGGACCACCATGAGCTGGCCAGATGCTGGCTCCACCTCTGCTGACTGTCAAGCTGGCCACCATTTCTGGGCCTTTGCATATGTTTCCTCCCCACTGGAGCTGTGGCCAAGCCCGGCTCAGCACCTCCTCCCTGCATGCCCTGGCTTGGGGCTACCTTGGGACCCTGCACATGCCTCCATATGCACCCCACCACTGGTGGCTTCTTGGTTATGGGTGGGCCTCTGTGTTGTTCCCAGGCAACCTGGGAGCAGGACTTGCTGGCTCCATCATCCCACCACTGCCCTCATCCCCAAGGCCATGGGGCACAATGGCCCCCACTCACACCTGCCCTGTACAGGCCCAGCCCATTAGGAGCTGCTGTCTCGGGGAGCAGGTGGAGGGGAGTGGGGGGATCACAGTCTCCACCCACTCCAAGCACACCTCAACCCCCAACAGTGAAGAGCCACATGTGGGCACATGCAGCCTTCGCGGCCCACCCCAGGCTGAGGCCCAGGCTGGCCAGCGGCTCCCAAACCACCCAGAGCCCCTCCTCTACGGCCCTTCTAAGCAGAGCCCAGGTGGTGCCCACCCTGCCCACACCACTACCTCTAGCTCGCGCTGCTGGGCCGCCTGGAGCACAGGCAGGTTGTGGGGCCGGCAGGCCTGCTGGGCTTCCTGGTGTTTCTGCCGCAGCGCCTGCCTGAGCACTGGAAGGGGACAAGACCAAAGGGGCATCAGCAGGTGGCAGAGAGGTAAGGAGGAGGGGGCCTGCTCCAGCTGTCCCAACACCACAAGGAAGCAGGGCAGAGGCGTAGACGTGAGGGAGGCCTGCACCGGGAGCTGGGTGGAGCTCTGGACACCCAGCCCCCAGCCCACTCAGGTGGGCCCTCACCCAGGGTACGGCCCTTCTCCAGCAGCAGGGCTCCAGGGCACTAGAGAAGGGTGAGGCCAAGCGTGTGGTATGGGGGTGGAGCCAGGGCTGCAGCCTGAGCTCAGAGAATTGGGGATAGGGAGGGGGGAGACTGCGGTCTGGAGGTTTCTAGGCTCAGATGCTGGCTACAGGCCAGGAGTCCGGCGTGACCTGCCATCATCCAAGGGACATCCACTGAGACATCCAAAAGACCACCCAGGCAAAGGCCTGGGAAAGGAGGACGAGGAGAGTGGCCTCTGCCCTGGGGTGTGGCAGTCACTCCCCCTCAGTGCTGCCCTTGGTGGTGATGAGGGGTGCAGAGCCACCCTGTACCCTATCCACGGCTCCTAGAGGGAGTAGGGCGGGCACAGACCCTGGGGGGCCCAAGGATGTGATGAAATAAAATTCATATTTTAAGGTAAGACAAGCAACATTTAAACAAAAATTTTTTTCTGCCTATCTGAGCCTCCTCCATCCCCTCCGCTGTGCATTGTGCATCTGCATTGAGCATGAACCGGACTCCCCAATGGCAGAAATACCTGCTCAACCGCAAAGATCAATTTTTCTCCTGGTGCCAGCCATGTAACTCCTTAGGAGGTAACATTCCTTTCTCAGTCCTGTAAGGGGTCATGATGACCCACCACTGGCCTTGTACGTGCAGACGTCTTTGGTGGACTTTATGGACAAGGCCACTATATCATTTCTCTTAAAGACAGCGATTGGTGCAGAACAGACAGGTCAGATGACCTGGGGAGACACTGGGCTGGAGTTCTCAGCTTAAATACTTACTGATGACCTTATTAATGTCACTAGCTATATTTCTGCCTATTTTACAAGATTATTGTTTCTTTCATGACCAAATGTGTGGCTGAGCCTCCAATAAAGATAATGATGATTAGAAGACCTGAAACAACTGACCAAATATATAGTTCTGTAAGATCAGGGATTGTAATGGTATAGCTCTAGATGTGGGAAGAAGCAACAACAGGGCAATAACAGACTAGTAGGACAGGCAGCCCAGAGGTCTTGGGCTACTGTTAGTTAACAGGGCCTAGTCTGGTAACAGCACATTGAGTGGCCTATCAAGGAAATCCTCGCCTGACCTGGGAATGAGCATTCCTAACACCGTGGGACAGATTGGTCATGAAATGCCTCCCAAACCTGGGTCAAAATTAAGACTGAAAGAGGGGCTTCCCTGGTGGCGCAGTGGTTGAGAATCTGCCTGCCAATGCAGGGGACACGGGTTCGAGCTCCGGTCTGGGAAGATCCCACATGCCGCAGAGCAACTAGGCCCGTAAGCCACAACTACTGAGCCTGCGCGTCTGGAGCTTGTGCTCCGCAACAAGAGAGGCCGCGACAGTGAGAGGCCTCACACCGCGATGAAGAGTGGCCCCCACTCCTTCGCCGCAACTAGAGAAAGCCCTCACACAGAAACGAAGACCCAACATAGCCAAAAATAAATTAATTAATTTTAAAAAAAGAATAAAGTAACACTGATTTAAAAAAAAAAAAAGACTGAAAGAGAAGGGACTGTAACAGAGAGAATGTTGCCCACCACCCAGTTCTACAAGAATCAAGTCATTAACCACTGCAGTTACTGACCTACCTGAAAGGAATTCAGGGCGAAGATTGGGATGAGGCACTTTGTGCTCTGGGAAAACTGGCAGAACTGGCCCTCAGACACTTGGATATTTTCAGGAGAAAATTTTATGAATACAGTTTGTTGCATCTTCTCATACTTAGAAATGCACTAAAACCATTAACTAAGCTATCTGTTCCTCATGAATAGCCGTAACCTTCACCAAAATCACATATATACTGGCCTCCCCCCTCACCTCTTTGGAACAGTCCTCAGAGCTTTTGGAAAGACTGTCTCCAGGTTAGAATCCTCAGGTTGGATCGACTAAAATTTTCCATTTCTTTCTTAGATTGACTATTGATTAATTTTTCAATAGATGACATGAGCCAGCAGAGGCCATGTGCCAGGGAGTCTGTGTTGCTCCAAGAGGGGCCACCACGACCACCAAGCAAAGCTTCCACAGTCCCCACTAATTGTACAGGACTGGACAGAAGAGAAAGGTAACATGGGATGGAAAGAAACCAATCACAAAACAGAACACTCAATACTATGCAGCCAAAATCCTAGACTAGTAAGTGTCAAGTGGCCAGATCTCCCTTGTGAGGAGGGGTCCCGGCTATAAGACACAAGCCCACCACTCGGTCCTCGGCAGAGACCTCACGTTACAGCCCTTCTCTGGAGGACCCCTGAGGTTCCCCAATCTCCTGTTTCTTCGCAGTGAGTGCACATCTCGACTATGGCATTTATCACACTAAGTGAGTCTGAAGCTGAGGGCCACCCTCAAGACATTTCCATAAACAAAGAGATGAGAAAGACACTCCCCAGTTAACATTTACAACGTGTGGAGGCAGGATGCAAGGAAACAGATAAATGCAGGGAAATGTCATCTTCACCCCATTTATCAACGTGGCTACAAATCTCAGGTCAACTTCCAGATTCCACGGGGCGAGCAACCAGAGGCAAAAAGAGAGCTGCACCCACTGCCCAGGCGGGGGTGTGGCCTTTGCAATGACCAAGGAAAGCAATGGCAGCCAACCACCACCTGCTAAGTCAGAGGAAGGAAAAGCAGAAAGTCACAGGCATTTTCCCGCTGCTGACAGCACAAAACCTTCCAAAGGACAAGAAGCGAAGTGTCTGAAGAGTTATCAAAACTCCCCACTAAAAGGAACCAGGGCTCCATGGAGACACAGCTTGTTCCCCTGCTGCCCCCTCCCCCTTTAAAAAAATTATTCTGAGTGCTTGATTTGCTCCCTGAGCTACTAAGCTCTGGAGATAAACAAAAATCACCAAAACGAGAGCAAATACTACTTACTGACAGCCTGCATTTGGCACAGACCCAGTCAAAGGCAGGAGGAGTGGGAAAGTTTTACGGTGGCAAAGGAGAAAGGTCCATCCTGATGGAAGGTTGCTGGTGTGGGGAAGCTGGAAGCAGGTTGTCAGAAGAGGGGCTGAGGCTGGGAAAGAACAAGAAAAGATGAGCCTGAACACCTTCCTGTACCAGAAAGCAAGAAGTGCTCCAAGAATGATGGGGACACATCAAAAGGACACAGGAGCCAGCCCACTGTTCTTCCACTGGCCAAATGTGGCATGATTTGAGCATTAAAAGGCAACAGCTATGTACTTTGGATTTGTGAGTACGCATCTCATTCCTTAATAACAATGTGTACAGGGACCTCCCTGGTGGCGCAGTGGTTAAGAATCTGCCTGCCAATGCAGGGGATACAGGTTTGATCCCTGGTCTGGGAAGATCCCACATGCCGCTGAGCAATGAAGCTCGTGTGCCACAGCTACTGAGCCTGTGCTCTAGAGCCCACGAGCCACAACTACTGAGCCCTCGTGCCACAACTACTGAAACTCATGCACCTAGAGCCCGTGCTCTACAACAAGAGAAGCCACCACAATGAGAAGACTGCGCACCACAACGAAGAGCAGCCCCAGCTCACCGCAGCTAGAGAAAGCCCATGCCCAGCAATGAAGACCCAACGCAGCCAAAAATAAATAAATAAAATATAATTATAAAAAACCAACATGTACAAAGACAACCACTCAAACATTTAGGGAAGAAGTAGTACCAATTATACACAAATTCTTCTGGAAAACCAAAGAGAACACTTCCCAACTCATCCTGTGAAGCGAGTATCTCCCTGATACTCAAACCAGACAAAAATGTTACAAGAGAACTACAGGCCAATGTCCATCACTAGCATAGAAGTAAAAATTCTTAAGATTTTAGCAAATCAAACCAACACAGACAAAAAAGAATAGTTCATCATGACTGAATAAGGTTTATCCCAGGAATTTAAAAAATCAATGTAATTCACCATCGTAACCAAAAAGCCACTTGATCATCTCAATAGATGCAGAAAAAAGATTTGACAAATCCCAACATCCATTCCTGATAGAAACACACTAATCCTGGGGCAGATGTCTATCATCTGCCCCCACAGGAAAGGGACCTCACATCACTAGGAGGAATTTTTGCTACAAACACTTAACGTGTTTATCGTCATGCTGTCCAGTTTACAGGAAACTCAGAAAGTGGAGAAAGAGGTAAAATGTCAACACGAGGAGGCAATCCAACAGATCCACAGTGGGGACGTTCTGAGGCAGAATACCCTGGACTCTTCAAAAAGTCAGCGCCACAATAAATGTTGGGAACTGTTTCAGAAGCAGAGACCAAAGTAACCAATGGCAATGCATGACCACACACTGGATCCTTATAAAGGGACAGACAATTTGAGACAAGTTTCGGTATGTGACCGTGGACTCAATGTCAGAACACACCCTGGAATGATTCATTTCTATCCATTGTGGTTACAGAGGAAAGCGTTCTTGTTCTAGATCGCTGGTTCTCAGTACTGGACCAAGGCTGACCCCCAGGCATGTCTGGAGACATTTCTGGCTGTCACTATTGGGGGAAGGTGCCACTATCATCTAGTAGTTAGAAGCCAAGGATGCTTTTAAACATTCAGGAAAGAACCATTAAGACCTGTCCAAGGACTTCCCTGGTGGCACAGTGGTTAAGAATCCACTTGCCAAAGCAGGGGACATGGGTTCAAGCCCTGGTCCGGGAAGATCCTGCATGCCGCAGAGCCCGTGCACCACAACTACTGAGCCTGTGCTCTAGAGCCTGCGAGCCAAAGTACTGAGCCCGCGTGCCACAACTACTGAAGCCCGTGCGCCTAGAGCCCGCGCTCCACAAGAGAAGCCACAACAATGAGAAGCCCGCGCACTGCAACGAAGACCCAATGCAGCCAAAAATAAATAAATAAAGAAGAAAAAAAGAAAACCTGTCCAGCCACAAATGCCAACAGCGCTGCTGTTGAAAACCCTGGTCTAGAGGAATGCTGAGGACCCCTGGTGAAGCCCTGTGGTGTTGCACATACTTACGGACACAAAGAACTTTTGTCAAAACTTCAGTTACGGAGGAGTGTAGCTGGAGAACGTATAAGTATTCATTATATCATACTTCCAACTTTTCTAAATACTTAACCTTTTTCAAGTAAATAAAAAGTTGGGGAAAAATAAAATAAGGAAGGTGGGAAATCTGAGGGGGCGGGAAGAGCTGCCCAGCATACCTCGCAGGAAGGGGCTCCGGAGGCCCCTCCCATTCCCAGTAGGGATGCCTGGGAGGGGCCAAGGCTCCCAAGGCTTTGGCCAAACGCGTGGCTCAAGTGGAAAAGTTTTCGGGTTCTGGAGGGTGCCTCAGGGCTCAGTGCAAGGGAACTTGATGCGCGGTGGAGAGCGAACTGACACTGAAGGGCACTGCAGAGCTGTCAACACTGCGGGGCATCACTGCGGGCGGCCAACCGCCAACACCAGACCTGCCAGTGGGCTGACCAAGCACAGAGGCCTCGGGCCATCCTGCCTGGAAGGGGAGTGAGGGCACGCGGGAGCGCGAGCAGGGAGTTTCTGGATGTCCTGTGAAAAGATGACTGTGCAACTGACAAAGTAAAACCGACTCGACCCATTTGTCATCAGAGGCCCCGCGCCCTCGATCCGGTCAATTTCAAGGGCTTCTTTCGAACGGTATCCGCGGAAGGCCTCCGCCCGCAGAGACCGGAACTGCCCGGGCAGGCCGAGCTCCCGCGCGGGGAGCTGGGCCGTCCCGTCGCCCCCGCGCACCTCGGTGCTCGTTCTGCAGCCGCAGGCGCTGGTTGTACAGGCTCTTCTCGGTGAGGTGCTGGATGTCCAGCAGCCCCTGCACGATCTCGAAGACGGTGCCGTCGAGGAGCGCCAGGGCCAGGTCACTGAGCGTGGTGTAGGACAGGCGCTGCTGGAAGGAGCTGCGGGAGGAGGGCGCGGTGAGCGGGGCGGGGCAGAGCCGCCTGCCCGCGCGCCCCGCCCACCCCCCGCGCCCCGAGGCCGCGCACCTGGGCAGCTCCTTGACCAGGCCCTGCAGCGCCGACAGCAACTGGTAGTGCCGCTCCTGCTGCCGGGCTCCGTCCACCGCCTCCTCCAAGGCGCCGGAGTACAGCTCCATGGCTCCCGCACCCCGCCAGCCACCGCCGAAGCGACGCGCGCCACCTACGTCAGTCCCCAGCGCGGCGCGCCCCGCCCCCTTTCACGACAGTTCTGAGCACAGCGCGACCCGCCTTTGCGTCATCCACAAGGAGGCTGTCTCTGCCCCACCGGGGAGCGTCCCGCATTGTCCCCGCCCCTTACCCTGCCTCCCCGCCCACGCGACCTCGGAGGCTACTCCACAGCCTCAAAATCGCGAGATTTCTGAGAATTTTCCCCCGCCCGCGCGGTGGGCGTGGACCGAGGCCCCGCCCCCGCCCCGCATTGTAGACTATGCTATAGGCAGCCTGTGCTTTTTTTTGCTTCAGTTGGCTATTTTTCTGGAATCAAATTACAGTAGTGATTAATAGATTTTATTTTTTATATCTGGAGAAAAGGATTTGTTAGTTTTATAATTTTTCTTAAGAACAAGCATATGTATTTTAGTAGCTCCATTGCATTAGAACAGTTTTAACTCACAGTGACTTGTGAAATCCACCTTCTCCAGGCCTGTGTGTTGAGAGCTTCCTGTCTTATCAAGTCATGGGTGGAGAAGAAGAGGCTGTCCTGTTAGGTGGCAGGACGTTTACAAGTGGCACTGCTTCTTCTAAAACATTGGTTCTTTTCAGACTTTTCAATTTTACACAAAGGCTAGAGTAAAATGGTAACAGTAAACCCGCCAACTAAAAATTGGCACTTGCCATCTACCTCTACAAGGATTAAATCCCAAGACTGTTGCAAAAATCTTGGCTCCCTGTGCACCGATGCCAAATAAAAATATGGAGACAGAGGTTTGGAAGATAGGAAGTAGCGAGGCTTAATTTTCTTTGCCAGGCAAAGGGAAGACAGTAGGCTAGTGCCCCTAGAACTGTGCCCCACCCCGCCAACCTCCCTGGGGAATTACAGGGATTCTTATAGGGGAGTTCGCAATCCGAAGTGAGTGACAAGGATCAAAATGGTGAAGGTCATGCATTCTTCTTGCATTATTTCAAAAGAGTCACAGCTGGAGTCAAGCAACCCGGTAATTGCGTCCGGCAGCTCGGTAATTGGGTCCGTTAGTCTCTGGGTTATCGGTCTGCAATCTCCTTTCTGAAATGCAAACAACAAGGGGTGATTTGCTACAAGAGGTTACAGGGGGAGCAAATACCAGGTGCAGAATGTAAATTACAAAGGATTGGGGGTGACAGGTTAGCTTTGTGAAGGACAATTCTAACTACAGGCACTACAGATTAGTAACAGTTAAAATAAAACTAGGATTAACTCTTTCAGGCCAGGTTGTTTCTTCTCTAGCCTGTTCACTGTTCCCTTTATTTTCCTTGTTCTCAGGAGAGGGGAAACTTCATTTTTAGTTTTGCTGCAGCAATCCTTATCCTAAAAAAACCTCATGATTTCTTTTTTCTTAAATAAATTTATTTATTTATTTTTAATTTATTTTTTATTTTCGGCTGTGTTGGGTCTTCGTTGCTGTGCGCAGGCTTTCTCTAGTTGCAGTGAGCAGGGGCTACTCTTGGTTGCAGTGCACGGGCTTCTCATTGTGGTGGCTTCTCTTGTTGCAGAGCACGGGCTCTAGGCGCGCAGGCTTCAGTAGTTGTGGCTCACGGGCTTAGGTGCTCCGCAGCATGTGGGATCTTCCTGGACCAGGGCTCGAACCCTTGTCCCCTGCATTGGCAAGCAGATTCTTAACCACTGCGCCACCAGGGAAGTCCCCAAAACTCGTGACTTCTTAAGGACAAATATTTTCTGACTCCCACCGGAGTTAATAACAATTATTGCCAGGCAACTTTTAACAACCTTGTGTCTTTTTGTCTTTATAAGCCCCTGACCCTTTCTCTTCCCTAGAACACTCTTTAAGGGTTACCTGAATCTATGTATCCTGCCAACTAAAAATTGTCACTTGCCATCTGGCTCTGCAAGGATGAGGTCACCAGCCACTGCAGTCTCAAAACACACCCTGAAAGGAGTTCAGGGTAGAGATCAGGAATGAGGCACTCTGCTCTGGGAAAACTGGCAGAACAGGTCTTCAGACAGGAGATTTTATGAGCCGAATTTCTTGCATTTTCTCATATCGAGAGAAGCAGTAGCATCGGGACTTCCCTGGTGGTCCAGTGGTCAATGATCTGCCTTCCAATGCAAGGGACACGGGTTCGATTCCCTGGTCGGGGAACTAAGATCCCACACGCTACGGGGCAACTAAGCCCACGCGCTGCAATTACTGAGCCCCCACTCTGCAACTAGAGAAGCCCGTGTGCTGCAACGAAGAGCCCACACGCTGCAAATGAAAGATCCCATGTGCTGCAACTAAGACCCCATGCAGCCTAATTAATTAATTTTTTAAAAAGAAAAGCACTAAAATCATAAACTGAGACATCTGCTCCTCGTGACTAGCAGCAACTGCCTCATGACCAGCTGACCAGCTGCAATCTTCTGCCAACATGTGTGCTTGATTGCACATAGCTCCCTTCACCAAAATCACATATATACTGACCCCCCCCACCCCAACCTCTTCAGAGCAGTTCCTCAGGGCTATCTCAGAGGCTGTCTCCCAGGCTATAGTCCTCATTTTGCCCGCAAATAAAACATAACTCACAACTCTCACGTTGTGCTTTTTTTTTTTCCAGTGGACACTCCCAAACACAATTCTTAAGATCCCAAATAAACCCTTTCCCTGTTTGCAGTCTCCTGTATTTTATTTTTTTTGGTTATCACACTTAGCATTATACATCTAAGATTCATCCATGTTTTTGCATAGGTTGATGGTTCATTTCTTTCCATTGCCAAATAGTATTTAATTGCATGTGTATGGGAGGAAAAATAATTTTCCCTCTATACTTCTGTGTTCTTAGTTGAGATCACTCCTATAAGATACATTAACAAAAGAAAAACAATCAGAAGCTTAATAACGTACATACCTCCTGTGAATTTGGGAGATACCCAGGAAAACTAAGTAAGTCCCTGAAATGGCCCAAGCCAGCTCCTCACATGCCATCCTCAGCTAAAAACAAAAGAAAGGTGTTAGGGGAGGGGGGAACCCGGTTAAAGGAGGTTATCAGGCAAAGCACAGTAAAAAAAAAAGGGTATGGTTGTTACGCAGATTTAAGTTCGGGCCTTCTCCACCGATAAGAGTTTCTTGAGATAGTCACCCTTCTATTCCTGGTACTGAGAGGGAGACACCTTTATAAATGTAGATTTCCATTATAAATGTAAATTTTCCTCCCTAAAAGGGTAACTTCTACTCGAATTTCAGAGATTCTCCTGTGTCTACTTTTTTTTTTTTTTTTTTTTTTTGCTGTACACGGGCCTCTCACTGTTGTGGCCTCTCCCATTGCGGAGCACAGGCTCCGGACACGCAGGCTCAGCGGCCATGGCTCACGGGCCCAGCCACTCCGCGGCATGTGGGATCCTCCCGGACCGGGGCACGAACTCGTGTCCCCTGCATCGGCAGGCGGACTCTCAACCACTGCGCCACCAGGGAAGCCCTGTGTCTACTTTTTTAAATTAATTGGTTCAAAATAATCCTTACGCCAAAGAGGCATATATGGGGGTGTCATATTCCACTCCCCTTAACATGGATGTGCAAGTTTTTGTTTGAAACCCTGTTTTCAATACTTTGGTGTCTATAACTAGGAGTTACATTGTTGCACCATATCGTACTGTACATTTACCTTTTTGAGGAAATATCAAAATATTATACACACATAGGCTGCACCATTTTACATTTCCACAAGCAATGGTTAAAATTTCCATTTGCAAAAAAAAAAAAAAAAAGAAAAAAGGGCTTCCCTGGTGGCGCAGTGGTTGAGAGTCCGCCTGCCAATGCAGGGGACACGGGTTCGTGCCCTGGTCCAGGAAGATCCCACATGCCACGGAGCGGCTGGGCCCATGAGCCATGGCCGCTGAGCCTGCGTGTCTGGAGCCTGTGCTCCGCAACGGGAGAGGCCACAACAGTGAGAGGCCTGCGTACCGCAAAGAAAAAAAAAAAATTACATTTGCTTTACCTTGTTGCCAATATTCATTATTTTTTATTTTTCTTGACAATAACAATTCTAGTGTGTTTGAAGGGGTATTGCATCGTGCTACTCATTTGCATTTCCATCATGACTACTGATGTTTGACATTTTTTCATGTCCTTGCTGACCATTTGTATATCTTGTCTGGAGAAGAGTCAGGTCAAGTCCTTTGTGCGTTGTAAAAATTGAGTTCTTTGTGTTTTTGTTGTTAAGTTTCTTTTTAAAAAATTAATTAATTAATTTTTTTGGGCTGTGTTGGGTCTTTGTTGCTACACGCAAGCTCTCTCTAGTTGTGGTGAGCGGGGGCTACTCTTCGTTGCGGTGTGCGGGCTTCTCATTTTGGTGGCTTCTGTTACTGCGGAACATAGGCTCTAGGCGCGAGGGCTTCAGTAGTTGTGGCGCACGGGCTTAGTTGCTCTGCAGTATGCGGGATCTTCCCAGACCAGGGTTCGAACCTGTGTCCCCTGCATTGGCAGGCGGATTCTTAACCACTGTGCCAGGAGAGAAGTCCCTGGTAAGTTTCTTGATATATTCTAAAAATAGACTTTTATTAGATATAAAATGTGCAAACATTTCCTTCCATTCTGTGGGCTGTCTTTTCACTTTCTGGATAGCATTTTTGATATGATAAAGTTTTTAACTTTGAGGAAATCCTATGTATCTATTTTTTTCTTTCATCGCTTGTACTTTCGTGTCAGATCTAAGAAACTATTACTAAATGTAAGATGATAAAGATTTATTCCCTTGGTTTATTTGAGAGATTATAGAGACATCCCTCAGTATCCACTTTGCTAGGGTTTAGGTCTGTGGTCAGAGTCAGTGTCAGGGCTTAGGGGTCAGGGTTAGGGTTAGGATTATGGTCAGAGTTGGAGAATCAGGATAGAGGGTGATGGTTAAAGGGTCAGGGTCAGAGATTAGAGTTTAGGTGTCAGGATCGAGGGTCTAGAGTCCAAGGTTAGGGGTTGTTAGGTTTAGGGTTATAGGTTAGGGGTTAGGGTTATAGGCTGTGGTGTTAGGATTAGATTTAGGTTTAAGCATAACCCACCCTCATCCCCCTTCTCCTTCTCTGAGGCTTCCAGGATGGACATTATTCTCCCAGGGTCACACATTAGTCAGGTAGGTGAGCTGTATCATTGTGTTTCTGCCCGCCAGTCTTGGGCTCTGAGAGAAGAATGAATGTCTGTACTTGTCTCTGTTTCGAATCCAACTCGACCTCAGTCAAGTGTTATGGAGGGCATCAGAGATCAAGCAGTTTCTGTCGGCCTTCCCTCCTGCCTGGAAAGGATGGTGCTGGCCCCACTCTGCCTGGGCAGACCTAGGTTCCAGCACAGCTCTGACGTGAGGGCACTCAGAAGACATGTGCAGATTTATTCAGGACTGGGTGCAGTGACTGGCTGGCCCTCAGGCGCTGCCTTTTTGAGGGCAGCTGAGGCCCTCCTGGGACTTGATGAATCCTTTGTCCCATCTGAGCGGGCATCAGTAGAAAATCAAGTCTCAGACAGGATAGCCCTTGACCTCTGAGCATCCAGGCAGGCATCTGTGGTTCTCCAGCTCAGGCCAGCCTGGGCCCTGTCAAGCTCTTGTTGCCAATTACTGAGCCGACCATGCAGCTGTGCAATTGAACAGCTACCTGGGCAGCATAGACATCCCCCTGGATGTTTCAGTTCCCTACAACCATGTGATTGAGAGAAGTGTCTCTTCCCTCACAGCCTCGTAGCTGGCCAAGAGAGGTAATAACCCTCTGAACATGGAGTGTGGCCCTGGCCACAACATCCAAACAGCAGCTATTACCCTAAAATTCTTTGGCTTTCCAGTTGTAATAAACTTTGACACTCATAATCGTTAAGACTCAAAGATATGGGGGCCACTGGGCCTCCCAATGGGCAGTTTCTCACTGAGGCCACATGGTCTCAGTGAGCCATGTGAGTTTAGGGCTCAGCCCCTGTGTCCTCCAGAAAGCTTGCCAACTGTGGATTGTGTGGCATGGAATAACCCTTGAAGCTCCCACTGCTTCACTGAGCAAGAGTTTACTTACCACCCAGCATTTGGTCTCAGCTCTTTGTAAGGGAGAGAGAAGAGACTGGAAATAAGCAATTTTGTTCTTCAGGAATGGGTGATTAATGTGGCCAGGGGGCAGGTGTGACTCCTGGGCTCCCACCACCAGGGACGTGAATGAAGTCTGTGTGCCTTTTGCAGCACACGGGCAATCAGGGCCAGCCTCTGATGTGAGGACCCGATGCCCAAAGCAAGAGCCTGGAGTTTACCACCAACAGCAAAGTTGCTATTTTAGCAAGTGGAAGAGCTTCTTGCCATCAAGGGAGGACAGCAAGAGCCGTGGATGGGTGGCTGCAGCCCTGACCCTAACTGAACCCCTTCCTTCTTTGGGCTTCAGATTCCACAGCTGTGCAGTGATCTGTCAGTGATACAGAAGCAGCTGCTTTCCCTGACTGGGTATCTGTTCTCATGGCCAAGTCCAGCAGCTCAGCTTTCCTTGGGGGAACTGCTTGTTACCTGCTTCCAATCCAAACATTTCCAGAGGGCAGACCCCACATTCCACCCACATTGAAGATGGGCTTCTGATCCACGTCTAGCCAATCCTATGTTCTATCCTCTTGGTGCTCTGATGGGTTCAAGAATGAGAATGTGACCCAAGCCAAAGGCATTTTAGACCATGGCTTTTCATGGGAAGGAGAGACCCTTTCTGGTAAAATGGACATTGAGTGGTATCAGCCTGGAGTTGCTCCAGGAGGCCCTGGATGCAGTGAGAGAGACTGTTCCTGTGAATGGGGCCACCCCAAAGCAGGACAAAGGATTGGTGAGAGACCAGATCACACTGCAAGAGAGTGTTTTCTACAGAACTGTCACAATTAATGAACAAATATCGATACCTTATTATTAACTGAAGTCCATATTTCATTTAGGTTTCCTTCATTCTAACTTTTTGTCTTCCAGGATGCCATCCAGGGTATCACGTGACATTTAGTCGTCATGTCTGTTTAGGCCCTTCTGGGCTTTCACAGTTTCTCAGACTCTCCTTGTTTCTGTGACACTGACATTGGTGAGGAGGTCTGGTCAGGTATTTTGTAGACTGTCCTCTGCTGGGATTTACTTGGTGTTTTTCTCATGATTAGGCTTGAGTTATGGGTTTTGAGTAAGCAGATCACAGAGGTAAAGTGATTTCTCATCACTTTATATCAAGGGAACAGGCTCTCAAGGCAACTTATCACTGTTAATATTAACTTTGGTCACCTGCCTGAGGTAGTGCTTGTCAGATTTCCCCACAATGAAGTTAATTTTTTTCCCATTTCCATACTGTGTGTCTTCCTTAGGAGGAAGTCACACTGGGAACCAGCACCTATGGGGGCGGGAGTTAGATTCACCTCCACACTCTGTGGATGGCTGAGTGTCTACATCAATTATTTGGAATTCTTCTACATAGGAGATTTCTATTCAACCCCATTCATAAAAAAAACCCTATGCAGTTACTTATTTTTACCAACATGGACACCTATGGATAGTTTTTTTATTTTTATTTTTTAAACTTTGTGTTATTATCCAGCAATCCAGATTTGGATGCTAAGTTCATTCCCACTTTGGCTATTGAGAGTTCTTTCCATTGGCTCCTGTTTTCCTTTGACATCATTTCATCTTGTGGATTTGTTTTCTTGGTACTTCCTTTCTGATACAAGATTCAAGATTGGCCTGGCTCATATATTTACTGTCTCAGTCCTAGTGTCAGCCATTTCTTCAAAGAGCTCTGGTTCCTTTTACTAGAAAATGGTATTTAAAAGTTACATATAACTTCCCGGGCGGCGGGGACGGAGGTGGGCTTGGCGGGTCCGCGAAGCCTCGGGACCGGAGCCGGGATCCCCGCCCGCCCCAGCGCTCGCCGCCGGCCGAGCCCTGCGCCCGCGCCTCCGTCCAGGGTCGCGGTGGCCGGAGGTGTGCCCAGGTCCCCGGGACAGGCGGGCGCAGAGGTCGCTTGTGTTGGGGCGGGGGTTGCGGTGCGACGAGGTTCCGGCGCCTCCGCGGAGCATCGCAGGTCCGGTCGGGGGATGGGGGCGCCGCGGCTTGCTATGTTCTCCGCACTTTCCCGGCTCTGAAGCCTCAAGAACACGGCTAGGCAGCAGTAGTTTAATGGGGAAATTGCCTGCTGGGAATTAGGGGCCTGCTGGGGTCTCAGTTCTTGGCTGGCCCCGGAACACGAGGTTGCCATGCGTGTGACGGCAGCAGGTAGGAGTGAACCGCTGGTGCAGTGATGAGCAGGAAAGGAAGGACACTGGCTGTTGGCCTGTGAACCTAGGCAAGAATGACCAGCCAACACAATCCAGACCAAGGTCTGTGGGCCCAGCTCGGTCCTGTGCGGCTGGTCAGTGGAAATGACCTGCAGGTGTGGCTCTTGTCACTCTCGGACTGGCTTCAGGACAGATCCTGCTGATGAGCCCAGGGCACCGCCCTCAGTTCTCCAGGAGAGTGCACCTGAGTAGAGCCAGGGGGGTGTGCCCAACTCAGCACTGTGACCACGCATGTCCAGTCTGCCGGCAAGGGCAGTGGGGAGCCGGGGGAAGTCATGGCCTTGGGAATGTCCTCTGATGAAAAAGCACCTGCAGGCTTATAAAATAACTTTTGTGTGGAACGTTGGTGTGTTGGAAAGCAGTTCTGTGTGCTTTTCCCCCGTGATGTGGATCAGCAGTGCTGAGGCAGCAGGTGTGATGCAGAAGTGTGAGCAGAGACTGTCTGGAATCCCCAAACTCCAGGGAAACTAGAGGTGACAGCAAGCCAGTGAAGAGAACAGGAGTTAGGGGGCCGGTGGCAGTGGCGGCAGCCCAGCAGGTGCTCCTCGTCTCAAGGCCCTAATCCTGGCTCCAGCAGGGTGGTCAGGGGAGCTGCAAAGTCTTCTGGGCGAGCAGAGCTCACAGTCCTGAGCTGTTCTTCGCTGTGTTTGGGTCATCTCCCCCCATCCAAGGGGAGAAATCTAGATGGGGTTTAAGAATTAGTGCTTTAAGAATGTGGATCTCATAGTTGAAAACTTGGAACACGTGTTTTCAGCACAAGGTGTTAAAGTGAATGGAAGGATTTAACACCTTTTCAAGGAGGGTGTCTCCATGTGGGCAGAACTAGAGAATAAATGGGTCTTGAATTAAGAAAACAAATAAAAAACAAAAAAACCCAAACATGGTTACCAAAGGGCACACAATGGTTCTCTAACATAGTATCCTAAGTGAAAGAAGCCAGGCTCAAAAGGATGCATACTGTATGACTCCACTTATATAATATTCTTGTAAAGATAAGACTATAGGGACAGAAAATAGATCAGTGGCTATGAAGTGGGGGAGGGACCAACTACAAGTGAGTATGGGAGAATTTCCTAGCATAATGCAGTTGTTCTATATCTTGATTGTGGTTTTTACATAACTATATACATTTGTCGAAATAGGTAGAACCATGCAATAGAATAGGTGAAATTTATAATTATGTAATTTAGAGTTATACCTTAAATAAAAATACAGTAAAAAACCTTTCCAAGAAAACCGTAAAAAAAAAAAAAAGAAGACAAGGGATAAATTAGGATGATGGGATTAACAAATACAAACTATTTCATATAAAACAGATATTCAACAAGTATCTATGTACACAAAGGAAGGGCTATCAATGCTCTCTAATAACCTACATGGGAAAAGAAGCAAAAGATGCATAGATATATGTACATGCATAACGGAGAAGATTTTCTTTCCTACAAAATACACAACATTGTATATCAATGTTACTCCAAATAAAATAAAAATTAATCTAATTTAAAAATGATGGGGCTTCCCTGGTGGCGCAGTGGTTGAGCGTCCGCCTGCCGATGCAGGGAACACGGGTTCCTGCCCCGGTCTGGGAAGATCCCACATGCCGCGGAGCGGCTGGGCCCGTGAGCCATGGCCGCTGAGCCTGCACGTCCGGAGCCTGTGCTCCGCAATGGGAGAGGCCACAGTGGTGAGAGGCCCGTGCACCGCAAAAAAAAAAAAAAAAAAAAATGATAATGAGAGAGACGATTTGGGTGTATATTCTGGTACATTCCACTCTAACTTACAAGGGCCAAAGAGGATTTTTCCTAAGGCTCTGGTTGCCGGGAAAACCACAGTTGGGCCTGAGGAAATCCTGCTATTTGTGGCCGTTTCCCACAAAAGCAACCTCAAAAAGATTGCTTATGGGTAATGATATTCACAAGGACTGCTAGGCTCTAAATGATACCTTCCCTAAGAAATGTCCAGGGGTAAGTGTTCAAAATGATTGAAAACAGGGAAGACTATCAAAAAGGCAATTTCAACAGGTAAATTCTACTCACACTGTTTTTGAAGAAAAAAAGCCCATGAAAATATGCTCAACATAGCATTTAGCAGACACATGCAAATCAAAACTACAACGAGAGATCTGCTTCCACTGGTCTAAAACACCATCACCAAACTTTCCAATGAATAAATGGTGGAGAGGGCATGGAGAATAGGAAATCATTTTATGGTGCTGGTGGGATGTAAATGGTAACAGCCACTGTAGAGAACATTATAGAAGTGCCTTTAAGATGTAAAAAAAAAAATCTACCATATGATCCAGTATTGCTACCCCTAAGAATATACACGGAAAGAACCAGAATTCCAAAAGAACGTGCATGCAAGCGTGCACTGCAGCACCATTTACAATACCCAAGATGTGGAGACATACAAAATGTCCATGGACAGATGCACAGATAAAAAAGACGTGATACATGTACACAATGGTATATGACTCTGCCATGTAAAAGAGTGAAATAATACCTTTTGCAGGAACATAGAGAAAACTAGAGATAATCATACTAAGTGAAGTCAGTCAGAATCAGAAAGACAAATATTATATGATATCACTTATAGTTAGAATCTAAAAATACATATCACTGAAATAATTTAGAAAACATAAACAGACTCAGGGACTTAAAAAGCAAACATATGGTTACCAAAGGGGACAGAAGGGGACAAGGGATAAATTAGGAGGACAGGATTAACAAATACAAACTATTACATATAAAACAGATATTCTACAAGGATCTATGTATACCAAGTAAGGGTTATCAACATTCTCTAATAACCTATATGGGAAAAGAAGCCGAACATACATTGATAAACGTATATGTATGAATGAAACTGATTCTGTCAACCTGCAACGTACACAACAGTGTATATCATTGTTACTCCAATAAAAAGTAAAAATTAGGGCTTCCCTGGTGGCGCAGTGGTTGGGAGACCGCCTGCTGATGCAGAGGAAGCGGGTTCGTGCTGCGGTCCGGGAGGATCCCACGTGCCGCGGAGCGGCTGGGCCTGTGGGCCATGGACGCTGGGCCTGCGCGTCCGGAGCCTGTGCTCCGCAGCGGGAGAGGCCACGGCGATGAGAGGCCCGCGTACCGCAAAAAAAAAAAAAAAAAAAAGAAGTAAAAATTAATCAAATTAAAGAATTGATAATGAGACACAAGATTTGGGTGTTTGTTCTGGCACATTCCTCTCCAATTTACAAGACACAAACAGGGTTTCCCCTAAGGCTCTGGTTGCAAGGGCAACCAGAGTTGGGCCCCAGAAATTCTGCCGCCTTGTGGCCATTTCCCTCAAAAGCAACCTCAAAATGACTGCTTATGGGCACTTAATATTCACAGCGACTGCTGGGCTCTAAATGATACTTGCCCTCAAAAAAGATCCAGGCCTAAAAGTTCGAAAATAATTGAAGACATTGCACTCTTTCCAGAAGGCAATTTCGACAGGTAAATTCTACTCAACACTGATTATGAATAAAAACAGCCCATCAGAACATGCTCTACAAAGCAATTAGCAGAGACATGCAAATCCAAACTACACCGAGGGATCACTGGCACTCGTGTGAATAACCATTATCAAAAACTGACAATGAATCAATGGTGTAGAGGGTATGGAGAAAAGGAAACCCTTTTATGGTGATGGTGGGATGTAAATGGTAACAGCCACTACAGAGAACATTATGGAACTGCATTTAAAAAGTAAAAATAGTGCTACCATATGATCTGGCAGTGCTGCCTCTAAGACTATATGCAGAGAATACCGGAAATCAAAAAGACACATGCACCCAAGCATGCACTGCAGCACCATTTACAATACCGAACATGTGGAGACATACAAAATGTCCACAGACAGATGAACAGATAAAAAAGGTGTGATACATGTACACAATGGTATCATTCCGCCATGTAAAAGAATGAGATAATGCCATTTGCTGGAACATAGATAAACCTAGAGGTAATCATATTATGTAAAGTAAGTCAGAATCAGAAAGATAAATATCATGATATCACTTATAAGTGGAATCTAAAAATAAACACCATTGAAATGATTGAGAAAACATAAACACACTCAGGGATTTAAAAAGAAAATATATGGTTACCAAGGTGGACAGAAGGGGTCAGGGATTAATCAGGAGGATGGGATTAATAAATTCAAATTATTTCATATAAAAAAGATATGGAGGGCTTCCCTGGTGGCACAGTGGTTAAGAATTGCCTGCCAATGCAGGGAACATGGGTTCAAGCCCTGATCTGGGAAGATCCCACATGCTTCAGAGCAACTAAGCTCGTGTACCACAACTACTGAGCCTGCACTCTAAAGCCTGTGAACCACAACTACTGAGCCCACACACCACCACTACTGAAGCCCACACACCTAGAGCCCACGCTCCGCAACAAGAGAAGCCATAGCAATGAGAAGCCCACACGCTGTAACGAAGAGCACCCCCACTTGCCGCAACTAGAGAAAGCCTGAGCACAGCAACAAAGACCCGACGCAGCCCAAAATAAATAAATTAAATAAATAAATTTTAAAAAAGATATGGAGCAAGGTCTTACATATACCAAGGAAGAGCCATCAACTCTAATAACGTATATGGGAAAAGAAGCCGAAGGGGCATAGATATATGTAAATGTTTAAAGGAAAAAGATTCTCTATACCCACAAACAACACAACATTGTATATCTGTGTTACTCCAATAAAAAATAAAAACTAATGTAATTTATTATTTTTTTAAATAAATTTATTTTATTTCTGGCTGAGTTGGGTCTTCGTTGCGGTGTGTGGGCTTCTCATTGCGAGGGCTTCTCTTACTGCGGAGCATGGGCTCTAGGCACACAGGCTTCAGTAGTTGTGGCTCACCGACTCTAGAGCACAGGCTTAGTAGTTGTGGCGCATGGGCTTAGTTGCTTCACAGCATGTGGGATCTTCCCAGACCAGGGCTCGAACCCATGTTCCCTGCATTGGCAGGCAATTCTTAACCACTGCGCCACCAGGGAAGCCCAATTAATGTAATTTAAAAAGTGGTAATGAAATATCAAAAAAACAACCCAATCCAAAAATTGGTAGAAGACCTAAATAGACATTTCTCCAAAGAAGATAAACAGATTGCCAACAAACACATGAAAGAATGCTCAACATCATTAATCATTAGAGAAATACAAATCAAAACTACAATGAGATATCATCTCACACCAGTCAGAATGGCCATCATCAAAAAATCTACAAACAATAAATGCTGGAGAGGGTGTGGAGAAAAAGGAACCCTCTTGCACTGTTGGTGGGAATGTAAATTGATACAGCCACTATGGAGAACAGTATGGAGGTTCCTTAAAATACTAAAAATAGAACTACCATATGACCCAGCAATCCCACTACTGGGCATATACCCTGAGAAAACCTAATTCAAAAAGAATCAAGTACCACAATGTTCACTGCAGCTCTATTTACAATAGCCAGGACATGGAAGCAACCTAAATGTCCATCGACAGAGGAATGGATAAAGAAGATGTGATACATATTACTCAGCCATAAAAAGAAACGAAATTGAGTTTTTGTAGTGAGGTGGACGGACCTAGAGTCTGTCATACAGAGTGAAGTAAGTCAGAAAGAGAAAAACGAATACTGTATGCTAACACATATATATGGAATCTAAAAAAAAAAAAAAAAAAAAAAAAAACGCCTTGAAGAACCTAGGGGCAGAATGGGAAAAAAGACACAGACCTGCTAGAGAATGGACTTGAGGACATGGGGAGGGGGAAGGGTAAGCTGGGACGAAGTGAGAGAGTGGCATGGACATATATACACTACCAAATGTAAAATAGCTAGCTAGTGGGAATCAGCTGCATAGCACAGGGAGATCAGCTCGGTGCTTTGTGACCACCTAGAGGGGTGGGATAGGGAGGGTGGGAGGGAGGGAGACATAAGAGGGAAGAGATATGGGGATAAATGAATATGTATAGCTGATTCACTTTGTTATAAAGCAGAAACTAACACACGATTGTAAAGCAATTATACTCCAATAAAGATGTTAAAGAAAAAAAGAAGACAGAAAAATAATTTTTGTAAAGAAAACAACTCTTTGTAACATGAATAAAAGCTAATCAGTTCTATGCATCCAAAAAAAAAAAAAAAGTGGTAATGAGACACAAAATTTGGGTGTTTGTTCTGGCACATTCCACTCCAATTTACAAGCCCCAAACAGGATTTCCAGGAAGGCTCTGGTTGCTGAGGCAACCAGAGTTGGGCCCGAGGAGATTCTGCCGCCTTGTGGCTGTTTCCCGCAAAAGCAACCTCAAAACGATTAATTATGGGCATTTAATATTCACAAGGACTGCTGGGCTCTAAATGACACTTGCCCTCAAAATATGTCCAGGCCTAAATGTTTGAAAATAATTGAAAACACGACACACTTCCCAGAAGGCAATTTCAACAGGTAAATTCTACTCACACTGTTTATGAAGAATAACAGCACAAGGAACATGCTCAACATAGCAGTTAGCAGACACATGTAAATCAAAACTACAATGAAGGATCAGCTTGCACGGGTCTAAAACACCATCACCCAAATTTACAATGAATAAATGGTGAAGAGAACATGGAGAAAGGACATGGTTTTATGTTGCTTGTGGGATGTAAATGGTAAGAGCCACCATAGAGAACATTATGGAAGTGCCTTTAAAAGGTAAAAAAGGATCTACCATATGATCCGGCAGCGCTACCCCTAAGAGAATATGCGGAGAAAACCAGAATTCGAAAAGACGCATGCACCCAAGCGTGCACTGCAGCACCATTTACAATATCCAAGATGTGGAGACATACAAAATGTCCATGGACAGATGAACAGATAAAAAAGATGTGATACATGTACACAATGGTATATGACTCCGCTATGTGAAAGAATGAATTAATGCCATTTGCAAGAACATAGAGAAAACTAGAGATAATCATACTAAGTGAAGTAAGTCAGAATCAGAAAGACAAATATTATATGATATCACTTATAGTTGGAATCTAAAAATATGTACCATTGAAATAATTTAGAAAATATAAATAGATTCAGGGACTTAAAAAGCAAACATGGTTACCAAAGGGGACCAAAGGGGACAAGGGATAAATTAGGAGGATGGGATTAACAAATACAACCTATTTCATATAAAACAGATATTCAACAAGGATCTATGTATATCAAGGAAGGGCTAACAACACTCTCATAACCATTATGGGAAAAGAAGCTGAACATGCACAGACATACGTATATGTATAAATGAAAATGATTCTGTATACCTGCAACATACACAACAGTCTATATAAATGTTACTCCAATAAAAAAAGTTAATCGAATTTAAAAATTGGTAATGAGACACAAGATTTGGGTGTTTGTTCTGGCACATTTCTCTCCAATTTACAAGCCACAAACAGGGTTTCCCTTCAGGCTCTGGTTGCCGGGGCAGAGTTGGGTCCGAGGTAATCCTGCCGCCTGGTAGCCCTTTCCCAAAAATCAACCTGAAAGCGATTGCTTATGGGCACTTAATATTCACAAGGACTGCTGGGCTCTAAATGATATTTGCCCTCAAATAGTGTCCAGGCCAAAGTGTTCAAAAATAACTGAAAACACAGCACACTTTCAAGAAGGCAATTTCAAAAGGTAAATTCTACTCACACTGATTATGAATAAAAACAACCCATAAGAACATGCTCAATATAGCAATAAGCAGAGACATGCAAATCAAAACTACAACAAGGGATCACCTGGCACCAGTGTGAATAAACATCATCAAAAATCGACAATGATAAATGGTGGAGAGAGCATTCAGAAAAGGAAATGTTTTTATGTTGCTTGTGGGATGTAAATGGTAAGAGACACTATAGGGAACATTATGGAAGTGCCTTTAAAATGTAAAAAAGGATCTACCATATGATCCGGCAGTGCTACCCCTAAGACTATATGCGGAGAATACCAGAATTCAAAAAGACACATGCACCCAAGCGTGCACTGCAGCACCATTTACAATACCCAAGATGTGGAGACATACAAAATGTCCATGGACAGATGAACAGATAAAAAAGATGTGATACATGTACACAATGGTATATGACTCCTCCATGTAAAAGAATGAAATAATGCCATTTGCAGAAACGTAGAGAAAACTAGAGATAATCATACTAAGTAAGTCAGAATCAGAAAGACAAATATTATATGATATCACTTATAGTTGGAATCTAAAAATACACACCATTGAAATAATTTAGAAAAGATAAACAGACTTGAGGACTTAAAAAGCAAACATATGGTTACGAAAGGGGACAGAAAAGGGCAAGGGATAAATTAGGAGGATGGGATTAACAAATACAAACTATTTTATATAGAACAGATATTCAACAAGGATCTGTGTATACCAAAGAAAGTCTATCAACACTCTCTAATAACCATTATGGGAAAAGAAGCTGAACATGCATAGATATATGTATATGTTTAACAGAAAAATATTCTCTAGCCCTACAACAAACACAACCTTGTATATCAATGTTACTGCAATAAAAAAGAAAAATTAATCTAATTTAAAAAGTGGTAATGAGACAGAAGATTTGGGTGTTTGTTCTGGCATATTCCACTCTAATTTACAACCCCCAACAGGATTTCCCCTAAGGCTCTGGTTGCCGGGGCAACCAGAGTTTGGCCCAAGGAAATTCTGCCACCTTGTGGCCGTTTCCCACAAAAGCAACCTGAAAGCGATTGGTACGGGGCACTTAATTTTCACAAGGCCTGCTGTACTCTAAATGATACTTGCCCTCAAACAATGTCCACGCCTAAGTGTTCGAAAATAACTGAAAACAGGGCACACTTTCAAGGAGGCAATTTCAACAGGTAAATTCTACTCACCCTGATTATGAATAGACACCCCATAAGAACATTCTCAACATAGCGGTTAGCAGAGACATGCAAATCACAACTAAAATGAGGGATCACCTGGCTCCCGTGTGAGAGGCCATCATCAAAAATCGACAATGAATAAATGGTAGAGAAAGCATGGAGAAAAGGAAATACTTTTATGGTCCTAGGGAGATGTAAATGGTTACAACCACTACAGAGAACATTATGGAAGTGCCTATAAAAGATGAAAAAGGATCTACCGTATGATCTGGCAGTGCTACCCCTAAAGAGTATCAGGCAGGAGATAGATGGGCTCCAGGCTAGACATTTACAACTGGCCTCCTGTTCACACTTCTTGGGGTGAGAAGAAGATGGGCTCCAGGCCAGACATTCATTACCAGCCCCCTGTTTACATTTCCTGAAGCAAGAGACAAATGGGCTCCAGGACTACAGATTTATGACTAGACTCCTGTCTATATTTCGAGATCTGCACCTCGATATAAAAACCAGCAACAGAAATAGGGTAAATAACTGGACATTGGACCTTTTTATGGCAGGGACAGAGTGGGACTAAACCCTGTTAAAAGATCAAGAAGGGCTTCCTTGGTGGCGCAGTGGTTAAGAATCCTCCTGCCAATGCAGGGGACACGGGTTCAAGCCCTGGTCCGGGAAGATCCCACATGCTGTGGAGCAACTAAGCCCGTGCGCCACAACTACTGAGCCTGCGCTCTAGAGCCTGCGAGCCACAACTACTGAGCCCGTGTGCCACAACTGCTGAAGCCTGTGCACCAAAACGAAGAGTAACCCCCGCTCACCACAACTGGAGAAAGCCTGCACACAGCAGCAAAGACCAACGCAGCCAAAAATAAATAAAATTTAAAAACCAAAACTATGCAATGTATTGAACAACTGTAAAGGTGTGAAGTAAAAACACACGGTCATATCAATTATTGAAGAAGAAGCTATAATCAAAATCCAGTGCTATTTCATGATACAAACACTCAAGAAAGTAGGAATAAAAGGAAATTTGTTCAATATGAAAAAGAGTAGTATACAAAGCCACAGCAAACATCATGCTCAATGCTAAAAACTAAAAGATTTACTCCTGAAATCAAGAACAAGCCCAGTAAGCTGACTTTTACCGCTGTTAATAACGTACTGGAAGTTCTACCCAGAGTTTTGAGGAAAGAAAGAAAAGGCATCCATGTGTGAATGGAAAAATTAAAACTGTCTATTCACAGAACACAGATCACACCATCTTATTATAAAACTTCCTATAACTTCCTATAACAACAAAAAATTATTTGACTAGTCAATAATTCAGCAAAGTTATAGAAGAAAATGTCAATTCACAAAAATCGTTATCTTATACATATAACTAGCAATAAATAATCTGAAGAGAACTTATGAAACCAATTCCATTTTAAATAATGTCAACATTAATATTTAGGAATATATTTAATCAAGATACAAGACTTGCTTTTATGTATCTAAAGTTGTCTGTATGTTTGAAATTATTGGAAAGTAAATTACTTTTCAAAACACCATGTCAAAACCATGCCAGAAAAGCAGAGAAAACATCAAACTTCCATATAGAGGCCAAGCCTTACCCAGATCCAGTTCACCCAAAGTCCACATGTAATTTAGAAACTATATTAGGACTTCCCAATATAAAGGACTTCCCTTTCTTCCCTGTTGTGGATGACCTGGATGTGGTAGAAACAGAGGGATTTTGGAATTCCAATTTTCCACATCATTCCACCAAAAAACTGTTAGAAGTAATAAATGTAAAGATGCAAAATCAACACACAAAAATCAATTGCATTTTTAAACACTAATAATGAACCATCAGAAAGAGAGAAAAAAACCCTATTTACAATTGCATCAGAAAGAACAAAATACCAAGGAATAAATTTAACCAAGGATGTGAAAGACCTGCACACTGAAAACTTTAAGACATTGATGAAGAAATTGAAGAAGACACAAATTAATGGAAAGATAGCCCGTGGTCATGGAATGCAAGAATTACTGTTGTTAAAATGCCCATTCGACCCAAAGCAATGTACACAGTGAATGCAAGCCCTCCTGAAATTCCAATGGTATTTTCCACAGAAATAGAGCAAATCCTCCTAATATTTGTGTGGAACCACAAAGGACCCCGAATAGCCAAAGCGACCCTGAGAAAGGAGAACAGGCTGGAGGCATCTCCCTTCCTAACTTCACAGTCTATTGAGAAGCTACAGTCACCAAAACAGTGCAGAATTGGCACAAAAACAGGCACAGGGACCAGAGGAACAGGTCAGAAAGCCCAGAATTAAACCCATACGGGTTCCGTTAATTTATGACACAGGGCCAAGGACACACCAAGGGGAAGGACAGCCCCCACAATAAACAGTGCTGGGAAAACTGGACACCTCATAACTCATACCGGCTACACTGCACACCAAACCGGCTACACTGCACACTGCATACCGGCTACACTGCACACCAGCTTTCCACATCAAGCCCCTCTGGGTCGTCTGAAAACAGACCCCCCCACCTCAGCAGTCAGTCTTTCCTCCCAGCGTCGTCTGGGTCGTCAGGAAACCCAGCTCCCAACGTCAGCGTGGACGCAGCCCCACTTTGTCCTGAAGCCGAAACCCCAGCAAGTCCTAAGGAGACTGAGCTCTTGTCGGCAGAGAAGCTGACCCAGGAGCCCCAGCCAAAGCTCCCGTAGTGCCTGCGGAGACACAACTCTCAGCTGTGCTCAGAGCCGAGCCGGCAGAGAACGCGCATGCGCTGTGGGTCAGAGAGGCGAGCTCAGCGTCACCATGTGGTCAGTGCGGGAAGTGCAGGCCGTGCCTCCCTCCCAGGTCACTGGAGACAGCACGCCCTGCTGGCAGAACTGCTGAATCCATTACACTGTGGAAATTCAAACTGAAATGGAGACAATATCCCATAACTTTTCTAAAAAATAGTTAAAGAACAATGAAATGAAATATGGAATGAAATAAATGTAGACGCAAACTTTACAACTTACACCAAATTCACTCAAAATTATTCATGGACAAATTTTAAATGCAAAACTATTCAAAATTATAGAAGAAAACATAAAAGAAAATTGACATGAGCTTGGGTTTGATCATATAGTTCACGAGCTTTGTGGTTTTAACACACAACACAAACAAGCAACCCAGAAAGAAAAACAAGAGATTCTGTGGACTTTATAAAATTAAAGATTTCTACTGGGTGAAAAACCTCATTCAGAAAATTAAAAGAGGGACTTCCCTGGTGGCGCAGTGGCTAAGAATCCGCCTGCCAATGCAGGGGACACAGGTTGGAGCCCTGGTCGGGGAAGATCCCACATGCTGTGGAGCAACTAAGCCTTTGCACCACAACTACTGAGCCTGCACTCTAGAGCCCATGATCCGCAACAAGAGAAGCCACTGCAACGTGCAGCAACAAAGACCCAACACAGCCAAAAATAAATAAATAAAACAAATAAATTTATATTTAAAAACCCTCAAAACTCAAATTACCAGTGTCAGGAAGGTAGAAGGTCATCATTACAGTCCTCTCAGACATTAAAAGGATTATAAAGGAATATATACTTATAAATTGAAAAACTTACATGATGTGGACCAATTCTTTGAAAGATATAAATAAAAACTCAAAGGAAAATAGATAAACTGAATAGTCCTATATCTATTAAAGAATTTAAATTCACAGTTGAGAACCTACAAACAACAACAACAACAAAAAAACACCATCTGTGAATTCTGCCAAGCATTTAAAATAGAAATAGTATTAATTCTACAAATCTTTTCCAGAACATAAAAGAGGAAGAAACACTTCCTATCTCATTTTATGATACCAGCATGACTTTAACACCAAAACCAGAGAGCAATATTATAAAAAAAAAAAAAATCAATATCCCTCATAAACACAGACACAAAAATCCTCAACAAAGTATTAGCAAATTGGATTCAACAACGTATATAAAGGTTAACACATCATGACCAACTCAGGTTTATCCCAGGACGGCAAGGCTGCGTCAACGTTTGAAAATCAATCAATGCAATTCACCATATTAATAGACTAAAAAAGAAAAACCATATGATCATCCCAACTGACACAAAAAAGCATGTGACAAAATTTGACATCCATTCCTGGGCAAACTAGGAATAAAAGGGATGGCATCACAGGAAAGGAAAAGAAAAAAGAAAAACAAAACCCAAAACATGGCGCTTGCCAGCTCCCATTCCTGGAGAGAATCCCACCAGGCCTCTGCCCCTCAGACCAACGCTTTTAACTAGGGAATGAGTCTACTTCACACCCAAGTCTGGGCACTGTTCAAAGGGCTGCCTCTGCGCTGGGCCCTGGGGTGCGGGAGTCTGCACGCGGGCCTGTAAGAGCCGTTCCTCAGCTGGCTGGGCCCCGCTGGTCTTCAAAACCAGATGCTGGGGGCTCTTCTCTCGGGAGCCGGTCTTAACTGTTGGGCTGCCGATGTGGGGTAGAACCCTCAGCTCCCCAGGGAGAAGCTCCAGGTTTTGAGTTCCCTCCCGGTTGTGGGTCGCTGGGCCACGGGTGGGGTTAATGAGGAGATCGTGTCTCTGCCTTTCCTATCCCCTTCAGTGTGCCTTCCCTCTCATTTGCCCGATGGGAAAGCGTCGATCTGCCAGTTTTTAGGTTTTTTTCAGAATAAACTTTTCCATGTACAGCTGTAGAGTCGGCGTGTCTGCAGGAGGAGGTGGGTTTAGGATTTCCTACACTGGCATCTTGAACCAGATCCTAGATAATTCATGTTTCTTATCATTTTTGAGCCACAGACAGATCCCCAGATAATCTGATGAAAGCTCTGGGTCCTCTCACAGGAAAATACATACACACACATATGTAGGGTAGTTCACAATCTCTGGAGGTTATGAAACCCTCGAAGGCCTTCCAGGGCCTTACAGGAACCACAGGGCCCAGCATGAAGTCCCATCCCAGGGACTCGGCGCTGCATTCCCCCCATGCCTTTCCACAGAACTACAACGCTCTAGGGCCTCCTTTCCACCCTTTAAAGGCCATGCCTCTTCCCACCTTCCCTAAACCTTCTAACAACCCCACCCTGAGCTGATCTGCCCCTCCGCAGAATCCTTCATCTGCACAAGCCATGTGGTTCTAGGATTATCATAGACCCCCTGCTTTTCTTGTCCAGGACTTAATGTTGTCTCCAGAGGATAAACTTTGCACACAATACGTTCTCAGTTTTGTAATCTGTCAATATTGTTTGGCTTAACCCCCCAGGTATACCTCACAGAGGCTAGTCTTTGAATATCCCTTAACTGGCATTTCTCATGCACCATAGAATGTGGTCCTAAGCTTTGATTACTCTGGGAAAATGTTATTGGGACTCAGCACAAAAATAGCCTTTGGGAGGAAAGTTAAAACAACTGGGTAGGGAATCACATCTCCTTTAACATATCAGAGGTAAGCATTGCCTTTAACCAAAACACAGACTATTTTTCTTGTGTTTTTCCTTTCTTCACACTGATATACAAACTGAGGCACACAGATATTTGCTCCTAGTCCCATAACATATCTCTGAAGCCCAAACTGGATTGAAAGTGGATAGCAGCGGCCCTTTCAGTTTCTAAAATGCTACTAAGTAAAAACAATACAAAATGTCAAACACCAGGAAGCACATCACAGCGTCTAGGTAATCCCTTCCTCGATGTGTAAACGGACTTAAAGCCAAGGGGTCGTATCTCACAACAAAGAAAGTACTCACCTAGGGCACATGGAGCCAGCAGGAAGGAAGGTTTACTAGCTCCCGGATGCAAAGCAGGAGGGAGGCAGGAGCGTTCCCCTGACAACGAGGAAAGAACTTTGGAGAAGCGTGGGATCACTCTGCTTCACTCGGTTTGGGGACAAGAGCCCCAATCTCCTAAGTGCCTGAGGCTAGGGTAAACTCAAGGTGAAAATAAGAGCTGCCGCCCCCCCGGGAAGCTGACCGAGCTTCAGCATGAGGCTGAGCTGTCTGCCAGGGTCCCATGAAGGCACAGATTGAGATTAGGGCTTCTAGGATGAGGCAGGTCTGGATTTGAGTCTCATTTCTGCAACTTCTAACTTCTGACCCTAACCCTAACCACCATGAATCCTCCCGCTTGCGATGTCGGAGTCGATGGGTTCTGTGACCGTGGGAAGATGGGCGCCAGGAGGGGCCATGATGGAGGAGGCACTGAGGATGCTCCCAGCCGTGAACGGAGAAGACCCCCTCCTGCCACATTTGCCTCCAAGACAACCAGCTCTGTCACCATGTTCCTTCCTCTCCTCACTGCTAACCTGCCAACCACAGCCTGTCCTTCCTGCCTTCTGAGGTCTGAAACATACCCTCCCGAGGCCCGGAGCTGTGACGCCTGCAGGCCCCAGAGTGAGGGACGGGGACAGGGCAGGAGGGGTGGGAAGACGGCACCGATGCCCATGACCAGGGTGCTCGGCTTCCACCATCCGGCAGGGAAGGCCAACCAGAGCTGTCCCCATGGGAGGACCAGCCTGACATGGAGAAGACGGCCTGGTGTGTGAGCTGCCAAAATGTCCCTGGATGCCTGGCCCCGTGAGGCCAAGGAGGACTGACTCGCACAGATTTGCCCCCCCAGGAAGACGTTCAGATGCAGCAAATGAAACACCCTGTTGGCTGCGAGATTCTATGGAGCATCGAGGCACATTGCAAGTTGGTCTCAGACCCTGCTTTGCCCTTTCCAGACCCTGACTTCTGTTCATCAACCCAGACTCAGTCCACCTTGCCTGCAGCCCTGCAGGTGGCTATGGCAACCAGTCCTGCTCCACCAGCTGCCTGGAAGCCAGCCCAAGCTCGCCCTTATCAGCAAACCCCTTCCTTCCGATCAGGACTCATGTGAGCCCTACTGAAGTTGGGGGAGCCCTCCCTGCACCCAGCTCGGCGTGGTAAGCCATGTCTTCCGCCCCGGTTGACACTGGCTCACCTGCATTGCCTCCAAGGCTCAGGCACAACACGCTGAAACCCTAAAGCACTTACATTTCCAGGTAAGAGAGAAGCATGCCGCCACATGCTGTGGTTGGTTTTAAAGGCCATTGCTGCCAATAGAGCTTGTCAGAGGAGGCCCTGAACCCTGGGACCCGGTCCTGAAGAAGACCAATGAGGCTGTAGCTGTCCTGCTGTCTGGTCACTCTCCAAGAGAGCCACCCCATCCTGCTCAGACTAAGAGCAGCTACAAGGGCAAGTCCCAGTTTTCACCATGTGGTTCTTCCAGAGGAAGACACAAGGAAGAAGTAGAAAATTAGGTCAGGCTGGGAGACAGGCAAGATATTCCAGTTAAGCACATCCAAGGTGCCACAAAGAGAACACAGGAAATAGCACAGAGGGAGAAACCTGTGAAAACCGAAAGAGCAGATCTGGAAGCTTGTTAGATGCTGGACAGAGACCTCAGCACCTACCCCTCTGGGAGGGACAACCTTGACAGCCCTTGGAACGGGAAAACTGCCTTCCCTTCCATCTCAGTATATAAGATTTACTCATTTTTCATTCAACAAATGTTTTGAGTAGCTACTGTGTGTAGTACATTGAGTTTAGGCACTGTTATTAAATATATGTGTGTTACATGTAAGAGTAAATATACATATATGTACTGTTAAATATGTACATTGGTCATTTGTCATTATCAAATGCATTTACACATTTTTGTGAGTTATTCTGTGAAATAAAATTCTTCATTAACTAACCCACATGCTTACAACACAGGAAAAACAATGCTCATAACAATGATATTAAGGCACAATAAGATGTAAATATTAATGGTATCTTAAGACTATCAAAGGAAGATATAACACCTTATATTTTAATGCATTATATGCGTTACATATTAGTCTGCTCAGGCCACTATAACAAAATATCACAGACTGGCTCAAACAACAAATTTACTTTCTCTCAGTTCCGGAGGCTGCAAGTTCAAGATCAAGGTGCCATCAGTGTGGTTTCTGGTGAGACCTCTTTCCTGGCTTGTAGATGGCTACCTTCTTGCTGTGTCCTCACGTGGCCTGTCCTCTGTGTGGATGGGGAGAAAGACCTTTGGTGTCTCTTCCTCTTCTTATAAGAACACGAGTCCTATTGGAGTAGGGTCCGGCTCTTATGACCTTATTAACCTTAATTATCTCCCTAAAGACCCTATCTCCAAATACAGTGACATTGGGGATTAGCACTTCAACATATGAATTTGGGGGGACATGACTCAGTCCATAACACGTAATACAAGGAAAGTCATAATCTATTCTATACAAAGCATACATGGGAAGGAAATTCATATCTATGATGTGCCATTTATAAGACAGGTTTAATTATGGCCAACTTATCCAAGATGATAAAATTAGTAAAGCAGAGAATTAGTGATCAAATATTGATCTGATTCCAAAATCTATGTTGTCTTCATTATACAAACTAGGCTAGATTAATTGTAAAAAAAGTGGCAATTCTTCTATGCCCTTTGCAACGTGACTTTGAAGCTCTTCTTTTCAGGAGGTAGAGACTATTCCCCCATCCCTTGAATCTGAGTCATTAAGATTTACTGTGGTCAATAGAATGTGGGAGAAGTGATGATGTGCCAGTTTCCAACTTAGGGCCAAAAAACCTTGTGTACTTTTGCTCCATCTCAGAACAGTGTCATTGCCTTGTGAACAAGCCCAAGTAGCCTCTGGAAGATGAGAGACAGTGTGGAGGAGGGCCACGCTGAGGCCAGCTGAAGCCACCTTAGACCAGCCTACAGCCAGCCAACCACAACATCCGAGAGCCCAGGCAAGACCTGTGGTCCATCTCTGACCCATAACTGACTGCAAACTCACGGTGGAGCAGGAGGACTCCTCTACAACACATACTTATTGTTTTAAGACACTGAGTTTGGGTGTGTGTGAGGGTTGTTATGCATCAGTAGCTAACTGATACACAGTCTATCTTTTGTTGAATTCTAATTCCCTAATATTGCCGCAGGGTTATAATATATGGTGCCTTTCTGTTAGCCAGTGTATATACATAATTATAGTTATAATGTATCACATTCCCCAACCTCTAGGTCTGTGAGACATGATTGTTCAGGCTGCTCACATAAGCACAGTATTTACCTATTGCTAGGATAGAGGGTCTCCAGAAGACAGAATCATCGATGGATACAACTTACTCTGACAATGCTTCCTGAAAGTCAGTCAAAATTTTAGTTGCCTTCTAAGTAACATGTTACAGTCGTGGAGCTCACATTCCAGAGCTTTCTCCTCCTCCAGGTCCACCATCAGAAAGTAGCCACAGTAAAGCAGAGACTAACAAGACACAGCACCCAGCCCCAGAAAATGGAGGCGCATATACAGCCGTGGAACATCTGATATCACGGTCCTGTGTTGCATCCCTTTAGAAGTGGACAGTACAGACTTGGTGGTAGATAAAGACAATCATCCAGAACCTGAGCCGAGCTGTAGTTCTAGCTCGGCCCCCACCAGCTCTGTGACCAAGGGCACTTCACTCTAAGTTCTTTGAAGCTTAAAAATGAAATGGTTGAACTTTTCTAGGGACTTTTTCTATTTTAATGTGCTATAGTTTCTAAGTCTTTATTCTAAATTGTATTTTTAAAGTATTTAAATTTTCCACCAAACTTCCCTATTTCACAAAAGTTCTCTTTGTTGCCTCCTATATTTTTCTTGCACAAATAAAAGGGTGAATATCTATGGGTTGCTTACAACAGACACCATTGCAAACCCTTCACAAGACCTATTTTCTTTAGTCCTCACAACAACCCTAGGAGATCAATACTATCATTACTGTTTCCATGTTATAGGTGAGGAAACTGAGGCTTAGAGAACAAAGTAATTTGTCCAAGTTCTCAAGACCACTAAGTTGCACAAATATATTTTTAAACCAATTAGCATGACTCTAGACCCCAAAATTCACCACTGTGTTGTGCCACCTCTCTCTCCATACTGCCCCCATTCAAGCCACCCCATAAACATGCAGGCTGTACCTTGGGCAATTATTTGTCTATTATTTTATAACGTAAGTAGAGGAAACAAGGAAAATGGAAAATTTCAGTAGAAAGTCTGTTTCTTATATGGCTGGAAGGAGATATAGTAAGAAAAGATGATTAATGAGCAATGGGATAACCAGTCCTCAAGCTCTAAAAACACTACCCAGGTAACGATCCATATTTTTTGTTCATGACCTTTGCTTTATCAAATATTTATATACATTTAAACATCATTCTTAAGCACATTAGAAAAAATGATATACTTATAACTCATCTGACAGTGAACGTTTGGGGACAGAGAAAAATTGCACCCTGGCACCAGGCACAGTATCTGGTACATAGATCCCAGTGAGCGCTGGTTTGGTAAATAATTCTTTAACAATGTTCTTCACCTGACAATAGGGAGACTGTGCATAACTACAGCTTCTGCAACACTCTTCTTATTCCCAATCTTCAGGCCCTCTAGACCCGCAGCTAGCCTGGGAACTTTTCCACTTACCAAAAGAATTTACCAAATGTTGACCATTGTCACTGCCACCACCCTGCTGCCAAGGCCAGAGTTCCCCCACACTTTTGTAGTTGTTTTCTTTTTAATGGATTTTATTTATTTATTTATTGGCTGCGTTGGGTCTTCCGTTGCTGCACGCTGCCTTTCTCTAGTTGCCGCGAGCAGGGGCTACTCTTCGTTGCGGTGCGAGGGCTTCTCATTGCGGTGGCTTCTCTTGTTGCGGAACACAGGCTCTAGGCACGCGGGCTCAGTAGTTGTGGCTTGCGGGCTCTAGAGCACAGGCTCAGTAGTTGTGGCGCACAGGCTTAGTTGCTCTGAGGCATGTAGGATCTTCCTGGACCAGGGCTCAAACCCATGTCCCCTGCATTGGCAGGCAGATTCTTAACCACTGCACCACCAGGGAAGCCATCCCCCACACTTTTGGTTGATGGTCCCTGCATTTGGTTGCCATTGATAATTAAGATTTATTGAATTCCCATATTCACTCCTCATTCCTTCTTTTACTATTAAAAAAATCATTGGAAATTTTATAACTATAAGCCTTTGGGGTACACAATATATAAATAGGTATAGTTCCTGCCAAAGTGAATATTCTAAATCCTCAGTACAGAGTCCAGGAGGGAAGACAAGTTTTAGTCAGAACCCTCAAGGCAGGTGTCCCCTGTGAGTGAGGGTGGACAGTTTGCTACTGTATGAAAGTGCACGTCCTCCCACACACTGGCTGCTGGGCAGCCCCAGACACTCCCCTCTCAAACTTGGCAGGACATCTGTTTGTGAAATCAAGGACAAAGATCAGGTCCACACAAGACGATGGTTCTCAGTGATTCTAAATTACACCAAATTGGGCTAATTATGAAGCCAAATTATTTTCCATTGTCTGAAGGGAGTTAGAGGGTTTGGAGAGAATAAGACAAGATGGAAATTGGTTATTCCAAAAGTTATTTTGCCATTATTCCAAGAGTTTCATCTGGAGAACTTCACTCATACAAAGCAAGAATAAGTGTTTCTCAATGAAGTTGTGAAGGCACTTGGAGAGGCGGGCAGCACCAGGCACTGAGTTAAAACACCCTCATCCTAAATTATACGAATATGTTAGTTTTCTGCCAAAATGTTCACCTTCTTTTGGCCCTGGCCTGGGTGTAGAAGTGCTGAAATGCATCCCCATAAACCTTAGTTTCTATGCAGTGGGGATGTTGATTGTTCACTTTCCACTTTATCCAAATGTATAAAATGAAAACAGATCCCTGTCCTTCCCGTAACTCAACACTTGGTTGATTCAGCCTAGTTTCAGAATCAACTATGAACATAACCAAAATGAACAGATTTTGCTTTGCTAAGATTACAGTTTGAACTAATACAGAACCATATGCATTGAAGTAAGAAAAGTACTCTCAGTTCTGGATCCAACGCTATCAGTCTCTTCCATTCTCTGGGTTTGTGATTTATACTCAGTAAAGACCTTATATTTTGCATGTGTTTTCTTTCAAATGATAATATTTCCCATACTTTTCAAAGATTTTTCCTTTCAAATGAATCACAAGTCTCAACCTATCAAATTCAGATTTTACGATTTTATATTCAATATTTAAGAGCTCCAAAACATATTCTGCTCTAGAATCATACTCAGATATGCCTCTACCAGCTTCCATTCCCTAGTTGTTTTTAAATCTAATTCTCTTTGCAATCATCTCTTAGTCATCAGTGCTTTCCATTTTTAAATCATTGTTGAGAATTTCTAGCAATAAGTGAAATTCTCAGAGAGAAATTTACTTCTAGTGTAGGTTATCTATTGCTGTGTAACAAACCATCCCCAAATTTAGGGGGTTAAAACAAAAGGAGTCCTTTATTTGCTCATAGTCTTGCAACATGAGCAGGCATGGTGGGGACTCACCTTTGCTCTGCTGGCGTCAGAGTCTCTTGACTGGGCCTGTAGCGGCCGCTCCAGAAACAGCTCACTCCCGTGGCTGGCGGGTCAGCGCCGGCTGTGGGGGAGTCAGCAGAGCCATGGCGAGGGGCCTCACTTTTCCTTCACATTGGCCTCTTCACGTAACCGCCAGAGCCTCCCTCCCCCCAGCATAACGGCTTTCTCAAAAGGCAAGAAGCTGAAGCTGCAGGTATTCTTTAAATATTAACTCCAAAGTTCCGAAACTCCCTTCTTCCACATTTTTATTGGTCAAAGCAGTCACAGACCCACCCCAGAATCCAGGACAGAGACATAAGCTCCCCATGAGAGAAGCACTGTGTGCCCATGGGGAAGAAAGGACTTTTTAAGGTTATTTTTGGACACTAGCTCCCTCTAGCCACAACAATCCAAGTCCTTCCCATACAAAAAATGCACTAACCCCTCCCAAATCCCAGAAGTCTTGCCCTCATGAGGCGTGAACTCTAATTCCAGGATCTTGTGATCCAAATCTCAAGATAAATCTCTTCCTTTGTGGTTCCTTGAATGCAACTTCTTGGGTAGTTTATCTTAATTTGAAGACCTGAGAGCTAAGGAGACAAACTATCAATTTCCCAATGTGAGAAAGGCAGAGGGTGTCCCATTCCAAAGGGGGCAGGGGGAGGGAGGAAGCACATAGTCCAGAGCCACCCTGAAATCCATCTGGACTCATGGTACCAGTTCCTTGATTAGGACCCAGTGCTGCCGCCCAGGTGTGGTTCTCTGTCATTCTTGGCTCTATTCTGTGTATCATCCTTCCTTTCCCATAAGAAATGGCCCAGGGCTTCCCTGGTGGCGCAGTGGTTGAGAGTCCGCCTGCCGATGCAGGGGACACGGGTTCGTGCCCCGATCCCGGAAGATCCCACGTGCCGCGGAGCGGCTGGGCCCGCGAGCCATGGCCGCGGAGCCTGTGTGTCCGGAGCCTGTGCTCCGCAACGGGAGAGGCCACAGCAGTGAGAGGCCCGCGTACAGAAAAAAAAAAAAAAAAAAAAAAAAAAAAAGAAATGGCCCATGCTGTAGCTGAGAAATTTCTCAGCCTGCTTCCTGCTGATACGAGCTTGAGAGCCCAGAGTCCCCTTTTTATTATAAACTGTATAAATTTTCCCTTTCAGTCCAAGATGATACAATTTCTTCAAAACATTTGTTCATTTCTTATGTATAAAATTAGACAAAAGTCACAACCACACTCCATTAGACAGAGGCCATGCCACATTTTTTTTCTGAGAAAGGTGCTTTTTCTACCTTGAGCTCCATATAAGACTGATATGGAAGAAAGACCTTGAGATTCTTAGAAGCCCATTTGTCTAGCTGACAGCTGTACAGGCATGCCCTTGATATTCTTAGAACTTTTGTGTAGTGTAAAGGCACCACTTTAAGTCTCTTGTGTCTGATCTAAGGCTACTTTACTCTGAAGGTATGTTATGCTGGAGGTGCTCTGGATTTTATCTCTTCCTTAAGGCCATTTATTACTTTCAGAATATATTGCTATCTGGAGAGGCTGAGCGTGAGAAATTGTTTTATTTCCAACATGGTAAATCCTGGCTCATTTATATTTCTTCTAAACTCTGCTTGACAGGTAAACAGTTGCCTCTGCCCATCTAGCTATCCCTGTACTTTATTACAGACAGCTGAAAGGAGCCAGTCAGCATTTTCAAATTCCTCCTTAGTCAGATCCATGAGCTCATTCAGTATCTATTCTAACTTCCTTGTTGCTGAGGCCCACAATTTCAGCAAATGTTCCACCACCATATCGCGTGGGTCTCCTTTTCCCATTCTTCTTATAAAAATTTTCTCCCTGTCCTTCAAGCCTTCACTAATAGTCTCTTTGGAGACTTTCAGCCCTCTGCCCACCACTCAGACCGAAAGCCACCTTTTTTAGGTTTCTGTTACTTGAGCACCCCGTGTTTAGCTATTAAAGTCTTCAATCGGAGTTGGAAAGCCGTTATGAGTATTAAGGAGTATTATGATGTGTTGTAGTAAAAGAGCCTACAAAATTGCAGAAAAAGCTGGAGAAGCAGGAATCTGAAGGGGAGTCGGAGACCAGAGTGAAGTCACAGCAGCCCTCCTGAAGGCTGCCCGTGCGGGTCACCAAAGGGAACAGGCAACGAGTCTAGTAAATGGTAAGCTTGGCCTCTGTATCTGGCCTGACCATGTGCCTGGATCACTGGGGGAGAGCCAGACCAGCAGTCAGGATGAAGGCCTTACACCAAGGGAGAGATAAGGCCAGGACGGCCTTCAGAACAGCCCCTGCCTACTTCTCAATCCCATGCAACTTTCTCCTTTAGCCAACTCTGACCTGGAGTCACACAGTAAAGGGGGTTCTGAAAAACACAGTTCCAATTTAGCCCAGTTACAAAACCACCACACTTCACTTTTAAAACCAAAGAGACCTGGATCTATGTCAAAGTTTCAAAATGTTCTCTGGACTCTTCTGCATATCAAAAGTGTTCGCAGTAGTAACCAGTTTGTTTCTGTTTTTTCACTTCTGAAATGAGGTGATCCTTGGGAAAAAAGCCATCTTGACCAGCAGATGAGAAACACAAACTCTCTCAGATGTGCTGAAATGTGTGTAGAAAGTTGTCCTTCTTGATATTTTGTCACTGCCATAAACTAAGCAAGACAACAATTTCATATGATGATCTTAGGCCAACTTATGCTTTTGTGGTCCCGTTTTTATATTATACAGCAATCTTACCAAAGGAAATTACAGTGAAGTGGGGTGACAAGAAAGGAATGGTGCTAGTTATATTTTCGTTACTCTTAAATGCAGGTTGCATCACAACACTTTCTCACCAAAAGTCTTTCAGTGACCACCCTCGCCTTCCGAGCTCTGTCCAGCCTTGACCTTCAGCCACAGGTGTACAGCTCAGAACCACTGGGCTCTGTGATCCAGGCCCCATGCTTGTCCATGCTCCTTACCCTTCCTGGTGCCCCTTCCCATCCTCTGCAACACCCCCCACCCCATTTATTCAATGCACCCTTCTTTCTGCTTGGAAGTTTCCTACTCCTCATTCCAGATCCTGCGCCACATCACTTCCAGGAAGATGTCCTGGATCCCACAGCCCTGTCTGGTCTGATTTACCCATATCTATTTCATGGTGCATGTTACATTCCAGTAGAGTAAAGGAGACCAGCCCTAGAACAGAAACTCCACAAAGGTGGCCGCTATGTTTGTTAATTGCAAACTCTCGGCACCCACAACGTTGCTGGTTACACAGGAAGCTCTCAACAAATGAGTGAATAAATAGTGCAGCATGGCTGATGAGCTGAGCTTTCCTGCTTCCGTTCTGCTCTTCCCAAGCCTTGCGTCCCACACAGGAGCCTTACACTGGGGGGTGAGGACTCGCTGCCTGCCCTCTGCTCCCAGCAGTGCCGGAGAGTTCGGCTCGAGACGGGCCGAGGCAAAGGTGAGATGCTGGAGGCAGCAGCTCAGAGCAAGTGGAGGCTGGCAGCAACCTTGGGAACACTGGTTACGAAATCCCAGCAGGAACTGGGGAAGGAGCCAGACTTCTGACAGTATCGCAGAATGGTAGCTGAAGTAATGTATTTGTATCTTTAGTATTATTTAATATTTTATATTTGGACCTCCAATCAAACACGTTTTAGGTATGAAAGATAGCTCATGGCCTAACAGAATGACACTGGAAGAATATTTCACCTCCCTGGGCCTTGGTTTCCTTAACTGCAAATCAAACTTTCTAAACCAAAGGACCTCTGGGTCCCCTTCCAGCAATGAGGCCTGGGATGTGTGAGAGGTTTTTCATTAAAAGCAACAGTGATTGGCCCTGGGCATGTGGACTTGCTCGGACACAAAGCCAAATGCCTACTTTTTCCTTTTTAGGGGAAGATCCAAAACCAAAAGTGATTGACAGCATGCCCAAGCCAGAACCAGGCACTTACTAATTGGGGAACCATATTGTTCTTCCATATAAAGTAACACAGGTAGGTTGTGCTTTCTGATAGGAATAATCTCTCCCTGGTGAAGACAGGTAGTGCTAAGAGAAACATTTTAGACAATTTGGCTACGGGCAAAAGGAGCACCCTGGGATGTTGTGTAATTTAAGCATGAACACTCTCCAAACATCCTCTAAGAGCGGAAACTGCCCTTGTCCCAGCTGCAGACCACTCAGGCGCCATCCGTGATGTTGAGCTAAAGGATCAAAGAGCGTTCTTGTTACAGAACCGCCTGCTGCTGTGTGATGAAAGCGAGACACAGACACACTGAGCTTCGCTGAGTGAAAAGGGGCACCGAGAAAAGACAAGTGAGCCCTGGACACGGGCTGAGATGCAGGTGCAGTGTTGGGAGGCTGGGCCGGTATGGCCGGGGTCACGCACCTGACCGCTCTGCAGACTCCTCCCGAGCCGGCTTCTTTTGAACCTGTGTGCCTGTGAAGGAAAGCTTCCGTGTGACCCCTCCCCACCACCCTCCCACCCCTGGGCCCTGAGACCCAGTAGTAGATCAGGGAGGAGGGAGGGGGATGGGCCCCCTCCCAGCTCCTCCCGTGGGGTGGCGACTCAACTCTCGGGGGCACTCACCACATCCTCCTCTCTCCCCTCAGACCCAGGGCTGCAAACACACAAGCAGGCATGAGTGTCCCCAGGGCTGCAAACGCACAAGCAGGCATGAGTGTCCCCAGGGCCTTTGCTTCCCCGCGGTTCCCTACATGCTCTGTAAACAGTCCTTTCATTCATCTCTTCTCAAATAGCCCATTTGATGGAGCCTCCATTCCAGGACCACAACAGTTTCCCTGTCTAACGGAAGCTCCGTAATCTGGGAGGGATGTGGGAATACCAGAAAAGTTCAGAAGAGGAGAGAATAAGTGGTTACTGGGATGAAGTGAGAGGTGGGACAGTGGAGGGCTCCTTGCAGAAAAGAAGGTGGGGAGACAATCATCAGGCCTGGGCCCCTTGAAGACTGAGCCAGGGGGCAAGATGAGATGCAGATTGACATCCACTTGGCCTTGGGCAAGTCAGCCTCTCTGGGGTCAGTTTCATCCTCTAGGAAACAAGGAGGGCTCTAACTGGATTCCCCAGTGCCCATGCCGCTGCAGCTATGACCTACTCACATTTCACTCTATTCTGTGAAGTCCCCCACCCTGAGGGCAGTGCCCTGCACCTGGAGGGGCTCAGGAACAAATTGCAAAAGTAGCCACCACCCTACATCTCCCTCCCCAAATCAATCAACGTGATCCTTCTAACACTCTTCAGCTTCAGGTGTGACTAGTACCCCTCCCCCCCCATACACACCAGTCAAAGAACAGGACACGACAAACAAAGGCCATTCATGAAGGATTTGCTATGCAAGGCACTTTTTATTCTTGCTACTCATGTTGTCAAAATTCTTACCTACTTTTAATATGCTCCTCTAAATAAAAAATCGAATTCCTTTATATGGCATACAAGGTTTTTCATGCTCCAAATATTTTCCTGCATAATTAGAGGGAGATGAGCCAAAAAAGAAAAAAATGAAAGAACTAAAATGGCAAAGCCTCCTTTCTTTCCTAGGGCTTAGCAAACCCTCCCTGAAATCTCTCTTCACTCCTACATGGAGCCGCCCAAGCCTCTACACGGAGGGGAGCCCCCAAGACTTGCCTTCTCCAACACCGCTCCCTCTGCCAACCTGCCTGGGGCCCGCTCCCTGACCTGCCACCAGCTTTCCCAACTAGCTAATCAGATCTTTGGCAAAGGTTCTGGAAACAGCAGGTCTGAGGGTTGAGGACAGGTGTCTGTTCTTTCCTAGGTGGCTTTCTGGGGGCACTGCCCAGCTTTTACATACTGTTCAACTGCGTGGCTCTGGTGGGAGAGAGGCCCGCAGAACAGCCTCGTGTGGGCCCCAGGGCCGTTGTGGGGCTCAGGACTGTTCACAAACACTCCGAGGCCTAGAATGACCCTGGTGCCGGCAGCACCCAGGAGAACATGCTTCACCTCAGGGACGGGCCAGAGGAAAGACAGTTTATAAAAATGTGTTTCCCCACCTGGGAAATCAGACTCAGACCTCTGTCCTCAGTCCTCTCCAGACCACTCACATGGGGACGTCATTCAGCTCAGGTCTGGAGCTGCTACTTTCAGAAATGGCCACTGGTTTGGACTCAGCCCCAAAGCCCCAGGTCCACTGTGACTTGGCCCCAGGCCACATTTAAATACTCACATCAATGTGCCTGATACCAACAGGAGTCCTCCCCTGCAGGCACTGGCAAACAGAAAGCCAACAATGTTGTACCCTTAAACTGAACAATTTTGCTTTGAATGATGGAGCTCTGGATGGTGGATATTGTGAAGCTTAATGACAGAGGAGAATCGGCAGCACACAAGGTTTTCTTCTTGTGGCAGCCCATGCTCCGCGGGGCCTTGGGCACACAGCCCCTGTCTCACTGTTTGGTCTTGTGAAACACGGATGATGGGCTTATTCCCCTCTTCTTAAAGAGATTAATGAGCTAAATGTTTGCAAGATGCCTTGAGTAGTTTGCTGAAAATTTTAAAACAAATTCTTCCAAAAACATTTCCTCAAAATCCAATTTTATTGAATTCCTTGGTTGAAAACTAACTCTAAAATGATGTTAAAAAGGAGCAAGGTCACAGGGTCTGCCGTCTGCCATAAACATTGTCATGAACATTGGAAGCAGCCTTGCCCAGCTGAGCCCATGGAAATTGTGTCTTAATCCAACCCCTTCTTTTCATTTCTCTGACTTCCGCATTACCAGAAGTATGCAGTGCGTTTCCAATGACATTTATCCAAGGTTATGACAACAAACAACTGTCTCTCCAGTGATGCATTTGTTCCGTGCGTCCCAGCCCAAGGCCCTTCTCTTGCTTTACTTTCAAACCTCATTCGTTCTCAATCATCTCGGCCAGAAAGTTCCTGCTTCAGAGCTGAAAGTAAGTACATTTTCTACTAATTTCTCAGGTTCTTAAGTGCTTTGGGATCATAAATAGAACACTTAGGGGAAAATCTTGAGAAAAGATTCTATTCAGAATTCCTAATAGCTCATCTTTTAAATTATGTTCTTTCATCTTCCTGTGGGAGTACATTATTTTCTAATTAAACTGTAACAACCAAATCTCTTACTTGTATGTCTAACTAAAGCAAACTTCCCTCCTGATGAATTTCTTAGCTTCTCTACAGTTTTAGTCTCTACATCATCATCAAGCTCTATTCAGGACTACAAGCAGGTTTTTCCTCATGGGATTAGGAGCGGAAAACGTCATGTTTCTTTTACCTTCTGAGAATCACCCTTTTACCAGATTAACCTTCTGTTTCCATTCTGGCACTGGTGCATAAGCATCTCTGCCATCGACATATACATGTGGACTTTCTGTGGTTCTGGGGCAATTAACACTCTGCCTTTCTCATCTACAAGCTCAATAGTCCTCTGCCTTCCTTGGCAAAAATACAGGGTGTAGGATAAATGAGAATTAAAAGCAGATTCCTGATCACATACTCCTCCAAAGTGGTTGTCACTTGGAAAGCCATGCAGTCACTGCAGACCTGAGACATTCACTCTTTGCTTGGTTGGCTCTATCACGGGGGATATGTATTCCCCAAAACGGAGGGCTCAGTCTTTTCAGAAAAGCAGCTATTCTTCCTATTTTTATTTCCCTAAGCTGCCTTGAGATGATCCTACCACTCATCTTCCTCCCAAACACATACACTTACACACACATACACATGTACACACATGTACACACATGCATATACCTGTATGTACATACATGCATTCGCACACATGCAAAGCCAAGGGGGAAAGAACTGAAAGAGTGATGAGAGGTCGACGCTGAGAGCAGGGCCTTGCGCAGGATTGGGAGGGGCAGGCGTGCAGAGAGCTGGTCATGAGCCTCACTGGTTCACGCACTGACCGGAAAGGCCCATGCACACTGAGGCACCAGGCCTGTGACCGCGAAGCCGCTGTGGCTGAGACAGCGGTTCACACTCAGTCCTCGAGAAGAGCTCTCACGGGGCTGTGGGAGCCCAGAGAAGGGGGCCCCCAGCAGACGGGGTAGGACACCCCCCGGGGAGTGGAGGGGACACCATGGAGCACCTTCGCTTTTCAGTGGCCCGGATTTCATGGGAGCAGGGGAGGTGTGGGTGTCCCCCCTCCAGCACCATCACCCTCTCACTCCTCAGGGCAACCTCAGGCAGCTCAGTGTAAAAAGAAAAGCCAACCTACCTTCACCTTGTTAGTTTTCTAGGCATGTTTCCCACCTGAATACTTAATGGCTAATTAACCTCAGGTGAGATCCATCTTCCTTGTCTTAAAAACGGTGGCAGGTCTGTGCTGGGGGGTGGCGTCCGGGGCCAGGACGTAAGGACAGGTGGCGGGAGCACAGGTGGGGCAGCTTAGGGAAGGCAGCCCAGGGAAGGGGGGTCCAGGAGGGAGCGCTCTGGCGGGGGGGCCCAGGTGGCCCTGAGGCTCTGAGACCTGAGAGACAAGAAGGTGTGTAAAGGGCGTGGGTGTCATCTCAAGAAGTCTGGCTGATATTTAAATGATACAAAAATTCAGAAGAAGGTTTACACTCAGGGCTCCACATGCACTTGCCAACGTGCCAGCGATGCGTGTGGGGCCTTGGAGCAAGACAGACTCAGCAGCTCAGTGACCTTGAGCAAGTCCCTCTCTGAGCCTTAGTTTTCTTATTTATGAAACGGGTGGGAGAGCAGGGAACATGAATAGAATGTGCCCCTCATATTTAACTGGAGCATTGAAGGACACCTCTCACCCGGCACCGTCTCTGACCTTTAACATGGAGACCATTGTAAGAGACCCAGGGCAAAATCAGACTGCTTTTAAAGTACAAATTTTAAGGATGTGCTGATGTATTGGGGAGTTCGCTCTTTTATATGTTAAAGTATTAATTTAAAATGCTAAACATACATTTTGGGCCCTGCGCAGGAGACAATGAATCCTCTACAGCTTTAGGTAAAGCCATAAAGCTACAGAAATCAAGGCAGAAGAATAGACAAAGATCAATGGAAGAGAATAGAGAGCCCAGAAACAGACCCATACAAATGTAGCCAACTGATTTCAACAAGTGTGTGAGAGCAATGCAAGGGAAAAAGGATAGATTTTTCAACAGATAGTGCTGGGAGAAAATACTTGCAAAACACATATTGGAAATGAATTTTTTCCCAAAATATTCAAAGAAATATTAAACTCAACAATAAGAAAACAAACAATACAATTTAAAAATGAACAACAGATATGAATAGATGTCTCACCAAAGGAGATCTACAGATGGTAAATAAACATAAAAATAATACTTATCATTTATCATTAGAGAAATGAAAATTAAAATGACCATGAGATACCACTAAATACTTATTAGAATGGCTAAAATCCAAAATGCTGACAATACCAAATGATGGTGAAGATGCGGAGCAACAGGAGCTCTCATTTCTTGCTAGTGGGAATGCAAAATGGTACAGTCACCTTGGAAGACAGTGTGGTGGTTTAATACAAGACTAAACAGACTCTTACCATATGATCCAACAATTGTGCTCCTTGGTATTTACCTGAGTTGAAAACTTATGTTCATCACAAAAACCTGCACATGGATGTTTATAGCAGCTTTATTCATAATTGCCAAAACTTGGAAACAACCAAGAAGTCCTTCAACTATGCTTTAGTTAGAAAGCCTAAAAAAAGACAGGGGTGAAACTTAAATGCATATTACTAAGTGACACAACTAGTCTGGCCATGTGCTCTGTGATTACCATTATATGACGTTCTGGGAAAAGGAAAACTATAAGACAGTAAATAGATATTACCAGTGGTTTGGGAAGGGACTGAGGTTGAATAGATGTAGTACAAGGGGATTTTTAGGGTGGTGATACTCTTCTGTATGATACTGTAATAGTGGATATATGACACCATGCATTTGTCAAAACTTATAGAAATTTACAGCATAAAGTGCAAATCTTATGTTTTCAAAATTTTTAAAAAATCATTTAGGAGGTTAGAATGTCTCAGGATGGAAGCAACCAAAGAATCTGATTGTATCATAAATACATGAAAGAACCTCAGTGCATGGAGTGGGGGAAAGGTGCTGACATAAGTGACTTCGAAAATGAGTAGAGACTGTAAGACAAAGGCAATCTGCTCTCTAGGTGATACAGTTCACCATAGGGATGTGGCCTAACAATTCTGAAACCACTGGAAGTGTGCATCTGGACCCAGCAATTAAATGATGCCCTGCACGTGGCAGGAGCTGGGTTCCTCACTGTTGGGCCAGGAGGTTACAGGTAAGCAAGGAGAGGAGGTCAGAAGGCTCCACGTGGCAACAGACTGGAGCTGGAAACTTCAGGATGAGCTCATACTTAGCTTCATGTAGATACAGATGGAGAGAGAAGTATTTGTAGATGTGTGTACACACATGGCTTAGTGTATACACATGTGTCTCCGTACTCTGTTAGTGGAAAGGGCTCAGGAGCAGCAGCACCCCAGAAACAACATACACATTAGCCCTCAGATCTTGGTTTTTAACACCATTCTCCAATAAAAGGAGTCAGTGATCCTTGGAACAATGACTGATTCCATGACGATAGCACAAAATAACAAGATGAGCCTGGAACATCTTGCAATGCAGAAGGTAAATAATTGTTCCAAAAAATCACAGTGGTGAGGGTATGTTCAAAGGGTATGTGCCGGGCTTCCCTGGTGGCGCGGTGGTTGAGAGTCCGCCTACCGATGCAGGGGACACGGGTTCGTGCCTCGGTCTGGGAGGAGCCCACATGCCGCGGAGCGGCTGGGCCTGTGAGCCGTGGCTGCTGAGCCTGTGCTTCCGGAGCCTGTGCTCCGCAATGGGAGAGGCCACAACAGTGAGAGGCCCGTGTACCACAAAAAAAAAAAAAAAAAAAGGTATGTGCCAACTGCAAGAGCTCCCAACAGCCAAAGTTGGAACAATTTAAGCAACAAAATAAATAAAATAATATTGGATTATAACCTAAAGTATAAAATAAATATCCATGTATCCATACTGATACCAATGATTGAACAAATCATAAATGGAAGACAGTAGACAAATCTCCCATGCAGATTCCCAAATAATTTACGTGGCTCTTCCATTCACAGGAGGCAGACACTGCTCTCTACTCCTGAGGTGTGGGCTGTGCATACTGACCTCCTTTCAAAGAGGTCATGTGGCAGGTGGGCAGGGGAGAAGTTAGACAGACACGACCTCGGCCAGGTGATGCCGGAAAAGTTGTGTTGACAATACATCCCTTGATGTGACATAATGAGGATATTACTTTACTTCGTGTGGTCTTCCTCCCCCCGAAGTCCATAACCCCAGTCTGAGCATGAGACAAACACCAGACAAATACCAACTGTAGGACATTCTACAAAATGCCTGACCAGTACTCAAAACTGTCAAAGTCATCCAAAACAGAGGAAGTCTAACTGTCACAGCCAAGAGGAGCATAATGAAGCATGCTCAATGTAAAGATGGCTAAATGTCAGGTGGGCATGAACAGAAAAAGGGCATATGGTAAAAACTAAGGAAATATGAATAAAATATGGGTTTTAGCTAGTAATAATGTGTCAATATTGGTCCATTCATTGTGGTTAATGTACCATACTAATGTAAGATATTAATAATATGGGAAACTGGGTGTGTTGTGTATGGGAACTCTCTATACTATCTTTGTAACTTTTCCATGAATCTAAAATTGTTCTAAAATAAAAAGTTTATTTAAAAAAAAATGTTCATAGCTCCATCACCCAATTAAAATTGGACATATGTCTTTCAGGGATTTTTCTATGCCTTTGCATGAGTGTATATATACTCTGCACCACTGAACCATGGTTTTAACCATAGAGTAGTGGTCTACATCATGGGCCTGCCAGAATTTATGTAACCAATCCTCAGTCAGCTGTTATATGTATGGTTTTTCAGTTTCCCACTATTATCATTAACATGTATACACAGTGAGCATCATTGTATGTATATCTTTGTTCCTATCATTGATGATTTGTTTAGAGCCACTGAGTCAGCTCAGTCAGGTTTGTAGGTCCTAAAGGCAGAGTGTGACAGTGGAACTCTCTCTGTCACCTTCTATTGGGTTAGGGTGTGTGACTAGGATCCTCAGATTTTTAGTGATGACACATTTTCTAATTCAGGGGTTTGAAGTAGTACTAGACACCTAAATTTAACAAAACTTGGTACCTGGATTTTGAGCAATTTATATTTATTGAAACTTAAATAAATCAGCTGTGATTATGATCTTTCACAACACCTTCATTTATAACTTCTTTTTCATCTTTTCATCAATTTTTATTTCTCTGAAGTGTCATTGGTCAGTTAGGCTCCAATGTTAATAGAAAACTGTTTGCTTTA